>NC_135485.1:38112095-39379179 GCF_052094955.1 Ictidomys tridecemlineatus | reverse complement strand
GTGGCTCAGTGATATCAAATGACCTTGAGTTCAATCCCTGGTACCAAAAAAAACCCCAAAACAAAAAACCTCACTACACACACACACACACACACACACACACACACACACACATCAGAATAATGGCTACTTTAAATATGGGCCTGAGTCATAGTGTTAGAAAAACTTCTGGAAATAGAAGACAGTTGCTGTTGATCAGTTTTGTTCACCATTGCTTACCAAGCTTCTATGTGCAGTAGGTGCTGGGGCCACAAAAAGATGACTAGAATTTAACCACAGCCAGCGATGGGTTCTAATACAGGTGTGACAGTGGACCCATCTATGGAATCAGGGAGGAGAGAGCAGCTCTTTCTTTCTGCTGGTATCAGTTTTGCTAAGACTGGGCCTTGAACTATTCAGGAGAGATTCTTAGATTAAAAACAACAAAAAAGAACAGGGGAAGAGAATGTTAGGCCTAAGGTCTAGGACACACAGGCCCAGAGGATGATGGAGGTGGCAGAGCTGCATGCAGGACAGAGAAGTAGCAAGGAGTGGCTGGTGGCAGAAAACAAGGGCTCCGAGTGGCACATGGAGTGTGAAGTGTCTCCATGTTAAATAAACAGTCTTTGGAAGATGGGAAGCATAGAATTGAGATGATTATAGATGCTCCTCCAGTTTCAGGGGACCTACATCCCAATAAACCCATCATCAGTTGAAAGTATTGTGAGTAAAATGTGCATTTTGTATACCTAATCTACTGAAAGTCCTAGCTTAGCAACAGTGTACCTGGAGGGTCCTGGGTGCTTACCTTTGTGAAAGTGTGGTTGACTTGGAGCTGGGATCACTGCCAACCAGCATCACGGCAGAGTGTTGCCCTCCATATTGCTAGCCAGAGAAGAGGTCAAAATTCAAAAT
Organism: Ictidomys tridecemlineatus; assembly: GCF_052094955.1. Classification (NCBI taxonomy): domain Eukaryota; kingdom Metazoa; phylum Chordata; class Mammalia; order Rodentia; family Sciuridae; genus Ictidomys; species Ictidomys tridecemlineatus. Next base: position 39,378,285 of record NC_135485.1, on the reverse strand, counting down.
CTAATACAAGCTATGATAAGTGTTGGTGAGGATGTGAGTAAAAGGCACACTCATATACTGCTGGTGGGACTGCAAGTTGGTACAGCCAATATGGAAAGCAGTATGGAGATTCCTTGGAAAACTGGGAATGGAACCACCATTTGAGTCAGCTATCCCTCTCCTCAGTCTATACCCAACGGACTTAGAAACAGCATACTACAGGGACACAGCCACATCAATGTTTATTGCAGCACAATTCACAATAGCTAAATTATGGAACCAACCTAGATACCCTTCAGCAGATTAAAAAATATGGCATTATATACCATATTTGGATTTAAAAATATGGCATTTATATACCATGGAATATTACTCAGCATTAAAAGAGAATAAAATCATGGCATTTGCAGGTAAATGGATAGAGTTGGAGAAAGTAATGCTAAGTGAAGTTAGCCAAACCCGAAAAACAAAATGCTGAATGTTTTCTCTGATATAAGGAGACTGATGATAGTGGGGTAGGAACGAGGAGCATGGGAGGAATAGATGAACTCCAGATAAGGGTGGGAGGGGAAGGGATGGGGCATGGGGTTAGAAATGATGGTGGAATGTGATGGTCATCATTATCCAAAGTATATGTATGAAGACATGAATTGGTGTGAATATACTATGTATAAAACCAGAAATATAAAAAATTGTACTCTATATGTGTAATATGAATTGTAATGCATTCTGCTCTCATTTATAAATTTAAAAAATTAATAAAAATAGGAAAAAATCAAAATCTAGTTTCTACTGAATATGTATCATTTTTGCACCATTGTGAATCAAAAAATGGTAAATCAAACCCTGGTTAGTTGAGGACTGTCCATATATTATAATCATTGCAAAGAATGATTGGGGATTTGGGGATACAGCTCAGTTGGTAGAGTGTTTGCCTCACATACACAAGGCCCCTGGGTTCAATCTCTAGCACCATACACACACAAAAAAAGATTGGAACAGAGAGAAACCAGAGACAGTACAAAAGTCCAGATTTGAGAAGATGAGGGCTCCTTTAATCCATAGTGGAATGAATGGATAAGAGAGCATAAATTTAAAGTCGCATAAACAGCCTGGGTTACTCATGAGATGGGATGGAGTACAGAAAGAGAAAAGAGCCAGCAGGGCCTTGGGTTTCTAGCTCAGGTATCTGTGTTGATGGTGATGGTGTTGACAAATACCGTGGTTACAGGTAGAAGATAAACAGTTTTTCATCCCTTCAAATGGGGTTCTGGGTGGAGTGGTTGAAAAGGAAGAAAATTATTTGTTTTTTAACATTTTGAGCTTTTTTGTTTGCTTGTTTGTTTTTTGTTCTGGGGATCTAGCCCAGGGATGCTTTACCCCGAGTCACATCCCCAGCCCTTTTTATTTGTTGAGACAGGGTCTTGCTAAGTTGCTAAGGCTGACCTCGAATTTGTGATCCTCCTGTCTCAGCCTCCTGAGTTGCTGGGATTACAGGTGTGTACCAACACTCAGGTAACATTTTGAGCTTTTTTTTTGTGGGGGGGGGTACTTGGGACTGAACTCAGGGCACATGACCACTGAGCCACATCCCCAACCCTATTTTGTATTTTATTTAGAGACAGGGTCTCACTGAATTGCTTAGCGCCTCATCACTGCTGAGGCTGGCTTTGAATTTGCCATTTTCCTGCCTCAGCCTCCTGAGCCACTGGGATTACAGGTGTGTGCCACAGTGCCTGGCTGACATTTTTAGTTTTAAGAACAATCCGGGAGAATTTTTATTTGATGTATAGTAGCAGTTAGATAGATAAATCTAAATTTAAGAGATACTGAGATTGGAAATTAAAAAAAATGGCAAGTTTATAATATTTAAACTACATGTAATTTATTTATTTTTACAGTACTTATAAATTGAATTCACGGTCACTCTACCACAGAGAGAGCTAAATCCTCAGACCTTTTTATTTTTTATTTTGAGACAAGGTCATGCTAAATTGCATAGGCTGGCCTTGAACTTGTGAACTCCTGCCTCGGTCTCCTGAGTCACTGGGAATACAAGCCTGGGCCACTGCACCCAGCAAAACCACATGTAGCATTTGAAGTAATAAGAAAAAATGAATTTACGCAGAGTTGGGTTGGTGGTTAGGATGATGGTCAGGAAAGACCTCAAAGTCACTTGGGTTCATTACCTGCTAGGCTGGTTGGTACATGGTATGTAACAGGTTGAAAACTGAATAAGTTCAAGAATCTCACTCCCCTGCTGTTAGGAATCATCTATTCTTTTGATGAGTCTATCTGGTTTAGTATTTACCACTTGATAGCAGGGCTGGAATAAACCTGGGATACCGGATCAAGGTTATAAGGCAGTTTGGTGTGAATATGGGATTAGAGTTAGAAAGAATTGGCATGAATAGGAAATCAGAGCTGCAAACAGCCTTTTGAACTCACCTGAGCTAAACATGTACCTTCAAGAATTGGCCTGAGCCTTCCTTCCTCATCCCATCTTATAGAAACACGGTGAAGTAGGGAAATCAGACGCCCTACATTTTTTTTTCTTTCTAGAAGACTGCCTCTTCCATGCAGAGCTTGAACACTTTCTGGCTCAGTCAACTTTATGTCCACATAACCTGTTGACAATTTAACATGGCAAGAATCCCATGGAATAGAGCACCCAGATGTTTGTGCCCTGGTCCTAGCTCATTCTCCTCAGCATTGCTCAGATTCCCAGTCTGAGTCAGAATCTTCCAGGTCATAGCATGTTTGTTTGTGTTTCCTGAAGAAGCTGAAGTGCTTGCAAAATGGTCTGTCATATCTACCTCCAGAAAGAAGACTGCTCATCTTTGAGATCCCATGTAGATGGAAGGAGAGAGACATGGCCAATCAGTGCACAAAATTATATACAGTACCACAATGAATCACCAGCTATAGCTATTAACGTTTCATCAGTTACCTCAATTCCTGGACAGCTGCCCTCATCTCATTGCATTCTGGATCAGTCTCCTACTTGAACTTGGCAGGCCTGTTTATGGTCCTCAGTGCAGGTTGCTATCTTACCATATATGAGGCTTCCTACTCATACCTTTCTCCACTTAAAGTGCTTCTACCTTTTTCTCATTCATCTAGTTTTAATGTTCGATGTGCTACTCAAATCTGTAGATTTGCAGGGCCTGGTGTAACACTTCTGTAAACCCAGCTGCTTGGGAGACTGAGGCAGGAGGATTGCAAGTTCAAAGTCAGCCTCAGCAACTTGAAGAGACCCTAAGCAACTCAGCGAGACCCTGTCTCTAACAAAATATATAAAAGGACTGGGGATGTGGCTCAGTGGTTAAGCACCTCTGGGTTCAATCCCTTTCCCTGCCCCCCCCCCCCCGCAAAACACACACACACACACACACACACACACAGAACAACAACAAATAAACAAAAAACTGTAGCTTTTCCACAAAACTTTTTCTTCCTAATGTTAAAAACTCAAATCATCCCAAATTCCTCTGTGGGTCCGTATATGGCAATATTAAGTATTATGGCTCCATAGCATATCCTGGGTATGATTTCTCATACAAAGGCGACAAAGGAGCTGTTCAAACATGCCTAAAGCATGCCTTTCATCTTTCCATAGGAATCCCTTGCAGACTAACTCTCAGCATTGCCTAGAGAGATGCAGTGAGATGAATGGGCTATCTGACTAGGTCAAGTTGAAGTTTCTCAGAGCATCAGAATAATAATGACACTATCATTCATTGAGTGTCTACTGTGCCAGACACTGTAATAAGCATTTTAATATATTATTACATTTGATTGTCACAATAAGCAGTGAGAAGGGTATCATCCTCATTTCACAGATGAAGAAACTGAGGTTCAAAGAGGTAATTTGTCTGAAGGTCTTAATTAGTTAAGTGGCAGAACCTGGATTCAAACCTATGGTTATTTTTTTCTAATTTTATTGAGGCATAATTGACAAAAAATTATATATTTAAAGTATATGTATTAGTCCATTTTCTATTGCTCTGTCAAGTTACCCAAAGCTGAGTACTTCATAAAGAAAGAAAATTTATTTGATTCACTGTTTTGGAGGCTGAGAGTCCAAGACTGGGTGACATGAACGGTTTGACCCCTGGTAAAGGGCCCCTTCCCTATATCACACATGGAGGAAAAGCAGAAAAAGAACCAGCAACTGCATAAGGTGGCCTTTCATGATAGCACCTCACTCTCTGGAGAGTTCACCAGGGTCTCATGAGAATTCCATTAATAACCTCAATGACATTTATTACCTTCTGAGGTTGGCCCCCTCAATGACCTCCCACTCAGCCCCACCTCTTAGAAGTTCTACCACCTCAACACCACCACACTAAGCACCGAAATTCTAGCATAAGACCCTTTGGGGTGCAACTCAAACCCTATCTGAACCACAGTGTACCTGTGATGATTTGATTCATGTACACGTTGTGAAACCATCGCCACAATCAAGCTGATTAACACCTCCAACACCTCACAGAAGTTACATTTTGCATGTGGTATGGTGAGAACACTTAATAAGATCTATCCTCTTAGCAAATTTCAAGCATATAATACAGCATTAACTATAGTTACCATGATGTACATTAGCTCCCCAGAACTTATTCATCTCATAACTGAAAGTTCATTCCCTTGACCACCATGTCCCCATTTCTGGTCCCCATCCCAAGCTCTGGCAACCACCATCCATTTCTCTGCTTCTATGAATTTGACTTTTGAAAATTCCATTTTAAAATGGTCTGTGTCTGGTTTATTGTACTTAGCATAATGCCCTCCAGGCTTATCCATGTTGTAAATGACATGATTCCCTTCTTTTTAAAGGCTGACTAGTATTCCTTTGTATCTGTATTTTCCTTATCCATTTATTCAATGATGCATACTTAAGCTGACTTCATACGTTGGATGCTGTGGACAACTCTACAATAAACAAGGGAGTGCAGATGCCTCTTCAAGCTATTGATTTCTCTTCTTTTCTTTCTTTCTTTTTTTTTTTTTTTTTTTGGATATATAATCCAAGTAGGATTTTTGGATCATATGGAAGTTCTAATTTATTTTTTTTAAAGGAACACCCATGATCTTCCCCTAACAGTTGTATTAATTTACATCAGTTGTACTAATCTTCAAAGATTGCCTTTTCTCCTTCCCTTTACCAAAACTTACCTCTTTGCTTTTGATAAGACTCATTCTGATAGGGTGAGGTGATATCTCGTCATTTCAATTTATACTTCTCTGATGATTAATGATGTTATATACTTGTTAGCCATTTATATGTGTACTTTGGAAAATATATATTTGGGTTCTTTGCTCACTTTAAAGTCAGATTATTATTTTTTTAATTAAAAATTTTTTTTAGTTGTAGATTGACATAATATCTTTTAAATTTATTTTATATGGTGGTGAGGCTTGAACCCAGTGCCTCACACATGGTGGGCAAGCACTTGACCACTGAGCTACAGCCCCAGCTCAGGTTATTTGTTTATTTATTTTTTACTACTGAGTTGTATGAGTTCTTTTTTTTTTTTTTTTTTTTTTTTTTTAAAGAGAGAGTGAGAGGTGGGGGGGGACAGAGAGAGAGAGAGAGAATTTTAACATTTATTTATTTTTTCTTAGTTCTCGGCGGACACAACATCTTTGTTGGTATGTGGTGCTAAAAATCGAACCCGGGCCGCACGCATGCTAGGCGAGCGCGCTACCGCTTGAGCCACATCCCCAGCCCCGAGTTCTTCATATATTTTGGATATTAACCTTTTATTAAATATATGGTTTCTAAATACTTTTTTCCCATTCTGTAGGTTGACTTTTTTATTTGTTATTTCCTTTGCTCTGCAGAAGCTCTTTAGTTTAATGGATAACTTGTTTATTTTTACTTTTAATCACTGATTTTAATGTCATAGTGAAAAAAAAAACATTGGTAAGACAAATGTCAAGCAGCCTTTTCTTTGTTTTCTTCTAGGAGTTTTATGGTTTCAGATCTTATGTTTAAATCTGTGTTAGTCAGCTTTCTGTCATGATAACAAAATACCCAAGATAACCAACTTGTAAAAAGAAAAAGGTTTTAGTTTAGAGTTTTGGAGTTTCTAGCCAAGGATTCATTGGCCTGTTATTCTGGGGTCCATGCTTACCTCCTGGTCAGGAAGCAAAAGAGCAAGAAAAAGGGACCAGGATGCCACAATCTTCTTCAAGGGTGCACTCCCAATTATCTAAACACCATTCACTAGGTCCCACCTTTTAGATTTCATAGCCTCCTGATTAGTGCCACTCTGGGGACCAAGTCTTTAATATATCAGCCTTTGGAGGCATTCAACATCAAAACTAAAGAAAACTCTTTACACCATTTTTGAGCTAATTTTTATATGGTATAAGATATGGACCCGATTTCATTCTTTCTATATGGATATCCAGTTTTTCCAACACTGTTGTTAAATAAACTAACCCTTCACATTGTGTCTTCTTGGTTCCTCTGTCAAAGATTATGGGGCTAGAGTTGTAGCTCGGTGGTAGAATGCTGCTTGCCTAGCATGTGTGAGGCACTAGGTTTGATTCTCAGCACTGCATATAAGTAAGTAAAACATAATAATAATAAAAATCCATAGACAACTTAAAAGATTAGTTGACCATGTATGTCTGTCAAACTCATGTCTTGCCTAGCATGTGAAAGGTCCTGGGTTCAATTCCTAGCACTGTAAAATACAAACAAATGAGCAAAAACATGGCTGGGGGCTGGGGATGTGGCTCAAGCGGTAGCGCGCTCGCCTGGCATGCTTACGGGGCCCAGGTTCGATCCTCAGCACCACATACAAACAAAGATGTTGTGTCCGCCGAGAACTAAAAAATAAATATTAAAAAAAATTCTCTCTCTCTCTCTCTTTAAAAAACATTAAAAAAAATGGCTGGGTGTGGTGGCACACACCTGTAATCCCAGCAATTTAGGAGGCTGAAGCAGGAAGATTGTAAATTCAAGGCCAGCCTCAGCAACTTAATGAGACTTTGTCTTAAAATAAAAAGGCTTGGAGATGTTTTTCAGTGATAAAGCATCCCTGAGTTCAATCCCTAGGACCCGCCCCCCCAAACAATAACAACAAAAACATGTCTTTGAGACTATGTGGCTCAAATATTTTAGTGATCATTTTAAAAAATTATAATTTATTATTATAATTATTATTTTTTTGCAGTACTAGGGATTAAACATAGAGCCTTAGGCATGCTGGGTGAGTGCTCTACCTATGAGCTACATCTCTGGTCCCAGTATTCTTTTTTTTTTTTGGCATCAGGGGCACTGAACCACCTAGCCACATCCCCAGCCCTTTATTGTATTTTGTTAGAGACAGGGTCTTGCTAAGTTGCTTAGGTCCTCGCTAAGTTGCTGAGGCTGGCTTTGAACTTGCATTCTCCTGCCTCAGCCTCCCAAGTCATGTGCTACCACACCTGGCCAATATTCATTTTTTTAAAAGACAAAAATGATTCTAGAACCTTCTTCCTTTCTTCTTCTTCTCCTTCTCCTTCTCCTTCTCCTTCTCCTTCTCCTTCTTCTTTTTGGTGGTAAGAATCAGACCAAAGGCCTCGCACATACTAAGCATAATACCCACCACTGAACTACCTCCTTAGACCCTCTAGTATCTTCTTGATATTTCTTCATGCCTTCTTGCACAGGGCTGTGTACAGAATGCTCTAAATAAATGTTACTCTTCTATGTTACAGAACATGTGGATGCTCAATTTTCTTCTGAAGATTGGGTATTTTGGTTAATGGTATACAGGGAAGTAAAGGAAAATGTAGGACTTGACTCAATGAAACCAAGGCTCATGGAAAGATGGATAAGTCACTTCCCCTGTTTTCTCAGAAAGGACTACTTAGATCCTTCCTCTCTTTGAGAACAAAGCTTTCTAATACTCAGATAAAAGGTCCTTTGTTTAAGAAAACAGTTCTTCATTAATTCAACAAATATTTATTGAGCATTTAATGTATGCTATGTACTTTTCAAGACTCCAAGGAAAAATGGTGAACAAAACATAAGTTTTCTCCTAATGGACTTACATTCTAACCATTCCTTATGTTAAATATTAGCAATAATGAAAGTCACTGCGGTGGTGTCATTGTAACACTTATTTTCCAGGTTCAAAGTCTTCTGTATTTTTAAGACTGTGCTTCAGTTAAGAGGTGAGTTCTCTAAATGTGAGGGCTGGATCTCCTGTAGTCATTTTGCAGAGAAAAGGGAAGGATCTGACTTATTCTAAAATTGAGCCCAAAGGATTGTGAAGAAATGGTAATAGAAGACTGATCATATGATCATATTGTGCCTTGCCTGTGCAGCCTCTGAACTTCAATCATCAGTGAAGTCAATAAATGCCTTTATTTATTGAGATAGTTGGCATGGAGTTTTGGTAATTGCAATTCAAAGCAGAGTAATTTCCACTTTAAAGAAGTTATCGTTCTCTTTTTATTTCTCTAGAAGCATTTCATAAAACTAGATTTTCTCAACACAAATTTACATTGAAAATTGGTTTCGACAGTTGACAGTTGTTAACTGATATCCCAGAGAGGATAAATATGTATTATTGTGACTAAGATCTTTTCTATTTTATAAGGAATAATTTTATATATACTGATATGCATTTTAAGTGCAAATTAATCTCCCTAAATACTAATCTTCAAAAAGGGCACATGGTTTAAATCTTTGACATATTTTTTTCAGCAAAGAAAATGCCTTTGAAATATTAATAAAGGAAAAGAATAAAAAGAAAAAAAGGTCAATATGATGATGATCAAAAGAAAGAAATTATGTATCTCATGGAAAGAATGAATAAAAGATGGAAGAAGAAGTTTTAACAATTACTTGGACAAGATAGAATACAGTAAAATTTCCAAGATTGCATAATTTAATGTCATATAGGAAAAGATGTAATGATAATAGTTTGTAAAAGCACAACAGTTTTCTTTCTTAAGGTTGAGTGAGCAGAAAAATGAAATGTTTAATATGCACAAATATAATTCAAACTATGTTAATAAATTTGTTCCTATATTATTTTCATGATCATCCAGAAACAAATGATTAAAAAGGATTATAAGACTATCCCGAATGGCATAAACCTAATCTGGTTTTAATCTGACCAGACTGCTCTGCTCAAGCCAACCATTGAAATGTTGTTTTGGATCATCCTTGAAATAAAAATAGAGAATTATATCTGATCCTTTGGCAATCGTATGTATAAAATGAAATTTCACATGCATATGACAGTAGGATCCCAAGCTATTTAGTTTGTAAACTCATTTCAGTAATATGGGGGAAAAAAGCCTCTATTAGTGAACACTAATTATAGATCAACATGTGAGAAGCATTATGTTCATAAATTGATTGGCACGACTCTTAGTTAATCCAAGATTATCATCTAAAAAGATTTTGATTTAGGATTCAATTGCCAAGTTACATCATCCCTAAAACATCTCGGATCAGGCAGCACAGGAAAAAACCACATGCTAATGTCACAGGATGTAGATGGGTCCAAAAGGTCCCTGATTTAGTCAACAGCAATGCTTTCATCATGGATGATCAGCTGCTCTAAGACACTGCCAAGAATGATCACCTACTCAGGTGACATGCCCTTGAACAACAAGTCCTTGTGGTTGGCAGTGGGGTGGGTGGATGATGGCCTAGTAGAACTACTGGCAGAGAGTTTTGGGCCAGACTGGGATCATATCTAGACTGTGCAGTCAGTATATTAGAGGACATATCTCTTCTTACAGGCTAATAATCACTATGGTTGTTGTTGTTTTCTTTCTTTCTTTCTTTCTTTCTTTCTTTCTTTCTTTCTTTCTTTCTTTCTTTCTTTCTTTCTTTCTTTCTTCAGAACTGGGGGTGGAACACAGGGCTTTGCAAATGCAAGGCAGACACTTTGCCATTGAGCTACATCTCAGCACTGATAATCACTCTGGCAATCCCATAAATAATACTGATAAACAACTTGTCTTTCCTTAGACGATACATGCATTGCCACTTCCTTGAACCCTCATAGATAAATGTGCACTGTTCATTTTATTCTCAGAAAATGATAAAATCAAGTCAACTATTCTGTCCCGTTCAGCCATTGAATAATAATAATAATGATAATAATAATAACTATTATTATTATTATTTTGGTACTAGGGATTGAACTCAGGGCCACTTAACCACTGAACTACATTCCCAGTCCTTTTTATTTTATTTTTTTTTTATTTTAAGACAGAGCCTTGCTAAGTTGCTTAGGGTCTTGCTAAGTTGCTGAGGCTGGTCTTAAACTTGTGCTCCTCCTGTCTTAGCCTTCTGAGCTAAGAGAGGAGGGTTGTCATTGAATTCTTCAACTGCCAACCCACATAGGTCTGAATGGATAATGGCTCATACACCCTTTCTGCTGCCCAATGGTATGGCTTTGCTCACAACAGGAAGGAAAGACTGGAAGGGAGAAATGGTTGTACAAATTTCTTGTATCCAGGCGTGTTGGTACACACCTATAATCCCAGCAGCTTGGGAGGCTGAGGCAGGAGGATCGTGAGTTCAAGGCCAGCCTCAGCAAAAGCGGTGCTAAGCAACTCAGTGAGACCCTGTTTCTAAATAAAACGCAAAAAAGGGCTGGGAATATGGCTCAGTGGTTGAGTGCCTCTGAGTTCAATCCCCAGTACCAAAAAAAAAAAAAAAAAGAAAGAAAAAATTTCTTGTATTTTTACAAGGTGCTCAGAACATGGTCCACTATGGTGAATTATTTCTGTGAAGGAAGCAGTTAAGAATATTGTCTTCATTCTTTAGATAAAAGAACTGAAAGATAATTTAGAGTTTGCTGATTATAATGCAGCGTGAAAACATATGTGTACTGCTTTTTATCTAGGGTTTTCTCCACCCTGATTAACAACAACAACAATATCATCAATAACAACTAACATTTATGGAGTGCTTATCATTCTTCATATGCATTATCTCATTTAATCCTTGCAACATTCTGGGAGTGAGCACTATAATTAGCTCTACTGCACAGACCAGGACAACAAGTGTTGAGTCAACTCTTCTCCCAGTTTCTTATACATGATTCTGAGGTTGTTAAATATTTGGTGAAGTGCATATGAACTTTTAAATAACTACCTAGCAGTTGTTCATTATACTGAATCAAAATATTAGCTTCATTTTCTCATCAAGTTTACAGTTTTTCCTTCTTCTCTCCCTTTAGTGGAAACTTTTACCCATAGAAACACTAGATTTCTTAGATCCTAGGTGTACTTCACCCTTTTAGGAACCATTGCACTGGAGTAAATCATTTCACTTCATTTTCTGCTGAAGTTTATGCATTTGAAATAATATCTCTCTGTTTAGATCCCTAGGGTGTCATGAGTGTTAGAAAGAAACTTTTATACATAGGAAAACCCAAACAAACCAACAACAATAGCAAAAACTTAAAACTTCACAAATTAAGAGTTTAATCAATCTATTCAATCTATTTTTCTTTGTCTTTCTACACTATCTATCTATCTATCTATCTATCTATCTATCTATCTATTTATTTATTTTTAGCAGTACTAGAGATTGAATCCAGGGGTGCTTAACAACTGAGGTACATCCCCAGCTCATTTATTTATTTATTTATCTATCTATTTATTTATTTATTTTTACTTTTGAGATATGGTCTAAGTTACAGAGTCTGGCCTCAAACTTGTAATCTTCCTGCCTCCACCTCCAGAGTAGCTTGGATTAAAGGCATGTACTTCCACATCAGCTTTACTCTTTCTTATGATATCTTGAGTTAGGAAGAAAGGGCTAATGTCCTTTTCTTCTGGCCTTGACCATATAATTATCTATGGCTACATAAAATCACTCAAAATATAGTGCCTTAAAAATAACAGTAACAAGCTGAGCATGCTGCCATGCACCTGTAGTCCCAGCTACTTGAGAGGCTGAGGCAGGAGAATCACTTGAAACCACAAGTTCAAGAATTTGAAACAAGTCTGAGCAACATAGCAAGGTCCTGTCTCAAAACAAAAAACAAAGACAATACTGCTAAGTAAATCCAGGGTCTCAAATGTGCTAGACAAATACTTCACCTCTTCTTCAACCCCATATCTTTGCTGAGCTGTATCACTAGCCCATAAACATTTATTCTTTCTTTTTTTAATATTTAATTTTTAGTTATAGGTGGACACAATATCTTTATTTTATTTTTATGTGGTGCTGAGGATCGAACCCAGTGCCTCACGCATGCTAGGTGAGTGCTCTATCTCTGAGCCACAACCCCTGCCCTATTCTTTCTTTAAAAAAGAAAAATTTTTTTTAGGTGTCCATAGACCTTTATTTTATTTATTTATCTGCGGTGCTGAGAATTGAACCCAGTGCCTCACGCATGCTAGAAAAGCACTCTACTACTGAGCTTCAACTTCAACCCAACATTTATTATTTCTGATGATTTCTGTAGGTTAGGGACTGAAGAGTGGCTTAGCTAGATAGTCAGGCACAGGGTCCCTCCCAACGTTGCAGTCAAGGTGTTATTTAGGGCTACTGTCATCTGAAGGCTTGACTGGGGTGGACGATCTGATTTGGGATGGCTTGCTCATATCATTGGCAGGAGGCCTCACTCCCTCTTCGTGTGAATCTCCACGGGCTCTTTGAGTTTCCTCATGACCTGGACCTGACTGCTTCCACTGTGGGTGATTTAAGAGAACCATTTGGAAATTAGGTCTTTTGAGATCTTAGAAGCCACACACTGTCACTTTCACAAACCCCATTGGTCATATACGTTAGCTCTATTCAGTGTGGGAGGGTACTAGAAAAGTGTTAGAGCAGATAAGTAGTCTCATAGGAGGTCATCTTGGAGGTTAACGATAATACTCATTTCAATTTTGTGATTTTGAGCACCTAGTATTAAGAAAGTTATTGGACAAACAAAGGCTGATGAGAGTCAAAGAGTCAGTCTTTGACTGCTGGCTGACTACTGGGTTCCAATTTGGGGACTTAAAACTACCTTCCTGGAGGAAATGTTGTTGAAGTAAATGGGCATATTTAGCTCAAAGAAAAGAGACATGGGATGGGGACTCTAGTTCCTATCACACAGGAATAGACTAGTTTTGTGTCCCAGAGACTGAAATGAGAATAGTTGAAGATAGGTTCCATGACTCTTGGATTCTAGGTAATATTCAAGGACTTGAAATGAAAAAAAAAAAAAAGTCAAAACATAATCCCAAACTTTAAGAATCCAGTCTTTTATGTGGAAGAACACAAGAGTATTTCCCCATAAGTTCAATATGCTCTAGATACTTCATATAATTATTGGAGGTGTTTAGGTACAGAGGGAAGCACCACATGATGAACACTGTTATATGGTTTTGAAGGCCAGTATGGACTACATGACTTCTGGGCTCCATTCTTGATTGATGAGCCTATGATTTTGGGAGCAACTGACAGTCCCTTTATGAACTGAAATCATAGTAGTGAGGAGAGCCTGGCACAACTTGTATTTCATATTTATAGTGTTGGTTTAAATTGGATTGTATTTAGATAATATTTTGATATACATATTATTTTAAAAGAATTAATGCCCACCATGTAGGGTTCTCAAATGGGAAAATCCACATTTTATAATAGATTTATTATATTATAAAATATTTTAGGGATATAGTTTTAATAGATTTATTTATTATAAAATATTTTAGGGATATAGTTTGAACTAAATATTCAGTGTGAAATTACCTAGAAAAAATAAAAGAATGATTTTATACAATGTAGCCATCTATTTAATATTCATTAAGTACTAATTAAATGGTGTAGCTATTGGGAAGATAGCGGTATGTCACCTGACTATTTCCCCGCTGGAATTTAAACCCATATGTGCCGCAATCTGGCTGGGCACAATTCAGGAGCCACTTGTCAAAAGAAATGAACTTTATTTTTAGAACTATACACAGCACCACACAGCTCCTCAGGAAAAACCCTCAGAGCCCAACTGCCATCACTGGCTTCTCACAAGCCTCTCAACCTCCCCTACTCCTCCTGCTCTTGAGGCCTATTCGCTGGGTAGCATGGGCGGAGCCAAAAAAGTCCCCCAATGAACAGATCCATAGTCTGAAAGGGCGGGGGAAACAGCCCAATGAGCATCACCGCAGAGGAGCCAATCAGTTGGCAGCTAGAAGTTGCTGGGGCCTCTGTCAGCCAATCATCAGCTGTCAGCTGGAAGTTTGCTGGGGCCCCTTGGCTCTCAACACATGTGGTATCATGGGGGGGGTGGGGAAACAAGTTTTTAGGTTCAAGTCCTGATTCTACCATTTCTTAGTTATGTGGCCTTGGGCCAGGTTACCTTGCACTTCAGTTTGCATGACATATAAATAGCAATGAAAAGGATACCTATGTGGTATAGATGTTGGTAAGACTAACGGGGTTGTTATGTTACACAGTGCTTAGAATAGTGCCTGCCACACTATGTGTGTGATGAAAGCATTTGTTCTTCCCCCAAACAAAATTGGTTCTACCCTCAGGAAGCCCCTAGTCTAGCTTACACCATCTTCCTTCCCTCTCCCTTAGTTGCCTCAGTTGTATGGAAGCTGAAGAAGATACCTGTTGCTCCCTGGAGATCTTTTGTGGAGTTGTATTGCACATGGCTTTCCTCAAACCTGGGGCACTGGAGCAGCAGCTTTGTTTCCCATGATTCTCTGGGTACCAAAAACTCTCTAAGTTTGGGGCATATCCTGCATATTTTAGGTCACATGTTCACTACTGGAATTGGAGGTACAATCAGCTTAACCCTATCATGTGACCTGAAAATGGGGAGATAGGATTTAGCAAAGATTCTGCTGTTGTGATGCAGAATGCATACTATTTGCAGAACAGGGGAGGATGATACATGCACGGTGGCTGGACTACTGGGTTCCAATTTGGGGACTTAAAAATACACATCTAATAGTGTCATTTCCCAACTTCCCATCTTCAGCATCTTTACTCTCAGGATGAATTTCAGACTTCTTACAAAGACCATCGGGTTTCCATGAACTTCTTTGACTCCATCTCAAAAAATTTTTTAATTGTTTAGATTTTTTATTGATTTTTAAATTTTTTTAAAAAAATAAATGACAGTGGAATGCATTACAATTCTTATTATACATATACAGCACAAATTTTCATATCTCTGATTGTATATAAAGTATGTTGACACCAATTTGTGTCTTCATAGATGTATTTTGGATAAGGATGTCTATCACATTCCACCATCTTTGTTAACCCCCTGCCTCCTCCCTTTCCCTCCCACCCCTCTTCCCTATCTAGGATTCATCTATTCCTCCCATGCTCCTCTTCCCTATCCCACTATGAATCAACCTCCTTATATTAAAGAAAACATTTGGCATTTGTTTTTTTGGAGCTTGGCTAACTTCACTTAGCATTGTCTTCTCCAACGCCATTCCTTTACCTGCAAATGCCATGATTTTGTTCTGTTTTATTACTGAGTAAAATTCCATTGTGTATATATGCCATTTTTTTATCCAGTCATCTACTGAAGGGCATCTAGGTTGGCTCCACAGTTTAGCTATTGTGAATTGTGCTGCTATAAACATTGATGTGGCTGTGTCTCTATAGTATGTTGATTATATGTCCTTTGGGTATAGACTAAGAAGTAGGATAGCTGGGTCAAATGGTGGTCATTCCCAGTATTCCAAGGAATCTCCATACTGCTTTCCATATTGGCTGCACCAATTTACAGTCCCACCAGCAGTGAATGAGTGTGCCTTTCCCCCACATCCTCACCAACACTTATTGTTGTTTGTCTTCATAATAGCTGCCATTCTGACTGGAGTGAGAAGTCTTTTCTCTGCCTTCCTCAACATGATCTAGCCACACTGGCTTTGGTTTGTACCTCATATGTATCATCTTCTTTTCTGCCTCAAGGTCTTTAAACATACTGTTCCCACTGTCTGGAATTTTCCCCTCTCTTCTCTCTTCTTCCTTACCCCTACCACTTTGCTTAGTTCACAGCTTAAACCTCTTCTTCTCTGAGAATAAATTCCGATTTCTCAGAGTGAGTTAGTTTTGTTTACTACTCTCTTTGGCTCCTGTACTTCTCCACAGGACTGATCACACTTCCAATAATTATTTATTTTCACAATTATCTCCCCAGTGGACTTTGTGTTCCATGAAGGCAGAGCCTCTGTCTCATGTACTGTCTTACTGCTAAGTCTCCATTTCCTAGCATAGTGTGTGGCAGATGGGAGTCATTCAGTGTACATTTGTTGAATGAATGAACAAATGAGGATTTATATGCATAACAAAATAATACAGCTTGAGTGTTAGTCTGGTCAAGCTGATATAACACAATATCATAAACTGGGTGGCTCATAAACAACAAAGACTTATTTCTCACAGTTTTGAAGACTAGGGAGTCCACAATCACAGATTGTCAGATGTAGTGTCTGTTGAAGGTCCACTTTCTTTTTCACAAATCACTGTCTTCTTACTATATCCTCACATAGTGGAAGAGTGCAAATGAGCTCTCTAGGGGTTATTTTCTAAGGGCATTAATCCCATTCACTAGGGCTTTATTCCCATGATATAATTATGTCCCAAAGGCCCTACATCCTAATACCATCACCTTAGGGATTAGAATTTCAACAGACAAGTTTGGGGAGGACATAAACATTCAGTCCTTTGTAGACTGTGTGGCTTAAACAACAGAGATGTATTTTTCACAGTTCTGATGACTAGCAAATTAAAGATCAAGGTGCCATCCAAAATTTTTCCTGGTGAGGGTTCTCTTCCTGGCTTGCACTCAGCCATCTTCTTGCTAGTTTCTCATAGGGCAGGGAGGAAAAGAGCAAGCTCCTGCTGTCTCTTCTTCTAAGAGTACTAATCCTACCAGGAAGACTCCACCATCAGGATCTCATCTAAACCCAATAGGCCCCATCTCCAAATACCATCACGTTGAGGGTTAGGGTTTCAATGTATACATGGTGGGGTGCAATTCAGTCTAAAGCACTTGTATTATCTCCTCTGATCCTTGACAACCCCATGACACAGGTTCTATTTTAGGATGAAGAAAAATAAACTTTAGACCATTGAATCTTCCAAAGGCTTCTCAGCTAGGTAGGGACAGAGCTTGGAGGCTTTCAAATCCAGGAACAATGGCTTCACCAGCAACTCAAGACTGGCAGCCCCCCCCCCCCCACCAAGCATTATCCTGTTTGGCTTTGAGTCATGTTGGTCTGAAGGTAAATGTGAAAGTATGGGAGACAGGAGTTGAAGGGGAACTCCAATGGAGAGGAGTGCACACAGGCATGGGAACTCAGCAGGGCAAAGAAGAGCCCCTGAACATGGAGGGAAAAGATACTGAAATGGGTGGTTGGGGAAAGAAGTTTGACAGGAAACTGAACCCTGGAAGGTTGGGGGTGGAGTTTGGAACTATGATGTCAACTATCATAGGGAAATGTTTGACTCATCTTCCCTCACCCTCTTGGCCTTGTTCCCAGGTCCCACACCCCTTTTCTGGCACTGATAGGTTTTTCTGAACAGGAAAAAAGAAGAGCCAAAAAAAAAAAAAAAAAATTAACCCCCACCTTATACCCAAACAGTGGGAGTTACAAAGATCTCTCTGTTGAATAGTTCTTAGAGCAAGAACATTTCTCCCACATAGAACCAGTGTTAAGATAGATAGGGGTGAGATTCCCACAGTCCTCCAAAGCTTAGTTAACTCAATAGCTTTCTGGAAATAGCTTCAGTGACCATATTGCTCAATTCACACAACATTTACGGAGCTCCTTCTCTGAAATAGGAACTGTGAAAGTGGCTGGAGATTTAAGGAGTTGTGTTTGGCTCGCTCTGCCCCTGGGTCATGGTGAGCTTTGTGATGATTAAGGTATTTCAGGCAGCACTCCCTTGTCTGGGTCACTGTTTCTACAAAAAGGTGAATTCCCAGCCACAGCAGATGGGGGTGGGCTGTGTTGGGAATAGGCCTACCTTCCTCCCTTATGCTTTTATCTTACCTTCCCATTTGAAGGCACTCCTTTGAGTGTAGTCATTATCCTCCCGGTTCCTGCTAAGAAGAAAATTCAGAAGCCTGGCATATCCAATGTGTTGGTGCTGAAGCCCTGAGTGACCATTAAATAACTGTGTGGCCATGAGAGAGTCATATGGCATTTCTGAAACTGAAGAAAAAACACCTTCCTGCTTACTTTACAGGGCTCTTGGGGAAAATATCCAATGATATATTACATATGTCACTCAAAAACTACAAAACATTACATAATGCCAAAAAAAGTGTAGTGATTTTCTCTGGTCTTGGTGGCACACACCTGTAATTCCAGTAACTTAGGAGGCTAAGGCAAGAGGATGGCAAGTTTGGGGCCAGTCTCAGCAACTTAAGTGTGATGACCCTGTCTCTAAATAAAAAGGGCTATGAGGGTAACTCAGTGGTAAAACACCCAGGGGTTCAATCCCCAGTACTGAAAAAAAATTGTAATTCTCATAGTTAATGAACTGGATGGGCCCTTTAGAATGCCTATTGTCACTCTTTATTTACTGAGGGCTTGGTCCTCTTCTAAACGTTTCATATTTCACATATTAATCTGAACAGCCCAGTGGGGTAGGTACTATTGTATCCTTCTTTTTACATGTGAAGAACAGAGAGGTAAGTGACTGGTTCAGGGTCACATAATAAGTGACAGAGCCAAGATTCAAAAGCAGGCAGGCAAGTTCTAGAATCTACTGATAACTACCAGACCAAGCTGTCTCCTTTGTGCTCTACTAGAACATCTACATAGACTTCTGAGCACCTGATGGAAAACTATAATTGCTTCCTTTAATGGTAGATAAGGTAACGAAAGCAAAGGAGTCATGTTCACACACACACACACACACACACACCTGTTGTTTGTGGTTTTTTTTTTTTTTGTGTGTGTGTGTGATGGTGATATATTTTCAGTACTGGAACTGAACCCAGAGCTGGAATATGGTAGGCAAATGCTCTATCAATGAGCTATATCCCAGCCCTTTTTTTATTTTTATTGAGAGAAGAGTCTAGCTAAGTTGCCCCCATGGAGTAGCTGATGACATATGTGCCCCACCATGCTCTCTGAGTATGTGTGCGTGCTCAATCTCTCTCTCTCTCTCTCTCTCTCTCACACACACACACACACACACACACACACACACACACACACTCTTGCAGAGTTCCTGATTCATAGTTGAAGCTCATTAACTATTTGTTGAATGAATAAAACCTCTGAGATGGTATACAAGTCTGATAACAACCACTGTTTTTCTTCCACCTTTATTTGATTGACTATGCACATTTTCTCCAGCCATTTCCAATAGGAGGTTGTTTGGCATTTCTCCCTGTCCTTATTGTCCTCCTTTCCACTTTTTCTACTTGGACAATGACGCATGTAAAGTAAACTTCAAGGATGTGAACACTATACTTGGATAACAGTCTGATACACTGGGTCAAATAGGACTATCCCTTCATCCCCCTAAAAGTAGACCCTAATTATTCAGGGATCTGTCCTCAGGAGCCCACTTCTGCCCCTGTATTGTTTGCCTGACAGGTTCTTGACTATGAAACCAAGTATCCAAGGTGACTCTTGGGCCTTAACAAGGCAGATAGGCAGAATCTATGAAGACAACTGTCTTTCCTTCCTTCCTCCCTCATAAACAGCAAAATATTCTGTCCCTTCTAAACATTTCTCTCTCTCTCTCTCTCTTTCTCTCTCTCTCTGTATATGTGTGTGTGTTTTAAGTTTTTGGTCAGAAAGAAAACAAAATTCTTTTAACAGAAGAAAACAGATGATGTTTTGTAAGGGATTTGGGGCAGGAAACTGCATCTTCTAATCTGGAATCTGGAAAATTTATCAATTTTGTTTCATAGAGTAACTAGTGAAGATTTCTTGCAAGAAATAATTATCAGTACCACTGGCCTCACAAATCAGACTATATTCAAAGGGCTAAAAAGGGACAAGTTTTTGAATTTGGAGGTTTTGGGAAGTCCTGTAGTACAGTGGACAGGAATGCGTCTTGTTGGTCTCCTCATGTTGGGAAAGTACAGACCGTTGGTTCTCATCACAAACTCAAAAAGAAAAAAACTGACAAAAATCGAGATTATTAGATAACTGGCAATCACACGCATGATTCATTCCTTATTCCAACCAGGGCTTTTATTTTCGGTTGTTTGTTTGGGTTAGAGATTACTTTGGGGAACTGTACGTCCCACCGGACACTCCAAACTCGTTTCTCAAGTCGAGGTCATAGCCTCCAATCCTTGGAGGGCCACCGCCTTCCGGGTCCGCGACCCAGGAGTTGGCCGGCGGGGCCGCGCCGGCGGGAGCGCGCGCCCCAGCGTGCCGGTGGGTGTTAAGAGAAGGAGGACGCCGTCCTGGGAGCGCGCGAGGCCTCACGTGCGCGCGCGCGCCCGCCCGCCAGCCGGCGCGCCCACGCACGCTCCCGCCCCCACTCCCGGGAAGTCTCGCGATGCGGTAGCCGGCTAGTCCCGCTGCGGGTGGCTCCGGCTGTTGCTGTGGTTGCTTGAGTTGCTGCTGCGGCGGCGGTGCTGGTGGAGGTGTCGGCCCCTGGGCGGATGTTGACATTGTGTTGTTGTTATTGCCGATGGTAATGGCGGAGGCGGTGGCGACGGTTCGGACCCCATCCGTTCACTAGCCGGAGTCGAGACAGACGAGAGCGAACTCCGCGGCCTGAACCGGCAGCAGCGACTCCCTCAGCCTCGCCGCCTCGCCAGCCGGAACACCGGCGCCAGACCCTGGAGTCAGGCCCCTGGGGCAGGGGGGCTCGGAGGCACAGAATGGCGGATTTCGACGAGATCTACGAGGAGGAGGAGGACGAGGAGCGGGCCCTGGAAGAGCAGCTGCTCAAGTACTCGCCGGACCCGGTGGTGGTCCGCGGCTCCGGTCACGTCACCGTGTAAGGCCCGGAGGAGGGCGAGGACGGGAGGTGCAGGGTTGGGGTGGGCCCCACCTACTTCCCGGGAGTCCCCTTCCCCAACCCCCCCCCCCCGTGTCTGTCCGGTGTCGGGGACCTTCGGGAAGAGCAGGCGACCAGGAAGTGAGAACTTGCCTTATTTTCGTTTGTTTAGGTCTCCAAAGAGGGGGCCGACCCCCACCCCCCGTCCAGCAGGCCCTGCAGGCCTGGGCGATGTGCCGGATCCTAATAGGAAAGGTTTTTCTTTAGGGTTTGCCTTTCCAGGCACCCCTTCCAGCCTCGGGTTGGAAGTGCAAGTATTTATGAGGTGCCTCCCCCTCGTTTTCTCGCCCAGTTACCCTGTGGTTCTCTATGCCTTTGAACCTAGTGACATATGGCTCAGAGGCCAGATCTGAGCCCGTGCAAGACCCCAATGACCATTGGCAATGAGGTTTACTGTCGAAGATCTGTGTTTCACACATACCCACAGGTCTTCCCCAACAGAGTTAATTTCTGCGGAGCTAATGCAAGTTCCTGTAGTTAGATGTGATAAAAATATATAGATGAGCAGAAATTTAAGTTACGCAGAAATATATATGTTTACAATGAGTTAAAAAAAAGTTACAATCTGCTGATATTACTGAGAGCTCCCAGCAATGTAAGTTGTACCTTGGGGCATGAACTCTTGATTGGCTTCTTCGTTTGATAAAGGTTCCTGTAAGACTTTGGAAACATCAAAAGTTCCAAATTATTCAAACAATAAGGAATGAAAGCTTTCTGAAAAGGTCATGACTAATAAAGGAATGTGAAGACTTGGACCAAATAATGAGCTGTCCGGAAACAGGAAGTTTTGTAATGTTTCTCTGAAGTCCAGAGTTTTGTCCAACTTAAAGTATTGATACTCTTTCATGTTAGATCTCTTGTTCAAATTTCCATACTTTTCCTGTGCCTCTGCATTTCACCTTTTCACTAAAAGCCTGCAAGTCTGAGAATGCCTGGAACTATTTTCATTATATTTTGGTATAGGGTGAGTGGGATGTGCTTTTAGTAACTTAGTGAAACAGTAAGACTTCTCATATAAAATTGTCAGCAGAATCCTTGTTTTCCCAGAACATTTTTTGACCAGCCATATTGGTGTGTAGGTATGCTTATGTAATGCTTTGATCCTTTAGCACCTGTTAGTTTATATTCAGGTGACTTAAAGGGTAAAAATACTGCATAATCAATCAAAGCATCATGACAAGACAATGGAGTTTATCACCACAATAACAGTAAGTGTTTTAACTGTCATTATCAGCTTAATTAAGAAATAAAATAAAATATTTATTTATTTATTTATACTAGGGATTGAACCCAGGGACACTCAATCACTGAGCTACACCCCACCCCCACCCCCCACCCTTTTTTTTTTTTTTTTTTTTTTTATTCTGAGGCATAGTATCCCCAGTTGTCCAGGCTGGGCAAACTTGCAATCCTGCATTGGTTGGGATTATAGGTGTGAACCACCATGCCCAGCTATATATTAAAATTTTTAACATGTATCACAGAACATTTTTAGTGCCATAACCTGTCATTTCATTTTTAGTTTGACTCTTAAGACTTTTTTTTTTTGCCTTGTTTTAAACCTCAGAAGTATATGGATGTTGAAGGAAGCATCCAAAGTTTTTCATGTGTTCTGTCCTTTCCTCTGCATTCCTGATGTCAAAGGAAAGCTGCTAAAATTTAGAAGGTTCAATTAGGGCTTGGGATGTTAGCTCAGTGGTAGATTACTTGCCTATCATGGGCCAGATTCTAGGAGCACTGCAAGAAATAAAGGTTCAACTGTAGTAGTAATGCTTCCTCTGTTTAAGAGGAGGAAAAGCTAAACACTTTGTTGGATAAATGGAAGGTATAATAGAGTGCTCAGAACCAAATAGGTGATCTGTCAGTTTGATTGTAGTTGGATAGAGAGGTTAATAGGGTGGGAAAGAATTATTAGTGGTTTTCAATCTTATTTGCTCCCTTAGAGTCATTTGGAGTGCTTCTTTAAAAAATAATACCTGTGGCCCTCCCTAGATCAGTTGAAGACCAGGTTATCTGAGTGAGGGATCCCGTAAATGAATAGTTGGGAAAAAAAAATTCTGCAGATGATTTTTAATGTGTAGACAGAACTGAAACCTGCTATTCCAGGATATAAGGAAGAACTGCCATCAATAAACAATATGCCATTCTACATTAGGAGTTAATATTTCTGTAATCTTTCTTGACCACTTCCTCCTCCTCCTAATTACCTTGGTTCTAGGCTCTGGATTCAAAGCCACCTATACCACTTCTTGAGTAAATTATTTATCTTTGTCTTTTCTTTTCAGATAGGGATAGTTACAGTCCCTAGATTATTAAGAATTAAGTAAGATGATAAATGCAAAGAATTCATCACAGTGTGTAGTGCTGTGCTCAGTAAATACTAGTGTTGAAAGTGTTTATTTGTTATCCTTCTCAGGTATAGTTTTCCACTTTGAGATACACAAGTGTAAAATAACATATTAAAAAATCAGAACTGCCATTTTTAAACCTTATAATGATTCACTTTAGTCTGATATTTTCATTTTTTAAAGAACTTGTATGACCTTAAATAACTGTGAAGTATTTCAATCAGAATAAGAATCTTTGTACTGAAAACTTAGTAAGCCTGTTTTGTAATAACATAGATAGGTATAATAATAGTAATGTAATTTTTTTTATTATTGTTACTGAGGATTGAATTCAGGGGCAGTTTACCTTAATAATAGTAGTATAATTTTGTTGTTGTTGTTGTTATTATTGGGGATGGAAATCAGCTACATCCCCAGCCCATTTTATTTTATTTTATTTTGGGGGATACTAGGGATTGAACTCAGGGGCACTTGACCATTGAGCCACATCCCCAGCCCTATTTTGTATTTTATTCTGAGTTGTTTAGTGCCTCCCTTTTGCTGAGGCTGGCTATGAACTTGCGATCATCCTGCCTCTCTGCCTTTGAGTTACTGGGATTACAGGCGTGCGCCACCGTGCTGGTTCAGCTCTTTTAATTTTTATTTTGAGACGGGGTCTTGCTAAGTTGCTGAGGCTGGCCTCAAACTTGTAATCCTCTTGCTTCAGCCTCCCAAGTTGCTGGCATTACAGGCATGCACTGCTGTGCTCCACATAAAACTTTTTTTTACATGACCGACAAGCACATTACCCAGTCATTCTAGATTGGGTAGCCCAGTTAGCACCTGTAAATGTTTTTGAAATTGATGCTTATATGTTACTATAACTGTTGAGCATGTTCAGTTTTTCTTGCCTTTAAATATTAATGTGAAGGGCAATTACAATTTCTAGTAAGACTATAATCCCCCCACCTTTTAACTAAGTCACTGATCAGAGCAGTCTTCCCTTACCAATTGGAAAGTAAATGATAGTGTAAACTGAGTCATCTAATTCAGGTCATTCTGGAAGGGTATAAATCTGTCTCTATATTTTTTATAGATTGGACTGAGTAGGTTGAATATTTCTTCATTTTTTCTACTTTAATATATTCTAGTATTAATCCTGGTTTTATTTTAGAAATCATTGTATTCTTGTATGACATAATTGGCATGTCGTGGTGATGATGTGAAAAAGTAAGTTATCTTCCATTTTGTACTACATAGGCAGGTCCAGCTTAGTTTTGAAGCATAATCAGATTTTAGGGGCATAGGATACAAAATGTCTAATTTTTGTGAACAAAGTCTGCTTTGAAGTGGATTTTAATACAATATTTTCATATGACCCCAAATTAGACACTTAATTTTACTCTTATTGTGAGCAGTGTTCTTTCTTGACATTCTTCTGGATATGGGTAACATTTTTCTTCATTATTAGATTGTATTTAGCAGAAGGGAAAAATCTGGTGTAAAGGCATATTTTGAAGAAAAGTGGTAATAGAAGGAATGAAAGGAAATGTAGATTTAATAATATTTGTTTACATGAAACTTAAAAGGCTTGAACTGGCAATTCAGTTAAAAATAGATTTTTCTTTCCATGGCTTCTAATATTATGTAATGAAAATGAGGGAAAAAATGACTAACTTATTAGATATTGTTGGCCATACTAGCTAGTATATTTAATGGAGTTTTTTTATTTCTCAGAAGAAATTTGTATAAAATATAT
Organism: Ictidomys tridecemlineatus; assembly: GCF_052094955.1. NCBI lineage: Eukaryota > Metazoa > Chordata > Mammalia > Rodentia > Sciuridae > Ictidomys > Ictidomys tridecemlineatus. The sequence continues at coordinate 39,353,249 of NC_135485.1, read as the reverse complement.
TGATCATTTATTGAAGACTTTTGATTTTTCATAAGTATGATAACTCTAAGTGATGTGCTAATCTAAGAGTTAGATATTGAAAAGTAATTTGAGGCCAGTATTTTCTAGACAAGTTGTCATTATGACTGCCATTATTCTCTCCCATCTTCCTTATAGATATCCATATCAAATTCAAACTTGGGCTTTCCTAGAGTATTTATAATCTATGACTTCTAACTTAAATTGTGTTGTAGAGTTATTTTGTAGAGGTTTGTTTCTAATGTTATACTCTTCTAATTTTAATATATTATCATATCTTCATGTACTTCTGAGGTATAATCTTCTTCCCCTCTCCAAAAGTAATTCCTCATTTTTCAGCACCAGCTTTTATTAATGGCTGTGGGATACCACCCTTTTCTTGTTTTCATCTCAGCTAGTGAGATGAGGAAAATTGAAGACTTTGAATAATGTGACTTGAAATGAAAAAGTTTGGAAACTGTTTTGGGGTGCAGCATGACGTTTACATAGACAGTGTAAGAACACTTGTTTTTTGACCTTTCAAATGATAAAGGTAATAAAATATTGTCTGTCTTGAAATTTATAATTATCTCAAGACTGCTACTAGATTCTGTGGTTAGCCGTAGGAATTCAACATGGTTTGCCCAAATTACAAAATTGCTGCAATTAAATGATTTATTAAAATGTCATAATTTCTACCTCTTTCTCCCACCCAGCATAATAGGTGAGACATATTCCATTTTCTTTATAAATATTTTAAGTAAGTATTTTTTTGAGGTGGGATCTTTCTGTGTTGCCCAAGCTGGTCTTGAATTCAAACTATTCTCCTGCCTTAGCCTGCCAAGTGCTGGAATTTCAGGCCTGTACTATAGCACTCTGCTAGGCATGTTCCATTTTTAAAGATAAAAATTATTTGTTTTGAGATTTTTTTTTTGATGTATATATCATGCTGGGGATGGAACCCATGGCCTCAAGCATGCCAAGTAAGCCCTCTACCACCAAGCTACACCTCCATTTCTTTTTATTTTAGTTTGTAATCAAACTTACAATCTTCCTGTCTGTTCTGAGATTTTTGAGGGTCTTCTTGGTATTTTTCCACAGGCTGTAAAATTCTTTGAGGGCAGGGATGGTGTTTATTGGTCTTTATTTCTCCACTATTTATTAAATAAATAGTAGTGTCTAGAATATTATAGGTCTTCAAGTAAGTCTTTTTATTTCATTTTTGTCGGGGAGGGGTACTGGGAATTGAACTCAGGACACTCTACCACTTAGCTACATCCCCATACCTTTTTTATTATTTGTTTATTTCTTTATGGTGATACTGATAATTGATTCAGGGGTGTTCCACCACTGAGCTACATCCTCGGCTCCCATTTTTTATTTTTTTATTTTGAGTCATGGTTTTGCTAAGTCCACGAGGCTGGCCCAAACCTTATGATCCTTTCTCAGCATCCTGAGCACCCCTGGGTTCAATCCATAAGAAAAAGAAATTAAAAAATAATAAAATGCTAATGCTAGAATATTATAAAACATTTTCATGAATTATACTGTGTTTTCAGAGAGCTGAATGAACTCAAACATTGTTCAAAGTGTGGTCACAGAATTAAAATTTTGAGACTAATTCTAAGACGTATCTCTATATCTATATAGTTGAAAAAAAAATATCTATCTATCTATCTAACTGCAGGGGCGTGTGTCTTCTGGGTGGAAAGAGTACACTTTCAGTTCTATCCTTTAGTTCTTGAACTACATTGATACCCAGACATATATTAAGACAGACAGATAAATTTAAAGCATGATTTGTAGGCATCAAAATCCGTTTATTTCTTTCATAGTTGTTGTATTACATTTTTGTTAGCCAGCTTTTGTGTGTGTGTGTGTGTGTGTGTGTGTGTGTGTGTGTGGTCATCAAAATACCTGACAAGAATAACTTAGAGGAGAAAATATTTATTTTGGCTCATTGTTTCATAGATTTGAGTCCATGGTCAGCCTGCTCCATTTTGGGGGGCCTGATGTGAGGGTAGATTATCATTGCAAAAGGGATTGATGAAGGAAAGCTGATACAGCTTTTGACTTCTAGGAAGTGGTGGAGTGGCGGGGAGCGAGTATGGAGGTGAAGAAGAGGCTGGGGAGAAAATAAATCTTTCCAGGTTACACCCCCAGTGACTTACTTCCTCCAACCAGATCTCACACCCAAATAGTTCATTCAGGTATCAGTGGAATAATCAAATGGATTAATTTACTGATGAGGTTAGAGCCTCATGATCCAATAATTGCCTAATAACCCCACCTTTGAACCTTGTTGTAATAGGGATCATGCTTTCAACATGAGACTTTGGGGAACATTACCAGATCCATACCATAGTAATCTCCAAAAATAGCTAGAAATCTAATTCCATTGAATTAAATGGAACTAAGTACTGTTTTTATTTACCATCTGTATAACTCATATTCAGTCTGAGTCCAAAGTTTCTAGTTCATATATTCATAGGTCTTGTCATATCCATGGAAGATAAAGTTCTGTGAATCCAGACTTGTTACAGGTTGAGCATGTCAGAATTCATAATATACAAAACTGATTTGTAATCTTCCTTTCTTATCAGCTTCAACTGCAACCTTTGTTTATTCATTTTTTTTTATTGATTTAAAAAAATAAATGACAGCGGAATGCATTACAATTCTTTTTTTTTTTTTAAGGTGTTGTTGGACACATGCCTTTATTTTATTTTTATTTTTATGTGGTGCTGAGGATTGAACCCAGCGCTTCACATGTGCTAGGCAAGTACTCTACCACTGAGCCACAACCCCAGCTCCATGCATTACAATTCTTATTACACATATACAGCTCAATTTTTCACATCTCTGGTTGTACACAAAGTATGTTGACACCAATTCGTGTCTTCATATGTGTACCCTGGACAATGATGTCTGTCACATTCCTCCATCCTTGCTAACCTCCTGCCCCTTCCCTTTCCCTCCCACCCCTTCAACTGCAACCTTTTTATTTTCAGTTGATGGCAGACCCAGAGTCCTATTTATTTAGACCTTTTTTTTTTTCTTTTTGGCATAGCTTTGATGTCTCTCTCTCTACATTTCCTTCTTTCAAGAAATTGTTGGCTCTCTGTCTTCAAAATTTGACCCCTTTTTGACACACCATTGGTGTGAATTGCCATTGTTTCTTTTTTCTGCCTTATACTTAATACTTTCCCCTGTTGCCACCTTTGCCTCTCCTGTTTATAGATTCTTTGGTATGTAAGCCTTAGTGATTCCATTAAAATATAAATCAGATTATGTCTCTTTTCTGTATCAGCATTCCAAAGTCTCCTTACCTCCTTTGGAGTCCTTTTAATAGTCTCTAAGATCCATCATGGCCCACGGTTACTTCTCTGACTCCTCTTCCACTTGTTTACCCTACATTAGTCATATTGGTTTTCTTTTTATTCCATGAATTACTCCAGGCATATTTCTGATTCAGTCTTTGTACTGGCTGTCCACATTTCCTGAACACTCTCCCAAGATATCTAGAGGGTAGGTACTTCATCATCTTCAAATTTTTTTCCACTATCTTTCTAAATGAGTCTTACCTGCCTCCCTATTTAGAATTCCACCTCAACCACCTTCCCCTTACTCTTTGCTACCTTTTTCTTTTTTCATAGTGCTTCCACTGTTAGAAGTTGAGATGAGCCAGACTTGTTATAGTATGAACTTCTGATAAACATCTCTTATAAAGAGAAAAACTTTGAATAACCTTTTTGGACAAGAATGGAAATTTTTAAAATTTTATTGTTTTATAGCAGCTGTCTCATCTAGGAAATGAACCTAGAAAGCATTGCTAATTTTTTTTTTTTTTTTTTTTTGGAACGGGGCTGGGAATTAGCACAAGCTCTGGATTTGATTCTTATTACTGAAATATACGCACACATGCAGGCACACACACAAGCAAATAAAAAACCAACTTTGGGAAAGTGTGTGTTTTTAAATTTTTTTTAGTATTGGGGATTGAACACAAGGTTGCTTTATCACTAAATTACATCCTCAGTCTTCTAATTTTTAAATTTTGAGATAGAGGCTCCTTAAGTTGCTGAGGCTGGCCTTGAATTTGAGATCATCTTGCCTCAGCTTTCTGAGTTGCTGGCATTTCAGGCATGTGCTACTATGCCCACTTGGGATAGCATTTGACTTTTGGGCCATCTATGACTGATAGAAGTCTTTTGCCTTATCTGAGGCAAATAAAACCAGAAGGAAGATATGCTTCATAAAATAATATCTAGTTGATATTTAAACCTAGATTTTTGAATTCAGTTCTTTGTTGTTGTTCTAACTTCACCACAATGCCTTTTTGTGCTTTTCAGTTTCTGTGTTGCCTGCCTGGATTCCTAGCCAAATGCTTCCCCATATTAGCTGTCAACTCTTTAGTATTACATGGTTTTCTTGAAACCCACATCTCCCTTGTGTATCCTATTTGCTAAAAAGATAGAAAATTTGCAGTTAATGTTAACCAATTTGATCATTGGCAATTTTATTTGGAAGCTATTTGATGATACTTGTAAAGTCATTGAGATCTGGACATTCTCTAATTTATTGGGTTATCCATAGTGGTTATTAAATGATAGTATTACCCATTTTACTAAAACGATGATCACCACAATAAAAAAAACATTGTTTTATAGTAATAAAAGCAGCTAAGATATACACCACATATTTTTGGTGCTTTATATGAACTCAGTTTGTGAGTTAGCAGTATAATTACTAGTGGATAAGTAGGAAAACTGAGGCTCAGAAAAGGTAAAAATTTGATCAGAGTGATACACAGTATATGGAAGTGTTTTGGAAGTACATGAATGTATGTGGATTATTTTAATCTATGTAGTATGATTACAGTCTGTTTGCCTAATTACTTCTTTTATTTTATTGAACCAAACCAACAAAGCTAAGTATTCTCATTTTAACATGAACATTGCAACAGTCTCTCATATATCTTAGCATGTTAGGTACAAATGTGAAAGGTCAAAAAGAGATTTTTTCTTAGATCCAAACAGAACTTTAGTGTAATTTGTGCATTAATTTTAATTTTATAACATCTGTTGATAGAAAAAGAAGACCCTCCCCATTCTCAGTTTCTAAATTTAGAATGTTCTATTTCAAGTGGATTAACATTTTCTATTACAGAGAAAGCTATTAGTTTCAAGAGTAGGACCCTAGCCTTGATCTCATTTATTAATTGATCATGAAACTCTTTTAAGTTATTGTCTCTTCTGCATCAGTTTTCATCTCTAAAATAGAATGTTTAGACACAGATAGCTGTGGTCTCTTCTAGCTGTCAGAATATGAAATTCTGCTGTTGTGGAACTAAAAATTAATTTTTTCCTTATAATATACTTAATGTAGATAGAAATAGTCTTCAAAATATTCTCAAGAAACCCTGAAGTATACTTTGAAACTAGAATTGTCTTTAAATCTAGATATGTCATTTACACATACATTTCTTTATTGTGACTAAAAACCAAACACTTTAGTCATCTATTTTTTACTTCAGGTTTTAATCCTGATTGAAAAGGAGGATTGAAAGTTTGAGGCCACACTTTGTGAGACCCTATCTCAAAATAAAATTTAAAAAGGAATTGGGGATGTAGCTCAGTGGCAGATTGCTTGCCTAGCATGTGTGAATAAGCAAAAAGAAAAATAAATAAACAAACAAAAAATAAGCATCTACAAGAATCCCTGAGTAAGTACATAAATCTGATTTTCAGAGTTGCCACAGTATGTTATGTAAAATGTCCTTTTAAACAACCAAAAAAAATGACTCATAAAGAATCAGAATATTACAAATCCCTGAATTCAATCCCCAGCATTAAAAAAAACAAAACAGAAAACTATTTAGAAATTGAGAAGTTGTATTCCAGTGAAGTGGAAAATAAAATAATAACCTATAATCACCGAGAGGCAAAGGTCATATCATATATCCTGGTTGTTCTAATTTTATTTTTTTTAGAAACTTTTTTTTTTTGTATTTGAATACTAATATATATTATTAGGGAAATCGTGACAACATGAAAATATAAAAAATACAATATCCTTAATTCCATTACCTAGAATTAACTACTGTTCATATTTTGATGGATTAAATTTTTGTTTTTGCATGTAAAGATTTTTATTAAAAATTGTGATACTAATATTTTGTTTTTTACATTTTTCATCTAATATTTCATTTGGAGCATCATTATGGGTTCTTAAAAAGTATTAGGGTCTTTTAGATTTCAAAGAACAGAACCACCTTAGTGGCCTTAAGCAGTGGAAATTTATTATAAGAATGCCTGGGGACTAAGGAAGATAGGAGACATTGCCATTTTACAGCCAGGCTCCAGGAGACCGAAAAATTATTGTTTTGGATATAGTACTGCTTTGGTGATCTAGTTATTCTGTCGTTTTCTCAGCACCATGTGTCCCTTGCTCCCTACTCTAGTGCTGTTGTCACAGTGATTCACCTACTTTCAGTTCCAGCTTTTGCTGTTGCATTGTGAACTGACAGACCTCTTTCCCCTGTACCTCATAGTTTCTGCTTACTATTGGTGTCCATTTATTATTGACTTCACTTATTCATGGCTGTACTGTATTTTGACTTCAATTTAAACTCATTCTCTATCCATGTTTCCAACTATTTGTCTTGCAGATAAACTCGAGAGAGATCTGATTGAGTTAGTTAGGTTGTCTGTGGGGCAGCCCTGTTGGCCCCTGCCATCCCATGTGCTACTAGCCAACCCAGGGATTAGCTGTTCCTAAAGCAAATGCCCTTTGTGGTCTAACTAGCCAGAGTGTAGGGAGATCCTAGTTAGGCATTCACAGTAATGGGCTTCTATCTTATAAACATGGTTTTGAGCTATACTATTTTTTTCGGATTGATATAATTTATATAATTGAAAGACATTTCTGTAGCTTTAAAATATTCATTGTTAACAACAGCACTACAACTCAGAAGAAAGGAAAATAAATACTGAACACATCTTTTTGTTAAGGGTGAAACAAGTTGAAGCAGTTAGATTCTTATTTTTCTGTATTTAAGTCAAAATTCACAACTTTAAAATATGTCCTTAATTCAAAATGATAGTGCAGAAATGAATTGTAAAAGATATAATCTGAGGAAACATAAGGAACATAAAAGTTAAAAACTATAAAAAGGGCTAGTGATTATGTGAACCTGCATTATGGAAAAGATTGAATGGCATTCTGGAAGACTTGATTAGTGAACCTAAGCGTCCCTATTTCACTTATGATTAAGTGCCTAGTTATACAAAATAAAAAATTCTTATAGAAGAAAAACTGTGATTGTAATACTTATTACAAAAATACATTTAATGTATTTATTTAGCAACAGTTACCATTACTTAAAAATAGGTCCAGTTTTAAAAAATTGTGAAACAACAAATGAAACAAAAGGTCTTTAATAACCTCCCCAAAACAGTAGAATATTTCACATATCTGTACCACTGTGTTTTTTCTTGTGATATAGTTCTAGAAGTAGAATTATTGGGTCAACTGGGCTGGGGAATGTAGCTCAATGGTAGACTGTGTCTAACATTTGCAAGGACCCATTTGATACTCAACACTGCCAATAACAACAATAATTATCACTGGGTTAGAAGATAAGCATGATATATATATATATATATATATATATATATATATTTTAAAGGTAAGCATATTTATGTGTGTTTATGGATTATTGTTTCTTATTTTACTTTATCTTATTTTACAGTACTGGGTTGAAACCTGGTATATTTGCTAGGCAAGTGCTAACCACTTAGCTTCATCCCCAGCCTAGAATTTTTTTTTTTTGTACTGAGGATTGAACCCAGGGAGGGACCTTAACCACTGAGATACATCACCAGCACTTTTTTTTTTTTTTAAATATGAGACAGGGTCTTACTGAGTTGCTTAGGGCCTCGGTAAGTTGCTGAGGTTGGTTTTGAATTCATGATCCTCCTGTCTCAGCCTCCCAAGTTGCTGGGTTACAGGAATGTGCCACTGTGCCCAGACCCTGGGAATATTTTTTAATATTCTTTTTATACACTATTAGATTGTACTGATGAAGATTATTCAACTTATAAGGTTCCCCCACGCTCATTCTTTTTTTTTTTTTTTTCCAGTACTGGGGATAGAACCCAGGGACACTTTACAATGAACTGAGAACATCCTAAGCCCTTTGTATTTTTTATTTTGATACAATTTCACTAAATTGCTGAAGTTATCTTCAAAAGTGGGATCCTTCTATCTCAGCCTCCCCAGTCACTGGTCACTGGGATAACAGGCGTGTCAACCACACCTGGCTAGATTTTTTTTTAAACAATTGAGATTGTGCACATGTGAGGCGCTGGGTTCAATCCTAAGCACAGCATAAAAATAAATAAATTACAATAAAGGTATTGTGTCCAAACAATTGAGATTGTGCTAAGCTACAGTTTTGTCATTTTCGTGTTATTAGTTTGAAGGTTTCATTTTTAGGCGTCGTCGTCTTTTATAGAGATACTTATCTACTATAGTGTTCTGAGTAAATATTTTTGTGAATAAAATTTCACTGACTTGTTTATGAATAAATTTTTATCCACATTTCACATTATTTTTTGGTTTACATTTCTAATAAGAGAATTTATTGTGACAAAAATTAATTTTAATGCCAAATTAATTTCTGGAATGGTGGTGATAATTTATAGTTTTATTGATATACTACATGAAATTTTCATCTTGAGACCTTCTTGCCAAAATAAAATATTTTTAAAAATTTTGTTTTACTTATTATTAGTCTTTGTAGATAACTGAATTAAGATACTGCCTACCTTGAATTGTATGTTTTTAAATTAAGTGCTACTTCCAGCTTTTTGGATTAATGGAATGTTAGGTTATTAGAGTTGAGATTCACTTTTCTACCCAGTGTTGGAATTATTACACTTCACTCAACACATCAGATTATCACTTTATGGGATAAAATTTGGCTTTTTGAATATACTCCCAGGTCAATTGTACATTTATCTTCTAATTAAGTTATTATTATTATTTTTTTACCATTTGAGGGAGTAATTTGTAAAGCTGTTAATTTAAACTTAAACGTTCATCCTAATTCCATTCTAAATCTGCTTCCTGCTGAATTTTTTTAAAAATAAAAAAAGTCAAAGCTTAAGGTGGTATAAAACTAGGCAATTTATGCCAGGCAAGGTGGTGCTCACTTGCTTTTCCAGCTACTTTTCCAGTTTGGGACTAACTTGGGCAATTTTTTTTAATATTTATTTTTAGTTATAGGTGGACACAGTGTCTTTATTTTATATTTATGTGGTGCTGAGGATCGCGAACCCAGTGCCTCATGCATGCTAGGTGAACGCTCTACCTCTGAGCCACAATCCTGGTCCCTAACTTGGGCAATTTAGTGAGATCAAAGTTAAAATTAAAAAGGGCTGAGAATGTAGCTTGTGGTAAAGCAACCCCATGTTCAATCCCACACCACAAAGAAAAAGAAGAAAAAGAAAAAAACCTTTAGCAGTCTATAGAAAATCAAAACCATCAAAGATGATATTTTGCAGTTATATTATCAAACATGTAGTATGGATTTTCATATCAGTTTAATAAAATACAATGATCTTGTAAAAACTTGACCTGATAGTATTGCTTTGATTGATTGATTAAAAAAAAAAAAAGCTTTGGCAAAGATGAAAGATATAGCAAAGGAATATTTGTCGATGCCTTGCCAAATAAGACTTTCTGATGCCCAGGCTCTTTACTAGGAGAAGGCATACTGTAAAAGAAGACTTGTTGAAAAGAGTTGTTTTTTAACTGCTCTGATGAGATCAGTTTCATCAGTAAAGATGCATTTGAAAGCCTCGATTGTTATAGTTTGCATAATGAATGGGATCTGAGTTAAAGATAGTGGATGTAAAGAACTCTTTCAAGACTCTGAGAGAGAACAAGAGATGGATGTTATCATACATTGAGGGAGAAGAAAATCCCTATAAAACATTCAGGCCATGTGGACTTATGCAGGTTTGTAGTCTATGTGTACAAAGATAGGGATTGCAGAGGGTATGCAATCAGGAGCAAATAGTTAGCTTTGAGAAGATAGTTGCTGTAAATCTAGCAACTGGGGAGGCTGAGGCAGGAGGATCACGAGTACAAAGCCAGCCTCAGCAACTCAGTGAGGCCCTAAGCAATTCATGAAGATAGTTGGTAGCAAGCCTTTAGCTACTTTGGGAGTCTGAAGCAGAATGATCAAAAGTTCGAGGCCAACTTGGGCAACTTAGCAAGATCCTGTCTCAAAATAAAATTTTAAAAAGGCTGGGGCTCAGTGGTAAAAGCATCTGGGGTTCAATACCCAGTACCCAAAGAGAGAGGGAGAAAGATATAGAAGACATGTGGCTAAATCTAAAAGTTAAAAGGAGGGAAGCTAAAGCAGTTTATATTCAGTGATTTTTTTTTTTCCCCACTTGGAGTTAACCACTATGGTTATCTGCAAAAACTGAGTTGTGAGGATAAAGCTGAGTACATGAAGAGGAATAACAACCATGGAATATGGGTAAGGTAATTTAATGGAACAGAAAAAAGATTGCTTAGGCAATAATACTGAAATTAGAAATAATATATTTATAAGTTAGGGTGATTTTTTTTCCTAGTAGCTCCAGGCAGTGAGAATTGAAGAAAGTAAACAGTTTAATTGAACCTGGGTTGTCAGAAGACACTGTAAAGATGATAATGCATATTTGTTGGAGTACGGTCAAAACAATTAAAAGTTTTGTAAAAAAACAAAAACAACAACAAAAAAACCAACAACAAATGAAAATGAGTATATAGTTCTGACACATAGGGAAGGAAATGGAGCCATTGGGAGATTTCAAGGGGTGAAAAGCAGTAAGCTATAACCAGAGGGGCTGGGGATATAGCTCACTTGAGATATAGCTCACTAGAGTGCTTGCTTCACATGCACAAGGCCCTGGGTTCAATCCCCAGAAGCAAAAAAAAAAAAAATATATATATATATATAATCAGAGACCCAAAAACCTTGGTGTAAATGGATGGAAGACATGGAATGTTTAATAGTAGTAATAGAATTTTACAGTTCAAAATTTCAGGTGATACAGTCCCAATGATAACAGTATCCGGACTATATTACAGTGTATATAAGCTGCTGAATTAGATGGAGCTTAATTTCTTCATAATTCATTAAGTTAGGAATGTGTTACAGTTGAGAATTCCTAAGGAAAGAGGCATTTTTCCCCCACATTTTTTTTTTATTGGTGTATTGTAGAGGTTATAATTGTGGATTTTTTTTTTTTTTTGTACCAGAGATTGAGTCCAGGGGTGCTTAACCATTGAGCCACATCCCCAACCCTTTTTTATATTTTGTTAGAGACAAGGTCTTGCTGAGTTGCTTAGGGCCTCACTGAGTTGCTGAGACTGGCTTTAAACTCGTGATCTTCCTGCCTCAGCCTCCTCAGTTGCTGGATTTACAAGCATGTAGTGCCTGGCTCCTGATAATGGAATTTGTTGTTACATGTTCATTTATACACACAATATAACAATATAATTTGGCCAATATCATTCTCCAGTATTTTCCCTTCCCTCCTCCCTCCCCTGATCTGTTTCCTTTTCTGTTGATCTCCTTTTGATGAAGAAAAGATATAAGGAGGTATATACTGGTAGCAGCATAACAACAGATTAGGAGTTCCAAAGGAAAGAGTAAAGGGGATTTTAAATGGGAGGCAGTATCAGGAAAGAGAAAGGCTGAATTGGATGAAATGAGAAAGCAAGGTAACAGCTTAGTTTACACTTTGAGTTATGGCTGTAGATTGTAGGAAGGAGGACATAGTGAACTGGAAGTATGTGGAATATGAATAAAACAAGCCTATTTCAAGAATTAATTTCTACATAAATGCCAAATTACATTCAAAGCTTTGCCTAGTGTTTTGCATGAACTTTTTTAAAATTTATTTTTATTAGTTGTTCAAGACAATACAATGATCTTGACATATACATTTGATTCAAATAGGGTATGAATTGTCATTTTTCCACGTGTACAGATTGCAGAATCACATTGGTTATACATCCATGTGTATACACACAGCAATCCTAGTGTCAGTTGTATTCTGCTGTCCTCCTTATGCCCCACTCCCCTCCCCTCCCCTCCCATCCCTATTGTCTACCCACACTACTGTGACACTTATCTCTCTTTCTCTTTTTTTCCCCTTTCCTTCCCCCCCCATACCATCGTAGATGTATTTTGTGAACCCATGAGGGTCTCCTTCCGTCTTTTGTGCATTTCCCCTTCTCCCTCCCTTTCCCTCCCTCCTCTTTCCTTATTTCGTGGTAATCTTCTCATGCTCTTCCTTCCTACTCTGTTTTGAGTCACATCCCTTATATCAGTGAAGACATTTTGGCATTTGTCTTTTAGGGATTGGCTATCTTCGCTTAGCATAATTTGCTCTAGTGCCATCCATTTCCCTTCAAATGCCATGATTTTGTTATTTTTTACTGCTGAGTAATATTCCATTGTGAATAAATGCCACAATTTCTTAATCCATTCATCTGTTGAAGGGCATCTGGGTTGGTTCCACAGTCTAGCCATTGTGAATTGTGCTGCTATGAACATTGATGTAGCTGTGTCCCTGTAGTATGCTCTTTTTAGGTCTTTTGGGTATAGTCCGAGAAGGGGAATTGCTGGGTCAAATGGTGGTTCCATTCCTAGCTTTCCAAGGAATCTCCATACTGCTCTCCAAATTGGCTGCACCAGTTTGCAGTCCCACCAGCAATGTACGAGTGTGCATAAACTTTAAATTTTTTTTTTTTAAAGAGAGAGAGAATTTTTTTTTAATATTTATTTTTTAGTTCTCGGCAGACACACATCTTTGTTTGTATGTGGTGCTGAGGATCAAACCCGGGTCGCACGCATGCCAGGCAAGCGTGCTACCGCTTGAGCCACATCCCAGCCCCCTAAAAATTAAATTATATAAAAGTAAATTGACCTTGTACATTATTTCTTTAAAAAAAAAAGTTCTAAAAACTTCCCATTATAGGATCATCAGGACATATCTCATAGAAGATGTTCAGTATTTGTAATTTGAATGCCCTTTTCTCCAAGTATTAGTATATTTCTAATAGGTAAGATCATAGTGTGTTAAGTTTATTATTTTTTTGTGATCTTTGAAAATCGTTTATCACTTCTAAAGCCATGTAGTATTTTAATCCAAATTTAAGGAACGATCTTTCAGGTAATAGGAATAGATGGCGATAGAGGAGGTGTCGGGTTTTCTTTCATACCATTTAATACACTGACAATCAAGTAGGTATTGAGTGTCACCTAAGATAATTCTTGGTAGCATTTTGTCAAGCCCTACTTTGTTTTTATTTATATTTTCTCTCCTTTCGCTCTTCTATTCCTCCTTCCCACTTTTTTCCTTCTCTTATTACTTGTGTCTACCAAGGACACCTATTAACCTTCAAAACCATGGCTTATCTCTACCACTAACATTCAAATCTAGAAAATTGGCTATCATGTCTATAAAGGTAATATGTTTTATGGTGTACACTTGTAATCCCAGAGGCTCGAGAGGCTGAGGGAGGAGGATTGCAAGTTCATGGCCAGCCTCAGTAACTTAGTGAGTCCCTAAGCAACTTAGGGAGACCCTATCTCAAAATAAAAAATAAAAAGGGCTAGAGATGTGGCTCATAAGTTAAGTTTCCCTGGGTTCAATCCCTAGCACCCCCCCCCCCGCCCCAAAAATGCTCTGAAGTTTTTAAGGAGGAGGTGGTAGCTCAAATTAAATGAATCATCTATTCTTTTACTTATACTGCTGATTTGGTAACATTCAGTCTCATATTATTATATGAAAGTTTTGATTCATTGACAAATAATTGCTTGTTAAATTTCATAAATTGATTATTATGAAGCTCTTGTGTCTTATACTTTCATTTGTCTCTAACTTCTATATATATTAATCCACATTCTACTGGTGTTTCTGATCTTTAAGTTAAATATTTATTTATTTTTTGTGGTACTGGGGATTGAACTCAGGGTACTATATCACTGAGCTAGGTTCCCCCTCCCTGCCGTGCTGCCTGCCCTCTTTATTTATTTATTTTTTAAAATATTTTTTTCTTTAGTTGTAGATGGACATAGTACATTTACTTTATTTTTATGTGGTGCTGAGGATTGCACCCAGTGCCTCACGCATGCCAGTTGATTGCTCTACCACTGAGCCACAACCCCAGCACACAGCCCTCTTTATTTTTATTTTGAGATAGTCTTATTAAGTTATCAGGCTGAGTTCAATCCCCAGTACCACAAAAAACTTGTGATCTTCTTGCCTCAGCCTCCAAATTTCTGGGATTACAGGCCTCTGCCACAGAGCTAGTCTAAATGTTTACATTTTTTATTTTTTTATAACAGTGATAGATAATAACATTTTCTTCTTATTTTTTTAAAAATAGATTTGGACTGAGCAACAAATTTGAATCAGAATTCCCTTCTTCATTAACTGGAAAAGTGAGTGGCTCAATTATTTATTTCCTGTTTAGATGTTTCAAAACTAAAGTTTTTCCTAGAAAATTAGACAAAATGTATGAGACATGTTTGTTAATATTTTGATGTTGTTATTTCTTAAACTCTTTCTTTAGGTAGCTCCTGAAGAATTTAAAGCCAGCATCAACAGAGTTAACAGTTGTCTTAAGAAGAACCTTCCTGTTAATGTACGTTGGCTACTTTGTGGCTGCCTTTGTTGCTGCTGCACATTAGGTTGCAGTATGTGGCCAGTTATATGCCTCAGTAAAAGAGTAAGTTGAATCATATATTTAATTTTAAGTTTAAACTAATCAAACAAGTCTTATATGTACCTAGTTTTTATTTTATTTTATTTTTTGATGGTACTAGGGATTGAACCCAGAGCTTCATGCTTCCTAGGCAAGTACTTTACCTGGGAGCTACATCCCCAATCCTAGTTTTTATTTTTTCTATTTAATGGATCACATTTACAAATATTATACAGAAATAATTTGATCTAATAGAGGAGTGGTTAAGTAAATTATTATATATTCAAATGATATTGGATAGCCATCTAAAATTATAATTTTTATGATATAGGAAATTACTTAGGAACAAAGAGAAGAATATGTTATCATCTATATCAATGATGATATTGTGTAGTTATCAAAGATGCTGGGTTCAACTCTACCACTTATCTCTGTGACTATGGACATATTTCCTAACCACTTTAAACTGTAGTTGATAAAAACTGTAATGGTACTATTCACCTATTACTTGAATAAGATTGTTATAATAATAAAATAGTGTTTATAAAACTCTTAGCTGAACAACTGAAAACAAGTGGGCGAAAAGTATTGATTAGTAGCATTTTTACTAAGTAAGCTAGTACTCACAGAAGAAATAAAATAATTAGTGGTTATTTATAGTTGGTAAAATTATAGGGAATTCTTTTGTTGTAAGTTTTCTGTAATGAACATGTAGTGACTATGCAATCAGAAAAAATCATATAAAAACTCAATAATTTGACAGCTTATAATAAAAGATTCCTAAGAGGTTAGTGGATATAGGACAAATTAGTATAGATTGAATATATTGTATGTTTTTGTTAAAAAACTTTTTAAATGGTATATGCTCAATGGTAAAGTGCCCCATTCAAATGAAATAGTGTTCAGTTGAAATTAAATTGTTCTGTATTTACACATTTCATTTTGTCACCAAGTAATGGTAAGGAAATATGGAATAGCAAATTCTATTTGGCCCCTGATTTCTGTTATAAAATAAGAGGTGTATCTGAAGTTTTTTTTTTTTTTTTTAAAAACGGGTACATTTTATTGATGGGAAGGAAATGATACCTTTATAAGAAAATTACTTTTGTAAATATTTTCTTTTATATTTATAATATTTACTTATCTCTAAGAACATTTCTCTTTTTCATAGTTTCATTAGATTATCTCTAGACTGCAGAAATCTCTTTTTTTCTCTCTGGTAGTTTGATCCACAGTTGAATTGCTGCCCTTAGATCCCCTTACTTTCCCCTCTACCATTTAAACATTTGCATTGTTTAAATAACTGCTGTATCTCAATTGGTTGGTAATTGCTGTTATTTAACCCAAAGAACCAGAGGAGTGTATTACTGTAGAAACCTTTAAGGTCTAGCTATTTGGGTTTTGGTTTCTGATCCTGTTTTTCACTTTTTAAATCAATAATGCAAGATATCTCAATGAGTGTGTAGTGTATTTAGGAGACAAAAGTAAACATTTTACACTTCCCCACATATTATCAACTTAAAATCCTTTTTGAGATACCTTTATTAAATTTCTTTTTGTGCATAAGATAGATGTGGTTTTTTTAGACTAGTTCTATCTGTAGTTTCAGAAAGTACTTTTCATTTAGCCCTAGAGTCAGGTCTCTCTTTTTATATATATATATGACTAGATGGAACATTTATTTGATGGATTTAATTTTACATGGAAGACTGGGGATGTAGCTCAGTGGTAGAGCACTTGCATATATTTATCTATAAATCTATATATCTATATCTACATATATACACTCTACTATCTAATGAGGATAAAGAAATATAACTATTGCTCTAAAAAAAAGCTGTGCATTTCCTTGTCTTGGGTGTAAACTGTTATGTAACCATGGAGATAGTGACACTTCATAGATATATGTAGAATATTAGAGAACCTGGAGAAAGAAATTTTGAACCAGTTGCAGTGCTGCATACCTGTAATCCCAGCTACTTGGGACACTGAGGCAGGAGGATTGGAAGACAGAGGCTGGCCTGGGCAACTTAGTGAGAACCTGTCTCAAAATTAAAAAAAAATATGTAGGACTGGGGAATGTAGCTCAGTGGTAGAGCACCATTGAATTCCATCCCTAATATGCCAAAAAGAAAGAATGAAAAGAAAAGATTGAGGAGCTTTGTAAGATGGGAACAGAGTAATTACCAAAGTACTAAAAAACTTCATATATATGATTTGTAAATATATGATTTATAAATTTATGCTTTAGCTGGGTACAGTGGTGCCTGTCTATAATTACAGTGATTCAGGAGGCTGAGATAGGAGGTTGGCAAGTTCGAAGACAGCCTCAGGAATTTAGTGAGTCCCTAAGCAATTTAGAGAGACATTGTCTCAAAATAAAAAATGGGCTTGGGATGTAGCTCAATGGTAAAGTGCCACTGGGGTAAATCCCTACTACCAAAATAATAATAATAAATTTATGAGTCTTAGACTCCAGTACAAATTAGGTCCAAAGGCACACTTTAATTCAGTTCAGTGTTTTCATTTTCCTAACATTAGTGACCAATTTGGATAACTTAATTTCTGCCTGCCTTTGAAACTCATCCCCACCTTAATGCCCGTTTTTTTTGACTTTTTCCAGAGACCTTGTTTTTAATCTCTCCTGTTATAATTAGACATTCTAAATTGAATTTTTAAAAATTATCTTAGGTCTGTTTTTGAAAATTATTTTTTCAGAATGCATATAAAAGAAAATAGTAGCAGATCCATGATACCATCATACAATAGGAACACTATGATTTCTTTGAGTAATAAAGGCAAAATCCTGTTTAGTCAAGATAGTTGTTTTTATATATTCACAGTCTAAGGAAATATAGTACATAGCTAAAGGTTAAAAATGAAGATAAATTTTTATACTATCTGCTTTCGTGAACTTCCAGAATTCTATCTAGATACTATGTATCAAGAACCCTTGAACTGGGTGCAGTCATGCATGTTTATAAACCCAGTGACTCTGGGGGCTGAGGCAGGAAGAATGCAAATTTGATTCCAGCATCAGCAAGTTGGCAAGACCCTGTCTCAAAATAAAAAGTTAAAAGGGCTAGGGACATAATTAGTGGTAGAGTGCTCTTGGGTTCAATCCCAGGTACTGCTATAAATTAAAAAAAAATGAACAAATAAATAAATGTTTAACAATTAAATAAAATATTTTTTAAAAACCCCAGAAAACAAAGGATCCTTCATTTAGAGGTGCTAGTATTTTAAAAAAGTCTAAAGCCCTGCTGATTACTAGTCTGTGAGCCTCTTTTCTCCTTTATCTGTGATGTAGAATCCTCCTATACAGTTAGAATTATCTCAGATTCCAGGACAAATCAGGACCAAATGTATAGTTTATATTCAAGTCAGCATTTTCATTTTTCTGATATTTGTCACAAATTTTGGTAACTAAATTTCTGTCTTTCCTTTGAAACTCATCTTCAACTTACTGCTATCTTTTTATTACTTGTTCTTGTTTCAGAGGCTTTAATTTATCCTATTATTATTATTATTATTACTGTTTCACTTCATTATTATTAACAACCTTCTGTTTTTTCCTTCTTTTTTTAAAATGATCTTTAGTTTATTTTTGAAAATTATTTTTTGCACTGGAAATGAAATATATCGTAGTGGTACACTGCTTGCCTAGCATGTGGGAGGCCCTAGGTTTGATCTCCAGTATCACAAAATAAAAAAAGGAAGAAAATTATTTTTTAGTATACCGAAAAACTTATTTTTGGTGTATGGTTCTATCATTTTTGATAAATGCATAGAGTTTTAGGTAAAGCTACAAAGTACATCACAGTGCTCTCCAAAAGGTTCTTTGTGTTTTCCCTTTGTAGTCATACCCTCTTCACTTCTTAAGCCCTGGTTTCCACTAATCTGTGATTTATGCCTACAGTTTTATTTTTTTCTAGAATATTATATAAATAAAATTATGCAAATATATGTAGCTTTTTGAATCTGGCTGCTTTTATTTAACATTGTGCATTTGAAATTTATTTTGTTTTATGTATTAGTTTTTTCCTTGTTATTGCTAATAGCATTTCATTCTGTGGATATATCATATTTTGTTTATCTGCTCACCATTTGACAGACATTGGGTTGTTTCAATTTTTGCTGATTTGAATAAAGCTTGCTTAAAAACATTCACATGCATATTTTTGTGTGAACCTGATGTTTTATTTTTAGAGTAGGATTGCTGGGTCTTATGGTAAGTGTATGCTTGATTTTATAAAAAACTTCCAAACTGTTTTCCAAAGTGAGTAAACCATTTTGCAGTCTAACCAGTAATGGATGAGAGTTCTAGTTGCTCAGCATCCTTTCCACACCTTGGTAATATTAGTTTTAGAAATATTAGTTATTCTTACATGTAAGTGGTGGCATTTTATTATGGTTTTAATTTGCATTACCCTCATAATTAATGATATTGAGCACCTTTTCATGTGCTTATTTACTGTTTGTACATCTTCCTTTTTAAAGTGTTGAGGGCTGAAGGTGTAACTCAGTGGTACAGTGCTTTACCTAGTATTCGAGAGGCCCCTGGGTTCATCCCCAGCACCATAAAAACTAATGAAAAACAGTTTTTAATTTTAAAAATTGTTTTTCCTTATTGATTGTTGAAGGGTTTTGAATGTAGCCCTGAATCCAAGTGTTTTGTCAGATTATGTTCAAATATATTTTTCTAGGCCATAGCCTGTCTTTTTAAAAAATCTTAACAATGTCTTTGACAAAGCAAATGTTTTTGATTTTGATAAAGTTCAATTTATCACTTTAAAAAAAATGAATTCTGCTTTTAGTATCATATCTGTGAATTTGCTTAGGCAAATTCAGTGATCCTCCAGTGATCCCTTCTCTCTTTTTTTCTCTGACCAATTTGAGAAAAGGTTTATTAATTTTATTGATCTTCTCAAATATCAGCTTTTGATTTTGCTGATTGTTTCTATTAGTTTCATGTTTATATTTCATTGGTTTTACTTTGACCTTTATTATTTCCTCTCTTTTAAAAATTTACCTATTTATTTATTTGTTTATTCTAATTAAGTATATATGACAGCACAATGCATTTTGATTCATTGTACACTCCTCTCTTCTTATTTTGGGTTTGATTCATACTTCTGTTTCTAGTATCTTAAGGTAGAAATAAGGGACCTTGATATGAGACCTTTTTTTTTTCCCTAGTATGTTTAGTGCTATGAATTTTCTTCCTGAGTACTACGTTACTAGTATCCCATACATTTTAATATGTTGTGTTTTAATTTTCATTTAATTCATTCTACTTTGTACTTTGCCTTTGATTTGTTCTTTGAACAATGAATTATTTAGAAGTATTGCATTTAACTTCTTAATATTTTGGGAAATTTCTAGAGATATTTCTATTACATATTTTAATTATGGTTAGATAACCTATTTCATATGTTTTGAATCTTTTTAAGTTTAGTGAAACTTATTTTATTACTAAGAATATAAACTGTCTTAATAAATGATCCATATATACTTAAAAAGAATGGGTATATTTAAGCCAGATATGCTCGGTAGGCTGAGGCAGGGGGATCATGAGTTCACAGCTAGCCTGCACAAAACCAAGGTGCTAAGCAACTCAGTGAGACCTTGTCTCTAAATAAAATACAAAAGAAGGCTGGGAATGTGGCTCAGTGTTCGAGTGCCCATGAGTTCAATCCCTGGTATACCCTACTCCCAAAGAAAAGGAGAGAAAAAAAAAAAAGAGTGTGTATTTACCTGTTATTCAAATTTTTTAAAAAAATAAATGTCAGTTATGTTAATTTTTTTTCAATTTTTCCTTTTTAGTTGTACATGACAGTAGCATTCATTTGATGTAATTATATAAGCATGGAATATATCTTATTCTAATTAGGACTCCGTTCTTGTAGATGTACACAATATTCATTATGGTGTATTCATATATTTACATGGGAAAACTATCCCTCCTCTCTTCCCTTCATTCCCCTTTGTCTAATCTACTGAGTACCTATCTGTTCTTCCCCTTTTGTCCCCTTATTATGGTTAGCTTCCACATGTCAATAAAAATGTTTGGCCTTTGGCTTTTTGGGACTGGCTCATTTCACTTGACATGATAGTTGTCCAGATTTATCCATTTACTGGAAATGTCATAAAGTCATTTTGCTTAATGGCTAATCTGTATTGTGTACATATAGCACATTTTCTTTATCCATTCATCTGTTGAAGGGCTTCAAAGTTGGCTCTAGCTCTAGCTTAACTATTGTGAATTGAGCTGCTATAAACTTGATGTGGTTGTGTCACTGCAGTATGCTGATTTTAAATCCTTTGAATATATACTGAGAAGTGGGATATCTAGATCGAATGGTGGTTTCATTCCTAGATTTTTGAGGAGATTGATATTTTTATTGATGTTTCTCTCCATTAATTTTATCAGTTATTTTTTCATTTTGTGATTTATATATTTTGACATTTTATAACTTGCTTCCTAATTTTTCAGATTTTTTTGGTCTACTTCATAGATTGCTTAATCATTATGAATTGACTTTTATTTTTCTCTGAAATCCATTTCATGTATGTTAATATACTCATTCCAACTTTCCTTTCATTAAAGTTTGTATGGTATTTCTTTTTCTCTCCTTTTAGCTTATTTGTGCCTTTTATTTGAAGTTCATTTTGTATAGGTAATTTGGGGTTATTATTTGTTTTTAGTTTTTTCACCCAGTACTAGGGTTTGAATCTAGGGCCTTACCTATGCTTGGCAAGAACTCTATACCCCCAGCTATACCCTCAACCCTTTTTTATTTTAGACAGGGTCTTGCTAAGTTGCCTAGACCGGCCTGAATGTAAAGATTCTCCTACCTCAGCTGTTCAAGTAGGTGGGATTATAGGCATGTACCACCACACCCAGTAGTATTGGGTCTTTCCTTTTTATTTAGCCTGATAATTGCTACCCTTTTATTAGGAATTTTAGACTATTTACATTTCTTTTGATTATTGTTGTGGCTAGATTTAATTCTTTCATTTTAGTATTCCCCTCACTCCAGTTGTTTATTTCCATTTTCCTGATTTTTTTTTTTTAAGTAATAGTTTATTGAGCTTAAGTTCATATAGTCATTTAAGGACTGGGGATGTAACTTAATGGTAGAGTGCTTGCCTTGTGTGTGTGAGGTCCTGGGTTCAGTCCCCAGTACCATGAAGGAAGGATGGAGGGAGGGAGGAATTTTTCCTATAAAATTGGTAAGCTGGTTACCATTTCTTTTTGCTGCTAATGTACTGTTCTCTTGGGTCCCCTTCACCACCACATCACCCGCAACAGTGCTGAGGATTAACTCAGGATCTTACCCATTTTGGGCAAGCACTCTACCACTGAGATACAACTCAAGCCTCTTGGATTATATTTATTCATTAATTCAGTGAATGTACCTGAAATAACACTGTGAGCTTGGTACTGTTTTTGATGCTGAGTTTATGTAGTTTCTATTGTGGACCTAAAAAGTAGACAAAAGCAATAAAATAAATACAAAATAATTTTACGTTGTAATTAGTGCTTAGAAGACAATAAAACAGTAAACTTCAGCCTTTCAGCATGTTCTTTGTAAGAGCCTGAGAAGCTTACAAATAAATAAAATGTTTTAGCTTTATTAAATAGATTTTATGATATTTGCTTTGCAGAAGCTTAGTTTTGTTTATGCTTTGCTTTTGGGCTGTGCCCAATTCATAGTGTTAGAGGTTAGAAAATGTATAATGTATATCCATGTCTTCTTCTTTTTTTTGGGGGGGGGTGCTGGGGGTTGAACCCATGGGTACTTAACTACTGAGCTATATCTCCAGCCTTTTTATTTTTTATTTTTAGATAGGGTGTCACTAAGTTGTTGAGGCTGGTCTTGAACTTGTGAGCCTCCTGCCTCAGCCTTCTGATTTGCTAGGATTATAGGTGTATGCTGCTGTGCTTGGGCTGGCTCATTCCTTGAAGAAACATTTTTCATAATTTTATTATGTATTGTATTAAGGAATTTTGCTTTTATTGTTTTCTGTTCTAAGTAACTGTTTCACTTTTTGTTTTTATATTTATGCATATATCATATCCTGACTTTATAGACTTTGTTTATATGTGCTTTTAGCCCTTATCTTAACTCAAAAGTTTCACACTGTTTAAATATCAACTTAACCTTGTTTTTACTTTTAAAGTTTTCTTTTGCATACAAATAAATAGTATAATAGAGTTTAAGTCCTTGTTTTACTTAAAGTTTTAGTATACTTAGGATTACTTCTGAATATCTCTTCTCAATCTCAAATTTACTTATCCAATAACTGTAGGTCACTCTGGTTTAAGGTGTATTAGGAGTTGAGAATCTAAACGGCAAGGGCTGGGTGAGTAGTTCAGTGGTAGACTACTTACCTTACCGATGTGAGATCAGGGTTCAATCCCCAGCACTGAGAATATTATAGAATATTATGGTGGCACATGCTTATAATCCCAGCAGCTTTGGGAGGTTGAGGCAGGACAATTGTGAGTTTAAAGCCAGCCTCAGCAATTTAGCAAGACACTTAGCAACTCAGACCCTGTCTTTAAATAAAATGTAAAAAAGGGATGTGGCTAAGTGGTTAAACACTCCTGGGTTCAATCTTGAGTGAAAGAAAGAGAGAAAGAGAGAGGGAGGGGGGAGAGGGAGGGAAGGGAAGAAAGAAAATTAGATGGAATAAAAAATTAATAGAAGAGGTAAAGAGTAGTGATTTATTTTTTACTTTGAAGCAGCAGGTAGCCTTGAAAATCTTAAAGAACGTCAAGGGAAAGTGAACCAGGAGAAACTAAGCAGAAAGTTAAATATATTTGTATATGGGAGGAATTTGAAATACATGCAGTTATACTAATGGTACTGAAAGTTATTGAGAACTTTCAAACTGATTTTCTCTATATTTGGGATTTGAACATTTGTAGTCATTAATTCTGAATCCTAAACGAGAAAGGCATTGAACATTCAGAAGAAGAATTAGATAAGAAAAATGCCTCTAACATATTGCAGATAATGAAACAAAGCAAAACACATTTGAAAGGATATTATCAAAATTTTAGTGAAGTAGGTCTCCTGAAAAATTTCTAATGAACAAGGCATAATGAATGAAGTATATTCTAGTAATATACTGTTATTATTGATTGAAGATATAGTGCTAACCTTTTTTTAAAAGAATGCTATCCAATTTGCTTTATTTTAGTAAATATATTTATAAGGATTTTAATTTGCTTTGATGATCTTTAATCTTTTTTGACTTTTACATGCTTTTATTAAGTTCTGAAACACCTGGTCTTTGTTGTAGTGGAAAAGTTTATTCCAATACATTTATACATTAAAAGTTGAAGGTAAAGTGATAGATTTAGCAATTTGAAATACAATTTTCAGAAATTTTCAACAAGAAAACCTGGAAAAAAACAACAACTTGAATTCTAAGTTTGTGTATTTAAATTAGAAATATCTTAGTTTTACATTTAAGAAAGTCTATCACATAATTTTAGATTTTAGACATTTACATGTAATATAATTTAAGGTGTAATGGCTTATAATACCAGTTACTCCGAGTCACTAAATTCCTGATATTTGTATAACTTAAAATATATTGCTTAAAAAGTAAAATCTGTATTGACATACAGTGGAATAATAGACTTCAAGAAGCAAATGAAGAGGAGAATAATTATTGTATACTTACAAGGCAGAAAATATATATTCTCCTTTAATTTTCACAAAAATCCTATGTGGTAAATATCATGGTAGCATCTAGTAATCATTGAGTGTTTTCTGTATCTCAGGGATTGAGTTAACCAATTTATTTGTATTGTATACTTCCCAAAATTCCAGGAGTAGAGACATTCATATTATTCCTATTTTAAGACTCAGAAATCAAGTAACCTGTTTGAGGTTTCTCAGTTTATAAACTAGAGAAATTTAGCAATTTGAAAGACTTCTCAAGTTAGAAAATTCAGGTTCATAATAGTAGGTTATAATTTACCTAAATTTATCTAGTTGATAAATGGCAATAGCATATAAGCATTGTTTTGTCATTTTCCAATGATAAATGCTCTATTTAGTTTTTCACAGCTTTACTGTTACAATTTTTTTCTATCTTTTGCATTTATTGAAGCTACAACCAATAAAGGAAAGAGACTGTAATACAGGTAAAGTGGATATGGGATAAAAGTATATTTTAATAAGATTTTATACATCTCAGAGTTGATGTATTGCTTTTACTGTTCAAGTCTTATAAAAAATAAATGAAAACGAACAGACCTGTACTTGAAAAATTTTTTGCTTCCTATTCCCTAGCAAATACACACTCATGATTTCCGGTAAAGCTCTTTTTTCACTAATGTTGCATTCTTTTTTTTGAAACATGTATTTACTCTCAGAGTGATTAAAAATGACATGTAATAAGTGCCATGCAAAGTTGGAAAGATGAAAAGAAGAATCAGGTTTTCCTCTAACCCTACTTTAGGTTGTCAATTTTTTTTTTCCTCTTCTTCACTTGCAGTAAAGAAATCTTATTTCATTCACTTTGCAAAAGTGGTCTCATACAAAATTTCTTACAACTAGAGGAATACATTTATTGCTATTTCATTTTAAAGACTGTTCTAGCCTTGAAAGGTAGAAAACTGGTTCTTATATAAATTGAGATCATTAGTGTGAACAGCACTGAGAACTTGTTTTTAATTAGGGTGAAAACGTGTTCTAAATTCTCATTATAAAGAGGATACGATAAAACTGTAAGTTTGAGCCTTAAATTTACAGAGGTGGCAATGGGACTTCATAAAAATGTGTTAGAATTCTTAGAAAATGTGTTTTTCTCAAATCTGGCTGACTTGCAGTTCTGTAGCATGGTATTATTGATGTGGTAGTTTATAGGAAGATTTGTCTTCCTGTCACCAATCTGTTGTTAACCAGTCCAGTGAGATTTTTTACTATCAAATATTATGCTTTTTAATTCTAGGATGCCCATTTCATGTTTTATAGATTACACTTCCCTTTTTAAATTCTCTGTTTTTTTCCATCTGTCTTTACTCTCTGTTTTCTTGGATATTAATTAATCATAATTTTAGGGTCAGTAAGTAATAATTTGGTTGGTGACATAAATAATTTGCATGCCATAGATACATTATTTGCCTCAAGATCATCTGTTAAATCTGACACATTCTTTACAAACTCAATAGCTCTCTAATAGGTACCACAGAAAAAGTATGAGGTTGTAGGCCATATTAATTTTCAAATCCTAGCTCCTCTGTTTCTTAATGTAGCTTTAATGTTTCTTGACCTCTCTAAGGTTCAGTTCTTATATGTAAAATGAAAGTAATACAATCTACCTTATAGGTTTTGGTGTGCAGGTTAATAAATAAGGTAACAAAAGGAATATACTAGCATGGGTCAGACCCCATATCAGGTTCCATAAACAATAATTCTTAATCCATTCATCCATTCTTATTTCTCCAGTTGTCTCTTTTAATCAATGAACAGTTGATTTTTTTTTTAAACTGCTTTTCTACTTCTTGGTCCTAAGCACTGATTCATCCTTTAAAAATTATATTTAGTTTTTCAAAAAGTCCCTATAGTAGTACTTATTTGGTGAAATTAATTTGTCTTATGAATAGTTCTTTAAATTTTCTGCTTTCAGTTGAAATTCGGTTTTAGTTTCCTGAAACATTATTAGTATTTTGTTAAATGTAACTGGGATTTAATGGATCACTCCCTTGAAATTTTGTGCAGCATTTTGTATTTCTGTATATGTGCCTCTTTTTCTGGAGAAAGAGTCTGTTAACTTTCATCATTTATAAAATGGTGTAATTTTAAAAGTTATGAGCCACTCACTAGCCTAGCTCATAAACTCTTGATGAAATTCAGTTTAATCATACATTACTTAAGATTAGCACCTATAAGTGATGGCTCAGTGCTGCCTCAAGGATATTTTTGATCCACAAATGTTAACAGTTGTTTAGCTTATCTCTAACAGAGGTACTTTTTCTTCTTCTTTTTTGCAATTATGGGGATGGAACTCAGGACTTCTTCAGGCTTCACAAGCACTGTACCCCTGAACTATATCCCCAGCCCCAACAATACTACTTTTTAACAAACATTACTAAAAACTTTATTCTAATGATACTTTAGTGGATATTTTAGTATATCTAGATTATTTGAAATTCAGTGTTCACATTACAATTTTTAAAAGGAGCTTTTATGTAGAGGAAGGGAATTTGGTTGAAAATTCCTTTGAGCAATTCATACATATTCTTGTTATATGGTTGGTAATCCAAGTTTTTCATATGTCATAATTTTGAGATATGACAGAATTTTCTGCACATAATTGGAATATAAGATTTAACATTAATCCAGAACAAACAGAAGTAAATCAAGTAATTTTCTCTTTAGTTCTCCAAAGTTAAAATAATCCATTCCAAATCATATGTTTTTCTTCTAATAACTTATAACTAAAAATATTAATTGTCTCACTTATTTTAACAATTTCAGTTTATAGTGAAGTCTAAATATATGTGTAATTCTTTTTTGAAAAACATTTAAAAGATAAAAATAAGATTATGAATACATTTAAAGCATTTTAGTTAAAGCTTAATGAATTATACTTTTAGAAGTTTAAAATTCAAAATTTGTTTTAAATATGAAATTGAACGTTTGAAATTTGGCTTTGACATTCTCTGATGTTATGAATAAATCCAATTCAAATAAACCTGTAAGTAGTGAACTTTATCTATAGAGTAAAAGTTAGTTAAATGAAATTGTAAAAATATTTTATAATCAAATTTGAGGTTTTTTTAGGAAATCCTGATTTTCTATTTCAGTAATTTAGGTTTTCACAGTGTTTCATACTTTTTTTTTTTTAAACTATTGTAAGCTTACTTTATATTCTTTTTTGGAACTTACAGGGTATGTCATATCTAACCTTGTTGATTAGTCACCTAAGTAAGTTGTTTTGTGCATTGTTCATATCCTTTGACTTCTCTTGCAGTTCTCATGTTTTGGCTTATTCCCACAGTTTTACCAAACATTTCAAAGCAACCAAGCACAACAAGAGTAGAAGCCAAAATGTTTCTCCTTGTGGTACTACTGCTTATTACTCAATTTAAATCTATTTAACGTATATTTATTAATTGAATTATGTTTTTTAATCTCTTGTTATTTTAAGAGGCTATATTAGAAGTAACTCACTAATAAGGAAAATAAAACCACCAAGATGTTGAAATGAAGAAATATGTTGTTACTGTTTTAAAAGGGAGGGCCTTCAAAATGAACTCTCAAGGGAGATGGGTGGGAGTCCAGATGCTTGAAGCTGTCCTCTTCCAGGTTAGTGACATGACATTCTCACAAAAAGTTGTTTTGCTTACATGGTGTAAGTTGGTGGTCCTGGTACTTTTAATTAAAGAATTTATCATAAAATTAGATTTCTTATTGATCATCTTAAGCAGAAGGACTGAGGATTCCTTGGTAAAGAACCACTAACCTGTCCTCTCACCCCCAGGGTGTAGGCACTGAAAAGGATTAAGGCCCACTGTAGGGAACCTTGTACTGAAGCCTGCACTGCCCTTTCCCCTGTTCTTTCAGCTAAATAGAAGATCCTTAGTTCCCATGACTATCAATTCGGGGCTTTTCACAAGCACTAAATTCTTTAAAGAAAATTAAGATGACTTATTTTTAAAAGCTAGCCTAGAAAGATAATGTTTTATTGGTATTTTTTGTGGCAGGCCTCTACATATTTTTTTCTAATGGTTTAATTTGCTTTATTTTGAAACTTGGAGGTCAATATAGACATTTAAATTCCAGGACAGTTTTTATATGATTAAGTTTGCTTGTCCAGTTAGTTACGGTAGAGTTTGGCAATGCTGAAATTAGAAATAGATCTCTGATAGTCCTGTGGACATAAACTCTTAACTTTTATTTCTAAATGACTGCAATTGAAGTTTGAAAGCTTTGAAATTGCTTTTATAAATGCTTAAGTGTCATTTTTTTCATGATCTGTCAAATTGGTATTGTATTTAATCTTGAAAATATATTTTGATTTTGTTAACTAAAATTAATTGCAGAGTATTAAACATTCTCAGTAGTTACAGCTTTTTTTTTTCCGTTTAATTTGAGCTTTTGTTGCTACTAACAAATAATTTGTGGCACAGTTTCTTTTCTTTCTTTTTTTTTATTTTTAATCTCTGCTAGAATCTACATACTTGTCACCTTAGTGTGCAAGAAATGTTCCACTCAAATCAAGGGTTCTTTCTGGTTTTGTATGTTCTCACCTGCTCCTCACTGTAAATCATTGAGATGTCAAGTGCAATGATTAATTAAGCTGCACGTGCAAGTGCCTTTTTTTTTCACCTGTCAAGCAGGAAAGAAGTCTTATAGCAAGATTAGATGGTGCTAATTCACAGCTTTTACTTCAGACTGTCAAGTGTGTAGAAATATTGTATATTTAGATGCTTATTCAGAATGTAGCATAGCAGGGTTTGTTTGGTTTAGAATTCTTAAATATTTTAAGACACAATTACTATAACAAACCCTATCGTTAAACTCTCAATTAGAGGCAAAGAATAAATTCAGAATTCCTACATAAGTATTTTGGAATTTGAGGTTCATACTTTGTAATTATGTAATTATTTTTTATTCAAATACTGGTAGTTGATGTAAGTTATGTAAAGGAAATATTTTAAAGTTTTAAATTGTGTTTGTGTATATATATATATATATATGCATCATAAAGAATTCCATTTTCATAATGTAGATTTTCATGGATTTAAATTTCTGATGCAATAAGATGATGCTAACAATATTATTTTCTTTAAGTAATAAATATTTGCAAAGTGTAGTGTTAAGCTTTTGGATTCTATTTTTATGTGTTAATATAAAACAATAGACTTGGAAAGCTAGTTCTCTCTCCCTACCCTGTTTCTTTCAACACCCCCTCCAACCTTTAAACCATCAGTAAAAGTAAAACCTCAAATTGTATAGTAATCTTAATCTATTATTAAAAGGTCCTAGAAAGGAAGATTACAAGGTAGATTCAGGTTTTGAATCGGTTTTACCATTGGTTTAGCAGCGGGTGGGCAGGCAGATGCCTGCTCATAGTAGAACCTATTGCCATTTTTCACCATTGATAGAGTAGCCTTTCAGAGTCAATGAGCTCTGTCAATGTGAGCTTGTCAAGGCTACAACTTCATAGACCTGAGAGGCGGTTTGAGAGGTCAGCCCTTTTCAGGTTCGCTGTGATGCAAATGAACTTTAATGCTTAAACAACTATTGGAATTTTTATGTCTGCTCCTTGTTCTTTTTTCTTCACAAAGTCATTGACGAGACATTCAGTGCTTTTTAAATTGGAAGTTGCATTGTGCTAAAGACCTAGTACAGATTTACGGAGGGCTGAAAGCAGTTAGATCATGTTCTTTTCATGGTGCGATTAGAATCAAATCGATTTCCCTACAGCCTTCAGCATTCAGATGGCAATTTTAACAAAGCTTGGGGGCTAGACAAGGGACAAAACGACTGAACTGAATGTTAATTACACTCTGCAGCCTTATTTTCTTTTGATTTGGGGCTGACTGGCAACTAAATTAACAAAAAGTGTGACCATAACTGCTGCCCTATTTTCATTTAAAAGGAGAGCTGCCTCTAAAAGGCTATCTTTACAAAGAAACAAGTGAGGTCTGCTGATCATTGTTAACAAGGGCACTTTTTTTTTCTTCAAAATTCTTGCCAAAAAGACTGTTCAAAAAAAGTAATGTAATAAATTAGTCATTGGCGTATTATCACCCAGAAAGGTAGTTGATTTTCTGATTTCTATGGCCTAAGCTTGGAAAATTTAAGACAGTAGTGGTAATTCGTTGGTAGCTATGAATTATAATTGGCACTTACGTGATTTTGGTATGTTTTTAGCATGTTCAACATGCTAAAAGGTAATATTAGAACTAGATTACAATAAATATTTAAATAAATATTAATCTTTTACTATGTAACATTAAAATTCAAAATCAACTTGATCCTAAAAATTTTCATCTAGCTCATCATTGTTTGACAGGCATTACATATTTGATTATTAGTATTTATTTACAGTTGTACCATATTAATAGCGGTAGATGCTTTTTTCCTTCTTTCTCAAGAAAACTGCAGCTGCACCAAGTTGCAGTTGATCCTTGTGGCAATACTATCACTTTTGCACCTGCAGCTGTGTCAGTCTCATCCTAACACCTGGCATCATGAATTATACTCTCCTTTATTCATCCTTCCAAACAAGAAACATTTCCTGCTGCACATATATACTGGAACAATCAAGTGAAGTGAATTTCTCAGTTGATTCTTTAAAGAGTACCATGTATTAAGAATTTGGTTTGACTACCAGACACTACTTTTATATTGGTTTGAACAAAATTTTGACTTTGTTTAGAAACTCTAACTGGAATAATTAATATTTTTAAAAAATGTAGACATTATTTTAAAGTATGATGTTAAAATT
The DNA here is from genome assembly GCF_052094955.1 of Ictidomys tridecemlineatus. Classification (NCBI taxonomy): domain Eukaryota; kingdom Metazoa; phylum Chordata; class Mammalia; order Rodentia; family Sciuridae; genus Ictidomys; species Ictidomys tridecemlineatus. Next base: position 39,321,983 of record NC_135485.1, on the reverse strand, counting down.
AGTTTGAATTTTATAGTTTGGTGGGTTTTTTTCTTTAAAAATGTTCAGTTATTTCATTTTAAGATTTACCCTAAAGGGCTTTTGCATTTTGTTAGTTAATATTTAAATTATCCTTGTTTTAAAGTATTAAGGGCCTTTGTAACTATTTAAATATTGCAAAAGTATTTTTGAAAGAACTTAGAACTTGAACATATATCATTTGGCAGATAAATAATTTTTTAGACGTTGATACTTTGAAATCAGAAGCTAGTAAATTTGAAAGAGTTAAAAAATACATATGCAAATAAACCAAAGTGTATGTTTATTAAAAAAGTACTGTTTCTGTTCAGGTTTCTATTTCATGCTAGAACATTGATAGTGGTATACGCCATCCTATACTCAGTCACTGTCATGTACTTCTCCCCTTTTCACACAAAAAGCAGCTGCAAAACAAAGTTTTTCTGAAACCAGTCAAGAGTAAACTTTTTCCTCATTTGTCTTCCAGACACGAAGATCGATTGAGAAGTTATTAGAATGGGAAAACAATAGGTTATACCACAAGGTGAGTACCACAGGGAGCAGCTTCGTACTGTTGGGGTCTGAATTGCACAGTATGGAAACAGATGCTTTTGTTGAACTAAAAATATGAAAGGTGGACAAATGGGTTAGTCTGTGTGCTGCAATAAAATAGAGCTCATTTTTCTTCTTTTACTCTCCTACTTGTCTAGCTGTGCTTGCACTGGAGACTGAGCAAAAGGAAATGTGAAACGAATAACATGATGGAATATGTAAGTTAAAGGGCTGTTTTGTGAGTTTCTCTATTAAATGATCATTTATTTTGCTTCTGATCTTATTCTTTCCATGATTATTAATCAGCAAAGGTGTCAGGAGCTTAATCTCCTGAGTGCAAGGATTTTCTACGCTTCACAGATGCATGGGTTTCATGTGCAAGCCTGATTTATAAAGTTATGAATGACTTGAAAACAAGGCTTCACTGTGTTCTGAAAAATAATAAATTAATTGCCAAGATAAAATAGCCTGAACATGTGTTGATGGAGTGTGAAATTTTAAATGCTGTATAAAGAATAACCACAACTTTGGTTACGCAGCAAGTCAGATATGGCTTTTTTATATAATGCTAATCAAGTTTCCAAGTATGGAAGAAAACCTTTCAGCCAAGTCATTGGAGCTTAAGAAACCTTTAGCCTTTATAGACTTTAACTGCCAGTATACCTCAGTGGCCTTTAGAGAATCTTTCAAAGTGTTATTAGAATATTGCTTTGTGAAAATTATCTTAAAAGTAAGCAGGAAAGGAGATGCTGATCATTCTGTGTTTTTTCTTTAAAAGATAGTTAATTTTGAATGTATATACAATTTATTTTAGAACTTTAAAATGACTCCTTGATTTACTTGGACAATTGTTTTCCTTTTGAAAAGTTGAAAATAACTATAGGAAATTATGAATATTTATTTTCTTCCTGAACTTGAGTGTTTTGTTTTAAATATGGAAAGGTTATTACATTAAAAGAAAAAGAACTAAGGAAGAGTTAATTGTTGAAAATTAAAACCACAGCCTTTGTGAAGTACCTGTTATAACATTTCTGATGAATTTTGTCTTTTCTTTGAAACAATATAACCATCATAGATTGTATGTGTGTATAAAAGATTGATTAAAATAGTGTTTAAATAGTTGGAAATTATCATAAAATCATTTTTCTCTATTAGCATTTTCCGGTTCTTTCATTAACATGTCGTCAAATCCCATTTCTAGCCTTGAACAAAAAAGATATTTTTAAGTGTCTTTTTTTTTCCATAAACTAGCTCTATTCAATGAACAGAATAATGTAGATTTTCTTTATCTATTATATCAAACATGTTAATTTATGATGATGAGAAAGACACTTGATACTTCTTTATAATCATAAAAAAAGCACATTTGAGTAACTTGTTTTAAGGTTGACCTATGAAAATATTAGTCATATTTTTTTATTATAGATAGTAAGAGGGTTTTGTGTATACATTTTGTGGGGAGGAATAGATATTTAGGAGATTTAAGGGATTTTGTAAGAAATATTTGCTACATCTGTAAATCCAAACAAATAAGCTTAAGTTGGAGGCATTAATTATTTTTGTATATTTCTAAATTTACTTTGGAAAAGAAAACATCTAAATTATACCTGAGCTTGGAATATAAATCAGTGATAAGAGCACTTACCTAAATGCTCAAGGCCTTTGTTTGATCCCCAGCACTAAAAAAAAAAAAAAAAAAAAAAAAAAAAAAATTTAATGCTGTAATTTTCAAGTAGGGTATATGAATTTTTTAAAAAGATTTCATGACTTTTTTTTATTAACCAAAATTAAAATAATTTAGTAACTTCTAAAACATTCTGAACTTTATGCTTTGTTTGGAAAATAGTTTACCTTGAATTTTTAGATAATTAAGCATTTCTAAAATGATTGTATTATATTATCATAGAAGATACCTAGAAGAGTAGTAAAACAAAAAAAAATTTTTTTAAATTGCTAACAAAGAATGTGATTTTGATAGCTAAAAGCAAAAATAACATGGCTTCAAAAAGTTCCTAAGGGGCTGGGGATGTGGCTCAAGCGGTAGCGCGCTTGCCTGGCATGCGTGTGGCCCAGGTTTGATCCTCAGCGCCACATATAAAGATGTTGTGTCCACCGGGGAAAAAAAAAAAAGAACTAAAAAATAAATATTAAAAATAAAGTCCCTTAGGGTAATTTTTAAAAGTTAAAATAGCATATAATCCAGTAAGAAGAGAGTGAATGCCCCCTTATCTAAGGAATTCAAGCCTTTTTGTCACGTAGCCTTCCTTCCCTCAGCTTTTCTATAACTTACAGAAATGTCATTTATTAGTTAAAAAGAAAAGTAATTCTTCCTGATTGTATTTTGAATTTCGGAGATAATCTAGAAAAAATACCAACTTTATACTAATTTTTCTTTATTCAGATACAGTAGAGGATTATGATTTAGAAGAAACAAGTACCCAATTTTTATGAGTGCTTGTTGAAGGAAAAGAGTTTTGTAGGATATGTTTTTTAAAAACTAATGGTAATTCAGTGGGTTGTGATTCGTTCAGCTATAATCTCAGCTGTTCAAAGCTGAGGCGGGAGGATCCCAGGTTTTAGTCCAGTCTGGGCAATTTAGGGAGACCCTGGAAAAGAAACCAGTAGAACTCAAGGGAATACAAAGTTTCCTAGTTCAAATGGATTAACATGTAAATGTGTTCAGATTTGGAGATCATATCAAGACACACAAAAAATAATAATTTCTGAAAAAAATAATTGATATGCTCACCAAACTTGGAAATTGTTCAGATTAAATGCCTTTTCAGTCAGCAATAGTCCATACAGAGATGGAGCAAGGGAGAGAGTTAAATTAAAATTTAAGATGACTCAAGTTCAGAATAAAAATTAGCTGACATCAACTTGTATGTTTTTGTATTGTTGTTTTTTGCTTTTGTTTTTTTCTTTTAGTTTCCTGTTAAAAGTTCCTTTGAAACAAACACATTTTAATCTTTTTTTTTCCCCCTTTGATGGTGCTGGGGATTGAACCCCGTGCCTTATGCATGCAAGGCAAGCACTCTACCAACTGAACTATATCCCCAGCCCCAAATTTTAATTAATTTTGCTAACTCAAGAAGAAAAGGTCTTTAAAAAATTAAAAGAAGTAGAAAGACCAGTATCCTGTGGTAAAATGAGAACATCTAAAACTTACAGAATTGGATTGAAAAAGGGAAGAAACCTGAAGGAAAATATTGGGTCAACTATAGTCACATAATACAATAGAAAGGACAAGGCTTTGGAGTTAAAACAACTTTTTATTCAAATAGTTACTCCATAGTCCATAATGTTACAACTTGTAAGATTATCAATTTTCTCATTTGTAAACAGCAGTGCTAATAATACCTCATAAATTGCTGGAATTAAATAGACTATAACACTTCATCTGCAATTCTCAGTCTTCTCATTCATTCATAATGTGCATACAAGTGTGTGCATTCCTCCAGTTTGTCAGGGGCATATCAACCACCTCTACTTACCTTCTCAGACTTATTTTACTATGCCTCTTCATAGAACTGAAATTCAGAAAAATTCTCAATGATGAGGTTCTGGGGTGTCAAATAAATGTCGGCTTTAAGAAAATTTGTAGTTTTGATATGTGAATGGATTTTCAAAAAATTTTAAGTGATGAAAGTGAAGTTTTAAGATAAAAAACTGTTTTAGTCCTTTTAAAACTTTCTCTTCTTCCTTTACAGGTCATCCTCATAGAATTTTTACCAAAGACACCAATTTTTCGACCAGATTAGCATTTACTTTATTTATAGAGACTTTCCAAGTATGTTGTCTTTCCAATGGTGCCTTGCTTGGTGCTCTCCTGGTGGTGACATAACATTGGTTCTACAGAATTGTGTGGTGTTTTTTTTTGTTGTTGTTGTTGTTTGTTTTCGTTTTTGTTGTTTTTTTTTAAATAACCGCATGTTCTGTGTGTGCATATTTGTCAAACTTTGCAAGTTATTTCATACAGATGTTTAATACTTAAGTTATTGTGCTTTATTCTGTTATGTATTCTGATTTTCAAGGATTACTTTTTGTATTCTTAAAAAAATACATTTGAACTTAGCATACAAAGTGGCCAGCCTTTTTTATTTTATCACCAAGGTACACACAATTCTTTATTTATAAATTTCTTAACATAGAAAAACACCTCTGTAAGACCCTACTTATATATTCTAGCAAGCACACTCTTTGTATTATTTTTTCTTCCTTTTTAAAATTTAATATAGAAATTACTTTAAAATAATAAGTTTTCTTTAATAGCCTTTGGAACATAACATACCCTTTGTCATATAATTCCTAAATATTCTTTTTACAGCAGATCTATCTGTTAACATTATGAAGACCTATCAAAAAGTTTTGAAAATATTTCTGTCTTCAAAGGTAGTAAGGCAGAATTAAATTATTTTTATTAGAATAGGCAAATCAATGAATGGTATGCATGCATCTAATGGTTACTAGAGCTCAGGATCACAAAATATAGTAGCATCACAATCTGCATATATTTTTGGTCAAGATGATATTAATAATGGCCTTACTTGGGTTATTTTTATTGTTCACCATATCTTATATTCAAAACTATGGCAGTACTCCTTTAAAAATTTCTAAGAAAAAATATTCCTCCCAATCAAATGTAGTTGTAGAATGGATATGTTTCTAAAGAGTTTCGAAAAGAAAACAAAAGTTCTAGATTAAAAGTAAGCTATTATTTAATAGCCCAATGGTATTTAGAACAAGTTCCTACTAAGGGGAATGGAGGACATATTTAGTACTGTTTTTATCTGTGCATTCACTTTCAGTCAGTTATGTTACTTTTTTTGATTGAGAGTGACTGTGACATGAATCATTAGTTTATTATTTTTAAATATATACACATACATACTTTTTTTTGTCTTTTTGATTATAGATAACCTCCGTGCATTTAAAAACTTTTTAGATATCTATATGGCATATGTGTAAATTTTTGTTTTTATAAGCCTGAAATTATACAAGTTTTAATGTGTGTCAAGAGTTTGTTCCATGCAACTGTGGTATCGAGCAATAATGTGAATAACTTTTGAAATTATATAAACTATGCTTAATAATTTGTATTAAGAATTGGTACCACTATACAATACCTTTTTTCCTTGTATTAAATCTTTTAAATACTGGTTTCATTAATTTATATACCTGTATTTTTTTAAGAAGGTATTTCTTTGTACTTCTCCAAAGTACTGTACTTCTACATAAATCTGAATAGTTAAATGCCAGTATCTTGCATCCTATATACTATACAGGACATTAGGAATTATCTTAAAAGCTAGGATTATTTTTTTTCTTTTTTGTCAGAGAATGATCTGTTTTCCTTGTCCCCCACATAATTTAACAACTTGAATTTATGGAATACTTTTCCTGTGAAGAGCTCAAAGTACAAAGAATTCAAATACTTCCACTTTTATTTAACTTGTGTCTGAAGTGTGTCCTGCCACTTTAAAGTAGTGCAATTAAAAGTAACGCTATTCAAAAACTCCAGTATTTGTCTGGTTTCAGTGTGGAAAATACTGTATCTCCATATAATACTAAATCTGCCTCAGGATTCAGAAAGAGCAAAAAAAAAATGTAATGACTGTGTAGACTATGCAACACAGAGTTCCCTGTTTAAAATTGTGTAAATCCATATAATGCTATAGAAATCAGCTTTATGAAAAGAACTTACTTATTTAGATATATTTTTCTTCCCATTATTAGTCTTCTGTCAATAATAATTTTTCAAAATTATATTCCTGTAAGAATATTTTAACATAAGATAAGTTTCATAGTTGATGATATTAAGTATAGAATTTCAAAAAGCTTTTCCTGTTTTATTGAAAGGTAAGTCAGTTGCTGTAAAGATTCCCTGAGAATATGCATTACACTTCCAATGTGTGTGTAGAAAAGAACCATAAATGTTTAATATATTGCATTACCATAAGCCACTTTGAGCTGTTAGAATTTCATGCTTGGATTTTCATAAGGATTCTCTAGTATATTATTTTTTCTTGAATCATGAATTTAAGTACCCATGTTACTGTTAATCAGAAATGTCAGAGATGCCCATGTCATATGAATATTAGTCCAAGAAAATATTTTAAATGGCAATTTTTTTCTTCAGCTCCTGTTTTCTGATTTAAATCAAAGATACTTTTTAAACTGGCCAGGAAAAGATATTGGCAGAAAATCCAATGTAAAGATTTTTATATAGGTTAAGTGAACAACTTAGGGTCTTTTAAAATACATCACCTGCATTTTATAGGCAGTCACTATTCCTGTATAGAAACTTTTTTTTCCCCTCAAATAATGTACTTTGCAAATCCTGTTGTATTTTAGTACATAGATGGGCAAGAAGTCACCTTACCTATCTAAAATCATCATGAGATGCTTTATTAAGTCTCTTTAATGACCAGATTTCAGTCATTTAAAATATAAACTTGTAATTTGAGCCTAAAATCCACAAAATACGTTTAATAAAACCTTAAATAATCATAAACAATTATTTCTTTTTCTTATTAGAAAAGTTAGTTTTGTAATTGAATACTTTCAAATCAAGAAGAGCCACACCTTTCCCTATGATTGTGTTTTCAGTGTTATTTACAGAGAACTTCTATATTTACAGAGATATAGGCCAGCCATATAAGACTTTGACTTCTGTCAATAGTAATTTTTCAAAATAAAATAAAAATATTTTAACATAAGATAAGTTTCATAGTTGATGATATTAAGTACAGAATTTCAAAAATCTTTTCCATTTCAGTCACTGGCTACAAAATGATTTTAAGTAACAATATGTACAGTTGGACCTACAGATGCATGAGTTCAGACACTACTACATTATATGACATTATATATGTATTCAGACTGTTTGAAATTTCATGGTATTTGGCCTCACAATTATACCCTTTAGCTGCATTCCTGATGTTTCACTGTGAATATTTCCTTTGGCTTGCTCTAGGTCAGTAGTACTAAATCCAAAACTACAACATATTTGAAACTGTCTTTGACCAAACTCCAGCATCTAGTCCTGGACCCTCTTTTCTTCTGTTCTTCTGAAGCACCTGAACATAGCTCAGAATTGTCTTTTTATCTTTCTTACCCAAAGCTCCCAGTGAGCATGTTATTTCTTTTGCATTCTTAGCTAGGTGTTTAGAAGACCAATTAAAGTGAGTCACATTAAGTGATGAATGGCTAAACACCCTCAATTCTGCAGAAGTGATACTTGAATTTTTTAAAAAGGGAGTTTCTTAATTGGTGCAGTTGATGTTTTTCTTCTCAATACATCATATCCAGACTTCTGAGAGCTGGGGGCCATAGGGAAAGAGAAGGAAATAGGATGAACCAGAGACTCCTTCTCAGACCAGTTTTTGAAGGAAGTGATTTATGTTTAGTTTTGCTTAGGAAAGGATAGGCCAGTCCTAAACCAAACCATTAATCAACCCACAGTAGTTTGTGTATAAACACTTAACTTTTTTAAAAAGGAAATCAACTTTTTCTTTTAATTGATATAGCCAACTTCATGTTGTTTTAGGAACATACTTTTTTATTCAAGTTGAGATTTGAAGTATGTCTTTAAATCCTGAGTGATCTTGTTCTGAAAATTTACAAAGATTTTTAGATAGCAATTTAAGAAAAGCCTAAATATTATATATATTATTAATCATAATTCTGTGTATTTCATTCTATAATAGAGGTCAGTATCTCCCCCAAAATGACAAATTGAAGCAAGACTTATCTTAATATTGAAAACAAAATCAGGATGCTGATCCTGATCTGGCTTTCATTTCTGATGTTCTACAAGATCATCAAATTACTTGGTCTCTTTGCTTTTATTTTCATTTCCAAAAACAAGAAGATGCTGTGACTACCTCATTGTGCTTTCTTTCTTTCTTTCTTTCTTGGTATGGTGAATCAGACCTATGGCCTCATGCATGTTAGGCAAGCATTATACTGCTGAGCCACACCCCAAGCCTCATGGTGTTATCTTATTTTGAAATGATAGTTTCAGTAATTCCTGTTACTTATTAAAACCTATTTAAAAGTAAATACATATTTAATGGTGATGATTGATTAGCTTTTTATGACTCATTTTCAATGTCAGCAAAACTCGGGTTACTGTCAGGTTTTGCATTTAAAATGAAAGTGGCTGGGTACTCCCTATATGTACTTACATATTTTACAAATTAGGAAAACATTAAATATAATACTTGAAATTCTTATTTTAGTTATCAATTTTAAAATGAGGGCAGCTTTTAAAAAGTATTATCAGTGATACTGTTTAGGTTTTTTTTTTATTTTTTCTAATGAGACACTTAAAATATATTTTAAGATACTTAAAGTCACCTATTTTTTTACATTCCCCTTGCTTTCATAAACATGATGTTCTTAACTCAAACTAGATTTTTTTTCTTTTTATGAAAAAGACAAAATTGCTTTTCTAGTTCTTGATCTCAGAAATATTTCAATGAATTAAGCACACAGGGCACTCTTAATTTTTTGCAACTAAGCTATTTATTGCTTTGTTGTTTTTTAAAGAAACATAGTATTGTCAGCCTTCAACGAGATAAGTGATAGATGGGTATTTTGTCTACTCTCATATTGAGAGGCAATATATCTCCTATCATATCTTCTACTGGGTCTTGATCTAATTCCAATTCTTTCTCTTGATATTAATTACTATGTATATTTAAAGTCTAGAAGGATTATAGTCTTCTGCTTCTCCGAGAAACCTGTTGTACTAAAATTAAAGATCTTCTCTAGTAATAGTTTATTTTAATTAGGTAGTTAAAACAATCCTATTACATTGCTACAAAGTCTTCATAAACAGGAATTTGTGTTCCCTCAAGTTATCAAAGCCATTTTAAGTTTTATTTCTTAACTTTTGTTGAAGCGGATAGAGTTCTGTCCTCTTAGAAGAAGAGTGGAGTATTGAGAAGCTTAGCATTTATGGCAGTAGAAGCAAGGTATACATGGTTAGAAGGCAAGATGTTAACAAATCTACTGGCGAAGAGAAATAACTACATTGTTATCCTGCACTGGTTTGCAAAGATAAAAGTTATACAGTGGTCAGGCATTACACATTAACACATTCTTATCCATGATTACATTGGATTTTTTTTTAAATGAAAAATACTGTTCTAAATATTTTTCTTCTACTACCATGTCCTTCAAAAAGAGACTACCTTAAAAACAAAAGAAGTGTACTTCTATTTATCTTTTATAATTTAAATGTGACAAGTTTTAGAAAAACCTGCTGAATAAGAGAATATAGGAATTTGTTCCTGTGTACTTAAATGAGCTTGGAATAGTTTTCGAATAAGCAGAAATTTCTGATGGTAATCAATTATGCAGAACCAAGAGTAGTATTCCTTTTAGTGTGCTTTAGATAATTCTAAAAACATTCAGGTTAAGTCCAGTAACATTTTAAAAAGTGAAAATAACATTGATAAAAATAAAAGATTGAATTTCAAAGATATGTATTATTTTTTCTTTCATCATTAACAAATTGAAACCACTGACAGACAGATATGGTCTATTTTACTTAAAATGGAAATGGGGGTGTAAATAAAATTTGTTGGCCTTTGTACTTGTGAAGAAGTAATGTAGATGGGCTAGTAGTTGAAGTGACTTGGTGCATTATTGGTTGTGTATATTTAGTCTTATAAAATTAAGCTCTTGTTGATTGGGATTTTTTTTTTAATGATCAAATGAGACCTAATTTGAGCTAGAGGATTTTATTTTTATTTTTTAAATTTGCTTGCTTTGTCTAGTTAGTGTTGTTTTTAACTGATGCTATTGCAACATGTGATTGCAACACAATTCTAAGTTCAAAACTAAAATATTCACAGCACTTAGTCTCGGAAGAATGTACTGAAATCTTAGGCCAACCTAGGTGGAATTGGAAAAGGAATGCTGGAACTTAGAGATAAATTCACTTTAAAGGAATTGATCAAACTAGTAAGGTTTGTTAAAATGACCAAATGAATGGAATAAAACCACACAAAAACTTTTAGTAGCCATGACCAACACAAATGTCTAGGAATCAAATAACTAAATTGACATGAATATAAACTTAGGAACTGTATAGTACATTTAAAGAAACTTTTATATTATGTGTTCATGAACTTGCAAAATAGCTGGAAAAAAGAATAGGAGAATGGGGTGGATGTAGCTTAGCAGTAGAGTGCTTGCCTAGCTAGCATGTATGGGTTCTATTTCTGGTGCTGCAAAAGTAAAAGCAACCACAAAAGAATGGGAAAAAAGGACCTTGAAATTCTTATTTTAGTTATCAATTTTAAAATGAGGGCAGCTTTTAAAAAGTATTATCAGTGATACTGTTTAGGTTTTTAAGAAGGCAGAAATAATTCTAATAACTCCTGTAAATGCACATATTTAGCAGAATTTACTAAAGCTCGTATGTTGCTTTATATCCAGCGACTTGTCACAGAAGTTTTTTCATTTTGACTCAGATTCCAGTATACATATATAACATATATACACATTGAGATATAATTCAACTGAATAACTATGACCCAGTTGACTAAGACATCTGCGGTAGACACTAAAGATGTTTTTACCTACCTTACCTGTATTGTTTTAGTTAAAAGACAAATGACAATTGGTTATACATGAAACATTTAAAAACTCAAAAGGAAATTTTATTTATTTTTGTATTTCTATCCTTTTATTCACATTTTTCATTTTAACATAAATGTGAGTATTCTTTGAAGTGTATTGTTTCTTTCTTTTTTTTTTCCACAAGTGGAGACTCCAGCAAAAAATGCCATTACTGCTTGCAGTAGTTACTGTCTTAGAATCCATCAGAGAAAGTGTAAGATAGCCCAATCCTTTGTACCTATAGTCTTATACATTGTTAGATATCCATTCAATTTTCTTTGTATTGTGTGTGAGATGAATATTTCTTGAGACTTTTTTGTTTGCTTTACTAAAGAAATCAACCAAGGAAAAAAAACTCAAAAAACAAAACAAACAAAAAACACCCTGTAACTCATGTGAAGCATGCAGGGTGTTGTAATTTCAGTTTGCAAAGCGGTGTGATACAATGTTGCTGAGCCAAAAGCACACGATAGATTTAATGTAGCCAATTGTGTACTTTTGAAAAAAAGAGTAACTGTTCCCTGTGAGTTAATTTTGGATTTTTTCAAAATCTCTCTTTTAGGCTTTGTGCTGGATTCTTCCAGACAAATGCGTATTCCATGTGGGCCACTGTTCTGCTAAATGCTCTCAGTTCTCCTTTTGCAATCAAGATTATGTTGCTAAGGAGATTTTGCTTTTATTGGTGCCATTGATTTGTGTTAATACGTTTTGAATACCTCTTGGTATTCTTCCGTAGACAAGGCCAAAAGAAAAACTTCCCCGAGTTTCCCAATTTACATTACAAATGGAGCGGTGGTGTAATGAAGCCGATATAAAGTGGGCAGTTGAAAAGGAACTAAAGAAGGGCACTCAAGTGAGAAATGAAGAAATGTGCCGAGTGCAGTCTGTTGGGCTGCCCTCAGTCCAGCTGCAGGAACTGGCTCTGGCCAGAGGTAGAGTGAGTGAGCACCTCCCTTTGCAAAGACCACCCACTTTTGAAGCCAGGGCTGGCACATGGATTACCTCACTGACTAATATAGGGAGGGCCATTTAAAAAGTGAGATACTCTTCTGAGGAGGCAAGAGGTGGCTCTCTCCTCTTTTTGAGTCCTTTTTAGAGTATGACTTAAGACAGTCTTCCTAAACTTTAAGACCTTAAGTTTTTTTGTAAAGATATCCTATACATGAACCAGTCTGGTTCTGAAGACTAGCATATTTCAAATCTTCATACATGTTCCTAGATGAGAAGGATGTTAAATAGAATGAATTGATTTTAATTATATGCTCCTTATTTTTTTATCACATTCTGGACAACAAAGACTCTTCATACTATAAAACCCAAATAATCTGAGTAGGAGAGACCATCTTGAATATCTTTACCCAGTACAGTCCATGAAGTGGCTAAAGACTCCTGTGTCTTACCCTTTTGTGGCTTACATTGTTCAAACTATGTAGTGTGAACATAATTTTTAAAATCAAAGGACAGCCAGGCACTGTGGCCCAGTGACTCAGGAGGACCAAAAGTTCAAGGCCAACCTCAGCAACTTAGTGAAGTCCTTTCTCAAAATTTTAAAAAAGGGTTTGGGAGATAGCCCAGTGGTAGAGTCCCTGGGTTCAATCTCTAGTACAAAAAAAAAAAAAAAAAAAGCATGAATATTACATCTGTACAACTTGAAGACATTTTAGATATTTTAAATTGGAAATGTCAAAAAAATAATATAGAAACCATGAAAAAATGCTAGAGAAGTCTGAAGGAATTAAAAATTGATCATGAAGCATCTCAGTTATTACCTGTTATTTGGAAATGAAAAATGACTGCTTACTTCAAAACAATTTGCTATTTACTTTAGCAAAACAAAAGTATAAATTCTAGGTTCCTTCATATCAAATAATGTGGGCAAGATGAATGAATTCTGTTATCACTGGAAAACATGAAATAGACTTAAAAACTTTAAAAGAAAACCTTTAATTCCCATATTTACTGTTTCTTTTCAGTATTTTTTCTCCAAAAGATGCTGTCAGCCACTGTGCTTCAAGTGGATTCAATCCCAATTTTGACCAAATTTTGTGACAATTTTTGCCTTTTATCACCGAATCTTGATTTATCCTTGTTTATTTTCCCTGTAATATTTTTAAAGTTTTTTAAATTAAGGAACTCCTTAAACAGTTGGAACTGGAGAACATCATGCTAAGTGCAGTAAGCCAGACTCATAAAGTCAAGGATCACATGTTTTCTGTCACATGGAAGCTAGAGAGAAAAAAGGAACAAAAAACCAGGTGTGTGTGGAGGGGTCTTGTGAAAATAGAAATGAGAGCAGTGGGTAGAAGCAGAAAACCAAGGGTGAGGGAGGAGAGGAGCCAAAGGGGAGGAACCGGGGAATAAACTTTACCAAATTATGCTCTGTGCATGTATTAATATATCAAATGCATTCCATTTTACATATAACTATAATAATACCAACTAAAAATAAATATAAGGAAGAACCAGCACAGTAGAGGAAATGGATCATACTGAGGATTGAAATGAAGAAAACTATATCTACATATATGAATATGTCAAGATAAATCCCACTATTATATATAAGTATAATGCACACACACAAAATTAACTCCAGCCTAAAAGATTGAATTTTGGAAATACAGAGAAAAATTTATGTATTCAGCCTGGTAGTTCTGGTTGTATTTGTCAAGGTTTCTATATTAGTGGTACCAGTCTTTTGTTAGATAATATTAAAGTTAAAAGTGATAAGAATTGAAAAACAGCTAAATTTTTAACTAAGATTATAAAGACATTGTTTTGTATAAATAGCTTTTTAAAAAGATGGAATTAATGTATTGAACTGACTTTTAAGTTACCTTAAGATTTAACATTCTTACATTGGGAAAATGTGGCCTACAAAGGTAGGTATTCCTGCTCACGTACATAAAACATGAACAGTGGGATTTTATTCTAAGTGTCACGCATGTAACAAAAACTCATGAAGTTATTTTCAAAAAATACGTAGAATTTACCAAAGGCATTCTAAGATTTATGGGCTCTGCAAATCCAACTTTTTATTCTTAGGTAGTAACATACCTAATGCCTGATGGATGGTATTTTAAATTTTTTACTTTACAGTGCTGGGAATAAAACCCAGGCTTTACTTGTGCTAGTTAAGGGCTCTACCACTGGCACTAAGCTACACCTCCAGGCTTGCTGGATGGTAATTTTGTAGTGGAATGTAAGAATAAGAAGTCAACCACTCTGCCTTGAGTGATCAGTTTTTTATTCTGTTTAATGTGTGTTAGCTTTGTTTTACTACAACAAATGCCTGAGATAACTAAGAAAAGTTTTATTTTAGAGTTTTGGAGGTTTCAGTCCATGATTAGTTTTTAGTCTTGTTGCTTTGGACCTGTGGCAAAGAAGCGCATCATGGCGGAGGGAGTAAAGCAACCCACTTGGTGCTTGAGACACGAAGAAAGAAGAAACCAGGGTTCCACAGTCCCCTTTGAGGGCACACCTACAAATGACCTAACTTTTTCCAAGTAGGCCCCACCTCTTAAATGCTCTACCACCTTCCAGCAGTAGCACTCTAGAGAACAATCCTTTAAGACTAAGAGCAAAGATGAGTTAAGTCATCCATAAATAAAAGCACTACATAGTCAAACCATCAACAATTAGACTTCCAGGAAAGAAAACTTCAGAGCAATTACATGTGGGAGTACATTCTTTTCTCTGTCAGCACTGGTTCTTCACTTAGCCATAATCCCCATTCATTTAAAAAAAAAAAAATGTGGAATCTCAGCTGGAAGAAACCCCAGATGTGTCAAGCAGGGATGTGCAATGAGAACCAAATGGACTACAAAACAAAGAAAGGGAGAAAGGAAAGAGAAGGGGGGAAAAGGGAAGAAATGAGAGAAACAGAAGGTTGGAAAGAAGGAAAGGAAGGGAAGGAAAGAAAAAAGGAAACAGAAGGAGGAATAGGAAGGAAGGAAACACATTGATAACCCCTACCACCATTAGAATTTGGAAGAGAGAGAAAGAGAACATCTTTATTATGAATACTCTCTATGATAAAATAGCTTACCTTTCCATTCTAACCTAATTGCGGGAGTGGGGTTGGTACTGGGAATCAAATCCAGGGACTCACACAGGCTAGGCAAGTGCTCCACTACTGAGCTACATCCCCAGTGCTCCATTCGAACCTAATTTTATGAGGACCTTAGACCTAGGAAGTTTGTCACTTGTCTAAAGTCACAGATTGTTAGTGCAGAACAAAAATTTGGGGGATATGACCTTAGGCATATCACAAACATGGGGTCTTCCTGCAGTAAATATTATACACAGAATCTTCCTTTCTTTCAAAGGTAGTGAGTAATTACAATCCACATGAAAAAGTCTCATCACAATTGGTTTTGACTCAGCATTGCTTATACCCAGAGCACCCAAAGGCACATTGTGGGTCCTACCCATTAACACAGCTTGTCTTCTCTGTTAGTGATGTAATGTTAGTTCTCTCTACTGCCCCCAACCTGAGAACTGTGTCTTAGACATTTAATTATTTATTACTCATCGTGTGAAAACATTTAGAAGGGCTGGCAGCCTACCAGACCCAGAGTTAAAACACTTTACAGCTTGACTAGACTGCTGGATAGCCAACTTTACATCAGATTAAACACATTCTTTTCATGATGAATAGCTTGGAACCCAGAAACTTGATTTCATTACAAGAAATGCAAGAAGTGTGTTGTTTTCTAAATCAAAATTATTTTATGTTTTACTACCCTCATACTAATTATGGTTATCAAATGCATGTTCTTTGGTGGTGGTGAGAAGGGAAAAGGACAATAGGGACTTTGGGTACTAATAAAAAAGTTTTTAAATGCCTCCTACAAGATCTGACACAATGCAACCAAAGATAAACATTCATGAATTTTATGCTAAAAAATTTACATTTCATTAACATTTTGAATCTAAAAGACAGCACTACAAATACTGATTTGTCGGCGTGGGGGTAGAGTGAGGTTATTCTGTTTGAATTTTCCAATCAAACAAGTAAATAATGTGATAATTATATCCTTTTATCTCTTTACTATTGATTCCCTTTTAAAGTTTAAACTAACTGTAATGTGTCATAACATTAATTTCATTGAAACCTACTTGATGTATAAATCTATGCACTTAAGCTCCATGAAGTATACCTTATATAATAAGGGTTTAGGGATAATGAAGAGTACTTTGGGCAGCATTGCTCAGCTGTGTAGTAAAACAGCTCTCCGCAGACTTGCAATTCTAGTTTCACATCCATGTGGATAGAAAGTAACCTCTTGAAAATAAGCATCAATATAAAAACAATATTTGATGTTAACATTCACTAATGTCATGATAGAATTATTCAATCCTACTCTGTCATCCTCCCTAACAAATTATTTTGGGTGAAGTTCTGTAAAGTTATAACAGAATTTGGAAGGGTGATGGAAGGAAATAGTGATTGACTAATATAATGAACTGAAATGGTGGAATGAAGAACTAAAGCTCAAGGGAGTTGGCTGTCTAGCAAGCTGCCAGTTGGGGTAATTGACAAGCAGGTGCCTGAGAAATGACAGGAAAGACCCTACTTTTAGCTATTGTCCTCAGTAATAATGACATCATGACTTTTGGTCATAAGTAGGTAAAATACTCTCTGAGAGTAAAATTATGTGTCATGGAAATATGAGAAGTGGTAACCGATACTGTAAGTTAAAATATCTCAAATTGTTTTTACTGACCAAATGCCTTTTGACCAGAATCTCCTATTTCAGAACTTCTTGTTGTGCAGTTTGAAATTTTACCATCTTAAAAACAACAACTTAAAATATATTTTTAAGGGGCTCAGGTTTTTGCTCAGTGGTAGAGCACTTGCCTAGCATGCGTGAAGCACTGGGTTCAATCCCGGGGACCACATAAAAACAAATAAGTAAATAAGTAAAATAAAGGTGTTGTATTCATCTTCAACTAATATATATATATATATATATATATATATATATATATATATATATTTTAAAAAGATGTAAATTTCTAAAAAAATTTTTTGTAAAAATATAAAATATGCTTTAAAATTACAAAAATACTTTTATGAGTGTTCTTTCTTTTTTCCTTTTCTTTTCAATGTTTGAAGCACTCTCAAAAACATCATTTTGGAATTCTCTTCCTGAAGAAGCATCCATCAGTGAAGAATTTAGCTTTTTGATGTCTGACATTATTACCCCCACACTATCCCCGGATATGGGTGCTCTTTCACTGAGCTACATCCCCAGGCCTTTTCATTTTGAGATAGGGTTTCACTAAGGCTGGCCTGGGATTTGTGATTCTCCTGCTTCATCCTCCCTCATTGCTGGGGTTACAGACATGTACCACCGTGCCTGGATTATTATTAATATTTTGGTGCCATTTTAAGCATGTTTTCTTTGTTACCAATTTTAATAGTTTTTAAATAGTTGATTAGCTAATCACTTTTCCTGAAACAATAAGGGAATACAGCTCAGTTTAAAAAAAAAAAAAACTATCCTTTAATTGGAGTGTCTGTTACACTGACATAGACAAGTTGCCTCTCAAGTTATTTCAAATATAGTCATAAACAGTATGACTTTACTTCTGTCATTCCAAGCAACAACATTTTTAGGTTTATTGAGTATTTTTATTGATAAAAAATCAATTCCTGGGCTGGGGATGTAGCTCAAGCGGTAGCGCGCTCGCCTGGCATGTGCAGGGTGCTGAGTTCGTACCTCAACACCACATAAAAATAAAATAAAGATATTGTGTCCACCTCAAACTAAAAAATAAATATTTAATAAAAAAATTCCTAATTCAAAAGGTACAGAAAAGAGTAATAGCTGGTTCCCAGTCTCTTCAGTTTGCTTCCCCTAATCTTTCCTTTTTGAATTGTTTTATTTTGTTATTGGTATTTATTTTCCTTCTGTTTTCAAGAAGGCTGTTATTACGTTGTATCCCTGAATCAAGTATAGCCAGTAGTCTAGAATAGCAAAGGAAGGCTTGAAAAAAATATAGTTTGCTTCCAAAAGATGATATATACTACATAACCTAATGACCTGTTGAATGGCTGTTCTTAGGTGAACAAAATGAAATCCAGTTATTTGTATTTTAATCCACAATAGGTTTTAGAAAATAATCTGAAAACTAATAGTCACAATCATGGCTAATGCACCATTTATTAAATAAATGATCTACATAGATTTCTTCTTTTTTTGATTATTTTTATTGTTGGTTGTTCAAAACATTACATAGTTCTTGACATATCATATTTCACTCTTTCATTCAAGTGGGTTATGAACTCCCATTTTTACCCCATATACAGATTGCAGAATCACATCAGTTACACTTCCATTGATTTACATATTGCCATACTAGTGTCTGTTGTATTCTGCTGCCTTTCCTATCCTCTACTAACCCCCTCCCCTCCCCTCCCCTCCCCTCTTCTCTCTCTACTCCCTCTACTGTAATACATAGATTTCTTGAATCACTGCTAGAAGTATGTCACTAATGAAATTGGAGACACTTGAATTGTTCTAGTGGAGTCATCCTTCAGGTTAATTTGGTGAGGGGATGCACAAGACGTGGTGGGACTACAAAGAAGCAGAACGATTTGCATTGGGAGGAAAAGTCGCCAGCTGAAGTTTAACACATGGGAAGGCAGAGGTGTAAAGATGTGTTAAAAACTGAGGTGTTCTGCATGACAAAAATAGGGAGAGATGATCTGGTACATAATAATTATCTATCAAATTAGTGAATCACGAAGAAACCTTAAGAAATAAGGGCCAATAATGGGAAAAGAGACATGTGTCAAGCTGAAATTTCAATTCTAATCATAAGGTTGTTGAGCATGTGAGTGGACCTGATCATTAATAAAGCTCATACTGACCTTGACAGTAAACTCCAATGTTAGCCTGATTTAATCTGTAGAGCCAACATGGCAATTTCTTAAAGAACTCACTGTTTAGCAATAACACCAAATAACGGGTAAGATAGAAGGAATAGAGGGGTAGAAAAACTGCTTTTCTCTTTGTTAAAATGAAGACTAGCCTACTAACGATTTTAGATAATCATCTGGAGCATCATTGGGGAATCTTTTTTTTTGCCAGGGGGTGGAGGTAAACCTGGAATCTGATTCTGGCTGTGACATCTTCCAGCTGTTTGACCTTGGAAATGTTACTGAAGTGCTCTATACCTCTATTTCCTCATTTGTAAAATGAATTTTAAATAGCATCTGTTTCAAGAAATAGCTATAAGAATTAAACATCATAACGTCTATGTTCTACTGACAAAGCACTCAATCTCAGGAGCACACAGGAATTAAAACAAATTGGGTTTATCATTTGCTGAAATTACAGCACATGCCCTGGGGTATCATGGGTGCTGAAAGGCCTGGCTGTAGGATTTGAACTTACATTGTGTGCTTTGGGAAGGATTTGAGGAAGCGAGAGTTTGCACTGGATTTCGATTTTCTCAGGAAGTGGGGGTAATTTTATGATTGGGTTTCTTAATGGATCATATTCAGGCAGTAGGAGAAATGAACTGAAGATAAAGCTGTAATTGGTCAAGAGCAGCAGTCACTCCTGTTAGGTGCTAAAAGGCTTGCTGTGCTTTGCACTGTGACTATGTTTTTTTGTCTGTACTTAGACAAGATTTGAAGAAGTCTTTTCTGTTTGTCTCATTTCATCAAGGTTACAGAGTGACCTTGTCTGGGAGATTAAATTTATGTTCAATAGGAGAACTCCAAGGCTCAGCCGCTAGATAACAAGCTAGCTCCTATGTTCCAGGGCTACTTTTCCCCTCTCATCACTTGGCACCATGCCTAGTATAATGTTAAGTTTAAGAACTGGTCCCAAAGTAACTGTGATCTTGAGCCCAATTCTTGCATGCACTCTGACTCCAGCATAATGGCCCCTTTGGTCTAGTTTTTAAATTACCATAGCAGTGCTGCTTCCACTTTATTGATCAGTACTTCCTTCTTTTCTGTATCAACATATTTGTCCTATGTTTTAGATTTTGACTTTGAGTTAGTATTTTTTTTATATTTGAAAAAGATAAATCAAAATGTTAAACTTCTAACAACACATTCATTAAACATTTTTGCAAAAGTTCAAAGGACAGTTTTTAAAAACTACTCATTCCCACACTTCCATTTTATCTAAATATTGCACTGGTCAGCCTTCATAGTGTTTATCACAACTGAACTTAAATATTCATTAAGTGTAGTTATTTGTAAAACGTCTATGTTTCCTGCTAGATCATGAAAACAGGTCCCTGTTAGACTTGTCATTTTATGTTCTCCCCACCCCCCCAAAACTGCTTGTCAGATTGCTACTCACCTCTCCTGTGCCACTTCTCTGTTACTGTCCAATGTTCACAGTGAGCCAGTCCATCCTCTGCAGGCATTGTCTGGGCTTGGCTTCTCTGACACTATGTGCTCCTGAGTGCTTGCTTCTTGCTTCATCCATGGACTCCAGCTCCCCCTCTTATACCTTAGGCTTAGGCCTAAGACTTCTGCATTTCTTTTATTGTATTGATCTCATATACTTCCATGGCTTATGCACCATTAGTATGTAATTTGTCTTGCCAGCTCTGACCTTTCCACTGAGCTATAAATTCAGATCCCCAAATGTCACTTGACCATTCTCTACTTGAACAACAAAAGG
This sequence comes from Ictidomys tridecemlineatus, assembly GCF_052094955.1. Classification (NCBI taxonomy): domain Eukaryota; kingdom Metazoa; phylum Chordata; class Mammalia; order Rodentia; family Sciuridae; genus Ictidomys; species Ictidomys tridecemlineatus. The sequence goes on along the minus strand of NC_135485.1, from coordinate 39,301,143 downwards.
ACTTTACACTCAAAATGGCCAAAGTAGCTGGATACAGTGGTGCATACCTGTAATACCATCTGCTTGGGAGGCTGAGGCAGGATGATCACAGGTTTGAAGCCAGCCTGTGCAACTTAAGGAGACCCTGTCTCAAAGTAAAAAAATAAAAAAAAAATAAAAAGGGGATGGGGATGGAACTCAGTGGTAGAGTCAAGTTTGAATAGTTTGGAGACAAGAAGTTAAAAATTTAAACAGTTTGGTATGCTGTGACTCAGCATTAGGACTAGCATGCCTGAGGCCCTAAATTCAATCCCCAGCACAGCAAAAACAAAAAGGAACAACAAAAGAGAGTTGCCCTTTGAACTGGTTCTCCCTGTGAAAATTGTTCGTTCTTCTTTGCTCATATTATAGCACCTCTCTTTTTTCTCTGATATTTAAGACAAAAACCAGAACTGTCATTTTCTTTCCATTTCTCATACCCCTCACTCAACCTCAAAAATGCATTGTCAATACATTTGTTTCTCTCCATATTCGTTGCTTTCACTTTTGTCTGTTTCTATGATCTTCTGTTGGCTTTTACCTGAATTACCACTATAGCCCCTGAACTGTTCTTCAACTTCCTGCACAGTTTGGCTTTGGCCACCACCAGTGTCCCACCCACCCTTGTCAGGCTGCATTGTCTTTTTCAGTTACTCAAAAAGGCAGAGCCACCCCTCCCTCAGAGCCTCTGTCCGGTGTTATCCCAGCCTGGACTGATGGACTCCTCTCATGACATGAGTCTCAGCACAGATGTCCCCCACAGGTGCAGGGAAGCTGTTTCTCCCCACCCATCACTAGAACATCATCCTATTTCATTTTCTTCATTATAATTTCACTGTCTGGATTTATCTCCTTCCTATTTCCATCATTTGGTGTGTCTTCTGTTGGCATATCAGCTCCCTGGAATTGAAGGCCTATTCTGGTTGGTTTAATTCCCTGGACTACATTCCCAGGAACAGCTGCATTGCCTGACACATCAGAGGCACTCCAGAAATATTGATTGACTGAATAAATAAATAAATCTTGTAACTATATTATTTTATTATAAAACTGTTCTTACCCTTCAACATTTCCCACCCCCCTTTATGAGATAGGATTTCCTATATTTCCCAGAATGATCTCCTACTCCTGAGCTCTCCCTTTCCTACCCTGCACCTGCCAATTTTTTCTTTCTTTATGTGTTAGGATGGAACCCAGGGCCTTGCACGTGCTGAGCATACACTCTACCCCTGAGCTATACCCCAGGCTCCTGCCATTTTTGACCTTGGAAAAATGTGCCTTGTTTCTCCCAAGGCTGTGTGTGTCCAGCACACATACTTCATTTCTTATCTCATAACTCATTCCTTACTTTGAAAACACTTGTACCTTCTTTCACCTATACCAGCTACTGCTAATACAAACATAGTCTCCAAACCCTTTCAAATAAGGCTCGGGGGTGTAGCTCAGGGTTCGAGTGCTTGCCTAGTGTGTGTAGGCCCTGAATTCTACCCCAGCACCACATACAAACATATCAAACCCCTTCAGAATAGAAGGAGGGTGAGAATGTCTGAATGAATATCAAAGTTCATCAGTAAATTATCAATATAGGCAAAACTGGCAAATAGAGACAGTGTCTTGTTTTAAAAATCTCTTCCCATACACTTGAGCATTTGGTTTACCTTTGATTTAAGCAAACACATATACTTGCCTGATGTGGTTGATAAAAGGCTAACAGGTATGTGAGATGTGAAGAGAGATGCGACAAAGATTTCAAGCCTACACTGAAAATATTTAAATGTGATAGGTCATGATTTTAGACCACACATAGACTGTCCTATGAGGGGAAACACATGAAATCAAAGCAGCACGAACATTTCTGCCCTTCAAGTTTGTCCAAAATAGTTGAGAGACAAAGAGTACAGCACTCTCATTCCCAACCACAGAAGAATCTTCAAATTCTGTAAGGTAGATTAAAAAAAAAAATTCAAGTGAGTGAAACAATGGAACTTAATCAGAATGCATTTTCTAATATAAAACCTATGTGTGTCAAGTAAAGCCTGCTGAACATTTGAAGTGGAAAGTGGGGGCTGGGAACATGGCTCAGTGGTAGAGCACATAGGCTTAAAGCCCTGCCTAGGTTCATTCCACTACTGTTCCCCCTAAAAGTTTGGGGGAATCAGATACTGATTACTTATTCTTATTTACCTCTCCTTTTTCTCCTTATTCAAGCTTTGTTTTCAAGTATGGAAAGTCATCTGTATTCTAAGACAGTTAATCTTAGGAAACAAGTAACTTGTCAAATTAAAGTTTAGCAGTTCATAACTTAAGGTTTCTCTATCTAAATGACATGTATTTTTGCTGAAATTTTTACTGAGTCTTTGTTTTTCTTTTGTTCTTGGTACTGGGGATTGAACCCAGGGGTACTTCACCACTGAGCTACATCCCTAGACCTTTTAAATTGTTTATTTTTGAGACAGGGTCTTGCTAAGTTGCCCAGGTCCATCTCAAAGTTGCCATCCTCCTTCCTCAATTCCCTCCCTGCTCCTCCCAGTCACTGAGATTACAGTGGCGCATTACTGTTTATTTGCCTTATAGGAGAAAATGTTTTAGTCAATATTGTTATGGTATGAAATACATAGAACCAGAGCAGGTTAGAACAACTGTATAAAATTTGTCATTTGCATTTGGTCAGTCCACATGATTGTTATCTGCAAACAAATGATGTTGAAAAGATTTGGAATTTGTGTTTAAAACAATGTTTTTGCCAAATGGGATGCGAGTTTAAAAAGAAAGGTAAAAAAAATATTAATAATTATTCATGAGATTGTTTTTTGCAGTACTTGGGATTGAATCCTGAACCTTGAGTATGCTAGGCAAGTGCTCTACCACTGAGCCACATTTCCATCCCTAGTCATGAGATTTTGATTACAATAAAATTGCTTTTTTCTTTAAATAATGATAAAAGATAAAATAAACCCATTTTCCTTCTTTTTAAAATTATTTGCCCATCATTGTTGAATTAGGATGTACCAAAAGTAAATTAAAGGTAATTCTGAGTGTCATTATTATTTATCACTTTAGTTTAAAGCAGAGTGAAATTATCACGATGCTGCAGACCACGTCCTACTTGCTAAACATTAATTATAGATAGTCAAATCCAGTGGGAATCTGTTTGGCCTGTGGCCTGGGCTTTTAACCATCTTTTCCAAAAGCAATTGCACAGTATTGTTAGTAAAGCTAATTTTATAAGCCTGGATGCTTATTTTTGAATTCATTTCAGTAAACCTAACCCTGGAACCCCTAATACTGCCACTGTCAACCAATCCATTTTATTTATTGACTGCCTTCAATGTTCTCTGCTATGTGCCTTATCCAGTGGTTACTCACTAGCAGAGACACCAAAAAATGGAGGTCAATGCCTCCTTCTCTGAATGACTGTTTGGCGCTCTGCTAAGGACTGGAGGGAGTTAAATAAAGTTAACTCTACCTAAGAGGGAAGGTTCAGGAAGGAGGGCTTAGCACAGCACAGAGATTTCCAGCAGTCTCACTTTCTATTGGAATTTTATTTTACTTTATTTATTTATTTATTACTATTTATTTATTTATTTGGTACTGGAAGAGCACTTTACCACCAAGTTACATTCCAAGTCCTTTTTTAATTTTTATTTTTGAGGCAGGGTTTCCCTAAATTGCAGTGGGTCTTACTAAGTTGCAGAGACTGGCCTTGAACCTGCTATCCTCCTGCCTCAGCCTCTGGAGTGACTGGGATTATAGTGTGTGCCACCGCGCAGAAGCTGGTACAGTGCTTGCCTATTGTCCCAGTTTCTCAAGGCTGAGGCAAGAGAAGCAAGATGACATAGTGAGACCCCACTTAGAAAATAAAAGCAAACAAACTCCAGTAAATATTTAGCCTTTCCACAAAGGAATAATGCACCCTCAAAGATAACACACAGCTCTGAAGAATGTATTTTTTTAATATATAGTTTTTTAAAATTTGTAGTTGTAGGTGGACAGATGCCTTTATTTTATTTGTTTATTTTTATTTAGTTTTGAGGATTGAACCCAGTGCCTCATGCATGCTAGGCAAGCGTTTTGCCACTGAGCTATAGCCCCTGAAAAGTGAATTTTGAAGGTGAAGAACTTTCCTGCATTTCTGTTCCTGGTGGCAAGGTTGGGGAACCTGGCTAGCTGTGAAGAGCAGAGAATGAGGGAATGAGATGGAGAAGTGAGGTTGTTGATTTATTTTCTTTCTTGTGCACTTCCATTGCAAAAAGAAGAGAGAGAATGGCACAAGTGAGTCAGATCAAATATCCTCTTTTTTTTTTTTTTTTTGCAGAGTCTGGGTGTACAATATTAAAAACAAACAAAAAAAATCAGTCTGGAATTCTTGAAAGCAAGGACATCCTAGGAGGAGGTGGTAGAGAAGAGGGAGAGAACAGAACACAGAGGAGGCTCTGCCTGACCCTCGATCCTTGAGGGGGTATCTAAGGGCCCTTTTGCCTGGAATTGCAAATTGTAAGCAGTCCTGGGGTCCTCTGCAAGTGAGGACAGAGCACAAGACTCAGGGACAGGGCATGAGGGAGGGGGCTTTTCTAAAGTATCTGGTGGTGGTGTTGTCCTCAGCTCACCAAGAGGACTCTCTGAACAATGTGACTCCTATTAGAAATGAGAACAAGTGCCTATTGTTTAGGACTAAACAGCTCTAAGTGTTTCTTCTAGAGATAATTAATTTAATTAAAATGGTCCCTGAAGCTGAAGGAGCTTCATCTGGAGCTCTACACACATTCCTTCCAAATTCCAGCACAGAGCTATTCAGAATTAGCAAACCATCCGCCTTGCAGCTCATGCATGCCTCTGAGGCTCAGGGAGTGGCATTCATTAGTTCCCATGTAAAGAAATGATCATCTTTTATCTATGAACTTTGTTTCCAAAATGATGTGGACATTTTTTTTTCCTTCTGGATGGTAGAAGAAGAGAAATTTGGTTTGTTGATTACACTCAAATTGAAGATTCACAGTATATCTTGGTGCTCAATAAATAAATGAATGGCTGGATGAATAAATGAACAAATGAAGATCTACCCCTTTGGTTGGTTGGGAATAGACTGGCTTTTGGTCTGTTTACCTTTAGTTAAGTAAATTGAGTAGCATTTGATCTTAGATCAAAACTACCAAGCTGTCATGTATCCCAAGGGAACATACTAAAGCAATGACTGGTGGTTTATTTATTGTGGATATAATTTAACATGTTTATTCCAAACCACGAGGCAGGCACTACTGGGGAGGCCACATGGAGTGGCCATTTGGCAAGCAGACTGTAGTCAGGAAGACTGGATTCCTGGCTGTGTCCTTTTCTTGTGGCTTGACCATGAGCCCATTTTAAAAACTTCTCTCAGCCTCAGTTTCTTCCTATATAAAATAACATAAAGCCCAGGGCTTGTTTTTGTGATGTTCAAGTAAAATATCTCATGTGTTCGACATGTGCTGGAAATCTGCCACATGCTGGGCACTTTTCTAGGCATTTGGGGTGTTTCAGTGAACAGAATGAAGATCCTTATCTTTTGTGACTTTTGCACAAGTCTAGGCAGGGCAGGGGTTTGAGAAGCAAACCAAAAATTCATAAGTATAAGAAACAACATATGTAATATGCTGGAGGTTCTACGTGCTAAGGAAATAGCAGTGCAGGGTAAGAGGTGTGAAGTGGAGTTGTAGGATGTGGGTGACTGAGAGTGGGGAGTGATATTTCATGGGCCCCTGAAAGGGCAATGCTTGAGTAAAGATTTGAAGTTGGTGAGGAAGCAGCCTTCTGCACCTCTAGAAACAGAACACTCAGGGAAAACAGAGCAGCCAGGGTTAAGGCCAGAGGCAGGAGTTCGCCAGCCATGTTGGCAAGCAAAGATCTGAGGATCCGGTGTGGCATCCAGTGAGTCAGTGCAGGTCAGGTGGTATAGGACCCTGAGGCTACTGTCAGTGCTCCGTGTGAAAGGGGAGAGACCATCTGACTGAGTTTTAAAGCTGGTGTGGGTCGGTAGGTGGTGATGGGAGAAATAACAGCAGTTCTGTGTGTGATGGTCCATTGCGAGAATTCTGGTGCAGGAGAATCAACGATGCAGGAGGGAGGAGAACAAGTGGCGGGAGGGATGGGGCTGCAGTAGGTGACAGGGGCTGAGGGATGGGGCCACGGCAGAAAGGCAGAGGGCAGGGCAGGGGGTAGATGCGGCAATGGGAGTCTGCGACTTTTCTTCTGCTTCTCTCAAAACAGAAATGTAGAGTAATCTGCTGTGAGGAAGTGGGAAAGAGGGTTATTAGGGGTCTGGGGAGGAAAAAAAAAGTATGAACTGTTCTACAGAGGAATGGAGGAGTGAAGGGACTAGGAGAAAATATGGTTCAGCATTCCCAACCCCCAATCCACAATCTGAAATGCTCTGAAGTTCGAAATTTCTCCCTCACTGTTGCCCTGCCATGACTCTCAAAAAGTTTGAGATTTAGGAGCATTTCAGATTTTGGGTTTTAAGATTAGGGATGCTCAACCAGTAAAATCTATGCCAATATTAAAAAAAAAAATCCTTCTAAAACCCAAGGCAGTTGAGTCCCAAGCAGGACTATGAATGCGGCAACATTGAGGATCCACTTTATTATTTATTCATTTTTTGGTACCGGGGATTGAACTCAGGGGCACTCAACCACTGAGCCACATCTGCAGCCCTATATTGTATTTTATTTAGAGAAAGGGTCTCACTGAGTTGCTTAGCGCCTTGCTTTTGCTGAGGCTGGCTTTGAACTCAAGATCCTCCTGCCTCAGCCTCCCGAGCTACTGGGATTACAGGCATGTACACATTATTTTTTTATTTTTATGTTTTCTCTTTCCAAAAAAAAATTATTGGTGCATTATAGTTACAAGCAATGGTGGGAATTATTGTTGCATACACATAATATAACAATATTATTTAGCCAATATCACTCCCAGCACTTCCCCCTCCCTTTCTGGTTCCTTTCCTCCACTGATCTCTCTTTGATTTTCATGAGATCCCTGCACCCCCACTTTCTTTTTCTTTTTCCTTTCTAGCTTCCACGTGTGAGAAAAAACATGACCCTTGACCTTAGTTTGGCTTATTTCACTTAACATGATGGTCTCTAGTCCCATTCATTTTCCTGCAAATGGTATAATTTATATCATTTTATGAATGATTTAAAAATGATATAATTCATTTTTCTTTATGGCTGAATAAAACTCCATTGCATGTATACACCACATTTTCTTTATCCATTCACTTGTTGATAGTCACCTACATGTTTTCTTTTTTTTTTCTTTTTTCTTTTTGTGTTGCTGGGGATTGAACCCAGGGCCTTGTGCATGCGAGGCAAGCACTCTGTCAACTGAGCTATATCCCCAGCCCCCAATACCTACATGTTTTCTATAACTTGGCTATTGTGAATTGTGAATTGTGCTGCTATAAACATGGGTATGCATGTATCACTGTAGTATGCTGACTTTACTTCTTCAGGATAAATACTGAGGAGTGGTATAGCTGGATCATATGGTGGCTCCATGCCTCATCTTTTAAGGAGCCTCCATACTGATTTCCACAGTACTTGTACTAATTTACAGTACTCCCAACAGTGTAAAAGTATTCGTTTTCTTTCATATCCTCTCCCCTTTTAAGAGTTCATGATCAGGAACTCAAAACGAGACTAGTCTGCAAGTCAAAGCTTTACACCAGACATATCAACCACTCCAGTCTCAGCAAAGTGTTGATTTTTTCCAGGGTTGTACTTTAAGCCACAGAAGGGCAAGGTGTTTGAGGGGTTCTAAAGTGGGTAATTAATAAAAACTGACAAAGTCAGTCAGTTCAGGAGAGAAAATAGGACCTGGTATAAAAGTGGGCAAGGACCAAGGAATGGGAGCCCATAGTATAGAAGGATTGAAAATTGGGGTGCTGGAAGAAGCATGCTGGAGAGATGGGAGGTGAGGCCAGAGTGGAATGTGTCAAGGTGGTAAAAACACAACTAAAATCTCAGGATCGTGTTTGATGTGGAATAATTGTTCGGGACTCATAATACTTTATCTACCCCCCACCCCCCAGCCCCCACCCCCGTCCCCGCAAACCTATGTCTTTAATCCAAAATTCTGAAGAAGTGTAGAAGTGCTATGTGGTACATGTTTATACACTCACACCAAAGGTTTGGAAAGCATTCTGTAACCAAACACACTAATATGTCTTCAATGGAAAGCTATACATGTTCTTATTAAATGGGATATAAGGTGTCATGTAGGTATAGGTCAGTTTTGCTATTTTATAAGTTTGGGCACTAAATTTAAAAAGCAAATCAACAATATTTGCTGGACCTTCAAAAACAAATTGTTTCACTATTCTTCATAGGACACTTGGATAAAGAGGCTAGGCCTAATTTTTCTATTAATAAATGGCTTAGTTTTTAAGTTTTTTGTTTGTTCTTTTTGGTTATTCATGACAGCAGAATGTATTTTGACATATCATACATACATAGAGTATAACTTCCCATTCTTGTGGTTGTGCGTGATGTAGAGTTTTACTGGTTGCATATTCATACATGAACATAGAAAAGTTATGTCTGATTCATTTTATTGTCTTTTCTATTCTCACCCCCGATCCCTTCCCTTCATTCCCCTTTGTCTAATTCAACGAACTTCTATTCACCCCTGCCCCCCAACCATTGTGTGTTAGCATCTGGTATCAGAGAAAACATTTGGCCTTTGGTTTTGGGGGTTTGGCTTATTTCACTTAGCATGATATTCTCCAGCTCCATCCATTTACCTGCAAATGCCATGATTTCATTCTTCTTTAAGGCTGAGTAATATTCCACAGTGTATATATACCACATTTTCTTTATCCATTCATCTGTTGAAGGGCACCTACATATTTTCATATATTTGTTGACTATATTTCTTCTGTGAAGTGCCTGTTCAGTTCCTTTGAAATGGGCTTATTTTGATTGAACTTTTTCTAGTCCTACTTAAACTGAAATTAACAGAAGAATTAAGAAACTTTCCTTTCTATATTCAAAGCTAAAGAAAAATATAAGTCAACCACAGGAAATTTAGCATCCATCAAATTTGGTGAAATGTCACAGGTCAGATAGATTAGAAGTTCAGATAACTTAATAAAGTTTTAATACAAGTATCTTTTAAAATCTGCATTGTGTAATTTAATTAATTTTTTGTGGCACTGGGGATTGAACATGGGGTCTTGTGCATTAAATTTTATTTTTTAATAACTAAGTATTTCCCAGCAGATCTTCAGCTACAACTTGCTCGGATAGCTAGATGAGGCAGATTTTAATTGAATGCATAATATCATTGCATATAATGTGCTTATAAAATGCTAAAAAAATGTGTTCTTAAAGTAAATGAACTACATCCCCTGCTTTTGGTGGCTCAGCAAATCTTTCCTTTGTAGGCGCAGCAGAGGTTCATATCAGCCCAGTATTGTGTAATTACGTATTCCCCAGGGAAGCCTCCCAGTGTGGAATTCGGTCTCTACAAGCAAGCCCAAGTGCAAAGAACAGAAACAGAACATTCTGTTTCTCAAAACAGAAATGTAGAGTAATCTGCTGCATGCATCCACCTGCCATCGCCACCTGGACTTGACTATGATCCTTGTTCCTTGAACTTACTTTACACAATGACTTTTCTCTAGATATCAAGATGTTCTTTTATCCATTTCCTTCCTTTTTCCCCACCTTTTTTAACACACAGTATAGGTGATGGCTTCTTAGGGAAGACTTTTCTGTTCCCACTCCCACCATCCTTCCCAAGACTAGGATGGGTGTCCTCCCTCAATGCTCCCAGAGTAACACTGCATATTAACACTGCATATTCTCCATTGTCACATGCATCCTTGTAGTATCCCAAGTATGTCCCACCCATCTGTCTTGGGCCCCATTGCTTCTCAGGGGCTTACCTGTGTTAGGCTAATTAAAGATAGAGTTGGGGCTGGGGTTGGGGCTCAGTGGCAGAGCACTTGCCTAGCATGTGTGAGGCACTGAGTTTGATACTTAGCACCACCTTAAAAAAAAAGAAAAAGAAAAGAAACAAATAAAATAAAGGCATGCTATCCATCTACAACTACAAAAGAAAAAAAAAGATAAGAGTTCATTGTCTCAGAGACAGACCTTGGCACTATAAACCCAGGACAGTTTTCATCCAGGTTTGGCTGAGGCCCAGGGAAAAAGAAATGGGGAGGATCATGGCTGGTGAGAGGAGTTGAGAATGACTCTCCTCCCCACCCCAGGCGTGTGTGAATGCCCGAGGAAGGTGGGGTTGTTCCTGCAGCTTAAAGGTCTCCAGGCAAAGGAGGTCCTTCATCTGATGAGGAAGAGACAGCACTTGTCTTAGGGGAATTCAGCAGGTAAAAGAAGGAAAGCAATAAAGGAAAATGATTTTGCCAGACACAGTGGCACATGCCTGTAATCCCAGCGGCTTGGGAGGCTGATGCAGGAGGAACATAAGTTCAGGGCCAACCTGAGCAACTTAGGGAGACCTAAGTGTCTTAAAAAATAAAAAGGACTGGGGATGCAGTTCAAGGGTAGAGTACCCCTGGGTTCAATCCCCAGTAGTAAAAAGAAGACTCTATTTCCAAGGCATTCATTTGGCAATATGACAAATATTTATCAAGCTTCTGGGCCAGGCACTACATAGTGGGTAACTATCCAAGGAGCCCCAGAACATCCTTTTCTGGGGGCCTAGATTCCCTAAGGAAAGATTGTGGATTCAGATCAAATGAGGCATCTGTATGACCCTAGGTACAGGGTTACATGTATGCATCCCTGATTCTTATTAAGAAAGGGTATGGACCACCCCAGCACATACTCCTAAAGACACATCACTCCCCTGTGTACAGATAGCTAAACACCAAGCAAGCTCTCAAACTTCAGAGGTAGCACTGACCCTAAACTCAAAGTGCTTGTTATAAACAAATTCCATCAGTCAGCATGATGTTCAAAGCTCAGTTCCACTAGATAAGACAGGAGACTAGTGAAAGTTTCTTTACAAAATATCTGCTTAGGGTCACATGTCCACAAAATAGGAGGTCCTGGGTTTTCTACCTGGATACCACCCCGTAGTATTTGGGATAGGTGCTGGGTGAATTATTGAATGAATGCCTTGAAAAGGGGGTCTTTACCTTTTCTCCTTTCCTCTCTTTAACATTGTTGCCTGGGTTAAACCGGGTAGGTTCACAGCTGTTCAGGACTTTGAAACCCTCCTGTGCAGGAGCGAAGGTCCCCTGTAGGTGCAGAGTCCAGCCAAGATCCTCACTGGCTCTGACTGGATCATGATTATTTTTTTATATTAATGATTTTTTAAAATTTGTTCTACTTAGTTATACATGACAGTAGAGTGCATTTTGACACATCATACATAAATGGAGTATAACTTCTCACTCGTCTGGTTGTACATGATATAGAGTTACACAGGTCATGTAATCGCATATGCACATAGGGTAGTAATGTCCAATCCATTCTACTACAATTCTGGCCCCCATGCTCCTCCCCTCCCTTCACTCCCCTCTGTCTAGTTCAAAATACCTCTATTCTTCCCCACCCCCCTTATTGTGAGTTAGCATCCGAATATCAGAGAAAGCATTCAGCCTTTGTTTTTTCTGGGATTGGCTTATTTCACTTAGCGTAATATTCTCCAGCTCCATTCATCTACCAGAAAATGCCATGATTTCATTCTTCTTTAAGGCTGAGTAATATTCCATTGTGTGTGTGTATATATATATATATATATATATATACACACACACACAGACACCACATTTTCTTTATCTGATCATTATTTTTATGAATGGGGGAGCAACAGAATCGTTGCTCCACAGAGTAGCCTGAAACCTAGCCTCTCAAGGCATGATCCTCAGACTGGCACATCAGCATCACCTGGAGCTTATTGAAACGCAGAGTCTCAGGTCCCACTCCAGAACACCTAAACCAGAACCTGCATTTTAACAAAATCCACAGAAAAATTTTCAGAATGTTAAAATTCATTAAACAATGGACTGGAAAAACAAAGGAGGACCCAAACAGGAACTCCCAGATACAGATGACGAGGAAGGCAGCTCAAAGAAAAATAAAAAGCGTGGCCTTGATCTGCAACCCCAAAAGAAAGAGGGCAAGATCGTTGGTCAATCCAAGGCTGGTGATTGGTGGTGGAGGAAAATAAGAAATGACACACAGGTTATGTCAGGCCTGGAGTCAGAACTCAGGGAAACGAACACTACCCATGTTAGTGATGGGGCGAGAGTTAGGGTTTGGTGGACCCTGGCTTTGGAGTCAGAAGAGGTTTAGAGTCACACCTCTTTGGAATCCCAGTCTTGGCTTGCTATCTACTGTGCTATCACAAACTACTCTATAACTTAGAGACTCACAAAAACTAGTATTTTGTTGTTGTTGTTGTTTCTGATTCTATGCATAGCCTTTCAGGGCTGCTCAGCTGGGATGGCTGGTCTCTGCCCGTGACTCATGGGTTTCAGTTAGCTGCAGATCACCGAGAGGTGGTTGCTTCCATGTGACCTCACTGGCTTCTTACGTCTGGTTTGGCTGGAATGACTGGGATACCTGGGCCTCTCTCCATGAAATCTCATCCTCGAGGAGGTGAGCCTGGTTTTGTTCACAAGGTGAGTGTTCACAGGGCCAGAGCAGCAGCTGAACACCCTTCAGGGCTCAAAGCTTGGGAGTCACTTCCCCCACATTCTACCAGTCAGGGCACGTCATGGGGCCAGCCTAGTGGCATGAGCTTCACAGGATGTATGGACACCTACCTCACTGCCATGTGCCAGCTCAGTGACCTGCAGCAAGTTACTCAACCATTCTGAGCTTCAGTTTTCTTGTCCTTTCTTGTTAATAAGGTAGACAGTTATACTAGTTTCACTGGGTTTTATTATGAGAGCTCTTGCGATTGGCATGCAATTAGCACACAATCAATGGTAACTGTTATTATTAGTGCATAGCTATATTGGCTATCCCAGATAGTCCTCTCTGGAACCTTCTTTCCAATTCTGCATGGAAAGCACTTTTCAAGTGACTAAAGTATTATATTTCACTGGCAGATTTAAAAAAGGGCCAGAGAGGGGTGTGGGTTTGTGGGAGATAGAGAAAGAGAAAGGCAGAATACAAGAATGAGCTGAGGACCAATGACTGATAAAAGAGAAAGAATCCCCCCAAGGAATAGGGAGGCTGAGACAGGAGAATTGGAAGTTCAAGGCCAGCCAGCCTCATCCATTTAGGGGGACCTTGTCTCAAAACTAAAAAAAAAAAAAAAAAAAAAAGTGCAGGGGTTGTAACTCGGTGGTAAAGAACTTCTTTCTGGATTCAATTCTCAGTATCTTCCCTCTCACCCCAAAGAAAAAGAGAATGAAGTAAAACTAGATGTTTGGACACCCCATTGACCAGGCAGCTCGTATATCATCCACAAAGCAGAGCCTCTCCATTCAGAGAACTAACAGACTAGCATCACTGCAGAGTTTGTTAGAAGTGAAGATCTGGCTGGGCGCTGTGGTGCACGTCTGTCATCCCAGCTGCTTGGGAGGCTGAGACAGGAAGATCATGAGTTCAAAGCCAGCCTCAGCAAAAGTGAGGTGCTAAGCAAACTCAGTGAGACCCTGCCTCTAAATAAAATACAAAACAGGGCTGGGGATGTGGCTCAGTGCTTGAATGCCCCTGAGTTCAATCCCCAGTACCATAAATAAATAGATAGATAGATAGATAGATAGATAGATAGATAGATAGATAGATAGATAGATAGATAGATAGATAGATAAAGAGTCTGGAGCCCCAGTCAGGACCTACATTAAAATATGTACTTGAATGAAATTCATATGTACCTTGCAACTTGAGAGACTCTCTCAAGTTACAGAGCCTGGGTCCACTTCAGTTGCTCTGCTGTTTCTGAACCGGGTTGCAACACTTTTGGAGCAAACAAAACATAGACTTTATATTTGAGTTGGACTTATGGGGCAATGGAACAGCACCTGAGTCAAATTTTGGGTTATCTGGTGGGGACCAGTTGGTTTGAGTCCATCACTCTGATCAAGTGATAGGCAGAGCCAGGAAAAGGGAAGAGAGAGATGCAGAGTTTTGTAGGATGTCTTTTAAATACTTCTAAGAGCCAAAGTGGAAGAAGGAGAAACACATTCAGAATAGAATCAAGCAAAAAATAAATTATTTTGGCTGATAAAGTGGTCAGCTAACTGGGGCAGTGTCAGGCCTATAGATATACTAGATAAGGATGTATTTTAAAATTAGAAGAGACCAGCACCTTGTAATGGGCATAGACTTGGAGTTGGTTTGGCTCATGGTAATGATGAAAAGAGTTTACTGTGTTGAAGATCATGGTCATGGAGCAAACCAAATCTCATACTGATTGAGTTAGGGTAAGATGCCCATAAGGTCTGAGTAATGAATCTCACACCTCAGCCAACAACCTCAAGCCAAAATGGATGCTTGTCCTACTGTAGTAGGGACCACCACTGGCGTGGGTTAGTGAAACTCCTTTCTGAAGGGGGTCTTCATCCTTTCCAGGCTTTGAGTTAGGGAGACAGTGGAGTAAGCCAAATCCATAGGGTTAGCATTTCTGTGTAAACTTGTGGAGAGATTTTTACAAATATAATATGTATATGTTTGGAATTTCAAATATTTGTAAAAGAGAACTTGCTCTGTTAGAGAATTGTGATCTCAACTTAAAGAGTGTATATTTTTATAGTTATAAAGGTATAAAGAAAAATTTAAAAGCCTTTTGGAATGTTGCAAAGAATTTTGAGTTGCTATAATTTCATTTTCCTACAGTCACATAAATATTTGAAAATGTTCTGCTTGTTAGAAGCATTCGAAGTCCTAAAAAAGATTCAGTATATTAAAAATATAAGTACAGTTTGAAATTTGTAAGGGAATTTCATTAAACACGTTAACGAGACCATTTAAGAGAATTTAGTTCCTAAAGCTTTAGTTGACAGAACTTGGATCCCCTTGAAACTGAATTTCAAACTTTTTGATTTGTAAATAGAATAATAAGATTTCTATGTTGAATTTTAAGACTTAAGGAAAACTAGGTTTTAGAATTAGTTAAAATTTGTTTCTTTAATAAATTCATATTAAATTTAAAAACCCAAAATATCTACAAGTTGTCTTAATTATGCTGTAAAAGTTCCCATGAAAGACCCCAAACTTAGGTTGACATAAATAATTCAAATTGTCAGCAGTACCCCATAAGTTTAGAGACATTTTGAAGCCTGGAATGTTTTTTACAAGCATGAGGCTCACCTCTCACAGAGACCTTCAAAGCCATAACTTTCAGTTTCATTTATGAAACTCTCCAGTCCACAATCAGTAGATACCCGGCCAGCGGACTGCACAGTGGCCTCTAGGGTGGTCCTTTCCAGGCCACCCCCTGCCTCACCTCCAGAATCCTGTCACAGGCAGAAGAGATGGCAAAGCCACCCCTGACCCCCAGCTAAAGCTCTTCCATGATGGCTGCTGACCTGGGTGTCATTAGAATCCCAAGGGTTTGCTCACTGTCTCCTCTCAGGAAGCTCAGAGCTCAGGCCAGGATTATAGATTGCACATGGGGTGGAAAATTCTATTTTAAAATGTTGCTGAGCTTTTGAAGAACATATTTTCCTTACAGCACAAGGCTGTCTTTCTGATGATGGGAATGTTTTGGGACCCAAACATCCAGACAACCAAATTTACATGCTTTGGTCTCCACAGACTGCCCAGACATAGGCCTTTTTCCACCAGGAGACTTTCATTCCATTGGCTGTTCTGAGACTTAGCGGGGGTGGGGGGTGGGGGGGTGGGAGAAGAAAAGAAAGCCATTCTTCCTGTAGAAATGGCTTTGCCCTCGGGGTTTGAGAAACCCAGCAGGCTGAACAGTGGAAATTACCTGGACACTGGTCTATAGGCTGCCCTATGGATGCTTAATGTTGTCAGGTCTGTCTCTTTCTCCTGCTAAGTGAAGGACAGAAGGAAACACAGACAAACAACAAGTTATTTCTTAATCCAGGAGATAAAAGCAAAATCTGTGTGCTTGGTGGGGGTTTGTTTGTGTCCCCTTCCCTTCTCCTCAAGACTTTCCCTTCTTTTTTTTTTTTTTTAAAGAGAGAGTGAGAGAGGATAGAGAGAGAGAATTTTTAATATTTATTTTTTAGTTCTCAGCAGACACAACATCTTTGTTGGTATGTGGTGCTGAGGATGGAACCCGGGCCGCACGCATGCCAGGCGAGCGCGCTACCGCTTGAGCCACATCCTCAGCCCTGTTATTATTATTAACTACATTATTAGTAATAATGACATTGATTATTTATTAAGCACTTACTGTATGACAGGCACTGTGCTAATCACTGCACATACATCATCTCACATAATGATTGAAACAACCTTGTAAAGTAGGTATCCTTGTTATTTTCACATTACTGATCAAGAAAACATGCTCTAAGAGGTCATATCATTTGCTCTGGGTGCCAAAGATCATTTCAATATTTTTATATCTGACTTTGATCACAGTAGATTTATCCTTCCAGTACCTTTTATTCAAGCCAAAATGAAAATAATTTATATTTTTAGAAAATAAAAACAGATGATGGCAGAAAGTGGTTGAAATTAGCAGGGATTAAAGTGAGTTTCAGGCTATGCTCTCTTTCTTTTAAAGAATATTATTAGTGTTTGCAACACACTGTTCTGGAAAGTTGGGAGGCATGGAAATGATAGAGGGCTTGGGTCCTCCCCGCAAAGAGCTGAACTTCTAGCAATGGGGATGCATCCTGATTACAAATAATCACAACGCCAGGTAGAACATTGTGTCCTCTGAGCAAAGGGCAGAGGAAGTGTCCAGGTTCTGAGAAGAGAAACATCATCCTGGAGCAATTGGGCATCTTCAGAGAAAGGGCTCTTGGGGGTCGTGGAGGATGTGCGTGGGAGGTGAGGGAGCAGGAGGCAAAGAGGAGCTCTTCCAGCAGAGGGGACAGGTGCCATGCAAACACACCTTGAGGCTACAGGTTGCTCTACCCAGCTGTCCTTTCTCACACAGAAGAAAGGTTTGCACCTGCGCCTTCCATTCTGACACCCTTGTTTCTCCTGGTTCCTTTCTAAACCATATACGTGTGATCCAGGGTTTTGTCATCTTTTAAATGGAGACCTTTCCTTAATCCCACTCTCTTTGTGGGTCTCTGATTCTTTCCTTTCCATGACAGTCACAGCAAGCAAAAGATCTCTGTAGCAAGGCATGGTGGTGCACACCTGTCATCCCAGCAGCTCTGGAGGCTGAGGCAGGAGAATCTCAAGTTCGAAGCAAGCCTCTTAAGCGAGGACCTAAGCAAGAAACTTAGTGAGACTCTGTCTCTAAATAAAAAAATACAAAAATGGGCTGGGGATGTGGTTCAGTGGTTAAGTGTCTTTGCTCCTCCCCACCCAGGATTCCCCATCCTGTCCCCACCCCCAACAAAACTGCTCAAAAGGATGATCATTGTCAACTCCCATAAACACACAGCCTGCCTGGCAGGTGATCTGTGGCTAACGTCTCATGAGTGTGCTGTGCCCTGGCTGTAGGACCACCGCTCTCTTTTGCTGGCCCCTCCCTATCCCACAGGTCTTGAACGGTATTCTCTGACCCTGATCTTTGGCCTACCTACATTTATTCTCAATACAAACTGTCCTCAGGATTTTGCTCAATCAGTGGATTCAACTGTCTCTACTCAGATAAGTGCAGAAGAGCTCTAATGTAGCCACGAAATCTGCCCTTCCCCGTCTCCCCTATACCCAGGTCACACAGGAGCCCAAATGCTCAGACTCTGTGCTGAGCTACTGACCCGCAGAGCCCAGAGCTCCTTAAACCAGCCCGGTGGAGCTAATCAAGCCTCCCTCATTCCCTTGCTCTACTGACTCCCGCATGCTCAGTAATGGCCTGCTCTTCACCTGAGTGCCTGAGTGGGACTCAGCCCCTCCTCTCTGTACCCACGGTGTCTTGTGGAAGCTGAGTCCTAAAGGTCTCGGGCCTGTTTGTTCTTTTCCTCTCTTGCTGTGCAGTTCACTGTCTTCTCCCTGGGGCATCCTGACAGTCTCCTAAATCTTCCCCTTTAGCTTCTTTTAATTCAGATTCATCCACCCGGGTGCTGGGGGACTCATCCCAAACACCCCTGGTGCTATTTACTGTTATGCGTACACTTCTCTATTGCAAGAAAAGGTCCCCAGCCTCCTCCACTCACGGATGACCACTTCCAGTCCTAGTCACAGCTGAAGTCTTGCAGTTCCCCTCTCAAACTTTTTGGGTGCCCCTGTTCTGGTTCCTTCTGTACAGAATGTCCCTGACTCCTGCCCACCTGGAGAGCTAGCACTCCCCAGCCTTGCCAAGGCCTCCCTGTTAAGTTGGATCTGTCAGCCTGGGAGGGGCTCCTGAGGGTCAGACCCTTCTTCACATAGGGGAATGGCACTGAGCAGCCCTAGCAGGGGCCATATTCATCAGGCTGCTGTAACACACTGCCATAGGCTGGTGGCTTAAGCAGCAAACTTGTGCCTCACAGTTCTGGAGACTGAGAAATCTAAGATCAAGGTGCCGGCAGACCCAGAGAGCACTTGTATCTCTTCTAATAAGGGCACTAACCCCATCCAGGAGGGCTCCACTTCAACCACCCAATCACCTCCCTTAGGGGGACTAGGGGGTAGATTTCATGAGATCAAAGACCAACTTTTTCCTCTTATTCGATTCTTTTCTGGGGCTTGACAGGAGAGAAGCAGATTTACTTTTGGTGGAAATAGGAGGCCACTAGAACCTCCTGTGACCTGCCACTTCTCTGGCTCCGGGCTCCTGATCTTAGATCGCAGCTCAAGGAGCTGGTCCCCCACCCACCCCCTCCACCCTCCTGCACTGCAAAATGAAACCGAGAAGGAAATGATTTCCTTTCTTTGAAATGTCACTTCTCCGCCACCTTGCAAAGAGATCTCTATTGTTACACAACACCATCAACCGTAGCAGCCTTCCGGAGGATTAAACTGTTATTGATCTTTCATTTTTAAGAACACTTTAGATTTACAACACTGAACAGTAAATTTACAACGTTACAGAAACCAAATAAGAGATTAGTGCGATTAAATGAAAGCCACCGCCAATTAATTTAATCGAGACTAAAAACTGCAAAATGGTTACTAATACTCATCATGATTACAATGACATTAAGGCGCCTTTTTGGGTTGTTTTGTTTCTTTGTAAATGGGATTTAAGTAACATACCCTACGAAGATGATCAATCTAACTGCATGACTACCAGGTGCAAGAATTCTATTTGTGTGGCATGAACG
This sequence comes from Ictidomys tridecemlineatus, assembly GCF_052094955.1. Taxonomy (NCBI): domain Eukaryota; kingdom Metazoa; phylum Chordata; class Mammalia; order Rodentia; family Sciuridae; genus Ictidomys; species Ictidomys tridecemlineatus. Next base: position 39,281,825 of record NC_135485.1, on the reverse strand, counting down.
GGGCCGCTAATCCTTGCTCGTTTTTTTTTTCTGTTTGGCAGCTAACTATTTCCTGGTGCGCTCTGTAATAACAGGCAGCTGTCCTGTCAGCCCCACTGAAAAATGAGATAATAAGGCAGGCCAATGATGTCCTTTATGTCCCGAATCTACCACTTCCTGCAGTTTTCTTCTCGAACGCTTTAAGTAACAAGGATCTGGGCAACGTTCACACTGTTTCTTCTTCTAAAAAAGTTTGTCCAAATTCTTGGTGAATGTCATTTCCCTTTGGGACATTTGGTGGGAAAAGAGGCAGCCTGCTTCACTGCACCAAGACAGAAGGCTTCCAAAAAGCCTCTGAATGGGGCTTGTGAATGGAAATCCCCCCTCAAAAGCCACCGAGGTGATCGGAACTGTCGCTGGGGCCTGGAGGGATGGGTTTGGCTCCCATGGAAGAGTGCTGGGACCCTTCTGTCCTGCCACTGGCCCTAATGGGCCCTTTTAGAAGCTGCAGCAAGAGCAACAGTATCCTGTGATTCTTGAAAAGGGCTGGCTGGTGGCCTCCTGGCTGGGAAATGGCGATGGGTGGAGAGGATGGCCTGGCCCTGGGAGCCCAGGCTGCCTATGACACACGGGTCTGAGGGATCCGGGGGTCAGCTGTGTCTCTCCCACATTTTACAATAAAGGAAGTCAAGACTTAGGCCGGAGGGTGTCCTGATGGCCAACCTGGGGTGGGTGCCTTTTCCCAAGGGTGCATTTATTTTTTGGAAATCTTTATAATCCATGCAGACCCAAGAGCAGTCACATACTAAATTCCTCTGATTTAAATGCTACAGTAACGCACGGGAAGCTTCATGTTCAAGAGAACATACATTTTGGAATATAGGTTTCAAGGACTCATGCAACAGCCTGTCATTCATTCATGCACCCCTCCCGAGGCAGGGGTTGGTGACAAAGAGGCCAAGGGCCTCTGCTGCCCCGGGTGGCATCTCAGGCCAGAGAAACACATTTCACATGTCCCAGCCGCGGGCCCTGTTGGCCGAGTGTGAAGGGCTGGTGGTCTGATTGAATTAGGAACACACAGCCTGACGAAATAATCCCGCTGTACTTCCAACTGGACAGACTCTGCTTTTGCTCTGGCGCAAGGATCTTGCTTCTGTGACAAAGTTCGATTCTTCTTTCTTGTCCTTTGCTGGAATTAGCCTTAAAAAAAAACAAAACGGCTGCAGGACAGGCCCTGCCCTGGGGGCCCGAGAACACTGTGCCTGCTGTCTGCTGTTGACCGAGTGGGGAGGGGGCCAGCAGCCACCTGGGCTTGGTGGTCCTCCTGAGCAGGCCTTTGTCCTGCCTGGCCCCAGGCAGGGATCAAGCTGGTCCTAGGACTGTGAGCAGTCCTGTGGGGGAGGGGCCCTCTGGGGAAAAGGGAATTTACTCAAGGGCTACAGGAGTTCACTTTGCAGACAGAATGTTCTGGCTCACTCTTCTGGCCTCCCTTTTGAAAGACTGGTCAAGGTGAAGTCTAAGCAATATTGAGAGGTTGTTGTGGTTTGTTAGCACCATCCACGTACCCTAACGGAGGGAATAAAGCACGCTTTTATTCAACTCAAGTTCTCTCTCCGGTTTTCTCCCCTTTCCATCTCAAGCTTTGTTTTTCTCCTCCTCTATTCCTACTCTCAGAAATTAATCATGTATATAAAATGTATTGAACACTTACTATGTACTGAAGCGCCGGTTCAGTTGCTTTACAGATGTCCACTCACTGAATTCTAGCAACCCGAAGATATTTCTATTATCATGTTTTATGGATGAGCATATGGAGGCTGAGAGAGGTTGAGTAACTTGTCCAATGTCACACAGCTGGCAAGTGGAAAGAAGTAGGGAATTCAAAAGTCTGACTTTGAAGTTTCTTTCTATCATTCTTCTAGGAATAGAATAGTACTTATCCCAAATCTAGATATACAGCATCCAATACAGTAGCCACTACTCACATACAGGTATTTAAGTTGACATCTAAATTAATTAAAATTAAGTAAATTAAATTTTTCAGTTCCTCGGTCACACTGGGCACATTTCAAGTGCTCAGTAGGCACAGGTGGCTAGTGGTCACTCTATTGGATACTACAGATGGAGAAAAATATCCATGACTGCAGGGGACTCATGGGCCACTCCGCCCTGGAAAAAATCCCTGACTTCCTATAATTTGAGTCTGCTTGGTAAAGGTCGGGAACCATAAAAACAAATAAAGGTGATCTATGAAATGGGTAGTAAATGAAATGTCATCTTTGAAAATGGTTTACATAATATACATTGATTAAAATACTTCTTCCAGGAAGTTCTAATGCAGGGACTGAAAAAAAGATCAACTACCACAGCAGTCTGCAAAACGTGGTGCTATTTTTGTTGAAAAGGAGACACAAGCTCAGGACCATGTTCAGGCACATTAAAGAACCCCCCCCCCCCCAGAGGACGAACACACACTCTTAATCACAGTCATCCATCCTGCAAAGTGGTTGTGGGGGCAGGATGCAGGGAGAGGAGTAGCTTTCCTTTTATAGTTGTTGTTGTTGTTTTTTGTAGCAAAATTGTGCAACATTTATGATTTATGTTGCTTATAGAAAAAGATTCTAGAAAATAAAATTTATCTCATAAAAAAATGAAAATGCTTTCTGAAATATTCTCATTGGGTGTTTAGATAACATCACCATATTCACAATCATAGTCATAATTTTTAAAGTGCCAATTCACCCTGAGGACATTTGCATCTTGTAAGAAAACAAATTCTGTTAAATTTAACTCGAAAGGCAGAAGCTGTGAGGACAGAGTTTCAGGTGGCTGGAGCCTGAGCAGAACCTAGGACAGAACGGGGGCCTTCGCTGTGTCAGGGACCCACCGGGGGCATTTGCAGACCCCCTGCAAGATCCAGGAACCCCACAGGAAAATCCAGGAAGCCCAAGTCTCAGGCAGCCCAGAGGGTGACAGGCAGATTGGGGTTCAAGAAATGAAGGTAGGAACGCTAGGAAGAAGGTCCTAGAAGAAAGAGCTCTGGGCTCTAGAGGACAGTATGTGCCTTCACCTGCCTGGCTGGGCGCCTGGCCTCTCCCTCTCCTTCACTTACCCTCCCGTAAGTTCAAACTTTGCTCTTTTCCAAAATAGAGTCCCAAACCTGGTGTGCAGGCACCAAGTGCACACACACATATTTTAACATGCCAAAAATGTTTGCACAATTAATATATTTTAAAAAGCGAGAAGGAAATGTGCACTCTGATAAGCTCCAAATGTGCTGGCTTTGGGGTGGGACACGGCCTGGCCATACCTGGCTCTTGGGTGGCTGCTCAGTGGTAAAGCTCTCCTGTTTTCTCTGGGGAGCAGCAGCTGGCCTTCCCTGCCTCACAGCAACAGGCCTTGAGACTCTCAGGCAGGCTTCTTAGAGGAGGTTGACCCAGTAGGCCATCCACACACACACAGGCAGAGAATGGTGTGCCCGGGGGCGGGCAGGCTGGGGGCTGGGAAGAGGCCTGCTGGGGACACGGGCCAGAGCTGCTGTGTTCCCCGAGCCCTCCAGGGCAGAGGAAGCTTCCCCCTCTGCGCTCTTCCTCCTGGTGCAGGCAGACGGCTGGAGCAGCCGGCTCAGAGAAGACGAGGCTGGTCACTTGCAAGTCATTTCAACATGGAGCACATTTGTGGTTTACAGTGTCTGTCGAGGGATTGAAAGGTCTGAGGTTCAAGCTCTCAGGGTCTCAAGGGAAAAGAAAAGGACTCGGAGTAAGAAAACATTTCTAGCAGCTCATCGCAAGGATGCATTTGTGAGGCCTTAACTCTTGACCCCTGTGTGAGAAAGCGTGTCACTAAGTAGAAAACCGGAAGGCGTGTGACCCCAGTTGGTCCCCAGTTGCAGATTCCTCTGAGGGCTTGGCTGCTCAAAGGCTGAACAGCAGGGAGGCCCCGGGAAGGCCCTGGGGAGGCCAGGCCAGAAGCTCCCTCCAGGCCAGCGCAGGCCTGAGAAGCCTTTGGGTTCTTTTCTGGGAGCCATAGGTGCCTGGGATGTGGCGTTCAGAATATGTCCCATTTAAGAGCCCTTGGAGCAGTGAATGATGAAAAGAGATTCACCCCAACTTCACAGCAAAGAAAAACACGGGAGAAATGGCCCGTGAGGCCTCACTGCAGAGGCCCCAACACAGGCTTCTCATCCAGGCTGCGTCCCCCCGCATCAGAAAGGCGCTCTCTCCTGTGGCCATTTGAATTTGTCTTGCCAGAGGGTCCTCAGGTTCCAGGTCCAGTCAGGATGATTTTGTAAGAGACAGATTTTCCTCCATTGGTGACTGAATCAACCCCCCCTATCTGCTGGAGTAGAGTGAGGACCCCACTCTAAACTCTGGTACCCACCTCTGCCCCCACCAGGCTTCCTGCCTAGAGTCAGTGCAGAAAGTCTGCGGAAGCGTTCAAGTGAGGTTATGCACCCCAGGAGCCCCTTCAGGACTCTGTGCTCACGTCAGGAATCTCTTCAGGGGACGGTGAGGACGATGCCACAGCAGGGCTCCTGAGCTCCCTTCCCCTCAGTTTCCAGCAGCACATCCAATCCTAGAGGTCCAGCACACTCAGGGCTTGTCCAGGAGGACTGGGGCCAGCCTGTAGAACAGGTTAAGGATAAAGGTTTTGAAACATGTTTCCAAGGATTTTTATTATTTATTTGTGGCAATCATGTAAGAGGACCCTACAAGCATTCCCTGGGAAGGCTGTTAGGAAAAGCAAGCGTGTGGGCACAGGCCAAGTACAGTTCATTCCTATTATTCAGGAACTTGTGTGCTGTAGAGTCACTGTGAATACTGAATTAGAAAAGGTCCAGCTCTGGGGGAAATAGAGGGTTAAGGACTTGTGAGCCTCCGGTCACAGTTCTCATCAATCAGTCAAGCCATAACCCTGTTTTATGTGCGTTTCTGTGTAAGACAGTTGATTTAATACGTATTGTTGACTCATTGACCTTGAACCTGAGGCCAGCAGCACTGCAGCTCCGACTTGAGAGGAGCTTCCCTAATGCCCGAGTTCTGCACTTCCCCTGTCAGATATGTCACAGCCTTCCTGTCCTCAGGAGCAGTGGGCAGCATAGCAGCACCAACGTGTGTGTGTGTGTGTGTGTGTGTGTGTGTGTGTGTGTGTGTGTAGGGGGCATTTGAAATAGTGAAATCTGCCAAAGCACAAAAATCTGACCCTACCTAGACCGCAGAGAGGACCCCCACTTGTTTAGAGTAGGAGTGGTAAAATCAAGATGGCAGAATATCACCTGTTCAACGGGGGCTGAGGACCAGGCCCCCTGGGTGAATTAAATATTTTTGCCAATTCGTGTAAGTTTGTACATAACCACGAAGTCCTTGCCAATCGTTGCTTTCGGGGTTACAATATTTTACTGAGGAGCCAACTTCACAAATATGGAACCTGGGAATAATGAGGACCCCTTGGACATCCCTCAGGGCAAGATCCCTTAACCCTATTCCTACACCAGACGATTTCCCTGATATCCTAAACTCATCAGTGCGGTTTTGCCTAGTGTTTGCCTAGCGTGCTGGAGGCCCTGGGTTCCATCCCCAGCACTGGAAAAAAAAAATATATAAAGAAAGGCAACAACCTCTGAGAAGGGAAACAAAATATGTTATTTCAGTCATTTCTATATTATTATGAATTTCTTTGTCAACTTCCTTGACGAAAGGATTTATCTGCAAGCAGATTTAGAAAGGGCAGCATGAGGGTTGATGTGGGCTGAGACCAGGTTTGTTCTGTGGAATGACCCCTGAGGTCCTATTTAAGTCAATCTGAGGCCACCATCATGTCAGAGTGTCTTTCCACTTTGGCAAAGGCCTCCTGCCCTGGGTGCTGAGACAGTTGAGCGGGCAGGTGTCCTGTGGATGTGGCTGTCACCTGACCTGGCTGCCAGGACTCTGAATTCTTTTTCCTCACTGGCGGGGCCTGTGTGCCTGTCCACCTCCCTTCTCCTGGCTTGCACCTGAGCTTTATGAATGGTCAGCTCCTTGACCCCAGGCTAGACTCCTTGACTTCTCTCCCTGACTTGTGGCTGACCTCTGGCCCGCCCCCGAATTCTTGGTGGTTCTGTCCTGATTTTCCAGTTTCCTGACCTTTTGCTTGGCTTGATCTCTAGCAGCCACAGGCTTTGTAACCCTCCGCTGGCCTGCCCAGAGGTTTCCTAATGATGCCAAGTCCAGTCGGTGTCACCCCTCCCCCACGGTGTGACAACCCTGCCCCCCCACAGTGTTCAAGAGTCCCATGATTCAGGTCTTTATCTGGAGGAGGGTCTGCCTTCCACGCCCACCACGGAGCATCCAGCCCAATTAAGGTTAAGCAAAGAGGATCCAAGACTTGGGAAACAGCCTTGCCAGTGTCAGCTCTGTGCTTTACCGTGACCAGTGACCCGTAGGACAGGTAATCTGCATCGTGGGTGTTTACTTTTCTTCTGGGTCAGTGATAATGGTAGAATGTTAGAGCCAGAAGAGACACTGTATTCCTTCACCTCAAAGATAAAGGAAGGTAAAGAAACTTCAAAGTCACCCAGCTACTAAACATCAGGGGGGGGAGGGATTAGAAACCAAGTCACCTGATCCAAATCCAATGTCTGGTCCAGGATCCTGCGTGCCTCTCCTATTTAGAGAAGGAAGATTTCACCTCTTAGGTCAGGGGAGCTGAAGTTTGGGAGACAGAAACTGTGTGTACATGGTGCTTTAAGCAGAGAGGGATTTGAGGATTCAGTAAACTGCTGTCCAGGATTCCCAGGGTCCCCAGCCTTCACTGTGATCTGAGACTCAGGAAGTCACTCCCAGAGCTGTAGGGTCCAAAGCTGCACAGGTGGCCAGTGGTGTGCAGAACAGAGCTGCTTGTGGCCCTCCCCCTGCCTCTCTCCACTTCTGAACCACACCTTAGCCAGGCCCAGTGTGTGTGTCTGCAGTTCCAGGAGACTGAGGCAGGAGGATCACTTGGACTGAGAAGAGCTTGAGACCAGTCTGGGCAACATAGCAAGAGAGACCTCATCTCAAAACAAAACCGCAACACAAAAAAATCACATCTCTGGCCAAAGTAGCTGATTGATGTCACCTAAATCCTATCTTCATGGGATGGGGGTTGGTGGTGCTGGGGACAGGGCTATCTGGAGTTAGGCTTTCAAGATGAAGCAGTCCAGGCAGGAAGGTATCTGGGGGACTGGACTTAGTCTAGTGAGCTAGCCTACACTGTTCCCACCCCGTGACCTGTTTCCTCATCGATAAAGTGGGGAAATGATTTTACTGAAATGATAGAATTGTTATAAACAACGCTTGTATTGCCAGTGTCCCAGGAACACTAATGCTGGGACATCACAAGTACTCAGTAGGTGGTGTTAGGAAGAACTCAACACAGGGACCGCCATTTTGAAACCTACCCTCCTTCGTAGAGGAAGAGTCACCTCACTGTCGATCTGACTCAGTCTGACCTAAACCCCAGACCATACTCCACCATCGTACAAAGAAAGGAAATTGTCATCTGGGACTGGAATCCTGAAAACACCTGGTTCAACAAGGAACAGTGACCAGCTCAAAGAATGGAGGTGAGGACCATAAGAACCCTTCCCTGGCCACCTCCTAGGAAGAGCCTAACTGCAGGAACTGCCCCTCCCCCACGCTCCTGTGTCTGCCCCAGGCTGTGAGCAGAAGGGCCCCCCTGTGTTACTGTTGAGTGGTCTCCCTTCTCCAGTTCCCTCATTGTAATAATTATTTTCAGGACTTTAACCATGAATTTAATGTAGGTTTCATAGTCTTCCCCCCCCTCCCCACCCAGTACTGGGAATTGAACCCAGGGCCTGGTGCATGATAAGCAAAGCAAGCACTCTACCACTAAAATACATCCCCAGTCCTTTTCATTGTATTTTAACACAGGGCTTTGCAGAGGTGCCCAGGCTGGTCTTGAACTTGAGGTCCTCCTGCCTTAGCTTCCTGAATAGCTGGGATTACAGGCATTTGCCACCATGCCTGGCTTTGGTTCATTAGCCTATGCACTCTGCCTAGGCTTTTAATCTTCAGCCTGTCCATTTAATAGGTGTAAGGATTTATTATTTGACTAAAAGATTAAGTTTTCATTAAAACAGGACTTAAAACTCATAAAACATTTGAAATAGATTTTTTTTGGGGGGGGAGGGGAGATAATCTTATTCCTCCCCCTTTTATGGGAAGGAAAAACAAGGCCCAGAGAAATGAGAGAATGGGATCAAACTAAAACCATTAACTAATTTCAAAGCCAGAACTAGCACCTAACGCTCTTACCTTAGCAAGGAATGTTCTGGACCTACAAGAAGGAAATAAAATGAATAATTATCCAGAGAGAGGCTGGAGAGAGCTAGGTCTTCAGTTTTCTAAAATATTACCCCAGAATGTAAGAAATTCCCATTTTTTAAGGTACTCTGTCTTTGCAAATATGTACAAATTGGAGAGAAAAGCCCTTCATTATTCTAAAAGGAAAAACTCGATAAAGGCTGTCTCAAACAACAGTCAACACTTTATATAAATGTGAAATATTGGAGGCACTCTTCTTCAGATCAGGAATGAGATGAAGATACTGTCTACCATTATTACAATTTAATGTTGTTCCAGAAGTCCTAACTAATTCATTGAGATAAGAATAAGAAATAAAGTGTGTCAGTGGGAAGCAGACTAAATTATCATTATTTAAAAAATCTTTAGTGTTATACATAATGTGTAATTGTCTACCAAGAAAACACAAAAGAATCAATTCAAAAGTTGCAGTGTTAGATATAATAAGAATCCAGTGATATGGCCAGTTGCTAAATACATATTTAAAAAGTTAGCTGCTTTCTTTTATCTTGGTAATAATGAGTTTGAAATTACAATACAAAAATAAAATGCTGTTCTTGACATCAACACAAATCATAAATTACCTAGACAGAAAATAAATTACCTTAGCAAGGAATGTGCTGGACCTACAAGAAGGAAATAAAAATATTTTGCAAAGGTACATAATATAATGGAGGCTTGAATAAATGAAAAACATACTTTGTCCCTAGAGGGAAAAACTAATAATATAAAGATGTCAATTCTCCCCCAAAGCAATATATCTGCAATAAAAATCCTGAAAGGAAGTCTACAGGGATTTGGACAAGATAATTCTAAAATTCATCTGAAAGAACAAGTGAAAACTCACAAAAAATACAGAACTTTATTTATGGACAAACATATATGAAGTCAATGTTTTAAAGTATATACGGAAAGGTTCCTTGTTCAATTCATGGCTACCCCTGGTGAGGCAGGAAATGGTGTGAGCTGGGGACCACATAAGGGACTTGGAATCAATCTTTTGTGTTTTATTTCTCTTCCTAAAAAACACATCTGAGGCAACTATGTTAAAATGTTAGCATTTTTTAATAATTATGTGGTAGGTAATGATATATTGTTCTCTGTAATTTTTTAAAAATTTTCCTTTTTTTGAAAAAAAAATACTCCAAGGGACAGGAGATTGCACTGCCAGATACAGGAAGCTCTCAATAATTAATACATACTTTACTTGTTTTTGCACAGAAATAAATCCATAAAGAAAAAACTAAAAATAAAAACTAGCCAGGTGTGGTAGTGCATGCCTGTAATTCCAGAGGCTTGAGGCTTGAGGCTTGGGAGGCTGAGGCAGGAGGGTTGCAAGTTCAAGGCCAGCCTCAGCAACTCAGTGAGAGCCTGTCTCTGAAAAAATACAAAAAGGGGCTGGGGATGTGGCTTGGTGGTTGAGTGTCCCCTGGGTTCAATCCCTGGAATAATAATAATAATAATAATAATAATAATAATAATAATAATAATAAAACAGATAAATAGAAACAGATCCAAGGTGAAGAAGTATTTTAAAGCAGTGAGAAACTATTTAGAGGTTCTTATTGATTTGCACACCACTGTACATTTAAAACATTGTTTTACTAGAGAAAACAATTTTTTAAAGTAACGAATGAAACCCCCAAAGAGAAGAAGGAAATAGTATTGTGTATTTATCCAATTTCAGGGAAGGGAGGTCAAAATCTTTGAGCCCAAATACAAGGGCAGCATTTAACTATGAAGTCATTGAAGTGGCACAAGAAACAGGTATAGTTCAACTTCATGGCTGGGGGTGGATTTAGTATGATCCCTTGGAGTAATCAGTCTACAAAACCTTTACAGCGTCAATGTACTTTGACCTAATAATTCCATTAGGAATTTACCTTAAAATAATAATTGGAGAAGAACCCCCAAAATTTTATGCACAAAATCTGTCTGCTTGCACTCAGGCTGCCGCGTCTCAGGACGTGCTCTGGAGGAACCTAGACCAAAGGTCCAGGGAAAGTTCTAGTGAGACAGTTTAGAAAATACTTGCTCTTCTCTAGGAAACAGCCGTTAATTTCACTCTTCAGTGAGGACACTTCTTTATACAAAGTGCTCCACAGGATACCCATCTGAGCAGCTCTTCCGTTTATATGATTTCTTTTTGATTCATCATTTGAAATAATTTATATCATTTCTTTTGAGTTCACCATCGAGTTGCAAAGTTTATATAAAATCATCATATAGAGGGCGGGGGTGTAGTTTGGTGGTAGAGCACTTGCCTAGTATGCACAAGGCCCTGGGTTTAATAGCAAGCACTGCAAAAAAAAAAAAAAAAAGAAAGAAAGAAAGAAAGAAAATCGTTATATGTAAATGATGAAGTCTCTGTTTTTTGAAAGAAGGCCATAACTACTTAGTGCAATAGCTCAGACCTGATAAAGTTTGTTTAAAAAATGCAAAGACATTTTATGTTAAAAGTTCATGTTTAGCTGGGTGTGGTGGTGCATGCCTGTAATTCCAGAGGCTCAGGAGGCTGAGGCAGGAGGATCATGAGTTCAAAGCCAGTCTCAGTAACTGAGGCCCTAAGCAACTCAGCAAGACCCTAACCCCCTGAGTTCAATCTCCAGCATGCACATGCACACACACACACACACACACACACACAAACACACACGCATTTATTTTCAAAGCCAAATTGCAATTTGTATAGGTAAAGGGATTGTTAATTACCTATGTGCAGCTGAACTTTAAATAGCAATTATAATTCGTAAAGTAATTTTCAAACACATAACTTAATTGAAGTGAACTAAAATTGCAGATCATATGGTGTGAACGAGTCCTGGGCTGACTGGTCCATGGAGAGGCAGACGAGGGACCTGTCAGTGTCCTGTGACCCAATGCCTGTCTTCACAAGTAGAGCACCTCTGTGAGCCCCGTGAGGAGTGTGATGGGAAGTGGAGGCTTCTCCAGAGGGCAAGACCTTTTTGTTGTACTTTTGGACAGATCATGAGGCTCTCACTTTCCTTCACATTAATACTCATTAAAATCGAGGAATAGTCTGTATGCTGCTGTGGCCTTTTGAGTACAGAGTAAGATTGTAATTCTTAGCCCCAGTTGCCATTTGGATCTTATATGTCCCTCAGAGGCCCCTGATGCACAGTCTTCGGTCCCTAGTGTGGTGCGATTGTGAGGTGATGGGGACTTTCACAGGTTGGCCTAGGGGGAGGTCTTCTGGTCAGTGGGAGTGTGCCCTGGAAGGGGAAGAGGGGTCCCAGCCCCTTCTCTTCCTCTTTTTCACTTCCTGGCCTTGAAGTGAGTGATTTGCTCTCTTATGTGCTCCTATCAGATTGACCCACAAGAGCCAGGGCCACTCAGTCAGGAACTAGAAACTCTGAAACTGAGCTAAAATAAACCTTTTGTCTTTATAAGTTGATTTATTTCAAACATTTGCTACAGTAATGGAAAACTGACTACACAGCTCCACCTACTCCCCTGTGGTTAGGCCATGTGATCAGTTCAAGATCAAGTTTTTAATTGCTTATATGAGACCCTCCAGAACTCTTTTTGTCTGTCTCCATTCCAAATCGTGGGTACTTGATCAATGAATCTTCCAAGATAACCCATGACAGTGAATATGCAGCACAAGAAGGAAAAAAAAAAAAAAAACTTCATCATTTTAAGCCACTGAAGTTTGGGATTTTATTTGATACTGCAAAGGAATTCTAATGATTAGTCCAGTGTCCATCTGTAATCCCAATTACTTGGGAGGTGAGGCAGGAGGATTGCAGGTTTGAGGCCAGCCTCAGCAATTTAGTGAGAACCTGTTTCAAAATAAATATATATATAGGAATAACTCAGTGGCAGAGTTAAAACCCCAATGCCACAAAAACAAAAAACAAAACAAAAAACAAATAAACAAACAAAAAAACTGATTAATGAGATTCTTTGGAGATGCTGAGGAGTCTGCTATCTGGAAAGTCTCCTGGCTCCTATAGGAAACACCACTGTGCTTGCTAATCAAATCTTTCTCTTCTCACCGTTCCACATCATTTTTTGATATTACACATGGAGAGAAACTACCTTACTTTTACTCTCTTTAAAATGGTCAATTCAAAGTCAAAACTTTGCAAAGCAAGCTTCAAATCACACCAAGTTTTAATGATGAACTTCCATAAAATAGTTAGGAATTTTTTTTTTTTTAATGTTCTAGAAAAATCCAACCTCACCTAATCTGGAGTGACATCTACTCACATGGCTGTTGCTCTAGTTACAAAGAAAAAAAAATTAAATCATGAAACATGACGGAGCGGTTATTAAATAGTATCTAGTCCCTAATGGCAAATTCATTTTCATTTAATAACAAGTTATTGTGAAATATAATGAAAAATAGAGTGGCATGCAAAATAAGCTGGCCTCTGTGTCCGTTGACATTGTGCCAGTTTCTTGGGTGCAGCATTACCATGCTATCCATCTTCATAAAGCACTCTTTGGAAGGCATTATTAAACAGCAGGGAGGGATGGCAGATGACAGCTTCATTAGTCATGACTAGGTAATCCTGGCCAATTTCTCTGGGGAATTATTAACACATTCTTAAACATCCAAAAAAGAAGAGAAAGAGATTGGCTGTAAGATATTGGACATGATCCAAGTCCAAGTTTCTTTGGGGCCTGGAGCAGTCACTCTTCCCCAGAGATTCCCTGGAATGTTACTGGGGGAGTGGGACCTTATGAGCCAGGATGGACCAAGACCTCAAAACCCTTGCCATTGCTGAATACACAATCTGTGTGACATTTGACTGGTAGACAAATGGAGGTTGCATTGTTTGACGAGTGGATGAATTACCCCCAACTCATTCTTGTCTGGCTTGAAAACAGGAGCTCCAAGATGCTGTGTCTGGGAGCCCAGTAAATGCATCCTAAGCCCACCAGAACCCAGCAGCAAAATCCCAGCAACCAGCCATCCCAAGTTAGCAAAAGATTTTCCTCATCCCCGAGAGCTTGCTCCATTTGTCTGGGCAGTTTGAAAAGATCCTGAGTGTTTCCATGACCTTCTCTAATGACACTGTCGTTTGGTTTCTTGGTGAGTCATCTGGGTGGGGTTTGAGAGTGGTTCGGGAATGGTTTATTCTGCAGGCCAACAGAGTTTGAACCACCGGCTAAGACAGCAGTAACCGTGTGTGAAGTTCTCTGCTTATTTCATGGTGCAGCAAAAGGGTTTAAGAACTGGAGTGAGACTTGAGCTCAAGTGTTTGATCTGCCCCTTACCAGTTGTGGGACCTTGGGCAAGTTAATTAACCCCTCTTAGCCTTAGTTTTCTCAAAATAGAGGTAATAATAGAGAGCTGTCATAGGGCTTTGTGAGAATTAATTAATGTAATTAGGTAAAGCACTTGGCAAAGTGTTTCAACAAATATTTTCCCCTTTATATAAATAAATTCATGGGTTCTGCATCTGTGGATTCAACCCATCATGATTCAAAAAAATTTTTTTTTTAAAACCGCATCTGTTATAAACATGCACAGACTTTTTTTTTTTTGGTCATTGTTCCTTAAGTAATATAATTATGTATTACTTAAGCATTTACAATGCATTACACAGCAATTGCGTTGTACGAGGTATAGTAATTCAGAGACGATTAAAGTCCGAAGGAGGATGTGCACAGGTTATATGCAAATGCTATGCCATTTTATATCAGGGACTTGAGCATCTGAGGATTTTGGCACGGGGGGAGGGCCTGGAACCAATCTTCCTTGGATACAGAGGGATGACTGTATCTGTAAACTATGTCCTGCTCAAAAACAAAAGCAAAAAAAAAATCAGATTTACAGAAAAGAGACATTGTTATGAGTTACTCATATTATCCTGCCTACTACCCCAAACTAAGTTGTAAGTGCCTGTTTTCATATACTTTTAAAAAGGAAGAAGGTGATGGCCAAATAATAATGACTGCAAGGACACGGGACATTGTTTTAATTTTCACATTGACTCTTACTATCCCCATTTTTGAGATGAGAAAATGGAGGCACAGAGCAGAAATATGCTGCCCAAAGACACAGAGCAGTATATTTATTCTGTTTTGGAAACCAGTGTGCCTGCAGAGTCTGTGTTCTTAACCATCACCATCATATTTATGAATTTTTGTTAAGAATTCTCTGCTTTTTTTTTTTTTTGATATCAGGGATTGAATGCAGGGATACTTCACCACTAAGCTCCATTTCCAGCCCTTTTTATTTTTTTATTTTGAGACAGGGTCTCACTAAATCGCTTAGTGTCTTGCTCCATTGCTGAGGCTGGCCATGAACTTGTGATCCTCCAAACCACAAGTGTTCTAAGGGCATTGTGTTAGTCAGTTTTCTGTCACTGAGACAAAATACCTGAGATAATCAACTTATAAGGAGAAAAAGTTTACCTTGGCTCCTGATTTCAGAAGTTTCAGCCCAGGGTCTTTTGGCCCTGGTGCTTTGGGCCTGTGGTCAGGCAGCACGTCATGGTGTGAGGACCTGGTGGAAGCGCTGTTCACCTCTTGCCACTGGGAAGCAAAGAGAGAGGTGTGAGGCAGGGGAGCTATGTCTTCTTCAAGGGCACAACCCTAATGGCCTCACTTCCTTCATCAGACCCTACTCCAAAAGTTTTCATCACCTCCCAATAGTTGCCACAGGCTGGTGACCGAGCCTTTAGCATATATCCTTTGAGGGGACATTTAAGATCCAACCTGTAGCGGGCACTGAAGCGCTCACAGGTTCCTAGTCTAGGATTCTCCCCTTCTACTCTCTACCCAGCTACAGTCCACACTCAAGGCCGGGGTCCCTCAGGGAGCCTCCTTGGACCTTCTCTTCGTCTTCTCCCTACCATTCTAGCTTCATTCAGTCCACAACCCACTCAGACCATTTGAGTTCTTCATTCATCAATTGCTTCCAAGAAGATGAGCCAGGGTGACAGCTGGAGAGGGTGACAGAATGATTCAGGCAGGGACAAGAGAAAGTCCTCCAACAAGAGCGAGCAGGGGAGAGAAAGGAACTGAAGAGTGGTTCAATGACAAGGTAGATTTCATTTTATTTTTTGCGGTGCTGGGGATTGAACCCAAGGCTTCAGGCAGGCTAGGCAAGCGCTCTACCCCTGAGCTCCCTCCCCAGGTCTGGATTTCAGTTGTAAATATTCCATATCATAAAGTCTGAACTTTTCTTTTTCCTTTGCTGCCTCTGGCTTTGTGAAAGAGTGATATGTTTTTTGCTTTAGGCAACATGAAGGAATCTTGGTTTTAGTGATTCCTGACAGCAATTGAATTGGTAGCAGTGAAAATTGTGAAAATTTTTTTCATGACTTTTGTCTCTCTTTGAGTTCAATTTAATAAGAGTAGCCTTTTGGGGAGTGGGCTAAGATTAGGAGACGACTTCAATTACTTATTTCCTGTTTTAAAAAAGATGTTGAAATTTTAAATTCCCACTGGAATTTAATACCAATGATGATCAATTTAATAATTGCTTAATACATGCCTGGCACAGTGCCAAGCCCCCCAACACAAACATGGGTGAAGATCTCTGCCTTGGAGGAACCTTGAGCCTGATGGGGACTTCTCAGACTTGGTGGCATCCAGAGAGCCTGTTAGAGGTCCTCGCCTGGGCTCCACTCCAGCTTGGTCTACTCGATGAGGTGTCTCTGAAGCATCCCAATGCACAAGACTCTCTGGATGGGGCACACACAATAGGTACCTTCCCGTCCCTCACAGATCTGGCTTTAAAGTTATCCAGGATTTCACAGGCTCCATGGACACTTCTATAACCCTATTTGCATTGAGTTCCTTAAATTGAAGTAGGTTCATGCAAAAGGAGGGCACACAGACGGGTGAGGTCAGGAGACAGATCTCATGTGACAGCTGAACAACACAGACTCTTGTCAAAAAGTTTAGAAGACCAAATTTGCATTGGGTCATTGCGAAATATCTTTGAACTTTTTTTTTTTTCCAAACATTTGTTCCTTTTATATATATAGATAGTACAGTGGAGAAATATCTTAATTTTAGAGGTTTTTTTTGCAGGGAGATGGGGGTCCCCAGGCATTGAACTCAGGGGCACTTGGCCACTGAGCCACATCCCCAGCCCTATTTTGTATTTTATTTAGAGACAGGTTCTCACTGAGTTGTTTAGTGCTTCACTAAGTTGCTAAGGTGGCTTTGAACTCATAATCCTGCCTTAGTCTCCCGAGCCACTGGGATTACAAGTATGCACCACCACATCCAGCTTAATTTTAGAGTTTTTAATATTAAAAAATATTGTTTGAAAGAACTGTTTCAAGGGTCTATTTTGTCTTCCAATCTGCATAAGGTCAAAATAAATGTTATCGTACTAAATCAAACTTTTACACTCTGCAAAAGCCCAGTTTAATAAATTCATATATGATTTGATTATGCACAATATATTCTTTGCACTTCTAAAAATCTCAAGTTGCCAATTAAAAATAATTTTGTTAATCTAGTTGTTTTTCCCTTCATGGCTTCAAATTCTAGAATCTGTTGCTCTGATAATATTCTCACCCTATCTTACATTTTCCCCCGCAAAATAAAACAAAAGCAATTTTATTATAACCATGTATGAACATGGCAAGATGAATCTCACTGTTTGGTATAATTATAATGCACCAGCAAAAATGAATAAGCAAACAAAGGCAATGATATGAATAGCTCTTACTTTGCAAGTAACTCGGATGAGGTCACCATGCTGAGCTTTACTTGACACAATTTTAGCTGACCCAATCTGAAAAACAAGAACAAGATTGCACAACAGCAGAGGTGTGTGTGTGTGTGTGTGTGTGTGTGTGTGTGTTGGAATTGGAATCATTTTCATAGAGTACTGACAAACTTGTTGGTAATAACTTGGTTTTGCACTTAATTTGCTATTTCAACAAAGCCATTTTGAGTTCCGGCTGTGAGCACTTCTGATATTCCAGGGCTATAAATATTGTTTTTCTTTGCCAAAGGATCAAAGGGGTGGTGGTGACATTTT
This sequence comes from Ictidomys tridecemlineatus, assembly GCF_052094955.1. Classification (NCBI taxonomy): domain Eukaryota; kingdom Metazoa; phylum Chordata; class Mammalia; order Rodentia; family Sciuridae; genus Ictidomys; species Ictidomys tridecemlineatus. The sequence continues at coordinate 39,264,527 of NC_135485.1, read as the reverse complement.
CTGTGTCAAGGAATGCAAGATGATCAAGGGGCGGGTGATTGAGGTGATGCTCTCTTCCCATCTCGCAGAGAAGAGGGGCAAGAGAGTTGGTGAGAGGTGGATAGGGACAGAGGTGAGATTTAGGAGAAATGGATCTGGCCATGCAGGTGAGAGCCATGATGAAGAGGCAGGCCAGTGGGGTTGGCAATGAGCTGAAACTGGACTTACAGACAGACAATAATTTGATGTACAATTATGTGAACATAATAAAGGGAAAACAAGAATCATTTATCCAATGGTTTTCCTATACAGATTAAAATTAGGGGGAAAGCACTTCAGATTCTTATTTATTTAGTGGTACTGAGGATTGAGCCTAGAGTTTCTCTTCCACTGAATTAAATCACTAGAGTTTCTCTTCCACTTTTAATTAATTTATTTATTTTGAAATAGGGTCTTGATAAGTTGCTGAGGCTGGCCTCAAATTTGTGATCCTCCTGCTTCCCAGCCTCCCCAGTTGCTGGGATTATAGAGGTATGCCATCACACCTGGCTAGGTTCCTCCTTTAAACCAGTCTGAAATTAATTTAACCCAGTGCTCATTGATTGTTTTTAATTGTCTCTCTTTCCCTCTGCCCATCCTCCACTCAGCAGGAGGGCTGCTTGGTAGCAAGCAGGATTGCTGGTGCCATACCATGGGGCTGACCTCGGTTCTAATACCACTGAGCTCCAGAACTGATGTGGAATTTGGGTAAAAGAGACAAATTCCAGGAGGCTGAGGCAGGAGTTCAAAACCAGCCTCAGCAAAATCAAGGCACTAAATCAGTGAGAACTTGTCTCTAAATAAAAATACAAAATAGGGCTGGGGATGGGGTTCAGTGGTCTAGTACCCCTGAGTTAATCCCTGGTATTAGAGAGAGAGAGAGAGAGAGAGAGAGAGAGAGAGAGAGAGAGAGAGAGAGAAATTCCAACTTTCCCAGACATAAACTTACGGGAAACCAAATGAAGATTATCACATTTATTGTCTGGAAGGGAGAACTTGGGAACACAAAGCTTTACCCTGGCTCTTAGAGTGCCGTTGGCATTCAGTCGATGCTAAACAAAAAGTGGGTGGACGAAATGACTTCACTGCATGGCGGGCAGTGCCCATGGGTTGTAGCTGTTGTTGCCTGACCCTGAATTGACCTCAGAGTTTCTTGAAAAATCCTGCAAAGAGTCCTCTCACCCTCAAGGGCCTGCTGGGAGCCTTTCTCTGATATTCCAGAACAAAAGTGAGAATCAAATGCAGCATGTTAAAGACACAGGCTGAAGAACATGGCCAAGATCAACTCTGAGCCTTCCAACCAGGGGTGGCCGTGGCCTCTGGCAGGAAACACTCCCCCCCTTCCCTCTTCCCTGCCTAGTCCCTGGGATGTAATGTCACAAGAGAAGCAGGGGTGGGGTGGGGGAGCTGGGTGAGAACTGGGTGGGCCTCCCTTCTCCCTCCAACAGGTGGAACTTTCTCCCAGCTCCACCTACTGTGTCTCAGGCCACTTCCCGGGCTTAGCCTCCCCTGGGTCTGCAGTGTGAACCCATTGTTCTTGGAAGGAGGCGGATGGTGCACACATGTGTGCCAAACTCCTGTAGCTCTGGTTGATCCTGGCTTAGGAGTGATCATCTGCTGACTGTGATGGGGGAGAAGGGTCCGGGAAGAAAGTTTGCTCCTCATTCTTTGGTGATGTGTAAATGTATTGCCATTGGCTCTTACTAGGTAGCTCTAAGCCAGTGATGGAAAAATGTTTTCATTGGCAGGAGAACACATTTTACATCCACATACATGCATATCTACTTTGGCAGACTGCAGAAACTGGGGCTCAGGCCCGTCCAACTCCTCTGTCTACTGGATCCTTCCCGTGCTTCAAGGCCCTGCCCAGCGCTGCCTCTGGTGAAGTTTTTCTTGACCATTCTCCCTGATCACAACTCTTGTTGCAGTGACCATCTCCACCACAGTGAGAGCAGATTTATGGGAAAGTGAAGAAGCGTAACATTAGGTTCTGCTGGGGCTAAAGACAACTCCCAAGATCCCAGAAGCACCCTTGCCTGAGCCCGAATGGTCATAAGCTTTAGGCATAAATGTAAAATCAGATTTTAACCACAATCCGCTAAGGATGTTTTCCCTTCCCACTTTGTTTCCCTGTCCATCAATTTCCTTGAGGAGGTGTGTGATGATGGAGAGGCCAAGGGCACCTTGGGGATGCCAGCTAAGGAGGGATTGAGTCAGAGATGTATTTTCTGGGGGTTCAGTGAAATCTACTTATGTGGTCCACACTCACTTCTATGGACAGTTAAGAAATGGTGATTTGCTCTCTGGTCATGGCTTCCAAAACACTCATGCTCCGGGAACAGTCACGAGCATCTCAGGTCCTACTGAGATTTAAATATATCCTGCAAAGCCTGACACTGAAAATGTGTGGGTGATGGAAAAGAACCAGGGTCAAAAAGCATAGTCCACAAAGACCATCTATGGAATGTTCTTGCAGTCATCAGATGCATAAAATGATGAGTGGCTTGTTTGGTTCTCACTGAGGTCTCATCAAGGCAGAATGACCTTCAGGAAGATATTCAAGAATGCAGTGTATATAATAATGATGCACCACATTACCATACTTTTAAAATAGGAATCAGAGTAAAACAGAATTGATTAGAATTCTTGTTGGTAGAACATGCAACTATAGCAATACTCTAAACAGCGAAGTATTGTTTTTGTGCATGCCAAGCTGCATTTTTATGTCTCCCAACATACTGAATCAATCTTAGCATATCTGATTCACCTTATCCTGATGAAGTCTGGCAATATCAGAAACAGTGACATTTAAAAGCACTAAAACCTCAGTAAAGCAATCTAAGTGTTCCTGGAACAAAATGCTCACATATTCATCCACAAGTTATTACACATAGTTTAAGGGCAATTTGATTAAACAGTTGTGTAGCTCAATCCAATATAATAGCATTTTTTCTTACCATTGTATTGCCTTTTTTTTTTTACAATGGCATTTAAAAATACATTTGGATCACTTTCTCTTCTGTCTATGATAATGATTTTGCAAAATTGTCATATGAGGAGATGTTCATACAAAAATTATGCATTCAAATGAGTAGGGAAAAAAAGAGGATAATAGAGGTACAGTATATAATTTTTTTAAGGATTTCGTTGTTTGTGGTATTTTCCCCCTTGAAAAAAATGTGCAATGTATCTGGGTAGGGTGACACATGCCTATAATCCCAGCTACTTGGAGGCCATGGCAGGAGGATCATAAGGTGAAGGCTGTCTGGAACAATTAGCATGATCCTGTCTCAAAATAAAATACAAAGGGCTGGAGAGGTGGTTCCATGATACCGTGTCCCAGGTTCAATATGCAATACTTAAAAAAAAAAAGTAGCCATGATAGTTTGTGATTTGGAAATAATTTTGACCATACAAAATTTTGTGTGGAAAATAAATAGTGTAGTTTCCCAACACTCCCGGTTCCACTATTAATTCCATGTCTGTCTCTGGGCATTTTTCTCCAGCCAGTTCATTTGAAGTGTGGCTTTGGTTCAGGCTGCCAGAGTTGACTTCTGCCTCCCCAGTCCCCACCCCCACCCCCACCCCACCCCCAACCTGGGACCCTGAGAAATAGACTAAATCTGTTAGTGCCTCCTCTGGAAAAGGAGACTAAGTGCCTTTTAGGGGGTGCTGTTAGGGGGTTTAGAACAGCACCCAACATGCTGTCCTCATTATGTGTTCGTTTGTTTGAAAAATTCACATGCGACAGTTTCTCTGCTGTTATTTCATGTGCCTAAGTATATTGGTCTGGCTCCTCCCAAGACTGTAAACCCAAGATTAAAGATTAATGGAAAACATCTTGGGCCTCTCACAGGTCCTCCCAAATGCGTGGAGGTGAGCGCCCTCTAGCTGCGGTCTCTGCCGTTCTCGTGGCCACCAGGCGACCAAGTCAGCGGATCTGGCTGTCCGCGAAGGGTAGGGGATTTGCCCCGGACTGAGGACCCTCGGTGGAGTGACAGAAATTCAGAACCAGTACTTTGGGAGTTACTCACAAGAAGTTAGAGATCTGTCAGAACCTGAGGGTGTCTTGCGGTGTGGTGGGGAGAGGAAGAGAGGTCAGGATCAGAGACTCCAGGAGCAGGGAGCAAAGGAAAGGGCGCTCAGAGCCGGGCTCCACGGAGGTCTTCAAGGAAGGTGGTGTGGAAAGGGGGATGGAGGGCAGCGAGACCTTTCCAAGGTGACATGGCTCTGCAACTGCCTGGGACAAACAAAACCAAACCCAAACGAAAGGAAACAAAAAAACAAAGCAAGGGTGAGTTGATAATCAAAGGATGACCAAAAGGTGCTTAATCAAAGGTAGCTGGGTGTATCCCTTATCATGTTAAAAGACTCTCCTTAAGGGAAAAAAAAAAAAAAGATACTGGTAGATTCATCAGCCTTAGGTTGTAATAGAGGATACAATGGTTACTCACCTCCCCCAATTCACAATCTGAAATGAAGTGAAAAAAGCCCATTCCAGAGGAGCATGGAACCAATTTTATTAACAAATATGAAAGAAAGAAAGAAACCAGAAAGAAAAGTAGTAAAATAGGAACCGTGCTTATTCAGAGGAGTTGCATTATGAAAGAAACTTTTATTTCTTGCACGATTATATAATCCTCCATTGTAATAAATATCCATTACTTCTGTAGTTAGAAAAGCATGTATTTAGCCAGGCACAGCGGTGCCCGCCTGTAATCCCAGCAGCTCTGGAAGCTGAAGCAGAAGGATTGTGAGTTCAAAGCCAGCCTCAGCTACTTAGCAAGGGCCTAAGCAATTTAGCAAGACCCTGTCTTAAAATAAAAAATAAAAAGGGATGGGGATGTGGCTTGGTGGTTAAGTGCCCCTGAGTTCAATCCCAGGTACCAAAATAAACCATGTATTTAAAAGCAGTTAAGTAAATATCCATTTTTAAGTGGATTTTTTTTTTGCATTCTTTCCCTAATGTTTTTTGATAATTTGGTCTAGTTCTAAATTGTAATTACAGAATTTAAAAACAGCTTGTCTCTCTGGGCTTGCTGGTGCACACCTGTAATCCCAGCTCCTCAGGAGGGATCACAAGTTCAAGGCCAGCCTGATCAATTTAGTGAGTTGCCCTGTCTCAACATAAAATGTAAAAAGGCTGAGGATGTAGCTCTGTGGTAGAGTGCCCTGGGTTAATGCCCACCACCACAAAAGAAAATGGACAAACAAACAACAGCTGTCCTCATAAAGGAAGCGCAGCATAGTATTCCACATAGAACAGACTCCATTTCCATAATCAAAATTGGATCAGCCTGTTGATCCACGAATAAGAAAGAAGTCATTCAGCATGATGTGGAAACTAAAACTGCAAAAGGTAATTTGACAATATAAAAATTTAAACTTCTGGTCTGGGGATATAGCTCAGTTGGTAGAGTGCTTGCCTTGCATGCACAACTCCCTGGGTTCAATCCCCAGCACCACTAAAAAAAATAAAAATAAAAATAAAATAATAAACTTCTATTCAAGAAGGCCTACCATAAAAGAAGGTTGAAAGATAATCAAACTGGAGGAAAATATCAGCAATATACATGACAAAGGATTTGAGATTATAATATATAAAAGTTGCAACAAGTCAATGAGAATCTGATATTCTAAATAATAGAAAAATAGACAACAGGCAATTCACTAAGAAAAACAATTCAAAAATATATTGAACAGTGCTGGGTGCAGTGGTGCACGCCTGCAATCCCAGAGGTTTGGGAGGCTGAGGCAAGAGGATGGAGAGTTCAAAGCCAGCCTTAAAAATTTAGGGAAGAGCTAAGCAACTCATTGAGCCTCTGTCTCTAAATAAAATACTAAGTAGGGCTGGGGATGTGTTCAGTGGTTGAGTGCCCCTGAGTTCAATCCCCAATTAAAAAAAAAAAAAAGTCAATCCTAAATGTAATTTTATAAAGATGTAAATTTTCATCCTGGAGATTGGCCAAGCATGCAAAGGATGATATTTGTTGTTGACTGAGATGTATATTGTATACAAAAATATATTTTACACTTTATAGGTAGAAATATAAATTGTCATGCCTTTTTAGTTTTGGTCTTGGAAAGCAATTTGGCTTCTAGGAATTTTTTTTTCTTTTTTCCTTCTTCTTCTCCTCCTCCTCATCCTCCCAGCACTTTTTGCATGCCAGGCAAACCCTCTACCACTGAACCACATTTCAAGCAAATATTTAGACTTTAAAAACCGATATCTATATCTATATATTAGTTGTTGATGGGTCATTTATTTATTTATTTATGGTGTGCTGAGAATCAAACCCAGTACACATGCCAGTCAAGCACTCTACCACTGAGCCACAACCACAGCTCAAATGTTTAGGACTTTTTCTTACAGTACTTGTACAAGCACTCCAAGGCATATGTTTATTACAGTATGCCTTGCTAAAGGAAGGAGGAGGAGGAGGAGGAGGAGGAGGAGGAGGAGGAGGAGGAGGAGGAGGAGGAGGAGGAGGAGAAAGAAAAAGCCCAGAGGCTGGGTTTACAACTCTGTGATAAGAGTGCTTGCCTAGCATGTGTGTGTTCAATCCTCAACACTATGTAAAAATAAATAAATAAATACATAAAATAAAGGTATTGTGTCCATCTAGAACTATTTTTTAAAAATCCATTTATGAATAACTGCTTTATCTCCATTGACTTGCATGGTATCTGGTACATAGTAGGTGAACAATAAATATTTATTTATTGCATGGTTAAATGAATTTTTCAGATGTTAAGCAAAATGAGGTACTAATTAAAGTATCTAAATTATCTACTGGAAGAAGTTGCAGGTCTGTATTTATTTTGTCTATCTGTCGTCTGTCTAGTATTCCTATTTAAAAATGTGTAAAGTAAAAAGAAAATGTCTGAAATATTTGCTTATAGTTTTCAAGGAAGATATTGCTGAGTGGAAGAGGGAATATCAGATACTAATACTTTGTTTTATACACTTGTTTTCCTTGAAGTGTTTTTTTTTTAAACAAGTGAGGTTCTCCCTTGGTATCTGTAGAGGACTAATTGCAGGACTATGCATTCCCCATAATACAAAATCTGTGAATGCTAAAGTCCCACATAAAATGGGGTGATATTTGTATGTCACCTACACATGTCCTCCTATATACTTTAAGTCATCTCTAGATTGTTCACAATACCTAATGCAATGCTATGTAAATAGTTGTTATACTCCATAGCTTAGGGAATAATGAATGACAAAAAAAAAAAAACCAAAAAACACATGTTCAGTACAGATGAAATTTTTTTCTGAATATTTTTATTTGCCATTGGTTGGATTTGCAGATATGGAACCCATGGAAAGAGGCCTAATTGTAGCTGCTACTTGTGTAATCAGGAAAAGAAAAAAAAACTTTTACATTAAAAAATAAATGAAACATGGGGCTGAGATTGTGGCTCAGAGGGAGAGGGCTTGCCTCGCACGCGTGAGGCACTGGGTTCGATCCTCAGCACCACATAAAAATAAAGCAAAGATATTGTGTCCACCTATAACTAAAAAATAAATATTAAAAAAAAATGAAACAAAGAATCCTGACATTAGACCCTGCAGAACTTTCCTAAGGGCCCCCTTTCCCAACAGATTATCCATCTAAGACCCTGAAAGTCTTCAAGCCCCACGCTCGGAGCCTGGAGCTGGCTCTCCTTTCCTAAGCTGGCTCAGCAGTTGGGAGAGAGAAAGAAAAGGGACTTTCCCCTCCAAACTCAAAAGGAAAAGCATGACAGTGATTCCCACCTTCCACAGTCACAAAGCAAGTGTCCATGGCTTTCTCTTTACCATATTGTCCCTGCCCCTTAGGCTAGGACAAAATTCTGGGGGCCCATGACAACCTCCCTGGTGTGGTGGGGAGCTCACTCAGGGGCTCCTTCAGCCATTGAGCCAGTGGAGAAGGTTCCTTGGAGCTGGGGTGGGCTGGGGGAGGCCACCCGCACAGAGGGTACCCAGTGCAGGCTCAGGGCTCCATGTGCTGCAAGAGGGCGGTGCATGTGGGACAGGTAGGGTCGCAAGCCAAGGCAAGCCAGTCTTGTCCTGAGTTGCCACTTCTCCTGTGTTGCTGGCTTGGCCTCTTGGCCAGGACCTTTCAGGTCTCAGGGAATCAGAATGCAACTGCAATGCCCCTTTATCTACCCCCACCCCGCCAAAAAAAAAAAAAAGGTGTTTCATTGTTTCATTGCACATTCTCCTCTTTAGTGATTATTTATTTTCCTATCTATTTATTTTCATGGTGCTAGGGGTGGAGCCTTACACAATCCAGGCAAGTGCTCTAGCACTGGGCCACACTCCCAGCTAGCTTCCCATTGATGCTGATGGTGAGAAGCCCTGGCATTTATTGAGCACTTACTGTATACGAAGTACTCCTCTCGGTACTGAGCATACACTAACAGCAGATGCTCACTACCACCCTACGGAACAAACTTATTATTCTATTATTATCTAACTTTTAGAGAGGAAGCAACTGAGGCACAGTTTAAGTAGCTTACCCAATGTCACACAGCAAAAGTAGAAAGGTGAGAGTTAGGGCAACGAACTGATTGGTTAAAATGGTCTTTAGTCTTTCCGTGGCCGGGTGTGGTGGCACATGCCTGTAATCCCAGAGGCTTGGGAGGCTGAGGCAGGAGGCTCATGAGTTCAAAGTCAGTGTTACCAACTTAGCAAGACTCTGTCTCTAAATAAGTTATTTAAAAAAGGGGCTGGGATGTGGCTCCGTGGTTAAATGCCTCTGGGTTCAATCCCTGGTACCAAACGAAACAAAACAAATCAAAAGTCTTTCTACAATCTTATAAAAGAGTAATTTCAGTTAGGAATTTCAGACTCGTGTCAGTCTGAAATTATTACTATTACCTATTTATTCCATGTTTTTTGAGATCCTCCCTCTTACATCCCAGAAACTGAAATAAGTGGAGCACATCTCTAGCCCTCCAGGAGCTAAGCCTGTGAGGAGCGCTGTGTGCATGACTTAATACCACACGGGGCACTGGGAACCCCAGGAGAGGGAAGTTCAAGGGTGAAGGGAGTGCCTGGGTCTGTCCTGGGCATTTGGAAAGGTGCCAAGGAGGCCAAAGGTCACAGTTTGGTGTGGACAGCTATGGTGCTTCCGGCAGAAGGAAGGTAGAGGCCAAGGGTGGAGAGGAGGCAGCCAGGGGAGAGGGAGTGTGTGCAGGCAGGGGAGATGGCCTCTGGTTGTGGAGGCTTGAGGCTTAGCTGGGAGGTTGTGGGGGAAGGAGGCCTGCAATGTCCATCTAACTATGCCTCCAACTCGGCCAGTCTGTGGTCAGTCTCCAACACAAACAGGAAGTGGCAAGGAGTGACCGTCTCAGTCCCCAAACACCCTCACATCTGGAAACAGATAGGGGTGCTGCCAGGCCTGTCCTCCATGCAGCCTGGGCTGTCCTCCTCTAAGTCAGGAATGGGCTGGGAAAGTCACCCTGAGCCAGGCTCACGGGAAGGTAGGGGTTAAACTGCAGAGATTCCGGTCACAAGGAAACCTTTGGAACTGGCTTCAAAAGGAAGCAGAATTTTATAATCAGAGAAGGAGAAATCATAGAGATCCACTGTCCCTGCATCTCTCTCTAGCTATCTCTGCTACTTCTTTTAAAAAACAAAAGAGCATAATGCAAAGCTCCTATCTTTCTGGCTCATCCTGTGGAATGAGACCATCTTATCGTGGTCCTCAGGTCTCCTTGGTGCACACTCCACCTTCCTTAGAGCATTTGCAGGTGGCAGGATGCACCTCCCTCTAGGTGGGTGTGGTCGCCACGCCCGGGTGAAGTTCACAGTTCACTCCCAGTTGACTCTCTGGGTCCAGCTGAGCTCCACTGTTTGTAACGCAACTGGAGCAGGATTAACAGGGCTGGCAACTAGGGCTGCTCTTGATTTTCATCACTAAAGTTTGCATACATTAGTCAGATTTCTAAAGGTGCCTGTGACCCTAAAATCTCTAAGAACCACTAAGAAAAGTAAGAACTTTCTCTAACTAATTCACTATTGTCTTTTTAGTGCCTAGCAGAGTGCATGGCAAATAGTGGGTGCCTGTTCCTTTTGGTAAGAGGAACTTCTGATTTTTTTTTCCTTATGCTACTTTCTTTCAATTATTATTATTTTGCAGTGCTGCGAATGGAACCCGGGGCCTCCATCATGCCAGGCAAGCTCTCTATTATTGAACCATTCCCTTATTCTGCTTCTGTCTTTCTAATGGTTGTACACAATCTTTACTTTTTAAAAATTTTTTAAATTTATTTTTGTCATTGTAGATGGACATCGTATCTTTATTAATTTATTTATTTGTATGTGATGCTGAGGGTCTAACCCAGTGACTCACACATGCAAGGCAAGCACTCTATCATTGAGCTACAACCCCAACCCAGACAATCTTCACTTTGTTTGTTTGCTTGTTCATTTTTGGCTTTGGTGCTGGGGATGGAACCCAGGGCATTGCACATGTTAAGCACGCCCTCTACTCTGAGCTACAACCCCAGGCCAAATATACACCTTGGGAAGAATCCCAGCATTTCAGAGTTTTATAGGATCACCGAAGATTTTTAGGTCTCACCTAGGACCAAGCCATATTAATTCCTATTCCTTAAGTGTCTATTTGCTCCAACCTCTTAGCCAAAGAATAATAATAATAAAATTCTAACTAACATACTAAATTTATGAAAAGTAAATTATGAGTGTTTGACATCTAATAGCTTATTTACTCCTCCATGAGAACTCTACAGTATCATTACCCTCATTTTACCAATGAGAAAAAAGATGCTCTCCAGTTGGAATGACTACTCAAGGTAGTATAATTCTGGGATTCTAACTGAAGAAGAATGCTTAGTCCTGTTAAAGACCCAGCTCACTCCCAAGAGTCACAGTGATTCATAGCATGGTTTGTGGCCAGCCTTCGGGCACCTTCAGGTGTCATTTAGATACGGAGCACTCTCCTTAGCCATCCTGGATTCATTGGAATGATTTTTCTGGGTCCAGAGGCAGAGTTGCATCTGGGATCATTTCTTGGGATGTTCTGTCTAAAGACTTTGGTGTCCCTGTGTCCTACTGGGGATGGCCATTTGAAAAAAAAAGTTCCTGAGTGGATTTCTAGAAGGGGTGCAGAATGATTTCAAGCTGCGTCTTTGGAGTTCTTGGCTTTCTTTAGTGGGATGGTCCTTGTGGTCCCACAGTGCCTGCTCTGTAGATTTGCAAGAGGCAGAAACCCTTTTGAGAAGTCAAAGGGCAACCAGCACTCAACAGGACTTACCGGTTCTGGGTGTTGATTAAGTAATCTCTCTTTTTCTTCCTACGAATTTCAGTACATATAGACTCTTAGCAACCTGAAGACAAAAACCCAAACAGGCTTCAAGGCCCTCCACACCACCTGGGTACTGATGGGGTTTCCAGTGACTATTGTGCGAGGAACTCTGCCTCTGTGTCCTCTGGCTTTCTTTTTGCTTTATGCCGTTAAATTTTTATTTTAAACATGAGGTTTTGCAAAATCTTTTGGCACTATCAAATGAATTGCCCATTGGTGCTAGACTGTATTTGTGTGAAAGTGTGAGAAGTCAGGAGACTTCCCAGGGTTCCAGTGACAGCTGATAAGGATATCCAGCCCTTGATGTTCTCCTGTTAAACACGGGTTGATGGAGTAAATGGATTTTGTGATGTGCTAACTCATCCCCCATCAGAGAGAGAGATGTGAGTCAAATACCACTGAACTAAATCTTTTCTTTCATAGTGATAGCTAAAAATTTACATGACAGAGGGTGAGAGAGGTGGGCATGATGGTACATGCATGCCATCTCTGGAGGATGGCAAGTTTGAGGCCAACCTGGACAATTTAGCAAGACTGTCTCGATATGAAATAAAAAGGGCTGGGGAGGGAGCTCAGGGGTAGAGTGCTTGCCTCGCATACTCACGGCCCTGGGTTCAATCCCCAGTACTACAGAATAAAGAGGGTGGGGTAGCTGGGTGGAACACATTAAGGAAAACTCCTAGGTTTAGATCTGGGCAACTTGTGAGTGAGCCTTCGTGACTTTGAGAATGGAAAGACTCAAGTAGCAATGGATTCAGGCACAGAAACTGAGAGTTCTGATTTTAGATTTCTCAGTTTTAGCTCTACCGGCATTTAGGGCCTGATGATCATTTGTTGTGGGGGGCTCTTTTGTGCATTGCATGATGTTTAACAGCTTCTCTGGTCTTTACCCATTAATGCCAGTAGCATACCCTCTGCTCCAAAATGTCCTTAGGTATGGCTAAGTCTCCCCCTGGGGGAAACTCCCCAGGTTGTAAACCACTGGTGTCTCAGTTCAGTTTCTGTTGCTACAGCTGAATACCTGAGTCTGGATAATTTATAAAGAAGAGAGGTTTATTTAGCTTATGGTTCTGGATGTGGGAATCCCAAGAGCATGGCCTCAGCACCTGTTCAACATCTGGTGAAGACCTTGCTGCCTCATACCGTGGTGGAAGCTGTCACTCAGCAAGACAGAGCCAGCAGGGAAGTTCCAGTCTTGTTTCTTGTTCTTTTAAAGCCACGAATGCCATCGTGAGCCCCACCCTCTTAACATTATCTGATCTCATGATCCTCCAAAAGCTTTACCTACAAAAACCACTAACATGAATTTGAGGGGCTGGGAGTGTCGCTCAGTGATAGAGCGCTCGCCTAGCAAGTGTGAGGCCCTGGGTTCTGTCCCCAGCACTTCAAAACAAAACAAAATGAATTTAGGGATTCAATTTCCAACAAATGGTCTTTTGGGAGACACATTCAAACCAAAGCATGTGGCTGAAGAGGAAGACCCTATGAGATCACCAAGAGTGGCAGTGGGTGTGTCAAGAATGCAGGGAAAGCAAAGGACTTAAAATCAGCATACTACAGTGACCCAGCCACATCAATGTTATAGAAGCTCAATTCACAATAGCTAAGATATGGAACCATCCTAGGTGCTTTTCAACAGATGAATGGATAAATAAACAGTGGTATATATACACAATGGAATATTACTCAGCCTTAAAGAAGAAGGAAATTATGGCATTTACCAGTAAATGGACAAAACTGGAGAAGATTATGCTAAGTGAAATAAGCCAGTCCCAAACAACCAAAGGCTGAATGCTTCTCTGATATGCAGATGCTAATTTACAATAAGTGTGTGTGGAGAATAGTGGTATTTTGGATTAAATGGAGAGGAGTGAAGGAAGGGGAAGGGGCACAGGGGCAGAAATGATAGTAGACTAAATCGGACATTATGACCCTGTGTGCATATGTGATTATGTGACCTGTGTAACTCTACATCATGTACAACCAGAAGAATGAGAAGTTACACTCCATTTGTGTATGTGTTAAAATGAATTCTACAGTCTCGTATAACTAATCAGGACAACAACAATAACTAGGAATGCAGGAAAGGCCTGACTGAAGCACAAGTCCTAGCAGATGAGATTTACAGCAGATGCGAGAACTTGGGGAAATGGTTAGGTCCTGAAGGGCATTGCTTTTGGTCTCAGAAATTATAGGGAAAAGGATCAAGAGCTGGTTGGGCACTCTGGGCTGGAAGGAATGGACTCTGAGCCAGACAGGCCTGGCCTGGAACCTGGTTTGGGGATGCCTTTACTTAACTACTCTGGACTCATTTCCTTATTTGTTAAATGGAGCTAATAAGCGTCTGCCACCTGGGGTAAGCCAAGAAGATTTAGTAGCAGTGGATACAAAGATAAATGTAAGACACTTAGCACAGGGTCCGCATAAAATGGGGCCCCAGGAAACAGCAGGGATTGCTGCTACTGTGATTAATATTGTGTCTTCTCTTCGTACTTTCCTGCTAGGAGCTGGGGAACTAACAGTGGCCTTGAGCCTATCTTCCTGGTTGAAATGTGTGCAGTGTTTGGGGCTAAAGATGCAATTATCTAGAAAGCAATCTACACTGTCACAGAAAAGGTCAGGACAACACTGCAGGTATGTCTTCTCTCACAGCCCCCACGTATTGGGGGCAGTAATCTGCTCCTGGCAGCTAAAGGGACTCGTTAAGGGAGATGCTTTGGGTCTTCAGAGGGGAAAGCATTTTTTCTGCCTAGAAATGTTTCATTTATTATTTTTTAATTTTTAAAACATGAACATGTAAGGTAGCAGCCATGCATGGGTGATGCACCAGATGGGCCACTCTTTTATGTCCATGGTTTGCACAAACCTTCAGAGCGATCAGTCAGGTACACAGTTGTATTATTCCACTTTCCCCATGGAGGAAAGTAGGTGCAGAAAGGTTGTGTCTTTGCTCCATGTCACACAGCTAAGTGGCGGGGCAGGAATACGAACCTAGACATTCTGCCTCCAAAGCCTGAACTTTTAACCACTGCCCTGTAGAAAGCTCACGTGAAGGTTGATGGGAAACTTCTGGAGACCTTAACAACATCCAGACGATCATTTCCCCCGTTTATTATCCACTTGCCAACATTCTCCATCTTATTTTCTTCCACACACACACATCTGTTGGTATTCCATTTAATTTCAATTCTTTTCATCTTTTTTTCCCCAATAAATATTCTGCTCGTATTCAATACTATATTTAAAACACCAGGCACGAGAGAACCCTTCAAAGGGAGCAGCGCTGAGCTGGCTTATCCAGTGGCCTTTATCTCATGCAGCTGAATGTCATCTCCCCGCAGAGGTCACCCTCCTCACTCACTGAATGAGCCCGTGGTGCTTCAGTACCAGCTGAAACTGCCCCAGGATCTGAGCTGTCCCCAAGGACCTGGGTGGTGCCTGTAAACCTGCGAGCCTGGGTGGCTGAGACGAATGTACACCTTCCCCTGGGAACGTGGGGTCTCCATCGAGGATGAGTTAACTGAGCCGATGGAGGATGAGACCATTGGCCTCTCCGCAGGTTCACATCTTCCAGCCTCCTCTTCCCTGGGGTGAAGTGCCCCACGGACAGCTGGAGGCGCCGGCTGGGGTCTTCCTAAGGGGAAAGGGTCAGGGCGACACTGAGTGGCTTGAGTGGCCGCCCATCCACGCAGCAGCCAGGTAGGAAGTCCCTGCCATTTGGGGTACTTGGGCTCTGAGCTACTTGGAACGGGGATGGAGAAGCTTTGACAGCAACATTAAGGACTTTTTAAAAGCAAAGGACTCTCTCTGCCTGGGCAGTTTCCCTGGAGTCCAATCTGCTGTTCCCCAGAACCCTAACACTGGAGGTGGGCTTGATCCCCTGCAGCCAGGTTTCAGCTACACCAAGATGGCCACGGGGCCCCCTGTCCCCAACACGGCGCTCATAGACTTTGAAGAGGAACAAAGAGGAGACACTGGGAAAACCGCTGTGGAGGTGGCGTTTCAAAAGCTTCCCCTGAGCTTCTCCTGTGCTCACCACCCCACCCCAAGCTGTTAAACGAGTTGAACTCACCAGCCCTATCATGGCGTCACCCAGCCACGTCCTCCTTCCATCTCTCTCCGCCACCAGCCTCCCCATCACCTCCTTCTCCTCCCACCTTGCTCCCCAGCTCTGAGGAACACCATCTTCCACCCTCTGGAACATGCTCTTTATTTTCTCTTTTTTTGTACTGGGGATTGAACTCAGGGGCACTCGACCACTGAGCCACATCTCCAGGCCTATTATTTAGAGACAGGGTCTCACTGAGCTGCTTCGTGCCTCGATCTTGCTGAGACTCTGTGAACTCTCGATCCTCCTGCCTCAGCCTCCCCAGCCCCTGGGAATACAGGTGTGCACCACGGCACCTGGCTGGAATGTGTTGTTCTTCAAAACAGGTTTGTGTTCCAGTCACTCAAGGGCTGCAGGCTGAGTCAGACTGAAGACATTTTAGAGAAATAGGATGTTTGTTCTGGCATCTTCTAAGTCTTCATCCACACTCCCACCCCTACCCCTTCCCTGTCCTCGGCTGCCCTCTGACAGAAGGAATTGAGAGGTCAGTGTACCAGCAGCCAAGAGGTTCAATAGGCCTATTTCTGGGCACACTCAATCAAGACCCTGAAGACACCCCACAGCCTTTCTGCCATGACCCTTTCTCTCCTTGGCTTCTGTCCTTTAGCATACCCCTCCCACCCCTATGCAGTTCTCCTGGGAAAACTTTATAGTTTCCACACTCAACCCTGAAGAACTTGCAATCCTCATGCCTCCGCCTCCCGAGTTGCTGAGATCACAGGTGTACCTCACCAAGCCCAGCCAGAAAATCAAGGCTTTGAAGTTCATCTGACCCCGGCTTCAAGTCTTATGCCTGTGTGACCTTGAATGGGGCCCTTTACTCTCTCTGGGATCAGTTTTCTTGTGAGAAGAATAGTATTAATATCTACCTCGAAGGTTGTATGTAAAGATTTCAGGAACAAATATGTGCATGGGTTTTTTTTTTTCTTTTTGGTAAAGATAAAATTTTCTCGAGGTGAAATTCAAATAGTATGAAATTAACCACCTTGAAGCAAACAACTGGTGGCACTGAGTACATCCCCAATGTTGTACAGACACCACCTCTGTTTCAAAAATATTTTCCTGACCCCAGAGCAAAAACGTGTACTTATCATTGCCAGTACCCCTCACGCCAGCCTCTGCAGTCACCTGCATTCTGTCTCTTTGGATTTGTTTCTTTCAGGACATTTCCTGTAAGTGAAATCATACAATATTTTTTTCCACATTTTTTATTGGTGCATTACAGCCATACACAACAATGACATTTGTTGATACCTATTTATACATGCACACAATATAGCAATTCAGAATTTGTTTTGTGTGATTGACTTCCTTCGCTTAGCATGCTGTTTTGAGGTTCCTCCATATTAAAGTATGTATCACTCCTTCATTCTACTTCAGAGATGAACGAATGTCCCTTGCATGAATATACCACAAGTTGTTTATCCATTCATCTGTGAATAGGAATTTGGGTTATTTCTATGGTTCGGCTATTGTAGATAGTGCTGCCAAGCACATTCAAGTATATGTGTGGGTTTATTTTGTTTTGTTTGTTTTGGGTACTGGGGATTGAACCCAGGGGTGCTTAACCACTGAGCCACACCCCAGCCCTTTTTATTTTCAGACAGGGTCTTGCTAAGTTACCTAGGGCCTCACTAAGTTGCTGAGGCTAACTTTGAACTTGGGTCCCTTGTGCCATTGGGATGATAGGCGTGCACCACCATACCTGGCTGTATGTGCCTTTTTGAAATACTGTGTGTGCTTTGTAAATGTCAAAGAGGCAAATGAAGTCCAGAGTCCTGTACTGATGGTGACTGGAAGATTGCTTGTCTTTACAGGATCCCAGGCAAAGTTACTCATAGTTTAGGTCTCACAAACGACAGGGCTTCTCAAATCCATGCTCATCTAAAATCCAGTCCCCACACGCTGACAGATTATCAATAGGTGTGAGTGAGGGGGAAACATGCTGGGTCCTGCCCAAGTACACTTGTTCGTATGGGTGACCTAACCAGGCCCGGGCTGGGTTAGTTTTGCTCAGTCTTCCACTGGTGCTCTTACTTCTTGTGTTGCAGTGACTTGCGTATGCTGAATGCCCGTCTGATTCTTCAACCATTTTGCCTCAATCTCAGCCCTTTATATTTACCCATCACACAATAGATGCTCAGTAAGTGCTTTTTGTACCAGTGATGAATGAGGCTATATTTTTAAAAATATTTATTTTTTAGTTGTAGGTGTACACAATATCTTTATTTCATTTTTAGGTGGTGCTAAGGCTTGAATCCTGTGCCTCACGTTTGCTGGGCAAACACTCTACCACTGAGCCACAACCCCAGCCCCCAAGGCTATATTTTAACTGCCCACGACAGAGACCCTAAATAATTGTGACTTTAAAAAAATGTTATTTCCCTCTCATGTACAAACCTAAGCTTGTATACCAGCTCTGCTTCCTGAAGTGACTAAGGGCTGTGCATGGCCCAAGCTGGCTCACTTTTCTTCTCTGCTTAGGAAGAAGAATGAAAGCACAGCCCTTTTTCTAAGGGCAAGAGCTTGAAAATAAACACATCCCTTCAGCTCACCCCCCATTGGCTAGAACTAAATCACATGGCCACTTCCAGCAGCCAAGGAGGTTGGGAAATGTAGTCTATTACTGGGAAGAGTAAATGTAATCTATTACTGCTCACAACTGTATTATTATGAAAGAAAGGTGCATTGGCCTTGGTAGAAGGTACAGTGTCTTTACCATACACAGACCTTCATTTGATCTTCAAACAGCCCTATAATATCAGCCACATGTGCCTTGTGGTTTCTATGGATCTGATGAAAGAGCTAGCATTCAAGTTAAGTGACTCACTCAACAACCATGATGAGAAGCAGACTGCCAACTTGCTACCTTGCTGCAGGGAGAATCGTTTTGTGTCACATGGGCAGCGACTCAGTTCAGCCACAGGATGACATGGCCATGACTCATTTCAATGTCCACTGAGCACCTTCTACATTCCAGGGCTTCCTGGGAGACTCCTGTCAGGATGCACAGCCTCACTGGGCCTGATGCTTCTGAGGAGTGCCAGCCTCATGCTCCAGCCTCAGGGAGTCAGCAGCAGCAATCAGACAAGGCTTTCTGCAGCTTCTGAGGCTGGGGGGCAGGAGCTGAGGCTTCCTTGGCTGTTTGATTTGTTCTCAAGACAATTCATTCATTAACCTGATACATCCCAGGGCACTAGAGATACAGCAGTGAATGACAGTAAAAACTCCCTGCCCTCAGGCAACCTATTCCAGTCCGGGGAAGCACTGGGTAATATAATAGGCTCAATGGTGATAGGAGCTATGGAAAAATATAAAGCAGTAACAGGGAATATGACTAAGTCCCCTCCGGGGAGCAGAGCTGCAATGTTAAACATGGAAATGGTGAAGATCTTACCCAAAGATGATGCAGTTGAGAAGGGAATGAAGTGAGGGAGCAAAACAGAGGATACCTAGAGAATGAGACTCTAGACATAGAGGACAGTAAGTGCAAAGGCCCTGAGTCAGAAGCACCCATGGGGTATCCAAAGAACTCATGTGCAGTTGGATCAGAGAGGATGAGGAGCAGGAGAAGAAATGAGAGGTGAAGTGGCCTCTCAGTACAGTGCACAGGCTGTTCATAGCAGGAGGCATTGCAGCCTTGGTGCAGGATTGTGTATGTCTGGAGAAAGGGTTAGCAACAAACTTCCTTTTTAATAACTATGAAGAAGAAGATATCCATTGGAAGGTTTGGAGCAGAGGAATGACATAATCTGGCTTTCTCTTTGGAGACTGTTAAGATTGAACCATAGGCAAAGATGGACAAGGTAGAAATGTTTGGCCACCTGATGGCATTAGCAGCTTGGTGGCATTGCTAATCTAAAGGTGGACAGCCTGGTCCACTAATCAGCAGCTAAAAGCCTAGCTCAGACCTTTCTGGAACCCTGTAGATTGTAGCACTGTAGAAGTAGAAGCTAGGCTGGCCTGGTCTTCCCCAGCCAGGAGGAGAGTTTGCCTTTGTGTTATTGGAGCCAGGTCAGGCTCCATGCTGAGCATTTTGCTGACCACTTCTATCCTCACTACAACTGCATGAGGAGTCTCAGGAGGAAGCCAAGCAAGGTCAAAAATCTTAGAACCTCGTCTGAGACTCGCCATTTGGGAGAGGCAGAGCTGGGATGCCAATCTCATCCATCCTGCCAAGCCTGGCCTCTTCCCTGCCCTGGTATGCGTTGCTTTCCATGGGAGGAGGACTTCTGGGGACTTCTGAGCTCTGCTCTGGGCTCTTGGTCAAATTGCCAAAAAAAACGAGCCTTCCCCTCCCACCCCCATTGGCTGAGAATCTGTCCCAGGTCTTTGCTCTCTTGTCTTCTAGATAAAGTTAGCCAGATGGGCAGCTGATTAAGAAACAACCTTATTCTGAAAGAGGAGAGTGTTCCATAATTTTCTTTGGTAACTCAATTACTTCTGGTAAACAAGAACTTAACTAGTTTACTATCACCTGGGGTGGGGTGGTCATTTCATCTGGTGCCTAATAGGATGCCGATTCAATTAGTACTTGCTAAACAGATAAATGGAAATAATGAGGTTATCGGAGGACTTGATTTCAGATGTGAGAGGCAGAATGGACGAGATCAGGAGGGGGGGAGAGCAAGCTCTAGATATTGCAATACACAATTATTTTTGTACAACCTGACCTTTAACCTTTTGGAGAGAAGAAGAGGAATGAAACAGACAGAGATGGCTGCATGTGAAAAATCTTTGTAAAAGGTAGTGAAGAAGAGGCTTTTATTTTGACTTTGTGATGTCATCATGCATGTCCTGGTTATGGAGTGAGCTCCCAGTTTAAGGTCTAGCTCTGTCATTTAAGAGGTATGATCTTGAGGCATGGTTTTCTCCTGGGAGGAGAATGAGTACTTTTAGTGTACTTGCCGTGAGACTGGGGATGCAGCTCAGTGAGACAGAGTAGGCTTAGCATGCACAGGGTTTGGGTTTAATCTTCAACACTAAAAATCCAGAACAAAACAAAACAGAAATACTAATAAAGAAAATAAGCCTGGTACAGTGGTGCATGCCTGTCATCTCAGTTACGCAGGAGGATTGCAAGTTTGAGGGCAGTCTGAGCAACTTAGCAAGACCCTGGATCAAATTAAAAAGGGGGTGGGGATGTAGTTCAGTGGTAGAGTGCCCCTGGGTTCAATCTCTAGTACCACAAAAAAAAACTTATAAAAATAAAGAACTGGCTGTGCCTCAGGTTCTGCACTAGGGGCTCCTGCAGGTCTATTACCTTATTTAAACTCTACAATAATAACTCATGGGAAGTACATGCTCTTATTAACCCCATTTTGTAGGGGAGGTGACTGAGCCACAGAAAGAATGAGTAACTGCCCAGCTCAGGAGTGCTGTCTGGACCTGAGATTTGGTCCCAGCAGTCCATGCTCTTAACAGCCTGATTATTTCCCTATAGGCTCATCATGGAGGTGGAGATAAAAGAAAATGCTGATCATGAAAGTATTTTGTAGCCGGGACCCAGAATAGTGCTATGCAGCTTATAAAGGCTCGATAATGTCAAGATTGTGGGAATTGTCTGACCTTTCCCAGAAGCCAAGAGAACTGGGAGTCAGGAAGGCTCCGTTGTCTGGTCCTGTGGTGGCAGGCACCCTTTGGAATCCAGAGCCCCCTAAAGATGGTGGTCCTGGTTCCCTGGGTCAGATGTGCATGCCTGCCCTCTAGCTAGGGGCAGGGCCTGCCTTCTTGATCATCCAGATGAGTTGTGGATAAAGAAAAACCTTCAAGAGACCCAAGCTCTGAGAAAGAATCAGAACCCGGGAGATGGCGTACCCCATGTCACTGCATACAGGTGGGAGGAAGCCCAGGGAAGGAGACAAGGAAGAGACGATCATTATGGGACCAGAGAGGTTTCCCAGTGGACCACGAGGAAGCCTCAACCCTTCATCCGCCTGTTCTGTGTCAGAGACTGTGCAAAGCAATTCATTAAAATGACCCTATGTAATACAATAACGTTAGGTAGAACATTCTGTTATTTTCCTGTTTTAGAGATATGGACATTATGGTTCCAGAGCAGTGAGGCAATGTGTTCATGCTCACAGAGTAAAAGGCCCAGCTGGATCTGAACCTGATTCCAGAACTTTCCACACACCATACTGTCATCTAAGGTCTTGTCTTCTCTTGCAATAACATTGTTTCCATTTACTCAAGAATAAAGTAGCCAGTCTGCCTGAAATAATGACATACCTGAGTTTTTAATGGAGGTTTTCCATTAAAGCTGTTTCAATGGATTTTATAAAAGCCAGATCATGTTTAAATAAATGTTTTCAGGGTCCTTCTCGTGGGACTCAATGACAAAACACACCTTGATAGGAATAATTGCTTTGTTAAGCAAACAAGAATTCCCTTTCCTTCTTTCAGGAGGACAAACTCATGTTTAACGTCAATCCTTGCTTTCATATTGGGATTATATCTGTGATATCGATAGAGCGTATTTTGACATATTACACATACATGGAGTAGGACTTATCTAATTAGGATCCCTTTTTTTGTGTGTGACTGTACATGATGTGGAGTTTCACTGGTCGTGTATTATATGAACATAGAAAAGCGATGTGTGACTCATTCTACTCTCTTTCTTATGGGGATTATATTTCTTAAGCCACTGTATGTCATTATCGAGACAAGCGGAAACCAGACAAGATTCACAAAACCCACATCGCTGAACCACCAGCACGGTGCCTGGAGGAGAGGATGGCCACCTTTGCTAGACCTTTCTTGTTGGGGTGTCAAGATGGTCTTCTGGAATGGCTACCTTTGGGCAGCTCCCAGGCCACATTTGCAGGTATCCTTCTGATCCTCTGTGAACACCAGTCCTGGTCTTCTGTGGTTCCTGGGACACCTCTGCAAGGCTCTTCTGTTGCAGTGTCCATGTCACACGCCCAAACCCAAAGTCCTGACCTTCCCTCCACACCCCCGTGCGCTTTGTTCACGACCCTTTCAAACCTCACTCCTCTGTCTTCGCTGGGCCACCCAACCTTGCCTCTCTGTTGCTCCTCATCTTTCCTTTCGTGCTGGGGTGACCAAAAGACCTCGTCAGATCTGTTTCTGCTGTGACCCTGCTTTAACCAGCCTCCTCCCCTTCTTCTCTCTCTCTACAAAGTCAGATGAACTTTCCCAACACTGGCTCCAATCGTGACCCTGCTTGGCTCAAAAAACTTCAGTATGTTTCTGTCATTTCCCTTTGAACTCAAGTTCACTGGCCTGATAATGAAGCTTATGGTGTGGCTTTATTTGTATATTTTGGTACTGGGCATTTATCCTAGGGGTGCTTTACCTCCGAGCTATATCCCCAGCTCTTCTTACTCTTTATTTTGAGACAGGATCTTGCTAAATTGCCTGGGGCCCTTGCTAAATTGCTAAGGCTGGCCTCAAATTTGCAATTCTCCTGCCTCAGCCTCCTGGGTTGCTGGGATTACAGGCGTGTGCTATTGCGCCCTGCCATGCATGGTGTGGCTTTAACTGGTACATCCTGCCATTTTTTTTTGTTTTTTCTTTCAGTACTGGGTTTAAAACCAGGGTTGCTCTACCACTCAGCTATATCCCCAACTCTTTAAATTTTTTTTTAAATTTAGAGTTAGGTTCTTGCTAAATCTCCTGGGATGGCCTTACAATCCTCCTGCCTCGGCCTCCTGAGTCTCTGGAATGACAGCGTCCTTCCCAAGGGGCATTTCCTCCCTTTTCGTCAACTTCTTCCACTCTCAGGTACGAGCACTGGACTGCTTGTGCTCGCCAGCTGGCCCACCGTCTTCCACACCTTGGCTCTTGCTCAGGCCTGGGCTTCCCTTCCCCGCTCATCTGTGTGCCTCTGGAAACCTACCAGGGGTTCAGGGCCCAGCTCCAAGGCTCAATCCTTCATGAGACTTTCCTTTCAGTTCTTGGCTCTAGATGAATATAATCTTTTCTTTTGCAATTTGCTTGTATCTTTCTTTCAAACAGACTCTATTCTGTTTTGCATTATGGCTAATTAGGGTCTTGTCTGATTCTTCTTTTAAGAAAGATTTGAGAGCTGGGTGCAGTGGTGCACACCTGTAATCAATAGCAAATCGGGAGGCTGAGGCAGGAGGATCGGAAATTTGAGGCAACTTACTAAGGCCCTGAGCAATTTAGCAGTACCCAGTTTTGAAATAAATAAATAAACAAAATAAAAAGAACTAGGGATTGGCTTAGTGGTTAAGGGCCTCTGAGTTCAACCCCGGTAATAATCAATCAATCAATCAATTAATTAACTAATAAAAGAAATCTGTTTTACTGGGGATTGACGTCACTCACCCTAGGTAAGTGCTCTACCACTGAGCTAGGCCCCCAACCCAGACCCAGATTATTTGATAATTAGTTTCTCTTTCTTTCTTTCTTTCTTTCTTTCTTTCTTTCTTTCTTTCTTTCTTTCTTTCTTTCTTTCTTTTTTTCTTTCTTTCTTTCTTTCTTTTTTTTTTTTGTATTAGGAATTAAACCCAAGGGCACTTAACCACTGAGCCCCATCCCCAGTCCTTTTATTTTTAAAAATGATGAGACTAAATTGCTTTGGATCTCACTAAGTTGCTGAAGCTGGCCTGGAGCTTGGGATCCTCCTGCCTCAGCCTTCTGGACTGCTAGGATCACAGGCACGTGCCTCCGCCCAGCTGGTTTCTTAAAGGCTAGAACCTTGTCACCTTTGTATACCTAACCACAGAGCCTTATATGTATCAGGGGCTCAAAAATATTTATAGGAAGAAGGGAATCACTCTGGATTTAGGGAGTTCTTCTCCAAAAGAGAAGATGGTAGGTATTTTTAGCTAATGATAGATAGAGACCTTATGAACTTTAGTAAACCTTCGGGTGCTTGGGTTGCAATCCTTGCTATGGAGCGTAATGGCACATCCATAGTAAGCTTTTTGTAAAGAATGTGAATCAAGTTCAACCCCACATAATGACAACCAGGACAGAGGACAGCATTCTCTTGCAGGGACCTGGCTTTTTCCATGCACAGCATACACATGGATCTTATTTTGAAATGACTGCAAATTCTCTAAATACCTCCAAGAGTGAAATCCGACTTTCCCTCCCCACATGCTGATAAAATCTGAGCACAAAGAGCAGCGAATGATAAATGTAGAAATCTGGTCCTCGTCTGCAAAACCAACGGTCTGAACTAAATGATCCGTCCTGACGACCTGTGATAGTTTGGAAAAACAGGACATGTATTTTTCATATGTTCAACGGGAGATTTAGCCAATCAGTCTGAAAAACAAAAACAAAACCCCCCATCTCCCCAATGGCCAGGCTTTTGCATAGGAGGAAAAACAAAAAGTGACTTTTACAAGCGCCCTGCTCCTTTTGTGGTGACTGCAGAGCCCAATATCTAATCTCCTTCCCCACTTCCTGTGTTATGAAATGCTGGGCATAGTTTTCTCTTGGCTCAGCTGCATTTCGATAAAGAGCAGAAAGCGGAGCAGGGATGAAAGATGCAGCGAACACTGCCCCCTGTCGTCCACCTTGGGTTTCTGCCACGTCTTCAGAGGGTGTCAGACAGACAAGAGTTAACTCTATCTTGCTGAGCCAAACCTTGGCCAGTCATTCCATTTCGGTTGTTCTCTGTATGAATGGGAGGTTTCGTCTCTGTGAACATCTTTATTTTGGCATCGCAAACATTTCAGCTTACCCAAGGCCACCACTTTGCACCAGATACCATTTCATGAGGGTTGCTCAGTGCTGGCCCCCCCAAAGTAGAAGTCAAACTGAAAAGAGACTCCATTGTTGGAGGTCTCCCTTTTCCGTTTGGATTACCCAGTGAGCTCAAGATAAAACCCCAGGCACTAAGTGACATGTCAGCACTAACGGAAAAGATCACCTCTCACGTTTACTAACCGCTCATTTGGAAGAGAAGGCTTTTGTCTGAGCAGCTTGAGGAATTCTTTGCAAATAATTTGGTCATGACACTCTCCTCAGCGTGTTGTGTGAGATGCATAGGAAGGGATTTTGGAAACTGAATCTAGTGCCACTGTGCTTGAGTCTCTGGAAGCAATGCTAGCAGCTGAAAGGCATTTGCTTGTGGAACAATTTATACATTTTTAAATAGGCATAAGTAGAAATTTCGTAACTAGAAATTAAAAATGAATTGGCTCATTTTTGGTTGCCTTGAATCACACTTTGCATTTAATTTTTTTCTTGTGGAAATGTGTTCACATTTAAAGGGGATGAAGACAACATCTGGGATGAAAGGCAGAGGGATACAGTTTAGAGTTATTTAGGGTTACAGTTATTTAGGGTTACAGTTTAGGGTCCTGTTGGCTTTGCGCCCAAAGGCAAGTTATTTACTGTGGTCTAAAAGTTTTGAAAAATAATATTTGTGAGGATGCAGCCCATCAATAAATCACAATCTATATCTATGCATCTGCTACGTGCTCAACTAGACATCAGGGTGACTATAACAGAGATGGTGTTCTGCATGGAAAGGGAAGGATTAACTCCAGCAAACAGAGTGTGCAATCTGCCTCATGTGGTTTTGTGTTCTTCGACTTTAGCTTCCTTTACAGCAACTCTTTGTCTTTTATTTCCTAGGACAGTTCTGTGGATAGATCTATTGAGCTCCACTATGCCCAGAAAGGAAGAACTTGTACTTTTCAGACTATGCACTTTGATTGACAGTTTGGAAAACATGGTTAGATAAAGTCGCGATCTGGGAAGGGGTCCCAGGGAACTCTTCCACTTCCACTACCCTTTGAAAAGCCCTGTGAAAATGCTACTGCGCCTTCCTATCTCATCAAGCCAGGGATATTACCTTTCCAAAAGGAATGTCAGGACTCTTCTAATCCTTGATACCCTCTCACCAATGAGAGCTCTCAAATGAACAGAGGTAAGGTCGATGTAAGAGTAGGAAAATACCCATCAAAGAGCAAAATCAGGAAATAGGTTGATTTAGTTGTTATCTTTCTTCTATGTGCCTTTGATGGGCCATTTGCATTGGCTTGTGCCCATGTGTATAGAATCAGGCAGATAAAAGTGGGAAATGTTTTAGCAAAGCAGTGGTAAGAGTGTGTGTGGCTTCTATTCAGACACATGAAGCTGAAATCTGAAACTAAGGGCTCTGTCCTGTCTTTAGCAACTTAATTGCACAGAACGCCACAGTGGCCTGATTAGGAATGGGTAGGGTATCGAAATCATTTGAGAATACTGACACCAAAAGATTCGCTACTGAGAAATTATTATCCAGTGTATGGGGGAGGGGGGCAAAGAAAGGAAACAAGTTACAGAAAAGTCTACAGTCCCTGGGGACTACTGGTAGAGCACAATCTTTACTGACTGCCCCTTAAATAGGACAGTACTGGGTTAATACATTTCCTTATGAAATTGGAAGTTTTAGTCTTTGGGTCCAACACAGGCCGATGGAAGGAAAGGCAGTTTCTGTTTATTAATGAGAAAATGTACACTTGCTGCAAAAGCTAAGGGGTTTTTTAAAAATAAAACTCCTAGAAGGTTTTTTTTTTTTTATTTAGAATATACATGAAATGCCAAAAAAGTAACTTCTGGATTTTTCCAGTACTCTCCTCCTCTGAGGTCTTTCTCCTGGGTAGGCTTAGAGGAAGGAGGGCTGAGCTGTGGGTTAAGGCTAGGGGAAAAGCCAGTTTACAGGGTTAATTTGTGATGCAGACTGGAAATAGAAACTAAAAGTTTATTTCCCTCATTTGAGGAAGGCTGGCCTTTTACAAACAGTCCTGGGGGCTGCTGAGTGAAGGGCCGGCATCATGCTGGGGGACGGATCTCTCTTCCTCTTATCTGCAGCTTCTTCTCTGACTACAGTTTGAATACATTTCAACCCCAGCAGTCCCTGAGGGGCCAGGCTGACACATGGCTTGCTTCACAAAGTCCCTTGTGCTGCATGCTAGGGGCTCCATGGGGTAGTCTTGGGTGGACCAGAGAGTTACCGTATTTCCTCTTTTTTTGTATTTGGACAGCAGGGCCAAGCCGCTGTCCTCCCTTCCAGGCCTGGCTTCGTCTGAGCAGGCACCCAGACAGTGTGATGACTGTAGGTGGCCCTTCCAGGAATACCTGGCATCTGTCAAACGTCAATGCGGATAGAGCTAGTCTAGGAATCCCTTCTAGCTCCTAGTCCCAGTGCCCAGGGAGGACATGTCCCACAGAATTTGGCCCAAACCATTGCAACACCAAATAAATAAGCGGGAAGCCTGAAGCGGCTGGTGTCTGGGGGAGGCGGCAGGTCCTGGGGAAGGCAGTCAGCTACGCATGGAGGCTCTCCAAATCGTTAGCAGTGAGCTGCCGTCTGACAAAAGAGACTTTCTGACTTGACTTTGAATTAAGTCAACAAAGGTAGAAAAAGTATGGGAAATGCCGTCCTTTAAGAGGAGGGCCCAAAGACTGTTTGCTAACAAAGAAGGGCTCCTTACCAGATCTTGGTAGGTTCTCTTTGAGAGCCCTCCAGCCCTTCTCGCAGACCATGTGCGTGTGTGTATGGGAGCGTTTTTGTAAATGGACGCTGGTGTATGGCAGTGACAGCGCCGACACATCCCTCACAACTCGGGGAAGTGACAGCAGGTGAGAACACCAGGTGAGCTTGGAGAGAGCACAGAAGAGGCGTGGACAAGCCCCTCGCAGGTACACGAAGCGGGTTCTTTCTTAGAGATCTTGTGAAGGAGACTGAAGGGGACTGATTTAGAATATGATCCCTCCCCCAGCAGAGGCAGAGCAAATTTATAGCAGAAAAGGACACGTTATTATGGTAGACACTCTTCCCTACAGTTCTCGTATGGACTCTCCCTTCCCTTAGTGAGAACAGCATCTTTTTTGAAATGGGGAAAATAGAGCGTTGCCCCGCAAGAGGGGGTGCTCCTGTCTGGGGAAAGAAGGGTTCTCAGGCACGTGCACTAGGTTTGAGAAGCTGGCCAAGGAGGTGCGGTGCAGCCCCGGGAGAGCCAAGCCCGTCATCAAGCTTGTCGCCTGCTGCTGACATCTAAAGCTGAAAGGAGGGATGTTATGGCACAATAAAACGTCCAGGCCAATAACCCCCATCCGGCGATTGGTCATGCTCCTGGGCATCCCGCCCGGCCTTCGCAGGGTTTTATCACCAAACTCTTGGCGCGCCCCGAATCACCGAGCTAGTCCGCAATAAAGGCGCATTCGTTCCAGGCATGATGGCACCCCTGTCACAGCCCCCACGGTCTCTTAAACAGGAAGACCAAGGGAAACCCACAATAACGGCAACAATAATGGCGAAACAACCCAGGCCCCAGCGCTTACTGGCAACCCTCTTGGCTGGGAAGATGGGGCCGGGCTGGGCGGGTCCTGGCCCCCAGGAGGGACTATGGCTTCACAGTTGCTGGAGAACAATGTTGAGGATCCCCAGGGGGCCTGGGTTGTGTCTGTTCATGTGTGGAAACTGAAGCCCGGGGTGGAGGGGGCAAGGGACTTGGCTGGGCAGGTCAATAGACGTACCAGCTTTTCTGGGAGAACACTACATTCTTGGTTCAGAGAGAACCTGCCCTGGCCTGAGTCTTCATTGTCAGGACAGGAGAAACTGTGATGTGACAGCAGCAGTGGTCCTTTATGGTTCATGGAGAGCTTCTTGGAGATCCTGAGGACCTCCTCTACAAGTTGGTGTTTTTCTTACAGATCTCCAAAGTGATTTTATATGTTGAAGCTTGGATTTTTTATTCCAGCCCTGGCACTTTAAAGATATGTGCAGTCCTAAGCAAAGCTGAAGTTTGAGAGGCTTCAGTGATTTATTTTTCCAGGCAGAAGAGACAGCATGTGCAAAGGCTCTCAGGTAGGAATGGGCCTGGTCCATTGATCCCTAACAGGTTTACAGTCAATGCTGGACCTTGAAATCAGTTCTGCACATGGCTCCTTCCTTCTCTTCATTTAGGTCTTCTTAGCAAGGACTTCTCTGATTTTCCCATCACATCTTGGTCTCATTCTCTTGGCTTGGTCTGTTTCAAACCTTCACTCTCATTATTTATCTACTTCCTTATTATTGTCTGGTTAACTGGAAAATAAATTCCGTAGCAATGACCCTGATGACTTTACCCCACCGCAATGTTCTCAGCACCTACAATGCCTACCACAAGCAGATGCAACTCCAAACCCCTAAGCTGAAGCCTTTGGGCCAAATGTTTGGAAATTCGGGATTTTTTCATAATTTAGAAAGGTCATATGGTACGTATCACTAAGTTACAGAACACCCTGGCAGGGTCTGGGGCGGGATGCCCTAATCAAACCCATTTGCCCATCTACTTTGAAACCTGCAGAGTCCATGGATGTTCACATTGAGGGAGATCAGTAAGGACCTGAAAGAGCCTCCTATCTGTTCGGATCAGGAGTTCCTGTCCAGGGAGCTTGCTGCCAACTTCTAGGAAATCTTTTGGTGTCCAGAGCTTTTTGGAGTTTGGAATTGCAAAGAAGACTGTGAGCTGCATTCGATGAATAGATTTCGAGTGTAGACATTAACAAATAAGATGGCATGCCTCCTATGTGCCCAGGCCTACTGGCGGCCTGGCTCTGCAACAGTGAAACCCAGCAGAGATCCCTCCCAGCTCACACCTGCAGAGAAAGAGGCGGAGAAATATAGTGAATTGCCACACTGCTTCCCGTGAGAGGCCTCGCCCAAGCAGAGCCAGCCAGCAGTTTGGCACTGAGTTATACCCAGAGCCCTGCAGTCTTAGAGGTAGGAGAGGGACGGGGAGTTTTCACCCAGGGCTGTGTTTCTCTGTTCCTTCCCTCCCCAGTAGGTCACAGTGTCAACCCAACCAGCTCCTGGATCTCCTCTAGAGGCCTCGAATGGCAGGCAGAAATGCTGGTGAGCCCAGAGGTACCGCAGGGAGGGTAGACATGCAGGGAGGGCAGTTTGGATTCCTTGGATGCCAGCAGCTCCTGTCATGGAGGCTGGAAGCAGAGTCTGTAGTTCTGTGGTGCCAAGAGGACCCCCTCCTAAGGCCAAGCAAGAGGCTGTCCTTGCCTTCCCTCCTCTTTCCCTCCTTTCTCCCTCTTCTTCCAACCGAGAACTATTTCGTGAACAACTACTCAGTCCTGGATAGGAAGGTAATCTGGATACAGTTGGAGTCGGCAGATGGCAGGACCAGAGCATCACGGATTCTATCTTCCCACTTAAACTAGCTGTGGAGAAGCTTTGTATTACGGAAATTTGGGGGACTGTAAGGAGCAGCAATCAGGTGACTTTGGCCTCTGAAAGACTTGGATTCCAACATAAGCTCTGACTTTTACTAGCACGTGTTTTTTATTTTTATGTTTTTGGTACTGGGGATTGAACCCAGGGCTGCTTTACCACCGAGTCACATCCCCAGTCCTTTTTATTTTTTTTTATTTTGAGACAGGGTTTTGCTTAATTGCTAAGGGCCTTACTAAGTTGTCAAAGCTGGCCTCCGACTTGTGATCCTCTTGCCTTAGCCTCCCCAGTTGCTGGGGACTAAAGATGTACACCACTGCACCCAGCTTATGTGAATTTTTCATAAGGAAGTTACTGAGCCTCAGTTTTTTTTTTTTTTTTTAGTAAGATGTGACTTACATTATCATCTGTAAAATGTCAGCTTCACAGGGTTGTGAGTAATACAATGAATGGACTAGCCCAGTGCCAAGCCTGTGAGCCACACAGATCCCCTATTTGTGGAGCGCCGACCGTGGGCCAAGCTGCGTGTTGGATGCTAGATGTATGGAAACGAGAAAGACAAAAACTCCACCTTACAGAACCCAAGGGAACTGGCACTGATTAGATTTTCTAAGCTGCTAAGGTTCTCAGATTGACTAATTTTTCCTTTTTTTCAGATAAATATTGTTTCAGTGATCATAAACTAAATTTGTATCTACTAAAGAGACATTGAAAAAAAATCAGACGTAAAAAAGCACAACGATCATTCAATCCCATTTAAGTCACGTGACATGCATGTGTTGAGCACCTACTATGTGCTAGCACTGTTCTAAGCAGTGGGACGTGACCGCAAGAGGCCGGCCAGGCTTCTGCTCTCATGACGCTTACATTCTGGCGGGGAGAGAGGTAGTGAACCACTAAATAAAAGAATTCCCAGTAGCACTGAGTGCACGAGGAAGAGGCTGATATGTCTTAGAGGAGGGAGTGGGGTCCAGTGTCACCGAGAGAGAGTGGGGAGGTGACCACGGAGCTGAGACTGGGGCCAGGAATTGGCCATGGAAGGTCTGGGAGAAGGGTTGTCAAGCAGCGTGATTTTTTCCAGTGGTTTTTCTTTTCCAGCATCCAGCTGTTTCTCATCTAGTCCCAGAGGAAAATGACGTCGAGAGAGCTGAGGGTTGCCAAAGCTTTATAATTTAGCCTCTCTGGTTCTACAGCCAGTTTCTACCACGAGCACATAAAGACTCTTAACTCTTGGGTTTCCTCTGCTCTTCGAATGTGAAGATTCCTTTCAGAGAGGAGCCTGCCTGTTGGCTCTTCTGCTGACACCAAGACAAAGATGGATGTGACTAGGCACACAGCACAGAAGCTTCCGGAAACAATCCTTCTCTGGACTTGGCATCCGCCGGGCCCTTCTCCAGATGGGACATCCATGGCCCGTCTCCAGAGAGATTGGGCCACGTCCAGCAGAATGTGGCCACTCTGTCCCGAGATAAAGTTGAAGGGTGTCCTCAAATATGTTGAGATTTATGAATAGGATGATCCCGAGGCTTCCGCAGAGACGTGAGGAGGGATGTGGACTCCCCGCAGGCTTTGCCCAGACAGACGGCCATTCTTCCTCTTGGCCTCTCCAGCGCAGTCCCGATTTCATGGAAGTTCATTCTTTTCAATAAAAGTCATGTATTTAGTAAATGTATAAATAAGTGTGATTTAACTTTTATGGCTTTCTGCAAATTCTCCAAACAGTCCCTTTGTTCTATAAACTGTCTTTGTGTTAGAGTCTAAATATATGTTCACTGTAATCAAAGGGAGGCCTTCTAAGGTGAATGGCCCTTCCGAGTACAACACTAAAGTAGTGATTTGATATCGATAAGGAGAAATGGTTTTTAGAATTAGGACAGGAAAATTTATCCACTTGGGGGAGATATGGTCCCTTCTTCACATGTGGAGGCTGAGTTAGATGAGATTACCCACCGCACTCCCAACAGTGATTCAGGGCAAAAGGTCATTGCAAAAAAAAAAAAAAAATCCCTAGCTGGGTGTTGGGGGGTGGCACATGCCTGTAATCCCAGCTCTATTGGAAGCTGAGGCAGGAGGGTCACAGTCTGAGGCCAACCTGTGCAACTTAGTGAAACCCTGTCTCAAAAATAAATAAATAAATAAATAAATGAAAGGAGCTGGGGATGTAGCACAGTGGACAAGCGCTTGCTTTAGCATGCATGAGGCCTGGGTATAACCCTCAGAACTGCACTAAAAGAAAGAAAGAAAAGGAAAGGAAAGGAAAGGAAAGGAAAGGAAAGGAAAGGAAAGGAAAGGAAAGGAAAGGAAAGGAAAGGAAAGAAAGAAAGAAAGAGAGAGGAAGGGAGGGAGGGAGGGAGGGAAAAAAAGGAAAATAAATCTCTAAGTTACGCTGACAATCCTGTCACTTAACCAAAGATCAAAGCAATGCCTGTGTACCTCTATCACCATCTACCATTTACATCTCCTTTTACATTTGATATGTGCACCTTTGCAGTGTTATAGATAAAATTTAAGAATAACACAATATAATACTACTATGCACCTGGCTCTTCCCTAAGTCCTTTAAATACATTAACTTAATTTGCATATTAACTCTCTGAGACATGTATTATCATATATCCACTGTATGCTTGGTGAAATGGAGGGAGTTTCTCTATGGTCTAGTCTGTATTTTCATTTAGATTATAATATTTTCCTCAAATTTTTATTTTGCCTGGCCTCCGCTGCCTGTTATGTCTATTTTTCCACATCTTGTTTTTCTCCCCTAAATGTACCATGGAAATTTCTTTGGTTTAATTCATGTGGATCTAACACATTCTTTCTAAACTTCTGCTTAGTCAAAGGAAACAATCAAGAGAGAGCCTACAGAATGGGAGAAAAATCTTGACCACCTGCACCTCAGACACAGCATTAATCTCCAGGATATATAAAGAATTTGGAAAAATTAATACCAAAAAAACAAGTAGCTCAGTCAATAAATGAGCAAAGGAACTGAACAGGCACAGAAGAAGAAATATGATCCGTCAACAAACATATGAAAAAATGTTCAACTTCTCTAACAATTAGAGGAATGCAAATTAAAACTATGCTGAGCTGGGGTTGTGGCTCAAGAGGTAGAGAGCTCACCTAGCACGTGGAGGCCCTGGGTTCGTTCAATCCTCAGCATCACATAAAAATAAATAAAATAAAGGTATTGTGTCCAACTACAACTAAAAAATAAATATTAAAAAATACTATGCTGAGATCCCACCTCTGGTCAGAATGGCAATTATCAAGAATACAGGTAACAATGTTGGCGAGGATGTTGGGGAGAAGGTACACTCATACATTGTTGGTGGGACTGAAAATTAGTGCAGTCACTTTGGAAAGCAGTATGGCGATTCCTCAGAAAACTTGGAATGGAACCACAACATGATCCAGTTATCCCACTCCTTGTTTTATACCTAAAGGACTTAAAATCAACATACTACAGTGATGCAGCCACATCAATGGTTGTAGCAGCTCAATTCACAATAACTAAGCTGTGGAACCAACCTAGGTGCTTTTCAACAGATGAACGGATAAAGAAAACGTGGTATATAGCTGGGTAAGGGGTACACACCTGTAATCTCAATGACTTGGGCTGCTGAGACAGGAGGATCTTGAATTCAAAGCCAGCAGCAGCAACAGCGAGGTGCTAAGCAACTCAATGAGTCGGTGTCTCTAAATAAAATACTAAATAGGGTTGGGGATGTGGCTGAGAGCCCCTGAGTTCAATACTTAGTACTCCCACCCCCCAAAAGGAAAATGTGATACACACACACACACACACACACTAGAATATTACACAGCCATTAAGAAAAATGACTTTATGGCATTTGCCTGTAAATGGATGGAACTGGAGGCTATCATGCTAAGTGAAATAAGCCAATCCCAGAAAACCAAAGGCTAGATGTTCTCTCTGATATGCAGATGCTAACACAGAATAAGGGGGTGGGGGTGGGGAGAATAGAAGTTCACTGGATTAGACAAAGGAGAATGAAGGGAAGGGAGAGGGATGGGGAATAGGAAAGACAGTAGAATAATTGGAGATAACTTTCCTATGTTCCTATATGAACACACAACAGTGTAACTCCACATCATGTCCAACCACAAGATCGGGAAGTTATTCTCCATGTGTGTATGATATGCCAAAACACACCCTACTACCATCATATCTAAAAATAAAAATAAAAAGTAAAATAAAATGCTGCTTGGTATTCCACACAACAGGTGCTGCACGTATATCCTTACTCAATGACGTCCTTGTTTCTGGAGGTTTAATTTCCAGAAGGGCAAATGCTGAGTGAAAGGGAACTGAAGCGAATACTGAGGGCTGTGAATTTGGAGCCACCTTGCCAGGTCATTTTCAGAACGGTGCAGCCCCTCTGTTCCCGCCAGTGGCGCCGTGAGTGCACAGGCACTGTCCTCATTTTGATGTTTTGATATTCTGTTGGGTGAAACGATAGAGAGATGGAAATTTGAACTTTCTTCTGCCTTTATATGAACTAAGATAATTTTTTGACTGTCTAATTACAGAGGTCAATTCAAGACCTGTCCCCAGGTGGAGTCTGCAAGGTAACAAGGTGAAGTGTAATTATTAGATGCTTCAGTGACAGTTCATAGACCAGTAATCTGCAGGGACATTGAGATCCAGGGACATTTGGCTCAGTCCTCCCACACACTTAGGCAAATGCAGAAGAATCTCCCAAGTGGAGAGAATTCTGGGTCTCATGTTCATTAGCTCCGGTGGTTGGCTCAGTCTTTCCAACTAAGAGGTTCTTGCCATCTGAGATGACTGGTCAAGGTTAAGGTGACTTTGCTTTTTCACTTCAATCAAGTGGAACATAAGATCTATTACTCTCATTTCTCTTTAAATTTTTATCTTCTTTGTAATGTCAGTAGTGTAAAGCAAAAAAAAAAAAAAAAAAAAAGAGAGAGAGAGAGAGAGTTTTTGTTTCCAATGGGACAGATAAGTGAAAAACTTTTTTGAAAGAAAATAGAGCAAGGAGGAAACAGAATTTGGAGATGGCATTGTAGTACATCACTAATGTCTTCAATTTGAATCAGTTGTTTGACAAAAAAAGAAAACCCAATGTTTTGTGCATGTTCATCTGCCTGCAGTGTATTAAGTTCTGGAATAGATGGGTGTACGTGGACCATTGAATTGTTACCTGTACAGTGCTTAATTTAATAATGGTGTGAAAAAGCATTTTACTCCTCACTTGGCGGGTCTTACCTCGGCTGGCATTGTTGTTTGTGTGTATATTGCTGTGTAAATCCTAGCTATGGAACATCTACTAAGTGCATGGACTCTGAGATCAGACAGGCCTAGGTTCAAACCCTGGATCTGCCTTTTCCTGTATGGTTTTGAAGTTATTTCACTCCTTCCTGCCTTACTTAGTCTTAGTTTACATGATGATTGTGATAATCCAATGCATTAGTTTTAAGTTAGATACCATGACACACATTAATATTACAAGCCATCTTGGAGGCTGGGGTAGGAGAACCCCAATTTCAAGGTCAGTATGGGCAACTTGAGAAGGATCTGTCTCAAAATAAAAAAATAAAGAGGGGTGGGGATATATCTCAGACCTCAAGCAAGCCTAGCATCCTTGAGGTCCTGGTTATAATCCTTACCACCATGAAAATCAATAAATAAATAAGTAAATGAGTTAATTTTAAAAAGGACTTAGAATGTGCCTTAAAAATTAATATGTGTTGTGGATGTATAACCGACGTGATTCTGCAATCTGCATTTGGGGTAAAATTGAGAGTTCATAACCCACTTCAATCTAATGTATGAAATATGATATGTCAAGAGCTTTGTAATGTTGTGAACAACCAATAAAAAAATGTTAAAAAAAATATATATATAAAAAAATTAATATGTGCTTATGGTACTGCACATACCATTTTTCCATGTTGATTTAAATTTTATCCTCAATGAAAGAAGAAAATCATGTATAACATATAGCATATTCAGACACAATATCTTAAAATCAAGTACCAAAAGAAAGTACAGTTCTTTATGGCCTACTTTGGTGGCTAAAGTGTGGGTGTTGGAGTTACAGACATTTGGATTCAAGTCCCAATTTCAAGTTCTATGTTCATGTTTTAGTTGAGTAGCTTTGGGGAAATTCTGTCATCTTTTAAAGGCTATTTTTCTGGAAAACAGGGTTTACAATGTTACCTGCTTCATGGAGTTGCTCTGGGAATATGCTCAGATAATGCATAATGTAAAGGGATTGGGGAAAATACAAACCTAGATGGTGGTTCTTATTATTTTTTTTTAATTTTCTCATTTGGGCATTGGAATTTTGATGGTTATTGTTATGTAAAGTCCAATTCACTAAAGCAACACGAGCTAATCATTCCTGAAGTGGTTCTTTAATGAAGGACTTTATGAAATTGAAAAAAGTTTTGTTGAAAATTATTGATATTTAAATGATACATTATTTCCAGTTGCTCCTCACCCAAGGGTCAATGGCTCTTCCAAAAGTGGCCTGGGACAGGATGAATCTCATCCCCAGTGTTGACGACACCCTGGCAGATCCCACTTTGTTTCAGATCGTGAAGTGTCTTTGGGTTGCTGCAGGTTATGCTGAGTTTCATGTACTCACTGTGGGGAGTTATTTGACTGTGAGTTCATATTTGTTGAACAAAGAACTTTCAGTACTGACTTTTAATCAACATTTGGTTTGAGTGAAGATGGCGGTGTTGCTGCCCCTCTGCCCTGGCTGATTGGGCTCTGGCAATGGGGAGGGCATTTAAATCCCTTTTAGGTGGAAAAAGCCACATTTTATGGGAGTCTGAGGCCAAAATATCCCCCCACCCCCAGGTGCCTTTACATTTCCTGGAAACACTAATAAAGATTCATCATGACCTTTCCCTCATTCCTATCTCTCAGGTAGTTCCTGCTTGTTCACTGAATACTTAATGACCATTCCCTCTGTAGAAAACTTGAAAAAAATTGCCAGTAAACTAGAGATCCAAAACAATCACTCCCCAGGTGGCACACACCTGTGATCCCAGTGGCTCAGGAGGATCTCTCAGTGTTCAAAGCCAGCCTCAGCAATTTAGGGAGATGCTAAGCAACCCAAGGAGACCCTGCCTCCGAATAAAATACAAAGCAGGACTGGGGATGTGGCTCAGTGGCTAAGTGACTCTGGGTTCAATCCATGGTACCAAAACCAAACAAGCAAAAAAGGACAAAAAAAAAAAGACAAAAAAAGAAAAAAGAAAAATCACTCCCCAAGGACAACACCTGTCACATGTCGGTTTTCTTCTCTCCACCCTTCAAGGTTTCATTCCCTCCGCTCTCCACTCTTTTAATAGAAAGTAGAGAGCTTTTGATTACATAATTTTTAATTACTTCTATTTTTGCCCGACATTGGAACAAGGATTCCTCTGAGAATTGTGGCTTATTTTTTTTTTGTAGATATAAGTAAGATTAACTTTAATGGAGTAAAATGAGATATTTCTGAAAATTAGTATGAATAAGCTCAAAAGAGAAACCAACAAAAACAATGCTTAATCTTACCCTTCAGAGACAGTCTCTGCTCTCTGTTGGTGCATTTCTTTCTGCATTTAGATGATCTGTATTGCAGGTTGCTATAGTCTAGATCTAGAAAGTGCCGAAGGCCCAAGGGTTAAGTTTGGTTCCCAGGTTGACTCTATTTGTAAGCATTAAAATACGGGTCATAGTGCAAGAATGGTAGGTCAATGGGGGTTTGTCCTTGGAGGAGGTATTGGGACCCCAGCCCTTTTTGCCTCTCCCTTTTACTTCCTTGTTGCTATAAGGTGAATGGTTTTGTCCCGACCATAACATACTACCTTACCACAGACCCAGTGTCCAAGGGAACATGGTCTGAAACTTCTGAAACCATGAGCCAAAATAAACCTTTCCTCCTTATGAGTTGTTTATCTCACGTATTTTGTTACAGTAACAGAAATCTGACTCACACATAGATCTATACGTAGAGCATATTTTACATGCCATTTTTAGTCTGCATTATTTATCTAAAGCATATTGGCTCACATTTTTATATAAAGACATAAATTTCTGCAAATGTTTACACAGAACTCTACCTTATGCATGTTTCTGTTACTTTTTAACAGTTTCTTATTTTTACACACCTGGTCTTCTTTTATTGTTGGAATTCATTTTGAATGAATGCCCAGTGACCCAGTGTATCATGATGGCACCTGCCACCTTCTTTCTTGTCTCTGTTATGAACTGTGAGTGTCTTTAGGCCAGAGAGAATATCTGAGCTCTTTATGATTCCCTAGCCTGTTGCCCAGGGCCCAGAACCAGGTCAACACTATAAATGATGGCTGGATGAATGGATTCTTATTGAGCTCAGATTACCTGGGAGACATTATATCTGACAGTGCAGACTTTATGAAAAACAAAATAGAAAGGGGATGCTGGCCTTGAGGGAGTTACAGTCCTGGGTCAAGGTAAAGTCTGTCCCCCGCCTCACCCTGTTTGGTTTCCCTTCCGTACTGCACTGCAGCACACAGTCCCTCTTTAATTATGGGCCAGAATATGTATCTGCATCTTTCTGAAGGTGAGGATGATAATTAATTTTCATTATTTGGGAAAGCATATTGCAAGAGGTGACATGATACCCCATTTGGAATAGAGGCTAGAGTTCAATTCCTTGCTCAGCTACTCTGCTTTGTGATTTTTGGGAAATTCACACCCTTCCAGGCCTTGCTCTTTGTAGAGTGGGACTAATAACAGCAGTACTCAATCTTCCTGTGCATGTGGGATTGGGCAGAGACAGACGAGCTGGGCAGCAGGAGGGGAGGGCAGAGAGGTAATCCACAAATTGTCTCAAATTAGATTTTAACTAATCAATCAACTAATTAATCTATTTTTTGTTACTGGGGAGGAACACAGTAGTGCTCTCCCACTGAGCCACATCCACTGAGCCACATCCCCAGCCCTCTTATTTTATATTATGAGACAGGGTCTTACTAAGTGACAAGTCTGGCCTTGAACTTGTCATCCTCCTGCCTTAGCCTCCTGAGTCGCTGGTATTTCAGAGGGCACCATCATGCCTGGCTTAGATTTGAGTTTAGTTTTAATTGACAAATAATAATTACATGTATTTGTGGAGTAGAATATGATGTTTTGATCTATGTACACATTGTAGAAAGATTCAGTTACACTCATCCTATTTATCACCTCATCAATTTGTCTTTTTTTTGTGGCAAGAGTGTTAAAAATCTATTCTTTTAGCAATTTTGAGATATATAATATATTATTAACTGTGCTCCCAAGGCAAAGGGTTATCTGGTCCAAAATCCAAATAGTGCTTGGGTTGGGGATTCTTGCTACAAGGCATGCCGTGGGCTTAGCCCAATGCAGAAGAAATGTCATGGTTGTTGCTATCAAT
Organism: Ictidomys tridecemlineatus; assembly: GCF_052094955.1. Classification (NCBI taxonomy): domain Eukaryota; kingdom Metazoa; phylum Chordata; class Mammalia; order Rodentia; family Sciuridae; genus Ictidomys; species Ictidomys tridecemlineatus. The sequence continues at coordinate 39,224,498 of NC_135485.1, read as the reverse complement.
TCTTCCACGTGGCTGCCCCCTGTTGGAACAATGAATGTGCTGAGGTTCAGGAAAGAAAATCCATTTGAGTCTCTTGATCTGATACACAAGAATGCTATTCAGAGGCACAAATGTTGGTGGAAAACGGTGCCTATCCATTTAGCAAGATAGCTGGTGAAGCAAGGGAGAAAGGAAATGAACCACAGACCTTGAGAGAACCCTGAGGGAAAATCTCGAACATCCTCTTTACCTGCTATCATTAATCCTCCCTGCAAATAAGATGGGTTCTGCCATCTTTAGAGAGGAGAGTGCCTAAGCTCAAAGAAGTTACTTGACTTACTCGAACTTGCCAGTCAGACTGGCAATTGATCAAGGCAGGGTTAGAACTGGGTTTTTGCTTGTTTGTTCTATGGAGCTGAAAAGGGAACCCAGAGCATTGCCCGTGCCAGGCAAGTGCTCTCCGATTGAGCTGCACCCCAGCTAGTCCAGATATTTTGGCTTCCAAGTCTACAATCTTTCCACACACTGTCTGCCTTAGGACAGGACTGTTCCTCTTGGCATCTGCCATCGGCCCTTCTACTGCCTTGTAGGGCTAACCAGGCTGGCCCCTCTGTGTCCTAGGTCAGGCCAGAACCTGTACATTCAGGCAATAACTTAACAACATGAAAAGGAAATGAGGACTAAAACATGTCACTGCGCTGAGGTGCCGTGATCTTAAATGGTTCACCCAATTTTTAGAATTTTAGTAAGAGCTCAGCATGGATCTAATCATATTGAAACTTAAAAATGTAAAAGATACATAGACCTATGGGACAGTGACTTCCAATCTTGGTGCCCATCCAAAGCCGTGAAAGTAAAGGTTAAATGAAAATCAAAGGTGATCGTGATTTAATTAAACAGCCAGACTGGTGACGTCTCCCTTCGTGAAAGCAGAATAGAAATGTAATCCTGGAGTTTAGTGCCCTCCTTCCTCCCTACCTACCATTCTTAAGCCCTGACACACACACACACACACACACACACACACACTCTTTCATTCTTTTTGCATCCATTCACTCACTTAGCTATCTCTCTTTCTTCCCTCCTCTCTGTAGTTGGTTCCATCTTAATGTGGGGTAAATGACTCCAGCAAATCCATTAGAAGATGGGGTAGAGTCATGAGAAGAAATTTTAGGAGGGAGAAAAGCCACAATTCTGAAATAAAGCAGTGCCTTCCATAAAGCAAAACAAAAACCCTAGCCTTTTCTTTTTCTTTTCCTATCTTTTATTCTCCTCTTTTTCTGTTTGGAGACAGAGGGCCGAGTAGAGAATTAGAGACAGCACAGCAGAAGCCAGATACGTGGCGTTGCTCTGAACCAGGACAGTCATCTAAGTGATAATCCGGGGCTGGGAAAGCCCACTTTGAAATCTGAGCACAGTGACAGTGTTTATTTAAACATTCTTGGTATTTGAAGGGTGGCTGGAGCAAAAGCCCAGGAGGGACTTTGTTATTCGGATTTTTGGAAGGGGACATGGGGAACCTTGGACAGTGTGAAGTGGTTTGGAGTTGAGGCCAAGGGTCTTCTCAGGATACGGGAGGCCGAGGCTCTGAGCCGCTCTTCCTGGTCCTCTTGGATCTGTTTAAATTTCTGTCTTCTTTTGCATCCAGCAGCTTTGGGTCATAAAGCCACCAGGAAAAGAGACAGAGGATTTATCTGCTCTAGAGACGAAGGGGGCTGGGTGACTAGCTGATAAGATCTGTGTGAGCCTGTCAGCTGAGCCTGGTCCTGGGGCTGTGCTCTCCTGGTGCCGCGGTGGGGCCTCCAGAATGGGCGGCTGCTGGTCCACCGGAGATGCTGCAGGCTCAGCTCCGTGTTCCCGGGAGTGCTCCTGGACGCGGCAGGAGTGACGGGCCCCGGAAGCCACAACACCATCACAGGAGCCCTCTGCTCTTCTCTCTCCAGCCCACCAGCCTCCTCTAGGCTGGGGCTGCACACATTCTGCCTCTTTGGTGACCAGATGCCTAGTCTAAATAGTGGCCCCCAAAGCCCTATGCTGGATTCCCTGGGCCCCCTCCTACATACTCCTGTATGTGTATGTGGTGACTTACTTTGGCATGGAAGGCCACAGCAGTTGGTGGGCAGTAGCCTAAATTCTGGAGTCAGGCTGGGCTTCCCCGTCATTACTCAATGACCGTAGATAGCTCACTTGACTTCCCTGGACTCCAGTATCTACTTGGGACCAGGTATATGGTGAAGAAATGCTGAGTGACTACTTGTTGTATGAACTCCTTTCTCTTAGTTTTATGGTGAGAATTACATAAAACCATGCGAAGTACCAGTTCAGTATCTGGCACATGCTCAGGGTTCAATAATTGCTACTATCATAGAACAATACACAATATTATGATATAAGGATATCTAATACATATGCATAGTTATGTATATGTATATATGTATATATATACTTTCATGTATATATACATGTATATAATGCTTATTGTGTGCAGGTATTATTTTAAATGCTTTAAATACATTAAGTAATTGATTCCTTTCACAACACCATGGAGTAAGTAGTCTTGTTATCCCTGGTGCAGGAGGCATGCATGAATGTTAAGTGCCTTTCCCATGACTCAGGGCTAGTTAGTGGTGCAGGCGCAATTTGAACAAGGCAAGCTGGCCTGGAGTCCACACTCTTACATCAGTCACCTATGTGTTTGAGGACCCAGAGGTATGGTGCAAGGAGTGAAAACCATCATGACATGTGAGGTCCATCCCAGAAGTCCCAGAATCTTAGGTGAGTTGGGTAGGTGAGACAGTTTTAGTCAAGTTTTTTCGCTGTTGTGACTAAAAGATCTGACCAGAACAATTTTAAAGGAGGAAAAGTTTACTTGAGGGTTCATGGTTTAGAGGTCTTAGTCTATAGAACGCTGTTCCATTTCTCCAGGCTTGAGGTGAGGCTGAACATCATGGCGGGAGAGTGGGGCAGAGGGGAACAGCTCACATCGGGGTTGCTTGAACACAAGCTACCTGTTGTCCATCTGATATCTCAGGCAGCTACTGTGGCTAATAGGCAGGTGAAGTATACAGCTGGACAAAGAGATCATTCCCATTCTGGAAAGACAGAGCAGGATGGTGTGAGATTTTATCACATTACTCAGAATCCACACGCAATTGAAAAATTACAAAATTGTTTGTGTTTGGAATTTTCCATTTAATATTTTGAATCACAGTTGTCTGAGGAACTGAAATCATGAACAGTGATACTGTGGATAAGAGGGGACTACTGTAATTCCAGGTTGTCTCCATCACCTCCAAAAGAAATCCCCTGCTTACTGGAAGTCCTTCCCCCCTCTTCTCAGCTCCTGGCAATCAAGAATTTACTGTCCTCATCGATTGCCTATTCTGGACCTTTTGCACAAGTGGAATCATACAACTTGTGGTCTTTCATGTCTGGTATCTCTCACTAGGCATAAGGCTTTCAAGGGTCATCCATGTTATAGCACCTCGTTCAGTACCTCATTCTCTTTGACAGCTGATTTCACTGTATGGATCTGCTACATTTTGTTTGTCCATCAGTTGATGGAAATATGGGTTGTTTCCATGTTGGGGCTGTTACAAATAATGGTGATGTAAACATCTGTATGCCAGTTTTTGAATGGCCAAACATTTTCAATTCTCTTGGATATAGACCTAGAGGTGGCATTGTCGGGCCAAATGTTAATTCTGCTTATTTCCTTTAAAACTGTTTTTAAGATAAGGGGTTGCTCTGTTACCCAGGCTTGTCTTGAACTCCAGTGATTCTCCTAGAAGCCAGGACTTCAGGCAGGCGTCACCATGACTGGCCTAGGTTGGATTTTTTGTGTAACGCCCCAACTGATTTCCAAGGTGGCTTCTCCATATTACATTCCTGCCAGCAATGCCTGAGAGGTCCAATTTCTTCATATCTTTTCTAACTCTTGTGATATATGATTTATTATTGGAGCCAACCAAGTAGGTGTGAAGTGAGTTTGCTTTGATTTGCATTTCTCTAATGAACTAATCCCGTGAAATATCTTTTCATGTGCTGATTGGCCATGTATTTACTTTCTTTAGAGAAATGTCTATTCAAATTTATAACCCATTTTTAAATTAGATTGTCTTTTTATTGTTCAGTCACAAGTTTTCTTTATAAATTCTGGACACTCGATCCTGATGGGATATATGAATTCCAGATATTCTCTTCCACTTATGGGCTGTGTTTTCAAAACCTTCTTACTAGGGTCCGTGAAGGCACAAACTTGGTCCAATGCACCCATTTTTCCTTTTGTTGCTGTTCTTATGATGTTTTCTGTAATAAGTCACTGCGTAGAAAACTGGAAAGAAGTATCAACGAGTTGTGGGAAGACTTCAAGTGACCTCATATGTGTGGAATTGGAGTTCTCAAAAGAAAGAAGGGGAGGAGAAAAGATTTTGAAGAAATAATGGAGGAAATATTTCCAGTTTGATGGAAACTATAAACCTGAAGCACAAGAAACATGAAGAAAATTACACCAAGGGACATAACCATCCACTTACTCCAAACCCATATTAAAGAATATTAAAAGCAGCCAGAGAAAAACAGAAATGCATACTAAGAAACAAAGATAAGGAGGACAGCAGTTGCCAGAGTAGGAAACATACAAGTGAGAAGCTAGTGGAGCCATTCCCTTTAAAACCATGAAACACAAGAAAGGCCCTGGCAGCTGGAATTCTGTACCCAGCAAAAGCAAAAACAAAACACAGTGACAACAAAGCTTTTAAAAACAAAGGTGGAAAATCGACTCTTTGAAGATTACGAAATCTGAAAGAAGTCATCAGCTGCTGTCCTGCCTGCCAAGAAATGTTAAAGGAAGTCGAGTCTTTTAGGCAGAAGGAAAATGGGACCCGAGAGCAAAAGGATAGACACAAAGAAATGAAGAGCCCTGGGAATGGGAGCGGTCTGGGTGAACAGAGGAGGATTTTGATATTTAAGTCTCTTTCACTCATCTCTCTGGATAGGTTTCACCCACTCTATTTTTCTTATATAAATGCCCTATGGTACAGTCACAGCTGGAGCCTGAGGCCTCTGCAGGACACTCTGCTATGGGATTTGCAAGATGGTGGGTGAATTTCTGATAAGAAGGGATGTGGCCTCTTACCAAAGGTCGTTGGTCAGATCTTGAAGAGAGCATTAAAAGTGCTGTTATGTTTTGGACATGAAGTGTCCCCTCAATACTCTGTGTTGAAGGTTTGGTTCCCAGTGCAGCAATATTTAGAGGTGGGACTTTTATGAAGTGACTGGCTCATGAAACTTCTGATCTTGTCAATGGATTCATCCACTGATAACTGAATGGACTACTGGGAGGTGGTGGGGTGTGGTTGGGAGAAGAAGGTTACAAGGGCATGACCCAGTGGATCTTTTTGTCCCAGCCCCGCCCCTCTCTCTCTGCTTTCTGAGCTGAACAGCTTTCCACCTCTATGCTCTTCTGTTATGATGCTCTGCCTGACCTCAGATCCAAAGCAATGGAGTTGATAGACCATGGATTGAAATCTCCAAATCAGTGAGCCCAAATAAATCTTTCCTCCTCTCACTCATGTATTTTTTTTTAGAGTCTATTGGTATGTTTATTGAGAAATCACTTATTTTAGATTTTTACTCATGTGCCACCTATATTAACAAGAATTAAAAGTCCAGTTATCAGGATGCTACTTCCTTAGATTTCCCTAGTACATACTGTCAATTATCCAGGTTCAGCTTTATTTAATAGAGGAAATCACCTGGGAAAAGAAGACTATTTAAAGTCTAATAAAATTGAAAATACAGAGAATCACAGCCTCTGGGATGGGAGTCTCCTGTGTTTCTCCTTTGCTAGCAAAGCAGTAAACCTTCTTTATCCTTTTTCTCAAAACAAAACAAAACAAAGCAAACCTAAAAATACAATACTAGTTTTAAATGTAATTATAAGAATGTAACTATATATATACTATATATCAGGTATACTTCCTGTTACATTTTAAAACACTCAGCATTTTAAATAGGTGAAAAGGATAGGTGAGACAGACAATGTCATTTGGCAGTTATTTATAATAGATAGCAAGCCAGGTTCTTTGAATATTGAATATGTTGCTTAAATATATACAATTAAATCACTTGATGTTTACCCTGATTTTGACCATATTCCTTATCTTTTAAATGCAGCTACTAAAGAAAGTATCCAAGAGTACATCCATACTAAACTCTGATATCAAAGGTTGTACTGTGACCTACTGAAAAGACTGAGGTTAATTAAAATTACTCTTAAAGAGAGATGGCATGTGAGGGATATGAACAGTGTTGTTACTATTTAAGTATTTTTTATAATTTTAATTTCCAAAGGGATATTTTAAATTTCTTGATGTCTACTTCAAATATGCCAATTAAAAGAAATAGTTTGAGCTGGTTTGTAGTTCAGTGGCAGAATGCTTGCCCAGTATATGTGAGGCACTGGGTTCAATCCTCAGCATCACATATAAATTATTTACAAATAATATTTATTTATTTTTATTATTATTTTTTTATTGGTCTCACTCATGTATTTTGAGTCACAGCGACGAAGAGCTAACTAACACAAGTGATTTTGGCCAAGTTCCCCAGAGAGGCAGTGCAGCCTCTGACCGAGGTTTAGCACACTTCAATACCAGTCAGCAGCAGCAGCTTCTCGGGCACAGGGGCTGGGTTGGTGCCAGTTCTTCTGTGGGCAGGGATGAGGTTCATCAGTGCAGAATTGCAGCACCTGTCACCTTGCAAAGGATGGTGAGGGGCTTGTGGGAGTGGTGATCTGCACAGGGCTAATGGAGAGCCTGGCCGGAGTGATGGGCTCTTGGGTGTTGGAGGTCACCTCCGTGGAGAACCTCACACTCAAACACACATGACGGCTGCCGTCCCTGATAACCACAACCACTTTGAACCCAGTCTGCGGATCAGCATGAATGACCTGAGATTCTGACACACAGGGACAAGAGACAGATCTCTTCCAGGAACGTGACTTTCAGGTCCTTGAGCAGGTGGCCCAGCTTGGTGAAGGGGACCTGCAGCTTGTCCCCAGCTTTGCCTCCATGAGCCCCACAGCTTCAGTGCTGCAGGACCCCGCAGAGACCAGGCCTGGAGTCAGCTGCCACATCCCACACCAGGGCCCTGACGCTGCACCCGCCTCATCCCCATTGGGCATATTCCCAAGAAGCTTTAGGTCTCCTTAAAAGACAGTTGGCTGTTTAAAAAAACAACAATGTGGTGTGCACATTCAAAACATAAGTAAAAACCTTTGCCAGGAAATGGGTGAACTGGAGGCCATCATCTAAGCGAAGCCAGACAGAAGGTTGAAAAGAAACTGAGGCTTGGGAAGTGCTCGTGGAAGAGGTCTGGGTGCCCTGGGATGGGCATCCTTCTCAGGGGTCATTGTACCTTCCTGGCACTGGGTACAATGACAGGTTCCTCAAATACAGGCCCTTTATTTGAAGTGAGTATTCTGAGGGTCGTGCTCTAAACAGTGGCTGCAGTCGGCTGCTCCTAACCTGTGCCATTAATGTGCCCAGGAACCCAGTTCTACCCGCTGGCCCACGAATTCACACAGAATTCAATTACCAGCTGAGCCAGAGCTGTGGGAGTCTCTGTCCACTGACCCGTGCACCAGGAAGAAGACAATCAAGCAGCAGGTCACCTGGGATCAAGCCCATGGCTTTGGATGACCGTTTGTCACTTGGTATTGGGCAGGGAGCCATAAACACAGGAGACAGTGGGTGAAGCTAACTAATCACACCCTAGTGTGGCCGTAGCTTGTCCTCTTCAGGCAGAGCAGGAGAGCAGCAGTTGGAAGGCAAAAGTGCATTTGAAAGCAGAATCTGCCCAGCTCAGAGTGGAGCGGCCAGGGCAGGGAGACACAAGGAGGAGGTAGAGCAGCCCAGTCTTCAATTGGGAGCCCATGCACAAGGGCTTGGAAAGGAGTGGAGGGTAATTTCAAGGTTCCCAACAATTAAACCGGCGAGTGCTGCGTTATGTCAACCTGGGGTAACCATCATGACAGTCAGAGTGAAAAACAGAAGCCTATAAAAAACGCTTCTCCACTAACCAGCAACTCAGGGATAATGGGATCCAGAGCTCTTGAGGGAGAGTGTGGCTGCTGGGCCGTCAATCAGGTTGGCTCAGCCGTCTCACTTGCTGAGATAAGGGAAAGAGAGAAAAGAAGACTCCAAACTCTTTCCAACTGCTAAAACAGGAGGCCTGGGCTGTGGAGTTAAGCTAATGTGGGTTCAAATCTCATCTGCACCCACTAGAAATGGCAACGGGGGCCCAGTTCATCAATTTTGCTGAGACTTGGTATCCTCAGTCCTGAGAGGAGGAGAACACAGAACTCCCAGGTGGCTGGGAGGGCTAGAAGTAATGTATGTCCTTATATAGTGAATGGACAGAAGGTGCTTCCTGAGGACCATGAATTGGTCAAATAGTTCTCCTCAGGCTGTGGCTGGGGCTCAGTAGCAGAGCGCTTGCCGAGCATGTGGGAGGCACTGGGTTCTGTCCTCAGCACCACATAAAAGTGAATAAATCTATCAATAAATAAAATAATTATTCTAAAAATATGTTAATCCTCTTACTCTTCATCATTCTCATTAACCGAGTGACTTTGTGCAAGCTGCCTTCCTCTTTCTTTGCCATTAGTTTCTTTGTCTCAGGGTGGAAAACAGGGACCATCATCCTGGTCACTAGGCCAAGCTATTCCCCCCTTCAGTAGCAGACCAGAGTTATTTTCTGCGTGCTGATAACCTTCTCTCCCCGGGAGCACCTGCCCACCCAGAGGAAAGGGGCTCAGCACTTGATTTTCTAGGACTAATTGTCAAGTGGCCAAGGGCAGACCTCTTCACTCCCCACATGCAGCAGCTCGTCCCAAGTTCTGCACCTATCCTCTGAATACAAGAGCTGAAAGCCACAACTGAGTACATCTAACCAAATGTCTATAAAAACAATATGTCCATTAGTCAACTTCAGCTCACCTCATCTATTACACAATTGCACAGAAATGATATTCAATGGTGGATGTGGGTGCAGTGTATGGTGTCTGCAAAGGAATTGTGTCCAAACAAGGGCTCTCTTCTCTACCTGTCATTTCTACTAGGATCCTGCCCTCTGGATGACAGACAAAATAGCAGCAGTTCTCAAAACAGAAGCCAACTCCCAAGAGAGACAATGAGCACCTCCCCTGGCCCTTGCTATCCTGTTTCATCCCGTCTCTGCTGGGCTAAGTAGAAAGACTTCTAAGTCTATCAACTATAGTTTGCATCAAGCATCTCTCTTTGTTCATTTGCATAAAAATAAAATAATGATGTGGTGGTTAATGCTTGGTGGTTTTCCTAAAAGGAGAAAGAAGGTGACATTGGAGACTGCTGCCTACGTACTCTGCCTGACATAGAGTGTTGCAGAAGTCCCTCAGCCGAATGTGTCATGAGGAGGCTGAAGATTGGGGTACTGTATTAGGGCACTACTTAGAAATATAATATAGCATAATATACACATTTATTTATTTATTTTAGAGAGAGAAATAGGGAGAGGGTGAGAGAGAAAGATTATAAGAAAAGAGTTCAGATAAATATGGAGGCTGAGGGGTCCCCAGGTCGCCTCTGGCAAGCTGGAGATGAGGGATTGTTGGTGACCAGTTCCTGTCCAAAGTCAGCAGTCTTGAGACCTAAGAAGAGCCAATGAATTTGAATCCCAAAGCAGAAAAATGCTAATGTCTCAATTCAAGCTGTCAGGTCAAAAGAACTCTCTGTTAGTCAGAGAAGGCAGCCTGTTTTGTTCTATTCAGACCTTCAACAGATGGGCTGAGAGCCACCCAAATTAGATAGAATAAGAGTAAAGACTGTTTTTCTCAAACTATTGATTTAAATGTTAAGCTCATCCAGAAACATACTCACAGACACACCAGACTAACATTTGACCAGATAGCTGGGCACCACATAGTTCAATCAAGTTGACACATAAAATCAACCATCACAGATGCATACAGGCCCTATCAGGCCTGACGATTTTAGTTAGTACAGGGAATTTGTCAGGCAGTGTGGGCAAGTGGAATACATGTGCCTTGGAGTCAGTTGGACCTGCGGTCAAATACAGCTGGGCCTCTCTTTACTCCATCAGTCTTGGTTGACTCATAGAAAATTGCACATAGGTTTATTGCATAGAGTTCTAAGCTTATATGAGATGATTTAAACAAAACATCCATCAAGCGGTGTTTAATAAGCAGCGGCTAATAGGACTCCTACGATGATCTACGATGATGCTGATAAAATTTGGATCTGTGATCTTCACCTCATCAGCTGTATTCTGTACCATATTCAGGTTAACTCACCCTGAGATCTGCACCACCCCACAACCTGATTTTACCATTTACAAATGCACAGTTTAGCTTCCCAAACTACAAAGGAATGGATACCTTTCTAGTGATTGTTCTTGACTGAAGGAGGCTATTTTATCCACTACAGGCATAGTATCTAAGGCCTACAAGACTTCCAAAGGAAAATCTCATGTTTTATTCCTTGAAAAAAATTCTGGATAGAAAACACACACAAAAAAGAAAGTTTTAATGTTACAATTTACAAAGTTTAATTAAATATCCACAAAAAGTAATCATATGTCAACCAGCTGATTGTGAAGCAACTCATCTGTTATTACATGGAAATTACATTTGATGATGGCTATGTTTGCAGTTGGGGTGTCTGCTTTGATGTGGGGGAGGCCTCCAGAAATAAGAATGCCTAGGGTCTATGGAGGTCTTCACCCTCATGAAGACTGGGAATGTGCATGGACCCTGGTTGGGGAGCCAATGGAAAAACATTTGGGAGAGGAATGTCGGGATAATTGGATATTGAGTGGCGTGCGAGGCCAATGAGCCTGCTGAGTGTGGGGTTTGGGAAGGTTCTGGAGACACAGGGTGAAGAGCTTGGGGAGGAGTAACGGAAGCCCTGCTTGTCCCATCATTGGCAGGTCCCCACTTAGCATCCAAGTCAGTGGAGAGAAAAATCTGTGCCCAGGCATCTTTCAGCAAGTAGCACAGGGAGAACCATCAGACAGAGGAGAAGTAACTGCCGACAGCCTGAACCACAAACCTTCTAGCTAAACAGGAACAATTAAACGGAACCTGATGCCAAGAGAAATTCTCGCTCTAGTCATTCACTAGTCATCTCTTGGATTATCAGTGATATTTCCCTCTTTATCTTCTTTTCCTGCTCTGTACTATAATCTATCTTCACTAAGCAGAGTTCAAAATGCATAAAAAAATAAAATAAATTCCAGAGGAACTAGGCTTATTCCCTCTCTTGGGTGAAGCAACTCATCTGTTATGACATGGAAATTACATTTGATGATGGCTATGTTTGCAGTTGGGGTGTCTGCTTGGTGGATGGAGCTTGGTGCTCCTTGGAAAGGGAGGTGCCGACTTTGAATCAGGGCGATTCCCCAGTGGCTGGGCAAGCTGCTGGTGGCCGCCCACATCACACACTTAGTGCCTGCGCACCCACCACCCCGGGGAAGGAAAGAGGGTGTTCCACCACGGAGTGAGACAGGAAGCCAGCGGCTGAGACCGTGTCTTAGTTTGCTTGTGCTGCTCTAACAATATATCACAGGCTGGGTAGTTTATAAAGAGCAGAAATTCATCTCTCCCAGTTCTAGAGGCTGTAAGTCCAGGGTTAAGAACTGGCAGGGTTGGTGTCTGGTGAGGGCTGCTCTCTGCATCCAAGATGGAGGCCTGAAGGCTGTGTCCTCCCCGGGGGAGAAACGTCATGTGCAGAAGGCAGAAGGGCAGCAGGGGCCAGCTCCCCTGGGGAGCCCTTTCAAGAGGCAGTGAGACCTGTCCATGGAGGTGGAGGCCTTGTGACCCAACCCTGTCCCTAAAGCCAGCCTCCCAGTACTGTTGCATTGTGAACTAAGGTTCAACATGAATTTTTGGAGGGACACAGTCATTCAAAGCATCACAGAGGGCAAGATCAGATGGGTAGTTCCCCCAAGATGTGCCCGACCCTACCAAGTGACACACAAAGAATTGACAATACCCCAAGCTGCCAACCTGCAGGGGTGACCCCCTCCTTGCTGACTGTGTTTAAAGACTGCTCGCCATTACACGGACCACCAGACCAGCGCCTCGTACTCCCCAGGGGGCCCTTTCCCACTTCTCAGACAGGGCGAGTCAGGGCCATCGATGTAACTGGCCCCCACACCCCATGACACGGGTCCGTGTTTGCTGATTTCCTTCGATTCTCTTTTTAGGGTAAAATGGCACGTGGGTAGCTTGGCAAAGTTCACGTGTGTTACGGAGAAGAATTCTGTCTTTCTCCCTCTCTCTCTCCCCTCTATCCTCTTCCTCTCTGACTTCTCCAGACAAATCCACCGCAAACCCACAACCCTTTCAGGGGAAACCTTTATTATTTATTTTAACAAGCCTTTAGGTATCTCTTGTTATGTGCCAAATATGATTATAGGAGCATTTACAAATACCAAACTGTTACCAATAGCAACTGTATGTGATTGGCACCTATATTACCATCGTCTGTATTTTACAGAGTAAAAGAGGAACAGAGAAGTTAAGTAACTTTTCCAAGATCACACTGCTTACCATAGGCAGAACAAAGCTCTGAGCCCAGGCAGGCCATGATCATAACTATATCCCCATTTCTTTCACTGTGGCTGTCCTCAGACTGGGTTACACTTGTGGAATGTAAAGCTGGTCATGACCTTCTAATGACAATTTGGCCTTACCAGGTACGAGGGAGAGCCACTGCTCACCCCTCTGTTCTCACGTTGCAGAGTTGGCTTTGCTTGAAGCGGCCACTGCAAGGCAGCCTTGGGTGCCCGGCCTTCTTCTTCCTCATGCCTTCCTGCTCAAGGCTAGCGGTAGCTTAGATGATGTCAGAAAACTCAGAGGAGCAAGCAGGTTAGGACGGGGCAACACGCCCAGGAGCAAACAGAGATGAAGGTCGCCGGTCCCAGACGAGAAACCTAGAATCAAGGGTGACCATTTGTGCTCCTTTGTGTCCTGACCTGCAGCAGAAACCGACTCTGGTCAACTTAACCCCCTTCCAAAAAGGATGGTATTGGAAGGAGTCTGTGCGGCTCATCCCATGGAGGGAGATTTGATGGGCTTGACCAGTCAGGGCTCAGAAAGGCCTGGAGAGAGTGGCCATGGAGACCTCGGCAGCGGGGCTCGTGGGTGGCCTCTGTAGGACGTTCCTAAGGAATGTATCCAACTGCAAGCACCTCCCATCCTTTCTTCTTAATTTTTAATGGACACGTGGTCATTGTACATTTATTTTGTGGGCACAGTCTGGCAACCTAATTCCTGTGTGTGGTGTGTGATGAGATCAGGGTCATTGGTATCGCCATCACCTCAGACATTCATAATTTCTTTTTGCTGGAATATCTGAAATCCTCTCTTCTCTCTCTCTCTCTCTCTCTCTCCTAACTGAGCTATACCCCCAGCCCCTCTCTACTATCTATTTTGAAGTACTCAGTTTTAATGACCAGTACCCTGTTGTGCTATAGAACATTGGGGTGCTCCTTTTACCCAAGGACAGACACCCTGTGTCCACCACCAGCTTCCTTCCCTTCCCCTCTCCCTCGCGCCCTTTCCAGGCTCTGGTCATCACTGTTGTATTCTTCATTTCTGTGAGATCAACTTTTCAACTTCCACATATAGAACCTCTGCTGTTCATCTCTCTGTACCCGGCTTATCTTACGTAACAGAATATCCTCCAAGCTCATCCACGTTGCCACAAATGACAGGATTTCATTCTTTTTTTTTTTTTTAATGGCTCAATAGTATTCCAATGCATATGTGTACCACCTTTGCTTTATCCTGTCATCCACTGACGGACACTTTTGGCAGTTCCGTGTCCTGCATGTCTTGGCAATTGGGGATAATGCTGCAATAGACCTATGAGTAAAGATGATCTTTGCACCATATTGATTTCTTTTCCTTTGCACATGGACCCAGAGGTTAGGGTTGATGGATCATATGGCAGTTCTAATAGTTCTCATTTCTTGTGTTACTCCAGTGGATTTCCATTCTGCACAAAGAGACCCTGATTACAACAGGTCTGGTCCTAGGGGAAGCTCAGCCAGGCTGTGGGAAAGCCAGGGAGGAGGAATGGACACCCTGCAGGTAAGATCAGCAGCTGTTCACTCAATGTCCACCATGGCAGATCCCCAGCGTCACGATGCCCCATTCCTGTTCACCATACCGCCTGATCCATATCTTTCTGTTTTGACTCCACCTTGTTAATCTTGCCCTGATTCCTCTCTTGTCTTCCTTGATGGTCAGGTGTTGGTTCTTCTGGTCTCTGCCAGGGTGCCATTTTGGGAGGGACTTAGGTGGATTTTATTATCTTCCTGTATTTGTTTCTACCATTTTTTATTTTATAGTTATTAATGTCTGAATGACATTTTTTTTACTTGAATCATCTCATTTAATCTCAAAGGCTCTGTGAAACAGGCAGATGGCTATTGTTTCCACCACCCTGTAGAAGGCGAGCTGGGATGCAGGTCGACGGATGGCTTCAGTTACCAAGTAATCAAGAAGCAGCTTTTGCACTGAAACCTAGGGCTTCCAATTTTGTAATGCCAGGTTGCTTTCCACTCCTCCCATCATGATAGTTTCCAGGTTGCTATGTGTCTTTCCAGAACAGTCTTTGATTAATTTAATGCAGATCCTCTTGTTTTTCAGAGAAGAAAGAAGAGCAAGAATGAGGTAAAAGGCAGGAGGCAAGACTCTGCTGAGGATTTTTTATGGTAAAATAAGAAGGTTAAGTGTTCATTTCAGCGTGTTCAGAATATCTTGTGTTTTCCTTCCCTTGGCATTCCTTTTTTAATCCCTTGAAAAATAACAGTCGCAATTCACTCAGTGAATAAATAGGATCCAGCTCTCAGGCTGGCGGCCCTTCAGCCAACACCCACAGCTACATCATATTTCCTTCAGTCTTGGTAGGAAAGTCCTCTTGCCATTTAGACCTCTGTCAACACCAGTGGAAAGCTAAATGCAAATGACAAATCGGTTGTTATTACCAGTCTTGTCAAACCTCAGTCCCCACTGAGTTGGCTCACATGTGCTGCTGTTCCAAACTGGTTTAGCAGATACAGCAGGGGGTCCAGCTGCAATGGGTGTTGGGTGAGTCCCAACACCACCTGGAGATTATCTCAGAGATTCCTCCAGTGCCTAAGTCCTGGGGGGTGACCACCTCTGGGGTACATCTTAAATTAAGTCATTTTGCAAAACATCTGTGAATTCATTTATTCATTCAAAAGATATTTATTAAGTGCCAACTGTGTGCCAGGTGCTGGTCACAGGGCTAAGTGAACAATTTAAATTCTCTGCTTTTATTGAATAATTGAATGCCTATAGATTGTGTGTGTGTGTGTGTGTGTGTGTGTGTACATGTATATGTGTGGAGTGAGTTTTGATATCTTTTTTTTAATATTTATTTTTTAGTTGTAGTTGGACATAATATCTTTATTTATTTTTATGTGGTGCGGAGGATTGAACCCAGGGCCTCACGGGTGCTAGCTCTACCGCTGAGCCACAATCCCAGCCTGAGATTTGATTCTTAAGGAAGGAGTAATAGACTTCATTTCCTTCACAATCGAGGAGTTAGGGTGGATAAGCAAGGTTGTAACAGAACATCTCAAAATGGATTTGTTGTGGGTTAAGACCAGTAGGAGATGAGTACTGGGGATGGGAACCGGGAACAGGAAGGGAAGGAAGTGGGCAATGAAATTGACCAAATTGCTATGTGCATGTATGATTGTATCATGATAAATCCATCAATTTTGCATAACTATAAAGCACCAATAAAATTACATATATACACACATACATACATACACGCACAATCGTACAATCATTTAATAGTACGATTTGGGCTGGGCTTGCTTGGTAGTCTTTCTGCTGATCTTATCTGGGCTCATTCACAGTCACAGTCCTTGGTGGCTTACCCTCTGGGTTGCTAGCCAGACTGCTTCGTCTCTCTTGTCCATGGCCTCCTTGGTAGTCTTAGGGCTCCCAGAAGCCAGAGAAGACAAAACCTGTGTCTAAGCTCCGTTGACTGAAGCTAGTTTCACAGGCCAGCCCAGTTACAGGAGCGTGGAAGAGGCCCACTCAAGGGTGTGCGTGCCAAGAGGCACAGGCACACGGGGGCCGTCACTGCTGCAATCTGTGCAGATGTTGTGCAACAGGAAGTGGCACAGAATATGCCCTACTGGACAGTCACCTCTTCCACAGGTACTACATTCCCTGGGGGGATGCAGGTGACCTAGTGTAACCCAACTCTGAATTTTAACAGGAAGTCAGAAATCCATATATTTATTCTCCTACTTAAAATGTTTTGTAGTTAGTGCAAAAGTTTCAAACCTGTTGTGGCCAAAGCAAAGCATTTCTATGGGCTGATTTTACTTAAGAGTTCACAGCCTGTGACATCTGTCATTGAGAGTGGAACACTAGCATGTGGAGTATTGGTTTTGAAACATTTTGAAATTTTCAAGTAGTAAAAGGAAAACTGCAAAAAGATCTGAATTTCTTACTTTTGCTGGTATAGATTTTTTTTTTAAAAAAAGCAACTATCATCTATTATTCTCTGATGTTGTAGAAATGGGTAAAATCCTAAAATGAGAATAGCATGAAACTCACAATAACGTACAGTTCTTAAGTTATGAGAGTTAAAATCTTATACCAACATGTTCCTTATTCTTCAATTCTAAGATGTGCCTTTGTCATATACTACAATTTTGAAATCATCATCCAGCTTGATTTTTTTTCTACTTTTTTATCGGTGCATTATAATTGTACACAATAATGGGATTTATTGTTATACATTCAGACATGCACATAATATAACAATATAATTTGGCCGGTATCACTCCCCAGCACTTCCCCCACCCCCTCCTCTTATTCCTTGGTCCCTTTCCTCAACTAATCTACCTTTGATTTCCATGAAATCCAGCCCCACCTTTCTTTTCCTTTTTCTGCTCTAGCTTCCACATATGAGAGAAAATATATGACCCTTGACCTTCTGAGTTTGGCTTATTTTGCTTAATGGTCTCTAGTTCCACCCATTTTCCTGCAAATGCCATAATTTCATTTTTCTTTCACCATACTATAGAACTACATGCATATCCATGTTTATAGCAGCACAATTCACAACAGCCAAACTATGGAACCATTCTAGGTATCCATCAACAGATGCAAGGATAAAGAAAACGTGGTATATACACAATGGAGTTTTTTTCAGCCATAGCTTGATTTTGTAAATAAACATATGCACTATCATGTTTTTTTTTCTCCTTGGGTATATTATTAAGCAATTGTTTTCTTAAGGTACTGGATGCAGATTTAAGGTAAGTATGATACTGTCCTTATTTTTCTCATTTCATTCATGAATTGGTGAAAACTGTATAAGGTGTGTGGGTTGAATACGGTAACTTCTAGTAGGGTAGAAAGAGTACTGGTTTGAAATTTGATGTATCTCACTTTTAATCCTTGCTTCATTCTTTGTGGCTTTGGAATTTTTTTCTTTTACCTCTTTGAGTTCCAGTTTTCTTACTTGTTAAGTGAAAATAATAATATAGGCTTATACATTAAAGATTACATACATTGCCTTGCAATACCAGGCACACAATAAATACTCAGTACATGGTAGGTATTGTCACACACCCTTACAAGGAATCATGGGAATCTGTACATTTACTTCTATGCAGAGCGCGTGATGCAGATGGCTGGCCCCTGGTGTGAATGTTGAGGGCCAGTGCTGGCTCTGTCATTTCATGGCAGCAAATTCACTCAAGTGGCAGCCACATATAATTCTGCAGTAGAGGTGACAAGCATCCAGGGCATGGGACACCCTTGCCACCACCTTGACTTTGACAATGATTATCCTGCTGTTTGGTACTAGGACTGTTGGACTTTCAGGGTCTTTCTCAGCAACCATTGCCAAATCCTGGAGCTCAAGCAGTGGTGACCTTATTTACCGTTCCTCTTTTGGATATTATGGGCCAGCTCAGGTCAACCTTGTTTTATATGTTTATATAACATGTACATATGCTTCTTGTCTTTAAGCCTATTGATGTGATGAGTTATGTTTATTGATTTCCGTATGTTGAACCAACCTTGCATTCCTGAGATGTACCCCACTTGATCATGGTGCACTATCTGTTTAATGTTTTTATATGTGACTTGCCAGTATTTTATTAAGAATTTTTGTGTCTACGTTCATAAGGGATATTAGCCCAAAGTTTTCTTTCCTTGATGTGTCTTTGTCTGCTTCTGGAACCAGGGTTATACTAGCTTTATACAATGAGATTGAGGGGTTCCCTCTTTTCTATTTCATGGAATAATTTGAGGAGGATTGGTGTTATCCTTTCTACCTGAGGCATCACCAAAGTCATGTGTTCAACATGTCATTTCCCCACTGTTTGCTTCGACTCCATTTGTTGGAACTCTGGGGAGGAAGTGGTGTCAGGATGTCACCCAGCCCTGGTTCTCTCGGAGCTGTGCTTGGCTGTATTAGCCTCTGGGAACAGGTGGATGAGTAAAGGCCCATTGCTCATCTTTCTGTTGGTGACAGCTTTCTCCCCTGCCGCAGCAGGTGAACATGAACAGGTTGTGGGTCCTTACCTGAGCTGGTCTTGACCCCTATTATTCTTGGCCATCTCTGACAACCAAATCCATTTCCTGATTCTCTAATTGTGTCATGTGAATCTTAACTTGATTTGGATCTTTAAAGTTCCTGATTTTACTTTCTTTTTTCTCCACAGAAAGAAAGTAATAAATATAAAAACATGTTGACTTCAGGGTTGGGCAGATGTGGGTTTAGTTGCTGCCTACTAGCTATGATATTGAGTAAGTTAATTGGGTTTTCTGGGGCTCCGTTTCCTCATCTGTAAAATGGGTATGATGATACCCACCTATGGCACTATTTTGGGAATTAAACATGACATCACATTATTACATAAAAAGCCTAGCATTGTCCTTGGCACAGAGTAGGCACTGAACTCCTTAACTCAACAAGTATCTGTTAAGGTTTTACCATGGGCAAGGTGGCATTTTAGCAATGGGGGTACAGCAGAGAACAAAAACAGTTTCCATGTCAATCAAACTTACTTTCTAGAGGTTAAAACCATAAAACAGTCACTTAAATGGCTAAAGGAACAAAAGATGTCAAATAGTGAAGTGCTCTGAAGACAATATACCATAGGGAGGTGGGGGGAGGGGCAGGGAGGACAGGGAAACCCCCTTCAGGGGACTGATCAGTCAAGGCCTAGTTAACAAGAACCAGCCAGATGAGCAAAGACACAAGAGTCATCTTCTGGTTGAAGGAACCAGTGAGTGTGAAGCCCTCTTTCTGCTCTTCTTTCCAACTCTGACCCAAGGCTGGAACCTTGTGTTGCTTTCCTTTCTGACAACCTGCGTAGGGGATCCAGCCCTGGACCAAATCCTCTCTGTTCCCAGAGGCCGGTGGGAAGGAGCTGAGCTTGATCTCCTGATGAAACGTGGGTGCACAGTTTGTTCCCAACTGCCCAGACTCACCATTTTGGAGAAGCCTGTCCTGGCTTACAATAGCTTGCTCTCATCTCTGCTGTGTTTCTGAGACCTCAGGCTTTGGGCTTCCACGTTAAGATTCATGATTTCTGAAGGACTCTTGTCAGGCTGACTCACGTCCCCAGGTGGACCCTGGGGCCCTTCACACATAGTCACCACTCCTGCTGCTGCTTTGGTCACCACCCCTCCCCCACAGTGCCTGCTCCCATGTTTGGTTCCTGGACAAGGAATGCTCTTATCTTTCCACTCAACCCCCCCACCGCTGACACCCCCTTCCTCCTTTATGTCCTCTATTGCTGCTTTATCACTAGTATGTGTAGTGACTGCGGATCCCAAGAAACAGGTAAAATGCCCAAAGAAAATTTCCACTGGACCCCGAGCAGCGTCGGTTTGCAGAAGCAGCTCAATGAGTGAATGAATCTTCAGCAAACGTGTGGCCTCTCTTGGGTAACCTTGGCAAAGTTAGAAGCATTGGCCAGGTGATCCTAACTCCGTCTCAGAGGAGAAGCCCTGTTCTGGGAAGACAATGGTAGGACTTTCCTTTTCCTGGGCTCTGATTCCTAGAACTCAGGCCACAGAGGAATGCCAACGGGGTGTTGTTCTGGGTCCAAGGCAAAATCACTAGTGTCCCGTTGGGTCCCTGTGGCTTTTCTCTTGGTACCTGGTCTAGAGGTGAAGAGTTCAGGTGGAAGTGGCTGCCTGTCGTGCACATGTTCCCCAAGGCCGTGACTACCTTGGTCTAATCATCTCCATCATCTCGTTTCTAACAGACTATTTACAATCTGCCGGGACCACAGCAGTGACCTGCAGGCTTAAGAGGGAAGTAAACTGGTGTACCAGCGAGGGAGCTGCTCTCTGAGCTCTGACACCCACCCTGCCTCCCCCGTGAGCTCAGGGAAGATGTGGTTTATATTAGTGACCTGGAGAAAGTTCATGCCCTCTGGGAAGAGTGTGTCCATGAAATGGCAGGGTGATTAATGGTTTGTTTACAGCACTGACATCCAGCCTGTCAGGACCCTTTAGCAGCCTTTGATGTAAAACACACCGAGGGGCCCTGGGTCCTCCTTATCTCCTCAGAGGAGAGAAATCAGAAATGAAGAATGGTGGGCCAGGGCTCTGAATGCTGGGCTTCAGGGCTCCGAATGGTGAAAACAGACAAGAGCCAGCAATTAGGGGACGGCGGGGGAGTTAGGAGGGTGGGCAGCACTCAGCAGGGTGAGCCCGTGGTCTTTCTCCTTTTTCCTTCTCTCTTGGATCTTCTTCCTTGGGCACCCCCATGTCAACTGGGACCCTCAAGTCTCACAGGAGAGTGATTTCACATGTTATGCACACATGTTACCAGGAGTAACGCCACGCATGTTTGCATTTGTCAGGGACGGTGGGTGGGCAGTGGGCAGGCCACAGTATTGAACCCTTAATGACCATTGAAAGCACTCTGGCCTCTGGTTGAAGGAGCCATGTTTCTTTAAGAGAACAAAAGAACCCAAACTGATTCCCAGCCACCCAGGACAGACACTGGAGTTTGCAAAAAGGCGGCTACAAGCTGACTCCAGCCTACAGCTGTATTTTGTTTGGCTACAGAGAGCTGAAAAACTTTTTAGTAGTTGCCAATGCCTAACAATAAGATTTCCATTGCACAAAAACATTCAGAATGCTGCTGTCTTTTGGAATATGGGAGATCTTGGAGACTGGGCCTGTGTTTCTTCAGGGCCAAAGATCTGGGGCTGACCAAGGGTGCCCCCCTCAACTGAGTCCAAGCCTGTGTCTAGATCCTCCCCCAAATGATACTTCGCGTTTATACAATTCATTACTGCACTTGGGCTGCTGTTTTATTAATTCTTAGTTCAGTTCATGCCTGTTTTGATGAGTACTTAATGCAAATTCTTTGAATCAGCAAAAAAGTTTGTTTTCATCAGTAAAATAGGGATGTCAAAACTCACCTAATATGAGTGTTGATTTGGAAGCTGTTATCCAAAGTGACTTTTATTTTTTTTTTTGGTACTGGTGTGGAACCCAGGGGTACTTTTACCACTGAGTCCATCCCCAGTCCTTTTTATATTATTTTGAAGGTCTAAATTGCTGAGGCTGGCCTTGAACTTG
Organism: Ictidomys tridecemlineatus; assembly: GCF_052094955.1. Lineage (NCBI taxonomy): Eukaryota > Metazoa > Chordata > Mammalia > Rodentia > Sciuridae > Ictidomys > Ictidomys tridecemlineatus. The sequence continues at coordinate 39,202,837 of NC_135485.1, read as the reverse complement.
TGATCCTCCTGCCTCAGTCTCCCGAGTTGCTGGGATGACAGGCGTGCACCACCATACCAGGTTTATCAAATTGACACTTTAGAAAGTGCCTATATTTATGAAGATTCATCTGAAAGTCCTACAATATTCCAATGCAGCCTGGATTCTGGACTTTTAAAGAATTCTTTGAGAACACCAACCTCCAATTTTCCACTGTCTGACATGAGAATGTAGACATCTCGAGTAATTTCCCACTTCAGGGTTGATTAGTATTGGGTCAGACAAAACTGCATCTGGCTAAGAATGGAAAGATACAGAGAATAAAGAAATATCCTACCATGAGAGCACAGGAAGGTATCATCTAACATCTCTCTGGCTGCAATTTTTTTTCTATTTTCTTGTGGAAAAAATTAGGCAAAGGAGAGCTACAGTTGGTCTAATGAGTCACAACCCGTAACGAGACACAGGTGGCCTCAAACCCTTGCTTCTGGCAGGCATTCTGTTTGCCTTTTTTGTTGTGTAATTCCTCTTCTAGTTCTTCCCAGGCCAGTACCTGCAGTGTGGGAATCCAGAAGCAGTGGTGCTTGGTACAATTTCAGGTACAGTTCCAAGTGGTCCTGTCCATGGGCACAGAACTTCACCTCGATGGGAACAGGCCAGTTCATCTGGAATCAGTTCCACACTAAGGAGATGGCCAGCTCTTAATTGCGCTGCTCACATTATTGCTTCATAGGAAGAACTGGGCACATGCCTCTAAGCTGCATGTTCTCCCTCATGTACCTAAATTTGTATGAGTTAGAATACTTTGGCTGCAAGTAACAGACACACAAATGTAATTATTATCTCAATTGTCAGGGAGTCTGGCGATGGATTCAAATCTTTCCTACCAGAAGGGTTTATATAATCTTTTATATTTAATATCCTTTATATAATTCTTTAAAAAATTGCTAGACATGCCAAAGGGCAGCACAGTGAAATAAAAACCAAGAGATAAAACAGATCATGGAAACAGATCTCCATTGGAGTTAGCTGACAAGAGCTTTAAAATAACTATGATCACTATAGTTGAGATAACAGAGGGAAAAGTGGGAGAAACACAAGATCAAAGTGAAATTCAAAGACCTCATTAGATGAGTGAACAACCAATTAGACACAGCAGATGTGGTTAGTGAAGTAGAAGATAGTTTGAGTCTCTGTGTGTGTGTGTGTTTGTGTGTGTGTGTGTGTGTGTAATCAGTATACAGGAAAACAATGGGAAGGGTATAACTGGAATTAAAGCTTCCTGAAACTGTAGCATTATATGGTAAATGGTAAAAAAAAATAGTCATTTTTACTAGCAAAAAGCTTGTGATACATTTTTTACCTGTAAGTGATCCTGAAATGAAGAGCAAGATGTGCTTCACTATTAAGATAAAATGGAATCAAAAGAGTTAAAAATAGATAGGAAAAGAGAGAAAAGGAAAGAATAAATGTGTGAAATATAAAGTAAATGGAAAAATAATAGATAAAACAAGAATATATCATTAACTGCACTAGATATAAATGGACTAAATATTCCATTAAGTGACATTGTTTTAGTAGCTGGATGGTAGGTAGTGATACTGGAGGTTGGAAAGTTAGCCAACTCCAGGACCCATGACTTGTAGTAGCAAAGCATGTGCCTGGCTCATGTAGCAGGAAGACCAAATAATAATTATAACCTTTCATTTTAAGTAAAAACAGTGGGAAATAGAATATTAATAGTGTGCATGTTCGTTGTGACTGGTTGCATTTACCAAAGTATCAGAAAAGATCTGTTCAGGCAAGGATTTGATGATTTGAGAAAGGAAATAAAAAGCAGCCTTGTAGAGTCCAGATTCTTGGGGTATTAAAAGATTAAAAAATTCATCTATATCTAGGCTCCAAACAGAAATAAGATGGAGAAAAAATTTAATAATGGCCCATTAAGATTCAGATTTACAGCAAGATCAGATTAGGTGTGTGGTTTTCCTATCCAAGCCAAATGACTTCAAAATTGTTAACACTGCATTAAGAGAAAGTCAAATGAGATCAAGAAAGACACCTGTCGGACTTGAGAATTCTACCTAGGAACTAACATACGGAAGAGACTGGAAACATAGATATCTAGGAACCTTGGTATGTTTTTGAGGAAGTTTTATTGCCAAAGAAATATGAAAAAAAGAATCATGTACCTAAAACAAAAACCTTTTCTAGTTGAAGCTTGAAACCTTTAGACCTCAAAATCTCAACCTGCAGGAACAACTGTTGACAACTGAGCCACCCCTGAAGAGGGCATACTTTCCAATGTCCACTTCAGGTATAACCAAGGAGGAATGTCCCAGAGGTAGACAAGGAAGAATGTCCCAGAGGGGAGAGCTGTGGGTCATGGCAAATAACATACCTGCATCTAAGGTTTTGCTTTAGTGGAATTAGGATTGAATCAAGGAAGCTTCCCTACCCACAGAGAAGGGTTTTCATGATACCTGCCTGGCAGGACTCCATCATTGCTGTGTCCTAATGACTGCCGAGTGTTCACTGTGCTTCCTATTTGTGAATGAGGTTTCAAAGCAGTTATTCTGTATTCCCCACTGAGTAGTATGTGCCTGTGCGTGTGCTTGTGTGTGTTGTTTACAGGTGACTGGATCACAAGGGTGTGGAGGTGTCATAGGGGTTTGCATTCTGTAGAGGTTCTGGAGTTTAAAGTGGAACTTCGAGTCATCCCCCCTAAGGAGAGGAAAAGCTTGTTGTTGATGTGAGAAGACAAGAGAAATGGACTCTTGGTGACTCAAGTGTTGGGCAGTGACCAAGAATGGTCTGTGTTCACCAAAACATGTCTCCTTTACCTCCTGTACACAGAGCCAGTCCTCTTGCCTTTCTTCCCTTGCAGTTATGAGGGACCCAGTGCCTGAATCTGCGGGAAAAGCCTTTTTGCCACTTTCAGTCCTGGCCCATAGAAACCTCGGATGTGAAATTATGGCATTTGCCAGTAAATGGATGGAAATGGAGACTATCGTGCCAAGTGAAATAAGCCAATCCTAAAGAAACAAAGGCTGAGTGTTCTCTCTGATATGTAGATACTAACTCATGATATGGGTGGAGGAGGGAAGAATATAAGTTCATTAGATTAGACAAAGGGGAATAAAGGGAAGGGAGGGGGGATGGGAATAGGAAAGACAGAATAAATCAGACACTACTTTCCTATGTTCATATATGACTCCATACCATGTTCAACTACAAGAATGGGAAGTTATATTCCACATATGTATAATATATCAAAGTACATTCTACTGTCATGTATATCTAAAAAGAACAAATAATTAAAAAAAAAACCCTACATACAATCTCCTATGTTCCATCTTCATCTATAGACCAACTGGATGTTCATGCCCAGGGTGACTTTGGAAGCCATATGATAAATGTAGAGCCTCCGTCATCCTGGGTCTCAGAATGTAACCTCCCTGTGTTCCCATCTCCCACCTGATTGGCTTTTAAAAATTCCTCCGTATAAGACTGCGGAGATTTTGCAGTTGTGGCTGGTGTTACCTTAATTAATATACCAGCCTTCCCTGCAAGTCATTCTCTACATTCTTTGACACCCTCTAACTTATGCACTTATGACAGAGAGCAAATTATGAGCTTTGACAGCTGGCCAAGCCGTTATTCAGAAGAAACATATTATCTTGCTGAGTTTGGGATAAACCAAAGAACTGTCAAGGGTAAAGCATATGGTCATCAGTCATCCTACAGTAGTGGGTGGGAGTCTTTTTACAATCCCATTCTTGAGCTTCCCCTACTGCCAAAACACTCTTCCCGCAATTCCAGTTATTAAAGAGGTAGCAAGGGTTGTAGGAACGGCCTTTGCTTAATTCTCTTCCAAAGCCTTATGATGCTGTGGATATACTTATGATGTGTCCTGAGAGCAGTGTTCTGCCACGGGGTCAAAATATTTCCCCACAAAGCCCAAATCCTGGAAATGTCTGACTAACGTTAGCATCATGTCTTAAGGGGGTGAAATAGCCCTGCTATCTGGCCCCAGGAATGTAAGCCTCCTCATTTCAAGTAATTCATCTCCAAGGGGTGTTTCTGTGTTTTTCTTGGTCAACTACACAGTCATCTCTTTTTGTAGCCAGGAGTAATTTGTTTCTCTGAAACCGTCCAGCTTACAAGGTTTGTCTTCCAACCAGGAAGGGCGTTGTGGTGCAGTTCTTTCTGACACACAACTGATTCATGATTGCTTTAGGGAAATAGCTCCTTGTCATCCTATTAGAATACGAATTTGGCAGTGGGGTAAGATTTCAGTTCAGTGAGTAAAAGAATAGTGGAGAAATGCGTGTCGTTGAGCCTGAGTGTGACCATGTGTATCTGTCTTTTATTATGCAATGGGTCTAAAAAAATGTCAGCGAGATTCTCAAAGATGGGAATCAGGTTTCCCCGCAAGGCTGAGGACAGGCCCAGTTAAGCTGTTATGAATCTGATGTTTTAGATATAAAATCAAATGAGGAGGAAACAAACTTTGGCCCTCACCGGATGGCCCGCAAGTGCAGAGCAGGAGATGTGAAGTTGTACGTTCTTTCTGTCAATTAGAGGCTGCCCTCCTGCCATGCACCCCTGCAGGTTGAAGAAGATGACTTCAGAGACTGAGTCGCTGGATTGCAATCTGTCATTCATCAGAAAGATTGGCAGATGAAAATTTGGGATTTGGGAATTTGGTGTTAGACTCTTATTGTTACACCTTGTAATAAGGCTCGGATTGACCCACTGACAGGCTGATTCGCTTATTTAACAAGTATTTATCAAACAGCTGTCACATTAGAGGTCCTGGTCTGGGCTCTGGGGAGACCATGGGGCACAAAAGAGAGTTTCTTCCTCTGTGGAGTTTGCAGTCTGGTTGGAGACACAGATCAATAAACAGACTCAATCACAGTGGCGACCAGGGAATGCTACAAAGTGTGTATACAGTTGCTTAGGGAGGCCAGGGAAGGGTCTGCCAACCCAGTTCTGTGGAGGGCTCAGGAAAGATTCCCTGGAAGAAAGGAAGTCTCGACTGTCACATAAAAGATGAGGGACAGCTAGGCGAAGGCTGCAGTTGGGATTAGGGAGAATTTGGCAAGGGAAGGCAACAAGCTAGAGAATTTGAAGCCGAGGGAAATGCAGAAAGCATGGTGTGGAGGGACCCGGGGGAGTGGGCAGGAAAAACTGAAAGCAAGCTGCAAATCTGCAGAATTTGTGGCCCATTTCTCATGTGGCTAGACTGTTTGCAAGAGAAAGAGGGGCTGTTGAATCAGCTTAAAATGAGCTTGAAAATAGCTTGACTTTGTAGTTAGTTCTCTTTGCAGAGCTCGGAGGCTGGACAGATGCACGTGGTGGGCAGCTGGCTTCTTCCGACCTCTGCTGCACGTCCACTTTGTTCCATTTTCTTACAGACGTCCTCCCCAGATCTCCAACTCACTCTAAATAATCTGTGCTAGCAAAGTGAAGAGAAAGAGTAAATATTGCAAGTGACAGATGATCCTAAATCCTCCATCTGATTTGGGATTGTGATCACATAGACAGGGACCAGACACACACACATAATCACATGCATGCTCACTTTTTTTTTTTTTTAAAGAAGCTTTATTGGGAACAGAGGAAGGGAGGAGGGAAAGGGGAAGGACTGGGGACTGAATTGTAGCAAATTAAATTCCATAATTGTATAATTATGTCAATATGAACCTCAATATTATGTCTAACTATAATGCACAAGTAAAAAAAAATAAAAAACAACAGCTTTTTTGAGGTATAATTGATGCACGACAAGTTGCACATATTCAGTGCATACAAAGTGATGAACTTGGACTTATTCATATACTTATGAAGGCATCACATTTTTTCTTGATTGTGTGTTCCTTGCTTCACCCCAAAGGCTTTGTAGATGGTCCATATTCTCCCTCTAATGTGCCTCTGCTTTCCTAAATAAACTTTGGTCTCTGATTATCTATGTATTATCTATGTTAAGGAACATTATAATTTCAAGAACTGTGATTTTCAACATGTCTTTAAACTAATTTCCAAAGATTCTCTAGCCTGCTTTACCACTGTATTCGTTTTCCATTCCAAACACTTGACACAATGAACTTCTAAAAAGAAAATGTGTGTGCTGGATGTGGTGGTGCATGCCTGTCATTCCAGCCACGCGTGAGGCTGATACAGAGGATCCCAAATTTGAGGTCAGCCTCAGAAATTTAGGGAGACCCTCAGCAACTTAGTGAGACCCTGTCTCAAAATAAAAAAAAATAAATAAATAAAAAGGGCTGGGACGTGGCTCGGTGATAAAGTGTCCCTGGATGGGATCCTCAGTACTGCGCCACCCTGCAAAGGAAAAGGTTTATCATGGCTTGAGGTTTTGGAAGCTTCAGTCCAAGTAGGGTGGCCCCATTGACTTGGGGCCTGTGGAAGGACAGCACATCATGGCAGGGACCACGGGTGGGGGGCGGGGGGATAAAGCCACTGCCCTCACAGCTAGAATCTGAAAAAGAGGAAGACTAGAATCCTACTATCCTCAAGGGACCGCCCCCAGTGACCTGAAGACTTCCCATACAACCCCACCTCCCCACCTCCTGAAGTCCGTACCACCTTCCAAAAGTGCCACAGGTTGGGGACCAAGCCTTTATTTAGCACATGGTCTTTTGAGGGGCAATTATCCAAATCATAGTAATCACAGACCCCTTTTGTGTTTTGGGGCTTTGAGAGGATGTTGGTGCCTCTGTGGCTGAGCGTGTCTCTGTGGGGAGGGGACCAGGTCTCTGCGTCCCAGAGCTTATGATTTGTGTGTGTGTCTGGGACAGAGTGCATCATGGCACACACAGAGCACTTACTGGATTCTTTTCTCCAGGAGGGACAGTGTGCCGGTTTGGTCAATTCTCTAAGGAAATATTCAGAGTGAAGTAACGGGAACAGCAATTCATTTGTCAAAACAAACACAGGCGGCCCTGTACCAGCAAACCTGTGGAGAGTAACTTGCTCAATATTTTAAATGGGTTTTAAAGGAGGATTTGGGGTCTTAAACTTGACATTGGGGAGAAAAAAAAATAATCCATGTTAAGAAGGAACATATGTGAGACAGACGTCGGGCAGCTGAATGTCGTGGGTAAGTTTGACACATTTTAAGTCGCAATTCTAAATTTGAAAAAAAAAAGATCTAATCTTATAAAGTTCACCTTGCAAAAAAGTTCTTTTGAAATAGACAAGCTGTTCTGCATGACATTTACCTAATGGTATGGAGTTTTGCAAACAAAAGTGCAAAAGAATCTTAGCTTTGCTGATAGACCTTCAAGAGTAATATCTAGGTCTGGAAGATTTCCCTGACTTGTACTATTCTAAACTGTTTTTAACAATCAAGACATTCCCACCCACTCTTTGGATCTCACAAGAGTCATAGAAAGGCTGCTCCAAATGGAATGAGCAGATACACATGTGATAAAAAATTAATAGCAAGAAAAAAATTAAATTTTGCCAGTCCTAGTGGCACACACCTGTAATCCCAGCCAACTCGGGGAGGCTGAGGCAGGAGGATTGTGAGTTCAAAGTCAGCTTCAGCAATTTAGCGAGACCCCAGCAACTCCGTGAGACCCTGTTTCTAAATAAAATACAAAAAAGAGCTGGGGTGTGGCTCAGTGTTTAAGTGCCCCTGAGTTCAATCCCAGTACCCCAAAAGATGAATGAATGAGTAAATAAATAAATAAATAAAATTTTGACTGTTTACATCAGAAAACATCCCTAGAATCTATGAATCAGTGAGCCCAGCAGGCTTTAAGGGATTCAAAGGGAGCCAGTTGATTGCAGGAAGGTTAAAGCAAAAAGAACCTAGATCTTCAGAGACCTATTTCTTAAATGCACACATGACTTAATGCTTTTCATAATAATTCTGAGAGGTTCACATTGTTCCCAATTTACTGCTGTATAAAGTTTGGGGAAGTGCAGAGATTTTCCCAAGTCTCTAATTATTGAACATTAAATTAATATTTTAACCTAAAGCCACCACACATCTGTTCAGCACTCCTGCTTCCAATGGCAAAGCTGGTCCCACCTGCATAAATTTAATTTGAAAGTTAAGGATAAAAGATCTTTGACAAGCAAGAAACATTCAACGACTTTTTAAATCAAACAGAATCCTGGGATGAAAACACATGGAAACAGGAATGAAATTGTTTCTGCATAGCTACTTAATTTAATCCAGTAAACCCAAGCACTTTCCAGGCCCTGGTTTAAGCACTTTGAAAATGTGCTTAAACAATCTTATGTGGTAGGTACAACTGGCATCTCCCTTTTACAGAAAAATAAACAGAGAGGTTAAGTAACTTGCCTGAGGTTACCCAGCTAGTAAGTGGCAGGGCAGAGATCCAGCTCCAGAAAGACAGGCCTGAGAGTCTGCGTTTTTAACTTTCAGGCTGTTGCTTCTTTGATCAGTCAACATGAGGTCTAAGGAAATTCCACATTAAGGTGCTGAGTCAGATGTTCAGGTTTTATAGTGTATTTACTTACCCAGTGTCAGATGCACTTTAGGAAAAGCAGATTTTCAAAGCTTTCCTGAATAGCACCATGTCACAGAACATGAGGCCTGGATGTCTGTATCTGACGAGGATCTCTTGACCCTGTGTGACCCCCATGTGCTCTTCTCCGGGGTGGTCTAATTTCATTGGCCACGGTGAATCAGATCCCATGGCTTCTCTTGGGGGACAGTGGGTGGAGGGCTTGTCCTGCCTGCAGAGTCAGGACTCTCTGATTGGCACAGGGTGATACAGAGGGTCTCCTTTTGTGTTTCTCCATCATTTGTAATGCTCAGTCACAATAGGCACTAAGAAGCAAATCATATTCCATGCAAGTATGGTTATGTTAAAATGAACCCCACTGTTATGTATCATTGTAGTGCCCTAATAAAACTATTTAAAATAGTAAAAAGCCAATATGCACTAAGATGCTTCAGAAAACAACAACAATAACATTAAGAGTAACCCTCACCACTAATCACACACACACACACACACACACACACACACACACACACACACACAGAGCTGAGTCAGGAGCCACGTGAACAAATATTTGTGCCAAGGTCTAATGGGGCACTGCTGTGCTTGAGTTAAAGGCTGGGAACTCTCAAAGGAATAGTGTCAGCAGAATTGAGACTGCCCTGTAAGGTGTTACGACATTGAAAAACAAGGGGTGGGGGTGGCAATATGGTAGAGCACTTTCAGATAGTGGTTAATGATGGGCAGGAACTTTTTAAAATAAAACCAATAGATTGTATTGTGCATACTTGAGGTTCACAGCATGATGTTGTGGGGCAGATATGGTTAGTGAAATGGTTGCTATAGTGGAGCAGATGAACATGTCGGTCATCTCAGTCACTTTTTTGGTGATAAGAGCAGCTAAAATCTACTTGCTTAGCAAAATCCCTAATGCAATACAATTTTATGAATTTTAGTCGGGTGCTAAGCTTGTTCGTTCTACATGTCTGCTATTTTGTCTCCTTTGACAAAATCAAGTCCAAGGAGACTAAACACTTGCTACAATATTCTCACCCAATTCCCTTTTCTCTAACTAGGTCAGGGCATAAATAAACAGTGATTTCCCCCTTTATAGAAAGACAAGTTGGACAAACTATGAAGCAAAAGAGGAAATATTATGTAGCAGTAGGTTCTACTTCCATTTCTTTTAGCTGACCATTGTCTCTTGTGTAAAATAAAGTAACAAAAAGTTTCCTTTAATTCTTGTCTCTTTTGCAAGGGTTTTCTAACTTCACAAAGAACTTCCATTTGTTTCTTTTTAACTTTTTCCCCTCAGAAAGGCAGAAGGCCTGAGATGTAAATTATCATGTTTAATCAGTTCCTAAAGGACATATCAAGTCTTGGGAGAAAACAAAATTCCAAACAGTGTATTTAATCTAGGGAGTATTATTTAAAATGTTTTCTCATCACCAGAACCTAACAGGTAGCAGATTTACCCAACTCTGGACTTTTCCAAGTGAAAACTCTGGAAAATTTATCCTTGTGGCCTGAACATTTAAACCCATTCAGATTTTGGAAGGAGATGGCTGGAATGTCTTGGGTCTCTGGAAAGAAAAGTGCTTGCCTGCAAGGTGTGTTCAAGTTTTGCTCAAGCAGAGAATGACTACAACACTGAGAATCGTAGCTGACCTCAGCATTTCCAGATGTGGAACCAAGTGTCAACATAAATTTCCCCAGATTTTTCTTTTTTGCAAGTGTGGGCTTGACTGGAACACACAAGGAGAAAGCATGAGTTGGTGGCCCCTCTTCCCACGTGAAAGGGCTGCACTGTGTCCCCCGGGGCACCCACCTCATGTTTCAAAGCCAGCTCTCAAGTGATGGAGCTGAACCACGGTTTTGTCTGCTTTGGAACAGACTAGAATATGAAGTTCCAAGAAATGGAGGTGGAAGGGGACCTGAGAGAAGAGAATCCACCTCTCATGCACTTTCAGTTTTGTTTCAAGACACACGGAAATAGCTTTCTTTTCAACCTTGTATTCTACAGAGTTCCATGTGCACTGTGGTCTATCACCTTCACAGTCTTAATTTTAGTGTTGACAAGATTCTCTTAAGTATCTTATAATGGAATTCACTCTTCTTTGCTATTCGAAACTGAATCTTTTCTAAATGTTTAGTAATAGAAAAAAAAAAAAGGTCCTCTGCCATTAGTATTTTCATGAGCATAATTGTTTTTCAAAACATTTGGTGGTGTTTCTATTTTTCAGAGTGTCTTTTCAATGGGATTTTTATGAATTATTGGTGCACACCCTCCTTTGGCTCTTCCAGGATATCATTGCTTGGAAAGTCATTAACAAGCAAGCCAGGAAAAAAAAAAAGAGAGAGAGAGAGAGAGAACTGGGGAAATGTTCATTGTTTTAGTCAGCTTTTTTGCCACTGTGATCCGACAAGAATAGTCAGAGGAGGAAAACTTTATTTTGGGGCTCATGGTTTCAGAGGTCTCGGTCCATAGATGGCCGACTCTGTTCCTCGGGGTCTGAGGTGAGGCAGAACAACATGGTGGAGGAATCTGGTGGAGGGAAGCTGCTCAACATGGCACCAGGAAGCAGAGAGAGAGAACTCTCACCAAGGATAAAATATGTTCCTCAAAGGTGCGCCCCCATACTGACCCACCAGGCACACCCCCAGTGACCCACCTCCTCCAGCCACACCCTACCTGCCTACAGTTACCACCAAGTTAATCCCTATCAGAGAATCAAGTCACTGATTAGGTGAAAGCTCTCATAATCCAATCATTTCACCTCTAAACACTTTTGCGCTCACACACAAGCTTCTGGGGACACCTCATATCTAAACCATAACATTCATTCAATGAAATGTTAAAAATTAAATGCTGTTTAAAAATTTTAAATATTTATTTGTTTTTGTGTTACTGGGGATTGAGCCTAGGGGTGCTCTACCACTGTGCTATATCTCAAGGCCTTTCTTGTTTATTTCTTGTTTTTGACCAGGGTCTCACTAAATTGCCCAGGCTGGCCACTAACTTTGATCCTCCTGTTTCAGCCTCCAAATCACTGGGATTACAGGTACGTACCATCGTGCCCAAGTAAAATGACTTTTTTCGAATGCAAGAATGTTAAAAGTAGATTTTAAGAAATGCCCACAATTATAACCATCCTAATATCATAATTCCACAACCACCTATACCAAAATACGACTGTGTTTCCTATTTGGCCAGTCTTCGCCTTTGCAAAGATGTAACAGCCCAGCAAACACATCCAGCACCCCCTCCTCCCCACAAAGGAGCTGTGTTGGCTAATTAAATCCTCCTGGGAAACTATAAGGAAGCAACTGCCAATTTTTCTGTTTTATGAACAAGAAACTGAAGAATCAGAAAAGTTACATAAGCTGCCCAAGGTCACCACTGTACTCCCCAAGTCTCCCTGAGCCCAGTAACTCTCTCAGCATCTTCTTATTCATGAGATGTTTTGCGGATTTCATAGGCTTGAGGAAGCGCCTGCTGGGCCTGACCCTGACCCTGCAGCCTGTTGGCAGCTGTCGTCTGGGGATGACCTTCCTCATTTCCCCAGAGATTCCCTTCACCTCTCCCTTCCTAGGATCCTCTCCCCTGCGTTCCTGTCGGCCTGTTTCTTGGTTTATTCTCTCAATTTGCTGGAGCACGGCTGAGGAGGAGAAGAGTGCAGAGGAGGTCCCCTCTTTGGATTTTGAAAATGCCCACTAAGCCCTGCCTTCCTTTATCTCAAGTACTGCACGTAGAGTCCTAGGCGACAGTCCCTTTCCTCCAGAATGTTTAAGGAATCACTCCATCGACTTCTAGCTTCTGGTGTTGAGAAGGCAGACTCCATTTCTGATTCTTGACCCTTTGTATAAAACCTGCTTTTGCTTTCTGGAAGGTTTTAGAATCTTCTGTTTACCCCTTGTTGCCTTAAGTGGGGTCCCTGAGACACAGACTGAATAGAACTGAAATGCACCTGATTCACTGAGGGATTAATCTCAAGCCAAGGGAGGTGAGGGCAGCATGAAGGGCCTGGGAAGGAGCTGAAGAACGGGTCTCCCCTGGAGTCGAGCTTCCCGGTAAACTGAGGGGGTACTGTGGACCAAGAATTGTCCCAGAGAGTTGTCCCCCTTTGAAGGCAAGGTGACTGAACTTTTGAACCTTGAAGTTGGTAGGTCATGGGTTGTGAGTTCTGAGCAGGAGCAGAGTGGTGGGTGGAACCCCCCAGAAGGCATAGCTTCTGTTGGGCTGAAGGCTGTTTTCTAGAGAGGGGGGCTGTGTGCCCTTAGCAGCTGCTGTGGCTGGCGAGTGTTCCTCCAAAGTTCATGTGTTGAGACGTAGTCCCCAAATTCCCATGATAAGGATATGTAGAGGTGGGGCCTGTGGGTGGTCAATTGGATTAGATGAGGTCATGAGGTGGGGCCCGGAGATGGCATTGTAAAGAGAAAGAGAGACACCAGCTAAGCACACTTGCTCTGCCTGTGGGATCGTGCAGCAAGAAGGCCCAAGCCAGATGCCTAGGCAGATGCTGGTGCCATGATCTTGGACTTCTCAGCCTCCAGAACTGGAAGAAGTGTATCTCGTCAGGTATTGTGAAGGCCACATAAATGGATGAAGGCCGCAGCCAGCCTTCCTAGCAGCTGGAGGGTGCAAGGCCTGGACATTGGAACTCTTGGACGTGTGTGTCTTCTTCTAGAATTTTTTTTCTTTTTTTTTTTCTCTTTCTTCTTTCTGAAATTTAAAAAATTTCTGAGATCTTACCTTGAAATTCGAAGTCCTCTTCTTTACTCTTCTTTATGTCAGTAGTTTTCTGCTCCTGTTTCATGGTGAGCCACCTTTTCTTCTGATGATATTAACAGTAGCTTTGTCTCTGTTTCCTCTGACTTACTTGTGGAGGGCTCCATCTCAAGTGAAGGGAGGCTCATTGGTTTTTGTTCCTAATCTTTTGTATCTAAGGCTCTTCCCCACACATCTACTTGGCTGCATGCTCACATGAAATAGTTGGGCTCTGAAATGCTGATGAGAAATTCTTGAGTTAGTGGAGTTGTGGTTATTATTATTGTTATTATTATTTTAGTACAGGGGGTTGAACCCAGAGGCACTTTACCACTGAGCCACATTCCCAGCCCTTTTAATTTTTTATTTTGAGATAGATGGGTCTTTCTAAGTTGCTTAGAACTTTACTAAATTGCTGAGGCTGGCCTTGAACTTGTGATCCTCCTGCCTCAGCCTCCTGATCCAGTGTTATTATAGGCATGGGCCACCACGTCCCACTAGTGGAGTTATTGACTATGAACTTGCTGTAGGGTGACCTGGAGAGGTCATGTTTCTTTGAGGAGGGCACTAAGACTGTTAGGTCTTTTCTTGTGACTTGATTAGATTCCACAGAGAAGCTTCTGCCAATCTTCTGCATGGAAGAGACAAACCTGGTCTCCATTGGTTTGAGAGCCATGTAGGAGGAGATAACTAGTGGTTTCAAAATCCAGTAAATCTTCATTTGACCTTCCTATTTACCATTTTCCAAAGGCCATTCTTGGTCTCACTCCAGTGTAAAAGAGAGCTGGTCACCAGGCTCATGGGATGAGAGAAGGAATACAAGGGACCTAATGGCTTCTTAAACAGACTTTCACCCAATGCCACCTGTTCCAGAGTCACTGCTCTCCTAACATCTAGAAAAGCTTGATGCCTCCAATGCATGATGCGTCTGTGGATTCTTTGCTATAAATAGTCTCCACTCTCTCCGTATAGGATTTAAGTTTCTTGAATCAGTAACTATTCATCCATCTGCTTTCCGGCTTCCACAACTGGGCAGCATTGTCTGCTCTGGAATTCTTTGTTCTTGTACATTTATGCCTCTTTTTTTTTCATCTTTATGCTATTATTTTAGTGGAATCACAGGAGGCAGTAGACATTAAAGCATGTGCTCCATCCGACATCTTTAACTGATATCCACGATAGAATCTTCTAATCGTCTTTCTTTCAGGGGAAAGAAATTCACCTCTGAAACTTCTCTCAACATCTGTTTCATTCTAACTGTGTTGAGCCTGTCTTCTTCAGTGGTAAGGACTGTCCTTGTTATGTTTTAGATATGAGGTGTCCCCTCCAAACTCCTGTGTTAATGCAAAATATTCAGAGGTGAAATGATTATGAGAGTTATAACCCAGTCAGTCTATCATAATTCGAATGGGTAGTAGGGTAGAAACTGTAGGTAAGAGGGCTGTGGCTGGAGGAGGTGGTCACTGGGGATGTGCTCTGGAAGGGGGGCAAACTCTGGAAGGGTGCATCTTCCCTGACACTACCCCCCCACGACCACCCCCCTGTCTCTCTGCTTCCTGGCCACCATGATGTTCTGGGTCATCTTGGGCCCAGAGCAATGGAGTTGGCCTACCATGGACTGAACTTCTGAAACTATAAGCCAAAATAAACCTTTCCTCTTCTAAATTGTTCTTGTTGGGTATTTTGGCTATTGTGAGAAAAAGCTGACTAACAGAGTTCTCATAACCTGAACTTCTTTTCTTGTGTGTACTTGATAAAGATAACTAATAAAAATTTTCTCTTGTCAAATATTTATACAACATTGTATGTTCAAAATTGGGTTAGATCTTCAAAGGGTATATCTAATTGGAGAAGAAAAACATACACATTATGTTGTTCTACTGTGTTAAATAATCAATAATCCATTCACAGATTCTATAGCCAAAAAAACTTTACATAGTATCTTTGAAACTCCACAAGAACATTTCCTTAATTTACTTGTGATTTAAGTTCCCTTAATTCACTAACACTTTATGAGAGGTGTTTTACTGTAGTCTTCTAAGTCTTGCTCTAATGTCAAAGAGCTGACTAGAGCTATAGCATCAGAAATAGCTGTGATGGTAGAATGTAAAGGTATTTCTACTCTCCTGACAAGGGCCATTAAAAAAAAAAAAGTGCCTAAGATCAGAAAGAAAATTCAAAAGCTAGAACTACAGGGACAATAATCTAACAGCACATGTTGTTGGTGCCTTACTCGTATCCCTTTGACCTTCACCTCTTCCCCTTGACCTTGACCTTGCTTGCTCTGTACACCTGGGGCCGCTTGCTGTGAACATCTACCAAGTTCCCATGAAGGGTTCTCCTGACTGCAGTGTTAAGCTCAGCTTGAGCACAGGGGACATCAGAAACACCAAAGAGTTAAAATCCCTGGAAATCACCCTTCAATCAATGTCATAAAGGAGATGTTACTGGTGGCTGGGTTCCCCAGTTTCCTAGCCCCTGGGTTGGGATAACTCTGTGCCTTCTGTACTGTCTCCCCAGAGCTCCTGGGTAGATTGCATTCTGGTTGCTCCCAGTGATAACCTGCTCAGTAACACGCTCTTTAATGGCTTCCTTACCTTTTGTGTTTCATTTCTTCTCACAATGTAGAGGGAAAACACCAAAGCATTTGTTTCTATTTTCTCACTCAACAACCAGCACAGAAGAGTTCTGTGACTTTTGGTCACCAAGAAACAATGATCTATATTTACCAATGATCTATAATTTTGTGGTAGGTAGTAGCTGGCAATGATCTATAATTTTGTGGTAGGTAGTAGCTGGCATCCTCTAGTTCAATCCAGTTCTGACATATCTACCTGGAGATAGCCTCAGGTCCCATAGGAGGAGGGCTCTGTCCCATAAGCCTGCCTCCTACTTCTCATGCCTATTGCAAGTCCCCATGATTTAGCCTAGTGCTTCCGATGGACCAGCTATAAACTGGAGTTCCCACAACCCCCTCCTTGCTTTCTGTTAATCTGCTAGAGTGGTTCAAAGAACTCAGGGAAACACACTTACATTTATCATAAAAGATATCGCAAAGGATACAAAGGAAGAGATGCCCAGGACAAGATATCGGGGGAGGGGTGCAAAGTGGCCATCGTCTCCCAGGAGCGCCATCCCCCAGCAACCTCCATGTGTCCAGCCATCTGGAAGCTCCCCAAACCCTGTCCTTTGGGGTTTTAATGGAGGATTCAACATTAGGCATGATCAATTACACCAATGGCCACTGTGATCAACTTCACCTTCAGCCTCTTTCCCTTCCCCAGAGGTTGGGGTAGGACTGAAAGACTCACCCTCTAATGCTGCCTTAGTCTTTTCTGTGACCAGCTCCCATCCTGAAGCTTCCTAGGAGCCTCAGCTATCAGTCAACTCATTAACATACAAAAAGACAATTGTCACTTTAAAAATTTCAAGGATTTTAGGCCAGAAAATGGGAGGAGGGGAAGCCCACCAAATATTATTTCACAATATCACACTACTCCAGTTCCTTACTGATGCTTCCATGGTTAACCCCTAAATAAACTATTGGTACTCAAATTCTTGCCTCTGGGGGATCTAGACTGAGATATTCCTTAAACAATAATATATGTCAAAGAGGTCATGCTCTTCCTCGGAACCTTGAAAGAGTAAATGAACACAAGCGATACACAAGCCGTCCAGTACCCCAGGCACGTAGAACTTTGGGATAACATGACATCCAACCAATGCTCACAGTTAGATCCTGGCAATGGAAATGGGGTAAATACTAATTTAATTCAATGGGGAGATATTAGAGTCACTCATTCCAGAAATCCCTGAACAAGATCTCCTCAATCCTCAGTTTAAATACTGCAGAACACCCACAGAAAACCAGAACTTCATGTTTAAATGCCTACTTTGGGTTGACCATAGAAGATGCTAGAAAAGAATGAAGATAAATTAAAAAAAAAAAGCTTCTAAAAGCATGGGCAGTTATCAGGAAGGAGCAATTGAGACCATGACATATCAGAACACCACTAAGAATTGCCTTGATCAATATTCCCAAGCTATTGAGTCAATCATTAAACTCGACGCATCATTTGGATTCTTTCATTCAGTTTCTAACCCATCTCTATTTTCTATTTTCTCTGAGTAGAAATCTCTCATGCTCTGCCTGAGTGAGCATCTCTTGACAGCCACACAGTGGATCCTGCTGACACTCCAGGAAATTAAGTTCAACAGTTTGAACAGCACATGTCCACTCCTGGTCACAGCAGCCTCCTTAGAGACTCGATATCCTTGCGTCTCATCCCCTGGGTAAACAAAGAAAGGCTAAGAAGGGTGTGAACACCCAACTGACTGCCAAAACCAGGAGCTGCTTGTCCTCAGTGCAGCTGCCAAGCCAGTCTTTGCAGAGGGTGCTGGAACACTGGGCTGTGGGCCATCTCCTCTTCTCCCACAGCCGAGTGGGACTCTCAGAACCACTGGGCATTGGCAAAGGATATTATTAATATGAAAGGTACTAAACAGAAGGAAACTGACCAATCCAGGTAGCCACAGAGGGCAATCACAAAACTTTGGAAAGTAAGAGGGTCCAGGGTGGTGGGCTGTGTGGGTATGAAGAGGAAGCCAAGTGGTGGAACAAGACACCAGTTGTGTGAGCTAAGGACTGATTAGGCTCTCTTCAACCTCAGTTGCTTCAGTCAGATGGGAATGACAATGAGAGTTAAAAGGATTCTTTGGGGGGAGTCAACAAAGTAACAAAAATAATTAGAAAAATATAAAATTATAAGGCAGTGCATTATTACTGCCATCCCTCACTGAGGGCTGCATTAAGTAATAGCAATGCCCACCCCCCGTTTGAATGACCAATCTGAATTAGGGAAGCATAGTCAATCCAAAGCAATTATTAATTTTCTTTTCTTCTTTTGGTACTAGGGATTGAACTCAGGAGCCTTTAACCACGGAGCCACATCCCCAGTCCTTTTTATTTTTTGTTTTGAGACAGGGTCTCACTAAATTGCTAAAGCTGGTCTCGAACGTGCAATCCTCCTACCTCAGCCTCCTGAGCCACTGGGATTACAGGCATGTGCCGCTGTGCCCAACCAAAGTAATTATTAATTTTAATTGAAGATCATTTATTGTCATTGTTCAGACTGTGATTGACAGACCACTTATTGGATGTCAGCATGGTGGTGAGCTCTTTTCATTATCCTCACTTTAATTTTTAAAATAGAGATGAGCTATTTTTCCTGATGTACAGGTGAGAAAATAAGTTCAGAGAAGAGAAATTATTTTTATAAAGACTGTAACAAATGTGTCGAGTCAGGATGAAACCCAAGTCTGTCAGACTCCTGTGCCATGGTAAATGTATGACGGAAGTTGGTGGCAGGGGACAGACACGTACGAAGGAGAGAACAGTGGGCAGGTGAAGGAGGGCATTGCTCAGGGGCAGCCTGAACATCAGAAAGGGCTACGCCAGGAGTTTGGCCAAGGACTCGGGTGGGTACATCTTGGATCAAGTTATTAGATGTGTTCTCTCAAGGGCAAGACTCTTCACCATGAAACAGCTGACTGTCGGGGACTGAAGACTTATCTAAAAGCAACCTAAGCAGAAATGGAGTTGATCATGTCACTGAACACAAAGGACAGAGAGGAGTGAGTGCTTCCAGGTTCATCAAGGACTCAGATGTCCCTCTCCCCCTGCCAACTTGCACAATGGCTGTGTAGTTCCTGAAGTTTCATGCAGAAAAACCACACCCAGGACGGGGAATGAAATTGTCCTCTTATACGGTTGCATGTATGAATGTGTAGCAACAAATCCCACTGTGAGGTATAATTATGATGCATCTACAAAAAGGGAAAAAGAAAAACCACACCCAAGAAAGAACTGGGCATTTCCCATTTCTTCCCCTGTGCCGATGTCTACTTATTACAGAGAAAAACCTTTCCGGAAGCCCTGAAAGGATTTCCTTCCAGGTTCGTTTGTTAGCACTGAGTGACATGACCAGGCCCAAATGATCCATGGTTTCTGTTGAGGATTGGTTCCAGAACTTTCCTAGGATACCCAAATCCAAGAATGCTGCAGTCCCTTATATAAAATGACATAGTATTTACATAAAACACATATATTTTAAGTTATCTCTAGATCACTAATGATACCTAATAAAATGTAAAAATAATAATACCTAATACTATATAAATAGTTGTTATATTGAAATGGCAAAAAAGGGTCTGTATATGTTCAGTACAGACGTGATATTTTTCTGAATATTTTTGATTTGCAGTTATTTGAATCCATGAACGTAGAACCTAAGGCTATAGAGGGCCAACTGTACTATGGTTAGCTTAGACTAACCAGTATCCACCTACTGGGCAGGGTGAGGGGTCCTTTTTCCTTACCACAAGGTGTGTTGGAAGCGACACCTACCCAAAAATCAGGCTCTCCTAGTAAGGAAGAAGCATGTGTGTGTGCATGGAAATGTGTGTCATTATTATTATTCCTATTGCACAGGCAATTATGGGCTTTGGAGGAGACAGATGAGAAGGCTGCTTTCAATGTTTCCCCTGAAGGCAATAAGAAAGGATGACATTTTCATGGAATTCAAGTAAAAATTCATGACACCAAACTCCAAGTCTTTTCTCCCTGGATATTTTCATTTTCTAATTTGATGGTCTCTTTGCTCTGCAACCCGGCTCCTCTCTGCCTGGTCTGAATCAGGCCAGACTCTGAAATTCTCTCTCCCCAGTCTCTAGAGTTGGGCCTAGGGCCTCTGTTCTCCAGACCTTTCTTTCTTGGACCATTTTGATCATGGAACACTCTACGTACACTTTTTTTTTGCTTTTGGAGGAACACCTGTTGAAACTATGGAACCTAGCTTAGGAAATGCTAATGTCAACAATTCATCCAGCAAAGAACTATTATTTCAGGGAAACACAAAACCACAAGAGATTGTTTTGGGGGAAAAGCATTTCCTCCTAAATATTCCTGTATTTTTAGCTGCTCTCTGTCTTCCGTTAGACACCAGAAAAACAAACCATTCCTCGCTGCTTCCCAAGGCGAACCCTGTGACTGCTTCCCTGGCGGGAGCTGGCCATGATACAACCCAGCTTCTTACTCTCATGGCGGCAGGGGTGGGAGGAGCGGCCCAAACTAAGCTTATATACTAATACCAAGCAGGGCTACTCTCCAAAACGAGTGTGGCAGGGAGCCCAGGACTACAGACATAAATAAGCTGCAGGTTTTCAGAAACCTGCCAGCAGCCCTCTGGAACAGGAAGAGGATACTTAGAGCTGTCCTGCTAACTCTCAGCTGTGGCCTCATGTGGAGGCTGGGGTCTGAGGCTCCCTGGCTGCCAAAGCACCAGCCTTGGAGCTGACGCCAAGGGCACCGGGCTAGGAGGCTGCCTGAACTCGCAGAGTAGGGATGGGAGGACTCCTAAGATAACCCCTCCATTTGCAGGAGCAGAAGGGGGTTATAAATGTCATTCGTTTTCTGGGAGATGTGATACAGACGCCATTAGACTTCCAGGAGAACGGAAAACAAGCAAACAGACAACGAGAGGCTTAGGATAATGGAGCAGGATCAGGGCTGCTGCTGGGGTGGCTGGGGAGCTGTTCCCCAGCCCTCGGCATCCTGGGGCCCAGACTTGGCTGGGACCCAGAAGGATGCTGTTCACATGTAGAAAGAGCAGGAATGTATGTTTTAAAGTCTGCTGCCATCAAACCAGGCATCTGGATTTTTCAAGTCGGAGAGTCTTCAGATGTGAGTGAAAAGCCATTTTGGATTTATACAAGGAATACAGCTCAGCAACATCCTCCCGTGGAAATAATACCGAAGGGTCAAGGCTTTGCAGATGGTCTGCTCATGTCCAGCCATATTGATACCAACGCATTGGGGGTCATTCTTCAGAGCCTATGGGGATGCGAGTCGAGCCTAGGGGTTCCAACTATGAATTTTATCAACTGTCAGGAAATAGCATCCAGTGCTATGTGCTCAAAGACACAAAAGATGTTTCCTGTTCTCCAAAAGCTTCCCACAGCCATAAACACAGGACAAGTTACACGACTTAAGTAACTGAACATGAGCACATGAGTTGTCACAAAGCTTTATCTGAGAAAGGACGGTGTGCGGGAGCCAGGCCATGCGTAGGTGGTGCTGTTCAGTGAGACAGAGTGATCTCTGAAGGCTTCTGAGAGGAGGTGGGATTTGATCTGGGGCTTACAAGATGAAGGATCTGGACAGATGAAGGGGAAGAGAAAGGAGGGTATAAGGGAAAGCTCAAGGAATAGTCACGTGGGAACAGTGTTGTCTCCTAGGGTGTTTTCACCCGCCTGCGTGCCCAGGTACTCATCTGCCTGAAAGTCACTATTATTATGGTCTTTTTGTTGCTGCTCTAGAAGTTAACTACTTTAACAGCTTCATTGAGATATGATAAAACACAATAAATCACACCTAAAATATGTCCTTTGATGCGTTCTGATACACATATATGACTCTGAAACCATCCCCACGGTCAACATCGTGGACGGACCCATCCGCTCTCAAGTTGTCATCCTCTTTTCAAACAGGGAAGCCTGGTGTGGGGCTTCCAGACACTCGTTCCACTTGGATTTGGAAGATCAACTCCTTTCCTTTCTCTGACATGGGCTCTCCCACCTCCACCCCAGAACATGGAAGAGCCCCTGCTGGATCTCGGGTCAGCCTGTCCCTGAGGCATAGACACACATGCGTATTCTCTGAGACCTTTATGACCCTCTTCCAGGGCGAAGATCCAGCCTGGCTGGCGCACAGGGAGAGAGAAGATAGAGGATCAGCTCCATTGTCCCCGAATCCTGACCATGTATATCCAGTGGGCGCAGGTAAGCTCATTCCACTTTTCAGAATGAAGCCCGTATGGATTCAAATGCCCACCAACAGTGTGCAGGGTTCCTTTCCCTCCGAATCCTCACCCACTGGTTATCTTTTGTCTTTCTGACAATATTTGCTCCAACAGGTGGGAGGCAATATATTGTTATGGTTTCGATGTGCCGTTCCCTGATCATTAACCTGTGTCCCCATGTTCACTGTCCTGTTATTCACAAAAGCCAAAATGTGGAAACAGCCTCAAGGTTGACAAATGAATGGATAAACAAATGGATGAATGGATTAAAAAAAATAACACACACACACACTAGAATATTATTCAGTTTTAAAGACTTGCTATTTGTGACAACATGACAAACATGGAGGACATTATGTTAAGTGAATTAAGCCAGATGCAGAAAAACAGATTCTGTATGATCTCTCGCACATGTGGAATCTAAAATAGTCAAACTCGTGGAAGAAGACATGGTGGTTACCAGGGGCTGGAGATGCTCCATTGCATCTTAGTGAAGTTGAGGGGGAAAAGTGAGACGGTGACTTCTGCTCCCTGTAATGGAGCTTTGGTGGTCCGGGGTGGGTGCAATGTGGAGGTTCCTTTGTCCATCACTACTCTGCAATCCCAGCCAGTCCTCCAGTCTTTTCTGGAACCCAGCCAGGATCCTTCATGCCTGGTGGAGGAAACTCATCCCAGTGGTAAGACAAAAGAAGGCATCTCTCAGTCTTAAACTCTCCCAATGACCTGCGCCACCCTGGGGATCAGGGACTCTGCTCAATGCTGCTGTATAAATGTCCTGTCAACCTGTTTATATTCACAGTGCACTTTCTTGGCTTCCCCAGCTCTGTTAATTGCCTCTAGCTCAGGAACCTTTGAAGGGATAAAAGCCAGATTGCAGAAACACAGCCGTGTTTATCACAAATGCCTTTCCAGAGGATCCTTGTCACAGAAAGGGGCAGGTCCTTTTCTTCAGATACCAACCCTTTGTGGCCTTCTGCTTGGGATACTGCCTCTTGCTCCATTCAAATGGGGGCTTCTGATTCACAGGGGCAGGCTGACTTCTACTCCCGGTCTCTGGTCGGAAAACTTATGAAGTTGCAGCTCATGATGTGAAATGCCATGTTGCACGGTTTTGCTTTGTTTTGTTTTTCATTGTGTTTCTGCACCACCCTGTCCTGTCCTTCAAGCCCTCCCAAAGTGCCCAACCCATCCTCAGAATAGGAACCTCTCCCCGAACCATCTCAACGATGTTTGCTCCTGTGCTATGATATTTCTGTTCAAGTCCTGCGCATGATTCCAGAGTCTGCATTTGCAAAGCTCTGTGTCAGGAGAAGCTTCTCTCAAGGAAAACACCACATGTGCAAGAACAGCTAGAACACAAGAGAAAACATGAGAAGTTCTTCAGAGCATCTCAATGAAATAAGATGCTTAAACAAGGGAGAGAAGGCACCCAACTGGAGAATACCAAGGGACATGTGTGAATTCAGCATGTCCTGGACGTTATGTTATTTCTTCTTGACAGTGAACCCTCTAGGTAAGGAGACTGAGCATGCAGTCAAGAGCTCCCACCTGGCCACCAGGGAGCCTCAGAAGCAGTAGAGGAGGGATCTGCATTCTGGAAGCCTGGCTTTTAATGGCACAGCTGTACTGCGAAAGTGGCATTGGTGCTGGCACTTGAAAGATGAGTGGGGTTGACTGGTAGGGTTAAGAGAGGACATTCTCAGTTTGAAGAGCAGCAGGAAAATGGAAAAAGAAATTTGGTAAGAAAATCATGCAAAACATCGCTAGGGAAGTCCACCCATTCATCCATTCATTTGTCCAGCAAATACTTGCTGTACACCTGCTATGTGCCAGGCACTGGTAGACTCTGAGATCCATTAGTGAGCAAAGCCTCCTGCCTTCACAGAGCTTGAATTCTACCATGATTTGTGTTAGGGTTCAGGTATGATTTATTCCCCGAAGAAATACAACCCATCCCCAGCTCCTGTGTGGATTCAGGAATACCTGGAGGTGAAATGATTGGATTCTGAGAACTATGACCTAATCAGTTCATCCTGGTTTGAATGGACTGACTGGGTGCTAACTGTAGGCAAGTGGAGTATGGTTGGAGGAGGTGGGTTACTGGGTGTGTATTCTGGAAGGTTCTTCTTCCCAGTTGTTCCTCCAGCTCTCTCTCTCCTTCCTGGCCACCACAAGCAGAGCAGTTCTCCTTCACCATGTCCTTCTGCCATGATATTTTGGCTCACCTTGGGCCCAGAGGAATGGAATGGACTTTCCATGGACTGAACCTCTGAAACCATGAGCCAATACAAACTTTTCCTCCTCTAAATTGATCTTGTTGGATTTTTGGTCACAGCCACATAAAGCTAATACAGGTTAACTCTGAAAATGAAGTACAGCATGTTAGAAATTATACCAATCGAAAAACAGCCCAGACAGGAAGAATTGGGGATCTGAGGTAGCATGGGGGCAAGTAGCTGTTTGAAAAAAGGTGGTGGTTGGTGGACCTATCCATCACTCAACCATTCTTTCCCTTCTAACTTTTGCTTATCTTCTTCTCCTCCATCTCTCTATCCATCTATCACACCAGCCTCAGAAACCATAAAATTCCTGAGTTGGTGTCTTAGGACAAATTTTTCCTGCTGTATTGACAACCCCAAGCTGCTGCAAACACTCCTTGGACCAGCCTGGGAGGTGCTGCACCCCAGAAGGTTTTGATCCAGGGCAGGGTTGAGCATGGTGGCTGATGTTTCCTGCTCCCCAGGCCAGGCCAGGCCAGGCCAGGCCTGCTGTCTTCCTGTTTATTATATCCTACTTTGGCCCCTTCCACACTAGAGGGTCAACTGTTAGGACAAGGTTGAGGACAGACTCTTCCTGGGCTTGTGCAGCCAATAGCTTTGCTGCAAAACCAACCACCAGTTTGGAAGAGGCATCGAAGGAATGCAGAGTGTGACTTGGGAAGGGGAGTGCAGAATTCCACCAAAGAAATACAACCCATCCCCAGCACCCTGGCCTGGATTCCAGAGTAAACAATCCAGAAAGGAGCACACAGAGGGAATGTGTGGAGAGATGCTCTCCCAGAGCCCAGACTGCTTCTTCAAGAGCCATCAGGGAATTCAAAAGGAGCAAGAGCAAAGCTGCTCCAGGGAACTGGCTGAGGACTGCTCAGAGATCCGGGGGCTCTTTCTACAACTTCACACAAGGACACACAGTCTAGATAAGCAGCATGTGAGTGCACAGGGAGCTAAAGCAAGAAAAGATGACTCCTTTGATTCTTTGTCACCTGTTTGCACGAAGACATCTCCTGTTGACCTCCAACAAAGCAATGACTCACATACAGACCTATATCCATGCAATGTTTTTCCTTGCACGATCCTTTCCTGGGTGAGCTAAGGTGACCCATCACATGTGCTTTTAGGCAAGAATTTACGTACCAGGATGCCATGAGCTGCAATGACGTTGGGTGTGGGACTCAACAAAGCAAAGGGGTTTATTATTAGTCAGAGGCTCTTTACTTTCAAGCTAGTTGAGTCTTTATTAAGGTGTGGAGAGGAGCAAAAAGGACAGTTCTGGAATGGAGCAGAGATATCTCACACAGCTGAGGATGGGGGCTAAAAAAGGGCTCCAGCAAGGCCCAGAACAGGAAGCCAGGAACTGAGTCCATCCGGAGGCCTTCTCTCTGACATTCGCCTCTTCCTTCTCTCTCTCACTTTCCCACAAGCAGATTCAATCAGTCCTAGCTTCACCTGGAGTCCAGTTCTCAAGGGGCACTAATAGGGGTTTCTGGATCCTCACTCCAAATGCCCACAGGGAGGATTTGGCCTACTTTGGCTTGTCTGTTGACCCTTTCTTCAATTAGTTGGAGGCAAATAGTTATAAAAATGATCATGGGAGTCTCTAAAAAGGGGAGGTGAGGCAGAGTGGAAGATGAAAGGGATATAGATGGGCAGATCTTCCAGAAAACGCCGCTCTAGGGTCCTCACAAGTTGGGGAAATGTTCCATAGAAGAGTCAAATCCAGCACTATTGATTGGAACACATTGGCTGCTCAGATGCAGACCCCGTCTTTAAAGAAGACAATTCGTTATTTATTTCACTTTCACATAACGCTGTAGCTTCAGCAGACCAGCTACAAGGAGCCACTCCTTGGTGGCAGGATGTACAGCAGATAGCTCTCCAGTGGCTCCCAGGATCCTCTCCTCCTGGGACTCATGGCCTTGCATCATGATCTGGCCTGTGGGTCAGACCAATAACTCTCTTCTAACAAATAGCACAGGTGTAAGTGGTGGGATGTCTGTTCTGAGATGGGGCTATGAAAAGACTGGCTTCCATCCTCCTGTCTCTCCCTTGTTCCCACTCATTCTCTTGATCCTTCAGTGGAAAGCCACTTGCCACGGAATCACCTGCCCTGAGGAGAGGATCATTTAGCCAAGAACTAATGTCCCTAGTCAACAGCCATCTGGGACTGCCAACAGCCCTGTGAAGGAGCTGGGAAATAGATCCTGCCCCGACTGAATGCTGAGATGCAGGAGTTGGGGCCAATCCCCTGACTGTGGTCTCATGAGAGACTCTGATTCAGAGACCAGCAGGACCACTTGGTTCCTGACCAGGAGAATTTGTGAGATCAGGGATATTGAAGCCACTACAATTGGGGATGAGTGACTACAGAGGAATAGAACAGTAACGCTGGGTATGTACCAGACTTCTTCATCTTGCTTCTCTGCCATCTTTGGGTGTCACTCTCCTCCACAGGGTCCAAGATGACTCACCACCATGCACACATCCCAGCCAGCAGAAACAGGGAAAATGAAGGGGAGGACACAACTCTTCTTAATTTTCAGAAAAGACTTGGAAGCTTCTCTCCAGAGTCCACGGGCCGGAACTTAGTTGCATGACCATACTTAGTTGCTATCAAAGAGAATTGAAGGGGCAGCCTCACGTCCAACTCACAATCAGGGATTCGATTACAACAGGAAAAACAGAAGAATGGATACTGGGAGATAATTAGCAGTTTCTTCCACAAACACCAATGACCTCAATGTTTGTTTTCGTCACATATGTGATGTGGGTATAGCCACGCGTATGTTGTCTCTTGAGGCTGGGTTACCCACGGCATGGTGAAGATCCAAGAAGTTAAGATGTGGAGAACACCTTCAGGGACAGAGCACTGAGCCTGCTGTGCAGGTGACAATTCATGCTTGCCAGAAGAATGAATGAACCAGAAACCTAGGCCCTGTTGTTTCCTTAGGTCACACAACTGTTAAGGAGCGGAGCCACTATCACCCCCAGCCCCTGCCTCCTAGCCTAGACCTCTCTCTGTAGGACAACGTTAGAGTGTTTGTTTTGGGCAATAGGAGAATAAGGAGAGAGTGACACACAGCAAAGCCCTTGTGACAACCACTTTGCAATCCTGGCATTAATTTTCCTGCCAGAACAAAATGGTTTGGTTCCAAGCACCTAGTCAATATGACTAGGTGCACCCCTATGAGCTCAGCAGGGCCATATCACCTGTGGGGGATCAAAACATTTTAATTCTGTTGACACCCGGTGAAAAGAGAAGACTTTGCCTCTGGCATAATTTCCTGCAAAAAAAAAAAAATACATAAGCAATGATCCTACTTGTGAATTTGGTTTACCTATAGATAGGTTAGGATTTTCCTTTTAAAGGTTTTACACTCACAAGGCCTTTTTTTTTTTCCTGGAAAATTAGGGTAAACTAGAACATTGGCACACAGGAAGCAGTCTATAAATGTTTGTCCAATGAAATTATCTTTTCCTTCAGCAATTACTGAGGCCCAGAGAAGACTCCTGTCAACCCCACCCTGTCACTCTCCATATTCAATCTCTCGCTTTTCACTTAGAAATATAATCCCTGGGTCCCAGCTGGGCACATGGGTGTCTAGTGAGAGACCATATTTCCCAGCCTTGTTTGCAGCTGGATGCAGACTTGTGGCCACATTGGGGCTAAGGCAGTGTGATGTGTGCAACATCTGGGTCATCTTCTAGCCACCGGGCAATGGTATCAGTGGCATTCGGAGCTGCATTCTTGAACTCAGAAGTGAAGCCACATGCTGAGGCGTGTAGGGAGCCCAAACTTAGATGCTTGGAAGAGCCATGGATTTGAGCCAACTGCCAGCACAAGACCACCTGCTTCACCCTGGACTTTTACATAAGAGAGAAGAAAACTCCCATCTTATTTAACACTCTGTATTTGGGGGGTCTTTGAGTGTTAATGATACATAAGGTTTAGTATTATTACAAAGTTCGAGACAGTGTTTAAGACAGTGTTCAATGTTTTTTTCTTTTTTCTAGGTCTGTGTGTACACTCTAAAAATTTTTGCTGCTTCAAATATATAGCATATTTTTACAGCTGACTACCAAAAATCCTCCAAAGAAATCCCCAAGGCAAGTAAGGGACAACCCATACTCCAGTATGTTAATCTATAGAAAATGACATTGATTCTGCTTCATTAAACATGTCTACCATCTTGAATTAGAGATTTATTATGGTCTGGATATGAGGTGTCCCCCAAAAGCTCCTGTATAATGTAGGAATATTTGGAGGTGAAATGATTGGATCTTGAGAGATGTGACCTAATCAGTCCATCCTCGTTTGAATGGACTGACTGGGTGGTAACTGTGGGCAGGCGGGGGCATGCCTGGACGAGGGGGTCACTGGGTACATGCCACCCAGTGGACACAGGGTACAGCTTCCCTGTGGCCCCCTTCCCTCTCTCTCTGCTTCCTGGCCACCTTGAGGTGAGTGTTGCTCCTTTACCATGCTCTTCTGCCATGACATTCTCCCCACCTTGGGCCCAGAACAATGCAGTCAGTGACCACTGACCAAGGGTCTGGAACCATGAGCCAAAATAAACTTTTCCTCCTCTAAGTTGTTCTGGTCAGGCATTTTGGTCACAGTGATAAAAAGTGAACACATGATTCTATTAGAAACAGGCTCTAGTAGAAAATAAGTTGTCTGTGACGACACAAAATCTCTCTTCTGTGAAGGATGGAGTCTTTTAAGAGAGGGCAACTTGATGGTATTTTATGAGTAGGGAGGATGATTTTCCCTACTCATAAAGTCACTTACGTGATGGAAATGGTTACCACTTGAAAACGCCACCTGTGTGTCCTAATGGTTCCAGGGACAATGTGAGACAGCCTACAAAATGTCCACTAGAAGAAATGGAATTACCTGATCCCCTGCTACAAAGTAGCACTGGGCCCTGAATCGACCCCACAGAGTTTTCTGCCTGAACACACCACCCCCCATCCTCTGTGCTCTTGTTACCCTGTGGATGTCATTTGGCCAGGATCTCTTCACAAAGGACCCAAGAAATAACCTTGGCATGGGTTACTTCCAATCTTCAACCCGGGTGGACCTGAGGACGCTCCTACAACTATTGTGACACCACCTCATCTTTGAACCACCCAGCACCCCAGCACCAACCTGCCTATTTGGACTTCCTCGTACTTTTGAAATATTTGGAAAGAGAGGTGTGTGTGTGTGTGTGTGTGTGTGTGTGTGTGTGTGTGTGTGAGAGAGAGAGAGAGAGAGAGAGAGGTTTATGTATGATTGAGTGAAATAAACATCAAAAATTCTAACCAGAAAGCAACATTTTCCTTTCCAGTTCTTACCCATCAAAAACTCCGAGGACTTGAATTCGTCTTCAGTGCCCATTGAGTAAAGTCTCAGACAGATTTTATGGAGGCTTGGTCATTTTCAAATATTACAAGTCCAGTCCTGTCCCATATTAGAACCCTAAAATCATCCAGTGAGAATGTTTTCTGTCCCCTCAGCTCTGACCTGCCTCGGTGGAGAGGACCTGGTCATCTCTTCTCCCGTCCTCACCGCCTCCACTACTGGAAGGTCCAGTTTTGTTCTCGGGGTCAGGATCGGGTGTTGGTAGTGGGGAGTTTGGAGGAATAAGAGAAAATGGGTCAAGTTGTAGCAACTGGGCATGAGGGCCTTCTCTGTTTCTCTATGCCCCAAGGTTGGCTTGGCCCCTGGGCTCTCTGGAGCCCTCAGCACTGAAGATTTCCCATCTAAATGTCCATTGAGGAGGGGCCTCTTCTAACTAGCTGAGATTGCCTCCTACCCCAGCCTCTGATTTCTGGGAGGTTCTCTCTTGGGGTCACCTCACCCTTTCCGGAGGCCCTCTCATTCAAAATCCCCTAACGTATGACACGTCACCAGCTCCCCTCCTCAGGGCCCGCAGGACATGCCAGAGTCCTCACCCGCTGTGTCCCAGGCACTCACCTTTCCCAGCACTGCTGGTTGAGACCACATGTGCCGTTAGGCGTTTCGGGAGGGATGCCAGTCTGGTTCCAGGGAGCAGAGGTCTGTTTCTCCAGCAGCTCACTTCAAGTGCACGTCGGTGTCCTCATCAGACCTTTCACTTCATGCCACACAGCAGCAAGAGATGGTCTCCCACCAAGAGATGGTTCTTTGGTTCCCTGGTCGTGTCTGCCCTGGCTCCTCTTTGTAGACGTCCCATAACCCAGCCATGCCCACAAGGGCCACTGCCTACAGCCCTGCTTTCTGGGGATGGGTATTCCATTAGATGTTGGCAGCAGCCTTGTTCCCAGCTGCAAGGAGCCATGGAAAGGGGGGGGGGTATGTGTACAGAGAGGCCTCCCAGCTACCCATGGGCCCAGGCCAGCACAACCACCAGCAAAGAAACTGTGTGCCAGGCCCTGGGAGTCCTGTGGGTAAGAGCCAGGCTCCCACAGAATGGTGAGCCCAGCCTTGGGGTGGTCCAAACAGACCCCAGTGAGGAGGCCCCACAAAGCTCCTGGAACTTCCTCTGATTTATGATCCACAAGACTCAGAAAAATGAACACACACTTAATACATGCTTGTTGATTTAGCCACCATTTATTGGTTGAATAAACGTGGTCAGGTTTGGTTTTGTTTTTCCTGAGAACCTTGGCCATTTCGTCTACTGGTGGTGACACCTTCTCTGGATGGTGGCCAAGGGGCCAAACCAGGTGAACTTCTGTGGCTCCTTTCAGATCCTGGTTTCTGTTATTGGTTAAAGCAGAAGTGTTTGAAACACTTCTGTAAGTACCAAATTTCATTTCAGTTTGCAATTGAGAGGAGGTGGAACTCTGGGTAAAAGCCCTGGCTCTAGCACAGATGGCCAAGTAGGAATTCTGGTGCCTTCAGTTACCAACAGTATAACTGGGAACAAACAAGCTATGCAGTAACTGGTATGTGTTCCCGTTCCCTTTACTGTTCAGTTAGGATAATGGCTCACACACAGTAAGTTGTTAATAAATGGGAGCTGCCATTATAAAAAAGGAGATGGTTCCATATTTCAGTTAAATCCTATTTGGAACTGTATCACACCAAATTGTAGTTCTGTATCTGGGTTGGTTTGGACATAGTTGCTGAAGTGCTACAGGTACGTGTGAAACAATATCGTTACTATGAGCATCCTCCATCCCAACCATGTCTCATTAAGGCACAGCAGAGTTATTTTAGGGATTCACGATGGGAGGGATGTAGCAATCTGTTTTGGAGGAAACTCAGGTCTTTCTCCTCTAGTATACCTCATTACTGGATTTGCTGGAGCTGAGGCACAAGACGTGATCCTTGACAGTCTGTGACGCTGGATTCTTAAACCTAGGAAGCAGCCTGACTTTACCTTTCTTTATGTCTCTCTTGAAATTGCCATGTTTTAACTGTTGTGCAGGGGATTTCCTATTCTAGATCCTTTGCAACTAGTTTCTCTTTTGCTACCAAAAAAAAAAAAAAGTATTGTTTTGGAAAATTCACTGGTGTTATCTTTTCCCTTCTTGTTTCAGAAAGCAGAAGAGCCAAAGAGAGTTCCTCTCTTATGTTCTATCCATGCTGTGGATAAAATAAACATGACTACCTAGTGATTGAGTCCCGTTTAATTAAGCAGTTGGCATACAGCTAGCAGATTCTGTGTTATTAAGCTTAATTCGAGTTTTATTTTCTTCCACTTCTCAAAAATGACAAGTAGCTAATGTAGAATTAGCAATTTTTTTTCTACTACACAGCCTATAGGAAAACATCTGGGAAAAGTTGAATGATATTGGTCTTAATAATTTTTTGGCTTTTAGCAAAAGCTCAGACAACAAAAGCAAATATAAAAAGTTGGATTACATCAAACTAAAAGCTTCTACATAACAAAGGAAATATTAAACCAAGTGAAAAGCGGATTACAAACTAGTTGCAAACCTTATATCTGATAAAGGGTTAATATTCAAAACATATAAGGAGCTCAACACAACTTAATGGCAAAAAAACCCCAAATTATTTAATTAAAAATGGATAAAGAACTAAAATAGAAATTTCCCCAAAGAGGACATAAAAATGGCCATCAGACATGAAAATGCACTCAACCTCACTTATCACAAAGTACAAATTAAAAACACAGTGAGATGTCACCCCACACCTGTTAGGATGGCTCTTATCAAAAACACAAGAGATAGTCTGGGAGTGTAGTTCAGTGATAAAGCTCTTGCCTAGCATTCAAATAGCCCTGGGTTCAATCTTAAGCACCAAAAAAAAAAAAAAAAAAAAAAAAAAAGAAAGAAAGAAAGAACAAGAGATAGTGTTGGTAAAGGTGTGGGAAAAAGGCAAACCCTTGTGTCGTTGGTAAGGATATAAATTGGCACAGCTATTGCAGAGAATGATATGGAAGCTCTTTAAAAAATTAAAAATAAGTAGAGATATATTATATGAACCTAGCAATCACTATTCTGGGAATATACCCAAAGTAAATGAAATCTGTACCTCATGGAAACATCTGTACCCCCATGTACGTTTCAATATTATTCACTGATAGCCAAGATATGGAATCAACCTAAGTGTCCATTGATGAGTGAAAGGATTAAGAAATTGTGGCATATGTAAGCAATGGAATACTACTCAGCTTTTTCAAAAAAGAGAGAGATCCTGCCATTTGTGATATGGATGAACCTGGAGGATATTATGCTAAGTGAAAACAAGTTAGATTCAGAAAGAAAAACACTGTATGTCCTTATATGTGAAATCTAAAATAAACAGAAGTTGAACGCAAAAAAAAAAAAAACCGAATGGAATGGTAAAAGTCAAAGTGTACAAAGCTGCAGTTATGTAGGAGAAGTCTCTAGGAGTCTAATGTACTGTAGGAAGACTGTAAAATTTGTCTGGAATATCCCCTGAAGTTTCATGTATTAAAGGCTTATTTACCTGCCCATGGCACTGTTGACAGATGGTGGAACTTTTAGAAAGTGGGGTTAACTAGGCATGCAGAGAAATGCACTTGAAGGGAATGTTGTTCAAATGCTTCTCTGTTTACTGGTTCCTATGAGGCAATTAGCTTTGCTGTACCATGCCCTCCCTGCCATAATGCTCTGCCTGCCACAGGCCCCAAGACAAAGGCACCAACTGACTGACCCTGGGCTGCAACCGTCACAGTCAAACTGTGAGCCAAAATAAACATTTTCTCTTCTAAATTGACTCTCTCAGGTGTTGTGTTGCAGTGATGGAAAGCTGACCAACACAGTATTATAGTTAGTACCATTGAATTGCATATCAGAAATTTGTTAAGGAGAGATTTTAGGTTCTTTTAACATACACACACACACACACACATACACACACACACACACACACACATACACAGGGGTAACCATACAAGACGATGCATATGCTAATTTGCTTGGAGTAGTAAACATTTTACTATGTATATCAAAGCATCATATAGTATATTAAATACATACAAAACAAAAACTAAAGCCTAGGAAAAACCCTAGGAATGTTTGATTACATGAAGGCATATCCACAAATGTAATACTATACAGCTATATAAAAGAATAAAAAATGCATAATATGCTGATAACAACAATAGCAACACATAAGAGAGACCTGCGTCTACTACCTGTGTAGGGGTTAAGAGCTCATACTCTGGAGCCAGACTTCTGGTGTTTAGAGCCTGGTTTTTGCCATCATTTGTGAGGTTTGGCAAATAATTCAACCCCAAGCCTATTTCCCAAATGGCCAAATAGGGATAGTAAAGGATTCTCATGCATGTAAAGCACTTAGCACAGTACCTGGCAAATGGAAGTTTGCCAGACCTACTGTTGTGTATTGTTATTCTAGTCCTTAAAAAAGCATAATGTTGAAAACTAGTGATATGAGAGTGGACGGTTATGGACTACTTGTGTCCCTCCCAACTTATATATTGGAGCTCTAACAATCAGTGTGACTCTATTTGGAGACAGGTTTGTTAAGGAGGGGATTCAGACAACATGGGCCACAAGTGTGGGGCCCTAATCCAACATGATTGGTGTCCACAACAGAAGAGGAAGCCACACCAGGATGCTATGGCATCCAGGAAGGCCCCACAAGGACACAATAAGAAGGCAGCTATCTGCAAGCCAAGGACAGAGGCTTCCCTAGAAAGCAACAATTGTAGCACCTTGAGCTTCAGAACCATGAGAAAGACAATTTCTGTTGTGTAAGCCACCAGTCTGCTGCATTCCATTGTGACATCCCCAGCAAACTAACATGAAGGCAATGAAGGTCTATTTTTGACCAGGGGTGCATCAGAATCACCAAGAGCAATTGTCAAAACAGATTACTGATCTGGGTCCTCAGGGTTTTTGCTTCATAGATTTAGTGACATCTAGAATCTGTATTTCATTTTTTTTAAAAAAATTGATACACATGATTGTTCATATTTATAGACTACAATGTGATGTCTTGATACATGTGTACATTGTGTAATAATCAGATGAGTGTAATTAGCGTATTCGTCCCCTGAAACATTTATCATTTCTTCATGATGAGAACATTCAAAATCCGCTCTTTGAGCTATTTTGAAACATTTTGCTAT
The DNA here is from genome assembly GCF_052094955.1 of Ictidomys tridecemlineatus. Taxonomy (NCBI): domain Eukaryota; kingdom Metazoa; phylum Chordata; class Mammalia; order Rodentia; family Sciuridae; genus Ictidomys; species Ictidomys tridecemlineatus. The sequence goes on along the minus strand of NC_135485.1, from coordinate 39,167,893 downwards.
TTTATTGTCAACTGTAGTCACCCTCAGGATGAAATCCTGTTATTTGCAGCATGGATGAACCTGGAGGACATTATGTCAAGTGAAATAAGCCAGAACTCACACATGGCATCCAAAAAGTTGATCTCATTGAACTTGAGCATACAGTTGTGGTTACTGGAGGTTGAGGAGGGCAGAAAAGAGGTTGGTCCACTGAGTATCATGCTGCAGTAAGGAGCAAGTTCTAGCATCTGCATTTCTAAGAGTTTGCAGCTCACTGACAATACTGGTCCAGGGACTGTACTTTGAGAACTACTGATTTAGACCATGCCCACCTTTACCCAAATCATCCCCCTTCTTGTCTCATTCAAGGGCAACAAGAAGCACACAAACTAGGCCCTTTTCTCCATGGCCTTAAGCACTGTCCTGAGTTTTTTGAAGACAATAAAGAGTAGAGCAGCCTTCAGAGCTTGTGAGTTAGCAGCATTTCTATAGGGAAAACAAAGGAGCAGCTTCACTTTGGGGGAGGAGTGACAGGCCTCCACTCTACCCTCCTCCCACTGACAGCCACATGTTCTCCAGCAGAGAGCTTGCCCCAGCTCTGCCAGGACTTCAAAGGAAGGCCTGTGGGCCAAATGTCTGCACGTGATGAGCAGCCTTGCGTGTACGCATCCCAGAGCCCTGCAGCTCTCGAGGCTTTAGGGCAATTCTCTTACCTTCATGGAGCCTGCACGAGTGTTTCCGTGCGGTCCTGGGCCCCGGGCAGGTCTCCTGGCCTCTGTAGAAAAGCTGCTGTGATTCTCTTACGCAATCTTTAAATACAGCTGTGATCGCTCAAACCCACGGCCTTGTCTGGACTGCATTTTAAGCACCTTGGGGGGCTCACAGAAATGTTTTCTAAATGGTTGCGAGCAAAAGCCCAGCAGGCGGGGTGCTTGGATTGCAGAATGGTTCCCAGTCACCGTGGCACCCACCCTTGTCACTGGGCACCTGGAGTTGCCTGGCAGGAGGCAACCCCGATTGCTTCCTGGGGTTGGCCCTTACTGGTTTAACCACCGCCTGAGGGGAGGTCTGGAAGTGGTTGGCACCCTGGAGGCTGGCCGAGTGATCAACGGGGGGGGGGGGGGGGGGGGGGGGGGGCGTCTGTACCCGGGAGTGGACTCTGCTGGTGGTTCCTCTAACACATGCATAGGCAATGGCTGACTTACCTTTCTGTGGGCAGCAGGGCAGCTTCCTGGGCAGGAGGCCTGACATTACAATGGGCCTCATGCTCAGAGGAGGCCACATTTGCTTATTGGCCTACGGTTCTGTCTTGTAATTCAATTTTTGAATTGCTCCCGATATTTCATTGTGTATCTAGCCCTGTAAATTGTATAGTTGATCCTGGGGAGCAGTCTCAACCAGGACGTGAGAATAGGGGCACCAGGGAGGAAAGAGCATTTGATTGTACCTAATACATCAAGTGAGGTTTTGGCTCTGCTATCCTGAAACCCTCGGGAACTGGCAGTGACGAGAGATTGCAGGGTCACCCACAGTAAGGTCATCCTCCTACCTCTGGCTCCTTGGGAACCTCTGTGCTGAAGGCTTGCTGGATGTAACGATTAGGATGGCAGGTAGAATCAGGGAGAATTTTTCCCTATATGGATCCCTACATGGATTCCCAAGAGAAATCTGACAATCTGAGTCAATACATTGGGATGATCTTTCAAACAAGAGCCATGTATAGCCCCACAACGTAGTGGCCGCGTTTCTAGAGCTCTGGCCCTTCTCAGGCCTCTTGCACTCCCATGCTGCACTTGACCTACAGTAGGTGCACCCAGTTGTCATCGACAGCAATGGTGCCAACAGTAAAAACAGGTCTCTGCCAAGCCCAGTGGCGCATGCCTGTAATCCCAGCAGCTCCGGAGGCTAAGGCAAGGAGGATCGTGAGTTCAAAGCCAGCCTCAGCCTTAGTGAGGCCCTAAGCAACTCAGAGAGAACCTGCCTCTAAGTAAAATATAAAAAAGGGCTGGGGAAGTGGCTCAGTGGTTAAGCACCCCTGGGTTCGATCCCTGGTACTAAAACAAACAAACAAACAAATAAACTAGTAAACACAGGTCTCATTCTCATCTCCTTTGGGTGGAGCTAGCCACATTTCACCCGAAAAGACCCCTCCTAATGAAGTGGCAACTGCTTGTCCTCCAAATTGCTTTTCTCAGTACAAGTAGGGGATCAGCCCCAACCCAACCTAACCAATCCCCCAAAGACATTTCCAACCCCTGATTACACTGGCTAGTAGCCATTACTACAACAATGCTATGCAACACATCACCCCCAAATTCAGTGACTTAAAATGGTAATTGCTTTTTCTTATGAATCTGTCAGCAATCTTGGGGTCCATTGAAGTCGGTTTGACTTGTGGGGAAGGCTTTGCTTTAACTAGTGGGGCCGGCTAAACTTATTTGGGGAGATATGCTTCTAATGTGTGCACTTTGGTCTCAGAATGCAATGCAGCAACTCATTTCAGGGCAAGCTTTTCTTGGGCTCTGTGGGAAGTGTGAGAGGACAAGTGGACATACTGAAGGTCTCTTAAGTCTTCTCTGAGATCATGTACATCTGTCCAGACTCCACTGGCCATAGCAAGTCACATGACCAAACTCTAAGTCAAGAGGCAAAGACATACTCTGCCAATTGGAGGTCAAGGCAAGAAGGTGGTTCTTGAGGTGAAGAGTTGATGGCCAATAATTCATTCTACACTAATCTTATTTTCCTAAATACCCTATCCATATTTTAGTCATAATGTGGGGCCATGGCCTTTTGTGCATTTAATACCTGCTAAGTGAGAAGCAAGTTCCAAACGGAATTAAATGGAAGCATATATCTCATACCCCCAAATTCAAAGATTTTATCATGGAAACCAGTTCATAAAAAAAATCTCCTAGGGAAGCATGCTAAAATGCAGATATCCAGCCTATCAAAATGTACATATCCCATATCCAGAGAGTATGATGAGGGGGTCCAGGAATCTGAATTTTCACATGCAGCTCAAGAGAAAAAGGGCTCATGTTTGTATAAACTGTCCTAGTCCCTGACTCTGGTATTAGGTTAATCCTTTCTGGATGCTAGCAAGTTTGGGCAGATCTGGAGAAATATTCAGCGATGGGTATTTTGTAAACTCACAAATGAATGAGTTTGCTGACCTCCTCATCCTCTCCCTGCATGAAGTGAGGTCTTGGCCAGGTCACTGACTACAAGATTCACAGGTGGCTTCTGGTCTCTAAGCAATATCTCAACGCACATACCAATTAGTCTTTCATGATCCGAGTTTGGTTCGTTTTGATTGTCTTTCCCCAACCATTAGCCAAACCCCCTTTTCTGTTACTTCACTCAGATTAATTTTTCCCCTCATAACTACACCTTCTGATTTTTCAATTGATGGGGTAAATCACAGCTGACAATGACCACTACATGATGTCCCTGGTTCTGGGTAAGCCACATAAAGTCACGATGATTGTTGAGAAGACACATGTCTCCTGGTATAGGCCAAGCTTCTGTCTGTGGTGCACTAAGCTGGTAGATGAAAACCCAGAGCTGTGGCTGCTCACCATGTCTACTCTATCAGCTAAAGCTGTCTGAGCAAGGCCAATCTAAAGGAAAGTAGAGCAAAGGATTTTAGCAACAGTGCTCAGTATCTGAATCCAACTGTACCTGAAGCTGTATCCCCAGCTTTTTCTATTTTATTAGCCAATGCTAGCAGGGCTCTTGTTGTCTGAACCAATTTGAGTTTGGTCTCTTATACTTGCAACTCAAAGAGTCTTTGCTGATGTATCATAATCTGATATTGAGACCAACATGATCACAAGCAAATGGGACTGATCCGAGCTTAGTAAAGCCCAGAATTCACTCAACTACACACACACACACACACACACACACACACACACACACACACACACAGTTTGTTCTGACAACTAGACCAGACTTGGAGACCAAACTTCATTAGTAGTTACTGAGGCACATCTACAGCCAAATAGATCAGTTTAAAAACAAATATACAAATCAAAATTCCACTGAGATTTCATCTCACACAAGTCAGAATGGCAGTCATCAAGAATAAAAATAATCATAAATGCTGGAGAGGATGTGGAGAAAAAGGAACACTTTTACACTGTTGGTGGAACTGAAAATCAGTTCAACCCACTATGGAAATGGTATGGAGGCTCCTTAAAAGACTAGGCATAGGAATGTTCTCTCTGATATGCAGATGCTAACACACAATAAGGGGGTAAGGGAGGGAAGAATAGAAGTTCATTGCATTAGACGAAGGGGAATGAAGGGAAGGGGAGGGGAGGGGAACAGGAAAGACAGTGGAATGAATCAGACATAACTGTCCTATGTTCCTATATGATACACGATCAGTAAAAGTCCACATCATGCATAATCACAAGAATGGGAAGTTATACTCCATAATGTGGGACCATGGCCTTTTGCATTTAATACCTGTTAAGTGACAAGGGGGTCCAGGAATCTGAATCGAAGCTGAATGTATAATATGTCAAAATACACTCTGCTGTCATGTATAACTAACAAGAACAAATAAAAAAATTTTTAAAGACTAAGCATGGAGGGTTGGGGCTGTAGCTCAGTAGTAGAGCACTTGCCTAGCACATGTGAGGCACTGGGTTTGATATTCAGCACCACATGAAATAAATAAATTAAATTAAAAGCATTATGTCCATATACAACTAAAAATTTTTTAAAAAATCCTAGCATGCAACCACCATATAACCCAGCTATACCACTTCTCAGAATGTATCCTGAAGAATTAAAGTCATCTTACTAGACTGATACATGTTATAGCAGCACAATTCACAATAGCCCAACTATGGAACTGCTTGAGGGGTCCATCAATGGATGAATGGGTAAAGAAAACATGGTCTATATACGCAATCAGTCATAAAGAAAAATGAAATGATGTCATTCGCAGAAAAATGGATGCAAGTAGAGACTGTCAGGCTAAGCAAAATAAGTCAAATTCATAAGGTCAAGGGTCATTTTTTTTTTTTCTCACATGTGGTAGCTAGAGAGGAAAAAGGAAATAAAAAAAGGTTGGGAGTGATCCCCTCAAAATCAAAGAGAAATCAGTGGAGAAACTGAATTAAAGGGTGGGAGTTGGGGAAGGAGGGGAAAGTGCTGGGGAGTAAGATTGGCCAAATCATATTTGCACACAAATAATATTGTGTTCAAGTATGAATATGTAACAACAAATGCCATCATTATGCACAACTATAATGCACCAATAACAAAGTGGAAAAAGATGAATGCAGACATTAAATGCATCTGTACATTTAAGCAAGACTTATTCGCAATATTTAAAATTATTCCCCCTTTTTTTAATATCTTAAGGTTCTATTTTCTCCCTCTCATGACTGCGACTGTTAATATTTTTGGTGACATTTCCCCAGGTAGCACATGGAAGGATCTTTCTCTGAAACCGTTTCTTGTTTCTGTTCAGCTGTGATAAAAGGACAGAAGCTTAATGTTGGAAGGCAGGAAATAATGCATCACTCTGAGTAGGTTGTCTCTTCATTATAAATATGATGATATGACTAGGTGGGAAGGTTTCAAAGAGACAGGATGTTACCTTAAACATTTACAAAGTTGCGGTTGAAACAGTCTCCTTAAACTACCTTTTCAACCCACAGAGCTTACATAAATATTTGGCTGCTGGTGACGGGCCTAATAAATCTATTTAGAATGTTGCAGCAATATTTACTTTCAAAGTAATGTCATAAGCCCACTTTGGCCAATAATTTTAAGAAGAGAAGATGCTACTTTTTAGCACCTTGCATAAATATTTGCAAGACCTACAAATTCAAGATAACCCTGCCCCTTTCCTAAAGCTATTTACTGCTTCCTACCCAGATGCCCCTTGTAAATGTCACTCAATCCAGTTAGAAAGGCTTCACATTTACTTGAGATATATTGGAAGACATCAACAGAAACTGGGCTCTCATGGAGGAATTCTTGGATTCCCTAATGACCCAAAGTCCTGCAAGGTAATTTCAGGTTGGATGAAAAACAGACGTTCTTTTGCCTCTAAAGAGAGTGAATCAGAATCTGAACACTTGGGAATAAATCTCATTATGTCTGACCAGGAACTAAAGATGCAGCCCTTGGTGATCTGCCTTGTTATGGGGATCACAGGATAGTAGAAGGGAAAGTGGGTCTTCTGGGCATTGTTTTTCCTGCAGGAACTGAGATGGCAACTTCAGCATTTTGGCTGAGGGCAAATTAGAATGGTTCCTCTTTTTTACAAAGTGAAAGGAGATGGCATCTAACTTCTCCCTGGCTTTCTTCAAGAGTTGAGTTTCTTCTTAACAAAATTATGTCAAGGCCATTGTACTGTCATGTGTAACTAATTAAAACAAATTTAAAAAAATTTTTTAAAAATTATGTCATTTGCAGGAAAATGGTTGGCCCTCGAGAACATTATGTTGAGCAAAATTAGTCAAAATCAGAAAATCAAGAATCATATATTTTCTCTCCTATGTGGAAGTAGAGAGAAAAAAGGAAAGAAATGGGGGTGGGATAATCTTATGAAAATGGAAGACAGACTGGTAGGGTAGAGGAAGGGGACAGGGGAGGTCCTGAGGAATGAAATTGACCAAATTATGTTGTGTGCATGTATGAATATGTAACAAAAAAAATTGAAGCCCAATGATATGTATAATTATAATGTACCAATAGAAAGGAGAGAGGTGAGTTTCTTCTTGATTTCCAGAAATGATTCGTCCAGGGAAAACACCAACAATGGCAAACATCTTTTTATGAGGGCCGAATAGCAAATAAACTCTCGATTGCTTAATGTACCCCAGACTGGTTTTTAACGTGGTTGAATTATGTTTCCAAACATGAAGAAGCGTTTCCTGTTTCCTACGTGGTAGAGGAGCCAGGTTGTGAAACACTCATCCCAAACACACCGCCAGGGAATTCCAAAGTGACATTTCTGTGCATCAGGTTTAATTGACAGTACGTACTAACTAAACCAGAGCTCACGGTTTACAAGAAAACAGGAACGATTGACTTATAGAAAGAGTATTTCAAGATCCATGTGAAAATTGCTCTTTTTTCCAGATTTAACAGTCAGGACTCTTGGTTTGAACATTTCTGAAACACAAAAAGACTTGGCTTTGGTATTTACATTATCTAGGGGTGGAGGAAAAGATGATGGGGGCTTTGATGTTCTGCGGGGGATGGTATTTATCCTTTTCAGTGCATGAATTTAAACCAGATGATGCATTTAAAATAGGCTCCATTTTAAGCCACTGTACATTAAGCGGAGCCCTATGGAAAACACTCATTTCCTCTCTGGCAGTAGCTGGTGTGAGATCAGCCTCCTAGGAGTGGCAGCTGCGGGGCCAGCTTCTGCTGCCAGGTTGCAGCCACTCCTTGCCCGAGCACTGCTGCCCGCCAGTGTCTGTCTGCAAAGACTAGAACTTCATAGCCTAGATCATTGCACCTAAGTGAAACAATATACCCCAAAACATTGGGTGGGGTTTCAGATGGCAAGGGGCAGTGACAGTGTCTAATACAATTATCATCAATCAATATATGGTGTTTATTAAATGAAAATGTCCATAGGAGGATACATTCTTTTCCTGTGGTTACAGAAACAAATCATCACAAACAAGGTGCTTAAAACAATAGAGAGAAATCCTCTTGAAGTTCTGCTGGAAATCAAGGTGTCAGCAGGCCATGCCCTCTCTGGGCTGGTCTCAGCCTCTTCCAGCTTCTGGGGGCTGGTTCATGGCGGCACCACTCCATTCTCTGCCTCTGGTCACTTTGTCTCTACTTGTGTCTTCTCCTCTGTGTGTCTCTTATAAGGACATTACTCAGTTAACTTACAAAACCCGAAGAAATGCGTAGACCTTTTCCCTTTTGCGGCCAAAATGAAGTTCAATGCTTTTGTGACTTTTGATTGAAACAAAAACTGCAAAAGGCATTTCAATGCACCTTCCCACATTCGCAGGAAGGTTATGTCTTCCCCTCTCCAAAGAGCTGAGACAGAAGCACAAGGTTCCTTCTACACCCATCCAGGAGGATGATGAAGTTCAGGTTGGGTGAGGGCACTGGCCCAGGTTTACAGAAGAATCATGTCATCCCTATTGAACAGGTGCAGCGGGAAAAGGCCATTTGCACAGCTGTCCAAATGTGCATTCACCCTGGCAAGGTGGTGATCGCCAGGCTACACCTGGACAAAGACCTCAAAAAGATCCTAGAACGGAAGGCCAAACCTTGCCAAGTGGGAAAGGAAAAGGGCAAATAGAAAGAAGTGACAATTGAGAAGATGTTGGAATGAAGGAACCATATATACCTTACATTAAAAAGTGCTAAAATGAAAAAAAATTATGAGGACACTACTCATCTAGGTGACCTGGGATGATGTCCTCATCTTAAAATCATTAAGTTGATTACATCTGCAAGATGCCTTGTCCAAATAAGGTAACATCCCCAGGTTCCAGGACATGGGTATACCTTTGGGGGACCATCATTTGGCCCGGTCCACAGGACAACACATTACATCTGGACATGGGCCCTTTGACTTGTCCATGTTACTTGGCTCACAGGCCCCCTCCTCTCTTCCATGGGGGTGCCCAGGACGGACAGTGTGTTCTGCTGGGCGGAGGAAGCTGCTGGGAGTGAGAGGCTGGAGGGCAGGGGGCGGCGCCAGGATGCTGCCCGTGCTTTCCTGTGACACTCAGTGACTTAAGGACTAACTTTCAGGAGAGGTTCCATTTTTTCTTTCTTTCCCTCTGTTTAGTTTGAAGTCTGGGTAACTCTTCAACTTCCACCCCCTTATTTCAGAATTTCTCCTTTAGCACATGCTGAATTCTGTTGTTTCTCAGGAACTTCATGTGTTGACCTCTTGGACCACGAATGAGGGCAGAGACACCTGGTTTGTGTCCTCGGCTTCAGCACATGGAACCCGGAGTGTGGGATCCTTCTGATTGCACTGAGTTTGCTTATAATGGTGGGTGTGAGGGATGGTGTCTGTCATGTTTGTTTCAAAACCAATCATTTTTTTTTTTTAACCCAAATGAGTCAAAAGCTGTGTCTTCACAAAAACCTCCTTATGGATGTTTATAGCAGCTTTATTCACAATCGCCACACAGAAAACAACAGTTCTTGAAGTCCTGGGAGCCTGAGCCTGGCTTTTACCAGGCGAGTGGGTGTGAACACTACCTCTAATGGTTGGAGGGCTTTTTAACGCTAAAAAGAAATGAGACACCGAGGTTCTGAAGAGGAAGCATGCATGCGCATTACTAAGCAAAGAAGAAAGCCTGTTTACTGCGTGAGTCCAACTCTATGAAGAGACAGTGCGATAAAAATCTCGGTGGTTGTTTGGGGTTGAGGAGAAGAGTGAAGAGCAGGCGCATGGATGACTTGGGGACAGTCACCCTCAGTATGGTAGTAAAATGACGAACGCATATTATTATGTACTTGTCGAAGCCCACTGTTCACCACCAAGAGCAAACCGTAGTGCAGATTGTGATCGCTGATTGATCATGGCCTGTCACCGTCGGCTCGTCTATTGTAATCAATGTCATCGCTGGGGCAGGATGTTGACGGTGGCGAGGCTGTGTGTGGGGAGGGACGGGGACACTGTACTTTCTGCTCAAATTTCTTGTGAACCTAAAACTGCTCCTAAACAATTTAGTCTAGATATTAAACAAAAACCCAATGATCCTTTTCTTTTTCCTCCCAGAAAGGTCAGTGGTTCCTAATCACAGTCCTCACCTTGAGGACGACCTCTCAAGCAGATTTTTACCACCCTTTCTCCTCCTTGAGGATAAAATCCAAGATTGATATTCAGACCACTGGACAAACAATATTTCTGGATTATTTGAGCTCACTGAACTCACCTTTCCTCTGAAACGCTTTCAGGATGCTGCCCTTTCAGCCGTGTTCCTTGGAAAGGATCAGGTCATTCACAGCCTGCTTTAGGGTGTCCCTGGGCGGGGCGCATGTGCCAGCACCTGGGTCTTACAAAGAAGTCGCTGTTCCTCGGCCAGGCACGACTTTCCAGGCTGGAGGGCAGAGAGCCTCAGGCTTATTCTATGGTGACAAAACATAGTGTTTGGCGTCCAAATGTGATGTCACACATACCTGACTTTCGGTAAATCGTGGCTTTGGTTATATTGGTCACATTTCAAGACTAAGAGGAAAATTGGAGGATAAAGTTGGTTCCCCTTCTGATCCCACCCCGAGGCACACAGAATCAGAGAGAAAAACCATCTGTCAGCAAGTAGTGAAAATACTGGGGTAAGAAACAGACTGGGAGGCTGCACAGGGAAGCTCTGCAGAGCTGAGCTGGCTGCTGTCAGCCAGCTGGGTCCCTGAGATGCCTGACGGGTGCTGCCTGCTTCCCTGCTCTTCTAAGGACTGTGATGGTCAGTAAGGCTGAGTCAGGGCCGGTTGGGCTTTTGAAGCTGCCTGCATACCTGAGTCCAGCCCTCCCTGCATGGCCTGAGTGTCCCCTACAGGCCTCCACACGTGGAGACGGATAAGCTCGCCCATTCCAGGCCATTAGGCTGATAGATCTGACCCGCCACAACCAGGTACATTTCTCCATGTTGTGCGTTAGGTCTCCACCGTTCAGATGTGTTTCGGAGGTGGTGTATCCAGATAAAGGGAGGAAGTGCTCATTCAATAAGAAGTCAATGAGAGTGTGAGGCAGACAGTGCTAACGGCCATAAAGAAGGCTCAAATGACAAACAGAGGGACTCAGGAAATGGAGATTGTCTGCAGCTGATTGTCTGCAGGGAACAGAGAGGTGATGGCAGGAACACCAGCAGTCAGTGGGCGAGAGGGGTGGGTCTGCAGACTGAGTGCAGGGGAGTGCAACGGGCAGCCTGGGAGTCATTTCATCATCAGCCCCAATGCAGGACGTGCATCAAGTGGGAGTGCGAGGGGCAGAGGGTCAGGAGAGGGCCCAGGAGTGGGGAGGAATGGCTCCATGAGGCACATGTCTAGGTGGGCACTGCAGACATGGAGATGGCAATCTACCACACGCCCAAGGGGAAATCCAGCAAACAAGGGAAGGGATGGGAAGGAGGGTCCATACGTGGATTATGGTTCAAGGAGGGATTTTGTGTTTCTTTTAAGTTAGAAAAGTTCTGGCTGGGTGTGTATATTGAGGGGAAGAAAGAAGAGGAAAGGGAGGGAATTGAAAACTTGAGTGGAACTTGGATAGGAAAAGACATAAGGGCACACAGACTTGGGTGGGAATGTTTGTAGTAGTTTATTTGTTAGTCATGATTGCCAAAATGGAAACAACTCAAATGACCACCTACAGGGGAGTGGATGAAATAAATGGTGGCATATTCTTCATCTGGTGGAATGCTACACAGCAAAGAAAAATGAAATGCTGATGTTTTATGAATGATGTAGATGAAACTTGAAGACACAAACCTGAGCGAAGGAAGTACAGTACTCTCCACTTCCTATAGCTCTCTTTCTGTGATTTCAGTTATCCATGGTCAATGGTGATCAGAAAATATTAAATGGAAAATTCCAGAAATAAACATTTCATAAGCGTTAAGTAGTGTGATAAATCCTTGCACCATTCTGCTCTTTCCCACTGAGGACACGAATCATTCCTCCTTCCAGTGTAGTGATGCTGTATATGCTGCCTACCCATCAGTCACTCAGAAGCCCTTTGGCTATCAGATTGCAAAGTTTTTGTTTAAGGAACTATTATTTTACTTACAATGGCCCCAAACACAAGCTTTTATTACAGCTTTTATTACCGTGTATTGACATAATTGTTCTATTCCATTATTAGTGTTGTTACTAATCTCTTACTGTGCTTAAGTTGTGAATTAAACCTTATCCTAGGTCTGCAGGCACAGGGAAAACCAGTACCTACATGGAGCTCAGTACTCTCTGTGGTTGAGGCATCCAGCTGCGACCTTGTAACATTTTTCAAGTTCACGTAAATGCAATCATACAACAAGAATTCTTTGTGCCTGTTCATTTGCAAGTTTGATCCAGTAGTTGTCCCTTATGTATGGATATCATCTTTAAAAAAATAGCCACAACTAACTTACAGGAGTAGAGATCAGAGCAGTGATCACCTTAAGAAGGGTACCAGCTGGGAAAGGCCACAGAGGTGTTTTCCGTGGTGCTGGAATGTTCCATGTTGAGAAGATGTGATGTTAGTAAGGGTCTATACCTGTGTAAAACTTCACTGCGCTCTACATTAAGATTTGTAATTTGATCTTCAAAAGAAAGAGAGAGAGAGAAGACAAATTAGGCAGATGATATAAGAAAGAGAGGAGGAGAGCGTGTGAGTGGGTGAGGGTTTTGAAGACAGATGGCAGTATGGCTTCTGACCTCCCCACCATCCAGGGGTGAGGACGTAAATTCCTTCCCTGGAGTGGTGCTGATGAGGGACAGAGGTGGGATGCTTCTGCAAAGGAAGGATCTATAGGACTTGGTGTGGGGACTGGGGGCATCCAGAGATGAGCCTGAGACACTCCGAGCCCAGCCCCTGGAGGGACTGAGATACCTCCTGATCCCCTAGACACTCACTGACCCTTCCAACGCCTACCCCACGGTGGAGGTGGACACGTATCGAATCCACTGCGTTCAGTTTCTACTGACATAAGTCTTTTTTAGTCAGCTGTGGGTTGCAGCTCAATCACAGGAGCATTTGGAGCCTTAGAGCAGATTCATGGGTGTGGTTCAGGGTAAGGTCAGCTCTCCATTGTCTCCTTGTTAAGACGGACTGGGAGGCTGGGGGTGTGGCTCGGTAGTAGACCTTCTGCCCAGTCCACACAAGGCCCTGGGTTCCTCCCCAGCACTGCGGGAAGAGAAAGAGTCTGAAAGGGGTGGAGTGTGGGGCTCGCTCCAAAACTGTTGAACAATCATGAACACTAGAGCTGATGCCGCAGAGAATTAAGGGGGATTATTACATGGATCAACCCAGTTCATGTGTTCAAGAAACGATTCCTCCCAATACTGATTTCTGAAGCTAATTCAGAGGCCAAGAGCAGAAGGTGGGGAGAGGCAGCTAGCCCACCGGAGGCCCGGGCCTCAGCCTCCCTGCTCAGCATCAGAAGAGCCTCTGCCACGCTCTGCCGCTGGTCTCAGGTCCGTGCTAAGGTACCTCAGGGCTCACTCTGTTGGAAGCCTTTTCGTAGGTGGTAACGAGAGGCAGAAGTCAGCCACCTGGGTAAGTTCAAGAAACATGGCCTTCAGGGACGAGAGGAAGCAGGGCACGGATTCACCTCTGCCCCATAGACGAGGATGTAGGCTCACCGGGCCGAGTCCAGGTCAATCCAGGAGAGCCTGGTGTTGGAAACAGTCGCACACGTGGAGACACAGGGATCGTTAGTGTAGGCTCCTCTCGCTGCATGGGGTGAGCCAAGGTCGAAAGGACAGTGACCGAGCAAGCCCTGTGCTGTTTCCCCACCTCCGGCAGAACCCCATCCCCAAAGTGCTGCAGCTGCTGGGCCTCAGACAGGACCCAGGAGCAAAGGAGAAGCCACAGCAGGACAAGTTGCACCTGCTCAGCTGACTGCTTCCCTCCCCATGCTCTGCCTCCTGGCCAACTGAATTGACTCTGTGTGTGTGTGTGTGTGTGTGTGTGTGTGTGTGTGTGTGTGTGTGTGCGCGTGTGCGTGTGTGAGCTCAAGCGCCCTTCAGTGAGTCCAGAACTCACTGAGCCAGTGCTCTGAGGCATGTGGCCATATTGCAGGGAGGGAGGGAGGTGGCTGTGCAGGGGATGGTGGCTCTGGGGAACAGCAGACACAAGGTGAATGAGTGCCTCCAGTTCTTCGAAACACGCATGTCCTAAAAGACGCAAAACCCCACATGCACCAAAAGGAGGAACCCCATGAGGCAACCCAAGGCCAAGCGAGCTGTGCAGAGAGGAGTTAGTGAGACTCAGTGACACCAGGAAGGGGTGGGGACGACAGTCAGCAAGCACAGAGAGGGAAGGCATCCAGTTGAAAGGACGCCTGCTCTGGGCCTGGTGGAAACAGCTGAAGTTTACGCGAAGCAGAGAGCAGGAAGAACAACCCAGAAAGCAGAACTGGTAGGTGCAAAGGTGTGGAGGTGGGGCAGGAGCAGAATGCCCAGGCGCAGGGGAGGAGCAGAGGTCTCCTGTGCTGGGCATGGGGCCAGGGCCACATGGTCAGCATGTCCAGCCTGGAGAGTCCACTCCCCATCGTGTGCCTATTCGAGTGGTCAGTAAAGGGCACCTGGACTAGGACACATGCCAGGGAGGCCTGAGCTAAGTAGACAGAGGGGAAGGTAAGGGGACATTTTTAGAGGAGAGGAACACAACCCAGGGAGATGCCACGTCAGGGCTCCTCCTAGGTGATGCAGGAAACAGAAGGACAGGGCCCCTGCAGAAGTGCCCAGTGGTCCCTGTGCCCACAGCTAGCCGAGTGCCCCACGGTTCTCCTGAAGGTCTCCCCACAATGTGGCTGTGAGGTGTGACAATCCTGGAGCTCGGGCTGTGGAAGACAGACCTGGTCACATCCTGACTCTGTCACTTCCTAGATAGGTGACCTAGGCAAATGGCTCAACTTCCCTGAGTCTCAGTGATTTTTTTTTTTTAAATCTGTAAACGACAGCACTGTAAGAAGATTGACCTCAAAGGGTGGTTGGGAAGCTTAACGAACCTGGGACTGGCCCAGGGTGAGCGCTCAGACAATGTCAGCCGAGTTTGTTTGTTTATTTTTACAAATCGTGGGGTCCACTGTGTTCTCTGAGTCTACCACATGGATGCTAAAACTTCCATGGCTTGTAAGGCCCCTGGAGTAGACAGTGCTAATTGCCTCCCCAAAGTGATTCTTCACTCCTTCCTTGCTAATCAAGCCTCCATTTTATTCAGTAGAGCAGTGCACCTGGATTCTATACCACACACACACACACACACACACACACACACACACACACACACACACACACAAATTGTTCCCAGCTTCCCTTGCAGCTAGGAGTTATTATGTTCTGGCCAATGAAATACAAGCACTGTGCACTCCATAAAGTTCCTGAAATGAGCTGGCTCAGCAGGCACACATCATTTGCTCTTCCCACTTCCCTTTCTTCTTCCTACCCGAGATGTAGACGTGATGGCTGAAGCTTTGGCCACCTGGCTGACCCACATGGTAATCTTAAGGATGGAATCCTTGGAACTAAATCTGGATGTATAGACAAGGAGCAGAAGGTGCCTGGGTCCCAGATGATAATGGAGCAGCATCGTAGTCTTAGACCGTCTGTCTCTTAACCTCTCTTTACCTGATGAACGTAAGTCAGCACCTGGGCAGTGTGAGCCGCTGTAGCTTTGACACCACTAATTGCAAATTGGAAATAATGCATTTCCCTTGGGGCAAAAAAAAAATGTTGATGGCAGACTCCTGTGTGAGCAAAAATATTGATGGCAGACTCCTGTGTGAGCAAATCCTTCCTGCCTGCCCTGGGGCCTCTCTATTTCTCTCTCCCACACTAATTCTCCCTTGCATGGGTTGAATGGAGACCCTAACAGATATGTCCACATCCTAATGCTGGAAGTCATGAATGTGATCTTATTTGGGAAAAAGGAATTTGCAGATATAATTGAGTTGATGGTCTTGAAATGAGACCTGCATTATCTGGATGGTCCTAAGTCCAATGACAAGTGTCCTTATAAGAGACACACAGATGAGGAGACAGACAGAAGAGGAAAGGTAACCTTAGAGGTGAGATGGAAGGATGTAGCCATGAGTCCAGGAAGGCTGATGGTCACCAGAAGCTGAAAGAGGCAAAGATTGTGTTCTCCCCAAGAGTCTCTGGAGGGAACATGGCCCTGCCACCAACTTGAATTCGGGCTTCTGGCTTCCAGAACTGTGAGGATATATTTCTGTTAAGTTAAGCCATCTCATTTGTAGTAACTTGTTATAGCAACCACAGGAACCTAATACATACTCATTGACACTCTGCATTGCAGGCTCGCCTTGAGCAGGAAAAGAGCCTTCAACTCTCTGCACCTCCTCAGTCAATTCTTCTAGAACCTGATGGGTGTGTTGTTATATCAAAAATTCACAAGTGATGCACCCTCCCTCCCTGAGGGAGGAAGAAGCAGCCCCAGGACCTTGATGTTCCCCCGCACATTCCCCTTCCCAGACTCTGTAAACAGCTGTATTCCAGCAGCAGCTGCAACTCTCCCAAACACAAGAATAAAACCATTTGTAACCATCTGGAGGACACAGCCAGGTCCTCTTTGCTCTGAAATGTCTCCGAGTTTAGAAATCTAAACACATATTCCAGTTTGTCAAACTTCCCAAAGACTGGGATGTATTACATGGTTGCATAATACGGCTCAGTGACTGGACTTGTCTCCCTCCACCCCCACACGGGCCCCACAGTGGGACAGGAAGTGGGCTGCAGAGGCCTGGAGCTCCGGGATGGGGAGCAGGAGGGCAGAGAGGCCTGGGTGAGCTGGCTTAAGGATCGGGAGCCTTCCACCAGTGGTAGAAGAAAACCAGCTGTGGAAGAAAACATGGGATGTTGCATGTCCTGTGTTTCAGGACAGCAAATGTAGGGTGGGGCCACATGTGGGTGACAGACACAAATTGGAGTCCAGCGTCTTCCTCTGACCAGCTCTGCGTCTTGGACCAATTCAGTCTCTATGACTTGATTTCTTATTCACAAAATAGAAACAGTGCCTACACCTACCTCGTGGGGGTTATGTGGGATGAGGGTGGCAGCAGAACCTGGTTAAGTGCCTGCTAACAGAAGCACCTGGTGGTTAATTTTCAACAGGATCTTGGATAATAAAGTCACCAGGCTTTTCCCTGCCGCTGGCATCCATCCGTGCCTCCGTTTCCTGATGACAAGTTGTTCAGCCCTGAACTTTCCAGAACTTATCTTTCCATCTCCTTTTCCCCTTTCTATGTTGAAAAGCACTGGCCAAAGTCCACACCACAAAGTCCTTCCATTCCCTGCTCAGGCCAGCAATGCCACTGCCAAGGCCGTCCCGCCTCCAGTACCTAGAGGGGCCAGCAAGCCCCGGAGAGAGCCAGAAACAGACATTCCAGGCTTGGGATATTGCATGGGTCTCCCTCACATGACCCTTTTCTTTATTCTCTTTAAAATAATTCTTTCTTTCTTCTTACTGTCTTTCCTTCCTTCCTTCCTTCCTTCCTTCCTTCCTTCCTTCCTTCCTTCCTTCCTTCCTTCCTTCCTTCCTTCTTTCTTTCTCTCTTCCTGTAGTGCTGGGGATCAAACCCAAGGCCTCATGTATACTTGACAATAGCTGTACCACTAAGCTACACCCCTAACTCTACTTTTTATATGTTAAAAAAAATTTTTTTTAACTGAGTGTGGTAGTGCACACCTGTAATCCCAGCGGCTCCAGAGGCTGAGGCAGGAGGATTGAAAGCTCAAAGCCAGGCTCAGCCACTTAAAGGCCCTCAGCAGTTTAACAAGGCCCTATCTCTAAATAAAAAATAAAGAAAGAATGAAAAGGACTGGAGATGCTGCTCAGTGATAAAACGCCCCTGGGTTGAATCCTTGAGTAGGCTCTGTAGGCCATATTTGGCCCAGGGGCTCTACTTGGCAAGCCCTGCTAGATGAAGGGTTAATGAGGCCAAGTTTTTCTGAACAGATGACCCACCTGATTCAGCAAGGCTTCGGAAGATATCTGAGAACAAGTGGGGCTCCTGTCTCCTCTGACACTGTCAGGAGAGGAGGGGACGGCAGTGGTGGCCGCAGGGGGAAAGCAATGGTTGAAGGATCTAAAGTGAACCTGGAGGCCTGAGTGAGCCTCCCCTCTTTGGGACCCCAGCCTGTTTCGAGCGAGCAACCTGGGTGAGAACAGTGAGCCCAGGTGAACGTCTGCACGTCGATACAGCCTTCCACCCACAGCTCAGAAACGCTGTCATTTCCCAGAAAGACACTCACCAGTTAAACTACTACACTCTGATTTCAGAAGTAATTTATTTCTGGTGACAATCTGTTCTCATCCTGAACCTTTTATTCCAGGTGGCAGAGGACAGGGCTGCGATTTCACTCTGACAGCAACAAAGAAACCCCGGGACGGTGGACTGGCATCAGTAAATGTGAACCCCATGGCCAGGAGACTCCCCTCTGCGTTTAGTAGAAAAATGGCTCGCAAAGCTGACAGCCAGTGGGCCAGGCTCTGACCAAGAGGGCTCCACAGGGCTGAGGTTGGCCACGTGGAGCTTGGGAGGAAGGTCGATCCTGGATCAAAAGAGACAGTGAGGTTACCTCCAATTTTTCTTTATCAAAAATAGCAAGAGGTTAAAAAAAAAAAGGAAGCTAACAAAATTTGGGATGACCATTCTTAATGGTTTCCACAAAGGTGTATCTCCAGGGATCTCTGTTTCCTAGTAAAAGTTCATTCTTGCCCTGAGTTTCTTGACACCCAATGCCAGGGTTCTTCAAGAGAAACAAAGCCAATGAGCCGTGTGTGTGTGTGTGTGTGTGTGTGTGTGTGTGTGTGTGTGTGTGTGTGTACACAGGCACAGGGAGAACATGAGAGATTTTGAGGAGAAACTAGCTCACATATTTGTGGTGGTGGCAAGTCCAAAATCCGTACGGCAGATGAGGAGGCTGAAAACTCAGGAGAGAAATGATACTGCTGCTCAAATCCCAAGTCGGTCTGTAGGCTGGATTCTCTCTTCTTTAAGACCCCAGTCGTCTTTTCTCCTAAGACCTTCACTTGTCTAGATACAGCCTACCTAAGTTAAAGAGACGGACTGCTTTACTTAATGGCTGCTTACTTACATGTTAATTGCATCTAAAAATACTTGCACCACAGCATCTAGTTTGGTGTTTGACCACATAGCTGGATACTAGGACTTCACCACATTGACACGAAAAATTAACCATCTTGCCCTAGAATCTTACTATTTTGGGGGGGTTCCCAAATTTATCACAGATATGAGAGAATCTATATCTGTCTTAGATGATAAAAAGGAACAATATGTTGTCCCAAAATAACATTTTATCCATTAGAAATGGATTTGACTGCAAGTAACATAATGTTGGAAAACAATAGCTTAAAAAGAATTTTATTCAATTTATTAAATTTCTCTCATGTCAAGAAATCCAATGATGCCACAAGAGACCCCCCACCTTTTCTAAACTTTGCTTTGATATTCTAAATGGGTTGGCTATCCCCCTCACTTTATTGACTGATAGTTTCATGATAGCTGCAATAGCTCCAGATATCACATCAATATTCAAGGCATGGAAGAAGGAGGGTGAGAAGAAGGAATGGTATCCATTGTGGCTTTTTCCTTTCATCAGGACAGCAAAGCTTTTCTGGAAATCTCCCCAGTGGTCTTCTGCTCATTCAATGGATGGCACTATTATGTGGGCACCTCAAGCTGCAATGGATGCTGGGAAATCAAGCACTTCCTAGAGCCAGGCTCAGGGACCCTCCAGGTAGAATTAGGGTTCAGTTAATAGCACAAAGGGTGACACGATTATTGAGTGGGTAACTTACAGCCTCTGCCGCAAAGACACTGTACAATGATTTTTATCTGGATTTGAAATGCTTCTTTAAATATGTGTTTATTATTCATTCAATCAATACTTGCATTTTCTCTATGACAGGTGTGAGATAGTTTGAATAGAAGAATATGCTTGCTTCTAAGAAAATCAGGTCTGTAGTGGAACTTTCCAAGAGTAAACCTCTTAATTATAAGAGAGGTGGGTTGAAGAAGTGGGTTGAGAAACTGAGACAGCTTCAAAGAGGAGGCCAGGGTAGGACAGAGTCCTACAGGAAAAGCAGGAGTTCACCTAGAGGCTGAGCAGGCAGAGGCAGAGCCGAGGGAGAGCTGGAGCAGAGGTCGGGGCCTGGGAGCGAGAGCATGCTAGCCCCAAATCAGCCAGGTTCCAGGAAAATGGACCCTTCTTCATGCATTGACCACACAGAGAATTTAAAGCAGGGGATTGGGTCCGTGGTGGAGAGAGATGCTGGGAGTTGAGCTCAGACGACGAGGCCATGCAGAGATTGGCAGCAGCAGGAAGCCACCACCACCATCTCTGGCACAGCGAGTTTCTGGAGAGCTGTACTAGCAAGAAGTCAAGCAATGCTGCAGAAGCTCCCAAGACAGCAAGAAGAGAAATGCCTGGACTTCTCCCTCCTTTCTACTCCATGCTGCATGCCCAGCACCTCCCACTGGCCTAACCCCACCAGCTAGATACCTGAGACAGAGGAGCCTATGAAATGCAGCCTGCAGGGCTCCGCCATGGTGGATAAACACAGAACAGAGGAAGGCTGAGCACAGAGTCAGGCCAGACGAGCCTAGGAGCTGTCCTGCCTCTTATGGAGCTGCAGGACTAATTGCATTCCAACAGCCAACACGGAAAGCTTTTGCTCTACGGTGGGGGTTAGGCTAAGATTCAGTGTGGAATGTACATTAACCTCGTTAGCCTGGGTGGGAAGGTGCATGAAGAGGAGGGGTGGGGGCAGGCGGTCATGCTGCAATGTGGGATTCAAAGCAAGGCTCACCATCAGGAAGGGCTTATATGTCAAACCAATGGCTTTGAAATTTATCTCAAAAGCACCCGAGAATCCATGGAGGGTGGGAAGGAGAATGGTATGGTCCATTTGGATTTTGAAAACATCACTCCATGCCTGAAATCCTAAGAATTGCTGACTCATCAAAGTACATAGAAGAAATCTGATGAAGGAGAACTGGGGTGTGACCAGATTCTCTGCCCCCTCCTCTGAGCAGAAAGCATCACTTCTGGACACTTTTGTCATCTGTTGACATAACTAGGGTCTTCGTTTACTTTAGCTCAGCAAAAAAATGGAGGGACAGACCTTTTTTAAACAAAATATTTGTTACTAATCTATACAATGGTTACGATGGTTGATGCACTAATACATTATTCACCTCATTAACACACTTCCGGAGGAATCTACATCATCACGACATTTTAGAGTCGGTCTTGCTCTATCTGCTGGTTCCTTGAAGCATATACTGTGGTTCTTTTGATTTGCTTTTCAACTTTTAAAATAAATCAGTGTCATCTGTCACTGGGTGGTGGAGGTGGCAGTTGGAGACAGAACCTCAGATTAACTTGAAGTGTTGACACAATGTTATCACAGAGCTGTGACTTATGGCCTAAGAGGAGACGTTTAGATTTCTTCTCTTCCAGCAATCTCTTCCACGGATGAGCCCACATTGATAAAGCCACCAGCCCAGGATTTGAAAGCAGTACTGGAGGCAGGCCTACAGCCCAGACACACAGGCCGGATTCTTCCACCCTTGGCTTATTGCCAATGGGCTCAGAGCTCATGAGAACCTGTCAGTATCAGAAATATTGTTCAGGTGGTGAGAATCCTGTCTCCATGGACTTAAACCAAAGAGGGAGCTTATTGGCTCACAGAAATGGTTTAGGAAGGGTACCAATTTCAGGCCTGGTCTTGTGAATGTCAGTGTAGGGGGGGTCTTTTGGCCTCAGGCCTCAGCCACTTTCTGAGCCCATTTCATTCAGGCAGGGTCCCGGATGCAGCAGTAAGCAAGCTTAGCTGCAAGGGCAGGCTTGGGAAATTGATGCCCAAACAAGTAATTCCCAGGTTGAGCTACCCTTGCTCACGAGGTGAGCGTTACGGGAAAGGTCTCTTCCTCCACAGTGCAGTCAGTTTTCCACTTATTTGGAAATATAATGTTTCCTGAATTCCCAGTCTCTGCACACACTTTATCAGCTTTTATGGAAGAAGGAGGGAAAGGAAAGAAAGTCAATTGGAGCTCAGTAGGCCCAGTTTGTCTTCCAGATCCTATCTGGTGGATGGTTACATTCTACTGCTTCATACCTCCTTCTGAATTCTGAATCTGGTGATAAGACTCCCCGTCGGGATCTCTATGCTTTTTCAGGGGAAGAGGCTAAGAACTGGCCCTATCCCTTTCATGTCTGATGAAGGGTGTTTATTTAGATTTGGTAACGTTGAGTCCATTTCAACAGTGATGTATGGCACCCTGTCTTCTCATTACTTGATGCCCCTCTCCCTTTAATCCACTCCTGGTCTTCCAAAGAATTTAGGAGACGTGAATCAGAGCACTAAGATAGAATAATAGGGGGGAAAAGTACTCTGAAGTCCAGGTGTACATGGAGTTGGCATATTTTCAAATGCTCCTAGCCTCCCCAATCCCTCCCTCTCATCCCACTTGATTTCATTTTTTTTCTTTCTTTCATTTTTCAACCTAGCCCTCTCATTTTTCTGATCATGGCTCATCTGGATGGAATTGCAGCGCTATCCTCTCCCACCTGATGGATAATTTCCTGCACTGCATTTTGCAAGACAATCTGGTGAACACTCATTCCTCCCGCTGAGCCAAACGTTTCATGATTCTTTCGTCTTTCACAAGAGATCTAGCTCAGAAGCTGCACTGACTCAGAGGGGGGAGGAATGGTTCCTTTAATCTCATCTTTCTTTTTTTTCCGAGTATGTGTCTTGAGCTTTATCTGGGGCTGTTAGGTATCATTGAGTTTAGAAGTCAAGGGACAACATCTTCACAGCCATCTATGTCACTTCACAGGTGACTTGCCCAGTGACTCTGGAAAGAGGATCCATGTACTTGGCTTCTCCATCTGTTAATAATAAGCCCTCACAAAGCCCCATCAAGTTGGATGAGCCTTATTCCTGGGGTGCTCAGAAAGCCTTGAAGAACATTCATCCCCCGTCAAAGTCCCTTCATAGCAGAGCTGCAGTTAGGAAAACAGATATTCTATCCAAAGGGTGGCTAGTTCCCTCCTAGAACTAAAAGTCAGTTTTAAGCTGGGCACAGTGGCACACTTCTGTAATCCCAGGGACTCAGGGAATCTGAGGCAGGAGGATCCCAAGTTTGAGGCCAGCCTTGGAAACTTAGTGAGACCCTGTCTCAAAATAAAAAATAAAAAGGGATGAGGATGTAGCTCAATGATAAAGCATCCCTGGGTTCAATCCCCAGTACTGCCAATAAATAAATGAATAAGTCAGTTTTATAAGAGAGTTGTGATCCACTCCCAGCTCTTCTCTAGGTTCCTCATGAGTATTAAAATCTTTGCTTCTATTTATAAAGAAATGGTGTCTTTCTTTACCTTGGAAAAAACTTGACACATTTTAGAAGGAAGAAAAAGAGACATCAAAATCCTGTAAGGAGCTTCTGGGGGTGATATATCAGATAGATGGAGAGAGAGAGAGAGAGAGAGAGAGAGAGAGAGAGAGAGAGAGAGAGAGAGAGAGAGAGAGAGAGATTTTTTCCTGTGCTGAGGATCAAATCCTACACATGCTAAGCAAGCACTCTACCACTGAGCTATGATACCAGCCCTTTGTGTTCTTTTATTTTTTGGTACCAGGGATTGAATTCAGGGGTGGTCAACCATTGAGCTACATCCCCAGCATGTTTTATTTTATTTATTTATTTATTTTTGAGACAAGGACTCACTAAGTTGCTCAGGGCCTTGCTATATTGCCGAGGCTGGCCTTGAACTTGCAATCCTCCCGCCTCAGCCTCCTGAGCTGCTAGGATCACAGGCATGCACCGTCAGATCCAGCCCTAGGGGTTCTTTCTCTTGATTATGGTGATGGTTTCACAGGTCTATACATGTTTCAACATTTATCAAAGTTGATACTTTAAATATGTGCCATTGATTTTGTGCCAATGATACAATAAAGCTATTAAAACAAAACCTATGCCTAACTTTTGCCCTTTCTGATCCAAGATTCCCATTGACTATCTTTCATTGTTACTAATAATTGCTGTTTCAATTATAAAAAATAAAAAGACATCATAAGAGAATACTGTTGGTTTGGACAAAACTTTCTAACGTGGCTAAGGTCTTGTTTTATCTCACTGTTTTGCCTAAAAACTTAGTGCCAGACTCTGCTTGTGGGAAAAGACACTGAAGGGTAATTTGCCATTAGAAAGTAGACAGAGTGATAAAACCTACCTGAAATTATTTAAGACACAGCTGCATCAGGAGACAACCGTGGGTCCTCTCCCAGAGGACCTTAACAACTTGAAGGACGAGGTGGGTCCCCTCTTAGTTGTTATCTTGTGGTTAACTTGTCACCAGTTCTCTTGACTGTGATTTAGGGACTATTGGGTCAGTTAAGACTAAAATTTCAAACAAATTTCTATGGCTTTGAACTGGAAATATGAATGATGAACAGAGAAGAGTCAACTATCATTTAAATGGTGAGAAATTGCTTTTTTTCCCCTCCCATCATCAAAAGTATATTGACTTGCCAGGGGCTGGTTGGCACACACCTGCGATTCCGGTGGCTTGGGGGGCTGAGGCAGGAAGGTTGCCAGTTCAAAGCCAGCCTTAACAACTGAATGAAGGCCTAAGCAATTTAGCTTGACCCTGTCTCTAAATAAAACATAAAAAGAGCTGGGGATGTGGCTCAGTGGTTAAGCACCCCTGAGTTCAATCCTCAGTTCCAAAAAAAAAAAGTTGACTTTACTATTTAGATAAAATGTTAACATTACCATGAGTAGGAAACCAACCAACTGGATGCATGTGGGACTGCTGAGTACTCCAGAGCAGCACTGGATAACATGGCAGGAGGAGAATCACCAACAGGAGTCCCACAGACCCTGAGTTCTCTCTTCACATACCCTGGATTCTCTCTTCATGGTCAGGGTCAGGGAATGAGGCCAGCAGTTGTAAAACAAATACATTTCCGCCTTACAGTGGCTACGTTTGTTTGTTTGCGATATGCTTGGTGCTTTCCATGTGTTGTTCTTACCTTGATCTCCGACTTGGATATAGATATATCATTCCCATTTTACAGAGGAGCAGCCTGAAGATGTGGTCTAGCTTACCAAGGCCACGTCATAGTACTACTTACAGGTACTTCTAGAGCGTGGGCTATGTGCCAGGAACCATACCAACTGCTTTACATCTATGAACACGATTATCCTCCTGGTCACCCTTTGAAATATGGAATGCCATTGTTTCTCTTACAAATGAAGATACTGAGGACAGGAGAAGAATAGTAACTCATCTAGGGTCACACATTTGATAGGTGACAAGAGTCTGTGCTTTGCTAAACATAGCCTTGTGTGTCTTTCTGGCATACAGTAGGTGCTCAATAAGTAAATGTGTGTGTGTGTGTGTGTGTGTGTGTGTGTGTGTGTGTGTAATTGGGAGAGTAGGCTCTGGCAACCTAGTAAAATTATTTATTGTATTTCTAACTAAAAGCCCTTATTTAGCTCAAATGAATAAGTCTGTGTGAGAGTCCACCCTAACACTGGGCTTTTGGTCTGACTGTCCCATATGACCACAGCCAGTCCAGTTACAGCTTCCACCTCTCTGCACCTGTTCTTGTTGCCTGTGGTTCTAGAAGGATTGTTAATCTTAGCACTTACTCATCCCAATAACCGGAGAAAGGATATTATGGGTCCAGCCAATCAAAAATGCCCCCAGCAGCCTCCATGATTGGCCCAGCATTTAAGCATTTGATCTACCAGGAACCAATTAGGAGCCTTCCTCAGGGTTGTTGACACAGATGGTGGGAGGGACCCTTGGTTTCCTCTGCAAATTTTCATTAGGAGGGATATGCCTGAAGCTATCTGAGGCCAGGTTCTTCTTCCCTTTGCCCTGCCCATGCTAGAGGTTCAGCCATAATGGGAGAAAGAGGCCCCAATACCAGGGACGCAGAGAAAGGTGATGGGAGCAGAAAAGGAGAGGGAGTTTGCACATAAGATCGAGCAAATGGCGTCCTGTGCATGTTAGAAGTTTCTCAGGCCCACTCACCCCCTGAATTTCCTAGTTAAATAAACCAAGAAATCTCCTCCATTAATTAAGGTGGTTTTATTTAAGTATCTTCCATTTGTTACCTTAAAAACACCAACATATGCAGGGAATATTCTTTTCCTTTGAAAGCATTAAAAGAATATCCCCTCCAAATTGACTTTGGCAATAATGAGGATTATACCTGTAACACCTTGAGGGAAGTGATGGGATTCTTTAACTACTCAGGGACAATATTGTTGCTTTTATTTTTAGGTGACTGCTATTTTGGAAATATATTATCACTGAGAAATAATATGAACTAAAGGCTAATATTACCCTCTTTATGTTAATCAGAACAGAACCAAATGTGCAGAGACTCAAGTTGGGGAGAGGTAGTGAAATCCACAGGACCTTGAGAAAAAAATTAATTATTTCTTTGTAGATGATCCCTTTGGAAGGAGATTAAGCAAGATCAGTAAAAATTGGGCAGCATCCCCCAAAGTTTTACTTTAAACAGAATGCATTTGGGTCTTCCCTACCAAGTTCATCCCAGCCAAATACGTGTCAATGACTGGGGGCAGAGAAGTGTCCATGCAGCCCAGAGTCCCCCAGTACCTGCAAGTTCACCACTGGGAGCCATCCCTTGGGAGTAAACATTTCTTCTTCCCCTGTTTTTTTTCCTTTAAAGAAAGATTCTTTGGCAGGTAATTGTACATGGTGTTCATCTTAAGATAGTAATTTTACAGAAGTCAAGTGCCTGGACTCCTTGCCAGAGATCCTGGGATCATTCTAGTTGGATGATTTATTCACCATAGACCTTTGCATCCCTCTTACTTAAATCTCTCTCTGTGCTTTATTTTCCTCCTCTGTAAAATGGAAATATTAATAGTACTTCTATCAGAGGGTTGAAGCATGTTCACCTCTCAGCCTGGTACCTGGCACATAGTATCCGCTCAATAAATGGCAGCTATTATCCTGAGAGTGGGGCCTCCGTGGCAGTGTGGAAAGACCACTGAGAAACCCACCAGGAGCCTTTCTGCTGAGCCTGGATGACCTTGACCAAGAGCACCTCACTAATGCCCCTGTGCCTTTTTCCCAGGGGTGGTCAACCCGAGACACGTGTTTTGAGGATAAAATTAAGCAATAAGAATAAGAGAGGTTTAGAAAGACAAAATAAATTTCTACAAATAATGGGTCCTCTCAGGAAAAAAAAAAAAACGGTTTATTCACTGAACAAATATTTACCAAGTGCCTACCAGGTGCAAGGATCAGAGTACAGTTTTATGTTCAAGCAGCTGGTGAAGCTGCTCTGTGAGGGAAGAATTTCAGGAGAGAGTAGGAGAGCCGGTTAAAAACAGGGCAAATGTCAGAGATGGGAGGCGAGAGAGGGAGAGCAGCTTCCCATCTTCCTGGTTCTGGAAGCAGGCTCACTCCACAGAGCTTTCTTGAACCTTCTCAGGGTGGCCAGCCCAGAGCCTGCTCTCGGGTCATCTGTTCTCAAGTCAGTACAAGGTGAAGGGAGGTCAGGCGGGTTTCTAAACAGCTAGGAAGAGAAGCCACCTCCACACATCTCATCCTCCAGGGCTCTGATTTGGTGTGTGCTGTTTTCCAAGGAGCAGACTGTGTTTGGAAAAGCTTGGGATAATTGTTCCAGGAAATTTGGAATTTTGTCCAAATTTTTATCCCCTCTGCACACCCCAGCTCCTCTGGCTTTTGGCAAGTCCTCTCTAGGCCTATATGGGCCCCAGGCATCAGTGAAAGGGCAGAAAACGCTGCTCTGTGGGCCTAATGGCTTCCAGTCACAGAATCCATGTCTGATCCTTGGATTTCACCTTCTTTGACTGCTTTCTGTTTTCCTCTACTTTCCACGTAAATAAGACCTCCCAGGGGACAGGCGTGTAAGCCGCAGTCCCTCGGACACCTTTGTTCAACAAGTTTAATGGAGGCTTTTGAGGTCTTGTAAAGCAAAGTGAGAAAGAGCAGCTGCTCCTCCGCCCTGGGCCTCCATTAGTAATGAGATATGAGTTTGTCACGAAGGTAAACACGCTCTGGGAAAATGGGGAAGAGGGCCCCGGAGGGAGAGAGGACAACAGGACAGCTCGTAGGTGACTCTGGGGCCAAAAGTTAGGGGTGGTGTGAGTGTTGCTTTAGGAATGGGCCCTTCATGGCCCAAACCTGAAAGGAACGCAGGTCTGCCAGTCCTCCTCCTGTGCCTCACATCCGGGCTCTCAGCTCAGGAAATCCACCTCCTTCATACAGCTAACTAAAAAAAAAAAAACAAAAAACAGAATTTACTGTGGGTTGCCCTCCTCAAAGTCACCAACCCAGAGGACATTTTATTCACGATGGCAATTTGAAAAACAGGCCTCAAGCAAAGACACAGTCTGTGGGCCTTCTCGATGGTGGCAAGTCAACTCTTGGCTTGGATTTGGAAAAAGATGCTTATATCTGATCGATGGAGTATGTGGTCAAACCAGACAAGTGGATTGGGGCAAGAAGACAAGGCAGGAGTTAGTATAATAGCTAACATTCACTGAGGCAGGCTAGGTAGGCCTTGTTCTAGGGTTCTGGATGGATTATCTTATTTAATTCTCACCATGACCTGATGGTTTGTAGAGTGTCACTGCAGTTTTACACAGCAGGAAACTGAGGTGCGGAGAAGACAAATAATGTGCCATGTTACATGGCCACCTGATGTGGAACTGGAGTCTGATTCCTGAAACCTCACTCTTCAGCCTCCACTCTACCCTCCCTGATACACTTGTGTGGTTCATCAGTTGCTGGGCTGAAGGGTTACCAAGTAGACCTTTTTTTGATTAAAGTCTCCTGCTAAAATGCACATACGTTACTTTGGAGAACTTTTATTCAAACATGTTTAATAAATTACAAAGACTCAGAGAACAAAGAAATAGGAAATGGGAAATAGGACCCATGCATCTTGGTGGGGCAAAAAGTAGCAAAAGACCCAAATCCCCGAATTCCATGGAATAAAGCTAATAGTGTCGGTATGTCATCCATCCCTCCATCCCTTCATTTACTCAAAAAAAACATTTACTGAAGGCCCATGATGACACAGTACTAGGCGAAATCAGACTTGGCCCCTCTGAGTTTTTAGTGTCTGGAAAGGACAAGAGAAAATTTTTAACTATGATAAGATCTGGGGGGAAAGAGTACAAGGCGTCATAAGAACAGATGACAAGGGCTTGGAATGGATCCATCTGCAGTCACTGAATGTTGGTGGGGTGGGGGCAGGGTGAGAAAGAGAGGCCAAAAACGTGGCAGGGGTGGGGCTCAGTGGAAGAGGATGCCGAACATTGAAGAAAACTTAACCTGAACCCCAAGATTAACTCTCCCTCCAGGTTTGGTGGTGGACATGTGCATGTGTGTATTGAGAGAAGATTCAGTGTTTCTACAGGACGCTGTTATTTAGAAGAAATATGGTTTTAAACATGCTCTTAGCCTTGACTCTCTTCCTCCATAACTCTACTGCTCCCTGTCACTTCAACCATCTTGATGTTAATTGCCTCATGCATAAAATGATGTCACACACAAACATTGTCCCTAAGCTCAATTGAGAGTCTGTGCATAGCTACAGTACAAGGTCTACCACCAACATCTCTCTGTAATTTTCCTGAGTGTCTCTGCAGATTCTGAGCGAAGCAAAGGGCACCTGGAGGGCATTTGTTTCTAGAGAGTCCAAGGTGGGCTGGGGAGAGCAGAAAGGGCTTTCTTCCTTCTCTTTGTGGAGGGGGACAAATGGGGCAGGGCTGGATCAGTTTGATCCAGAAGACAGAGTCTGCCTGGCAAACTGGTAATAGAAAGGAAAGTGTTTATACTGAACAGCTGCTAAGTGTACACATTTCAATCAGCCATTCATTTATTAATAACATTAATAATGTTGATAATACTAATAGTTAACATCCACTGAGGAGTGTCAATGTGCTAATTGTTTCATATCCACTTTCTCATTGGCTTCTCATGTTAATACTAAGAACTAGACGCTGTACTGTTATTATTCCCATTTTACAGAAGAGGAAAGGGAGGTCTAGGGATATCACATGACTTTCCCAAGGTCTCACCACTGTTATGATGCAACCGAGTTTGGAACTGAGGTCTGACTGACCACAAAACCTTATAAACAACAGCGAAAGCTCTTCCTCATCTCTATTACCTCCATCATAAAAGAGATCGACATAAAAAAATATTCATAAGAAGGGTATATCCCTAAAGACACTGAGCCCAACATTGCCAGGTTCTATAGATGAGTGCAATTTTTTAAACATGCGGGAATTTGACAGAAGGTTGTCAAGTTTTCAAACTTTGCTACATGAATTTTTAAAGATATATTCTACTTGCATTTTATTAAAGAAAGACTAACTTAAAAAAATAAAAGGTAGAAATGAAATAATATCAGGATTTAAAAGCTGAATACATTTAACCCATGAACAAATAATTACTCTGGTCTGGTTTATCTCATTTTGCTACAAACTAGCAAAAACAGGGCCCCAAATGACTGACTGGCACCAGTGCAGGAACAGATATTTGGGAGTACCTATCCTTTGCCTTCTAAGACAACACTTTGATTTTGAATGTAACTGGGGAAAAAATAGGATGGTATTTATTATACTCTTTTTATAACTCAGACTTTCCATTACCTTCATCTGGTTTCTATCCTCCCCCACCACGCAATTAGTCTGAATATTTGAGGTTTCCCTATTGTCTCCAGGAAGGTTCTTGAAGACAAGGTCAAATCAAGGGCAAGTCTCAGAGGTCAGAAGTACTCTGCTTTGAGTCATATGAGCATGTGCCTAAGTTTTACAAAGTAAAATCATGGTGTTAGTGAAGTTATTGAGTGTTTAAACTCAATAACTCAACGGGTGCCTAGGTCTTGGGGCCAAACCAAACAGCGTATTTTAGAGATGGCCAATGATTTAAAATTGATAATTTATCACAGTGCAAGTGGACAGAGAGAAGGAACTTTGGCCCCGAGGTGAGGGCATGGCTCCGATCAATGTTTGGGGGCTCAGATTTGTTTGGCGTTCATGACCTTCCCTTGCTCTGATATTTTTTTTTTCAGATCTTTTTTGACCATTTGACATCCCACAGTTCTTCTTAGTTTATGAGCTGCAGGTTATCTTGAGGGCAGTGTCCTCTTTTCTGGGGTGTCTGTGAAAATTCCACCAAGTGGGCTGTGCACCATCCCTTCACTCCATTATTTATTTCTTTGACATTTGAGGGACAATCTGTTAAAAGAGTGTGAGATGCCTCAACATTTTCCTTTTAAAGTAAATCAAAGCACAGGGGTGACGAATTACTACCTTGGTAAAAATCTTTTAACTTTAAAAGTAAAACAAATCCCACACAACTTCTTAAAACCAAGCCTCTGTATCTTCAGGTCACCCAGATAACAGGGGACAAGGGTAGACGATCATTTCAAGTTACTTCAGGATTTTGGCCTCTCATCTTTGCTTCAGTTTTTGGAGTGATTCAGAAGACAAATAAAACTAAAGTTAAGGGCTCTGAGGTGTTAGGACAAAAATTTTCCATCAAATCCAGGGATGATGGACTCCTGGATATAGACCTGAGTCTCCAGGTGGGTTCCAGCATTTACATTCCTATGACCTTGAGCAACTTAAATCCCCCTAAGCCTCAGTTTCCACATATGTAAAAAATAGATCAAGCAAGACAGTCTACATAACATTCTTGACATTGCATCTCATACATCAAGAAAATTCACAAAATGTGGTGGACACCATCTGAGCTGTCGAGTATTCTATGTGCTCCCCTATATTTCCCTGCCTCTCTCAAAATTAGTTGGAACCTGTGGAACATAAGTATACATGTCACGTCTGGGCTGAGGAACTTAAAAGCTGATGTATAGCCTCCTTCTTTCTCCTTCTGTCTTCCTCTACCAGAGTGACCTTGAAAGTCCCATGTTGAGCTGACAGCAAGATGGACAATTCCTAGATCCCCGAGTCACCACTTGGAGGAAAGCCCTTGCTGAGCCACATCAAGTTTTGTAGAAAGGATAACAAACTTTCCCAGGTGAAGACACTGCAGTCTTGAGGAGTGTCAATTATGGTAGCTCACATGAAATAACCTAACAAGCCCAGTTTGAGATACATACATATTTTTATTCAATCATGGAACCACGTGTTTTTTTTTTCTAGGATCCCATTTCCATAGTGCTTCAGTTTCCCTGGGCAGGAAATTCAAAGAAGACTTCTGAGCTCATGCATCATTTGTCTCATCTTGACCTGTAAGAAAAGAAGCTGGTCTGAAGGGTCTGACATTCACCTGGCCAGTGACCAAGGCATTGAGAACAACCTGATTATCTGACAATCATGAGCTCATTCTGTGGCCTTCCAAGGTTTCCAGAGTCTCTTCTTAGATTATTTCTATTCACCATCAACACATCCAACTCTCTACTGTCAAGTGTATTATTCCTTGACTTAAATAGTGAATTTAGGAGCTGAATGAAAGCTGCCTATATCCATTCCTAGGTCTGCCATAACAAAGTACCACAGACCAAAAGGCTATGATGGAGTGTCAGAGGGTTGATTCTTCCAAGGCCTCTCTCCTTGTAAACAGCCATCACATCCCAGGTCCTCACATGGTCTTCCTCCTGAAGCTCTCTGAATCTAGATTTCTTCTTCTCATCAAGACACTGGTCATATTGGACTGGAGCCCATCCTAATGGCCTCATTGTGACTTAATTACCTCTATACAGGTTCTGTCTCCAAATACAGTCTTGTTTTGAGGTACCTGGGTTAGGACATCCATTTATGAATTATGGGGGACACAATTCAGCCCATAACACAGCACATCCAAGGTTCAGTGAGCACTGGGCCTCACCACGTGAACCTGAGACATGCACAGTGATGAACACGGTTTGGCCCTATGGTGAGATTCTTAGAAAGGTCTCAGCTAGCTAATCCTCAGAGTTTTAAATTTAGCTAATTGGAATGATCTCAGATTGATCATGATCCATCTAGAGTAAGTATAAAGGACCTAACATTTAAAAAGTCCTTGAGGGTAGTATGAGTCTTTTCCCCCAAGTTACTAAATAATAGCAGCAAATTTAAAAACAGAAGAATATTCAGTTTACAACCTGCTCTTTAAGTTTGGTGCTTTTGTTAGGTTTGTGTTAATCAGGCAGCTGGAAACAGGGCCTGGACAGTTCTAAGTACTGCCCTGGTCTGAGTGGCAGCTGCCCTGTCTCCTCGAGAGGCCCAGTCCTGGCCCTGCAGAGGAATGGCTGTGTCCAAATAGATGAAGCTTAGGCCACAATCATTTCCAATTAGATGAAAATATTTCCTTTTAAATTGGTTTTGCTACCCTCTTTGAACATATAAAAGACCAATTTGGGGTTTCATATATCTTTTCGGGTCGTTTCACTATTTCAAACTCATGCATATGTGTAAAAACATAAAAGGAAGTGAAATCAAGACTTGGAACAGGGAGAAGTGATTAATTGCTGGCCTCTTAAAGAGAAGTCACTCCACAAAGCTAAGTAATGAATTAATAATGCCTCAGATCATGAATTAATAAAGACAGCTTGCCTAAGAGGTAGATGATAATTTGTAAAAGGACTTTGCGGGCAAAACATCTCAGGCAGCCCTTGGGAGGTAAGAGCATTGGGAAAGATGGCCATCATGTTGGCCCCCTGCACCAGTTACTGGAAGAAATTTAACAAATCCATCCCAGATTCTGGAGCTAATTCTGGTTTAGATTAGAAAGAAGAGATTCTTTGGACCTGCACAGAATTTGGCAAGGGTGGGGTGCTATTTTGTGGTTGTATTAGGGAGATGGTGGGTCAGGGCTCCTACAAAAGCCTATGTGGTCTGGGCCAATTTCTTTTCTTTCTTTCTTTTTTAATTAGTGGGCCAATTTTTAAGTACCTGTTAATGGCTCAGAAGTCTACAAAGCAGCACAGCAACAGACCAGGACTGAGGTAAGCTGCAGGGATCTACAGGCCACAGCCCTGTTTCCCAGGGCAGCCTGGGCCTGACCATACTGGCCCCTCACCTACAGTGTCCTCTCTGTGCCCAGTCTCCAAAGCAGCCTTGTCCTGGTCAGCAAGACCAGCCCAGAAGAAAATTGAAGGGACTCTCGTGTCCCTCATTGAATCTGCCTGTTTTCCACACAGGCACCCAGCTTTAGCACTGAAGATTAACAAAATTTCGCTCTGAGGAGGACCCCAGGCAACAGGACATTCCAGCTGCTCATTCCTTGAAGTCACCTGCACTTACCACAGGCGGAACCCTGCTGCACCTTGGTCACTCACAGGCTCTCACGGGACTTCAGTGACGTTAACATGCATAAAATCCCCAGCACATGCATCGAGCGTGACAAGGGTTATGGAGACATTCCTCAAAGAAATAAGTCAGAGACTGATAAGTCCTCCCTGCTACTGGGATCAGCTGAGCAGAGGCCTCAAGGCCAGCCTGTGGGCCTGATGGCTCAGGGACAGCAACGTGGAAAACAAGGCCAGAGCCCTATGCAAAGAGCACTTCCCTCTGGGCTGGATGGCTGGACTTGAGTTCTGACTCCCCCAGAAACACGAAAGCTCTGTGGGCCTCCACTTCTCATTGGTAACAGAGAGATGCAGAGCGGGCTTCACATGTTTCAAACCTTTTCTTCAATCCAGAGGGTAAGTGGAACCCAAGGAGCTGAACCCATTTGGAGCAGGAATAAAGGTGGTTCCCCTTCCCCCACCCACCACTCAAGAGCCTTGCCCAGAGAGAACAGCTGCAAATCCAGAGCCCAAGGCAGTACTTTCCAGCGTGGTGTATGTGAACATCACCTTGTTAACACAGACTGTGATACAGAAGTTGGGGGGAGGAGCCTGAGGGCCTGCGTTTCTATTAAGCCCCAGCAGCTGCTAATCTGGGCACCATGCTCCAGGACAGGAGGTAATTTCTGCTTAGCTCTAAAACCCATAAGTTCTCCTGATCCCTAAATTAGGGCACACCACTGGGGTCCCCTCCAGTAATGGCTGTCAACTAAGTGGAGAGGTACCCAGTTCTAGCTCCTTCTCTGTCTCTTTTTCTGGCTGAGTCATTCGAGAGTTAATTACAGATACCATAATACTTCATCCCTCCACATTTCGATTTATCATTCCTCGTATCAAGGTCATTCTCCTATATAACTGCAGAAGTTACATTCAGGAAACTCAGCATGGATGCGATTCTAGTTTGTATCAATAAGTTACAGTCCATAGTCAAATGGTGCCAATAGTATCTGGATTTTTAAAAGTTTCATACACTATCATATGACTTCCTAATGATCCACTGGACATTCATATAGGTTTTTTAAAAAAATCTTTTTGTTTCTGTACCTAGAACCTAACTTTATAAGTAAACACAGCATGATTTTTCCATAGTTTTAATGAACATTAAAGTTTACACATGTGCGGTTACTGGGAAAACCAAGAAAGAATGCACTTTGTTTTTTTCTGGAATTGAAGGAAAGTTGTTCACTATTTTGAAACATGACATGGCAGAGAGAATGTTGCTTCTGGTGTCACTGCTGGGAACACCTGAGTGAAGCTGTGTTTGTCACTAGATCATCCACGGGATTCTGCTTGCAGGTGTGAATGGTGACTATTTTATTGTGCCTTCTTGTTTATGCCACCTCATCCACACACTAACACACGTATTATTTTATTAGAAATTGTTTTCTTTTTATTTCTTTTCCACTTCATATAAAAGCATTTGTCATTTTTTTTCAATGGTGAATTACAGGTAGTAGTGATAATGGTCAATTTTAGTTTAGAAGCATAGAAGGGTTGTTACAAAACATTAATATATTAAAAAAGGAGTTGTTGATCCCACTAGAATGCCTAAAATTAAGACTGACTCTGCAAGTGGTGAGGATGTGGAAGAACTGGAAAGCTCAGACACAGCTGGTGGGAAGCATAATCACTTGGGAAAAAAATTATACTTTTTTAAAAAAGTTAAACAAGAACCTACCATAGGATCCAGATATTTTCTTCCCAGAGATTCCCTGAAGAGAAATAAAAGCATTTGGTTATCCAATAACCTCTACATGACTGTTTACAGTTGTAATAGTCCAAACCAGAAACAACCCAAATGCCCGCCAATTTATCCAAGGTGAATGGATAAACACATTGTAATATGACCTTACAACAGAAGACTGTGAAACAATAAAAATAAATGGACCACTAATACAAAAACGTGATTTTCAAAATGATGTTGTTGAGCAAAAGGAGCTAGACGAAGAATATATACCTCATGATTATTCCATTTATAAAAATTGTAGATGACACAAACACAACAATAGGGATGGAAAGTTACATAAGGGAGGAGAAAACTTCTGTGGATGTTATGGTTTAGGTATAAGGTGTTCCCCCAAAAGCTCGTGTGTGAGATAATGAAAGAAAGTTTAGATGTGAAATGATTGGGGTTATGAAATTTTTAACCTAATCAATGCAATAATCCCCCACAGGGATCAACTGGGTGGTTAATTGTAGGCAGGTAGGGTGTGGCTGGAGAAGGTGGGTCTGTGGGGTGTCTTGAGTTTATGTCTTCTTTTTTTTTAATTCACTTATTTAACAAAATTTATTAACGTTCAGGCTTACATTACACAAAACGGGAATTTTGGGTTGTAGCATTGATGTGGGAAACAGGAGCGGGGTTCAAGGACTCCTATTACTGCACCCCTAGGTCCTTACCATGACCCCCAGTGCTCAGTGTTATGGTGCCAGAGATGAGGAGTTCTTTGCAGACCAGGAGCATCCAGAGAGGACAAGACAGCTGCCCTCAGGGAGAGGGTGATGAGGGCAGGACATCTTACAGCAGGGTACGGCAGGGTCTTCAGACCAGAGGGAACAGCTTTAAGGGATTCTGAAGCTCCCGTGGAGCACCTGCACCCCATAAGTTCTTTTTTTTTAATTGGCTTCATTTTTAATTTTAAAATCAGGTAACACTTCATTCCATAAAACAGAATCAGTTTTCCTATGAGCCAAGCACTCATCAAAAATAATTTGACGAGTTAACATCAGAGTATTTATTTTGCTTACAAAAAATAAGGACAAGGGAACTTCACTATTTCACCAGTTGAGAATGGCTCTTCTCCCTCCAATCCAGATTTCTCTTGGAGGACCAGATGTGTCAGCTTGGTTTGATTGACTCCATGTTGTTGTTTTGTTATTTCCCCCCTTCCTGGAATATTGACTCTGTTGAAAAACTGGCTTCACAAAGAAGGTGGCAGCAGGAAAATTTCAAAATCTAAAGCTTAAAAATAAGTCTTGGGCAGTGTGGGGTTATTTTCTGTCTCTGGGAGGGATCATCCGGTGTCTGAGGCCTGGGGACAGAGGCAAAGTCCCAGCCACTCATCCAGAAGATGTCACTTTCAGTAGTTTCTGGTGTCCCGACCTGTGCTCACCCAGTCTGACAGTAGGTAAGATGGTCATAGGGGCAGGTCATAGGGGCCCCCAACCCTCTGGGAGACAGTGCTCTCCCTGGGCAGACCTCAGGGCTGAGGGTCAGCAGCCAGGGGAGAATCATGTCAACGATTGTTTCCACTTGTGGTCCCTGAGGTCCTAGGGCAGGGATGCAGGAGGCAGCCAGTGTCATAGACGTCTCTGTCCCCAGCCAGGCTGGGCGCCTGGCTAAGTGAGGAGAAAGATGGTGTCCCTTCTCAGGGCCTGCCCCTGCGCCTGGTCTCAGTTCCTCCCTGGCACCGCCTGGAAGGGGAGAAAGTGACACCCAGGAGAAGGCCCGGAAGTGAGGCCACCGTCACATTCAAATTCAGGGTGCGACAGACAGCTCAGTCTGCACCCCAACAGACCCCATACTCAGCTCCCCTTCATGGGCCACGTCCCTTCTGAGAATCATGCCCTGCCCTTTATAGTCACAAGGACCCAGAAGTTCCAGGGACACATCTATGTTTAGGCCCTTGGATCCAGAAGTGCCTCAAGCATCTATGTTTAGGCCCCTCGATCCGGAAGTTCCTCAGACAATCAAGTTTAGGCCCCTGGATCCGGATCTGGAAGTTCCAAAGGTGCACGTCCATGTTTAGGCCATAGCATCTGGAAGTGCCTCAGGTGCACATCCATGTTTAGGCTCTAGGATCTGGAAGTTCCTCAGGTGTCCATGTTTAGGCCCCAGGATCCAGAAGTTCCTCAGGCACACATCCATGTTTAGGCCCCCAGATCCGGAAGTGCCTCAGGCATCCATGTTTAGGCCACAGCGTCTGGAAGTTCCTCAGGCGCACCTCCATGTTTAGGCTCTAGGATCCGGAAGTTCCTATGTCTTATTCTTGGTGAGAGAAAAATTTGCTTGCTCTGCTTCTTGGTGGTCATATTGTGAGTGACTTTCCTCTATCATACTCTTCTGCCATGATTATTCTGCCACACCTTAGGTCCAGAGCAATAGAGCTGTCATCTATGGACTGAGACCCCTGAAACTGTGAGCCCCCCAAGTAAACTGTGAGCCCCCAAGTAAGCCCCCCCCTACAATTGTTCTTGTTGGGTCTTTTGGTCACAACAGGGAAGAAGCTGACTAAAACAGTGATGGTCATGTTCATGACCTCAATTGTGACAATGATCTCCCAAGTGTATATATACTTGTCTGAATTTACCAAATTGCACACTTTAAGTATGTTAAAATTTTAATATGTCAGTCATCACTTAATGAAGCTATTAAAGAAAAAAAGGGGGTTATTACTAACTTCTTCCCTATTAAATAGAATTCATGTAATGCCTCTACAATCTGGGCCCTTACTGCCTTTGCTTAGATAAACACTCTTCTCCTAGGTGGTGGATCCTCATGGCCTAAGTTAATTAGGGACTTTATTTTCCCTTTGGTTGCCCTGCAAGGATTGGGTTAGGTGTGAGCATGAACAGCCATTCTAGACAATGAAATGTGAGAGAAATTCTGTGGGAGGCTTCTGGGAAAGGTTTACTTCCCTCAAAGAAAAGATTAATGGGAAAAGTACCTTTTCCTTCCTCTTGACATGGATGTTCCCAGATGCGAAGTCCAATGTTTCTAGAACCGTCTTGGGACCATGAGGATGGTGATCTGGGAATACAGCTAATACAGAGAGGAGGGCAAAACAAAGATGTGGGAAGAAGCAGATCCTTGATAACATTGTCCAGCTGTTGAATTAACCAACTCTAAATGCTGTATGATAATGAGTACCCTTATCATGTAAGGCTGTTGGTTTTAAGTTTTTGCAATATGCAGCAAAACCATGTTAACTGGCATATTCCTCCTCCTCCTTCTCTTCTTCTTCTTCTTTTTTTTTTTTTTTTTTTTGAGACTCAGCTCAGTAATCTCTTCCTCTGAGAAGACTTTCACGATACCATTTCTTTGGGGCCTAAGCTGAGTTATAGAACCCCAATCTGTGTTCTCAGGACATCTTCTTATGCCCCATGTTACACTCTAGGTAATTTATCTGTCTACAATTCTCCCGCATCCGACTGGCAACTTCCCAGGACAAGAGACCCCTGTGGCTCATTTATCTCTATTTCACCAAAACCTGGAGTGTATTGACCCATAGTAGGCATGTAACACACACGGGCCAGCTGAACCTCTCCTCTCCTGCTCACCTTTCACGCTCTAGCAAATGGGTCTCACTGCCTGCCAGTCATTGGCCCACATCGTCCTCACAGCTAAGAATTCCTTTCTTCTGCTCCTCAGTCTTTTGTGGTTGCTCTTCCTTGACATCTTCAGAACAGTGGTAGTCTTTGAAGTCTCTCTGCACCTGCCAAAGGCCAAATTCCAGGTGCATCCCTACAGGCTGAGAGGGAAGGAGGAGGGGAGCCTTGCCCCCTTTCTCTACCTTCCAGCACAGCCTCTCCAATTCCTGCCTGCTGCGGCCTGGGCTCTTTGGAAGAGCATCAACTTTGCTATCCACAGCGTGCTGGGTCAGCAGGCTAAAAGAACCTGTGCGTTTCCCTGCTCTCCTCAGGCCCACTTGGGATTAGATTTTTTTGCAGATGCTCAAGTTTGCCAAGAATGTCTAAGTTCTCACTAATTGACACTTTCATCTGTCATGCTGGGCACTTCCCGAAGGCACCAATGCCAATGAAACTGACAGGTTCTGTTTTCCTATCTCTCAGATCATCACCAGTGGAAAAGACATAGACCCAGCACGGTCCACCCCAGCCCTGGGCTCCCACTGAACATTCTCCCCGCTCCAGGGAACCCCAAGCTGGAGGCAACGTTGCTTATCATTGCTTTGCAAATTGTGCAAGAAGATATTCTCTGTTTTCAGGGAAAAAAGGGAGGGGGGGGCTTCTCTTTAAAATTCATAATATAAAATGGCATAGTCTCTCCTCCTTCCCCAAAGTTAGCCTGGGCATCTTAGTGAGACTCTGTCTGAAAATAAAACAAATAAATAGGACTGGGACTGCAGCTCGGTGGTACAGTGCTTGCCTAGCATGCATGAAGCCCTGGGTTCCATCCCTAGCACTGAAAAGGAAAGGAGAGAAGAAAGGATGCCCGTTTCTGCATCTTTGCTCAATCTTAAGGAAGAAGTTAAACTTTTCTGTACCTATTCCCAAAAGTGGTAATAATTATGCTATATTTATCTCAGACAGCTATTGGAACCTTTAAAACAGAGGTAGAGGGCTCATCAGCATGCCTAGTACAAGGTAGGTTCAATACAGGTCTTAAGGAGTACTACTACTGCTATTACTACCACTGAACCTTTACTTAAGCACATACTTTTACTATATGTCTGGTACTTATTATACTAAACTCTCTAAAAACACTAGTTTTAACCTAGGTTTGGTGGTACATACCTGTAGTTCCAACTTCTCAGGAGACTGAGACAGGAGGATTGCTTAAGCCAACAAGTTCAAGGCCAGCCTCGAAAACATAGCAAGATCCACATCTCTAAAAAGCAAACAAAAACCACAAGTCCCTCTACTCCTGGAAAAAGAAAAAAAAAACAGTTTAAAACAGTTTTTGAGTCCTATGTGACCTGCACTTTTACAAGCCCTGTATACTGATTTTCTAATTTTCACTGCAAGCCTATAAATGATTACCATAAAGGCACTATGTCACAGATGAGGAAACTGAGGCTTACATTCCATGTCTCACCCAGTTCACTTTGACTGTAAATGTGCAGAAGCCAATACTTTACTTCAACTCTGTCCCAAATGTTATCCTACATCCCAAACAGCTAAAGGGCTTGTTAAAACACAGATCCTGGCTCCATCCTAGGAAGTCAGTGATGGGGGCCTAGAATGTGCATTTCTGATAACTTTCCAGGTGATGCTGATCTGGGGTCATATTTTAAACCCTCTGTGTTAGCGGGAGACCTGTGTTATCCTTGACATGGGCAAAATCCTGCAGCTCATGAGCTTTTCCTGAAAAAGGACCACACCGGAGCTGTCAACATGGCTGATTTCAAATGCCAATATGTGGAGAGGCAGAAGCACCAGGTTGGGGAAGGGGGTTGGGTGTTTCCCTTGTTAATAGCAGATGATTATCAAATAAGGAGGACCTCTAGAACATCAGAACAGAGATTCCAAAACTGGAGAATGAAGCCCATGCACATGGACCAGTCGTCAATGTATTCCCTCTCAGCTCCAAACCGACCCATTTCTGCTCAGCCTCCCGATGTGCATCTGGGTCCTGTGAACATTTCTCCTCTCCAGCTGCCTCTGTGTTAGCCTTTGTAGGAGAGGGTGCTTCGTCAGTATGACACTGGAGGGTCGCAGACAGGAAGAGGCTCCTCTCTGCACTCCTGGTGTGCTTCTTGTGGTACAGCTGCCGGCAGAGAGACTCACTCTCATCCAGTTTCTCCTGCACCCAGCAGTCTACCTCCGGAAGACAGGCTCCACCAGCCAGCATGGCTGCAGGTGGCTTCCTGTAAATCAGCCCCAGTCTGCCGCAGTCTGGGCACAATTCAGGAGCCACTTGTCAAAAGAAACTAACTTTATTTTTAGAACTACAAACGCCAAACAAAACAGCTCCTCAGGAAAAAACCCTCAGAGCCCAACTGCCACCACCGGCTTCCACAAGCCTCTCACCCCCACACCAGCCTCACTACCTCCCACAATCCTCCTGCTCTTGAGGCCGATTGGCTGGGTCGTGTGGGCGGAGCCAAAGAAGTCCCCCAATGAGCAGCTCCGTGGTCTGAAAGGGCAGGGAAACAGCCCAATGAACATCACCGCAGAGGAGCCAATCAGCTAGATGTTGCTGGGGCCGCTGTGAACCAATCATCAGCCGGCAGCTGGAAGTTTGCTGGCAGCTGCAAGTTTGCTGGGGCCCCTTTGGCTGTGGCTCTCAACACCAGTCCTCTGGTACCTAATTGGCAGCTCCCTGCTATCCAGTGAGTTTCTCAGTCACTTAGCAAGCAAGCTGTTCCTGCTGACCAGCTGGGCCCAAACTCTCTGGCAGGTTTCTCCAACACTGACAGGTAGGTACATGTTCCCCTACAGCCACTCCATTCCCACTGCAGGCTGAACTTGAAAAAGGTCTTCTTTCATGTTCTCAGTTCTTTCATTATACTTTTTTCCACTTTAAAGATAATAGCTCCTTTTTCCTGTGCCTGAATTCCTTAGTTCTCTTTAAGTAGATAACTACTTTTTAATAGCTAACCATTTTGTGTATTAAATTTTCCCTGTTCAAACACTGATGTGTATCTGTCTCCAGTTGACACCTTAATGATTCAGCATTAGGGATGTCAGGAGTGGTTCCAGAAGACAGAGCCTCAACCAGGAGATTTGGTATTAATTTGATCATCTCTTTAGGTTTAAGTGAAGTGATGCATTTTTCTGAGTGGCAAATGGATGTTAATTCTCCAGGGCATGGAGTAGCTTTGCAATTGACTGAGCCATGGTAATTTTGGCGAATTAGGCACAGAAGCAAATGCCCCTTGGTGGGGCCCCTGTGGTGCCAGATGGATCCTTCAGATGGCACGGAAAACATTTGTAAAAAGCAAAGGACAAATTAAAATCCTTAAATTCTCAATTCAAGTCATGGCCTCAGGACCAGGAATTTCCATGGTTACTCTAAAAGAATTTTTTTTATTATGTCCAAAGGCTGATATTTTAGAAATTAAACACAGAATTTAATGGGGAGGCTTTCAGAATGGCAATGTCAGTTGAGTTCACAGCCTCACCAAGTCCCATGTGTAAAAGTTAACGCATTGAGAGGGCAAGAGCCCAAGAACCTCGGAGTGGGATGGTCAGGTTGGAAGTTACATGATAAGACTTCTACTACTCAGCCTCCTCCTTGTCCTTCTGTGCCTGAGACCCAGCTTCCCTGATGGAAGTAGCTTCACTGGGACAGGAGGTTTCAAGGAGCTG
The DNA here is from genome assembly GCF_052094955.1 of Ictidomys tridecemlineatus. NCBI lineage: Eukaryota > Metazoa > Chordata > Mammalia > Rodentia > Sciuridae > Ictidomys > Ictidomys tridecemlineatus. The sequence goes on along the minus strand of NC_135485.1, from coordinate 39,124,890 downwards.
CTCATTGTTCCCATGACCCCCCACAGCTGCCCCCTGACCCTACTATAGCAATAACAAAGTTCCAAATGTATCAGGCTCCAAGGCTCAGAAACACATTACAACCTAGGAGGAAATGTCTTATAAACATTGTAAGACTTTGCTAATTTATGTGGGTCAAAACCTGAAGAATATGTGTGGGGTAGCTTTAATAAAATACAGTCGTTGCTCATCCTTAAATATGTCTTTCCTCGGAGGCATAATCAAGGGTCCTTTTAAACAAACAAAAGAACTTCATTTTACAGAAGAATTATGTGACGACTAGCCTTAGTAGAAACTAAGAATGCAATATAAAACTATAGTATTTGAAACAGAACTATACGAGTACTTTGAACACAGTGGTCAATGGAACAAAATAGAGTTCAGAGAAAAATCTGAATATAAATAGGAATTTTGATTTGTGAAGACATTGGTATTTTAGGTAAACAGTTGTTAGTTTTCTGTTACTATGACAAAATACCCGAGGTAATCAAGTTAAAGGAGGAAAAGTTTACTTCGGCTCTTGGCTTCAGAGGTTCCAGTCCAGTTGGCCCTGTGGCTTCAGGTCTGTGGTGGCACAGTACACCATGACAGGGGTGCATAGAGGAGGAGGTTTATACCAAGATGATATAAAGAACAGATTTTATAAACTCAACCACGCGAAAATTTAAACTGGCCAAACAAACAAAGCCCAAAGACAAACAAACTAGGAAATTGACCTGACATTCATGTTAATTTATTCAGTTTACAAAGAAAAAAAAACTATTATAAGCCAAAAAGAAAAAAAAGGTAAAAGCAAAGCTTGAAAATGTATAAAAAGATAAAAGCAAACTAATTAAAACAAATTAAAAAATTTTAAAAAAAAAGATAAAAGCAAGCAACTCATGATAAAAGTACAACTGTTCTCGGCACAAATGGGTGCTCTACTCCAGTTAGAATTCAAGAAGGTACATGCAAACAGCATTCAGAAAACAGTGGGTTGTATGAGTGGGAAAATGTTAGAAGCAATCTGAAGGCCTGGTGTTAGAGAACTGGTGAAATAAATCATGCTTCGCCCACATGGCGAGACACACTAGAGCCCCTTAAAACAATAGGATCTACAAGCGTTGACACCCCAAACTGTGGATATGGTATATTATTAAGTAAAACAAACAAAGAGAAAAGCAAACTGCTGAACAGTATATATTGTATAACCCCGTCTGAGTTTCTTAAAAAGTCTGCACAAACACTGTAAATGTCTGAAAAGTGTCTGAAAGTTACACCAAAAATTATTAACAGATTTTGGCCTCTGGGGGAAAAATGGGCTGGGGAAGGCTGGGTTTGATGAGAAGCCTGGAATTGTTCATTTCTGCTTTATGTAGTGCTGAACGGTCTAGCATTTTTTTTTAGTGAGCACGTATCAATTTTGGATTGTAAAATTAAATACCCCCCCCACACACACTTTTAAACTTAAAATCAAAAAAAAAAAAAAAAGAATTTCCCTTTCCCTTTCTCTTGGACAACTCTCTGCTTGGTGGCACTTCCCTTCTCCTTGGCTCTAAACTTGCCCAGAAAAACTGTTCTCCAGCTCCAGCCAGGCTGGGAGTCGCAGGAAGCACTGGGTTCAGTGGCGGAGACCTGCGTTCCCTTTCTGCTTTCTGCCTCCAGGTTAACAGTAGGCTGTGGGACAAGCGAACCTCTCTGAACCTCAGTTTCTTCATTTGTGGAGCGAGGCTGCAGGACAAGGAGCCTCCCAAGCTCCATCCATGTAAGACGCCCGCCGGAGCTGTGAGCAGCTTCTAACCCCCTGCCTGTCTCTGGAGACCGGCTCCAGCCTCCTGTGGGAAGCCCCTGCACCCCTCTTTCACACTCAGGTGCCGCTGACACTGATGGGCAGCAGAGGGCTTTTGTTTCACCTTGGATCTGCCTATTTTAGGTCCCTATCAGCCACTGCACATCTCCGACTTGCCTGTTTTATCTAAATGGCCTCTTTGGGGCTGGAAAACAGATAGATGCTCTGGTTATCAAGGGGAGCTGTCTTTGTCTAGGTTTGAAGTGGTTGCTCTGAACGATCCTGTCACCCAAACACCTGGGTGGCTCTTGAGATGAGCCTGGTGACACCGCAGCCTAGGACACCTATCTGCAGAAGGACTTCAGTCTAGGCAACATGAAGAGCCCCCCCACCCCACCCCCGCAACATGGCACCACATGTCTGTGGGGGGTTCCTTCTCCTGTACCCTGTCTATGCCTGCAGCGGGCTTGGTGCTTTCTATGGGATATATCATCAAATCCTCTAACCACACCAAGAGCTGTGTTATTAACCCCATTCCACAGAGGAGGAAAACTGAGACTCAGAGAGAGAGAACGCGACTTATAAACACATGTATGAGAGGCTGGTTTGCTTTTAAGAAGATGAATTAAAGAACATGCACAAAAGTTTTCTTACCCACTGCGAAGCTGGCCCTTCTGTCTGAAAGGACTTAACAGGTCACCCCAAACCCCCGACTGAATACTGGACGAGGATGAAATTCATTGCTGACCTTTTCTCAGCTCTTCCCCAGTCTGTGGCCCCACACCTTCTCAACCACCACCCAAAGACCACTATTTTTATTTGCTTTCTTCCCCAGACATTTGCTTAAGTAAACTAAAACCTTCTGGTTGTCACTATTCACCAAGTTATGGCAGCTGGGTAGGAGAAAATAGGGCCAGCGTTGAGGAGATGGGACACAAAGCCAATGTTGATATGTCACTTAAAATATGGTGGGTGCCTGTGTCACAAGTTTGCACCAATCTCTGAATCAATTTTGTTGACTCTGAGTCACTTTTTGGAGACCAAGTGACAGATCTTGAAATACGGGGCTGGGAAACAACGTCAGTGGGCTCAGTTTTCAATGACAACTTCCTCCTTATCTCCAGTGCCTCCGTTCTTCCAATTATAAGCATATGTCCCAGCGCTATGGAAAATAAATTCGTCAAGACAACAAGCTGGCGCCGTGCAGAGCGTCACGCAGAACAGGAGGCTGTGGCCAATGCTTCTGTCCTCCCCGCAGACAAATCACCCTGCTCTGTTCACCAGGAGCCACCGTAGTAGTTAGCATTTTATTTCCTCCACTCTATAAAAGTCTAATTGGTGTCCATATGTCAGACTAGTGTGTTTCTTCCAGCCCTTTAAAGTCTGCTGCAAGATGAGGCGGTGGCAGGAGATAGTAACTGAGTCCTCCTTAGAAGGCCACGATTCCCTACCCACGTGCACAGATTCTCTGTACGAGCTGTTGGGATGTCAAGTCGATTTTCTCTTGGCTCCTGGTTAGAGCCTCTCAACCTCACAACCAAAACCCCACCCAGCCCTTGCACTCTCCCCACAGCATCCAAGTCTAAATCATTCTTTATGAGCCTAGAGATCACTTTTAGGGACACCAGAAATGGGGCTCAGTGGTAGAGCCTTTGCCGAGCATGTCCAAGGCCCCAGGTTCAATCCCCAGCACTGCAAAAAAAAGAGAAAGATTGCTCTAGAGTCCCTAGCTAGTTTTGTAATGTCCCAGAAAAAGGTACACTTTTTTTTTGTTCTTGTTGTTGTTGTTAAGGACACAAGTGTCAGGTAAGGTGAGCTCTCATGGAAGGGGTTAGTGCCCTTATAAAAGGTACCCCAGACCAGGTGCCTATAATTCCAGTGATTCAAGAGCCTGAGGCAGGAGGATTGCAAATTTGAGGCCAGCCTGGGCATCTTAGAAAGACTGTGACTAAAAATAGAACTGGGGATGTAGCTCAGTGGCCTCTACTCTGAGTTCAATCCTGAGTGTGTGTGTGTGTGTGTGTGTGTGTGTGTGTGTGTCCCAGAGAGCAGCTTTGCACCTTCAACCATGTGAGCACAGAGTTTGAAGGTGCTGTCTGAACTAGGAAGCTAGCCCTTACCAGGCACTGAATATGCCAGCATCTTGCTCTTGGACTTCCAAGCCTCCAGAACTGTGAGCAGTGAATTTCTTTTATTTATGAGCCATTTGGTCCCCATGATGTGTTCTTATAGCAGCCTGAATGGACTAGGACAGAGGGCGGGGGATTCGTCGGCTTTGTCACCATTTCCCTGGCGAAGGGTCCGAACATGAAGAAAGGGGTGTGTGTGCTGAAGAGAGATTGAAAGAAAGAAACAGACATGGGCAGAAATATTTCTACAGAAATATGAGCATATTTATACACAGTACTTTTAAATCAAGTAATAGATTTAATGTTACTTGAATTTAACCTCAGGGAACACCAAAGACAAAGCCAGGTACATTCTTGGTACTCAGTAAACATTCGTTGAATTAGGAATAAATAAATCACAGTGAATAGCTGGAATTGTCGCCTGCCACATTCATCCTTTTCTTTCTGCTAAGAACTTCCTTTGGGGACCCTCTTCTCTCCCACCCTCACAGCACAGGCCTCCTAGGAAGCTCCAGGCTGATCAGATGAGAACCCCAGGCCTGAACCTCAGGCCACAGTGATTGGCTCAGACATGGGCACCTGGTCCAATCAGAGTTGATCTTGAGGCTCTCATGGAACCCTGGGAATAAGGAGTTTTGTCTCACTGAAACCGCTGTCTCCAAAAATACCAGGAGCCAGGAGCTTCCAGGGACCAACTTAGAGGGAGGTCCTACGTAGGAGTTAGCACAAAACTGACCAGCAGAGCCAAGGGTGAGACTGAATTTAACAATACCTGGGACTCAGAGTGCCCTGAGGTTTTTAATAGATGACCCAATAAACTTCTTCAAGCCAGCTGAATCTCTAAAAATCTAGTGTTTCAAAAGAATAAATAAGATAAAAAAAGTCAATGATTTTGTAATGATGGTCTATATTGGAATGTGTTAGGATTTGACTAGTCAAGCAGTCAAGAATAAGCAGGCTGCTGTTTCAGGGACCTCAAAATACAGCAACTTAAACAAGACAGACAACCCCCACCGGGTCCCAAACATAAGTCTGGGAGACAGTCCAGAGAGAGCTTCAATCAGGGCTTAACTAGGATTCCATCTTGTTACTTTGTCATTCTCAAAATGCAGCTTCTTTTCACGGTCCAAGACAGTAGTTCAAGTTCCTGACATGGTGTGTCTCCCTGCCAGCTCACAGGGAAGACTAAGGAAGAGGAAGATGTGTACTGACCTTTTAATGGCGGCATCAACTTGCAGAAAGATCCCGTGGGCAGATCAGAGAGAAACCCACAATACTCCTTCCTCCCTTTCCCCCTTCTTCCTTTCCTCTCTCCCTCCCTCCCTTTCTCTCTGTCTTTCCACAAGTGTTCACTGAGCACCTGCTATGTGCTGTGTTGACTGCTAGGTACGTAACATTGAAACAGTCAACTCAGTTCTGTTACCCCCGTTTACTTGTTGAGTAACGTTATTCATATGCATATTCAATGTCTTCATCATGTTTATATTATGAACCTTTTAATTATGCTCTTCAAGACTTTGACTCTATTCAAAGGAGTTTTAGGCAATTGCAGAAGGATGTACCATTTTTTGTCTGTAAAATGGAAATATAATGATACCTAATTTATAGATATGTTGTGAAAATAAAATGAGATAACCCATGTAAACTTCTTAGCATGGTTAAGAGGTTGATTATTTCTAAAATCATCTTTATTATATTTTCTTTTTTTAAAGAGATAGAGAGAGAATTTTAATATTCATTTGTTTAATTTTCGGCAGACACAACATCTTTGTTGGTATGTGATGCTGAGGATCGAACCCGGGCCGCACGCATGCCAGGCGAGCGCGCTACCGCTTGAGCCACATCCCCAGCCCTTATTATATTTCTGAGCAGAGAACATTCTTTCTCTCTCTCTAATTCTTCTTAAGGCACTTGGCAGAGAAGGTGCCTGGGTTTTTGTTTTCTGTTTCCTTTTTACAATGGGGACATATTACTTTCATATTTACTAATTTAATATATAAAAATACTGACCTTTTTGTTTTTAAAATGATTTATATTCATTATAAAATATTTAAGCAATAGACTAGACTGAAGGTAAGAATCATTTTTAAAATAAGCAAAAAAAAAAACCCTCAAAATGATTACCATCAGGTGAATGATATTGCATATCTTTCTAAGCAAATGTACCCATTATGATGTTTTCAGCTCCAAAAATATGGATAAAGTCTAGATTCAATTGCTTTAACACATGGAAATGTGTTGATTCGTGTGACTGGGTGATCATCGAGTTGGGCCAATCCAGCTTTGCTTCTCCAGGACTCTCCCCCCTGTGCATGGGGGCCCAAGTCTCAGTCTGCTTTCACTTGCAGCAATAAACATGTCTGCAGCAGCCATGGAGTCTGCACCATGAAACGACCAAATCTGGAGAGAGAGGTGGGGAGAGAAAGGGAGGTGGGGAGCTTCTGGTGATGACCCTCCTATCAAAGCTGGGGACACTCTTTCCCTAGAAGTCTCCACCAAGCCTCCCCTCGAGATTCCCTGGCCCATTCCAGACTCTAAACAGGAAGATGTCACACTTTGGTGAGCTCCAACCTGAGTTCCCTGAGACAAGGGAAAATGGGATTATCCTCAGACTCATGTTGGCACCTCTAGGGCTGGAACTGGGCAGAGTCCCCTGAAGTCTGTCAGCTGCCTTGGGGAAGGAAATGAACATCAAGAAAGGGGCTGGGCCCAGGAGGGAGGGTAGGAGGGAGGGCAGGAGGGGGGTGCTGGGGGGGGTGCCAAAGAGAGATTGAAGGAAAGAAAGAGAAATAGACGTAGCCAGAAATATTTTCACAGAAATATGAGTGTATTTATACACACTATTTTAAAATAAAATAATAGACTTTTTATTACTTGAATTTAACCTTAAGAAAGCAAAACTAAAATTGAAGGAGTTCTGCTCTCTAATTCATTGCCACAAGAGATATGATTAAGAGATTAATTAAGAGATTCCCTCCTGGGGAAATAAGGTTAAGAAAAAAAATATGCAAAATGTTAAAGAGGCTGGAATCATTTTTTTAGCAACATGTTTCAATTTTAGATGGTTTTGAATGACTCACGGTTATGAAGGATGACTAAATCTTTAGACTTGTGCTTCCTCCCGACTCCCCACCCCTCATCTCTCAATTTTGGCTCTATTACTATTTTTACAATATCACAGTTTAAAATATTCACATTCTGTTGGGGAAACATTTCTTTCACAATTGCACAATATCATCAGTTTCAGGTTCAAATGAATTATATGTTTATGACAAATTCTTTTTAGCCCCAATTTTTCATTCCTCAACAATTTTACTACTTTTTAAAATCTCTGAATTGTCTGGGTTTCATCAGTGAACAATTCTCCTCAAGAAAGTCCCAGGGATGTGTATTCCCTAAGTTCTTTGGTGGGTCAGAATATTTTATCGGTTGCTTTTAGCAAGACTCCATCTTGGATGGGTGAAATAGTCCTGAGACACATTTTCTCTTGGAAATTCTAGATGGTGCTTCTTTGTATCCTGGTGTTGAGTATAGATGATCAGAGTCAGAAGCCAACCTAATTAGCTTCTTTCATATTTTATGTTCTATGCAAAAGGATTTTCTGTGTTAAGTCCTTGGAATCTAATAAGTGAATGAGGGTGTGTCTCAGAATCAATCATCTAGTGTTTGTTTTTCCTGGGTCTTGGTGTACCCTTTCTGTCTGCAGATTCATTTCTCCTTTAGGCAGAGCCATTTCCGTATTTTTTTTTTCCTTTTGTCAACCAGTTCAAACTCAGAAAATGCAGAAGTGAAAGGACTTTATTTGAGGTCTTAAGAATTGCAATTTGGGAGACACCGGTTCAAAGAATCCTGAAACAGTGTTCCCAAGAAGTCAGGGAGGTGAGAGCTTCTGTAGGCAAGCAGTGCTATTTATGACAAAGCAGTAAACATTCCTTCGTAGGAAACTTCTACTGAAGTGTGGAGAAAGTGCAGGGGCCTGTGATGGAAGAAGATAAAGAAAAGGATGTAAGATCAGAACAGAAATGTCCATCACACTGGATTCCAGTAACCTCTTCAAGTGCATTGCAGTGTCGCTACTGGTCCTTCCGGATGTGGCAGTCTGGTGAACTCATGTGCAGAAATTCATTGTCCATCAACATTTCAGGCAGCAGTTTGAGATGTGCATAAGTCCTGCTCCAAGGATGGCCTCCTGACCCCATTTTGAAAGGCTCTTTCACTGTTGCTTTCACCATGGTTTTCCTTTAATTTTCACACTTTGCGTGTTTACTCCAGCCTGTTTGTAGGTCATCTACTTTAGCATTTATTATTTACCTCCAAGCATTTAAGCATTTTCTCTGTGTAATTTTACTTTGAGCTGTGTCTATTTTTTTGCTGTTATTTACTTATTTTTCTGTTCCAGAATAATGTTATTTTGATTTTTAATGTGTTTCCATAGGACTGAGTTATCCATTTTTCCCCCCCAGATCATTCTCTTGTCTCGTCATTTCCTGCCTGGGGCTCAGCATGTCAGTTTCATACTCTTGCAAGCCTGTTCTAGAACCCAGAGCATTCAGGAGAAGCCCCGTGCCCTGCTGGTTTGCTTTGTTCAAAACTTGGAACTGTTGGTAGAACTTCTTAAGATTTTGACGATTCGAGGCTTCCAGGGTGAATCCAGAGCTGGGCACTGGACTCTTCTCAAATCTCCCCTTTTCTCTCCTTTTCTGCCTCTTTTTACAAATGTGGCATGAGATTATACCCAGTTCCTTATCCACTTGCTGATGCTGGTTTTTCTTTTCTTTTTTTGTTCTTTTCTGTTTGTTTTCAGTAATTTTATTCATATTTTAAATAGTGAGGGAGGAGAGTCTCTGTTCATCATCTTTCTTCAGAAATCTCTATTTTTTATATTTCTCTTAATATTATAAAGTTCAGAGAAAAGCAACCTCCAGTTTTCAAAACATCAATGAATTCATGTACATGAGGTTCACCTTAAAAGAGCGTACTATAGGGATATTGCTACATCAATGTTCATAGCAGCACAATTCACAATAGCTAGACTGTGGAACCAATCCAGATGCCCTTCAATAGATGAATGGATAAAAAAAAAAAAAGTGGCATTTATACACAATGGAGTATTACTCAGCACTAAAAAATGACAAAATCATGGCATTTGCAGGGAAATGGATGGCATTAGAGCAGATTATGCTAAGTGAAGCTAGCCAATCCCTAAAAAACAAATGCCAAATGTCTTCTTTGATATAAGGAGAGCAACTAAGAACAGAGCAGGGAGGAAGAGCATGATAAGAAGATTAACATTAAATAGGGATGAGAGGTGGGAGGAAAAGGGAGAGAGAAGGGAAATTGCATGGAAATGGAAGGAGACCCTCATTGTTATATGTAATTACATATTAGAGGAAGTGAGGGGAAAGGGAAAAAAAACAATGGAGAAAAATGAATTACAGTAGATGGGGTAGAGAGAGAAGATGGGAGGGGAGAGGAGGGGAGGGGGGACAGTAGAGGATAGGAAGGGCAACAGAATACAACAGACACTAGTATGGCAGTATGTAAAAAAGTAGATACGTAACCCATGTGATTCTGCAATTGTATATGGGGTAAAAATGGGAGTTCATAACCCACTTGAATCAAATGTATGAAATATGATATGTCAAGAGCTTTGTAATGTTTTTGAACAACTAATAATAAAAAAATAAATAAATAAAATAAACATACAAATATGTTCCACCAAGAAAGATCCTTTTGTGGAGAATTGTAACCCTAATTTTAACCCTAAATCTATAAAAAAAAAAAAAAAAAACAGTGGCTCTGAAAAATGGAATCATTTTGAAAAATAAAAATTAGGATATATATTAGGATCATATAAATAAATATGGATACATATTTTTAAAAACTTTCAAATATAATGAAAAAAGCATTTAAAAAAAAATAAGATCATAGAGATGTGTTTGTTTGAGATGGGGTCTTGCTTTGTTGCCTAGGCTGGTCTCCAACTTGTGGGCTCAAGTGATCCTCCTGCCTCAGCTTCCCAAGGAGCTAGGACAACTGGCATGCACTACTGTGCCCAGCTTTTATACAGTCTTAAGGTTGGAGAGATGGAGGATCTTGTGGGTTTGGTCTGGTTTGGTGATGGGACTGGTCTCGCTAAATAACTCAGGCTGGCCTGGAATTTACAGTCCTCCGGCCTCATCCTCCTGAGTAGCTGGGATTACAGGCAGGCACTACCACTCCTGGCTGCGTCTTGTGTTAATCCTACATTTCACTCAGAAACCTAATGACAGCATTCCTGATACTGACTTCTGCTGCTCTCTGTGATGGGGAGATTACTCGTCAGAGCCTGACCTTCAGTGGACGGACAGCTGTCAGTGTTTGAAATGATCTCCTACTACCTTTATTGAAGCAAAGAGAACTATTCTTACCTTCAACCTATGGTTTCTAGCTCTGCACTGCTTAGAGCAAAGAAGCCTTCAAAGTTGTCACAACGTAGAGATTTTGGCTTTCTGAAAAGCAAAAAAAATCATAAGTAAAAACTAAAAGATTCAGTGTGTTTGCACAGGAAGAATATAGATCACAATGATTTGTGTGAACTGTTTTCTATTTGTGACCAAACATATAGAGAGAGCAGAAAAATGATTTTAATTATAAAACAGCTAGTTTTATAGCAAGTTTTTTAAAATTGAATTTAATTGAATCCTACATAATTCTTGTTCAAAGCTGATAGATAATCGTTCCTACAAATGTTATGTAGCTTTTAAAGAAAATTAAATGGACCATTGCTGATTTCTGGCCATAATCGCCTCTCTCTGCCTCCCAGGCTGCTGAATAAGCACTTGTTGAGTGAGAAAGTAATTCCCAGGGTCCAGACCACGTTTCAGACGAAGCGGCCCAAGGACCACTTCCTAATCAGCACACGCCTGCTCCTCAGTGCCAAGCCATCTGCTTAAAAACACAAGAGCACAAATGACAGTTCTTATAATCAATTTTTTTATAACACTCAACTTTTTACAATTTGATTCCAGCGGGAACATATTTAAAATCTACAGACATTTTTGCATGTTGTGTCTGCTTAAGTTTCTCTTGAAAGTACTTAGCAATTACTGATGGTCTTTTATTCTTTTGAGAGTAAAGTTCCGCAGCATTCCTGATGTTCCCAAGAGCTGGACACCGTGGTGCATATCTATAATCCCAGCTACTTGGAAGGTTGAGGCAGAAGGATCATAAATTCAAGGCCAGTGTAGGCAATTTACAGAGACCCTGTATAAAAAATTTTTTCTAAAGGGCTAGGGATATAGCTCAGTGGTAGAGTGTCCTTGGATTCAATCTAGTACTACCAAAAGAAGAAGGAGGAGGAAGGGGGGAAGGGGGAGGGGGAGGGGAGAGGGAGAAAGGGGGGGAGGAGGAGGAGGAGGAGGAGGAGGAGGAGTTCCCAAGGAAATCACCTGTTACTTCAATACTTAAGAATCAGATAAGAGATAGATAGAAGGACCCCTAATGGTGGTGTAGACAATTCCAGGTGGTAAAGGATCACTGACTTCCTCCCAGCTCCCTTTCCACCTTGGTTGAAGTTCAATATGCTTTGCCTGTTTTGCCCACAGCCTCCATAAGAAAGGGTGACCTCTCTGAGCCTAGCAAAGTCCACGAGACCCTTCTGTGGGTCAGGGCAGACAAACTTCAAGTCGTTCTCACCCAAAACCACATTTTGACAAACATTTCTTAGAATCTTGCTTTTTTCCTCCCCTTGAATGCGGGGCCCAAATTCTCTTCCGTTATGAAGGGGACCTCAGCCTTCTCCCTCCTCCTCCTTCCCTGTTTTACTTCTGGGAGAGGCAGGCTTATCCTGACGGGTTTTGGTGTCCCTGTACCTAATCTCGCAAGGGAGAGCTTTGAGAAGACAGAGTTCTTCTCCAGGTCTGGTCTTGACCCTTCTGCTCGCAAAGGCTGACATCTGGTCAGAGCACATTGCTCTGGGGGCCCTTTGTATATTACCCCATTTCACAAGAACCCTCTGAGACAGGTTCCTTCACTAACCCTATTTCACATACTGGGAAATGAGGAATTCAATGGGCTGACCCAGTGTGATCTTTCTAGGAAGTAGAAAAATTGAGCTAGTCCTGCTCCTCCACTGCAGGCTGCCCCACAGCACCTCCTCGCCAGGCGCACAGGAGTGCAAGTACCTCTGCAGGAACCATCAGGAGCAGGCGCCCTCTGCCTTCCTGAACCCTTCCCAGTGGTCTTCCTATGTGCCTCTTGTGAGCACCCCACACAGCGCTTGCTATTCCAGGTGATAAAAGTGGAGAGGAACGTGTCGGTAGGTGGCAGATGATGCTGGTGTAGTGTTACACGCTGGCGGGTCGCAGGGGCCTAATGGCATTTCCATTTTGGTCAATGTGGTGGATTGCATTACACGAAGCACCTCCTGCTAGGAGACACCTGGAAAAGCAGTACCAACCAGAACTAGCATCCCTCTAAATGTCCAGCTGATGAGCTCAAAAGAAGGAAAAGGAAATCCCCAAAAGCCAAAAGTGAAATGGAAACTAAAAAACAGAGTATAACCAGCAAACTGAAGCCAGGGCTACCTGGGGGCATGGGATGATCTCACCAACCAAGGAGGCTGAGATTTAATGGTCAGTCTGGGACAGAAGGAAGAATTGAAATCCCACAGAATGCTGTTGCTCTTAGTGAAAGGGTAAAAGGAAAAAGTCCTACCACCACCAACCCCACCCTCTACCACCCAAAAGAAAAAGACCACGGAAATGACAAGGAAGATTGCATTCCTTGGTGTGAGCTCTGAATGGAGGGGGAAAGAAATTCCCTTTCACTAACTGTGGAGTTGAAAGTTGCAGTCGCCATCTGGTGCTGGAGACCTCTGGGTATTAAGTTAGCATAGAAACAGTTTTTAGATGTACCCAAAGTTTCTGATAAAGGAAGCACTGGGGAGATGTCCTCAAACCAGAGACTTGGGACTCCCATGGATTATACATCAAATAAGATGAATTTGAAATCCAAGATTTTTAAAAATCCAAACACAATAAGCCAATGCCAACAGGCAGAGCAATAGAAGATCTAAGTCTTCCCCAAGCTCAGAGATGAGACAGAGTATAAAGTCAGAACCTTTACAGTGATTGAAGGTAAGAAAGAAGTATAAGAGCAAAGGAGCCACCATGAAGTCTAGCAAATTGTACCCAATAGAACTTTGAGAGTGAACAATGAAGTCAATAAGGTTGAAACTCAAGGGCAGTGAAGAGAGAACCACAGAGCCCTTGATCCAGTTCCCCCTGATATTTGAGACAGACAGATGAGAACAATTCCAGAAAAAAAAAAAAAGGGAAACCAGGTTGAGGAAGTCTTGGTCTTTTACTGGAAACAATGAACAAGAATAGCTCTTTGGGTACTGGAGCTGCTGTCAGTAAACAGTTTTTTTTTTTTTTTTTTTTGTAAAGGGCCAGATAATAATTATTTTCAGCTTCGCTAAGCATCCATCTCTTTTCTAGCAATTAAAAAAAATATATAAAAAGTTTTCTTAGCCCTATGCTGCACAAAAACAGTCCTTGGGTGGGATTTGGCCCTAGGATTATAGTTTGTAGACCCTTCTGCTAAGCCTTAAGTCTAGCTGCTCCAGAGAAGAAACATGCCAGGAGGAGGAAAAAGAGAACACATATTCCCCATGACGTGATTTGAGTGTCTGGACCCACCATGGACAAAGATTCAATCCAGGAATTTTTAGTTATATGAACCAATAAATGTTCTTTTTCCAAAACCAGTTTGCCTTGGTCTCATGCCACTTGTAAACAAAAGAGCAACAAGCTAACTTAGCAACATTGTTGAAGTTCACTTTAAAGGAATCTCTATATCCTTTATGTGTGATCCTCTGCTGGTCTTAATATTGTCTGAGCTGCCATTGCTATTGTTCAGTAGTTAGTCCAATAGTTGAACCCAGATGAATGCAGTATTATTTTGCAAACAGTTGGTATGGGGAGGGAAAATAGGAGAAAGGAGAATAATACTCTTGTGTGGGTTAGGCACTGTATTCAGTGACTTTCATATTGTCTCACTGAACAGCCACAGTGGCTTTGTGAAATTGGCATCAATTCTATTTACAAGTGAGAACACTAGAATCTGAGAGGTGAATAACTAGGCCATGCCACACTCAGAAAGTAACAGCCCGACACCTGGATTCCTTTCCAAAATCATTGCTGGACTAAATCCCACATTGCAAATGTCCCATGTCAGGGGTCAAAAAGTCTTTTCCATAAAGGAGCAGATAGCAAATATTGTTCAATTTTGTGGGCTACACATTTATTGAGACTACTCCACTCTGGCAGATAGTGACAATAGGTAAACCAACAGGTGTGTCTGTTTTTCAATAAAACTTTATTTACAAAAACAAGTGGTGGGTAAGATGTTAATACCTGTCCTTGATGACTGCTGGCCTTAGAACAAAGGAACTTAACTCACCAAAAAGAGATCTTCTCCCCCAAATACTACCCTGAAGTCATTTGTGTTTTATTGACATCACATGAAGAAACTTTCATCAAAATGTAGCCCCGTGCTGGCCTTGAACTTGTGATCCTCCTGGCTGAGCTCCTGAGTCACTGGGATCCCGGGTGTGTGCAGTCATGCCCGTCGATGTTCGTGATCTTTTCACATTTCCAACCTATTGTCCCCAACTTGATTTTAAGCTCTTTGGGAGCAGGGCTTTTCATCACTCGTTCTCTGGATCAGCAATTAAAAATATAAAAAGTTAAAAAGTGGAATCCTGCTCCCGGACAATCTATGGCCATGAGCCAGTTCTGTCTCCCCACTCCCATCTGTTTTCATTTTTATTTTATTTTATTTTTTGTGGGCCCTGCCTATTTTTATAAGTGAGTCTTTACCAGCACATGGATATTCTCATTCATTTATGTAATGGCTACTTTTTGCTACAGTGGCAGAGTTGAGTAGCTGAGGTAGAAATCTTATAGCCTCATTCACTATTGGACTCTTTACAGAAAAGGTTTGCTGACCCCTGCTCCTGTCAATAATAGTGTAATCATTACCTTAACTGTTGGCTAAGATTTTTTTCTTAAGGGGAAACTGTCTTTTTGGGAAAAGACTTTGCTAGGTGTCTGTGTTGGAGGATCCCTGAGGACATTGGTATTTGGAGGACCCCAAGCAAAAAGGAAGACACACCTTCTACATGAGAAACTCAGAGGAGTGTTGGGGTTTAGCATCTGGCAAAAAAAAACCCAACCAACCAAACACACAAACAAAAAAACAGTTTTCCAAGAAATCTCCATACCGCTTTCCATACTGGCTGCACCAATTTGCAGTCCCACCAGCAATGTATGAGTGTGCCTTTTCCCCCACATCCTCACCAACACTTTTTGTTGATTGTCTTCATAATAGCTGCCATTCTGACTAGAGTGAGATGAAATCTTAGAGTGGTTTTGATTTGCATTTCCCTAATTGCTAGTGTTGATGAACATTTTTTCATATATTTATTGATTGATTGTACACCATCTTCTGAGAATTGGGAATGGAACCACAATTTGACCCAGCTATTCCTCTCCTTGGTCTATATCTAAAGGACTTAAAAACAGCATACTACATGGGCACAGCCACATCAATATTTATAGCAGCACAATTGACAATAACTAAACTGTGGAACCAACCTAGATGCCCTTCAATAGATGAATGGATAAAAAAAAAATGTGGCATATATACACAATGGAATATTATTCAGCAATAAAAGAGAATACAATCATGGCATTTGCAAGTAAATGGATGGAGTTAGAGAAGATAATGCTAAGTGAAGTTAGCCAAACCCAAAAAAAAACAAAGGCCAAATGTTTTCTTTGATATCAGGAGGCTGATTCATAGTGGGATAGAGAGAGGGAGTATGGGAGGAAGTGACCAACTCTAGATAGGGCAGAGGGGTGGGAGGGGAGGGGTGGGGACATGGGGTTTTAAATGATAGTGGAATGTGATGATCATTATTATCCAAAGTACAAGTATGAAAACACAAATTGGTGTGAATATGCTGTGTATACAACCAGCAATATGAAAAACTGTGATCTATGTGTGGAATAAGATTGTAATGCCATTCTGCTGTCATTAAATCAATAAATGAATAAATAAATAAAATATTGTGTCCAACTAAAAAAAATAATTAAAAAAAAAACAGGAAGGCACAGAGGAGGAAGTAGGGTGGTGGCAGAAAAGGGAGAGAGAGAGAACCTGGAAGGTGCATAAGAGATAGGGATGTTGCTTGGGAGGTGGGCAGTAGGGTTCCAGAAAGATCTAATTCCTGATTTTAGGATGTTTGCTCTGTGGTATGGCCCCCTTCCTTGGGATCTCTTGGTCTTCAGTAAAATGTCTTACTTTTCATGATTGTTTTGGGTAAAGGACTGTCCAAGAGAAGTGATGTGGATGCTGAGAAGCAAAGGAATACAAGATGTGCAGCAAAGAGAATTTGACAAAGTCAAGATGGAAGAATAGAATCCGCCACAAGACCACAAAATGTAGGGAGCCCTCAGGGAGTGCCTCCTTATCTATGAAATCAGGACTCAAGACAATGTTATCTAGAGCTAAGCTAAGCTGACCTTAGCTCTAGAGACCCTAGCTAAGGCCTGTTTAGGGGCTTGCTCCACAATTGAACAGGCCGACCCGGAGCCCAGGCTCTGAGGGGAATGAATTTAGGAACAACAGTGTGATATTGGCTCTGACAGGAGGATGAACAAGGTGCTGGGAAACCAAGAAGGCAAGATGGCCCCTCTGCCTGGGAGGACTTCCTGTGGGCGGTGACATTGAAGCCAGGCCTTGAAGGAGGAGAAGCCAAATACTGTGGGGGAGCGGGATGAGGGAGAACCTCCCAGTCTGCACAACAGGAGTGCAAACTGGGAGGCTGCAAAGGGCATGTGGAGATACAGAAAGCCTCCTGTGATGGAGGGAAGGGAGGGCAGAGGAGGGAGCCGGCACTAGTGGGTCAGGACCAGTCATTTTATGTGCTTCCTTTTCCCCTCCATCATGATTACTAGACAAGAAAAGCCCTCAGGAAGATTTGCTCGTTGGTCAACACATCCACTATGTAATAAGAACTGGAGTTGGCTATGGTATAAACTTCCCTTTCTTTTGTGACCTGAAGTGGCTCTTCCTACTGTGAACCTGTGACTTGTCTGAATATCATGATGAGCATGAAGGACGTGGGGGGTCTTCACTGATTATCTGTGCTTCCAAAGGCAGCAACATTGTATATTAGGAGAAGCACAGGCTTGAGCTTAAACCCTGGGCTCCATACAAAAGTGGAGCACAATTTACTGACCCAGTCTAAGCCTCAGTTTCTCTGTTCATAAAAGGGTGAATAATGGCATCTAAGGGGTGGGACTGTAGTGGGGAGTAAAGGACATGGCTGTCACATAATATGTGCTCAGAGAAAATGAGCTTCCCACCTTCTGATTAAGTGGGATTCTCTTTGTACGTGATTCTTTGGGAATTTGTGCGGAGTTGTATTGTTCAATGTGGTAGCCACTGGCCTCAGGCAGCTGTTGAGCCTGTGAATTGGGGCTCGTTTGAATCAGGAAGAGTGGCTAGTGTAAAATACATGCCAGGTTTCAAAGGCCTAGTATGTACTAAAGAATGTAAAAAGCACACTATAAATTTTGCAGCAGTTGCATATTAGAGTGATGATATTTTGGACATGTTGGGTTAAATAAAATATATTTGTAAAATAATCTCATTTCATTTTTAAAATTTTATTTATTTATTTATTTATTGGTACCAGGGATTGAATCTAGGGATGCTTAACCACTGAATTACATTCCCAGCCCTTTTTTATATTTTATTTAGAGACAAGGCCTCTCTAAGTTGCTGAGGCTGGCTTTGAACTTATGATCCTCCTGCCTCAGCTTCCTGAGCTGCTGCGATTGCAGGCGTGCAATCCTGTGCCTGGTTCATTTTAGTTTTTTAGAAAGGATACTGGAAAATTTGAAATTACGTTTGTGTCTTGCATTATTTGGTATTGGACAATGACCGATCCAGAAGAATGCCGGAATTGAAATTCAAAACCTCTGTAGAGCCCAGGTAATGTATTCAATATTTATATTTTTCACCTTTTGTTGTTAGGATCTAGTCACCTAAATTCCAACAGAGTTTGAAATTTGGATCAGTAAGGATCACTAGTGATTAGGATAGGTTGACTTTAATGGGAAAAAATCCAGCTATCAACCTTTACTGTTCTTGCATTCCACTCTCACCTGTATAATCTGAACACCCTGTTCTCAAATGTTCCCAGAAAGTAGGACAGCTCAAGAGCTGTGTCTCCAGTTCCCCCCGCCCCCCAAATGCACAGAAGCCCCGGAGCTGTGTGTTCCACTGCCGGGTCTCTCCTGGATGGCACAGGGAATTTGTTTTCTCTGTGTGACATCACCTTCGATCCTGAAACTCTCCATCTTCTGCAGCCACATGAGAACATCCCTGAACTGCAGAGGCGATTCTTTCAAAGGTCTCCATGATGTTTAAAAAAAAAAAAAAAGTCATTTAGGTGCACACACAAAAAACACATGCAGAAGCCAGGTGTGGTGACACATGCCTATAATCCCCAGCAACTCAGGAGGCTGAGGCAGGAGGATCACAAATTTAAGGCCAGTCTGGGCAAACTTGTGAGACTGTATCTAAAAAGAAAAAGAGAAAGCCTGGGGCTATCTTCAGTGGTCAAACTCCTCCAGATTCAATCCCCAGTACTCCTGCTTGAAAAAACCAAAATGACCCAAACCCCCACACATGCAGAGGCCCAATAGAGAAGGAATGGCCTCTGTCAAAACAAATAAATCCAAAGCACCAGCTGCCCTGGGGATGCAGGAAAAAGCAGAGGCATGACTTCATACACTGTATCTCCTCTTCCTTGCCTCCATTTCCTTCTCTTCTAAGCCTCACACTCTAACCCTAACACTCCCGGCCACGTCTGTCTCTCCCTGAGGACACCCCGTGACCTACATATAGCCCCATCCAGTAGCTGTTCTTGAGTCTTACTGAGAGCAGGAGGTAGAGACAGGTTAGGCGACAGAGTTCAGGGCCCCTCCTCGGGCTGCATGTTGCTTCCGCATTTCTGCCATTGACCACAAATGGAGTAGACAGCTCGTGACCCGGTGACTCCTCTGGAGCCTGGAGGTATACAGAAATCCTGAGCCAGTCCCTGAGGCAAAGCACAGAATCAACATCCCTTTGGGACAGGTGACCTGGTGTGACTGGACTCACAGACCTACTTGTTTAAAATCTCTAGCCTGTGGTCTTCAAGGCCACCTAGCTCCTCTCTAACATGATCACACAAACGTCTAGACAACAGTCACCTGGCCACAGCCCACCTTGGGACCCCTTCCCCACCATGGAAGCTCCACTTTCTATTGCTTTAATAACCTGTGACTTTGCTCTCACCCTTTGTGTCTGTGGGTCTCATTCTTCACATTCAAGAGACAAAGAGCCTATCAACCCTTGTGTCTCATTACCATAGGGACAATCTTTAACATCCACATCGCTGAATCCAGCATTGACTTAGAGTTCATGGTTAGGTTCACCATCTACTTTTTAAAAAATTATTGTTTTTTTCCTCCCCACCAGCAATCCGAAGGGAGCCTCCTGTTACCTGGCTTTATAGATCTCCAAAGTGATCCCTTCAGAGATCGCCCAGCACGTAACCTAAAGCTACACAAATAGGTATTTTTTTAGTTCTCCTCTTTCTCAACCTCTTGCCAATATATCATTCTAATACAATTGTCATTTGATTTTTTTTTTCTTAAGGCCTTTGGACATTCCTTCCTATCTTCTTCCAGGTTCAGGGTTTTTTTCTTCCTTCTGATTTTTAAATATTGGATTCCTTGAACTTGGTCACAATCCTCCTTCTCTTCTCCTCCCTGCTCTTTCAATATTCAATCATGGTAACCATAACCGCAGTTTCAACATCTGAGAGTTCTGACAATTTTCAAATTTGTCTCCTCAGCCCAGAATGTTATTCTGAGTTCCAAACCCATGTATCTACCCTTTTATTGATATCTGAACTCAAATGTCTGCAAGTCCTTCAAAATCAACACGACTGAAACTAAACCCCAAAGCATGGTCCTCCCTAAGAGCTCCATCACTCTGACAGTGATGGGTCTGTTCCCCTCTTACATGAACCAGCAACTAAGTAAAGCATTAATTTTGGATCCTCCCTTCCCTCACCTTCAACTGCCTTGTCCATGACATCACCAAGTCCTGATTTTAGGCGATAACCTCTCAGATCCATTCAGTTCTTTCCGTCTTCCCTGTCAACACCTGAGCCAAAGTCACCGTTCCTTCTTGCTAGGACGGCTTCAGTAGTTTCCTATCTATCTTTTCTCTCACTCCCCTCCAAACACTGTCACCAAATCTGTCAAGAACTTCCCAGGCCTCCTGAGTCCTCTCCAACCTGGTTTCTTTCAGAGTGTAGAAGTCCTGGGCCTAGGAACCCTATGATTCCTGAAAGCACTAGGATTTTGCAGAAATTAAGAGAAAAAGAAAGCGACTTCCAGCAAGTGGGTTGGGGGAGGCTTCCGAGAGGATGGGTGTTTGCTTCTGAAGGCTGGCTGAGTGCCTGTCATGTAGATATCAAGCAGGTCACTTTAGAGAGTCGAACATGAGCAAAGACATAGAGATGGCAAATGTATATCGATATCCATTCAACGGTGAGTCACTGAGCATTGACTAGGAGCTAGGCATCCTTATAGGTGCTGGGAAGAGACGATGAACAACTATGGAGTTTACAGTGGAGAGGTACAGGGTGGGACTGGGCTGGTGCACAGAGCTCCGGAAGGGGAGTTTTGCTGGAGGAGGAAGAACATGTCAGGTCAAGG
This sequence comes from Ictidomys tridecemlineatus, assembly GCF_052094955.1. Classification (NCBI taxonomy): domain Eukaryota; kingdom Metazoa; phylum Chordata; class Mammalia; order Rodentia; family Sciuridae; genus Ictidomys; species Ictidomys tridecemlineatus. Next base: position 39,104,143 of record NC_135485.1, on the reverse strand, counting down.
AAGGAACTTGAGCAGAAGATTAAGGAACAAACAAGCTCCCTCAGGCCTCTTTGATAAGGCTCCTAAATCTCTTCAGGAGGACTTTGCCCTCCAGGTTTAACTAACTACTTCCTGAAAAGGCTCCTCTGAATACAGTCACCTTGGGGATTAAGTCTCCATATACAAATTTTGGAGGGTCCCTAACACTCAGACCACATCCCTGCTCCTCTGTAAAATGGGTTGAAGAATGGGAACCCTGTAGGCAGAGAGCCCATGAGAAGTAGCCTAGGAGACAAAGCAGGAGAGGCTAGATTAGAATTTGGAGGAGGGGAAAGAAACTGGGCTCATCCCAATGAATATTTTTCTCTTCTTTCTTAACCACTGAATCCCATGCAATCTGCTAGGCTGGAAAAAATTACATTTGATAGCCACTGAACTAGTTAGGTGTGGCCAAATAATTTTGGCCTATGTGATGGCAGCATCTTGTTGCATGAGGCTACATGAAACATGTTTAAAAGAAGTATGCCCTTTTGACCTATCCCCTTTTATCTTCCATCTTTATGGGATGTGGACACATGGTTTACTCCAGCAACCAAAGACAAAGATAAGAGAGAAGAAAGATGGAAGGATCAGCATCTTTAATGTCCCCTGTGCCATCATTTCAGCCCTGGCTTGCCTACCTTAGGGTTTCTACTCAAGGAAAAGTTAAGTTTTCTATGTGCTATATTTTGAGGGTTTGTTGTTGTTGTTATATGTAGTCAAACTGAATCCGGGGAAACCAACTAATAGGCTGTGGAGCTGGGCAGAATGGGAGCATAATGGGCTTGAGTATAAGATATTGGGAAGATTCAGGGCTGGGGTGTGGCTCAGTGGTAGAGCTCCCGCCTTGCACGTGTGAGGCTTGGGTTTAATCCCCAGCAGAGAAGAGGAAGAGAAGAAAAATTTAAAAAAAAAAAAAAAAGAGGAAAAGGAAAATACTAAAAAATGGGCATAGCAAGAAACCAGGAAAGAAACCTGTCAGGGCAGGTGTCAAGGACCTGTTGAGTGTCTGCCTGTTTCAGGCACTGGTCCAAGTGCTTTACACGTGCTGACTCATTGAAATCTAACAACCGCACTAGAAAGAGACCGTTCTTTAACCAGGTGGGAAAACCAAAGCACAGAGAGAATAGGTAACCTAGCCACGTCTCAGCTAGTAAGTGGTAGAGCCCTGGTCACTCAGGGTGTCTGCTCCAGAGCCACACTGAGACTTCCGCCTGGTGTTGCCTTCACAAGATGCTGTCCCCAGCACCCTCACCACCACCCCTCTGCTTGCCACTCTTCAGCCATAATGCTTCTTTTTGACCTTGGGAATGCCATGTCCCTTCCTGCCTCAAGGCTCTTGCTTTCGCTGACCCCTGCAAGGCTCTTCCCCCAGCTTGTCGCACGCATGCTTTGCTCCTTCTAACTCTGGTTTCAGATCCAGTGTCCCCGCCTGAGTCTCTGGGCGAGTAGTAGGGTACTCTTATAATGCACGTTGCTTTTTCTATTTTTTTCCCCCTCGGTGCAAAAAATCCTCCTTTGTTTCTTCCCCTCATGCATGTTTCTTATAAAGAATTCTAACCTGTGTCCACATTCTCAGACATCTCTGGTTATGTTTCTCCATTTAAGCTAACCGATCAGTCAGTCTATTTAAAGACCATAAAAACAAAAACCTGGAACGTCAGTACCAGATAGTCATCTGTGCCCTCGAGAAATGCTCTGACTAATGGGGAGGCGCACAGGATCCACATGTGTTGTGTATTATCTGTGCTCTTAGGGAGGTACAGACAGGGTGACGTGCACACCAAGGACGCACAGATCTGCTTTTGCAGAGGCCACTGCCAACAGTTGAGCGGAAAGGGTCAGAGGCTCCCAGTTGCCCCCAGTTTCCTTTATCCCTTGTTTCCTTGGTAACAGGATCCCCCATTTTTTTTTTAATGGACACGGTGTTTGTCCAAGACAATAACTATATTTCCCAACCTCTTCTGCAACAGATGTGTCCATGTGACAATGTTACAGGGGGACTCTACAGAACTTCCTAAGTGGAACTTCTTGGAAGGGGCCATAAAGAGAAGGGCAAGAATTTTTTTGATCCTTCTTTTTTCCTGTGGGTTAAAATGTGGACCTGGGAGCCGATCTCAGGCAGCCACGGTGGCTGATAAGGTGGGAGCTACATGGTAAAGACAGTGGGAAAATAATCAGAAAAAACTTGGGTGATGGATGATATTTTCCAGATGAGCAGAAAAGGAATCAGCTTTAGAAAAGTTTATGTCCTTATTATTTTTATTTTTCTGTCACTTACAACAAAATCTAATCTTGATCCAGAGGGATTTCTTCCCTCACTTAGTAAATGAGCCTAGAAAGATAAAGCCAGATCGGTAAAATCATCTAAGAAATATACAAGAAATTTGAATTTCATCTTAAAACAATGTAAAGGGGGTGAACATTTCTTTTCGTAAGGAAACAACAGAGTTGGTTTCACTTTTTTTTTTCTTTTTCTATTTTTAAAATCATTCTAAGAGTGAAAGCACCTTGGGAAGAATGGTGTGGAGGGGGCAAGACTGGAGGCAGGGAGGCCAGTTAGGAGGCTGGTAGAAGGGGAACAGCAAAATGGTGAGCCTCCAAGCTATGGTGGCAGGTGTAGAGTTGGACAAAATGGGTTTCAGGGAAAGAGAAGGGGCAGAACCTCTGCCACTCACTTTCTCCATGTGCTGAATGAGGAAAGGGGATCACTGGAATACCTTTCAGGTTCTGCCTCATTTCTGGGTGGAAGGCACCAGGAGGAATGGTTTACTAAGCTTCAGAAAGGAGCCCGCCTCTAAGAAGAGGGAAATTAATCAGCAGGTAACTATGGAAAGAGGGATTTAACCCAATTTCAAGATGGCAGATCTATCTGTTAGACTTTTTGGCAGAGTCAAAAGCATGAACCAAATGGACTTGGTTCGAATTTTAGACAAACCTAAGTCATTTGACCTTGGGTTCAGTTATTTAACCTTGCAGAGTGTTAGCTTCTTCATCTGTAAAATGGGCTCAATCACAAAGGCCTCACTGGGTTTTGTGATGGCTAATGAAATTCCCAGTCAAGCACCTGGCCCTGGAATTAAACAGTCAATGCTTGGTAGCTGACCTGACCTGTATGTTCAGGTCATCTTCCTGCTGTATTGTCTCTTAAAGGTTCTTGGCACATAACATGGTATGTACTGCATTTGGTCTCAATGAATTCTCACCTGACATCACGTTCTCATTACAAACAAAGATCAAACAAGAGCCCAGCATGTCCAAGCTAGTCCGTGCAAAGCTATTAATATGGACCTTCTCTTTGATTCTCTTCCTTTCTCTGTGTTTTCTTCTCCTGTCGCCTCTCCACTCCACCTAGCAGTTCCAGCAAAGACTTTTTAAAAATAAAGTGTTCCTAAAGATTTTGATAAGTATTTTGATGTTATAATGTAATGCACAAATGAACTGTTTTTATTTTCTTTGAAAGAATCTCAATTGGCACTATTGAACAACCAAAAAAAAAAAAAACCCAACCTGACATATATAATATTAATCAGCAGTAAATCTGGAAGAAATTCAAAACCCAGACAGAAGTCTTTGATTCTTTAAAGCATATTTAATCGTGTTTTTAAGAAAAAAGAAAGACCACAAATTTATATGGACACTACAAACGGCAAAGAAATAACTTTTTATCAAAATCTTGTAACCTTATTCACGCCAAAAGAAATCATCCCTAAATAGTGCTGACAACCCTGTCTGAGACGTGCATCCAAAAACACTCTACATTTTTTTTTTCAATCATTCTTTGGAAGCCTTGAATGGGCTCAATGAAATTCCAGAATTAAGCCATTTTGGAATACATACCGACTCATTCCAAACGCCTCGCCTTTTCCTCTTAGCAAGGTTCCCTTACTTATCTCCCTATAACACACACACACACCTTCAGTTAGAATCAATGCCTATGATACATCAAATAGTCACCATTAGTCCAAAAGATTAATTTCATTTCCCTGCCTTTGTTTTTCCATCCTGGAGAGAAAATTTCTCCTTTACCACCTGGAATATTTCCCAGATGAGTTAAGATGCTCTTGATTTAGGAATGGTAGGTTGGCTCTTTATGCCCATAAATCTAGGTCGTTCAGCAGTCTCACAGAGAATGCCAAGAGAACTCTGTTAGGGTCTCCACCGATGCCAAAATGGCGGTAGGCTGACACTTATTGTGTAATCTTCATATAACAAATGATTTATCTACAGAGAGTTAAACTTCCAACATTTAATTTAATTCTTCTTCCAGGACTGCAGAAGTAGAGAGTCTGTGAAACAAAGTAGCTTCAAAGTTTATGATTTAATAGCCTAAGAGATGTTTCTTTTAAAATGTAACTTTCAAAAGATATAATTCACATACATAAAACTCATCCTTTTAAAGTCTACAATTCAGTGGTTTTTAATGTATTCATAAATTTGTACAACCATCACGACTACCTATTTCCAGAACATTTTAATCACTCTGAAATAAAAGCCATGCTTACTATAGCCAAACCCCATTCCTCCAACTTCCAGCCCTGGACAATTGCTGATCTACTTTCGGTCCCTAAAGTTTGCCTATTCTTGACATTTTATATAAATAAAATTATATAACAGGTGGCCTTTTGCATGTGACTTCTAGATGAGAGTTTGTGATGACATTGAATTTCTCTTCTACTAGCACCTACAGTTGTCCTCTATGGAGTGCCTCTCTGTGCCAAAGGGCTCCACACAACCATGGAATGAGGCATATATGATTGTACCCATTTTACAGATGGGGAACTGAGGCTCACAAAGAAGTCAAGAATCAGGCATGGTGGTGCAGGCCTGTGATCCCAGCAACTCAAGAGGCTGAGGTGAATCTCTAGCAGTCAGAGAAATGCAAATCAAAACCACCCTAAGATACCATCTCACTCCAGTAAGATTGGTAGCCATTATGAAGTCAAACAACAAGTGCTGGCGAGGATGTGGGGAAAAGGGTACACTTGTACATTGCTGGTGGGACTCCAAATTGGTGCAGCCAATTTGGAAAGCAGTATGGAGATTTCTTGGAAAGCTGGGAATGGAACAACCATTTGACCCAGCTATTCCCCTTCTTGGTCTATTCCCTAAAGACCTAAAAAGAGCATACTACAGGGACACTGCTACATTGATGTTCATAGCAGCACAATTCACAATAGCAAGACTGTGGAACCAACCTAGATGCCCTTCAATAGACGAATGGATAAAAAAATTGTGGCAGTTATTCACAATGGAGTATTACTCTGCATTAAAAAATGACAAAATCATAGAATTTGCAGGGAAATGGATGGCATTAGAACAGATTATGCTAAGTGAAGCTAGCCAATCCCTAAAAAACAAATGCCAAATGTCTTCTTTGATATAAGGAGAGTAACTAAGAACAGAGTTGGGAGGAAGAGCATGAGAAGAAGATTAACATTAGACCGGGGTGAGAGGTGGGAGGGAAAGGGAGAGAGAAGGGAAATTGCATGGAAATGGAAGGAGACACTCAGGGGTATACAAAATTACATACAAGAGGAAGTGAGGGGAAAGGGGGGGAAAAACAAGGGGGAGAAATGAATTACAGTAGATGGGGTGGAGAGAGACAATGGGAGGGGAGGGGAGGGGGGATAGTAGAGGATAGGAAAGGCAGCAGAATACAACAGACACTAGTATAGCAATATGTAAAACAGTGGATGTGTAACTGATGTGATGCTGCAATCTGTATACGGGGTAAAAATGGGAGTTCATAATCCACTTGAATCAAAGTGTGAAATATGATACGTCAAGAACTATGTAATGTTTTGAACAACCAACAATAAAAATTTTAAAAAACAAAACAAAACAAAAAAAAGAGGCTGAGGTGAGAGAATGACAAATTTAAAGCCAACCTCAGCAATTTAGTGAGGCCCTAAAGCAACTTAGTGAGACCCTGTCTCAAAGTAAAACGGGCTGGGGATGTGATTCAGTGGTTCAGCACTCCTGAGTTCAATCCCTGGTACCAAAAGAAATAAAAAAGAAGAAGGAGAAGGAGAAGAAGGAGAAGGAGAAGGAATCAAGGAACTTGTCCAAGGTCAGGATTTGATTCAGATTTGTTTCTTCCTGTGATCTTAACCTCCAAGCTCCACTGTTGAAAGTCTTAGAGATGAAATCTGTTTCGCTACCTTTCCAACTTCTTCTTTTAAACAGGAAAAAGTATATTCCAAAGATGCTTGAGAGGGAAGGCGAGTCCTAAGAGCCGGACCTGTGTGGAATGCCTCACCAGTGACAAGCGACCAGCAGGCTCAGCACGCTGAGCACCAGGAAGCGAGAGCTAGAAATCCCAGGATCTCTGAGGGGAGAGATCTAGAGCTCCTGCACCCAGCATGCCAGATGGACAGACTGAAAGCTGGGGTGTCTGGGTCAAACTTGGAATCTCATTGACATCCCTATGTGGATCTCTAGCGGACGTGCTAATAAATCAGGCTATTCACATAAGAATAAGTTTATCCACAGCAATTGTCCATCTTGACCGATATTGGAGAAATAAGAAAAGAAAAAGAATCTCGCCCAGGGTGATCTTTTCCGTCACTATGCTGACCATAGCAAGTTTCAGCCCTAAGACTCTGGGCACAGGATTTCAATGTCTTCCTTGTCTTTTCAAAGAGGGACAAAACATACAAGCAGAGATCCATTGAAAACTGTGGATCTTCGTGTTTCTCCTGGACGTTTGGACATGAATTACAGCACAGTTCAGTCTTTAATCTCATTTCAATCATTTGTTTCACCTCCAACTCTGAAATGTCCAAAGGCCAACTGGTCAGGGAGTGGTGGGCCTCACTTCTGCTTCCCACCCTCCAGCCTCAGAGGCCAGGGTCTCCACAAAGTGCATTGTTTGAAGCAGGATAAGGGTGGAGAAGGAGAAAATCAGGGGGTCTGCAGAATTCCTCCTTACAACATTGGACCTGGATGCCTTTTGAATGCAGGTGCAGAGGAAATGGTCTATAAATGATGACAGATTATTAGGTACATGGTGAAAACGAAGCCAGCCAAGCTCGAATGTTCAGATCTTGATCCCAGTTCAATTGGGGGGCTTCAGCTGAGTTCTTTGAAAAGAAAAAGAGAGCATCATTTTCCCTCCTGCCATGGGAGGACTGTCCCTCTGCCTGGTGCTTGCTATCTCTCATGCTCTCTGGCAGCCGGAACCTGTCCCTTCAGGCTGAACGCGAGTCTCCTCTGACTGCAGAGCGCTCACGGCAGTTCTAGAGTCAGACAAAAGCCCATCTGCAGCCCCCTCTGCAGATGCCTGAGGTGAAGCAAATGACTTAACCTCCCCAAGCCTGTGTTTCCTCACTTGCTAAATGGCACTATGAATACCAACCTCTTCAGGGTGTTATGAGGATTCCATGAAATAAAATATAGAAAGCTCTGAGCAGAGTGTTTGACAGGGAGTAAGGCCCAGTAAACACGGAAGGGCCTCCCAGGGAGCCCCCCCTCCATGGGCTTTATTTTAGCACACACAGGACACACGTATGAGTTAGAGGGCCCGGGAGGGGCAGGGTGGGCACTGTCTCTAACAGAGCTTTACGGCATAAGCACTGCATCTGAAAGGGAGTGATTTTGACCTCAGCTCCTGAGTTCTGAACCTTTCAGAGGAGGCAGGGATGAGAGAGCCCACGTGAGGAGACCAAATGATAGAGGATGCTGAGGCTGGGAGTGGGTACAAAAGCCACCACTGCTCAAGATAGCCGTGGTCCAGAGAGCAGGAGCAGGGAGGGAAGATCCAGACCACGTGGGGATGGGGAGAGGGGACGGCTACCATCGTGTCTAGCCACGCAGCTTCCAGGAGCAATTAGGATGAGGACTCTTTCTCCCAAACAGCACGTCCCCTCTCTAGGACCCATGCGGTGTGATGGGAACCTCAGCTGGATTTGGTTCATGTCCTCCGGTGGATCCTGGAGCAGCACCCAGCCTCCACCCAGCCTTAGCAGTGGCCTTGGGCTGGTGCAGGTGTCGGCATCTGGTTAGAGACCAAGGGCCTGGAACCCGGAAGATGAGAGCAAATAAATGGATGATCTGTAGAGGGCAGGAGAGGAAGGGTCTCTGCTGTGTTTCTCTGTGTTGTGTCCCAGCCAATGAACCACCACCGCGATTGGCTTCCGCAGAGGCTGAAGCTGACATGAAGGTCGGAGGTGAGATGGTGGTTACAGATCAGCACCGTGGAAGGAATGGGGAGGAGGCAGAAATGAGCAGAGGGAATCCAGAACTCAGTGCAGCCCCACGAAGCTGAAGCCAATGCAGACAGGAGGGGGGAAGGTCTGGAGCAAGGAGGGTCTGCACCCAGTAGGGCAGCCGAGACCCAAGAAGAGGATGACCTAGGGTACGGTGGCTTTCTGCAGCTGAGAGGGACCCTCCTAGCTGGGGGCTGACTGCTGACCCATTCCCCATGGCAGGGTGGCCAGGCCTTCTTGACAGCTCTGGGAGGAGCCTCTTGTGTCTACCACAGACACCTCCACTGCTGTTCACCGTCAATTCTCATTCGTGTTAGTTGTATTCAATAAAATCTCTGCAGACACTGCATTAGCAAATACTAAGCCATTGCTCCGAGGAGAATTAAAGCCCCTGGTCTCAACATTTTCACCAATCAATCCATACATAACCTTGTTTTATGTGTTTCCTTTAAAGATACTTTACAGAATACAAATTGTTTACACTGAATTCAGGGCTGACAGCACTGTAACTCATGTCTGAGTGAAGCAGATATCTCATATATCTTTTCTGCAAGGAAAATTACAGCCGTCTAGTGCTTGGGAACACTGGTCAGCACCTCAACACTTCAGCTTATAACTGGGGGGCACTTCAAATCGCAGATCACCAACCAAAAGCACAAAAATGCAAAAAAAAAAAAAAAACCCAGAAACAAACAACAGCAAAATACACCTACCACTTTTGAGACACTTGTTTGCAGTATAAGAGCTAAAAACTTGGACAGCATTCTCTCCTTGGACCTCAACTGGGAAGATGCACGATGGATCATTAAGTTTCTGTTGCTCTGTGTATGTCTATGGGTGGAGACAAAAGTGCTGCTAGTATCAGCTTTGAAATTACAAATCCATTTCCATGAGCAGGTGAATTCACAAATACTGAATCCCTGAATAATAAGAATCAACTGTGTGTATGAGTGAGTGAGTGTGTGTGTGTGTGTGTGTGTGTGTGTGTGTGTGTGTGTGTGTTACTAGGGATCAAGCTCGGGGCCTTGCCACAATGGTGGTCTATTTTTATTAACATACATTGCTACTAAAATTAGGTTTATATTTGTACCATCTAATATCATCTCTGCACTCCTAGTGTTGCCTAAGTGTAAGGAACCAATGATCCTCTGAGGCTAGATCTTGTGAGTGGCAGGAAGCTGAGGGATCAATAGGTTGGCCCTACCCAATCTTAAGGAATCCTTCTCTCCTAGGGTTTCTGTTAGAATCATTCATTTGCTAAAGAATCGCTGGACTATACGGAACCAACTTCTCTTCCATGTGCCCTCAGCTTGAGTTATGTCTATTCCTCACTTGCTAATAAAACAACAGCCTGTGTTTAATGTGGATTGATTCAAATAAGAGAACTCAGCAACTTTCCAAATCCACCAACTTCTTCCTGTGTGGTTAAGCGTTCCCATATTTGATGAAAATGGAGAAAGGAAATGAGAGAGGGTTTGGCTATTATCCTGGAAGTTATTTTCTTGCTTTTAAAATATTAATAGACAATTTCTCCAGATTATTTTTTATAATTTCTGTGGAAAACAAGAACAATTTCTGTGAAAGAGTTGGTTTTTAGGCAAAAATGCCATTTAATCTCAAAGCACACCCTGCATCAGTTTTAAGTACTATCTGACATGTGTAATTGAAGATGGCCAAGGTTAATAACACTGCAAAGACTCTCCGAAGGGATGCAAGTGACGTCTTTCAGTGCACTGTTTGTTAAAAGCGTATGAGCTTTGAATTGGTTTTCTGCCTCCTGCCACACTATGTTCTCACCACATTTTCCTACAAGGTCTAAGCATTAGCAGAGTCATTTATGGATGAGTTTAAATGTTTGTTAATTCACAGTAGATAACATTCAGAGCAAACCAAAGATGCATGTATGATTTTTTTTTTTTAAATCTGGAACTTAAGCTAAAGTGTTAGAGAACCTACATTCTATTTTCTTCTCCTTCACTGGGTCTTCTGAAGGATATTAATTTCCGTGTCTGGTTTCCCTTTGTAATTCCCTTCCAATTAATTATGCAGGAGAAAGAAGGAAGAGTTGTTCCAAATATAGCAAAATGATAGCTCAGCTCTCGAGTCCGGCTCACTAGAGAGACCTTCCCATACTTAATGTGGACTCCGGACAAAGGGAAAATCTGTGGTCCCTACACTTTGTCATCTTGTCAAATCCTCCAGGGCAGTTCTGCTCTCTCTGGCTTTTGCTGCCTCTAATTTCCCTCTCTGTTTTATCCCATGAGAGTGGCATCAGCTCTGGTCTTAACAGAATGCACTGCACATCTTAGCCATATGTCATGGCCTTTGTTCTCGAGACACCAGCTTCCACACCTGTGAACTGTAGTACAATAGCAAAGAAGTTGCTGGCATATGACCCTCAGCTTTCATGATGTCAGGTAGCCACCTGGAGTGAATAGGGCCCCTGACCCCTACCTCTGGCCTTGAATAATCTCATCCATAGCTTGTAACATGCAATACGGGAATTATCATTTCCTGTGTGTGCCGTGAGAAAAGTTGGGGAGGACCATTGAAGAGCAGTTTTAAGCCAGGCATGATGGTGCATGCCTATCATCCCAGCAATTTAGGAGGTTGAGGCAGGAGGATCACAAGTTCAAGGCTAGCCTCAGCAATTTAGGGAGACCCTGTTTTAAATTAAAAGTAAAAAGCCCTGGAGATGTAGCTCAGTGGTAGAGCACTCCTGGGTTCAATCCCTATTACCAGAAGAAGAAGAAGAAGAAGAAGAAGAAGAAGAAGAAGAAGAAGAAGAAGAAGAAGAAGAAGAAGACATATTTACCATGGTTTTCAGAATCTCAAAGGTTTCTTAATGCTCTTATCCTCAAACATATTTACTTGACTCTAGTGCCTCATGAGTAGCTGTCCCCCAAAACTGCCTCATCTTTAGTGTAGAAATGAGTCAAAAGTCGTTCATTCATTCATTCATTCATTACTGCAAAGAATAACTAGATGTGTACCCAACCCACTTCCCCTTCCTAGCTTAGATTTCCCCAGGCCATTTTCCTCTAGGTAGGCATGTAAGATTATCTCTTGCTGAAGCAACCTAAGTCGAAGTGATATGTGACTTCTGGGTTAAGGCCACCAGCAATGGTGTGCCATCTCTACACTTTCCTCTGACTCCTCACACTAAAGTACCCTTGGACACTCCATGTGTTGAAGATGGCAGCTAGGTCCCTGAATCCTATTATTCCACAGCCTGGAGTTGATTGGATGTGAGAAATACATTTTAATTGTGTCAAGTCCTAAGAATTCAGAATTCATTAATTATAACAACTGGCATTACTTACCTCAATCAACACAATTTCTTCAACCTCATAGACATGCGTGGTGCTATACCGTGAATCATGTCCCACCCCCACCACCAAATTCATGTATAGAAGTGCCGACTCCCAATATCTCAGAATGTGTTTAATCCAATGTGATCAATGTCCTTATGATAAGAGAAAGATATCAGGGCCTTGTGTGCAAAGGACAACACACAGAGGCAACAAGAGAGTGACCTTCTATAGAATAAACCACATGGAACTGTGGTCTTGAACTTCCAGCCTTTAGAACTATGAGAAAAATAAATATTGTTTTTTATGCCACCAAATCCATGGTACTTTGTAATGGCAGCTGTACATGTCAAATGACTGATGTACATGTCAAATCTCACATACCATCTTGTTTCCATCTCATTTCCCAACAGGTTTGCTTGTGTTTTTAACTTGTGGACAAATACTGAGTCCTTAAAGATGCTAATTTTGCCAGCTCTTCTCTCTACCATGGGTATCCTTTGTGGCTCATGATCGATTTTAGTAACTTCTCTTCTCAGACAAGCCCCCACACAAAAGCACACACCCACACACAGGTTATTATTGCTTTAACTTGATGCTTTCCACATTTCATAATTGCCTTGGTCATAGAGGTTGATTTAATAAAAGCCTTTACCATAACAAGGGCTGTCCAGGATCTGAACTTGGTCTGGTCTGAGGGCCCACAGGGAGCTGGATGGGTTAGGTGAACACAATCCCCAATGTTTTTTGCAAGATTCTCCTTCACTATATTTCCTTCCTGGCCACTGTTCAAAGCCTGTCACTAACAAACCCACTAAGTTATAGGTTCCTTTGACACAGGATCTGTCTCTGCAGACCATGAGCATGAGCCACGCTCTCTGGTGTGTGCATGTGCAATGTCAGTGAAATTGCTCATCTCCCTCACCCGGCCAGCCTGTGGGATCTGCGAGGCTAACTGTGGCACTGATACTTTAGGCCAAAACCAAGCTCTGCTGATGGAAGCAAGATGTACAGTTCCAGGCAGCCCACAAAACTCAAGATACCACCTTGCAAATGCTTTGCTCAGGGCTTTTAAACAAGCAACCACGCCATTAATAATTGGAGCTTCCAAAGTGTACACTGGGCCACCTGCTCAGATGACGGTCTTGCCCATCAGCTGGGGAATTTGTTTAAAACAGCGCCCTCTACTGGGTTATTAGTTACTCTGAGGCTTTTACAGTCATGCCATAGAATAGAACCTGCCGCCTAAGAGGAGCCAGGATATGATCCCAGCTTATTCTTCTAGGGACAAATATGATCCTAAATGTAGCTCCACAGGAAGTCGACAAGCACCAGAAACAAGAGGGCAAAGGTGTTCCATAAAAATAAGCCAGAACATATTTACAAAAGGAGCCCTTCCAAAATAAAGAGTTCCCCAGATGAGAGCAGGCAGCTGTTTTGAGTCTTCCTTTCCTGGGACATCAGCGGGACCTTCAAAATTGGACCAAAGACTTTTCATGATCTTTTATAGAACTGCTACATACTTTTAAGAGGACCATCCAGGGGCACCCCTGAGCCACACCTCCAGTCCTTTTATTTTTTTTTATTTTGAGACAAGATCTGCCTAAGTTGTCCAGGCTGGCCTTGAACTTGTGATTCTTCTGCTTCAACATCTCAAGTCGCACGGATTACAGGTGTCCACCACCATGCCTGGCTCTTATTCTGCATGCTCTTTTTCTTCTCTTGCTGCAGAGCGGTGTCAGAAAGGAACCCCAAAGCAGGGGATGAGGGAGGAAAGTCTCTGAAAATGGGCTTCCTCTCTACAGAGCTCAAGGCCATTTAGCTGTGGAATGGAGGATGCTCTCTGTGGAGCCAGCATGATAAGCCCACTGCTCTCACCCACTTGTGTACAACACAGAGGATCATCTGCATTTGGGTTCAAAAAAGCCCAATAAATAGCACCTTTCTTGTCCCGCCATAGGAATCAGGCAAACTGAGATCAAAACAGATAATACTGATAAAAGTTGGTTTGTTGGATATGGCGTTAAATATATAAGCCAAAGGGACTTTGCAGAATCCCCCCACTGTACTGAACTCACTGTATTGAACTCACCTGGCCACAAGCAGCACCTTCTCACAACAGCCGGCCCCTGTAAAGTTTATGGCATGGAGGAGCAGAAGGAAACAATTCCCACCAGGGAAGGACTGAGTCACCCTGCCCCAGCTTCTTCTCCTGAACTATAAACTCTCCAATCAGATAAGTCATTCCTCTTGTCTCCTGGGAAGATTATGATGAAGTGGGGTAGGGTGGGCAAGAGGCCAGGAACATGGAAGGAGACTCAAGAGAAGGAAATATCTGTCCCCCAGCAACCTCCTCTGGAAGGAGGCCCTCATCTGTGTCCACTCACCTCCTCCCCCAGCACTGGCACAGGTGGGCATGCACATGGCTCAGCAGCACCTGGTGTGCAGGCCAGGTCAGGGGCTTCACCCAGGCTTCCAGAGCCTGCCATGACATGTCTCGCTGGCCTTGTCATTCTGCTCCAAAACTGTTTTCTTTTCTATTTCCTGCATTTGAACTGGAACTCCTGGAAGGCAAGGATCATATTCCATTATTTTAAAAATGCATCTCTGCATCTCCAGAGCCTGGTAGTAGCACAGAGTAGATGCTTAACAAATATTTCTGGAATGAATGAACAGATGGGTAGATAGGTGAATAAAGCAAATGAGTAGAAATTCAATCCGTGGGAACCTACAGAAGAAGATTTCTTTTCTTTTCTTTTCTTTTCTTTTCTTTTTTTTTTTTTCTTGTGGCACACCAAGGCTTTGATTTGATTTGATTCAGTCTAAGAGCATAGTTGCCTTAACTCAGGGGAGGGGAATGGCAGAGAAGGGGTCATCCTAGAACTGACCTTATAGAAAGCCCCAGAGTACAGAAAATCAGGATCGGAACCCAAATCCTCAGAATGCCCGGGTTCCACAGATGGTGAGCCCCTGCTGGATCCCCACAGTGGTTCTGGCTTCTCACCCGAGTGTGGGCCTCTGAGGCATCCTCTTGTTCTCCATATTGCTATTGCTCCTCTCATCTTCTCTCCTTTAGATTGGTCAAACTTTAGTTCCGGGCTGGAGAACTGGTCTGGGAATCTAACCCAGGAAAACACAAGGCCCTCTCACTACCAGAGTGTAACTAAACGTTCACCTAGTATATATCATACACGTTCTCCTTTCTGTTTGCCTTTTTTGGCCTGATATAGACTTGAACAGCATCTTGTCCAGAGAACATACTCAGTGAATATTGGTTAGATATGTTTAACTATGATGATGTCAGATATAACAGATTGAACTTTGAACAGAGGGAAGACCGTGGAAAAGTTGCTCTGTAAACTCTACCGTCTTTTATGGGATATGATGCTTAACACAAGGAAACTAGTCCAACAGACTCTCATCAGGGTTCCACCTCTGTGGCAACTTTGACAATTCCTTTTCTAAACTTCTGTTTGCTCTTCTGTTCTCTGGAGATAATAATGGTATCAATCTCACAGGACTGTTCAATGAGAACTTGAAAAAAAAAATCAAATGCTTTGCATAGCATCAGGCACATAGTTAATATCCCATTAAATACCTTTTTAGTTACAAATGTTGTTTTTGTTATTTTTATCAGTTAAGATGCTGGGGAAGTGTAGGCAGCTGAGGAGAAAAGATAATAGCTTCCAGGAGCCTGTGTTGAAGTGGCAAAGCCCAGAGTGACCCCATGCTGTGGCACAGATCTGTGAGCTTCCAGATGGTCATGAAGAAATGGTTTCTGAGAATGAAGGAGCTGAAGCACAGATGGAGTTGGGGTGACTTACAGGAGCTCAGAAGAAGTCAATTGTTAGATCAGTGCAAGTAGAAACCCTGACATGGATATCTTGGCTCTTTCCTGGAGAGTTTGCTTTTGGGGTTTCCAAGCTCCATTCTACCCAAGGAGGAGAGTGGAGAGGGAAGGAAGAGAGAGAGATAGAGAGAGAGAGAGAGAGAACTGCTCAATCCACTGTGCCTCAGTCCAGCTTCCTGCCTCCCTGGAGAGAGGAGACGTGTCCCTTGGCTGCTAGCCATCCAAGGTCTTAGCGGGACGCCTGTGTCTGACGGTCCAGGGAAGGCAAGCAAACCAGCTCTGCTTTGGGTTGTCCTGGGGGAAATGGCCTCTTGAGGACCCTGGTCTCTTGAGGATGCTGCAGAGTGTGTCTGCACACGTGGTCTGCAGAGGGACGCAGCTTGCCACCATGAGGGCTGACCGAGAGGCTGTGGAGTCCAGCCCCAGGGCTATTTTAGGCCAGGCCCAGAACTGGAGTCAATGGAGGTTTTGTTTATGTAACATCTGCAGAAGGCCCTTTGGAGCGCATAACCCTGGGTCTCCAGGCCAGCACTGCAACTAGCAGGGGTGCGGCCGCCAGCTTCCTGTTGTTCTTGGCACGGCTGCCCGGCTGTTTGTGTGGCTCCTCTCTTGGAGCTGCTTCCATCCTTACAGGCTGCTCTCTGCAGTTGCCTTCTCTTCAGCTCCCTTCTGAGGAGTGGGATGGTAGAGTATAAGTAGCAGCAAAATCAAGCAGAGAGGGTGACTCAGGTACCTCGTCCAGAGTTGTCTCTGACTCCAAGGTGCCTTGGCTGAGCTGCGGCTTCCCTGCTCCAGGTGTCCTTCTTGCACATGCTGTTTGCTGAGCAGCTTTGCAGTCAGGTCCAGTGTGGGAAGCAGAGGATGATGGGCAGGAGTCTGTGAGCTCAGGTCTGAACCCAGATCTGCATCTGGGAGTTCTTGTTTTGGGTAAGTTGCTTAATCTCCAAGGTACTTATGACACACCAAAACATATATAAACACGGTCATCCCTTGGTGTCTTGGGGTGCTTGGTTCCAGGACCCTGTGGTTACTAAAGCCTACTTATGTTTGAGTTCATTATATATAAGGGCATAGTGTTTGCATATAACCTGTGCACACCCACCTGTGTACTTTAATCATCTCTAGATCACTAGAGATGTAAATGCAATGTAAGTATTTGTCATCTTGTACTGTTTAGAGAATAATGACCAGGAAGTAACATGTGTGCAACATGTCTGTAATATGTGTGTTCAGTAGAGAAGCAATTGATTTTCTTTTCTAATATTTTCTATCTGTGGTTGGTTGACTCCACAGATACAGAACCTACATACAAGATAAATAATAAACATTCATTTCCTATCTACTGGATCTACTCAAAGGCATGAAGACTATATTGTGTATATATACCACATTTTCTTTATCCATTCATCTATTGAGGGATACCTTGGTGGTTCCACAGTCTAGCTATTGTGAATTGAGCTGCTATAAACATTGATGTGGCTACATCACTATAGTATGCTGATTTTAAGTCCTTTGAGTATAAACCAAGGAGTGGGATAGCTGGGTCAAATGGTGGTTCCATTCCCAATTTTCTGAGGGATCTCCATACTGCTTTCCATAGTGGTTGCATCAATTTGCAGCCCCACCAGCAATGTATGAGTGTTCCTTTTTCACCATATCATCACCAACATTTATTGTTGCTGTATTCTTGATGATTGCCATTCTGACAGCAGTGAGATGAAATCTTAGAGTAGTTTTGATTTGCATTTCTCTAATTGCTAGAGATATTATAACATGCTAAGCAAAATAAGCCAATTCCACAAAACCAAAGGCCGAATGTTTTCTCTAATATGCAGATGCTAATTCACAATAAGGTGTGGGGGGGGCAGTAGGAAAGAATAGCGTTACCTTAGATTAGGTAGAGGGGGAAGTGATGGGAGGGGAGGAGAAGGGATGTGGATATAGGAAAGATAGTAGAATGAAACAGATATTATTATTATTATATGTAAATATGTGACTATATGGCCAATATGATTCTGCAACATGTATACTCTTTATGGGAGTAATTAAGGTCAACAAGGTCATAAAGTCAGGACCCTGGTCCAACAGGATTAGTGTCTTTTTAAAAGGACAATTGTATTCTGTCTATATATGATATATCAAAGTGTATAAATGCATTCTACTGTCATGTATATCTAATTAAAATAAATTTTAAAAATTTTGTAAAAGACTATATTGTAATATTTTTAAATATTTATTTTTTAGTTGTAGTTGGACACACTACCTTTATTTTATTTATTTATTTTTATGTGGTGCTGAGGATTGAACCCAGCACCTTACACATGCTAGGCAAGCGCTCTACCACTGAGCCACAACCCCAGCCCTTATATTGTGATAGTTTTGAAAAACAGATTCATTGGGAAAGATTGGGATTAAAAGGCCTTTTGTAAACATAAGTAAAATTGACATACACAAAAAAACGTACAGATCTTGAAATGGACAATTGGATAAGTTTGTCGAATATATTCATTGTGTAACTACTCCTTAAATCAAGATATGAAATATTTCCATCTCTCTTATGTAAAAATTTCCTTTTTATGCCTTTTGGATCAATAGCACCTTACCCCCAATCTATGTATATTAGTCTGTTAGAACATAACAAAATACCACAGACAGAGGGGTTTAAACTACAGAAATTGATTGATTTCTCAAAATTCTGGAGGCTGGGAAGGAGCACGAGAGACTGCAATGGAGTAAATCAAATTCCATGACTTTGTTATAACTATAATGCACTAATAAAAGGGGAGGAGGAAAGAAAAAAATCAAAAGAAATAATGGAGGCTGGACATTCAAGCCAGGGTATGAGCCTAACTCAGGAGGACTCTTCCTGGCTTGCAGGCGGTACCTCCCCACTGTGCCCTCACATGGCCTCTGTACAGGCGGAGAGAAAAAACCCAACTCTGATGTGTGTTTTTAAAAGGACACTAATCCTATTGGACCAAGGTCCTGACTTTACGACCTCGTTGACCTTAATTACTTCCATAAGGGCCTTGTCTCCGAAAATAGTAATAGTAGGGGCTAAGGCCTCCACATGTGAATTTGGAGGGACACAATTCAGTCCATAGAACTATTACCATGACCTGCTCCCCCAGCCTGTGGCTGGTAGGTTCTTCTCCCCTTATCTCATAGCAACTCAAAAAGCAGGGAAGTCAACATTGGTATGCTACTCACTCACATAATAGAAAATAATGAGCTATTGATTCATAGGATTCATTTTTGGCTTTCCCCTGAGCAAGGTATGAATGAAGCAAGACAACAGAGGCCTTTGGATCTTGAGAATTCTGACCCCTGCCAATGGTTAGTTCATAGGACCATGTTTAATTTCTCCTTGTTGAAGGCAGAATTTCAAGGCTTTTTGGACCTTGTCTAACTACTGACAATGCTCCCACTGAGAGGTAGAGAAGGAGATCTCAGTTCACTGTGGTTCCTAGTCAAGATTTGATATGAAACATAGCTTTCTTGGGGAATAGAATTTGGACTTTCTATTATTCTTACCAAAAAACAATAGGGTAGCCAGTTGGCTGAAGAAAAACAGTTGTTCCCAATTACATGTAGTTGTGAATTAAGCCAATACTGACTTAACAGGTTTTATACAAGATGTTTTTCTATACGTGGGATAGATATCCTAAATCCTAGAAAGATGTAGCAGATTTGCACATCCATTGTTATCTGGCCCCGTGCTTTATGAAATATCAACGGAAGTTTATTTTTAATAGTTGTACTGCCAGTTTAACTGTTGAACAAGGAAAGAGTTGTTTTGTTTTGTTTTTGAATAAAAATCTTCTCTTTGGGGACAGGGAGTTGTAATTTACTCATATAATGGATTTTGAAGTGAAGGCAGCGAACACTAGAGATCTGAAATAACAAGCCAAACTTCTTGCAACTTTGCAAAACGTGGCATTTCCCAGGCAGGGACTGGGCTTTCTGTTCCCAGAGGTTTCATCCTGGTTTCTGTGAGTCTGGTTTTTATCCAGAGACCCTGCTTGCCTGAGGTCCCAATTTGCACAGGAAGGATATTAAATTGGAAAGAAGCAGAGGAGCCTGGGCGATGTTGAGAGGGGTTTGTGTGTCAATATCTGAAAGACCTGGGTTCACCTCCTTTGTCTTCCCTGTCTGGCTGCGTACAGGAGCCAAGTTACTTAACTTTTCTGATCTTCAGTTTTACCACTTATAAAATGGGCCACAATAATGTCTACCTCTGAGCATTTGCTAAGAATCCAGAAATCCTATCTGTGAAGTGCCTGTGTTTTAACCACCTTTTTCTTCTCTGTGACCCAAAGACCTTACAGGTTCAGAGGCCTCAGTCCTGAGATAACTAACTCCACTGTTCTGGGCCTGGGGTAAGGCAGAACGTCATGGTGGAAGGGTGTGGCATCAGAAGGCCGTTCAGGACATGGCAACAAGAATACAGAAAGCTCTGTCACCAGAGACAAAATATAAACCTCAAGGCACACCCAGATACCCACCTCCTCCAGCCACACCCTACCTGCCTACAATTACCACCCAATTAATCCCTATCAGTGGATTTATGCACAGATCAGGTTAAGGCTCTTATAACCTCTGAATGTTCTTGCATTGTCTCACATGTGAGCTCATGGGTGACATCTCATATCTCAATGATAACAGTGTATAATAGCAAACTCTTTTAACAGATATGCATTGAGTGCCTACCTGTACTGTGTGCCAGACACTTTGCCAGGTAGTTCAAGGACACCAAGATGGCAGAGACAGGGTAAAAGAAAGATGCCACAGGGACAGGAGACAAGTCATGTCCCTGTTTACTCTAAGTCCCATTACCATGACAAGTCTGGCCCCCGAGGACTTATCACATGACAACTCACGCCACAGGTTGGATATTTTAAGTGTATTCTAATTAGGTCTTCTAAAATTGGACAATATTCTGATCAGGTATCATAAAGTAACCAATGGGAGGAAATGGGGTAAGGTCTTCAACCCAGTCCATATAGGAAAGAGAACACCTCGCAGCTCGGCATATAAGACACTGATTCTCAGACTCTGGGGCCCTGAGCCACTTTCTTGCTCAGCACTCTCTGCTGTACTCCATGGAGCTCTATCCTCACCTCCACTTTCAATAAATTTGCATGCACTTCACCTGTTACTTGTGTGTGTCTTGCTCCATTCTTTGTTGGGGACACCAAGGACCTGGACCCCAACTGGACACGCCAACAATAACAACTTGAACAGTGGGGATGAGGGGTGAGCAAATTATGTTTGCCTTCCTGGAGGTCACAGCATTTCAGTCGTCACCATTCAAATGGGTAGATGGGAAGAAGATGCTCGAGTTCACTTTGTCACTGGGAAAATGCAATCAAGACCACAGGGAGATGCCATCTCACGTGCCTTAGGAGGTCCATGGTCAAAACAGTAAAAGGTAAGTGTGGTTCAGCATGTGGAGAGATGGGGACCTGACACACCACTCTTGGTAGGAATATAAAATGGTACGACTGCTATGACTCACAACATGGAAGGTCATCAAAAAACTAAAAATAGTCCTGCAATATAACCCAGCCATCCTACTTTTGGGTATTTATCCCGAAGAATTTAAAAAATCAAGACTTAGAAGAGAGACTATTATCCCAGTGTCTATTGCAGCACGATTCACAACAGCTGAGAGGTAAAACAACCTAAATGGTCATCAATGGATGGATGAATAAAGAGTATGTGGATGAATATTCACACACATTTTCAAGGAAGGAAATCCTGCCATTTGTGACAACATGGATGAACCCAGAGGACAGTGCAATATGGTAGGTGAAATAAGCCAGTGCAGAAATACGAATACCGTGTGATCTCACATGAGCCATCTGAAGTTAACACAGAAGCAGAGCCAATGGTAGTCGCAGGGGGGCACATAGAAAACTTAAGGGTACTAAGTTTTGTTTTTTTTTAATTGATTTTTTAAAATAAATAACAGTGAAATGCATTACAATTTGTATTACACATATCTCAGTCTATACCCAAAGGACTTAAAACAGCATACTACAGGGACACAGCCACATCCATGTTTATAGCAGCACAATTCACAATAGCTAAATTGTGGAACCAACCTAGATGCCCTTCAATAGAGGAATGGATTTAAAAAATGTGGCATAGATACACAGAGGGTATTAGGTTCCCAGCATGCCTGAAGATGGATTTCTGGAGATCCGCTTGGCAGCACAGTGCCTCTAGTACTGTACTGGACACTTAAGAATTTGTTACGAAACACAACCTCATGTTAACTGTCCCTACCATAATAAAATGTTCTAAACTGGATTTTGGTAAGGCTTGCATAACTATAAATTTACTAAAATTCACTGGATTATATAATTAAAAGGATGAATTTTATGATGTGTAAATTATACTTCAATAATAACGCTGTTCTTTCAAGTCCTCATTAAATTAATGGTCCCACTTCTTTCAAGTCTTTGTTCCATGTCACCATTCCCCCTCCCAAACGTACTTTGCTTTCTTCCTTTTTTTTTGTAACCACCTTCTATTATACTGTGATTTATTTTCCACATGTAACCAATTGTAAGTTGCATGATATTTTTTTCACATTTTAGCACACATGAAATCATGATGCAACAACTAATTAGCAGTATAGAATAACAGTGCCTCGCCTATCACTGCCACCTTAGAAACAGCAGACTGTGATACTGTGGTACTGTGATATTGTGGTGCTGTGATATTGTGGTGCTGTGATATTGTACTATGATATTGTGATATTGTGGTATTGTGATATTGTGGTATTGTGATATTGTGATGCTGTGATATTATGGTACTGTGATATTGTGGCACTGTGATATTGTGGCACTGTGATATTGTAGTACTGTGATATTCTGGTATTGTTATATTGTGGTATTGTGATATTGTGGTGCTGTGATATTGTGGTACTGTGATATTGTGGTGCTGTGATATTGTGGTGCTGTGATATTGTGGTGCTGTGATATTGTGGCACTGTGATATTGTAGTACTGTGATATTCTGGTATTGTGATATTGTGGTATTGTGATATTGTGGTGCTGTGATACTGTGGTACTGTGATATTGTGGTGCTGTGATATTGTGGCATTGTTTCCTACTATTTCCACCTCTAAAATGTCAGCTCCCCAAGGGTGGGATTTTAATTTTGTTTACTGCTATTTTCCAAGTGCCTAAAACAGTGTCTGGCACATAATAGGTCCTCAATAATCATTTTTTAAATGAAAGAGCATCATGCCTATTGTCAATAAATATTAATAAAAGAAAGAAATTAAAATTAAAAGACAAAAACCGAGGAGCACATTTCTTCATCTCCTCATCTAGTGTATGCCCAGGATACTGGGGAAATCGCTTAGTGAGGAGGAATGTCAGCAGAGAGCCACCAGGACTCATCCTCCAAGGACAGAAGAGAAATCCAAGGGCACGAGGGTGGGGCTCAGCAGTGGAGCATGCGCAAGGCCCTGGGTTCCACCCACATCCCAACAGAAACAAAAGCCCAAGAGACACCCAGGGACCTTTGGGAAAGTTGAGAAAAGTCTCCCATTGTCACTCAGTTCCAGCAGCACTGGTTCCTGCCCTGTGTCCCTGTGAGAGATGCAGGAGATAGGCCAGTACTGTAGGAAAGTGGCTAACGGTCCCACTAGTCATCCCTTTGACACTCCGTAATAGTACAGGGTCACCTGCCCCCAAAGTAGGCGGAGCTTCTCAGTTTGGCTTTGCCCTCCTGAGAGGTGGCTCCTGCTCATCTGCCTGGAGGCCCCAAGACTGGGGTGTTCGCCCGTCTCAGGGCTGTGTGCAGACATCACCATTGGTCGTGGGACAGGTCTTCTGCCAGGCCTGGGTGTGCCTGGATGGGAACATGTGATTTCCTCCTTAGACAAGTCCTTTGCCTTCCTTAGCTGAAGATTACCAACCCCATCACAGATTGCTGTTTTATTTACCTTCAGTTGCAAGGGACAAATTTTATATTTTTCCTCCCTTCACTGACCCTCTGAAGGAAAAATGAAAGGCCAAAGAGCCAGGAAAACCCATTTGGAGGACAGAGAAACCTCCCCTTAGAGGCAAGACCCCTTTCTCAAACAGTTTAAGTGGCTGCACTCTGCTCCTCACTTTTTTATTTCTCTTGCCATCAATTACCCACTAAGCACAGGACCCTCCATGCCTTTAGGGGTGCATGGTTTTGTATCTTTTAAAAATAGGACCAAAAAAAAAAAAAAAAGAACTTTCAATGTTAAAAAAAAAAGTTTTTATTTTTGTCTCAGTCCAGAAAAAAAAAATGAAATTTTTATGACCTATGAAAATCCATTAAAATTTTCCTAAAATAATAATTAAACACAATGCTGAAATAATTAAAGTGATATCAAAAAGAAAGCTCATATTGATATTGTTATGGAGGAAGGGGCCCAGGAATGTCCTATTGCAGCCCTGATGTTTCCATGTGAGAAAAATGATCTTGTCATCATGAGAAGCCTCCTACACCCAGAACATTCAGAACCCTGACAAACAGTCTGGAGAATTATTGTAGAAAAGTGTGGACCAGCATTTCCTGAGCGTCACACAACGGCAAGCTTGGTGCCAAGCGTTTGGGAATATTATCTTACCAGGACTTTCAACAACTCTGGGAGTCCAATTTTCCAGAGTTGAAAGAACTCAACGTCCACCCCCCAACATCTCCCCCTATATATCTCTTTCTTAAAAATAAATAATAAGTAAATAAATAAATCTGCATGCTAATTTGTCATTTTCAATGATCTTATCCAAACATGGTTTGGGATATTCTTTTAAATGTCCTTCATATTTTGATCTTCAAATTAGAACCAGAAAGACAGGTTTGGGGGGTCAGAGACTCCTAATGTGTTTTGACTGCATCCTAAGATGCACTTGGGGTCTGGGTGCTTGATTACCTAAGGCAAAACTGGCCTTAGAGAAATGTGAAATTTCTGCTTATTTTTTGAAAAACATGTTTCATATGTCCAATTGTAATTTCTTTTTTTTTTAATATTTATTTTTTAGTTCTCGGCGGACACAACATCTTTGTTGGTATGTGGTGCTGAGGATCGAACCCGGGCCGCACTCATGCCAGGCGAGCGTGTTACTGCTTGAGCCACATCCCCAGCCCTCCAACTGTAATTTCAAAAAAATTTTTCTTGTCAGACTTTGATTGTGCCCACCCCTGTGAAAACGCCTACATGGTCTTCAGGATGTAGCCCCAGGGCCATGTGATTAGCAAAAGCAGAAAACAAAATTTACCCAAAAGAAATAAAATCCCACAAACTCTGGCCCTACCAAAGGAGAGTCCTGACTGCAGAAGCTCTGGCTTCTTAACTGGACAACTCAATTCACACATCTATTCAATGTCTTTGAAGACCTGCTGGGCGGGGCGTTGGCCACTGTGCTGGGTGCTGGGGATTAGAACACAACCAGGATCTAGTTCCTGCTCATACCCAGAAGTGCACATGGCTAGCTCCCTACTCCTTCAGGCTTCAACTCAAATGTCGGCACAGTGGGGCCAACCCTCACATCCTATTCAATATGGCAGCTCCCAAGCTAACTCCAAGTTAACTCCCTCAATTATTAGATTCCATTGTACTTGGTATCCTGTGTCCTTATCTCCCTTTCTTTCTTTCTTCTTAGTTTTTTGTTTGTTTGCCTTTGCAGTACCTGGGATTGAATGCAGGGCCTCCTACATGCCAGGCAAGCACTCTACCACTAAGCTACAGGCCTAGCTATTTTAATTGTATTTTGAGATAGGATTTCACTAAATTGCTGAGGTTGGCCTGAACTTGCAATCCTCCTGCCTCAGCCTCCTGAGCAGCTGGGATAATAGGTAGGCACCATGACTGCCTCCCCTTTGCTGCTTCTCCTCCTCCTCCTCCTCCTCCTTCTTCTTTGGTTTGTCTGTCTGTACTGAAGATTGAACCCAGGGGCTCTTTACCACTGAGCTACATCCCAGCCCTTTTTATTTTTTATTTTGAGGCAGGGTCTCATTAAGTTGCTGAAGCTGGCCTCAAACTTGCAATCCTCCTGAGAGGCTGGGATTACAGGCATGCACCACCATATCTGGATCCCCTTTGCTTCCTGAGAGCAAATGCTTTGTCTCTTTTTACCCAACTGTATCAGGCTTAAAAGTAAGGGAAAGGCAATCCAGTGGAGGTGATGGTGTAATCAAAAGAGTGAGTCTGAACACAGAGTGAAGACATTGTCTGGAGAAGGAGGAAGTGACCTTCTGTGTGACAGGCTGCTGAGAGGTCTGGAAAAGCAAGAGCAGAGAATGGACCTAGTTAGATGGTAATCATGGGCCATGCTGGCCAAGGGGAAGTGACAAAACACAAGAAAGAATGGGAGGCAAGAACGTGACAATGGACTAGAGAGGACTCCTTCAAAGATCTTAACCTGCAGGAGCACTGAGAGCTGAGGCAAGAGCTAGAGGGGGCAAAGGTCAAGGGGATTTTATTCTGTGTTCTTTTTGGGAATTAATCAATAGAAAGGGGGACATTGTTGAAGCAGGACAAAGTGGGTGAATTGTAATAGTCAAAGCTGTTGGTGAGCCAGACACGGTGGCGAACACCTATAATCCCAGCTACTAGAAGGTTGAGGCAGGAGGGATTGCATGTGCAAGATCAGTCTGGGCAATTTAGCAAGATACTATCTCAAAATTAAAATGATAATAAAAATAAAAAGGGCTGGGGATGTACCTTGGAGGTAAAGCACCCCTGACTTCAATCCCCAATGCTGGAAAAAAAAAAATAGAAAAATAGGCTTGGGTAAGCAAGAGGAATAGAAAATAGAAGCGTGTACAAGGGGTAATAGGGCTACTCTCAGTAACAGGGACAATGCTACTCACTGTGGAAATGTGGAACATAGGACCTCAATTGCTTCAAGTGTGGTAGATTTGGTCTTATCAACAGGAATCCTCTCCAGGTGTCTTAGCTAAATTTTCAGGCAGGAATGAGGAAGTAGAAACATGTTGGAATTTTGAGAAGAGAGAAGGTATGTCATAGTCACAGGTCAGGAAAAGAGGTTGGAGACAAATATATTAGGGTTGTCAGGCAGTGGATAGTGGCCCCTAAGATATAGGGCCTTTAATTAAAAGTGAGATCAGAGCTGGGCACAGTGGCCTGTCCTCCCACCTACTCTGGAGGTTGAGGCAGGAGGATCATGCATTCAAGGCCAGCCTGGGCAACTTAGCAAAACTCTGTCTCAAAAAAATAAAGATTAAATAAAGAAAGTATGATTGATCAGCCTGCTTGTGTGTTTAGCTCCTACCAGTTTAGCCAGACAGCAGCAATCATGAAGCATGCAGGGAAAACCAAATGGTGCCAGGTGTGGTGGTGCACACCTGTAATTACAGCTGAGGCTGAGGCAGGAGGATTGCAAGTTTGAAGTCAGCCTGGGCAATTTAGCAAGAACCTGTACCAGAAAATATCTTAAAGAGCGCTGGGGGTGTAGCTCGGTGGTAGGGCACTTGCCTAGCATTCGTGAATGCTGGGTTCAACCCCCAGAACCACAAGAAAGAGAGGTGGGGGGAGAGGGAGGGAGGAAGAAAGGAAGGAAATTGCTTAAGAGATCCAGTTGAGGCTGTTTGATAGACGCAAAAAGCCGATGCTATAAATAGCATAGTAATATTATTTGAGAACAGGAATGTTATGACTGGGAATCATTCTATGATGCAAAAAAAAAATATTTCCTAGAAATGTCCAGTGTGACAGACACTGTTCTAAGCAATAAGATACATCAGTGAACAAAATTATAAGGAGCCTCCATGCTGTGAGGAAAATCCTATGGAGGTCAATGTTTTCCAAAGAAGATAGATACATGCAGTTCAATGGATGTGCAAGACTATCTCGTTCAAAAATATTTGAACTTCTTCTCACATTTTTATTTCCCTTAATATCTATTGTACGTCACTAATTAAATAATATTAACATGTATACACAGTATATATTCAATTACATAAATAAAAATAGATATGTTGAGAGATGCATGCTGAAAATTATTTGCTGATGGAGGGGCTTAATTAAAAACATACGGAAATCACTAGTCCATGTGGAGATAGCAGCAGCAGAAGAGGGATTGCCTCAAATCCCCCCAAACTGACATCTTTGAGGATAAATATAAGGAATTAGATTAGCTTTCTGAGGAGCACAGTCCCTGCATTATCCCATCCTGTGTTGGGAGTTAAAATTCCTAAGTGGTGAGCCTTCCAGAAACGAGACAGACTGAAAAGATTGGGAAGGACTTTATAATGATTGTGCTGTCAAAAACCAGAACAGGCTGCCCTGGGACAAGGTGGAGACATTCAGCAGGGGCCAGATGCCCCTTGGTGAGGCTGGCAGTGGAGGGAAGTCCTTAGCAGGGCACCACAGATTTCCTTGGGAGGATTGGACCACATGACCCTCAGGGGGCCTTGTGAGAGTAAGCATCTTTGAACATAGGAAGAATGAGCTGGGAAGTTAGAATCCCAATCATCTCTTTCTGTAGGGAATTGGACTAGGGAAGGGTGACTCACAGCCTTGCATCCAAAATCAAAGGGGTCATAGCTGCCCAAATTGTGGCAAAAGGAGACCTGAAGGACACGTCAGCATTTCCAGCTTGCTCCGTGGGGGAGATGAGGCCTGAGTAGCAGATGTGAACATGTTGGTTTCTGTGGTTGGTATATTCCGAGTGAGTCACGAGGTCCCTACAGCCTGATAAAAATCATCAAGAGGCAGCTCAGAAGAGTGGAAAGTTACTCCATGTATGAGTGCTGCAGTGCTCACAGGTAAGGAAGCTGGTGCTCAGAAGGACCAAGTAACTAGGCTGGAGCTGCCCAGGTAAGAGCTGGCAGAGCCAGAATTCAAAGCCAGTGTTGCCTAACTTAACACCCCATATTTGTGTTTATATAAAATTCAAATCGTATTTTACATAATGCAAAAAAATAAATATGGGGTGTTAAGTTAGGCAACACTGGCTTTGTGATTTTATTTAAATCTACATGGTAAATTTAAGAAATGTCTTAGGAAAAATGTGAAGGTTTGCAGGTGGTCAAAGAAACAAGAATTATAATGCAAAACAAAACAAAAAACAAAGTACATGCATAAAGGCATAAATTGGCGTGAACATACTTTATATACAGAGATATGAAAAATTGTGCTCTATATGTGTAATAAGAATTGTAATGCATTCCACTGCTGTTGTATTTTTAAAAAACAATAAAAGATAAAAAAGAGAGAGAGAGAATCAATGGAAGTGCTAGTGGAGCATGGTCTAAGTGGAGCCTTCAGGAGACTTCTAGGACCCTGCAGAACTTACCAGTTAAGGGAACAACTATCTCTTCCATGAAGGTAGGAAGTCAGAAGGCTGCGGTGGGACTGGAATCCACATTTTCTCCTCCTCACAATTGCCTCTTGACTCCTGTGAAGCTGGGAGTTCTGAGAACCCTGCTGGAATACTACTGCAGAAATACGTCTCCACAAACTCATTTTCTAGCAAAATTCAGTCAAAAGCAACAGAAAAACCCCCTCTGCCTCACTTCCACTTTCAAAAGAAAAAAAAAAGTACAAAGAGGAATTTTGAGATTGTTCTAAAGGAAAATGAGGGAATAGACTTCTAGGTCTAGGGAATAGCATCTACAAAGACAGAAGAGACAGGCTTCTTTCAGAGATGAGCTGGGAACTGAGTCTGGCTGAAAAGCTTTGTAGTAGATGCAAGGGAACAAGAGTAAGAAACGAGTAGAATTTTTTTTTTTTTTTTTTGTCGTGGACATTGAATATTAACCTTGGTAGGTAAGAGAAGATGATTGCAGATTTGTAAAAAGGGAAAAAAACAAAAACAGTTCTGATTTGGTTTGTAAGGCACAGAGATTGTTCCAACAGTGTATGCATAGCTGGGCTGAGAGTCAGGCAAGACAGAAAGCTAGGTGGAAAGTGGAAAAACTCTGGGCTGCGGTCAGGAGGCCTGGCTGCACACCCTGCCTCTACCAGGAATCCACTGTCACGTGGTGGTGACAAGTCCCTGTGTTCCCCTCTCAGCTTACCAACCACGTGGGAAAACCAGACAATCTACAGAGAGTGCTTAGCATGCTGGGCACGTGGGAATTGTTAGCATGGCCAGTACCTTGAAGAAGCCTTCTCTCCTGGCTAACTGCTTCCTGAGTTCAATGCAAAGTTTCCAAGAATTGATTTCCAAAGACATTTTCAGCTCTAAAGTTCTCTAATTCCCTAATTCTGTGAATAGGATACAAATGTGTCGCATTAGCTAAAGAAATGTAAAAATTATAGTTTCAGAATATTTTTCTTGCCATTTGGTAGGTAACATTAATTTTGTTCAACTCACCTTTATTCCCCCAGACCAAATTATAATAATTTGTTGGTTACAGAGAAAGAGAATAAAATTCAAATCATATTTTACATAATGCAAAAAAAATGATGTCAGCCTTGGACACTTAAAGTAACACCTGCCAAGGTACATGCTTCTACCTTATGTCTTAAAAGAGGATTGGGAACTTCTCACAACCATCTAATTTTCTAAATCAAAATACAAATAGGTTCTTTACTAAAAGGATCTCTAAGTCCACCTACACCTCCTAGATAGAATTTCTATTTCCTGCAGCATTGTTGGCTACTCTTGGCTCCCAAGTTTGGGGAAACAGAGCTGTGCAGATGAGTTATACTCCTGCAGTTCAAGGAAGAGTAAAAGGGAAAAGCAGCCAATCTGATATTGGTTGGTCCATGATACAGATTGAATTGTGTGCACCCCACATTTATATCTTGAAATCCTAACCCACAAACCTCAGAACATGACCTTAGATGGAGTTATACAGGTGCTTCTTGAGTTATGATGGGGTTACAGCCAGTAAATCCGTCATAAGTTGAAAAAATATTTTAAGAAAAAAAAATGCATTGAATGCCCATAACTTACCAAACATCCTCGCTAGCCACCCAAGGCACTGTGGGATTCTGGTCGTTCCCCTCATGATGGTGTGACTGTGTGGGAGCTGTGCTCCCTGATGCTGCCCAACACCATGAGTGTCCAGCTGTATTAAACTAGTCTAGGAAAACATCAAAATTCAAACTTCAAACTACTGTTGCTACTGAATGCAAATCACTCTGGCATCATTGTACAATCGGAAATCCTGAGTGGAACCACAGTAAGTTAAAGACCTCGTGGGGTCTTTAAGGAGGTAATGAAGTCAAGAGGAAGCCATTGAGGTGGGCCTTCATCCCATTGTGACTGGTGTCCTTATTGAAAGGGGAGATTTAGAGACAGCTTCACACACCAGGGCCAATATCATGTACGATGAAGCAGAGATCAGGATGAGGTTTCTAGAAACCAAGGAATGCCAAAGACTGTGAGCAAACTACCAGCAGCTAGGAGAGAGTCATGGAGATTCCCTTACATGCCTCAGAAAGAGCCAACCCTGCCAACACCTTGACCTTGGACCTCTGATCTCCAGAACCCTGAGATGATACGCATCTGTTGTTCAAACCGCCCATTTGGGGTAACATAGTTACAGCAGTGCTGGTTAAGGAATACAGTCTATCACACCAAAGATGCAACCAGCAGCACTCAGGAAGGTGTTGGATAAATATTTGTTATATAAGTAAATAAAGAAATGAGAAAATGGCTTTCAACAAATGAATACTTTCTCACCTCCTCTCTCTGCAGGAACGTTGCCTCTGTCGTAAGGGGCACATGTAGCCAACTCACTAGAGAACGAGAGTGAGAACTCATGGGAGTAGGAAGAAGCAGCTGCCCGTAATGACCTACAGTTCCTAGAAATTCTCCCCCGGCCAGACTTGCTACCTAGGAAAATTCACCTAGGAGGTTGGAAAGCCTACTATTTATTACTCAAGCTAAGAACATGTTCCTGTCTAGAAGATGACTTTATTTTTTGAAATCAGCAAAATGGCTTAAAATATGTTAGGAGGTTTGGGGACTAAGGGTAACCTCAGGTGTATGTATCCAAATCAGTTTCCCCCTCTTTGTGAAAGACATCTGAGTTGCTAGGGGAACGGAATCCATGTTTCTAGCCCATCTATCCTGAAACCTCAAGAAGACTTGCTTTGTAAGCACCACATGAGGGAGATGTGCTGATGATCCTCTAACTCCCTTCTTGAGTGAGTGCATTTCTTGCATCAGCTTTGCCCTCAAAGGCCTTTGGTTCAATTCTAACATCAGTTTCCTCTTCTGCTGGAGTAGCTCCTCAGGGACCTTTTTGGGTATTTCTATTGAAGGGCACTGTGCTCGTCCGCTTTCTGTTACTATAATGAAACACCTGAGGCTGGGTATACAGAAGAGGTTATTTAGTTCTCAGTTCCTCCGGGGCATGACGCTGGCATCATCTCAGCTCTGATAAGCACATTATGGCAAAGTATATGGAAGAGAGAGATTCCTGGCTAAACAGAGAGCTAAGAGGGACTGGGGAGGGGCCAGTCATGACCTCCCAACAGACCCCACCTCTTAAAGGTCCTTCCACCTCATAACATCGCTACACTGAGGACTGAGCTTCCAACACATGAAACTAGCAGGCCCACAGCCCCAGCATGCAGCTCCTAGGTAGGTGAGGACCAGCGCCAGCCAGGCTCCTTTTTCCTAAGCAGCTGAAGATTCCTTGGCATCCAGTCTTGTCCTTGGGAAGTCCCTTCCTTGTGCACCTCTTTATGAAAGGTAGTAAATCATTTCTTTTAGGGTTTGGGATATTAAAAAAAAAAAAAACTGATGTAAAACACACACCCTGTGAGCTGGACGATGTAAAGACCTGTACAGTGTTACTGTATGTCCCAAGCAGATAGGAGAGTTTCCTAATAAATATTTGTGGGTCTCAGAGAAATGCAAAGCTGGATCTCAGGAAGATTCCAGAATATATGAAGCACACAGGACAGGGCCCATTCAGGTTGGCTCTTTACTCTGAAATTTGTTTTGTGTTCGTTGCTTCATGCATGTCAGTAACTACATACACTCTCAGAGTGCATAACTGATCTTAAGCAGCAAAAAAGAAAGTTGAGTGAGCCAGACGTGATGTTGCACACGTGTCATCCCAGCAGCTTGGGAGGCTGAGGCAGGAGGATCGTGAGTTCAGAGCCAGCCTCAGCAACTTAGTGAGGCCCTAAACAACTCAGAGAGACCTTGTCTCTAATAAAATACAAAAAAAAGAGGGCTGGGAATATGGCTCAGTGGTTAAGTGCCCCGGAGTTCAATCCCCAGTACCAAAAAAAGAAAGAAAGAAAGAGAGAACTGAGAATTCCATTTCAGATTAAAAACAGGTTATTTTAAACCTGTTTTTAACTGAGGCCCGGGTTCAATCCCCAGCACCATAATAATAATGACAATAATAAATAGAAGATGGAAGAGGGAGGAAAACAGAGTTTACACTGGAGAGAGAAGACCTATCTGTTGGAGGGGAGAGAGAACACACCGCGGAGCAGGCTGGGCAGCTGTGTGGCGCTGCCATCAGTCACTCCAGACAGTGCAACGTGGCCTTGCTGAGGCCAGAGCCTGGAGGTTCTGGTCTCTTACTCTCAGCTCTTGTATAATTTACCTTGTCTACACCGCAGGCTCCCCACCTGGGAAGGGAAACCACAGGAAACCTCTGTTCTGACTTAGAGAGGGAAGAACAATTTGAGTTAGCAAATGTTCTGAAGTGCGTTTTTAAGCCTCTCATGCCTAATGTCAAATTATTTTGCATTCTCAGCTCATGATGCATTATTTTAATTTGTCCTTGGGAAGTCCTTTTCTTTCTTTCATTTTTCCTTCTTCTTTCTTTCCCTTTATCTCCCTTCCATGTTCCCATTGCCCTTTCCTACCAACACCCCTTCCAGTGTGTTTAGAACATATCTTTGTTGACGTGTGTGCTTGCAAAATGAGGATGCATGTGGATTTTAGTTTTGCATATTTTGCATTACGGGATAGATCTCATGAGTCACAAACTCAGCATTTACTTACCACCATCCCAGCGATAGATCACTTTCAGCAGCCCAAGCCACAGATAACACTGCCATCAGCATTTATTCAACAAGTAAGAGTTCTTCTACTTTTGAAGTTCACAGTCCAACAGAAAGAGACAGAAAAGAAGCAAAAAGACTTAATAAAGAAGTAAATCAGAAGCCAATCATGGTGGACCACACCTGTAATCCCAGTTTACCAGGAGACGGAGGCAGGAGGACCACAAGTTGGAGGCCAGCCTGGGCAATTTAGCAAGAGCCCGTCTTAAGATAAAAATAAAAGGACTGGGGATGTCGCTCAGTGGAAGAGTGCTTGCCTAGCACGTGTGAGGCCCGGGTTCAATCCCCAGCACCATAATAACGACAATAATAAGTCATGTAGTTCGTTAGAAAGTGATAAACAGGAAAAAGAGAAAAGCAGGATTAGAATTATGGGTAGGGTGAGCAGCAATAGAAATAGCATGGTCAAGAGAGTCCTTTGAGCACAGACCCAAAGGGGAAGGGAGGGGTAATTTTGCAGATACCCAGAGAAAGGAGGTCCCAGAGAGAGGCAGCGGCCATTGCAAAGTGGTCAGGTTGGAAGGCACAGCAACAAGCCCAGCAGAGCAGCAGGAGCAGCAGGAGGGCAGATCACGTAAACCCTGTCAAGCATTTAAAAGCGTTGATTTGAGGTTAGGTAGAGACTGGTTGCAAGGTTTTGAGCAAAGAAATGTCATGATCTGACGTGAGATTTTAAAAGATGGGTCTGGCTGACCTGGGGAGCAGATGACGTGGGAAGTGAGGGAGGAAGCAGGGTTCTGTAGATCACCCCACAGTCGTTACGTGTTTGAGGCAGTCAGAGAACGGAGGTCTCCAGACAACCAAATAAACTCAATTTCAAAAAGTGACAGGACTTTGCCAGGAGAAATGAGTTCCGTGGGGCGTTTCCATCCGACAGCGCACACTGAGGAAAGATGGCTGCCAAAGACAGAAGGAGAGAGGAGCTGAAGTTCTTCAGACATCCCTGAAGGCCTTGGGTGGCCTGCTTTACCGCGAGCCGCACACAAGGGGAATTCTCACTCTCAAGCTTCTCCCTGCTTCTGACACCAGATTGAAGACTGAAGACAGGACAGGAGAGTGGCCACAGCACCCCTCGGTGCCCCTGGCCTGAAAGAAGGGGTTTCATTCCACTGGAGAACTGGAAGACTCCACATGCTGTCCCCAGCCCTCGGTCAAACACAGCTGAACCCTTGAGCCACAAAAGTCTCTGTGCTCAAGAAACCCCATCTGCCTCTGGGGTGACAGTATTCATGCCCCCTTCCTGCCCCCCGAGAAACGAGGTGAAGATCCACTGCTTCTGGGGGAAGATGGAACAAAAACCGTCCTCCCTGAGAGGAGGGGGCAAGAGAACCACCTGGACCCAGGATCCTGCACCAAGGCCAAGCAGAAGGCCGCTCCCCTGGGGCGGGTGCAGGGGAGTCTTCTGCCCAGGAGTATACACTTTACAAGACGGAATTTGGGGTCATGGGCAGTGAGGGGAGAGGCCTAATTTCAAGGTCAAGGCACGCAGTCCCTGCCTAAGACTGAGGATTCCCCCGCTGTCACCCATTCAAGAGCCTAGCATCAAGAAACAAGCAATAGCCAGGTGCCACGGCACACACCTGCGACTCTGAAGGCTGAGGCAGGAGGATCACAAGTTCGAGGCCAGCCTCAGCAACTTAGCAAGACCCTAAAGCAACTCAGTGAGACCCTGTCTCAAAATTTAAAAAATACAAAGAGTCAGGGATGTAGCTCAGTAGTGGGAAAGCATCCCTGGGTTCAATCCCAAGAAAGAAACAAAGGAAGGAAGGAAGAAAAACATATCAGGGGCAGGAGTAAAGTATGAGAAACTCTCTATGGCACAAACAGGGGTAGCTGGCACCTGAGGGTATAGTGGTCACAGAAAAAATTACTCTAGCATCCAAAGCCTCTCACTAAGAAAGGCTGAAGACAGCGCACCAGAGGAGCTGAAGGGCTACTGTTCTCAGAAGGTAATGACAGCAACAGCAAAGGCCAAATCTAGCTCAACTCCTCCACACTAATAGCTGGGCAGAGGAGGAGCATGAATTCCATTTATCTCTGTCACTACTGTCCTCCAAACACAAGGCCTGGCGTTCAATTAGAAATCGAGGCACCAGCAGGCACAATGGTGCACATCTGTAATTCCAGCTCCTAGGGAGGCTGAGGCAGGAGGAGCTGGAGGTCAAGGTCAGCCTCAGCAATTTAGTGAGAACCTATCTCAAGATTTTAAAAAAAGGGGGGGGGAGGAAGAAAAGGAAGAAAGGGAACTTCTTTAAGATGGAGGAATAAAATATGGCCTGTATCTCAGAGGTCAGGTTCCCACACTCTGGGACTGACAAATGAAAAGTTTATATTTGATTTTGTGAATCCTTAAAATTCTTAGCAAAGACTGCCATCCATTTTAAGAGCACTATTAAGAGTCAGAGCGGGTGGCTATCCATACATCTTTAACCGGGGGAATGGTTATTGTAAACCAGGAGGAAAGGAACTGGGCCAGATGCAGAGAAATAGCAAATGTCACAGGAAAGAAGCAAACGCAGAGGTAGCCTCAGTTCTGAAGAGGACTTTGAGCGGTGGAAGACAAATGATGCAGAGAGTTCGTAAGTGTATTGTGTATACACACACATGTGCGCTGTGTAAATATCCCATAGGCCGCCAGGCCATCCTTCAGATTCATGATATAGGAAGGTTTCCATACACCCAAACTTAAATTATCTCAACATATCCCTTCTATCAACTTCGAAAAGTTATTTCAATAATATTAACTATGTTACATTTAAGGTATTTTAAGGGTAAATTTTAGCATCTGTTTCTACATAGTTCATCTGAAGAGGGGAACTGATTTAAACCCTGAGTTCTTTATTACAGTTAACTAACCAATAGAGTGAATCAAGTTCAACACAAAATCCTTTCCATTCTCATACATCCTTTTTTGAGCTTTCTGATAACATTTGTAGATTGTGATTTTCATCTCTCTGTGAGGCTACAGATCAGAAGCATTGCAAACACATGGTTACCTGTCAGGGTTTGTCAGCTTTCGGTGACTATGACAAAATCCCTGAGATGTTCAACCTAGGAAGAAGAAAGGTTTGTTTTGACTCATGGGTTCAGAGGTTTCAGTCCACGGTTGGTTGGCCCTGCTGCATGAGGCCTGTGCAGCATGGTATGTTATGTGGGAGCACATGCTGGGAAGTGAAAAAGAAAGAGAAGCAGTGCCCAGGGTCATATATCCCCTTCATGGACACGCCCCCCCCTTGCAGCGACCTAACTTCTTTCTACTCTAAACCCCTTAAAAGTTTCACTGCCTCCCAATAGTACCAAGCTGGCAACCAAGCCTGTAACCCATGGAATTTGGGGGAACATTTTAGATCCAAACTACAGCATTTGTCCTACTTCAGTCAGACATTCTAAATCCTGAGTACCATCTCCTGTTCTATCAAATGGAAGATGAAAGGGCAGGTAGCGACAGAAAATTCCAGAACATCCCTGTCATACACCAGCTTGGTGAACATATATTTAGTGGGTATCATCTCAGTCCAAATAATTGTGTAATAAATACCTAGTTAGGGGTTTAATTAGGCTGCAAGACAAAAAAAAGGATATATTTGAAAATAATTTACTTCACTATGGACAAATTATTAACTGATATTACCATAGAGTTTGATTAAACACTATGACTAATTACAAATATATAATAAAGGGATATTTCACTTTGACCATGGTGTTAGTCATATTTTTTGTTGCTATAACCCAAACTTAACAACTTAGACAAGGGAAAGTACCTTTGGGGCTCATAGTTTCACAGGTTCAGTCCATGGTCAGCTGGCTCCATTACTGTGGGCTCAAAGTAGAACCTCATGGCAGAAGGACAAAAACAGTGAAAGAAGGGTGCTGAGCTTGTGGTAGCTGGGAAGGAGAGAGAGAGAGAGAGGCCAGGGACAAGATATAGTCCAAGTCCACACCCGAAAGTGACCTGCTTCCTCCAGCCATGCCCCACCTGTCTACAGTTATCACCCAGTAGTCCATCCAAATTATGAATCCATCAAATGGACTAATCCTCCAATGAGGTTATAGCTCTCACCCTAATCATTTCACCTCTGAACTTTGCTAGGTTGCCTAACACATGTGCTTCTCCTGGGAACACCTTATATTCAAACCAAAACAACCACCCAGCCTCTTTTACCCAGGAGGGTTGCTGGGTTATATTGGATGTTTTAGTAAAGACCCCACAAGAACAGTGACTTAGTAGAAGTTCGTGTACTGTCAGTAGAGGCTCAGGAAGGGGGCTCAGGGCTCTTATGGTAATGTCACAATCATCATAAACCCAGGATCTTTCTAATTTTATTGTCTTGCCATCACATCTTGAACCTGCATTAGGCTGCCATGATAGAATGCCCAGATTTGGTGGCTTAACCAGCAGAAACTTATTTTCTCACAGTTCTGGAGGCTGGAAGCCCAAAGCTGAGGTGCCAGCAGGGTTGGTTCCTGGTGAGGCCTCTCTTCCCGCCTTGCAGACACCGACCTTCTCACTTGTCCACACAGCCTTTCCCCTGTGTGCACAAACCTGGTGCCAGTCCCTCTTCTTAAAGGACACCAGTCCTATGACCTCATCTTAATCACCTCCTTCTACCCCCATCTCCAAACACAGTCCCATTGGGTATTTGCGCTTCCACATTTGAGTTTGGTGAGGACACAGTTCAATTCCTAACATGACTCAAGAGCGATACTCTAGCTGCCACCACAAGGTCTCCATCCCAGCCATGAGGCAGAGAAAAAGACAGCAGAAGACACCCTCTTCCTTTTGAGTGCTAGAAATTTGCACACGTCACCTTAACTCAAATTCCATTGGCCAGATCCTAGTTACGTGGCCACACCTAATTGCAAAGCATCCTGGGAAATTGATTTTTTTGAGTGAACGTCTGTGAGCCTGGCTGTTATGGTTGGCACATGAGGTGTCCCCCCAAAGCTCTTTTGTTAATACAGGACTATTCAGAGGTGAAATGATTGGATTAGGGGAGCTATGACACGATTAGTCCATCCTAGTTTGAATGGACTGGGTGGTAACCATTTGAGGGTAGGGCACGGCTGAAGGAGGAGGGTCCCTGGGGGCATGTCCTGGAAGGGGTCATCCTCCCTGTGGCCCCTTTACCTTCTCTCTCTTGCTTCCCTGGCCTCCAAGAGCTGAGCAGCTTCCCTCCACCGCTCCCTTCAGCCATGATGCTCCACCTCACTCTGGCCCCCAGCAATGGAGTCGGCTGACCACAGACAACTTCTGAAATCACTGAGTCCAAAATAAATTTTCCTTCTCTAAGTTGTGCTTGTCTCTAAGTTGTATTTTGGTCACAGCAATGAAACACACCGGCTTAAATTTTTATTCAGGAGGGAAGACGAGATGTTTGGAGACCACCAGCCGTCTTAGCCACGGTTGGAAATGTTCTGCTCTCTGGTGTAATCGTGTCCATATCTTGGATTAGGTCTGTCTGTCCTTATCCACTTCTCTTTAGCATTTCTTCGTCTCCTCTGCAGAGTGTTGGTTCTACTCAGCATCCCCAGCAGGAGCATGCTGTGTTCTTACATTGGAAGGCTTTATAGGGGTCCACAGGAGACCTGGATGCGTTATTATCTCCAAAGACCCTCCTGTGCTCCGATCAGGGGTGAGGAGGTCCAACACGGGAGTCCTAGGAGGAGAATCCAAGGTCAAAGGAGAGAACTTTTAGATGGAGACGTTAGAACATTTGGTCTGCTGGTGGAAGTGATAACCTTCTGTCCTTGTTTTTAAAATCTTCAAAGACAGCAAACCATTCGTGGGGGAGAGGATGTTTAGAGACGGTTGAATTCCTATGTTATTTCTCTCTGAGTAGCAACTGGGTCCTGCCTCCTGCTTTGTGTCTCTTGAAGATGGAATGTCCCCTTCCGCTAGCATTTTTAATCTGGTTCCTACAAAATTATGCAATTTCCTGATGTTTCTTCTATGATAACTGAGCCAATGTCTGCTTGGGGGGGACTTTCCCTGTTTTAAGGTTTCCCAAAAGCTTTCTGTGAGTCTCTGTGTCCTGTACTCGACGGGAACACTCTGTTCTGACACTCATGGAACAGCTATTTAAAAGTGCATCTTGTCACCTTGGCCCCATTTCAATCAACAAGTATTTACTGAGGGCTTTCTCTGCCCCAACACCATTTGAGATCCTGTAGAATGCAGACAGAGGTCTGGAAAAGACCCGAGAGAGAACAGCTCACTTTGCAAATGAGCAAGCGTGAGGCCCAAAGACCAAACAGCTCGCCTCACAAGATCTGAAGGCTGTTGAGAAAAATAACCTGTCGAGATTTCCCATTTCCTCTTCTCCTTGGGGTTTATGCTATGACGGGGAAAGACAAATGAAAGTGTGTGGGATAACAGGGCACCTTTTTCTGAGCCAGGCACTGCGTTTTCAGTATGTTATATAATTTCCATTATCCCCCTAAGAACTTAATAATAAGATTACTCTGTGAGAATTCAACTGCAAAAAAACCCCACAGAATTCATCCCGGCAGATCAAATGCAAAACCTACAAGGAGACATGCACAAGAATATTTTCAATATAATTATTTATAACAGCAAAGACTAGGAAAAAAACCTATATGCCCAATAAAATCAGAATCATTAATTTTTTTGGAATAAAAAATTTTTTGTCCTTTTTAGATATACATGACAGTAGAATGTATTTCAACATGTTATACATAATTATGTGGTGGTGATTTACACAGTGGAATCTAATATAGCAATATAGATGAATGAACTGGAAATACATCAACGTTAAATACCTATATCTATATTATACACAGTCATAACACTAAAGGGAAAAGTAAGTTGCAAACTGACAAGCTGGATGTAATTCCATTTATTCAAAGTTTTAAAGCACAGAGATGGACCACATATGTCTCTGGGTGTACACATATATAGTATAAACAGGTGTGGAAGTCATCTAAAAATTCAGTGTACAATGATAATAGCAAACACATAGAGTTCAATTTGTGCCATGCACTCACTATTCTGAGCTCTTTGTACCTATTAACTCACTTCTTCCCATTAATACCCCTGTGGGGGAGGTACTGTTACCCCATTTTGCAGAGAAGCTGAGCAAAAAAGGTCTGGTGAGTGCTGCTTTGTTAAGCACTGGAATCCAGCCGTGAACACACTCATGTTCAAAGCCTCTGAGGAGTAGGATAGTTTTTTTTTTTAACCTTTTAATTCTATATTTTCTTAACTTTCTTGATGGCACCTTTTTTGATAACAACGCCCAGTGGCTTCCAATAACAGTAAGGCCCTACCCAAGATGATCTAGGTAGGAGCTCTGCTGCCCCCTAATGAGAAATGCTGATCTATTCATGTCTGAGTGAGGCAAGCTCTGGGCAGGGAGCCAGGAGCCGAGAGGCTGCCCTGAGCCATGTGCCCCAGCCTGCCTATGCAGCAGCACGGTGACCATGGGGGACATAGCTGCCCTATCACAATCAGATAACATTAACACTGAGATCACCCAGCGAATTCCTGGCTCTGTTTGTGGTTCACCCAGGAATCTTCAACTTATGATTTATTTTCCCTGTGAATTTTCCAATTAACAAGACAAGTCATAGCTCTTATTGTTTACAAAAGTGCATTCTTTCATTCTGTCGTGAGTTTGATAACGTAAGTCTCTTCCCAACACCAGTACCTACCCCAGAGCTTTATCTGAATGAACTAATAATCCAAAATCTGGACGGATAAAGCCAGGAACCAGATCTGGAACATCAGGTGTGGATACCTTCAGAAACCTTTTGCGAAGCAATCAGTTACTTGTCTAGGAATCTGTCTTTCTCTTGGCCTTTTTTCTATCGCTGTATGTATCTAACCTTATCTTGCCAGCAATTCTGGGAAGAAGACATCACCATCCTCATTTTAAAGATGAAAACACCAAGGCTTAAAGGGAGGGGGGTCTGGCCTGATTGACAGAAAATTATGATAGAAATCAAGTTTTATTGATGCCCCTCCCTATCCTTGAGGTGTTGGAGTGAGTCATACTCTTGTTTCACAGCTTCCCAGTGGAGAAGGGCTGAAATGTCTGGGCAGAGGCACTACAATAGGTAACATCCTAACGCCTCCAGAGGCCATGTGGTAAATGCTTGTCCCCAGCCTCTGGAGCTATTAGGAGGAGGTGGAGCCTTAGGGGAGTGAGTTAGGTTATTGGGGTGCACCCTTGAAAGGGACATTGGGACCCCAGCCTCTTCCTCTCTCCCTCTGCTTCCTGGTCACCATGAGGTAAGTAGCTCTGCTCTACCATGGGCTCCCCTCTATGATGTGCTGCCTCACTACAGGCCCCCAAACAAAGGAGCCGACTGACCATGGCCTGAAACCATGAGTTAAAACAAACCTTTCTTCCTTTTAAGTTGTTTATCTCAGATATTGTGTCACTGCAACAGAAAGCTGACTAACGCAGGCTACTTGGTGGCTAGGGCTTTGACCCTGAGATGAACATGATGATGAGCGCAGCCCTCACAGCTGATTTCCCTGGGGTGCATGAAGTTTGCACGTCCTTCTGCTTAGTAAGGACAGAAACCCTCACAGGGTGAGGCAGGATAGGGCCCTGGTCCTCTGGATGGAGCTGGGATTTCTGGGGAAAAGGCAGGGTGTAGAAAAGAGTATGGAGGCCATAGCGGGAAGAGGAACAGGGCAACGTTCTGAACCATTTTCTAGACCAAGTTAATGAGTGATCGACTATTCCTTCTTTCTAGAAACAGAAATGACAAGGAGAGCCATGGCCCCAGGTTTTTCTTTTGCACCATTTCCAGATGCTGCAGACATAAGCATGGATACGTGTGCACACATGCAGAGAAAATGTCTGAAATAATAGTCATCAAAGTATTATTAACTGGGCTGGGTGCTGTGGCGTACACCTGCAATCCCACGCACACGGGTGAGGCAGGACATAAGTTCAAGTTCAGCCTGGGCAACTTAGTGAGACCCCCCATCTCAAGGAAAAAAACAATTACTAATTGTGATCTTTGGGCGAAGGTTTTGGTGATGTTTGTTTTCTTCTTTCTACTTTTGTTTTCTTTTTTTATATATATACTTATTTTATTTATTTATTTTTGTGGGAATCGACCACTGAGCCACCTTCCCCAGCCCCTTTTATTTTTTATTTTGAAGCAGATTCTTGCCTAGGCTGGCCTCAAACTTGCAATCCTCCTGTCTCAGCCTCCTGAGTAGCTGGGATTACAGCTGTGAGCCATCATCCCCATCTTTGTTTCATTTTTAAATAGTGAGCTGAAATTATTTTTTAATTTTAAAAAAATGAGATTTTTTTTTTCATTTTTTAAAATTCTTATTTGAGAAACAAAGACCCACATGTATCTACTACTTTCAGGTATGTTTGCTGCCTCAAGGATGCCTGAAAGTTACAACATGACTGAACAAATTAGTATCCTCTGGCCACACAAAGATTTGAGAAGAGATGGAAGAAAATCAGACATACACAGATTTGGGTGAGAGGGTGCCAGGTACACATCATACCGTTTTTAGTTCCAAGAACAGTCTGTTTGGTACCTCTTGACTCCCCACAAAATCATCTTCAGACTTTCCAGATATTTGCTCCCTGCCCGTTGGGGCAAAAAGAGCTCTTTAGGGC
Source organism: Ictidomys tridecemlineatus (assembly GCF_052094955.1). Classification (NCBI taxonomy): domain Eukaryota; kingdom Metazoa; phylum Chordata; class Mammalia; order Rodentia; family Sciuridae; genus Ictidomys; species Ictidomys tridecemlineatus. Next base: position 39,061,134 of record NC_135485.1, on the reverse strand, counting down.
TGATTGTGATTACCAAAGACCTCGCATAAAAAGCTCAAAAAAAAAAAAAAAAACATAGAGATTGAAACTTTGTTTTTTTTTTGAGACACAATCCAGAAAGAGAAATGGGGAAAAGGTGTGGCTCAGTGAGCCACATGCGTGCTTGGCATGTAGCAGGCCCTGGGTTCAAACTCTAGCACAGTGAGAAGGAAGGAAAGAGCAAAAAGAGAAATGCTAACCAGCTGCTCCATCCTGGGTCCAGGAATGGACAAGAACCAAAATGTCCCTGAGTCACTTAGGGTGAGACCAGTAAGTTGGCCTGAGATACTGAGACAGGGGATTTCCTTCTTTGACTCAACACATGACCATAGCACAGAATTTGGCCATGTGATTGTCCTTATAAAAACAAAGAAATAGACTCAATCTATTTTTATTTTACGGCAGATGCTATCGTCCCCTCTCTCTTGACCTCCAATGAGTGTGCCTATATCTAACGGTTGTCATCTGCAGAATCCAAGTTATCCCATGGATCAGGGCTAGAGCCCTAGAAAGGAGAACCAGGTGGGAGAACCTGGGGCCATGGCTGTCCCGGTCAGGTTTCTTCCTCCAGGTCTCTCCTAGATGATGCTGTCCAATGTAACCACTAGCCACATGGTTTTTATATAAATTGAAATTAATTCAAATTGGTATTGAAGTGTCAAGAGAATCCAGGGACTCAAATAGGGGATCCCAAGCATAAGTCCATCTCTTTTTTCTTTTTCGTACTGACGATGGAACCCAAGGTAATTTACTCCTGAGCTATATCCCCAGCCCTTTTTATTTTTTATTTTGAGACAGAGTCTCGCCAAGTTGCTAAGGGCCTTGATGAGTTGCGGAGGCTGGCCTTGAATTTGTGATCCTCCTGCCTCAATCTCTAGAGTGGCTGGGATTACAGGCATGCACCACCACACTCACCTAGCCCATATCCCTCTCTCTCTCTCCCTTCCCCTCCCCATTCTCTTTCTCTCTTTTTCTTTTTTTCACCTTGAATACTTCTCAGATGTTCTAGCATGGTAGCAGAAAGTATTGATCACCTCCAGATTGAACAGCAATGGATTTTTCTTTTAAGATAATCTACTCTCTTCCTGTGTGCTTGTGTATGCACCCCCCCACACACACACACACATGTTTAGAAAGGCACACACCAAATGAGGTGCCATGGCTACTTCTGCAAGTCAGGCAGGATAGCTACAGGGTCAGAGGGGAGCTGACGAGGGGCTGGGAATAGAGGGACAAGGGACAATCCCTGTCCCTATATTCATTTCTGGATGCAATGAAGGTTACAAGGCAAAGTATGCAAATCTCTGCCCCTACAGCTTTGAGGGTGAAGGAGGCAGAGTTCAAGGCCAGCCTTGTGCTAACTTTAACATGGCAGAGCCTGGAACACAAACCAGCCAAAGGCATGCGAACAGAATACCACGGGAAACGAGGCCTTCCAGCTGCTTCCAGTAAGGTGGGACGTTGTCTTCGGTGAGGATGTTTTAATTTTTAATGTGAAAAACTGATATAAAGAGGCTTTAAAATAAATAAACAAGCAAATAAACACACCGTCCCCAAATTCTCGCCAATCTAATTTTTTTTTCCTTGAAAGACAAAGCTTGTAAAGAATAATAAACAAATGTCTGGTAGAAAATCTTGTCCACTCTCACCTGCCGTGTCCCACCTTACTGGAAGCAGCTGGAAGGCATTGTTTCCCCATGGCGTTCGCATGGCTTTGGCTGGTTGTGTTGCAGGCTCTGCAGTTCTAAAATTAGCACATGGCTAGCCTGGAACTCTGCCTCCTTCGCCCTCAAAGCTGTAGGGGCAGAGATTTGCATTCTTTGCCTGGTAACCTTCATTGCATTCAAGGACTGGTTCCTTGTCTCATTTAGGAATCAGGTTGACTGAGGTACGGAGTTTGCTCTTTGTAACTATATGGTCAAGTACCAATTGACATGTTCTAGACCAGGATCCAAGTGATCAGAATGCTGGCTCTTTTTACTCACTATCACTGCACTTTAACCAAGTTATTTAGCTATTCCAATGCCCTAGTTTCTTCAGCTGCTATGTGAATTAAATACAATGATATATATAAAGCCCTTTTAATAGTATTTGTCACATAGTGATTGTTAGGTGTCATTATTATTTGCACATCTAGAATCACAGAGGGGTTCTGGGGTCCAGGGATCTTCCAAATGTTCTGGCTAAAATAATTGATGGACAAATTTGATTTAAGGACTTAATATTAAATTTTTCTAAGCTCCTAATCATTATTGTTATCTTTAATGCTGCAGATTTAATGCGATTACAGTCATGTTTTTATTTTTTTAAAACAAAGCTTTTACTCGGCAGCCTTTTCTATTATTTCTAAATACACTCAGATGCCATAAGATGTTTGGATCCCAGGAGAGGAGCCAGCTCCTCCAGACCTTCATCACCCCCGTCACAAACTCACCCTGTCTCCCCACAGAGCTTCTGGGTCTGTTCTCACTATAGCTTATGAGAAAACACTAGTGTGACTAGCCTCCCAGCTGCTTCCCCAGCTCCTGGCTTCCAAGTGAGGCAGATTCAAAAAGAGGACATAAACATACTATTAAGACTTTCCTCTAATGTTAGATATATGGTCAGCGGGATGCAATTGGTACAACCATTTTGAAGTTCAATTTGACATTTAAAATAATTGAAGGTATCGCTAATCCCTTGGAGCTGGTAAATCCACTTTTGTGAATTTAAGTAACTGATAAAGTCCATCTGGCGTTGCTTACATTAGCAAAACATTCTGGAGACATATCTAAATGTGCATTCATAGTGAATATGATTACATAATTGTGACACTTTCATACTTTGAAATTTCCGTATTAATACTTTCTTTTTAAATATGAACGAGAACTGCAGATACTGCTACAAAAAGATGCCCACAGTGTGTTAAGTTATCACGTTGTAGCAGTTCCCTATTGCCATGTAACAAACCATCCCAAAGTCTTATTTAGCAATCACTTACTTGCTCACGATTCTGTGTGCAATTTGAGCTGGGCTCAGTCGGACAGGACAACTCATCTCGACTAGAGGTGGGCTCAATGATAATGTGTCACCAAGCAGGCACTGCTGGGGCCTCCTTAGAACTGCCTGGTCTTTCTCTTCTACCTGCCCTCTCATCCTCCAGGAAGTGAATCCAGGCTTGTTTACATGGCAGCTACACCCCCAAGAGACTGAGAGTGAAACCCGAAAATCCCTCTTGGCTGGGGATGCCCAATGTCTTTCCCACCTTTTTCTCTTGATCAAAGCGAGTAGTAAAGCTAGCCCAGATTCAAGGTGTGGGGAGATAGATTTCATCTCTTAATGGGAGCTGTGTAGTAGCCATCACCCCAAATGATCTGCAAATCATGCTCATTTTCTGGGATTTGTGTTTTTCTGTGGCTCCCTCCCATACTGAACCCAGGCTAGCCCACATGTCCAATAGGATAGAGTAGAAGGAATGCATGATTTGTGGGGCTAGGTCAGTGCAGGCTTTGCGCCTGCCACTTTGTTCTCCTGCACCAGTCTTTGCAGGAAGTCAGGCTCATTCCCAGAGGAGTTTCAGCTGCCTGCAGATAAACACCCACAAAAAGGAACCCAGGCCTCCGCCAACAGTCGGCTCCCTATGGGTGTGTGACCAAGCCACCGGAAGTGGGACCTCCTGCTCCAGTCAAATCTTCAGATGATGCAACCTCTGATGACACTTGGCTACAGCCTCGCGTAAGTCCCACACCAGGCCATGCAGTGAAGTTGCTCCTTGATTCCTGATCCACAGAATACTGTGAGAGGTAGTAGATGTTTAGTCTTATTTTAAGCCACTAATTTTAGAATGATTTATTATGTAACACTAGATAATGAATACAAGTGCAAATAATTGTAGCACAGAGATTAATGAGAGATGATTCCCAGAGGATGGGAATAAGTGTGTGTGTGTGTGTGTGTGTGTGTGTGTGTGTGTGTGGTTGTTGGATGCTAAAGGAGAGGCAGATTCACATTGTTTTCTTTAGGCTTTTTTTCATATTTGTTTGAAGCTTTTCACTGATGATATTTTATCTAATTTTTTTAAACAACAAAAAAAATAATTTCTCTTGATCTTTTGAAACATTTGCTTGCACGTGTGTATTTATTCTGGGAAGAAGGTCAACTCATCTGAGAGTCGTTAGAGGGCATCTGGTCCTTCCTGTAACTGCAGGACATGCTCAGAACATCAGCTCAGGCTTGGTTTACCACCATGAACACACTTGGGCAAAGCATCATGCTGGGACAGAAGTAACAGCTCAACTGCCGTGAGGTTCAGGCACCCGTTTTCCTATTAAATGAGATTTTCCCAAAAAGTCAACATCCCACCTAGTCACTGCAATGCAATTAGAACATACAGCTGGATCTAGTTTAGAACATGGAGGATCTGTTTGAAAAAACAAACACAAAATGGGGCTCAGCTGTCTAACCCAGTTTAGAGAACACCGTGTTTAAAACAAAATGCTCCTATGCATTTTCCAATCACTCTTCATTGCAATGAGGTTTTGAAAATCAATGGACCCAACCAATTAATCTGTGTGATTGACAAGTTCTTTTCAAAATAAAGAGTCTAAAGGTTTTCATCCACTGTAAAAAGAGATAATTACCCTTTTGATAACTTGTGGGGTTTTTTTTCCCCCAAAGTCTGAGATAAATCCATAAATTTCTTCCTGGAGGGCAAGAAGCCTTCATTTTATCTCACACTGTTCTTTTTATTTATAATGTTTGTTTTTGCTTTTTTTTTTTTTTTTTTTTTTTACTGATTTACTAGGTGTTGACAGCATCTTCGGGGCTGGAAACAAAATCCTCAAGGAGGCACTAGCTTTGGCTTAATAGACAACAGCTTGGGTCTCTTCTCTGAGATTATTCCAGTATGCACGATCTTTAATCTTATGGCCTTGCACAGAGTCCTGGAAAAGGCCATTTCCCTTCAAAGGGAAATGTCTAACTTTCGAAAAAGGCATGAATTCGATCCCTAGCACCACAATTAATTAAAATAAAGAAAGAAAATAAAAATTTAAAAGGCATGAAATAAGGAAACATGATATAAAAAGGACATCTTCCTAACCCCTAGGGATTATATACCAATTGCTTAAAATTTCTAAAATCTGTAATTTTTTAAAAAATATTTTTTTAGTTGTCAATGGACCTTTATTTTTATTTATTTATATGGAGTGCCTCACACATGCCAGGCAAGTGGGCTACCGCTCAGCCACAGCCTCAGCCCTAAAATCTGTGATTTAATGGAGAAATTCAAACCTGTTCTTCCTATTCTGATTAAAAGCTTAGGGGCATTGCAAATAAAAATCAGATTTTCCTTGATGCAGCAACTTCTTTTAATTTTCTCTACTGCTTTTAGTTCAACATCTGTCCCCAAATCCCATTCAAGACAGGATCAGGTGGGCATCTTAGGTGTATAAATACGAAAAAGACTGTTTCCCAAGAAATTACAAGTCGAGCTTTCCCAAGAAATGTTCAGGAGGAAACTGTAGCCACTGCAAGCAATTTGGGATACACAGAGAGAAGGTTTGAGAGCTTCCATATGCTCCAAATGACCAGCTCCAAGACACACTGTGATTTCGAGCAAGCCACTCACATCCTTCTAGGGTTGGTTCCCTTCATTGACACAATAGAATAATTCTTGTGAGCCAAGCATCACAAAACTATTAGAAGGTTGACAAAAGTAGAGAAATTCTAGCCGCAGAGATACAGTTCACATGGGTTTGTGTTCAATTGGGTTGACTCAATGGTAAAGACATTTAATATAAAATTCCTGAGGGAGTTTGCCTAAGTTTCCTTGAAAAAAATCTAAAATGTAGGAAGACTTTCACACTGATTTTGCAGATGAGGCAAGCCCTTGTCTTGCGAACTTTCTAATTCCAGTATGAGATCTATTTTCACAAACACGTTACACACAGGTATAGTAAAGTTGTTTGTGAAAGAAACAATTGAAAGTACGATCCACATTACTGATCATTGGGTTTGGGGTTGGGGAGTCCCGTTCTGGTTGAGGACAGGAACAAAAAGTGAATCAGGGATCTTCCATACTATATAAGCCTTCTGAGGAACTGGATTGAAAGTGACTCGGAGCTTTATCCTGCTCTCCCTGAACTATAGGACCCATAAGGGTCTGACCAATGGACCAAAGAGGGAAAGGGGGAAAAAATGGAAGCAAGAGAACAGAGACATGTCTCAGCTGGCCTGGCATCCCCTGTCAATAGGTGGCTGACTTAAAACAGGGAGATTAGACTGGACAGGCCCCTCCTCTTCCCTGCCCACCAAACATAGGCAGGCACACAGGATCTGAGAGGAGACAGAAGGGGGCCTTTGCTTTTTCAGTACAGCACCTGCTAAAACATGCTTCCCCTGTCTCACCAATCAGATTGGCCAGTGACTCCTGATCTTTCAGATTGGTCAGAAACCCCTCATCTTACCAATTAGACTTCTCATGACTCCTCCTCTAGGGAGGAGCAAGTCCAGAATTTGGAGAGTTCAAAAGAGTGGTTCCCTATTGTACCACCCTCCTATACAGGAAGTCCCTTCCTAACATGGACAAGAAAATAAGCGTTTCCTGGCTCTGCCTCAACCCAAATAAATATAATCCCTGTGTGAATAAATTATCTTGTAGGCATTCCCAATGCGGTCCAACATATGTTAACCAGCACCCCAATTAACATGAAAGTTGGGGGTGTGTGGCTGGGAGATGAGTCACTGTATTTTTGCAAATTCATATGAAACACAAAACAGACAAACACTCTGCTCAGTTTTTGTTCTGAGTGATTTGGGGGTGGGTGTGTTAGTTGTTAGAATTTGGAACACATTTCCCCCCCTCCTCCATAAACTGATGTTCCAAAGCAAATTGATATTTGGTTTCCCAAAGTGGGCCACCAAAAGTTTTTATACCAGTACAATTTTTCCCTCTGCCCTATTGTTTTCCTGAATAATGAATTACGAAATCTAACATGGAAAACCAGAAATATATTAGCATAGCGTGTACCATCTGGGGCTCTCGCATCTCCTTCTCTCCTCCTCTGGCCCGTGGAACAACTCTTCCAGGAACAACAGAATTGGGATTTTGGAAGAGAAGGCTTGGGTAGATTCTCCAAGATAGCAGTTACTCGCTAATTTTTCCATTTCTGTATCTGCATCTAAACAAGATGTAAGTTCTTCTTCTCAACAGCTATATAAAAAACCTCAAGTTCCTTAAATGACTGAAATTGAGATGATAAAAGATTTTCTCATTCAGTTACTCATTTCTATATTAAAAATTTAGAGCCCGTTATATACCAGGTTCTGGAAAAACAATTGTGAACCAAACAGACCCTTTTCCTTCCTTCATGGAAGGAAACCTAAACCATCAGGGATTAACTAGCTGATTGGGCTTAGACTCTAGCTCAATCATTTCTCCACCAAACCTTCTTGCATTGTCTCATGTGAGCTTTCCGGACACCTCACACCAAACCATAACAGGCTGGAGCACTTGGGTGGATGAGAGGGCCTTGCACCAAGATGGGAACACAGGAGGAGGGGCAAGAAGAGAAAATGGAGAATTGGCTGGGGGGTGGGTGTGCAGTTGGAGATCACTGTGAGGTCTTGCGAGGCACTGAAAACTCAGAAGGAGCTCTGAACTCTGAACCAGAGAAACCAATATGGGAGCTGTTGGGACCGAGATGGTGTCTGGAGCCACCATGGGGCCCTGCACACCTCCCAGCCAATCACATCTGTAGTATAGGAGGGTAAACCAAGCCATAGGGTTAAAGTGGAGAAGGAAATCAATTTGTCCATAATGGTTCAAATAAACCACCTTCTACCTGCTATTATAATAAACCCACCTTTATCCCACACTTCACATAAGAGTGACAATGGGCCTGAGAGAAAGGTAGCTTGGGTTCTTTTGTTGTAATGGTGGTATTTGGGGTGTGGGGTGCTGGGGATTGAACCTACAGCCTTAGGCATGCTAGGCAACCACTCTATCGCTAAGCCCCATCCCCAGTCCATCGGGTTCTGATTTCTTTCTTGTGATTGGAACACTGAAGTGCCTCCTCTGTGATTTTGCATTTCACAGATTTAATATCCCTTCCTCAAAATACACCAAAAGTAAGGGAATTTTCTGTGCAGTTAGCTGGGCATGTCACTTTTCTGAGACCCTCTATGAAGGGGCCATTTTGCCTTCTGGGCTAAAACCATTTGCTTTCCCTTCATGATTAGGATTTTAGTTGCATCTGGACATTGCTGAGTTGGAGCTTTACCACTCGCTGGAAAGTCCCACTCCAAGTGGAAGTGACACTCTAAAGCCATGGAGTTTGACCAGACTCTGGCCTCCATGCAGTGGACTGCCAGCAGTGAGTAATTCTGGCTTTGGAAAGGGCACATTTGTAAGGCTAAATTAATACGTCCTGTTTCTCATCCGTGACTTCTCTCCATTTCCAGTTTTAAACAGTCAGCTGCCTTGGTTACATGATCATGCAAAAAACATTTTTTTGGAGGTGTGCGTGTTTCTTGTCTTTCCCAGAATGGACTCGAGTCTTGGAACCAAATCAATCAGTACCTATCCAGATGCTCACAGGAGAGGAAGGAGAAATCAAATCCATGTCCCTTACCTTTCTGAATGGAAAACCCCAAACATCCAGCATCCTCAAATCTCCTGTCATTGTTCTCCAGTGATGAGAAGCTATGAAGCAGATGAGGAACTTGATAGCTTCCATTACGTGGACAGTTTCCATTCCTTTCCCACATTTTATTCTTTCATTTCATCTGATAAGGTTGAAGAGGTGCTTGTGACTGATATAAATTGCTTTTCCTCATCAAAAAACTATGCCGGGCACTGTGGTGCACGCCTGTAATCCCAGTAGCTCAGGAGGCTGAGGCAGGAGGATAGTAAGGTAAAAGCCAGCCTCAACAATTTAGCAAGGCCCTAAGCAACTTAGCAAAACCCTGATCCTGTGTCTAAATCAAATGTTTTTTAAAAGGACCAAGGATGTGGCTTAGTAATGAAGTGCCCCTGGGTTTAAACCCTGGTACAAAAAAATAAATAAATAAATAAAAAATCTCCAGAATCAGAGTCCATAAACATTCCTAGAAAGGGCACTTAGCGGTAAAACACTGGCAAGAAAAGTGAAATAGCATCTAAACTAAAGGCCCAACCTCCCTCTGATCTTCCTTTTTGTTACCCTAAATTCAGTACACAAGACTTAAGTCTCCGATGAGAAAAAATATCTCACCAACCTCAAGTTAAAAGACGTATGTGGCCTTAAGGCAAAATATCCCAAAGCTCCACCAGACCAAATCCAAGGTGACCAGGGGGACAACTGCTCTAATGTCGTAACTCGCATATTTATGCAAATGGTAACTTGGGTCTCACTGGAGGGCATGGCTTTGCCTCCTAAAGGACTGTTTTACTTGTCTTTGACCAGCAGCCAGCTGCCCTGGGTAACGGCCACGGTACAGGAGAGCTAATTGCTCACCATTGGAAGTACAGACGAGGACAATAAAGAAAAACAAGTCAGAGTTGGCCCTTAGGACTGAGAACACATGTGCGGCTTCTCCTTGGCAAGCTAAGTTTCCAGGTGGGACTTACTTCAATCCATTCTGTGGATTTTTTTTTTTTTTTTTTTTTTTTTATTGGTTGTTCAAAACATTACAGAGCTCAAGACATATCATCTTTCTCTGTGGATTATTGATTAAAAGAATCTTGTCACAGTTAGGTTCCTAAAGTCAAAAGGACAAACCAGCCATCGGGCCACGGCAGAAACACACACACAGGCCAAGGGATCTGCAGCGTCCACGAGTAGAATTGAGAATTGTGGTGGAGACCCAGCAGTCAGCAGCAGCAGCTGTGATTAGAGAGGCCAGTGGGTACCTGGGTGACACGGGTCCTACTTCCATGACGGAAAAGAATTCCTTTTCCAGGGCTAACAGTTTTTCAAGCACAATTGTTGGCGAATCACTGGAACTGTCAGCCACCAGAAGTGCTTAAGCCAACCACTAGGAAAAGCAAGATTTGGAAAAGCAAAAAACTTCCAGAATGTTCAACTAGCTGGGTCACTTTGCAAGTGACTTCACCCCTTCCACCCTTGGTTTCTTCATCTATATGATGGGGTGATCATTCTAAGATGACACTGGGAAGTAAATGAAATACTATAGATAATTAGCACAGGACCTGGAAAACAGTAAAATGTCTAATAACTGTTAGCCAAGATGTTACTGCTGCTGATTGTGATGTTGTCAAAGAGGGAGCAGAAGAAACCCTTATCTAAACAATAATTCTATATCTTAGACAAAGCCTTAGCCATAAACATGTTAATTTTTTTCTTTCTTTTTGCTTACAAACATTGGCCAATGTTCAGTTATGACAACACTGCTTATGGAAAAAAATACCGTTGAAAGTTTTGGCAAAGTGTGAGGAAAAAGTCAGAATCTCTTGATTTGTCTGATACGGTTTTCAGTGCACACTTCTTTGCATATTCAAAAATATAAGAATGCCCAGGATTCTGGGGCCTGTGGGTCAGCAGCTCCTGCTTATTTAGAAACTGGTCCCGGTACAAATATGTCCCAGGCCTAATGATAGCCTGAAGGTACAGTGACCCTGTGTTTATTTCCTTGTTGATTTCCCTTCCCTGGCTGCAAACTCATTTTCCCATTGCTTGCAGGAAAACAACATCCAAGGGTGCGGTAAGCCTGACTTGGCAGCCCAAAGGTGAACAGACCATCCTGGCTTTTGGCAAGAGAAGGAGGAAGTTCAAGGGAGCCTCTGTCCATCCAAACCAGCACAGATTTGTCATTGATGCTAACAAGTGCCATTCTGGGGGGTGCTCTCCTTGGAGGATGCCCACAGGTTGCTCTCAGGATTGGGGATCTGTTCCCCAAGTCTTCATTAGGGCAGGGGATGTATTGAATGAACTCTGAGGAAGGGGATTTTCATGCCTATTCAGAAGGTGGGACTCAGGAGAGAGATGGAAATTTTCCCGATCTGCTGCTGAGCCAGAGAAACAGCTCCCAGGTGGATTGTCCCAGAGACCTCACACCACTGGAAAACTACCCAGCAAAGGTAAGAGGGCCTGGTTCCCCCACCAGGTGGAATCTCAGGCAATTTCAGAGTACTTTGCCCCTGCCCAGGCTCCTACCCTGGCTCTATCCGACACACATGCTCACCACCCCAAGTTGGGGAGGAACACCTAGTAGGGACCTTTCTCAAAACACTAGGAAGTCCTCCAGACGATAGCGCTTTTTGGGTCAATTTTGTTTTTCCTTACTGATTTCATGGAAATCTTCTCCTTTGCTTTTTTTTTTTTTTTAAAGCACACTAACTTGCAAAACAGATCAGTAAAAATGTATGCAATCCCAGTAAGCCTAATTGTATTTATATAACATTATTCTTCATTAGTTTTTAAAACATATTCACAGGCTCATTTTGTTTCATTTCTGCAGGACTAGGTTTTCTTGTGGCAAGAAGAGACACTGTCCCAACACTGGGTCCTCTGTCACAGTGAAAGCTCTATGCCCAAGGAATGCCAAAGAGGTGGTGGGGGCTCTTCAAAGCTTGGGCTTAGCACAGAGAGGAGAGGAGATTGAGGGAGAGCATTTCAGATCAGCACATGTCCTCAGGGAGGAGTTTGTGGGGTGAACATTGACAGCAAGACCATGAGCAAGTGTGTGGCTGCAAAGGAGAGGCTGGGAACACAGACAAGAGGAGCCTGCCTTCTGTTTGATGAAAACAAGTGAGGTAGTTGTGCAACAAGCTGTGTGCAGCATGATATGAATGTTTGGGGATGGAGGGGACTTGGGGGGCTCACCAAGTGTGTGAGAGCTGGGCTGGAGGCTTTGGCGACCTGTGGTGGGGAGGTGGGAAATTTCACAGCAGAGGCAGTATGTGGAGGGAGGTGGCATAAAACAGCAAGAAGAGCTACACAGATTTGATTTCAAATTCTATCTTTGTTTTCTCTTTACATATATATATATATATATATATATATATATTTATTTATTTATTTCCATAGTGATCTACAGGTATTAAAAACCATGAACGCACTCTGCGTCCTTCCAAGCCCAGTACAACAGACAGAGCTCATTCTGTCTTTCTCCCTTTCCATGTTGGAACTCCCTTCTTTAACATTTATTGAAGACAGGCTGCAATGATATATATTTGTTTATTTAATATACTTAATGAATTTATAATATATAGTAATATATATTATTTTATATAATTTAAGATAGATTAATATATTTAATCATTTAATTGCTTAATATTTTTGCTCATTTGTTCATGCCCTGGATCCTAAAAACCTATAGCTGGCACGAGCCCTGTCCTCGTCCCCACACAGATGCCCTCCTTCCCTGCTTAGGCTCTGACACCTGGTCTGGGCCTCTACTTCCCTCCACCACTCCTGTGTGGTGCCTACCTTGCTTGGCCCCACATAATGACCTTAAGGACTGTGGTCCATCCTCTGTATTAGATGGCTTCTAATTTATGATTGCTTGACTTACAATTTTGCAACTCTAGGATGATGTGGAAGTGATGTTTTCAGCAGAAATCGTACTTCCCAGTACTCATACAACCATTAGACGATGTCCTGACTAGACGATGTCCTTACATTAGCCTAGGCTAATGTAAGTGCTCTGAGCACATTTGAAGTGAGCTAGGCCAAGCTAGGATGTTCAGTAGGTCAGGTGTATTAGGTGCATTTTTAATTTATAATATTATCCACTTACATGGATTAGTCAGGATGGAACCCCGAGAAGGATCTGTATTATATCGTCCCTATCTTTAAGCTTTGAGGAGCAGAGCTGTCTTTCCAGGTATATAGGGCACGTGTTCCTGGCCCCAGGCATGGAGAGGTGAGACTCACACCCTTTATCCCATCCCATTCAGTACTGCTCTCATATATAAGGACATGGGCTGCTCAGGGTCTGCTTAAGGTAGCAACAACATTTTCAGGGAACAAATTGCTCTCTGCGATCACTGCTCCTATTTCTATTCTGCCAAGATCTTGCCCAGGCTCTCCCTTGCTCAACAACAGGTACTAATGAAGCAATGAAGCACTAGGTACCAGGTGTTTGTTTTTGTCTCTACATTGAGACACAGAGTTTTTTTTTTTTTTTTTTTTTTTTTTTGTACCAGGGATTGAACCCAGAGGCACTTAACCACTGAGCCACATCACCAGTTCCCCCCTTCTTTTTTTTTTTTTTTTTTTTTTGTATTTTATTTAGATACAAGGTCTTACCAAGCTGCTTAGGCCCTTGCTAAGCTGCCGAGGCTGGCTTTGAACTTGTGATCATGCCTTAGCCTCCCAAGCCGCTGGAATTACAAGCGCATACCACTGCACCCAGCTAGACACAGAAATTTTAAACTGGGGTTTCCATTCTTAAGGGACACTCCATCTACTGGTCAGCAGACAAGCAGTCAGTGACAATTCCACATGGCCAAGGGCAATGAGAGCTGTCTTACTGAGGAAGGGCACCTAACCCAAATGCAGGGGGAGAAACGAGATGCTCAAGGGGAATCCTGGATGGGTCAGGATCGACAGGGAAGGAGGGCCAGAGGGAGGCAAAGGGAGTGGTGAGAAGGGCAAAAGGGAGAAATGGGTGGTAAATTCCAGCAGCTAACTAGGGTGGCTAGTGCCAGGGCCAGAGGCAAGGGCAGGGGCTGGACAGACAAGTTGGTCCAGGTGGACCATGCATACCAGGTCAAAGGCTGCATTGTAGACTTTGAGCCAAGAGGCTCTGGAGCCAAGCTCTCTGGGTTCAATCTTGGTTCTGCAAATTATTACTAGCTTTTCGATCTTAGGCAAGTTAATGTGCCTCAGTTTCTTTCACTGGAAATTTGGAGGCTATAACAGTGATGACTCATGGGACTGACCTGATTAAATAATTTCTTCTACATGGTACACACAGAAATGCACAGCATATGAAGCATATGATTAATATTAGATATTAATATGATTTTCCAACAAGTAGATCAAAATGGGTTAGGGCACTGGCAATGCAGGATCATTAAAAAATAATTTTTTAAAAAAACAAATTATTCAAAAGAAAGAAATTTTAAAAAATAGATTTGAGCATTTCAAAAGAAACTGCAAAGTCATTGTCTTCTGAAAAAAATCAGAAAATTTTGGACTTATTTTATGACTTCTTGTTTTTATTTGATACGTTTTGGGGAGTGGGTCATCATAACCTTTTCATTGTTTTGGCCTTGAATGGTCCTAGTGTTGCCCTGCAGGCTCAGGAGACTCTCATCTATTGGTTTCCCATTGTTAGGGGTAGCCTTTGTGTGCACTCAGTGGGTTCTGAGCCAATAGTAATGGTCATGATCTTCCTGACAACCCAGTAACAACCACCAAGGCTACCCCAAAGCTTAAAGCAGAATTATTGCTAAATCAATTCTGCATCATGAGTGTATCTGTGGGGATGGAAGGGCAAGGAACCCTGTAATTCTTGAAACTTTTCTGAAAGTCTATTTGCAGTAGGCCACGATGGTCTTTTAACATGGCCTTTTAGCCCTGCTATTGGAGCTGTGTGGTGGTCCTCTCTTCCCTACATCCGTATCCCTGAGAACCAGGGGAGCCAAAAGAGGAAGAGGAAAATCCCAACGATATATCAAAATTAAAAACATCTGTGCACCTAAAGACACAATCAACAGAGTGAAAAGGTGACCCAGAGTGGGAGAAAATGCTCACAAATCATATATCTGATAAGAGGGCTGAGGATATGGCTCAAGCAGTAGCGCACTTGCCTGGCATGCCTGCGGCCCGGGTTCGATCCTCAGCACCACATACAAAGATGTTGTATACACCAAAAACTAAAAAATAAATATTAAAAAATTCTCTCTCTCATATATCTGATAAGAGATCAGTATCCAGAATATAAAGAAGTCCAACAATACAACAACAAAAACAATTTAGAAATGGGCAAAAGACTTGAACAGGCATTTCTCCAAAGAAGATATACAAATGAGCAAGACTTCCATGAAAGGATGCTCAGCATCACTAATCATTATGAAGACACCAATCAAAACCACAGAAAAATGCCAACTCACACTCATTAGGATAATTTTTGTAAAAAAAAGAAAGAAACAATTGTTGTCAAGGATGTGGAGAAATTAGAACCTCTGTGCACACTTGGTGGGAATGTATATTGGTGCAGCTATTGTGGAAAATAGTAGGACAGTTCACCAAAAAACTAAAAACAGAATTTTCATATGACACAGCAATCCCACTTCTTGGTATATACCTCAAAAATTAGAAAGTGGAAACCTCAAACCAATGCTTGTATATCTATATCCATAGTAACATTATTCACAATAGCTTAAAGGTGAAAAGAAAGGTGTCAACTGACAGATGAATGGATAAACAAAATGTAATATATACATACAATTGGGTGCTATTTCACCTTAAAAGAGAAGGAATCTCTATACTGTGTACAACTAGAGAATTGAAATGTTGTGCTCCACTTTTGTACGATAAATTGAAATGGATTCTACTGTCATATACAACTAAGTAGAATAAATTAAAAATAAATAATTTTTTTAAAAAAAGAAGGGAAATTCTGACACTTGGCATAAGTTGGATGAAATCTGAGGACATTATGTTAAGCGGAATAAAGCCAATTACAAAAGGACAAATGTTATATGATTCCACTTGCATGAGGCATCTAGAGTAGTCAGATTCATAGAGATAGAAAGTGGTTAAGAGCCGAGGGTTTGGGGGAATGGGGAATTATTATTTAATGGTAACAGAGTTTCTGTTTTGCAAACTGGAAACAGTTCTGGCAACAGTGGTGATGGTTGTACAACAATGTGAATGGACTTAACTACTGACTGCACACTTATAAAAATGATTAAGATGGCAAATTTCATGTTATGTGTATTTTACCATAATTTAAAAATGGCAATGAGTTGGATTGGGGTTTTTTGGTTGTAGTTTGTTTGTTTGTTTATTAAAAAGGTGGATCGATGATTTAGGGGAAGATGATTAGGAGAACTGTAGGACGAAAAAGAGTCCCAGGATTTACAAACTTTCCACATTTCAATATTTCCTAGAAATGGTGGAGACCTATGTTATAATACTTAAATTTTATTTTAAGGCTCTTCTCCTGGGAGAAAAATTATATATATAAAGTCTTGGTCAGAATTTGGTGGCGCTTCCTTTAAAGATTAGCTAAGACACTTTGTGTTGAATCACAAAGACCATACAACTCCACCAACTAACTATAAGGAGATTGCCTCCAAACACCTAAGGCATGCTATTGAAGGTACAGAAATGAAGATACATTATGCAACAGGCTTATTTTTTAGTGTAGGTGTGAAGCACATAAGTGTGCTACCGAAATATTTCAGGCTGTAGTTCTTGATGGGTGTCAGGTGGTATATGAGACGATTTTAAGAAATCCACACCCTGATAACCCAATTCTACATAAAAATTTGTAGAAATAGACCAGCATGAGGCTGAAACTGAATGTGAGGGCACAGCCATGGCAGGTAAAGCATCTGCCTAAACTCTGGTCCAAGAAGAAGAAAGGAGATGGAGTCAGGACCCTTTCCTCCTCCAGGTAAGTTACCTGACCAGGAGTCCAACCTAGGCTGCCAGGGCCTTCCTGCCTCACATAGCTTCCTGTACCTCTTTTTTTTTTGTTGGTGTATTATAATTGTACAAAATAGTGGGATACCTTGTGATATACACATATAACCTAATTTGGTCCATTTCATTTCCAGTACCTGCCCTCCTCTCCTCCCATCCCCATTCCCTTTGATGGGCATCTAGGCTGGTTCCATAACTTGGCTATTGGGGATTGGACTGCTTGGCTATTGGGTATACATATATTGCTGTAGTATTCTCTCAGATAAATATCAAGGAGTGTTACAGCTGGGTCCTGTGGTGGTTCCATTCCTAGTCTTTTGAGCTTTTGAGCTTTCTCCACCTCTAAACACACATGTTCACTTCATCTCCATGTGAGGCATCTTAATTGATTCATGCTAAATTAGAACAATAATGAAAGAACAAGTGAAAAAAAATGAATAGTGGGTGATGGAGCTTTGCAAAGCCTAAACCAGATGTGTGTCTTCATTTGTTTATATTCCACTTCATTCTACAAAGGGACTGAGGCAACAACTGCAGGACAGAAAGGAGAACTGAGGCCACACAATTAGCATGGCCCATTTCTGGTCAGCACAGAGTTTTAATTTTATTATCCACTAACATCTAAAAAAAAAATTTTAGGAAATTTCATATAAAAATTTAAATTTTGAATTCTTTCAAAACAGGAAAATCCAGCCCTACTGTCCCCACATTCATTCACTCATTCATGCACTCAGCAAAGAGATTGGGTGACAATTCTGTACAAGGCACTATTCTAGGTATGGGGGGTATAGAAGAGATGAAATAGACAGCAACCAAGCAGACAGATTAATGAGAAAAATAAAGGGAATTATAAATGTCATGAATAACTTAGGGCTAAGGGTAGAGGTTGACAATGGGGTAGGGGACAACATTATTTTAGTAGAATGTGAGGGAAGACCTCTCCCAGATTGCCAGTCCTCACCATGCCCAGTACCCCCACCCACTTCAACCATTCACTGTTATCTGCCCAGCAGTTGGGGAAATCTGAGTCTGTGAGTTCTGCAATAAAAGGATGGTTAAATATATTTTTAAAAAGAGTTTGAATTAGGATCAGGGCAAATTAAAAATAAGGATTGTTGATAAGACCAAAAAAAAATAAGAACCCAGCAGAGATAACATAAGAGTCTTCTTCTTTTTTTTTTTTTTTTTTTTTTTAAAGAGAGAGAGAGAGATAGAGACAGAGAGAGAGAGAGAGAATTTTTAATATTTATTTTCTAGTTCTCAGCGGACACAACATCTTTGTTGGTATGTGGTGCTGCTGAGGATCGATCCCGGGCTGCACGCATGCCAGGCGAGCGCACTACCGCTTGAGCCACATCCCCAGCCCCATAAGAGTCTTCTTAATCGATATAGTTGGGCATTGGATTCACCGAGCTTCCTGGCAACTAGAGCAAAAGGAAGATATGTGCAGTGGAAGTTATGGGCAGTGATGTCACTTTCATTTGCTGAAAAGAAGAAATAAAGCCACCCCTTTCCAGGTATAAAGCTCTTCTCTCCTGAACTGAGAATAGGAATTGGCTGCATCAGACTTTACAAAGGGAACCGAGTAAAAGAGTGATCAATACCTTCATTGACACACGTATATGTCCCATCACTTCAATCACTCTTCCAAATCCCCTTTATTAGGACACTAAAATAAGCATCAGAGAAGGAAAGTGCCAGTCTTTCTCTCCAGGGTCCACAGATATGAGACGAGGGCACATCTCACCTAATGAAACCTGGTGGGCAGTCATTGAAAAGCCAAGATAATGCAGAGCAGACCACTCGCTCCTGCTATGTCAATTCACAGTTCATGGAGCATTAGAAGAATGGACAGAGTGCCTGTCACTCAAACATCTTTCTTCCCTAAATCTTTTCTTTTCTTTTCTTTTTTTTTTTTTTTGGTAATGGAATTGAACTCAAGGGCACTTAACCACTGAGCCACATCCTCAGCCCTTTTTATATTTTATTTTGAGACAAGGTCTTTCTAAGTTGCTCAGGGCCTCACTAAATTACTAAGACTAGCTTTGAACTTGCTATCCTCCTGAGCTGCTAGAATTATTGGCGTTCACCACTGTGCCCTGTTCCATAGTTAGACAGGGAGAAAGTAAAGGTTCTTGGTGGCACGCCTTAGTGCCAGACTATTACACAGAAAAAGCAATTTCTGTGGCCCTTGATCTTTTGATTTAAGTAAGGAAAACCTCCTTTGTTTTCTGGAGTAGCCCTGTGGAGAAACGCCAATGACCCGCGTAAAGGAAGGAAATTACTAAACCTATTCATTCACTTGCTGCACGAGAGGACTCTACCACACGCCTGGGCTGGTAACCAAAGGCCAGGAAATCTCAACTGCCTTCTAGAATGTTCCTCGGTAGATTTCCCTTGGCTCCAGTCTCCTAAGCCTCCCCAGAATTGCTAAAGAAGCCTCTCCCCTGGATTTCTACTGTGTTCTGGCCATCATCTATCTCCAGGTGCAGAGAAAATGTGCACTTTCAAATGTGTTCCTGTCCCAAGGAAAACACATACACCAAAGACAGCGAAGCCAAATTTTTTTGCCCTTATTTTTTGGCCTGGGTGCTGCCTTGTCCTGGGTTATCTTTTTGCTCTCTGGAGATTCTGTGTGCTCACTCCCCTCCTGTTGGCAACAATCTGCAGCTGTCTGAGGGCCGGGACGGCAGGTAGGTATTATTTCTCTCTCTCTTTCTCTCTTAAAAACTGAAAAGAGCATTTTGACTGTGCTGCTTATAATCCCTTCCCAGACTTCCTCCACCCTCTGGCCACACCTCTCTGTCACTCTGGTTAAATATGCCCTTTGAGCCAACCTCACAGAACTGGTTCTCTGGGTTTGTAACAACGACCTCCCAGAGTACCCAGGCAGAGCTCCCTCTAGCAGGAGCCTCACAGGTCTGTGCTTCTCCATCTGGCAACAGGCCCTTCAGGTATCAAATTAATCCGCCCCACCTGAGAGGCTCCTGAGCACCTGACGTGGAATCCCACTAGGTCCTGCAAAGGGGCAGTCATGGTCGTCCGAGGATCTGCTGCTAGAGTCCCAGATGGGGCCATATTTTCTGACAAACTTCATCCTGTAAATTTCTTATCATGGACTGTAAACTCATTCATGGGCATATATCAACACAGTACTTAAGTCACTTTCCAGGGGCTAGGGATGTGGCTCAAGCGGTAGCGCGCTCGCCTGGCATGCGTGTGGCCCGGGTTCGATCCTCAGCACCACATACAAACAAAGATGTTGTGTCCGCCGAGAACTAAAATAAATAAATAAATATTAAAAAAACTCCTCTCTCTCTTTAAAAAAAAAATCACTTTCCATTTCTTTCTTTTATCACTAAAATGAAATGCAAAACAATGAGTTCAACTTACCCATGGGGTTTTGTTTTTGAAGGGCAGGGGTCACTGTTACGAAGACTTCCGAGTTCTCGAAACATTTTAGTAGACAAAAAAAAAAATTTGTCACCAACTGGTGCTGAGTGGCTAGGAGACACACCTGGCAGGTGCCTGATGTTTTGTGAGTGCCAGATTCGTAGAATCTTGCTCATTGTTGCGGAATTCCTACTGTGGGCTGGGCACCCCAAACTCAACTCGGTTTGGTTTCTCATGTTTCATTCTCAGATTTCTGGAAAGTCCTGTTGTTATTCCCATTTTTCAGATAAAGAAAATGAGGTGCAAAGAGCTTCAGAAAGTTGTCCAAAACAGTGGGCCTGGGTTTGAACCCAGATCTGCTTCCCTCTGAAGCTCTTAGGAGGCAGAAGGAGGTGAGGGAAAGGGTGAGATGGTGTGAGGTCTCAAGCCATCGATTCCTCAGTCCCCTCAGGCTTTGTGACTCTCTATCCCACAGCCCTTGTCTGATTAGTGAACATAGACTCCATCTCATTCTCTACATCAGACACACTCTGTCCATTCTGGGTGCCACCTGATTTAGTTTTCCCAGGACAGGCATTTGGAGCTGGGTAATTCTTTGACATGGAGACTGTCCTGTGTGTTGTAGGATGTTTAGCCACACCCTGGGCCTCTGCCTCCTAGATATAAGTAGCTCCTCCCACATCTGACAACCAAAAATGTCTCCAGACAATGTCACATGGCCTCTGGAGCACAAAGTGACCCGCTTGGAGCACCAGCATCCTCCCTGCACACAGAGGCAAAAGGAGATTACAGTTCCTCAGAGGCCATGGTCAAAGTCCCCAGGGGTTGGAGCTTCCTGGGCTGCAGTGGGTGGCCTTTGGTAATTCTTCAAGGAGAATGATCTCTAGACATGGCAGCATTTTGGTCTCAAACTTGACAAAAAAGACTGGGACTCCAACCAGCCTCAAGCAAGCCTCAGGTATCACCAGCTTGTAAGTGGATGGAGCAAGAGTCCCCCCCATAAGGCTGCAGGGTCAGGATTACCATTTGGACAGGAAATGGGTACCTTCTGGAGATGGTCCTTTCTTCCAGGCCATACCTGTGGCATTCATTTGACACCCCCTACCCCAGCACAAGGGGTTAGAGTACCCATGCCAGATATGACTTTAGGGGTATGGAGGCTATGTGAGAAGGACTGTGTGGTGCTGGTTTCTCGTGGCCTATCATAAGGTGACAGTGGCAGGCCACCAGGCCATTCATCCCAGGCCCCAGAATAGGTCTCAAATCTAAAATATTGACATAACCTCCAATGTTATATGCTTGCTGAATTTTAAAAATATGTTCAAAATCATTAATTTGTTCCAAATAAACATTTAAAATATATCGTTCATATCTCTATTTTGAGATTTCTTTGATTGTTAATCTCTCATGAGCTGTAAAACGTGAAAGTGGCCTGAACCAATCTTGACTTTGGATGAGCCCCGTTGCATCATGTAAGCAGAGTAAGGTGCATGGGGAATGCACAGGGCTACAAGGCCCTGGGCTCCCAGCTTCTTCCCCAGATGCTCTGATCAGTGCTGAAAATTCTATGAGAACAAATTAAAATAAGCCTACCATAGGATCTAACCATTGCACTCCTAAATATTTACTCATGAGAAATAGAAATTTACCCCCGTCCAAAGAGTCGTACCCCAGCAAGTCTCATATTTTCACAGCAGCTTTATTGGTAGTAGCCCCAAACTGGGGACACCCCAAATGCCCATTCATAAGTGATTGAATAACTGTGTTATGCTGTGTCCACACCATGCAATACTACCCCACTGTGAGAAGTGTTATCACACATAATATGAGTCTCCAAAGTGTCAAAAAAAAGGATGCCCACTGTCTGATTCCACTTATGTAGACTTCTAGAAAATTCCGACAATCTAGAGTTATAGGAACCAGATCAGTGTTTGCCTGGGGATGTGGTGGAGGGACCAGGAGGACACTTTTGGGGGTGATGGACATGCTCCTTACCTTGATTGTGGTGATAATTTCATGGGTATATATGTATGAAAAATTCATTAGGATTGTGATATTAAATATGTGCATTAGGATGGAGCCCTGTGTGTTAGGAGCAGGGACAGAGGCACAGTCACTTGATCCACTTAAGAAATTCCACCATTTCTCTCTCCTTGGATTGAATGAACTTGGGGGTTGTGGCCATCACTCCTCAGCACTGTCTGGCAATTGTTAAGGAAGTGTGAGGAACTCAGAAACAACATATCCGCTTCTTGGTGGGTGAGAGCCCTACTATGCTAGGGCTCACTGTTCCTGAAGGGCACCTTTTATCTGCTAACTCTCCTCTTGGGACCAAAAGCAAGAGATCAAAATACACCGGATGGATTTGCATGGCTAAGATTCCTCCTTCCTGGAGAGGGAAAAGGGTGGCCCCCACTTCCCCAGAACAGAGAAGGTGGCCCAGCAACCTGGATCCCCTCCAGCAGCCTCAAGCCAAAAAACCCGTGCAGTATCTCAGTGTTCATTGAAGAAACAGAATCGGTGCTGCCTCCAAAGCCGGGCTCTGCAGGTGCAAGCTCCAATTACAGCAGCCGGGCTTCCAATACCTTTTCATCCCCAACAACAGCCAGGCCTCAGCCCCAGCCAGGGATTGAGGGAGGCCCCGGAAGGAGTGCCGACCAGACTGGGAAAAACAAAGACTGTCCAAGCAGAGCTCTTGGGAGTCAAACCTGAAACCTGGATCTGCTTTCAAAACTCTTGTGAGAAGGAGCCAGTGCACAATTTGGGGAAAATCAGTTCACTGGACACAGGGAAAGAATCCACCTGCCGAGGTCCTTACCCTCTCTGTAAGATATTGTGTGGCATTTTCTTTTGCACCCCATCAAGTCTCAGTATTTTTATAACAGCAGTCTTACTGGTTGTTTCCACCATTGACAAGGCTCCCCGTACACGGATGTATTTCCCAGGGTTATGGTTGCAGTATGTTCCCCTAAATTGATGGTTCTTTATTGTTAATATCACATCAAGGTTTAAAACTAAAGCACCCAGAACCTTCGTATTTAGCAAAGAGGTGTGTGGCTGTGGATGCACTTACCTGTGCTCCATCTTCCACAGAAAGCACCAGGGCCACAGACTGTCTCTCTTACTCCTCTTCCTTCTCATTTTATCCTGTGGTTTTTGCAAAGATTAGGCTAAAAAGTTGACTCAAAGCTCCAGGCTGCCTCTGTATCGGAGTTAGCTTGTTCTGCAGCCAAAAGGGCACTGCCAGGGGAGAAAGATGTGCAGCCACCTCCCTGTGACTCTCCGGGCTGCTTTCCCCAAACCTGCTTCATGAGGAGCTGCTTCCTCACCTGTATGACACTCTTGTTTTTAACACCTAAGTCTCCAAAGAGTTAAAAGTAACAAGAGAAAGTTAAAAATCTATATTTCTACCACCACTATCCTATCAGTCAGGTTTCGGTGTCTCCTTCTAGATCTTGTTATTGAGCCGATTTTTTTTTGGGGGGGTGGGGGGTCTACTTAGCATGTGAATACACATATAACTCCTGATTATTCCTCTGACTTGTCTCCTCCACTGAGTTTTGCAGTCATGAGACATGAACTGCTCATAAGGTGAAAACAAAAGAAACAGGCCATTTGACACTTTAGCACCTTAATG
Source organism: Ictidomys tridecemlineatus (assembly GCF_052094955.1). Lineage (NCBI taxonomy): Eukaryota > Metazoa > Chordata > Mammalia > Rodentia > Sciuridae > Ictidomys > Ictidomys tridecemlineatus. The sequence continues at coordinate 39,037,503 of NC_135485.1, read as the reverse complement.
CAGTCAATTCTGGTTAGGGAGAAACAGGCTGAGTGACTACAAGTCTCTGGTCACCACCTTTTCATCAAATGATCAATACATAGCCTTGTCTTAAGTGTGTTTCTGTTTAAAGAAACCTTATCAATACACGTGATCGATTCTTTAGCATTGAACGTGTGTGTCCGATAGCGCTGTAACTCATGCCTGAAGGAAACTTATCTAATGTGAATATTTGCACCTTAAAACACAATGACAACCTTCTTAAGCTTTGGGACACTAGATAACACTTCAGCACTACACTGATGGGCCATTTGAAACAGTGAAATCACAAGTTAAAAGCACAAAAATGAGAAAAAATGTGCCAATAAGTAGGCCACCAAAGAGCCCCTGTTATAGAACCCTCTGAAAAAAGAAGACTAAGGTCACCTTGTTGAGGATGTGTGATCTGGTGAGTCAAATTTTCACTGCTCCACAAATGAGCTTGTCCACAAATGACCACAAAATCACTTTGAGTATTGATCAATTGGGCATTAAATTAAATTTTATTGCCTGGTACAATGATGTACACCTGTAATCTCAGCAACACGGGAGGCTGAGGCAAGAGGATCACAAGTTCAAGGCCAGCTTGGGCATCTTAGCAAGGCCATGTCTCAAAATTAAAAATGAAAGTGGCTGTAAATGTGGCTCAGTGGTAGAGTACCCCTGGGTTTAATCACTATTACCCCCCCTCAAAAAAAAAAGAATTATTGAATAGGCAAATTTAAAACTATGGAATCTGCAAATAATAAGTATTAATCATACCTGTGTTGTATAACTACAATATATTATGAAGACAGAAGGCAGGTGGTTATTTATATTTCCCTTGGAAAACAGTTTGTCTTGTCTTATTAAAGTCATTACCAGGATGGCTGCCATGTCTCAGTAAAAAAATCTTTTCCTCTAAAGTGTTAGTTTCTGTAACTAAGACGGGAATCTTCTGTCTTGCTCCCAAGATCAGCATCAAAATTGCTAGATCTGGTTGAGTGGAATCCATCTGGGAAGAAGTCTGTCTGAGTTTGAGTGGTGGTCTAGACCCCATCAGCAGTCCTGACCTTGAACACAAGGTAAATGTCCTCATCTGCAAAGGAGAAAGTCTGCATCCCATCAATTCTAAGCCACTCATTATTTCCCATTTGAACCTCTCTGAAACTCTGTGGGGTTTTTGTTTTGCTTTGTTTTGCAACTGGTGATGCATTGTCGTTTAAATGGCATGCATTTTGTTTTCTTTCTGGGTGGTACATAAAATAAGAATGCACGGTCCACCCTTTGGTCTCATAGAAGTGATGAAATACAGCATTAGGGATGCTCCCTCAGGATGCTGTGTGGATTGAACAATGCGGCAGCTTCACAGGGCCAAGAAAAAGTCAACAACATGCAAAAAAGAAATGTACAGTGCAGAACACTTGCAAACAAAGTAATTATTATTTATGAGTATTTACTTTTGACGGGGAGAGCTCACTCTTTCACTTTCAAGGTTTTTTTCGGAAAATGTCACAAGGGCTGTGCCCTGACCTCTGCTAATTCAGATGATATGTTTTTCAGGCAGTGCTTGGTACCAACAAATTATTTCAGTGGGTCATAAAATTTTGGTCATTGGAAAGAAGTTCCTAAAGCAATTTGAAAACCATAACTTAGAAAAAAAGCAAAACACAATTTGGGGGTGGGGGCAGGGCTGTGCTTTCCCCAGGACTATGGCTCAGTGACCATGAGGCTACCCGTGGTTCAGTTCCTGGGATTCTCTTCTTTGTACTACAAGATTCTTTGCCAGGACAAATTGGGTTTCCTCTTGTAGAACTGCCTTCACCTATATCCTGTAAAAGAAAGTAAAGGAAAGTGAAACAATTGAGGCAATTATCCAGTCCTAATTATTAACACAGCTTAAGAATCTTCCATCTGCGATCCCCAGATCCTCACCTCGGAGGCTGCTGCTGCTTCTTTGGGGTGGAGGGTGGACACCTGGGTTCCATGTAGGAGAAAAAGCTTCCAGTGCCTTCACGCCAAACAAATGTTTCAAGTTCAGGGAACACGTTTCCTGGTATGTGGTTGTTGGTTCCTTGATGGAAAGAGACAAAAATAGATCCAAGGCATGTTTTCAGAGTCTAATGTGGACACACAACCGTAGGCTCACCAGGAGCGCAGCACTGAAAGCTTCCGAGAGTCTGCTCAGAGAGGAAAGTATGGAGGTGCTCTGTCTGCTGTCCTTGTGCCAAATGGCTCTCCACGTAAGAGGGCAAATGGGAGGGGACAGAAAACCAGAGTTTATCAGGTGCTTCTTGGGCATTTTGTGTAACGGTTTCAACACACTTAAATATGGGTATTATTATTTTTCTGTTTTACAGTTAAACAATCTGATACTTAAAGGTAAAATGAATTGCTTAAGGTCACAAGGAACAAAATCATCTTATCACTAAATCCTTCTGGCTCAAGTTGTCTTTCTCTCTCTCTCTCTCTTTCTTTTTTTCTTTCTTTCCTTTTTTCTTTTTTTTCTTTTCCAGGGCTGGGTATGAAATCCAGGGCCTCACATAAAACAGGCAATTAGATTCCACTTTGGGGCAACACCCCCAAGCCCCCTCTTTGTATTCTAAGGGACAGGAAGGTCTAACTAGAGTCTCAAATGCCATCATAATTCCTTTACCATCATTTATTTCTCCTATGATCTTCTCTGAGGGACATTTCTAAACCTGGTTGCTGTGGTCATGTCGTGTCCTAACCACAGGGACATGCATAGGCAGCTGTGAGCCAATGTGTTGGAGACAATCAAGCTTTGTTTTCCCTGAAGCCAGGGGAGGATGCTGTATCCCTTCAGCCGCAACACTCCTCCTCCTTAGAAATATAAAAAGAAAGATAAAGTAATCGATGTGCGGCCTCTGTGAGATTCCTCTTTGATTTCCACTCTGAATAGCAGGCGTTGTCCTCGGAGGTTATTGCTTTTGGAGTGCTGGCCAGTAAATATTAGTATCTCCTTTACGTAAATGATACTAGTTGACGGGCCTAAGGTCACACCAGGAATTAGTGATGCAGCCAAAAGTGGAATCTAATACTCCTAGTCCCCCATCCTGGGCCACATCAGACCACACTGCTGTTTTATGCACATTCAGTAAATATTTACAGCTCTCTCTGTCTTCCCAGCTGCAGTTAGGACAAGAAGTACTCCTACATATATACGTGCATATGAAACAGACGTGAGAAAATGTAAACTTGACTTACATAGACACAGTCTCCTTGATAGGAAAAGTGGTAGGCTAAACCCTGAGATACCCAAGATTTATGACGAGTACTTGGCCCTTTTTTCATCTCTTGGATGTTTTCAATGTTTTGAATATAAGAAGGCTTTTTAAGATGAGTTGACAGAACATGTATCAAATCATGCCCCAACTTTCCAATACATAGATTTTACGTTAAATAATCAACAACTTATCAGATATCAGTCCTATGTCTCTTTGTAATACTATTGAATAATTACAATGTATTAATGATGAATAGACCCATTCTATTAAAATGGCAAATATTCTTTACTATAAGATGCTTGAGGAAGGAGAACATCTATCTTAATGGAATTGTATATTTTAAAAAATGAGATTCTTTGAAACATTATAGTGAATTATGTGAGGGAATGCTCATTCAAACTGATTAAAGAAACAGAGGGATGTTGTTGGCTCACAAAACAGGGGAGTCTAGAGGAGGGGGTCTGGTTCCAACAGTACTGATCCCCCCCGGCCCCCTGCGTAACCCCCACTAACCCCACTCCCACCCCACCAGCATCTAGCCACTGCACTATTCTGCTTTAGAGGGAAGTGGTATCACTCTTCCCATCCCACCCACCTGACAGAAAAGGTCCTAACTTGCTTGGTTACAAGTCAGAGAGCTCAAACATGCCGAGAAGGAATCATTGACTGAGTCAATCAGCCACCTTTGGGGCCAAATGGACTATGACCAGGGAGAAATGGACTATGGTCTCCTGAGGCCAGGTCCTGCGCCCACCTTCTGTCGTGAGTTGGTTGGCCAATGCCACACCTGTCAGTGGCACTAAGACCAGGGGATGGAGGAGAAGCTCTCCACAAGACAAGGAGTATCGACGCCAGAAGAATGGAAAACGGAGATGGGCAGACATTAAGTGCTGATTATCTCAGGCTGTTCTAGTGGGCTTGTGGTTAAAATAACTACAGTTGAGCGGCTGATCTTGGGTGCACAAGGCTAATGTGTGACTTTCACCCTTTCCATGGCGTTACCATAGAGGATGTAGAACACGGTATTCTTCTAGTTTAGATGTGAGGTGTCCCCCAAAAGCTCATGCATGAGACAATGCAAGGTTTAAAGGAGAAATGATTGAGTTATGAGAGCCCTAATCTAATAAAGTGAATTAATTCCCCTGATGGGATTAAATGAGTGGTAACTGAAAGCAGGTAGGGTATAGCTGGAGGAGGTGGGTCCCTGGGAGCGTGGCTTTGGGGTACATATTTGGTATCTGGCAAGTGAAGTCTCTCCCTGCTTCCTGATCATCATGTGAGCCAGGAATGGAGCCAGCTGTCTATGGCCAGAGATCTCTGAAACCATGAGCCCCCAAATAAACTTTTCTTCCTCTACAATGATGCTGGTTTTGTTTTTTTTTAGTCACAGCAGTGAAAAAGCTGACAAAAAAAAACAGTATGCTCGATGACCTGATGAGGGATTTGCAATGGTTTCATGGTGTTGGTAACAAGAATATTAGTATCAAAATGTATGGTTCCCAGTTTCTGCACTGGGTTCCGGTGCCTCCCAAATAGTATTTTCTGAATCCCAGCAGGTCCCTTGTGGAGTAGCTGGCACATATTTCACTGTAGAGCCTTTCTGGTGATAGACATACTGGACCTCAAGGAGGTGATGCAATCTCCCCAGGGTCTCACGGCCAGTTTGTGGCCGAGTCTGTAAACCCTTGTCTCATGTCCTGACTGTGGGGATGGGCTCCCTTCTGGGGCACCATTTGGCTCAGATGAGGAAGATTGATGAGGGCTCTTATGTCAAGCACCACTCTGATTGGTTTTTAATGGCCTTGATTTTCATCTTTCGAGGAAAACAGCATATCCTTCCCTGGCTAAACACTATGTCAGGAAAAGCCACAAACCAGTCCCCTGAGTCCTGTTTTCGAAAATGAACCCAAACCTAACTTTGCTGAGCCTACAGAAACTGATAACCTCATGGAGCTTCCCTGTGTGTACCCCACAGAATGAGGAGCGGTGTTCTTGGGAATGGCCATGCATTTTTCTGAGTTCATCATGGCCGAAGGAAATGAAAAGCAGTGTGAAAAATTAGGTAAAGAAACCCTGGGAAAAGGAGATAGCGAGAGGAAGACACTCAAGGGAAGATGGAGGACATGGCAAGACTCCAAAAATCATTGTGTAGGGGGACCCACAGGGAGAGTGGAGAAGGAAGCTGGGAGGGAGGGCCGGTCCAGGTTCTAGGAGGCAGGGAAGATTGACATCACTGCATCCCTACCCCATGCCATAGATTTTCACATCCATTTTCCTGTTACATTTAATGTGATCATCACGACATCTTTGCAAGTGGTATGTGGTCCTTCTGCATATATGTGAAGGTGGAAACAAAGGCTCATGGAATCCAGCTAACTTTTTCGGTTCCTGCCACTAATCCCTGATGAAAGTTGGGTCTGAACCCAGACCTATTTGATTTTAAAGTTCATATTTTTTTCTGCCCCTCCCTCCCCATCACCCACTTGACTTTGCTTATCTAGAAATAGAGTCTGAGATAAGGATTCTTGTACAAAGCATTTCTTGAGGAAGTGCTCTCAGGAGAAAGGATGTGACAGAAGCAGGACAGAGCAGGGGACAATCCCAAGCAAGGAGATAGCTGTTGCAGGGCCAGGTTTAGCCTGATCCCACAGGGAGCATGAATTGCACCTGAGAATTCATCCTGCCTTGAGATGAGGGAGCAGACTTCTGTACACCATATCAGTCGGTTATCGCCTATGGGCTATCCCACTTAGCCAGGGTGCAGAGGGATGGGGACAGGGGTGACACCTCAGAGGAGAAGCTGTGTGGATAAAGGCAGTGGCTGTAAGCAATTAGCAGCCTCACTTGCAGCAGCTGGCTAAAGGTCAGCAAAGGAGAGCTGTGCGTGGTAACAGCTTTCTCTACACACCCGCTACAGCCTCTGACTCTGAAGGGGAAGGAAGGATGGGAAACCAGAGGAGAAGGAGCTGCTGTCCTGGTGGTCACTGGAAATCCCACTCTGAGTGCCCAGGTCAGTTCTGAAGCCTCAGCCATTGCAGCAGTCAATTCCAGGTAGCTACCCTGACACTGAGCAAGGTCCTGTGATAATGCAGCCCTAGACATGCCCAGTACCAACCTTCTCCCCTCAGTGGCCCACCTGACTCTTTTCCAAGTCAAGCTGCAATTGATTAGAAGAACCATCCATCACCCTCACTGCATACAAGGCCAGAAAGACTAGCATTGGCTGCTAAAATTGTCTCCAAGAAACTGCATCCCTTAATTCCATGGCCCTCTGCCCTGCCCCCACCATGTCTGGAACACACACATCCCAGATTGACCCAGTCCATAGGACCACACTTCTGGCCAGTGGAACCCCTGAAAAGTTCTGGCTAGTACCCTATAGGCTCACCCGGACTGGTCTCTCCCAGCTGGCTTCTACAAACAAGTAGACCCTAACCCAACCTGGGAGAGGGTTCTTAAGCTTTATTCTTGTTTTTCTGTTCTATTCTAAGCCTGATTCAGTAAATTCTTTATTTTTTTATTTCTTTTAAAAAATTTATTTTTTTTAGATATACATGACAGTAGAGTGTGTTTTGACATGTCATACATACATGAACTATAATTTCCCATTCTTGTGATTGTACATGATACGGAGTTACACTGGTCGTGTATTCATAGATGTGATTCAGTAAATTCTTGATACTTGAATTCTCTTATGTCTCTCTGAACACTAAATTAGCAAATTCTGAACCATTGTTCCTAGGAGAACTGTAAGCATCTAGTCACATTTTAATCAACCATCCAATAATAACCTTGTTTTATGTGTGTAATTGAAAACACCTTATTTATTATATATTGTTGATTCACTAACATCAAACACCCAATAGCACTATACCTCATGCCTGAGCAAAGCTTACCTAACATATATGTATTTGCTTTGTGAGGTACTTCACAGCCTTCTTTACTTTGGGACACTAGATAGCTCTTCAGCACAAGTCACCAGACAGGCACTGTGGTACACACCTGTAATTCCAGTGACTCAGAAGACTGAAGCAGGAGGATCACAAGTTTGAGGCCAGCTTCAGCAACTTAGCAAGAATCTGTCTCAAACAATAAAAAGGGCTGGGGATGTAGCTCAGTGGTAGAGCATCCTTTGGTTCAATCCCTAGAGGAGGAGGAAGAGGAGGAAGAGGAGGAGGAGGAGGCGGGGGAGGCAGGCATCGGTAACAGGTGATGTCACCATGAACAGAAAGCACAAAAATGTGAAAGTGTGGTTCTAAATCGACTGTTGAAACAAAAAGGCCACTTGTTGAAACAAGAAGGCAAACGTCATCTTGTTCAACCTCAGCTGGGAATCTTTGCATCTGATGACTCAAATTTTTGCAGCTCTGGGCATGTCCACAAATGACCACAAAATCACCATGAATATAGATTTGGTAGTTACAATTAAGTTTTATGGAGAAGTCAAACTCACAGCTATGAAATCCACAAATAATTAAGATTGACTTTATAAGCACCCAATTCTAAATGACAAAATGTTTTTGTGCCTTGTTATTAATTTTAAAGCCTCTGTTTTAAGCACAAGCTCCTGGAATATTATGTAGCGTCAACGTGTGTGTGCACGCGCACCAATGAAATAGAAGAAATAGTCCAGGTACATTGTATAGATTTTGACTTTTCAATGGATTAGTATTTTGGAGGAATGAGGAAAACAGATGTTATTATGGTCTTTATTGTGTGCACATACAGAGGATCTTTATTTTTTAAACAGGATCATCCATTTTTAAAATCTGAGGTGTACCTGTAATATTTAAAAACAAAAGGGAGGCTCTATTAAGCCAAGATGCTGGCCTAGCATCTTTCAGGTGACATCTGCTGAGAGGAGTTGCAGGCCAACCACACCGCCACACCTACCACCCCAAAGACAGAGTACACACTGAGAAAGGGTGTCTTTTCTCCCATGCCCTGGGTCTGAGCCCGTCCCATACCTCCAGCTCAGCGCTGTTGCCTCATCTTTGAGGCAAATGGCTTTGCTGATGGTTTTGATCAGCTCTGGGCAGGGCAACGACTGGTGGGCAAACCATTCAGAAGGCAGACGGCATGGTCATAGTGAGGGTTTAAGAGCCAGAGCGAACTCTAAGTAAGCACTGAAAGTCTGCCCCTTTGGGAGAGTCTGTTTGTTGGTTGAAAGGACTTTGTCACCATTGTTCTGTCTTTTAGGCACAACTTCCCATCCTGTGTCCAGTCCTGGATGCATGGAGGGATGGCTGGACAGGGAGGGGTGCTCACTGCCACTCTCACCTCCAGGAACCCCCTTATCAGCCCAGGTGAACATCCTACCCTGTGTGTGTGTGCCCCAAGGACTGTCTTAGGGACAGACTTCCACTCACTCCCAACCTTCCAACCACATGGCTGCCTCCAAGCTTTGCCTAATAGAAATCCCAGAGATGATTTGGTTTCTAGCGATTTTCACTTTCTCTCCTACTTGGAAACCTGAAGAGGCCTCTGAAGCTGGAGTGTTGTAAACCGACACCCAGGATTACATCTGGCTGCTTCCTATACGCAGTTTCCCTCACAGACTTGCGTAGTCATAATGAAATAAACCTGGCTCCACTTGACCCAGAGGGAATGGAGATGGAGGCCTAGCTAAGAGGAAGGGTGTAAGACCCACACACTCTTGGACAGTCAGCCTCCATAATTCTCAGCTGAATAAAACTCTTTTCTTTATAAATGACCTGGCCTCAGAAATTTTGCTGTAGCAACAAAAATGGACTAATACAGCTTATTTCTTTGCTTGGCTTGTGAGAGTTCTTTATTTATTCTGAATATTAATAATCCCTCCTGCCATGTGCACCAAGAACTTTTAGATCTTCGTTGAGGAGCAGTGATAGCAAAGGAGGCTTCAAGGATCCAGTGCGGCTCAAAGCATTAAATGTATACAGATGGTGGCATCCATCTGCGGAGATCTGACTCAGGACTGACTTGCACACAGAAAAGGAGTGCCTTCACTGAACAATCATTTGATGTTTTTTTAAAATCAAAAGTCTCCCACCATTAACAGCAATTCTCATGGAAATGATGTGGGAGTCCGTCTAAGTTACCTAGAAAAAAGTAAAATTTTCAACAGGATTGCTCAAATCAGTTCACCAACACTTGACAGGGCTTTTCTTAGATGTGTCACTGAGCAATTTACGTCCATCAGGAAGGATGATAAACACATGCCGAGGTCCACCCTGAACCTTCAAGGACTTGACAAGAGAGTTCGGTGGACGGCGAGACTCCAGTGGACGGCGAGAGTCCTAGGAAAACACAGATCTGGTCCCCATCGACCATCTGGGGAAGTCTTGTCCCTAGCTAAGCTCTCCTTCTCCCCCAGGACACTGCTAGCCTGAGAGAGAAAGGCTGAGAACAACAGCTGCCCGCATCCTGAGCCAGAGCCCCGCTGCACCCCAGGGAGTGCACCTGGAGCAAAGGTAGCCCAAGGGGACAGGAGAAGCCCTCACGAGCCACGCCTGTTTTGTCCAAAACGTATGAAGAATAAAGTTTCCCCAGAGGTCTGGTTGTCATCTGGCATCCACTTCCATTCCAGACTCACGCTAAAGATGGGCGCCTGGTGTGGTTCTTATTAGATTTCAAAAGGGAACTTAATTCTCAAGACTTTCATTCTCATGAGTCTAAAGCCCCTGAGGAACTGAGGATCACAAGAGAGCTGACGGAGAGCTCGTCTCCTTTCCCTGGTTTGCCTCTTTATGGCCAAAAGAATGTGAAGAAATGACACTTGGCTGAGAAGAGAAGGCTTTCTATCTTGGCTGCCCCCCAATTTCTACTCTCCACATGGCTCCTGATGCCCCCAGAGACCTGGTCTCTGCACTGAGGCCCGTGGCTTCAAAATGCCATTATGCCCAGCACCTCGCCCCGCCCCTGGCTCAGTGTGTTCAACGAGAATTTGAATGACAGAGGCAATGGATGCTAGTCTGCAGGCCACAGACCTCCATTTACTCATTTTGCCTTTGTGCAAAGTCACACTGAATTATAATGTACACAGCATAAAATTCACCTGCGTAAAATACACAACTCAGTGGGTCGTAGTTCATGTAAACGGTGCAACCATCACCACCATCAACCTTCAGAACACCTCATCCCGCCAAAAAGCAACCCTGGGCCCACTCCGTGGTTCTCCACTGCCCCTCTTTGGTTCAGCCCTTGAAAACTACTTTCTGTCTCTATGAATTTTATTAATCCAAGGACCTCGTGTAAGTGGAGTCATGCCGTCTAGATGTCCTTTCGTCGCTGTCTTTTTCACTTAGCATAATATGCTCATTGGGTCACAATGCCCTTCCTTTTTAAGGCTGAGTTGTATTCCACCGTGAGTATATACCACACTGGATTATCCAATCATCCATCAGCGGTCATGTGGGTTGCTTGCACCTTGGAGATTATGAATAATGCTGCCATGTACATCTGTGAACAAATATCCACTTGAGTCCCTGCTCTCAATTATTCTGGGAAATTGAGGAACCTCCTCAATGTTTTCCCAAAGGCCAGACCACTTTAAATTCTTATTTTCTTTCTTCCTTCCTCTTTTCCTTCTCTTCCTCTTTCTCTCCCTCCCTCTCTCCTTCCTTTCTTCCTTTTCTTTTTGGCCATCCTGGTGGGTATCAAGTGATATCTCCATTTGATATACCTTTCTCTAACAATTAATCGTATGGAGCATCTTTTCATGAATTTATTGGCTATTTGTGTATTTTCTTTGGAGAAATATTTATTCAAATCATTTGCCCGTTTTTAAAACTGGCTTATTCTATGGTTTGGATATAATTGAGTAAGTCCTCCAACGGTTCATATGTTGGAAGCTTAGTCCTTGGTGTGGTGGTATACGGAGGTGGCGGGACCTTTAATTGGTGGAGTCTAGTGGGAGGTGACTAGATCATTGGGGGATATCTCATTGCATAAATCTGCCCTCAGAAAATATCAATGAGGGTTGTTATAAACGAACAAGACTGGCCCCTCCCTTCTCTCTCCCTTTCTTTCTAGTCTTGCCATGTGATCCCTTCCTCTTGCACACATTCCCACTGTGATGCCACCTGCCATGTGTCACAGCCCAGAGGACTCTCGTCAGAAGCCAAATGAATGGGACCACCCACTCTTGGATGGTCAGCCTCCAAAATTCTGAGCTAAATAAAACTCTTTTCTTTATAAATTACCTGGCTTCGGAAATTTTGTTGTAGCAATGAAAATGGACTGATACAGCTTATTTCTTTGCTTGACTTGTGACAGTTCTTTATTTATTCTGAATATAAATAATCCCTCTTCTGATGTGTGATTGGTCCATGTTTTCACATTGCAAGGGTTATCTTTTCACTTTCTCAGTGATGTACTTTGAAGCACAAAAGCTTTTAATTTCGATGAAAACCAGTTGCTTTTTTCTTCTGTTATTTGTGCTTTTGGTGTTGTAGTAAGAAACCATTGCCTAATTCAAAGTCATGAAAATTTTCTCTTATGTTTTCCCATGAGTTTTATAGCTTTTTCTCTTACATGTAGGCTCATGATTCACTTTGATTTAATCATTACATGATATGCCTGCAAGTTTCTCAAATATTAACCTTAAAAATATACAAGTCTTTTAGAACAATTGAATTAATTCCTTACTCTACAAAAGAGAGCTCTTGTTGTGATGCTGAGCAGTTTCCTTTAACTGGAATCATTTTCCTTTTTTTAAAATTTTTTTTAGTTATATATGGACTCAATATCTTTATTCTGTTTATTTGTTTTTAAGTGGTGCTCAGGATCAAACCCAGTGCCTCACATGTGCCAGGCAAGCGCTCCGCCACTGAGCCACAACCCCAGTCCTGGAATCATTTTCTTATAAATATTTTTTAAATGTAGAATTATGTTTATATGTTTAAAAAAGAAGAAAAAAAAAGAAAAGAGAAAAAGTTTTCCTGGCCTTTACCCATATATACGTTTTGTTTAGGAATTCAGAAAACGTTTAAATATTTGATTTAATCGATCATTTAATAAATTTCTGTATGCTTAATATGCACGTGCAGTCCTCCAAAAAGTGGGTGGTCTGTAAGACTCAATGCTGCAGAGATCTGTTCAAGGTGAGGGGTCCCAGGAAAGTCGGTGAAGTTTGGCAGTTAGAAAGCATGAATGCCTATGCCAGGTCAGGCTCAGCAGGTGGGAGGGCATCTAGGGGAGTCGCCACTAAAGAGAACATCGCTTGGGAAAAAGAGAAATCAGATAATACTAAAAGGTACAAAAGAGTCAAATTAAGAATTATCCCACCTGGGTGCAGTGGCACATGCCTGTAATCCCAGAGGCTTGGGAGGCTGAGGCAGGAGGAGTGCAAGTTCAAAGCCAGCCTTAGCAAAAGTGAGGTGCTAAGCAACTCAGTGAGACCCTGCCTCTAGATAAAATACAAAATAGGGCTGGGGAGGTGGCTCAGTCATCAAGTGCCCCTTAGAGCAGCTTTAGCAAAGGAATAATTGAGAGCCCAGATTGCAGCGATGAGTAGCAAGGATAGTATGAAGAGCTTAGCTTTCATGAGTAACTTAGAAATCAGAAAAATATACCTATATAGAGATCTTGGAACACAAGCCAGTGTTTTAAACTAAAAGAAGTTCAAAATTTAGCACTTGAGGTCTAAGTGCAGATAGACCTGGCTTGGCTATTTGTTAGCTGTGCAGCTTTGAGCAAGCTACTAACTGCTCTGGGCTTCAGTAAAATGGGAATAGTGATAAACCTATCTCATGGGGTTGTATCAGGATTATATGAGACCTACACATAAATCTCTTGATAGCTATACATTCTGTACCTTGACCAAAAAAAAAAAAAATGAAACACATCCAAGTAACTACAATTGAGGCTTGGTTAAAATTCTATTTTATTCTACCATAACCCTCTTCCTACCAGGAAATCCTAATACTCTTGAAAAAAAATATGATAAATACACATGACTCTCATCTTCTGTCCTTCATGCAATACAGAGTTGAGTCTCTTCTGCGTTCGTTAAACGCTCCATCCTCTGGTATAACTGAGACAAAGTCAGCCCTGCAGATTCCAGTTGTACAATGTGTTCAAGTGATCAGTTCCGGATGGTCCCTCCTAGTGATGAGATCTGCACCATTTTGAAATCTCTTCCAACCCCAAGCTAGAATAAGTCACTAAAGCTCTGTATGGCTAAAGGTCACCATAAAACATTCCTTTTCATCTCTGGCTAATGAAAGGACAATCTGTTTCCACCTATCTTGTGCAACTGTATTCACTCATTAAAACTCCCTCCCAAAGAATAATATTTTTCTTCTAAGAGAAATGAAATTGAGAAAGAAAACACCCGGGACTCCCAGGCGCACAGGTCAGATCGTAAAGTCCTGTGACACAGATGAGCCACGTTTTCTGGCACCCAATGTCAGTCTCTCCTATCCTCTCGTCTCTCCAGCCATTGATATTTTCCCTGTAAACACAAGAAACTGCACTGGGTTAGGGATGTCTTGTTTTCCTCCTGAGTATTTTTCGTTTACAGTCTTAAACCTTTCCCTCTCAGGAACTTCCTCCCTGGTTTTCTTTACCGTATCCTGTTGTAAGAAGAGGATTTTGTTTCTCATACTGATTTGGAAAGCTTCCTTCCTGGCATGCAGATGCTGTCTTCAGAATCAGAGATAATGGTCCATTGCCGGCCAGGGGCAGGAGAGTGATGGAGGAAACAGGGAGCCCTGGTCTCTCCACGCTGATCAGGTGGCACGCTCCCAGGGCTGAGAGGCCCAGTGTGTGCCAACAGTGGTTGCACTGTTCCCTCCCACGACACCGGGGCATTAACATGCAAGGCTGGTGGTTTGACAATTGTCAGTATTTTCTAATCCACGCACTCTTTGGAAAGTCAATAGGTTTTCTGAAGAACTTAATCACTCAGAATAGAATTGAATTTATTGCAAATGCCAATTTTTGTGATCAAAATCCACTCTTCCTGGCTCCTGGCATACCTGAGGCAGGTTCTGCTTAATCATTTCCTTCTCATGAAACACTACATATATATTAAGTTATTTTTTTTAAAAAAATGTATGGGGAAACCTAACAGAGCAACTTGCCTATCAAATTATGAGAAATGATTATTAATCTCCAGAGGGCTGTTCAAATAAAACCTTCATTTCCAAAGAGACTTACATACCAAAAATATTCAAATTTTCATGCTTAAAAAGACTCATGAGTATATGTAAGCAGGGGGCGAGGGGGGTGGCTGCATATAGCAAGATCACTCACTCCAATTCCTTCATTTATGAATGAGGAGACAGTCCAGGGATCTGAAATGAAAGAAACCCAAAGCAATTCATTTTGATCAGCATGCAGTTGAGGACCCAGCTGTCAACCCAGACTTTGTCTCATGTCACCACCTCTGCCCTTTGAGGTGGGCTTAGGTACACCAAAATATAATAAGAAATCATAATGCAAATTTTTCAGAAGTAGAAACTAGATTTTCTCCTTCACCCCTAGTGACCTCCCAGTCGTCTTAACTTCCTGTGTGATTCTGTCAAATGTCCTGGGTAGGATATCCCAAGCACAGGGTTCTACACAGTGCTATCATCTGGCAGGTTAGAAAATTGAGAATCGTTTCTAGTCCCCAGAGCAGAACTTCTGAAACTTTCATATGCATGCAAGTCACTTGGGGATCTTGTTCAATGTGAATTCAGATTCCTAGGTCAGAAGCAAGCTCTGAGATTCTGCCTCACTAACAAAGCTACTAGGTTCCCGGTGATGTCGGTGGGTTTTGTGCACCGCACTTGGGGTAACAGGGAACTACAAGGGAGACACAGGGGGCGACATCACAGGAGTCAGTTATGGTGTTACAATGTATTGAAGGTCCACTATAGAATTTGGATTCTTTCTTGGAAGTAACAGTGGCAACAACCATACTTGATATCTTCAAACCGATGTTGTCTTTCCAAGTTTATTGGATGCTCCTAAGTCATTTCCACAGGGAAGTTTACTCAGCCTTCCCTGGGTGGGTCATCACAGGCACAGCTTTGTTTAGAACATGTTACCCTCCGAGTTAACACTGTTCCACTCATCTGTCAAAGTCACATGAATCTAAACACTGAGGGACAGCTATGTCTTTTTCAGTATTGAATGCTCAAACTGAATGTCCCTAACACCTTATACTGGGTCTGCCCCATGGTTTTTTTATAAACATTGGTCTATGTTATGTTTGTTCTAGGAAAACAGTTCTCAAACACTAGCCTGCATCAGTTAGCCGGAGGGCTTGTTATAGCACAGGATGATAGATCCCAGCTGGGGTGGGGCCTAAGAGTTTGCATTTCTACTATCCTTCCAGGTAATGCAGTTGCTGCTGGCCTGGGAACCACACTTTGAGAACCACTGGTCTAGAGGAGACCTTCAATAACTTCCTGCTAAGGGATGTTAATAAATAAGGCTAAAAGTGTGGACTCTGAGCTATTTATCATTAAGCCTCAGAATACACATAGATAAAGTGCAGATGATAGAAATATTACTTACCCCCTAGGTTAATGTGAAGATTCCATGAGCTAATATAGATAAATAACTCCGTAATTGTAAATCGGTATTAATTAACATTACTAAAACCACTCACCTCACTCGCTAATGGAACAGAGAGACTAAAATCTTTTGCATAAAGCCTCAAGGTGGTTTGTTTGTTTTTAACAAATAGACTGGGCAAATGAGTTTAGCTCCTAATCTTTTAAATCTTTAGGAATAGTATATGATGCTATTGTGTTTTATAACCATGGTTTTTATATTTTCTTAACCCATGAGAATACCAGCTGACCTTGGATTAGTATGGCTATAAAAAAAAAGACAGACAATAATAAAGGTTGGCAAGGATGTGGAGCATTAGAAATTTCATATGTTGCTGATGGATATGTAAAACGGTGCAACTTCTTTGGAAAATAGTCTGGTATTTCATCAAAAAGCTCAACATAGGATTACCATATGACCCAGCAACCCCACTCCTACGTTTATGTTATATAGAATTGCAAATATGGTCTCACAAAAACTTATATGAATGTTCATAGAAGTCATTCTTTGTAGCCAAAGAGCCCCATACATTTACGAATAGCTGAACAAAACATGGGATATATTCATGGAATATCATTTAGCCATAAAAAGGAACAAAGTCCTGATGCCTGCTACAACATAGATGAAACTGGAAAACTTTATGCTGAGTGAAAGAAGTTTGGAACAAAAAGCCACAGATTAACTGACTCTATGTATATGAAAAGGGTACCCACCAGCCATGTGTGTCCTGAGTTCTTTTCCAAAGAAAATGATGCTAAAAGTGTTTAAAAAAATTTTTTTTAAAGCATTTATAAAATAAAATATAACATCTCCATACAAATCCATAGAGATAGGAAGCAGCCGGGATTACCAGGGCTGGGGAAAGAGGCAAGGAAGAGTGAGTGAGGTTAATGGTTTGGGTTTGAAGGAGGATGATGTAAGTGTTCTAGGATTAGACAGTGGTGATGGTGGCACAGACTTGTGAATCAACTAAAACCACCGAATTGGGTGGCAGGTGCTTGCCCCATAGGTCAAGGACACTGCCAGTGCGCTTTCCCCATCTTGGGGGTGCCCAGGCAGTCCATCGGATCCCGGTGATGGAGTACAACAGGAAGCCAAGCTCTGGGAAACAGTGTCTTCGTCCAGATTCTAGACAAGTCAGTTTGAGGCCAAGTTAAGTAACTTATAAATCCTGAACAAAACTAAAGCAGCAGAGAATTATCTTACACAGAAGACAAGAGAAACAATTAAGTGGGAAGGTATCAAAACAAGGTTTGATGGAAATCCTTGAAAACGTAAGCCAAGAAAGAGAAAACAGCTGAACTCAACAAAGAAAAGCGGTGAAATGACAATTATTAGACTAAAAATATTTAGAGACTGGAACTTAATGGAACAAATCTAGTCGGAAGTTAAGTTCTGGCTAAATGTTTACTTTATTGTCTGTATGACTTTTTACACACTGAACTTGTGCAAAATTTAAAAACCATTGAGTTGTATGCTTAACGGGATTGATTTTATAGTATTAAATTATAATACAAAAATGATTTTAAGATCCTATAATCCAAGTTGAGCTCAGTGGTGCACGCCTGTCCTCTCAGCAACTCAGGAGATTGAGGCAGGAATTTCGCAAGTTCAAATTCAGCCTCAGCAACTTAATGAGACCCTGTCTCTAAATAAAAAAATAAAAAGGACTGGGGATGTGGCTCAGTGGTTAAGTGGCTAAGCACCCCTGGGTTCAATTTCTGGTACAAAAAAAAAAACAAACCTGTAATCCTGCTTGATTATAATATGTTCATCTTGCACTGCCCTTTAGGGTACCCACCAGCCACGTGTGTCCTGGGCTCTTTTCCAAAGAAAATGATGTTAAAAGTGATTTAAAAAATTTTAAAGAAGAATTTATAAAATAAAATATAACATCTCAATACACTTTTAAACTGAAGTGATTCTATTTTGGATATATTTAAATAAAATATAATATTAAAATGAGCTTGGCTTTTTATTTTTATTTTTTAAAATGTAATTAGCAGAAATTTTAAGTTTTGTACATGATTTGCATTATCTTTCTATTGGCAGCACTGCTTAAAATGTCCTCCCCAATAGATCAGGTGTCTTTAGAGAGACACCATGAAAAGTATGGGTGTCTGGGAGTGGTGAAGCTGAGGCTGGTCTTTCCTTCACACAAGGGCTCTGTACCCGGGCTCCCTGAGCTCTGTCCCATTAGCATGACTCAACACATGTAAACAGGGCAATTCAATGGATGTTTCCAGTTTTTGTTCTTTGAGTAGAAGGCCACCTGCGAAAACAGAGCCTTGTTATCTCAAAGAGCAAGGTTCTGAGCCATTATTATTTTAGAAAGTACTTTTTGTGTCTCTTGCTAATGAACTACACAGCAAGTCATCTGAAAAAGAAATTTTTAAGGCATAATTTCTTTCCTCTTCTGAGTAAATTTTTTTCCAAGACTCAAGTCCTGCATCAAAATATCATTAACATTGACATGTATTTCTAGATTTTCCCTAGCAGGAAAAATTATTTAAAAATGAGTCAAAGACAAAGATTTATTTCATAAGCAAAGTAGTTAGAGGTAATTTACTTCAATGGTTTAGAATGAAAAAAAATGTCTATTAGTAAGAAAATTAAGTAGGTTTGTTGCTTTTACAAAAATCGTAATATCCTTTGACTATAAAAACAGCAGATGTTATTCCGAACAATGTCAAAAACACCAATAAGTAAAGACAAGTAAATAGCCAACAGTCCTAATTCTTCTACCAGAGATAACTGTTGATATATAGATGTTAAGCCTTCCAGAAAAAAATAAAGGTTTTGATCAGTCAAAATTTTTCTGCATAAAGAAAATTGGCTCAATTTCTGTTGTTGACTCCTGGCCCACAAATGGAACATTTACTTTTATCCAATCAGAGATAATTCTGTCAGCACTCTAAATTTTGAGAAGACACATCCAATTTTTATAGATTTGATTAGACAACATTCCTAGGTTACAACATTTTGCCTTTACCTCAGCTAAAACAAGGAAGCTATTTACAGTCTGCACAGAGATGATGTGGGTGGGCATGAATCTATACATTTTTCTTTTCTCCTCACCAACAAGGTTGTATAAAAATATTTACTGCTTTTCTATAGATTCATGTACATGGAGTAGTGTCCAAGTCATGAGCCAGGAAGATGGATTATTTGCTGGAGTTTTTATGGACCCGCATTCAAGTATTTCCCCAGCTGTGTTTACAGCTTTGGGTTTCTAAGCCTCTTGAGAAGTAATCAGATTTGATCATCTTAAATCCCAAAGTAAATTTTCTTTTCTGGAGATTACTCTACTTGCGAACACAGGTTAGTTTGGCCCTATGGAAACATCTTCTAGTGCCGTGACATCCAAAAATGAAATCTATGATTTTGCTCCAAGAAAGAGAAAGGAAAACCTGAAATATGACTTAGATTCTTCCTGCAAGAAGTAAGATCTCAAAATCTCTCTGCTCTTTTAAAAAAAATTATTATATCCTGTCTTACTCTTTGCTTACTTCATTTTGTAACTTTGGTCTCTTCAAAATAGTGTAAACCCCTTTAGAGCCAAGATTCTCAGATGATTTTTTTTTTGTATTATAGTTTATTTTATAACTTTCTATAGTAACCGGCTCAGACACAGATGGCTTTATATGCTCAATATTTTGTTCTTGATTAATGGGAAGTACATATGACATTCAAAAGTTTAAGAGATTGTAACATGGGTGATTTTAGCCGGGGGACTTTTATAAGTGACTATTTTGGAATTTCTTAGTTTAAACCTCTGTATCTTCACAGTGAGCTACACTTAGAGCCAGAGTGTTTGCCAAGAGCTGAGGCTTTGCTAGTTAACAGTAAGAATCAATTCACCCATCTGTGCCTCAGTGTCCTCATGGAAATGACAAAGAACTAATTGACTAAATTAGCTAATTCATGCAAAATGAATGGCATAGCAACCAGCATATTTATCAGGTTTTAACAAACGTTAGCTGCTACCACTCATCTCACTACAACCACTATTCTCTTGATTAATGAGCTCAGTTCTCCACTAACTGAAAAAAATGTTCTCTTTTTCCAGGCTGGGTCCTTAGAGAGCCATGGATATAGAGAAGTGAGGCAACAGGGAACATCTGCAGAGCTGGCCAGGTAAGCTAAACAACCAGACCATTTTGTGACACATTCAAGTACCCAGGAAATGGGATGAAAGCAACACAGGTGTCATGTGAAATGCTTAATTTGGTCCACATATGCTGACCTCCCACTGCCGTACACTGCTGCCCAGGGAACAGGACAGCAAGAGCAGAAATGAGATGCTGTGTCTGCCTTTGCAAATTTTCCGTCTCTTGTGAGCTTTGCAGTATACAGTACAAAGGAATTATTTGTGACCACGTAGGTAATATGTTTTCCTAGATTTCTAAGAAAAATCTCAGGGGGAAAAAAATAGAAAATGTGCTTCATTTTACACGGAAAACTAGAAAAATCAAGATACTAAGTTAAAATGCTCACGCCCCTGTAATAATCAGGTGTTGCTGTTTTACAAACTACTTCAAAACTCTGTGCCTTCAAATAACTATCATTCATTATTTGGCACAATTCTGCGGGTTGGTGAGCTAAAGGTTCTTTTTGCCTGTGATCACCACAGAGGAAAGTCCAAGATGGCCTTACCCGAGTCTGGGAGTTGGTGTTGGCCGTTGGCTAGAGCCTCAGTTCTCTTCCTAAGATTGCTCATTCACAAGTAGGTTAGGCTGAGCGTCTTTACAGTTTGGTAATCTCAAGGTCTCAAGAGGGCAGGAGTGGAAGATGCAAAGCTTCTGGAATCCCCACTGTCCCAACAGCAGCCCGTGTAGTCAGAAGAAGTCCCACCTTTAGTTGAGGAAAGACGCGTTGCATTGCCAAGGGGTGGACACAGTGTCAGTTAACCATCGCTGCACAACAAACCACCAGGTGCTACACTAAATCTCCCACACCCTATTTATTACCCTTTCCGTTGTGGCATTTTCTCTTTAGTGACATGCGTAATTATCCCTCCAGGTTCTTTCTGCAGTTACCTAATTTGAAGTGTCATGACAAAACGAGGGTCAATAACTTAAGGAAAACTACATTTTTTTCTCACTCTCAGAGTTCAAAAGCAGACCCATGCATTTAGGAATAGCTCCAAAAGTCAACTTGGGATGAAAGGAAGAGGATACATGTCTCAGTAAAGAGAGGGAGCCAGATTCTGAGGCTGGGCCACACCCCTGGACTCTTCCCAGCACCTGGAGCTTCCTTTGAAGTGAAGGAAATTGCTCCACCACAAGGAGGCTGGAGGAGGAGGAGGGAAGGCAGCCTGGAATGTGGACCCAGCGAACATTCTGTCTGTATCCAGGAGAAGATGGACTCCCGAGCTGCAAACAGCGTGGGCTGACTAAAGGGATCTCCAGTTAGGGTTCTTGGCTTCTTGTATTTTACTTCAATTTGACCCTGAAGAATTTCACAATTTAAACCACTCTAAAAATCTGATCAGAATCTCAAGCCCAACAAGCAAGGTCACTTTCCCAGGTGCCCCCTGTGGAGCCCCTCCCCTCCAGTGTGCACAAAGAAGAACCGCAGTCTGATACTCTTAGAAAACATGCTTGACGGGGCCTGCCTTGCTCTGCCTAGAAAGGTTAACATGAGGGTCACTTCATAAAAGCAAGTGTGGACAAGAAGGGGCAGAAGTGGAGAGCCCAAAGGGACACCCACTTCCAGAGGGGGGTCAGATGCCTTCCTCAGTGCTGTGTCCAGGACGAAACACCGAGTCATGGGAGAGAAAGTCCCAGAATAAAGTATCAGAATCCCACAGTCAGAAATTCTTTCCTGAAGAATGTGAGGCTCAGGGTTACAAATGCAACCGAAAATTTCCCGGAACTGAATAAGCTGTCTGTCAGAGTCCCTTGAACCAGCCGAGTCATTTCTGTATGTGTTCATATATTTTCATAAATGCAGGTGCATGATCAATTCAAGCACAGGTACGTGAGTCCAGGCAGGCATGGGTGGTCTTTTCACTTGTTTACTTTCCCTTTTATCTTTTTTTTTCACTTTGACTTGGGGGTTCCTCTTGTCTTCCTCCATCTCAAGTCCCAACCCACCACCTCCCCAGACCCATTTAATAGTCTAGTGAGTATATTGCCTACTTCTGCCCACGGCTATATAATGGTGTATGGACACATACAGGCACAGACACACTCATGTGCTTTCTGATCATTGTCTAGTTCACAAAAATAACGCCAGAATATACATTTCCTCTGCGTGGTGCACCCTATCAGCAAGCAATACCTTCTGAAATTCTTCCTGTCAACCAGCAAATGCTAATTCATTCTTTCCAATGACCATATTGTTGTATCATATAGAATCTATTACTGGAGGTATTTTCTAGCTTTTATAAGCTGTTTGCAAAAAAAAAAAAAAAAAGAAAGAAAGAAAGAAAGAAAACAACAACAAGCAAACAAAAACACCACCAACCTTCCCCTGTATCTTGGTCACTTTGGATTTGGTTTCCTAGGTGTTGCCTATGCATATCCTTTGCTCATTTTTCCATTTTCTTTTTTGTTTCTCTTGTCAAATTATAGTGAATCATCGTATATTATTATCAAATTATTATTTATCGTGTATCACTGCTATTATCTGAAAAACAAGTTTAGTGTATGTGCTGCCAAAGCAAACACATGTTATCTGGATTACATATATTTTATTAAAATCTGCTGTGGTCTATTGTATCTTATGTTATTTTTACAGAAAAAGCTATAATTTTTATAGTTGAACATAACTGTCTTTTCTCCCAGAGTTTTGATTAGGAAGATTTTTTTCTGCCTCCATATAGTACATATAATTTACTAGATTTCCTTGTAAGTGCTTTGCTTTACTTTATCTTTTTATATTTTACACTCGTATATTTGTACAACATCATTGAATATGCGATAAAATTGGAATCTAAAAAGACACTTACTATAATACAGTGGCTTTATAAAGGTTCTAATAACTTCTAAGCCAGTCCCCTGACCATCTCTAGTTATTCTTCCAAGCTTACTTGTCTTTTCTTTGGTATTTAATTTTTTTCTCTAACAGTTCAAGGTCACTTTATCCAATTACCAAAAGCAAATGAATAAACCAAAAACATATCTTGTCGTTTTTAATGAAACACACATACAATTTGAGGAACCTAATACTTTTATGACAACGAGTCTTCCCATCCAAGATTATGGTACCTCTTTCCATTTCTTCATTTTCCTTTTTGCACATAAGGGGAATAAGTTATTGTTGCCAATTTCCTTCTTATTGCATCTATTTGTAAGCACTTCACAGGCATTTTTTTTGGTTTTCATCATTTTAAAAACATTTTTCCACCCCTAATTTCTAGAGTAGAGAAGGACTAATGACGTTTTTACTAGATTCCTTTGGGTTTTCTAGGTTTACAATCATATCATCTGCAAATGTAAATAGTTTTACTTCTTCTTTTCCAATGTTTATTCCAGTTTTCAAGTTCGTTGTCATAGTTTAATATTTTATTATTTTTAATACCCTTAGTCATTTTAATATCTGTTCTTTTTGCTTCCTGATCATTTATAATTTTGCTTTTTCCCCCTTTTAAAAAAGTTAAGCCTATTTACAGATATGTATACATGTTTAGATGTTTTTATATAAAAATTTTTAAATTTATTCATATATTCTACTACATGTTCTGATTCCTGTTTCATTAATTTAAGCTTTTACCTTTATCGATCATTCTTATTTTTTTCTGATTTTTTAGAATGGGGATTTAGTTTAATTCTCATCTGAAGTTTTCCATAGGCAAGCACTTGGGTTATAGAATTTTTCAGAACGTCCGCAGATTCCTAGAGAATGTTACAAAGTTCTCTTTTATATGGTTTTTGAAATTATCAGTAATTTCTATATTTCCTCTTTGAGCTGAATGTTTTTGAAGTATTTAACTTTCAATTTATTTTTGTCAACTTTAAAATTTTTTTTCTTATGGAATTTTGATTACATAACATAAACTGAGGTCTTCACACTTTTCTTTGGTATTTAATTTGGCTTGTAAATTTGGAATTGCTGCATTTTCCTTGTAGTCATGTACATGTTCAGTCTTTTTAAATGCTCTGTAGATATGTAGAAAATGATGCAAATTTTTGTAGCAGGAATACGGGAGTTTATTTATTTGTCATGTGTGGGAAGAAGCACGGCACATAGGTTAAAATAAAAATCTAACCTACCTGGTAGGCTGAAGCCAAAGGATTGTTTGAGCCTACAGGTTTTAGGCCAGCTTGAGCAGCTAGCAAAAGCCTCATCTTAAATAAACAAACAAAAAGTAAGGACTTCATAGAAAGCGTTTACTTTCAAATCTTGACTTTATACATGACCTTGAGCACATCTGTAAATATATAAAAAATAGTATCTGCCTCATGGGGTTATTGTGAGCATTAAATTATTTAATATTTGTAAGATGTTTAGAATAGGAATTAGCACATGGAAGGTGCTATGTAATTACTAAATAAGTAAAAAGAATTAGTCAATTACTTCTTTTTTCTTTCTCTAGAACATTCCAACACAGTCCAAAGAGATATATTGAGTCACTGAAATTTTTTTGGTGTGTTCAAGGATGGCTTGTAGATTAAAACATATTATTCTTATTTTTAATTAAATTTTAAGTTGTTAAAATTATGGATTGTAAATTTTAGTTCTTCCTTATCTCTTTTACTTAAAGTAGATTTTTCAATGCTCATCTAACTTCAATGAGTTTTTCTTATCTTCACTATGTATTTTCTTCCACTTGACCACCCTTTTGTTCTTCAGTAAATTCAGTCCCACTCTTCCTTAACTGAGAGATCTTCTGCCAAGTTGTACTTAAGTAGCCATTGTTGGTACACTTTAGATCTTTGAAAGCAGTTTGGGGAAGATGAATTGTCCTGTGTCTTCAGTCTGGAGTAGAGAAGTACTCCCAAGTATGTTAAGCGATCTGAGTTCGGCAGTCCATTCATTTTTACCATTTCTAGTATCCTTCATTTCTTTATGTAGATCTAGGTTTCTGTCTGATAGCACATTCCTTCTGCCTGAACTACTTTCCTGAAGATTTCTTGTAACTCATGTCTGATGATAACAAATACTCTCAGTCCATGTCTGAAAAGGCCTTCATTTCCCTTCCTATTTGAAAGACTATTTCACTGAGTACAGAATTGGGGTTGTCAGTTTTCCTCCCCTTCAACACTTCAAAGATGTTCTTACATGGTATTTTGACTTTGATAGTTTGACAAATCTGCTATTTTTGTTCCTCTGATTGCCATCTGTCTTCTTTCTTCATTTTTGGTTTTCAACAGTTTAAATGTGATGTGTCTAAGAATATTGTTTTTCATGAGGTAGAGAGGCAGGGATTTATCCTGCATGGTATTCTCTCAGAATTTCAGTGAATTGGGTCAGGCATGGTGGGACACGTCTGTAATCCCAGTGGCTTGGGAGGCTGAGGCAGGAGGATCACAAGTTCAAAGCCAGTCTCAGCAATTTAGTGAGAACCTAAGCAACTTAGCAAGACTCTGTCTTTAAATAAAAAAATTAAAAAGGGTTGGGATGAGGCTCAGTGGTTAAGTGCCCCTGGGTTCAATACCCTATAGGAAAAAAGAAAAAAAAAAGTTCAGCGAATCAATGATAAATTTTGGCTTGATGTCTTCTGTTATGAGAAGAGCTTGTATGTGGATGTGACTTCCCCTTGTAATTGGGGCTCTAAAGTTTCTAAAATTAGCTTCAGAAACTCATTACTAGTTTTTCATATCTGCTTTTATAGCACATCTCTTCTCCTCTTTATTTATTTATTTATTTATTTTGGGTACCAGGTATTGAACTCAGGGGTGCTCTGCCATGCCACTGAGCCACATCCTCAGCCCTATTTTGTACTTTATTTAGAGATAGGGTCTCACTGAGTTGCTTAGCACCTCACTGTTGCTAAGGCTGGCTTTGAACTTGTGATCCTCCTGTCCCAGCCTCCTGAGCCGCTAGGACTACAGGTGTGCGCCACCGTGCCCGGCACATCTGTTCTCCTCTCATGCACAGCTTTGGGTAAGCTAGTTTGTGTGTTGGAATTTTCCTTAGATTTCAGGCTACTTGCTCCTACAGTCTCAGCTCTCTAATGAACCCAAGAAAAATTATGATTTTGTAGATTATCCTGCATGCTCCTTTTCCATCCTGCAACTCACCTTCTCTGAACTGCTTTCAAATTCTGAAGTGTACCAACAATGGCTATTTCTGTACAGTGGTGTTAGTGAGGCTTCATCCAGCTTTTTACATCCTAAGAGGAAATACCTACTTAGCTTTTAAATTTAAAGATATTATTAAATTTATAATCTAGCAGAAAATATAATCTTTTTTAAGGGAAATTTTACAACCTAGTTATGAAACCTCTTTAACATGTTTAACTGCACTATCAATTATGTGATATAAAGTTAATATATCACAGTATTTTACTAGTTTTCTTGAAAAAAAAGACCCAGAAATAAACCCAAGCATATTTGGTCAACTAATTTTCAACAGGGGCACCAAGAAGATAGATACAATGTAGAAAGAATATTTTCTTCAATAAATGGTGCTAGGAAAACTGAATATCCACATGCAAAAATAAATAAATAAATAAAATTGGCCTCTTAACTCAAACCTTACACAAAAGTCAATTCAAAATTAATTATAGGTCTAATATAAGTTCTGAAACAATGACACACCTGAAATAAAACAGAAGCTCCTTGACATTGGTCTTCGTGTATACATGATTTTTTTTTATAGAATAACAAAAACACAGGCAACAAAAGCAAAAATAAACAAATGGAACAACACCAAACTAAAAAGCTTCTGCACAGCAAAGGAAACAATGAACCAACTGAAAAGGGAGCTTGTGGATGGGGAGAAACATTTATGGTCCATGTGTCTGACAAGGGGCTAACATCCAAAACATGTAAGGGACTCACACAACACAATAGCAAAAAGCAAACAAACAAATCTGACTTATTAAACGGACAAAGTGCCTGAATAGACATTTCTCCACATAAGACATAAAAATGGTCACAGGGTGCTTAACATCACCAATCATCAGGGAAAAGAATCAAAGCCACAATGAGAGGTCACCTCACACCTGTTAGATGGCTGTTAACAAGAAGACAAGGGATAACAGTGTTAGGGAGGGTGCAGAGAGAAGGGAATTCTGCACCTTGTGAATGGGAAGGTAGATTGGTTCAACTGTTCTGGAAAATATTATGGAGGCTCCTCAAAAAAAAAAAAAAAAAAAGCGAAAGAAATAAGAGAACTATCATATGACCCAGCTATCCTTTCCCTGGGGTTGTATCCAAAGAAAATGAAGTCATCACTTGATAAATTTATCTGATGTTCATGTTAATGGCAGCTTTGTTCATGAAGTCACAGTATAGAAACAACCAAAGTATCCATTGCTTGATGAATGAATAAAGGAATTGTGGTACACACACACACACACACACACACACACACACACACACACCCTGACATCTGCATCAACAAGAATGAAATTGGAGAACATTATGCTAAGTGAAATGTCAGAAAAAAGAAAAATACTGTGTGATCTCACTTATATATGGAATCTTTAAAAAAATTGAATACATGGAAACTGAGTAGAATGAATAACAGGGGTGAGTGAGGAGGAGCATGAAGAGATGTAGGTCAAGGAGTACAAAGTTGTAGTTCTGTAGGATGAATGAGTCTAGGATTGTAATTAATAATAGTGTACTGTATACTGGAAATTTGCTGAGTATATTTTAGGTACTTGTACCACACCTAAACTTAACTGTAATAATTCCTTCATGGTTTAATCAGCTTTTTTGCTATTGTGAATAAAAGACCCAACCAGAACAACTGTAAAGGAGAAAAGGTTTATTGAAGGGCTCACGGTGAAAAGGTTTATTGAAGGGCTCACGGTTTCAGAGGTCTCAGTCCATAGAAGGCTGGCTCCATTCCTCAGGGCTCAAGGTGAGGCAGAACATCATGGCAGAAGAGTGTGGCCGAGGAAAGCAGCTCACACCATCATCCAGAAACAGGGAGAGAGAGACTCCACTCTCTAGCTACAAATATATACCACAAAGCTACGCCCCCAATTCCCACCTCCTCCAGCTAACCCTACTACTTCAGTTACCACTCACTGCTGCAGCCCGGCTGCAGCAAAATAACCAGGGGGGAGGGGGACACGGGGACGACGAACAACTTGTGTAGATTGATACAGCAGGAGTGGGAGCCGTTTGTTGTAGGACAGGAGGGGTATATATACATTCCACACAGCTCATCTTAATTAACATAAACTAGATACAGCAGTCAACCAATAAGGAATCTCCACACTTAATGGCTCACTGGCGTTACTTCACAAACCACTCCCTCTGGCAAAATGCCAGGTGCCATCCTGACTTGTTACAGACCCTAACAACTCAATTAATCCTGTCAGGGGACTAAATCACTGATTGGGTTAAGTCCTCACAACCCAATCCTTTCTCCTCTGAACCTTCTTGCATTGTCTCACATGTGAGCTTTTGGGGGACACCACATCTAAACCATAACACTTCACTATACATATGTATATCAAAACATTACGGTTGTGCACCTTAAACTTATACAAATTAAAATGATAATGTGCTGAAATTTATTTTTAAGTGTTCTAATAATCTGTTGCAGTAGATTGTATTTTTCAAGTGAGTACCATACCACTCTTCCCATCCCTCACACTCTGTCAGGAGTCTGTGCCACTCCCCACCTAAAAGTAGAGTCTTTCTCCATCACTCTAAATCTGGTGGTCTTTGTGACTCCTTTGGTCACTAGAATATGGGAGAATTGATGCCATGCTCATCCTAGGTATGGCACTTAGCTGACCTGGCAGCTTGTTCTCCATATACTAATGGGGACACTAAGTCTCACTGATTTTGTGATCTGGATCTTCTGTATTCTCCCACAATTCTCCGAGGAGTGGGAAAACCACAGGATTTGGGGAGAGGGATGTTGTTTTATCACTTTTTAGATTCAACTCATCTTTTTGCTACTTGATTTGATTCTAAATTATTTTCATATTCTTTCAACATTTCATAGATAATTCAATTGCCTTCCATTAATTTTGCGTATCTCTGTCTTATCTAATCTCCTGCTCATAGCTTCAGGTTTATTCTAATGACATTCTAATTATACTTTTTAAAAATCAAGCTGTTATTATATTTCTAATAGTTTTTGTTTCTACAGGTAGGGCGAACGAGTCTAGAGATCTAATATACAACATTGGTGAGTTTTTATGCTCCAGGTACATTTGTTTACTCATTTATTTATTTTTATTAGAGCTTTATAGTTGTACATAGTAGTTGAGTTCGTCCTGACAAACTCATACATGGCATGGAATTCGATTTGAGTTCATGATTTCCTCTTAGATGTTTGGTGTTTGATGTACACAGTTTTATGATCATTGTATCTTCTTTATTAAAAAGTGTCCTTTGTCCTGCCCAAATATCTTCTTTTTATTCTTTTTATTCTGTTGAATGATTTTACACTTAAATGCCGCAGTCTGGCTGGGCACAAAATCACAAGCCACTCAAGCAGGAACAAACTTTATTTCTGAACTCCACCAGCACACTCCATACACGCTCCCGGGAAAAATGTGGAACACCTCAACACGTGGCTCCTCCCGGGACACACTATTCCAACAGGAAATCCCTCCTCCGGAATTCCCTCCTACTGCACTCCCCAACCAAGGGGAACTCTCTGGAGTCCCTAGAGAGCTCCAAAGTAGCAGGCCAAGGCAGACAGCAGGGGTCTAATCTCCAATTGAATGTGCATCTTAACATAACCATTATCATCTCAGTGGCTTGCTGGGGTCACCTTTCAACCCAAAATGCCATGCGTCATTCCTACTTGGCTATGGCTCTCAGCACTTAAATAGCATTTTTGCTGATGTTAATTTTATATTTCAGATATAAATATAAACCTCTTCATGTGCTTCTTTTCTTCTCGTTATTAAGTCTGTACCCTTATTATTAACAGCATGCAGTTAAATTGTGTGTTTCAGTGTAATAGGAAAGTCTCTGCTATTTCCTTATTCAAAAAATATTAATTGAACACTTACTTTGTTCTACATTCTACTCTAGGCATTGGTGGGTCAAACAAAGACACCTGATCTCAAGAAATTGGGTGAGAGGAGGCCAGTGATAAACAATACCCATAACCAAGAAGCAGTTAACGTGGTGTATTACAAGTGCTAACTGCTAAGGAGAAAAAGAAGAGTTGAGTAGGGTACACGGCACTAGCATATAAGAGGGTAGGTTGCAGTTATACATCGTCATGACAGGCCCTGTTGAATAAAAGTGAAGGACAAAAGGGAGTAGCTACGTGGGCATCTAGAGAAGAGTAGTCCAGGCAGAAATAACAGGCATTACCAAGTCTTATGGTGAGGGTGTGTCTCACATGTGCAGGGAAGAGCAAGGAAGCAAGTGTAGCTGGAGTCCGGTGCAAAAGAAAGCAGTAGATTAAGACTGACAACCACCATTGGGTTCAGCTTTAGCAATGTCACTGGTAACCTGGCTACAGGTGCACAGTGCTGGAGGGAGGCAAGGCCATGTTCTCTGGGGCACTACTACATGGTGGATGTGCGCTGGCCCTCCGGAGCTGCAGGTTCTAAAGTCACAGATTCCATCAACTTTGGATTGAAAATGTTCAAAAAAAATTAAGTCTGTACCAACTATGTATGTTTTAGTCAGCTTTTTCACTGCCATGACTGAAAGACCTGAGAAGAACAATTGTAGAGGAAGAAAAGTATCTTCGGGGCTCCATTGCTCTGGGCTTGAGGTGAGGCAGAACACCATGGTGAAAAAGGGTGGTGGAGGGAAGCGGCTCACATGATGATCAGAAAGCAGAGAAACTACGCTCAGCTCATCAAATGTGTACCCCAAAGTCATGTCCCCAGTGACCTACCTCCTCCAGCCACAGGAACCACTCAGTTAATTCCTATCAAGGGATTAATTCACTGATTGGGTAAATGCTCTCATAACCCAAACATTTCACCTCTGAATGTTCTTGCATTGTCTCACACATGAGACTTTTAGGGGAAGCTACATATCCAAACCATAACAATGTATGTACACGCCTTTATGTCATTATTCCCTAAATACAGTATAACAACTATTTACGTAGCATTTACTTTGTCCTGGGTATTATAAGTTAACTAGAGATGATTTAAAGTATAGAAGAGGATGTAGGTAGGTTATGTGCAAATACTTCAACATCTTATATAAGGGATTTGACATCATATAATGGATTTTGGTATCTGTAGGAGGTCCTGGAACCAAGCCTCCTTGGTTACCAAGGGACAACCGTACCTAATTTTATTTCTTCTCTTTAATTTATTATTTATTTTATCTTATTTTTATATTTTTATTTTGATACAATGATTTCAGTGGTTTGACCATTATTTGAGTTTTCTCCGGATTCTAATCTTATCTATACACTTTCTGGCCACAAAAGGAGCAGGATTTTTAGCTTTCCCTATAAGCCCTGGGCACAGAGGAAAGAGGACTGGGTGTGTCTTTGAGCCAGTGTCTCCAACTGGGCAGGAAGCAGGTGCCCTTGTCAGGTAACTGAAAACAGCTTATGAAAGGGATCAAGGTGCAACACAAGGTGTAGGATAACCAAGGGAGAATGCAGGACCCAATGATAGTTTGTGTCGGAGTGAGATAGGTGGAGCCAATATCAGGCAAGAGAGAAGAAACAAACTTACATCACAATCTTGACCTCTCCATTAATCTGGAAGGGGAATTCAGAGGTACATACGGTAGCATGTCACTCCTGGAATCTGGTGCATGCATAGCAGCCTCTATTCCAGTTTCCTGCCCCAGCACCCTCTCTTCTTAGCCTATAACCTGCCATTCCCACCCAAAAGGCTAATTTCCAATCAAACATGAGCACAAATCCTTAGACGTGAGGGATTTACCTTCTAGTTCATTACATAAAAGACAATTTAGTCTGTCTCTCACTTTGGGCTGGTATCATAATTGATTTTTTTTTAAAGAGAGGGGGACAGAGAGAGAGAGAATTTTTTAATATTTATTTATTTTTTCTTAGTTCTCAGCGGACACAACATCTTTGTTGGTATGTGGTGCTGAGGATCGAACCCGGGTCGCACGCATGCCAGGCGAGCGCGCTACCACTTGAGCCACATCCCTAGCCCCGATTTTTTGTTACAAGAAACAAAGAAACGGAGCCTAAGTATATTCCAGACATCAGATATGACCTTGCATACCCTTTGAGGTCTAGTTAAAACTTGGCCTGACCCCCAATACCACCACCCAGGAAATTCAGAATCTTCACTACAGTTTCAGTGAGTTCCTGGGCTATTTCCTTTTCCTCCTTCCTGCCTCTATACGCCCACCTCAGCATGGGCTCTGCCAGTTCTGCTTCTTGTTCATCTAGCATTGAAGTCTAGAGGATTCACTGATTTTCCTTGAGCAGCCCCTTTACTTCAAGCATCTTGTAAGGATAAGGACTTTAAAGACATGTCACTTCTCATTTGGTCTCAGTTCTTCTTTCTTCAAACATCATCCAGTGCAGGAAGTACATACTCGTGATAAGAAGACAAATATAGAGTGCAGCTTTAGCTTCTAGTGTACATTTAGTGTGTCAGTGGGGAAAGAATAATATTTTTTTCCTATGAAGGGTAGAACAAAGATCAGCAGCTTATCATCAACTTCAAATGGACTTAGCATCAATTGGGTAAATTATTCTCCATCAAATTCATGAACCCACAAGTAGATTTGGGCAGCTCCCCTTGTTTCTGCACCATTGCCATCGTTAAGAATTGTCAGTTTTGTCTGGCAATGTCAAGGCCAGGGCTGGCTCAGGGGCAGCCTTGACACTGTGACATGGCTGTGCTTGCCCTATTGGAAAAATGTTTTTCTTTGATCGTTAAGAATTTTGTTGATCAGAGCATCATTTGATTTTAGCATTTTACAACTGGAAAGGACCTTTTTACAGGAAAAAAAAGTGACAAGTGATGAGTCCTCTCATTGTCTCTGCTAATTTTTTGCCTGTGTTTTCCTTTTCTTTTTAGTCTCAAAAGCAGATTTGGAGCTTCATACGCACTGCCAGTGCTAAGGCACACTCGAAAAAGTAAGAAAGCTGTCAACTTTCTAGACTTTCAGGTTTAGCTGGCTTGGAAATAGAGCCAGATGATCTACCAGGGGTAGATCGGAAAGCCCTGTGGCCCAAGCACACTTCCACCCCACCTTTCCTCTTCCTCCTTCACTGGCCTTGGCTTTGAATTGCAGTCTGACAGCTCTTCCAGCCATTCTCACGCCATAACCCAGGGCACTCATACAGGTTATTTCCCCTAATCAAGTCACAGGTCTTTTATCTCCTGAAGGTGTCTGCTGCTCAAGGGACCTGGACTAATCCTCCTGTGGTGTCAGGATCACAGGCAGCAGGGCTCACTGGCTACCTTTGGCCCCAATCCGCATGACACTGTGGAGGAGAATGTCTCACAGTGCTTTGGGCAGGAGCATCGATAGACCCCAGTTTCCATGTCTTACTCTATCCCATCAGTAGCATTCTAAGGCTTCGTGATGAGGAGCCACTTCTGCTATTCTATGAAACCTCGTGTGATCTTCTCCCAGGGAGGACAACGATGCTCATGGGAGGTGGCAGCCATTCAAGCAGGGGTGAAGAGCGCAGCCTATTTACAGATTCCACAGAGTGGGAGGACTTGTGGGCACGGGTGTGAGAGACAGGCAGAAACAGTGGTACCCAGCTGGGAGAGACTGGCTTTCGCCTGACTGTCGGTGGGGACCGGCCTGTCAGTGACCCTGGTCTGCGGTTCCTGGTTCCTCATTCCAGAGAAGATGCTACCTTGAAATGAGTTGAAGGCAAACCAGGAACCTCACAGACCAAGGAGTTGGTGTGTGAAACTGAGATGAGGAGGGGACGTCCTTAGCATAACTTGCTGTCCTCTCTGCCAAAACCCCATGGCCACATGGCACTGAATAGTAAGGACCCCATCTGCTTGCTGCCACACTCATGTGTACTCACAACTGCTGTGAGTTGTGGGTGAACCCACGGAACGGTATATGTTCAGATGCAGCCTAATCACTCAGAAGGACTGGTCACCCTAGGGAGGCATCTCAGTGAGAGTCACTCAATCTGGGGGCGTCAGTACAGCTGGGGCGGGACTCGTCAGGGTTGTCCTTCCAGTCCACCTCCTAGGCAGACTAAGAGAAAGTGGTTGAGGGGGGGACTGTGCTATCTTAGGGGGAAGGCTGCAGCGGGAAGAACCAGTCTGGTCACCCTGGACGATGGCTGGCACTGATACCGGCAAAGGCTCAAATTAAGACATGACAAACAGGGAACTTGGAGATCTGGGGCCTGTACTATCTGTACTGGTTAATAACACTGCACCTAGCTCTTAACCCTCCATATGCTATCAGTGGTCCAAGCTGAATGGATTTCAATGCAAAATACAAGCTGCTTCTCTGGTATGCTGATATCCCAGAAGGAATTAGCTTCTGCTCTCTCACCTATACTGTGGTCCCTTGACTGCAGTGAAAGTCAACATTAGTTGAGCTACTCAATAACGGGGGACTCCAGAGAAGGTACATTATAATAATACCCCACACTCTTATAATGGACTAAGGACAGTTGCAAGAAAAGTATTCATTACTTGGTGATAATGTAAGCTCTGGACTGGAAGTTCAGCTTCCAGACTGGGAGGAGATAGCTACTTCTGGGCCCAGAGTTATCAGAAATAGACGGGCAAGCCCTCCCCAAGTCCACACCCACTGCTCCATCTTGCTGTGGCTTAATGGCTACCAAGAGGCCTAACCTTGTTTGCCTTGAGCACCTCACCATGGATTAGCACCTGTTTATTGGGGTTCTCCTTGGCAGTGAAGAATTCAGCTCTAAAAGGGCTGAGAAGAGAGGTCACTTCGTCCAGTGTAATTGTGCAAATTAGAAAAAGAGTGTTTTCATGTCTCATGATTGGAGAAAAGTCAAATGAGCTTCCCTTTGCAGAGAGAGACCCTGTTGCTCAGAAGCTGACTGAGGGGCCGTCTACCCACTACTGGTGAGTGGTTTTCATGATTCTCTCTTTCCTTGATTCTTCCCCTCAGGAGGACCATGGAGACGGGCTCTCTGCTGTGTTTTCTGTCTTGGAGGCCCTGCCCTTTCTTGCATGGAAGTGAAAGTTCACTGGAAGGAATACACTTCCCCACCAAGAAAGCTGGCTTCTCCTGAACATCTCACCCCCACGTGGTCCAGCAATGCAGTTCCTATCTTGCTTTTACCCTTTCCACTACATTCCTTGGGGACATTTCTTGTGTGTATGTGTCCTTAAGTCACTTTATGAATTTTCAACCCCCTTGGGAAAATGTTTGAAGACTTGTGCTTTTAAACCTGAACAGAGTCCTCTACTAAACAGCATAAAGCCCAGGGGGTGTGTGGATGGTTGACATAAAAATATAGCAATTTGTTATTTTCTACTGAAGACTGAACATACAAAAGTAGAATGAAAAGGGATGGGGATTATAATAACGCTTTTAAACTTATAATGCTTCAGGTGTGCATCTTTTTAAAAAAAGGTCTACTGAGATGCCAACTCCACCTTAAAGGACTTTAATTCATCTTAGTATTCAGTTGTTACTGTCACCGCACAACACAGAAATTTTTCAAAGCCTTGTCAAGGAGCTAGCCAACCTTGACTGTGGACATGAAAATAGAAACCAAAGTTATGACCCTAGCTGGTCTTTGTACCTACTCAGAGAACCTGCCTCTAACATTAGTGTGAACCATGATACCCTAAAAAGTTTAGATCTTTTGGGGTGATGAACTTTCAAAACCAGAAGAAGGTAGAGGTCCTTCTTTTCATGAGCCTTCTTCTCCGTGTGGTCCTACGTGACTAAGGGTCAAGGCAAGACTGTTTGGGGACCTGGGAAGATGACTGGATCTACCACCTAGCAGCCTGTGCTCAAACGTTAGCTCTGCCATT
This sequence comes from Ictidomys tridecemlineatus, assembly GCF_052094955.1. Taxonomy (NCBI): domain Eukaryota; kingdom Metazoa; phylum Chordata; class Mammalia; order Rodentia; family Sciuridae; genus Ictidomys; species Ictidomys tridecemlineatus. The sequence goes on along the minus strand of NC_135485.1, from coordinate 39,001,725 downwards.
GACTTGGTGGGTGATCTCAGGCAAGTGCTTTTTAACAATTTGGAATCTTGAATTAGAAGAAGCAAGCTGGTCCCCTGTCTCCTGTAACTGCATCTGCAACCTTCCTCTGTCATGATAATCTCCACCTTGCATTTCATTTGTCTATAAATATCTTGACTATGAAATAAATTCCTTAAAGTCAAATTCTTTTATCCTTGACACCAACTAGCATATTGGAGGCAATTAATACATTTGTTGCTTAAGTGAGTGAATGTGTGAATAATATTGGGATTATTGTGTGTAACTGTGAGAATTAAATGTGATAGCTCCCATCCCAAAACATATAAGTCTTGATTCCTGGGAAAAGACTCAGGATTTAATGTAACTATGTGTATTTCCTTCATTTTTTTTCTTTGGTATTCATCTTTAGTTCTTTATTATTTGTTTGTTTGTCTTTTTTATTTATTGTGGTACTGGAATTAAACCCAGTGTCTCTTGCATGCTAGGCAAGCACTTTACCAGGGAGCTACATCCCCAGCCTTCCATCTCTAAAATTTGAAATTTGTTGAAGTCCTCCAATGTCCCTTCCAGGTATTGAACTAAGCCCAAGATGACAGAAGAAGTTATTCTCCTTACTTTGCAGTTGAGAGAGGAGAAAGTCTTTAAAAAACTAGAAGCAGTCAAATAATTGCTCAAGTGGAGTTTGCCGGGAGCACAGAACAGGCACCAATATCTGCGAGGGGAAGTCAGGCAGGTTCCACAGAGGAGAGGGCAGCAGAGTCGAGCTCTGAGATGGAGCAGGAGTTGCACAGACTGTACTCCTAACAGCCGGGAGAGAGCCTCACATCTGTCTGGAACCAGCCAGACATGAGGACAAGTCACTGTACCTCTCAGAGAGCCAACTTCTTCTTCTGTTAATAACACAGTCCATGGGATTTCTGCCAAGATTCAGTAAGGTAAGAGGCAAAGTGCATGATGACTATCCAGGCAATGATAAATGAACGCTGTCACCATGGTGCTGTATGGGAAGGAGCCTAGAAGAGGCACCCTGGTTGTTATGGGAGCCACAATCAGGTTTTAGAGGCAGCCCAGGGGAACCCCAATGAACACCGCCCCTCTTTTCCATCTGGGTTGAGGAAAATTTAGAAGGGTGATTATAGAGGCCAAAATATCACCTTCAAAATGCTAATGGTTAAATTGGAGAATCAGCATGGAACGAGGAAGCAGAGCTAGAGGGCTCCCAACTGGGCAGCTCTGGCAAGGCAGCTTCCCAACAGGAAAGAAGCAGCCCCTGGAGCAACAGGGGAAAACTCAGGAGCACTCCCCGGACAGAAAGAGGAGGAGCAAAACCAAGCTTGCCCAGTTGCTTTTCCCCGTGTTACCAGTCAGGGACTCCTGGGGCAGAGTGAGCAAAGGGTGGAGCAGGCAGTATGCTTAGCAAACAGTTTCCCTGTGGCAATGGGGACAGGGGAGTGCTTCAGCTAACATGGTGTTCCTAGGGCAAGGGGGCTGCTATTCTGGGCATGGAAAGGATTAGGACATGTGGGTGAGGTTGATTGGCATCCAGGGCCCATACCTTGAGGAGCCATGCATGGAGACGAGGCAGAGGACTGAGGGTAAGTGACTACTGAGAGAGAGGGAAGAGGGCCTGACCAGGAATATACCTGGGTAGATTGCCAAGGGGAGTGACAAGTGTGTCTGCCACTGCATAGCATCAATATATGGTGGCGGGCTGGGGCTGGGGCTCAGTGGTAGAGCACTTGCCTAGCATGTGTGAGGCACTGGGTTCAACTCTCAGTATTGCATATAAATAATTAAAATAAAGTCCATTGACAACTAAAAAAATAAAAATTAAATTAAAAAAATATGATGGCACTGATCCCCATGCTTCTAGGATGAGAGAAGGCTGGTAACATGGTTTTGCCAAGTCCTTAGTAAGGAGAAAATGTGGCGAGGAATTGAGATCTGAACATGGCAGGGAAGATGGGGGCTTGGTAGCCTCCATAGGTCCAAGATCCACACAGCATAGTCAATGCAGAGGACAAGGTAAAATTTGAGTATGGGAATGAAAAACTCAACTGGGTCAGAGGACACAGAAGAGAAGTGCATTCTCATATTTCTTTGCTTTTGAGATGGTAGACTTGGGGGTAACAAGATCTAAGGGGTAAGTCTGTGAATGGGTGGCTCAAGAAGAATTAAGGTAATTTATAGTTGGGGAGATTAAGGATGTTTAAGGGGTTATCTATAACGATATGGAAGTTCTGAGGCTTAGGCTTAAGTAAGTTAACAGAGAAGGGACATTTTACTTCTTTACATGTGGAATTGGGTCAATTGAAGTAGTCATGTATAAAACAAGACATGACAAGCTTCAAAATATCAACCACCACCACCAAAAAAGCTGCTTGAGAATATTTCACCTGGTTTATAGCAGGAAGGAGATCATATAGACATAAAGACTTTTACAGCTGTCACAAAATAGAGGTCTAATGATGATTACAGAGACAGCAACGAAGAAGACATTTTTTCCCTCTCTACTAAAGAAGAGTGTGCTGGCCACAAATCTGCAAGGTCAACATTCACAAACGTATGCCATCTCCAATAAATGAATGAATTCTCATTTTCCGAGATACTCCCTATCCCCACAAGAGCACACGAACCAGACAATAGACCCCTCCTAAGCTATGGACCCAGAGGTACTCTAGGGGCACATGTGCAAATCAGGCAACACATGCACTGTGAGTTTGTGAGAGAAACGGAATATGTTCCATTGCCATACAACCAGATGGCACCTACATCAGCTGATATTTATGATTACTACTATTATTTCCCATAATTGCCCTTCTGAGATGTGCTCATTTGCATCATGCTAAGCACTTGTAATTAGTCAATGAAAGATTTGGAGCTGAGCTGGTTCAAAATTGAGGCCTCTGTGATGCAATGTATATATAGCAATTTCATCTCATAATGCTGAATATCTCCAGAAATTATGTAACTGAGGCTTTTTCTAGAGATGGCTTCTATTAAAATCAGACGAAGTATGTTCGTTTTTGTTGGGGCGTTCAGTCATCTTAGACAGCTCTACAAATAGACTGGGGCCTGGGGAGGAAGCAAAACAGAGGCTACATAATTCTCCTGAATCACGAGGTATGGTCTTAGCAGTAGGTTCACTGCCAGGAGGAATCCTTGACGGTGCCCATGCTCATTGTGGGAATCTAGAAGTAAAGAGCTTTGAAATCAGCCCTCCTCCTCCCCTTCCATTTCCCTGTCAAGATGCATAAAGGCATTCAAACTAATCCAAAAGCCCAAGAGAGCTGGTTGGTTAAGTAGGACGGGCCCAACCTTGAGTACAGAGAGCTTTCTAATGCTTCCCACCTGCCTCTCTGAAGTACACTGCTTCCAAGATACAGAGGCAGCAAAGACAGAGAAGACCATGGGGTAGCAGAAATGGAAACTCACGGACGTTGGCGCAACCCTGAAAACACCATCGTTCTTAAGAAACCACCCCAAGATCAATCTACCCTTCTTTTCCTTCCTTCCTTCTCCCTCCTTCCTGGGAAAAGCAGCCTAGAGTAATATAAAGACATGAGAAACTCCACAGTCAAGGCTCTTGATAATCTGGTCCCATCTCACCTGTCCAAGTTCAGTGCCCTGGATCCTTTTGGCCCAGCAGCCTCTCACCTTTCTTTCCTCCCCACCACGCACACATAGCTTGGATCATTCCAGCCCCCCACTTGAACACTGCGACTCTGCCTGCAGTCCTTTGTGGTCTCTGCTTTCTCCACATCCTCCAAGATCCTGCTCATGGACCAGCAACATGACACCAGCAACAGCAATGCCTTCCCTTCTGGCTTATCGCTCCCGCTTACTGTCAAACTAGGGGTAGTAAATGGCTTGATCTTAGGGGTCAATATCAACTGCTACTGCGCCTGGAAATGCAGCTGGAAAGTTGAGAGCTAACCTCTGAGATCCAGAGCACCTTGGCAATGACAATGAGAGCGGCAGGGGAGGAGGGAATGAAGCAGTGTGTGTCTACGGTCTGCCAGCCCTGGGCTAAACCATTCAGCCTGGTAATGTTGATAATGGAATTTAGCTTAACGTTGTCTCGCATTATTCAACTGAATGCAGTCTAGTGATCTTATGGCAGTTCTGACAAAATTTCCAGATTTTAAAGACGCTGCTAAAATTATAGAGAGAAATGACAATAAAAGATGTTATAGAGAGTTACAACTGGTCATTCTCTAGTGACCCTTCAAACTGGGTTTACTTCTTAGGGTTGGTTTGATAGGCCATAAAAAAGATGATTTTGGCAGGCACAGTGGCACACGTTTGTAATCCCAGTGGCTTGGGAGGTTTAGGCAGGAGGATCGAGAGTTCAAAGCCAGCCTCAGCAACAGGGAGGCACTTAGCAATTCAGTGAGACTCTGTTTCTAAATAAAATACAAAAGAGGGCTGGGGGTGGAGGAGCAGGGGATGTGGCTCAGTGGTTGAGTGCCCCTTGAGTTTAATCCCTGGTACCAAGAAAAAAAGATTTCAATAATGCTCCCAGGAATGATAATGGTGTTTCTCAAATATAAGTATACACATGCATATATGTCCTATACAGACACACTCAATGTATAAAGCAGATTACTAATTTAGTTGTAACTGCATTGCAACTGCAGACTTTCTTCCTAGAAAGGACACTCCCAGGCCTACTTCTACAAGACATCTCTTTCCAAACAATGGATAGGTCAGAGGCTGAAGGAGGGAGGGTCCCGACCTTGTCCAGTGTACATCCAACCAGAACCTTCCCCTCTTTCTTTCCAGCAGTTAATAAGGACCTGGTTATAAACTACTCCAGCCCTGCCTCTTGCTGAATAAGCCATCTAGAAGCAAATTCTCAGCTTATCCAGGCCTCGGTTTCCCTAACTACGGAACGTAGGTAGCACTAGGACCTGATCTAGGCGGTCAGCCGAGCAAAGTGCTTGGAACAAAAGTGAACTTGGCAAACACTTACTCAATGTTAGCTTTTGTGATTATTATTTTCACCTTTTCCCCAGTACTTTAGAAATATAACTATTGAGATTATTCTATTAGATGGCTAATGTGTGAAGCAGCCCAGTGTTTTCTCTTCCTTTAGACACTACCTGGGAGCTTTACTCTAAGTTTAACGCTTATTCTCCGTTTTCATTCTTTTTTCCCTTTCTTTCTTTCCTCAGACCATGCATGCAGACAGCTAGGGTTTGGTACCCAGTAAGCAAAGCCCCACAGTATTGAGTCCTTTCTGTGAAGTTTTATGCACTGTCGCCTCCTGAAAATTCACGTCCCCTGCTCCCTGCGGCCAGTGCTGTGAACCTAAGCCTGGTATCCAGCTCCCAGGTCAGATCCCAACCTTCTGAAAAGCCCCAGTGTGACCCACACCACACTGGCTGCTGGAGGCCTGTCCTTCTAGATGATTCAGCAGGTGGACAGCTCGCCCACCCCTCCCTCTGTTCCCAGGGACTCCAGGTCACTGGAAAGACCAACTCTTTGTTTTGGTGGGCTGATACTTTTCCCTTTTTAAAAGATCTGCAAGCAAAACAATTTCTCTGCCTCAATCTTTTTCTTGGTTGTTTTTATTTGCATATTAAAGGCACAGCCACAACTAACCTTAGTTTCTAATAAAGTCATGAATAACTTGTTTGGTTTGTTGTTGTTGTTTAATTTTTTTTTTTTTTTTTTTTTTTTTTTTAGTTATGGATGGACACAATACCTTTGTTTTACTTATTTATTTTTATGTGGTGCTGGTGATGGAACCCAGTGCATCACAAGTGCTTGGCCAGCACTCTATCCCTGAGTTACAACCCCAGCCCCTGTCTGTTTTTTCAGCTTCCAATTCCCCTCAACAGGCACCAAGCTCCCAGGTGGAGAAGGAATTTAGGCCTGTCTGGGGAGGTGGGGAGCCAGTTCCCTGCAGGTGAAGAGCCTAGGGTGCATCACACCTCCTGCGCCCTCCCCAGCATTTCTCTTCCTAGTGCACCCCTCCCCCACTGCTTTATCAGCTGTTGAATGACTGGCTGCAGCCAAGGTGGAAACCCAGGAATGGCATCAAAACTCCTTCCCAGGTTTCCTTCTTCTTTCACTCCTCCCCCAGGTAAAATTCCAACCAACCCCCCAAACCTCTAGGTAGTACACTATTAAAACACGTGGATGCAAAGCATTTCCAAGATCAGGAGGAGGGGTAAAATCTCTCTGGGCAAGCAGACCATCCTCCAGGGAGGCTGAGTCCCCGGGTCCCCCCAGGCAGCACGTTCCTGAGAGTAAATAAATTGTGCGGGGATGCTAGATGCGGTCATAGACATGGGCCAGGATGCAATAGGATGATAGGAATTGTTTACAGTCGTCTTCAGATGCCAGAGGGCTTAACAGCGGGGATTCCTCCTGGCTGCCGCTCAGGTGCCAGCTGAGTCAAGCATTAGCCTCCCTTTCCTGTTGGAAAGGCTGAAGCAGCAGTGACTTGCCCACGGTCACACACAGCTTGGGACCGAAATAACTCTGACTCCTCCTTCCTGGCTCTAGCAGCAGACAACATCGCCTTATTACTTCGCTATCATTCAAATCTGAATCATTTCAAAAGCTCCTAATTGCAGGCTTACAGTGAACTGTAACCACCGTGTGACTATAACTACCCAGCAAGCCCAAATAGGAATGACTGAAGTTTTACAGATTCCCCCCAAATGGAATTGAAGTGCTTGAGGTGAGGGGCGGGGGAGGGGGGCATGGCTTAGAGAAAAAGTGTTTGGAAATGACTTTAGAACTGCTGACAATGATCAGATTTCGATTTTTAAGCAATGAATTTGAAATGTCACCTCCACTTTGTCTTGATATTGGAACAGAGAATCATTCAGGATTTAAATAGATGCCATTCCAAAAGGCTTTGGGGGCTCAACCTCAGATATTTCTCAGGATTCTATATCCTTTCTCTTTCTTTTTTTAAATCACTGTCTCATTTCAGTATTTAACCCATTTTGTCCCAGCATCCCAGGTGTGGAACACCCGTAAAAACTTAAATTAAACCACAAATATACCACTTATCCTAACTTCAAAATAACTATTATGTTTGCAGAGTTGAAAACTTGGGACTTAATGGGTTAAACTTCCTTTTTAACTTCTCTGTTGGCTGCTGTGGGGAGTGAAGAGGGCTTGGGGAAAAAAAAAACAGGCGTCTAAGTTCATATCTGTACACGGGGCTGGACACGTGCTGTGCTCAGGAAAGAAAGTAAATTCCATCTGGCAAATTGCTCTAACTGATTCATTTGTCCTCCAAGAGACGCCACCTACCTGCTTGCAGGTATTCAGGTAAATGATAGGTGGGCGGGACCTACTGAATGTCTCCATGCTAAGGTCTCAGCAATGCTTTATCTGTCCTGGCTCCTGTGATGTCACACGTTTCCTGCTCTGGACCAACCAATGCCCTCGTCCTTCCTCCAGGCACCTGTACACTGAAGTTGAAGTTGGTCAGAGCTCAGGCAGCCCAAGAAGCTTCGCGGTTCAGCCACAAGGGGTGGGAGCTGCCTGGTGACTGCTATTTTGAGAGCCCCAAACATTTGAAAAGGTGAGCTGAAACTCCATTTATTTTTTTTTCTCTTTGGTGTTTAGACCACTGGCATGGAAGGGAACTAAATGGGGAATCTGAATAAAAGCCGAATGCCTTAGCCCTGGGTAAAGTTCTTTTGAGAGGAGAGGAGACAATGTCCTTGACGTTCTGGTTGCAGAGTATAGTTCTTTCAGGTCAGGTATTCAATCCTTTTTGTTTCTCCTAATCATTAATCCAGCCTCTGCTTGTCTGCGAAGCTGATCTGATTTTTTTTAAAACCCCAGAAAGGAGTGGAGTAGAGACTTTTTGTTGAAACTTAGCACAAAGGTGCAGACCTGTTCATCCCGTTTAATGGAGGTTGGAAGGCCCCAGGGCTGAAAAAGTTCAGTTGCTTCTTTTTCGCTTGGCTTTGCCTAGCTTTCTGTGTTCATCTCAGAGACAATTGAGACCTAAACCTGTGCAACATGTTCCTCAGACACCTGCTTGTACCTGAATTCTGGTGACCAACTCAAAAGGCACCATCCCTCCCATTTTCCTCCCTTTCTTCTCAGAAAAGATCTACTGGATTCTTTGCTCTTTGTAGAACGAGTGCTTTTTTACAAAAATACTGTGCCATCTAGATCAGAATCTTTACCCTCAGACTCAGATTGGCTGTCTGTTGACCTTTGGTTAAAATAAAGATTATCCCTTCAAGGCCACAAAGATGTAACAGCTTCCATTCTAATTTTTAATTTTGGGGAACACTTTTGCTTTTTCTCTTTTTCTTTTAATAGGAAATACATAGAGGAGATTTGTTTTGCCAGAGCCTGACTTTTTCAAAGTAATTGTATCGCTAGGATCCATTTTTGTTTTCTTCCTCCTGATCACATGGCCTGGACTCCTTTTGCTCTGGACAGCCCTTGACAACTCCACACTGTTGTTAGTGAAAGCCAAGAAACCATCTCCAAACCCAGCTCCCTACTGGGGTGAGCTGGGAAACCTGGGGAATGAAATAACCTGTGAAGCTCTTCATTCCGGATTCCTTCACGGGCCGTTTTTCTGAGATTTAAGTTAATAAGTAGGCTTGCAAAGGGGAAAAATCTATTAGGAATTATACTACCTACTATTTATCCACCCAGAAATTTGAATTACATATAAAGTTTTCCAAGAGCATGAATTGGAACAAGTTAAGAAATCTTCATCTTAGGCAGACAGTTGCTTCTTACCACTAAGAATCTGCCCCGCTCTTGTTGCCAATTTCTCTCCTACTCCTAGGAAGCTCACATTTTTTTTTGTTTTTTATTTATTTTTATTTTTTTAATATGTTTTAGTTGTAGATGGACATAATAACTTTCTTTATTTGTATATGGTGCTGAGAATCGAACCCAGTGCCTCACACATGCTAGGCAAGCACTCTGTCACTAGCCACAACCCCAGCCTCTCAGATTGCTTTTTTTCACTGACCTCTGGGCCTTGAACTTGTGTGTTGGGTGGAGACTGCTGCTTGTACCTTAATAATGTTCTTACTTGATTCAGAGCTTTGTCAGTAGAAAGAAAAAGATCTGAGTCTTGTATCTTCTGGTTAAAAATGTGTGTGGAAAGTCCTGAATCTCTCCACAACCTTGTATTCCCTCTGGTTTACCATGGTTGATTAGTTCTTTTCACAATAGTTAACTTATGATTAAACACATCATCTCATCATTCTACGTCAGCATCTCTGGCTACTAAAGATCAAAGCCAGGGACCTTATGCCCCCTGATAGGAGAAAGGGAAAAAAATGAGAGAATGAAATTCAGAGTCAGAACATCTACAGTGTAGCTAGTTTGTTGGAAAACTCATACCTGAGCTCTGTCCAAATCTCCTATATTAACTCTATCCCTTAGATCAAGGAACATAAACCCTGATAGAAAAATCTCTTCCTCTGATATCTCTGAGCAAATTACTTCTCTGACCTTCAGTTTCTTCCTCAATAAGACAAGAGAGAAAAATCCCTTGTATATACTGTAGTCAGGGGAAGTAAAGAAGGTAATTAAAATATGAGGAGCTTAGAGCAACCAGTGCTTGGGGCTGAGCCAGTGCCAAATAAAGGTGGGTCCATCTTTCCTGAAGGAACTCTCCTGAGTGTGTGGAGATGGTCCAGGTTACTGTGCTAAAAGATCTCCTGTGGTTGCAATTGTTAGGAACCCTGGTGGTTCTTGTCATTGTCATTAATTGGAAGTAGTTAACTCCAATGTGAATAGTTTGGAGAAATAAGCCAGGTGGAGGTGAGTGCCTACAGGATGTCCTGAAAGGAGCCAGGCACCAGTGTCTCCCAGTCTCCTAGGCAAAGCTTTGGGGAAGTTAGTTACTCCTTCCTTTCCCCACCTCACAGCTCTCACAACAGACACACAAAATATGGGCTCCCTACAGGCCTTCAGGGGGAAATGTGCCACTGTCATTTGCTGTAATCTGACTTGGCAGGGAGCCCTGTTTGCTTTCAATTGTGCTATCTCCAGCTTGAACTGGGCACTTGATCGCCTCCAATCTTGCAGATAAACACCCTTTACCCGGGCTGCATGAGCCGATGGCAGCCAGAGAGGACAGACAGCAGGGCTGAAGCCTGCACTGTATTGTGTAACAAAGGTTCCAGGGTCCATTGGATCTAGGTGCCCCTTAGTGGAATATCCTGTGACCTTCAGTGACCTTGAGTTGTTGCATAGGAACAGGGGTGTTCTCAGGGCCCTGGGAGTTTCTCCTGGTCTCACCCTATCAGAAAGAATAATACAGGTTTCCATCTTTCAAGAGCCAGGGGGTAGTGGACCAAGGACAGTGGCTTCTAATCTTGAACGTACTTCTATCTTGCTCAGGAGACTCTGGGGAAGAACCTTGACTTCCCTGACCATCAGTTTCCTTGTCTACATCTTTCCCCAAAAAAGGATGCCAAGATGAGGTGCTTCACAGCCCTGTTGGTCCTTACAACAGATGCCAGGTGGGCTTCCCATCCAGGCAAGTGGGTCAGACTGACTGGAGCTGGGGGGGCAATGCCTGGCTAGGAAATAGGAATCGTACTCATCCAAATTCTAGGTGGAGAAACGTTTCTGCTCTAGAATAATGACCTGGTATGTCAGATCACCTGGGCTCAAAACCCAGTCTCAACACATGCTGCCTGTGTGCTCTGGGACAGGTTAGGTGCTGAGGATCCAACCAGGGCCACCTGCTCATGATAGACAATTGCTCTACACTGAGCTACCATCCCCAGCTAGAACAAGTTCACTAACCTGCTTTATCTCAGCAGCAAAATAGGGTTATTGCAAAGATGAAATGAATTGCAGTATGTAAATGGTACCTGATGGAAGGTTAATTCTTACATGCATTATTTTCTTGAAAGCATGGCTTAGTGGTGGAATCAGATTTGGGTTCAAGATCCAGTTCTGCCATGTAATTACTAGCCTCCATGTGGTACTCAATATCTCTGCCTCAGTTTGATCATCTGGTAAATTAAATGTTTAGCAAATTCAAGGCCGTTGTGACAAACAATTAAAACAGTTACATGTGCAGTGCTTGGCATATAAATGCTTGGTCAGTGTTAACTATTGTTATGCTATTACAGAAAGAATGTCACATTGGCTGCAATAACAATCTTCTTAATCATGCTGAAGTCTGGATATAATGATGGAAATTCTAATAAGTTGAGGGCCGAAGACTGAAAAAAAATGGATTTCTCCCAAAGGCTTAGAAGGAAAACCTGTTAACAGAGATTATCTTCTTTACCTGGGCTCTCTAGGGTAGAATAGCTGCCAGCTACAGAGCTGGGCTTTTGCAGACCAGTAGACAGTAGGATCTGTGATGTGAGACACGGTGATCTTCAGCTGCCGCTGCCATGATTCTCAGCTTCACACCTCCCAGAGCCTCTTCGACCTGACCTTGACCACGATCTCCTTTTTGTATTTGAATTCCTCACTTAAGGTGGGAAAAATAAGGTCTGCTAGGACTTTGGCCACCATAAGATGCCATCCGTAAGATGCTTCCAGGAGAGGACAAGTCAGGGAGGCTCTCAAATGGGGTTCCTCACTGCCTCGGTATCCCTGGACTTCCTGGTACCATGGAACTATTCTTGCTATTTATGTTCTGGCATTACATAGACTTACTTTTATGTGGGTGGCACATTTATTGTCCTCTGACAGTACCTCCAAACTATCAACGGCCTTTCAAAACTATTTGGAGGGCAGGCTGTGTGTCACTCTTTGTGGGTTAATGAGATTTAGCCATCTACTGTCCCCAAAGAATGAGATTTGCCATGAAAACCATGAAAGTTCTTAAGTATAGAAAACTTCACTGAGCTCAAATCAGGAACAGAAAGTGGTTGCTGACTCTGGTAAACTTCCGACATCGGTTATTTCCTCCTATCTCATTCTGTGTGACACAAGGACACCACAGTGACCAATTGGTTTGTTATACAGATCGAACTTTATATGAGTATGAGGAAGACCTTTCTATGAATTAGAGTTGTCCAAAGTGTAGCAGGTTGCCTCTTGGGGTACTGAGTTCCTTGTCACCGAAAGTGACAATTTCTTGGTATATGCAGTGTTTGGTATGTGTTTGCCAGGTAGAGGGATGGGCAGAAGGACAGCTAGATGGATGGCTGGATAGACGGATGGATGGATGGATGATAAAGAATATTTGTGTTTCTTCAGCACACATACACTCACCCATAAAATGAGGGATCTATTAGGAATCTCACAAAATTATTTCAAGGATTAAATAAGAAGATACATTCTGCCGCAGTCTTGGCTGGGCACAAGATCACGAGCCACTCACAGCTTTGTAGATTCAAACAGCAATTCTTTATTCCCGAACTCACACCGGCCCTATACAAACACATCCTGGGGAAATCCAAGTTCTGCCGCCAAATTCACGTCCCAAAATACTTTCTCAATTCCAAATTCCACGAGAACTCAACGGGAACTCAGGCAGCAGGATACGCCCTATTCCCAGCAGCAATAACCTTAAACCTGGAACTGCCTTAAATCCAGATTGTCTTAAACCGGAACGCCCAAAACCCAAATTGTCTTAAACCAGGATACTTCCTAAAACCTGCAGAATACACCCTAAACCTGGATCTACCCTCGTCCTTGAGCAGGGTCACCTTTCTCAAACACACATGCAATGTCACAGCGAATTTCCAAGGCAAGTCCATTTAACATGGGGTACGCTGGCAAGGAAATTTCGATGCGTCATTCCTACTTGGCAATGGCCCTCAGCAACATGCCATGTACCTAGCACAGTATCTTGCATGCAGTAAACTGCCCATTGAAAGGAACAATTATTATTTTAATTTGTATTATATTCTAAAAAGGAATTCCTTACACTGTACATGTGAAGAGGGTAGATGAGATGATATGTGAACTTGAGATGTGCAGTTTCTATGACAGCCCCTTCATTCCTGTTCTGTCTCCCTGTGCTTTGCCCTGTACCTTTCTGAAAGAAGTTTTTCTTCCTGTCCCTTAAGCCATGTTCCTTGACATGGTGGGTTGACTAGTATACTTCCTATGGTGGCAACAGGTTCTATCCCAAATAACAGTCTTTATTCCTCCTCCTCCTCCTCTTCCTCCTCCTCCTCCTCTTCCTTCTCCTTCTCCTCCTTTTTGGCAGTGCTGGGGATGGAACCCGGGTCACGCCAGGTAAGCACTCTATCACTGAGCTACATCCCACACCCACCTTTTTGTTTGTTGACATCAAGACTATGACTTGGAACCTGTGGACTTAAATTCCACCATTATTTTCAAATGACTCTTATTTGCTTCTTGTATTGGATACATTTGTGACAGGCACACAAAAGACTTCACCCACAGCAGAGTGAAAACTCTCCAAGAATTTTCTTTAATAGCCTCTTGGCACAGAGCTTGGCCACAGCACATGTATGATGGGGAGGTCTAACTATGCCACTGCTCTCTGTCGAGATGATTTGCATAACTTGCTTATGACTACTTTTGTCAGTCACGTGGCTTTTTTGGAATAGCACACTGCATGTTGAGGTTCCTGCGTGCTCATGGTAATGCGTGAGTCACCTGCTGTTTTCAAACTCGTCATTAAGCATCATTGTCATGCTTGCATTACGTCCTCCATAACAGGAGCACACTCGGCCATCCCATCTGCGGCCCTTTACCCCTTGAGGCCTTGCAAATTGGCCTCACAGTCATCACTGAGGATGGCTGTATTCTAACTTATTAATGGATTAAAAGGAAATCATAACCTTTTAGGACTAGAGAAGAGCTGCTATCCCTAAGTTACATAGCTAAGTGACTGCCATCTCAAAATATTTTCCCTATCCCCAAGGCATCCTGAGAAGGGCTGGAGAAGGTCATTGGGAAGGTTCACCCACTCCTGTGGGAATGTCCTAAAAACACATGCCTCCTTCTACTGGCTTCCTAGGTGTGCCATGACAAATCACCTTAAACTTGGTGGCTGAAAACAATGTGGGTTTACTCTTTCAGTCCTGGAGGCCAGAAGTTTGAAATCAAAATGTCAGCAGGGCTGGGCTCCCTCCTCTGAAGGCTGTGGGGGGAGAACCTTCCCCTGCTTCTTCCAGCCTTTGGTGGCTCCAGACATTCCTTCCTTGGTTTGCAACTATATAATTCTAATCTCTGCCTGTGCTCACATCCCCTTCTCCTCCAATTGTCTCCTGTCTCTCATCTGGACATTTATTGTTGGGTTTAGGGACCACTGAGGTAATCAAAGATGATTTCCTCTCAAGATCTTAGAGTTGATGACATCTTCAAAGGCCCTTTTTCCCCCAATAAGCCATATTCTCAATTGCGGGATTAAAATGTGGACATACACTTAGAGAAGCCGTTATTTTACCCACTCTATCCCCCAACTTATATCCATATATATGGGACCCTCCAACTATTTATGGAGAGATTTGTTTTTATCCTCTTGGAAGATGCAAAGTACAGGCAAGAAGAGTTAGAATAGGCAGCCTTCCTCCATGGCCATCATTTACTTCTATGAGGGGTTTGGTACTCTAAGACCTAATGAGTTCTTCTAGTCAACTCTACTAACTCTAAGGATATATTGAGAAAAATCAGCATTGGCTGTGTTGTATTAGTAGGTGAGTAGAATCCTGGTTAAGGAAGTGATCACTCTCCTTAATTCTGAATCCACCAAACCACAATAATTATGGTTCACTTCCAGGAGCCATGTTTTCAAAGGGAACCTTAACAAACTAGAATCCTTTTCTACTACTTGGCTACCCAGGAAATCAGCTGGAAGGACTAGAGATGAAAGGAAAAGACAGAGGAGAAACCACCAAACGCTGTCTTTAATGCGGGGGACGGGGGGAGCTGTCACATTTGAGGTAGTCAGTGTGACAGATGTTATGCTGAAAGGCAGAACACAGGCCAAAGGTCAGAGTAACAAGAAGGAAGCGTCCAGCTTTTGGGAAACTGACGTCCATCACCAACAGTGTGTCAGCAAAAGTTGGTAGGTCATCCCTTAGATGTTTTGGAAGAGCACTTCCCCATTTGGTAAGAATCTAAGATCCTTACCTAACTCAAAATCCTATGACTGCTAAATAAATAATTTTAAAAGCTCAACTCGTCACATGTGGACACCAGACACTAATGGGTACACTCCTCTTCCTTGAGTGGTACATTTGCTCAGGTCTCTGCACTCACTCAGATTTCTTCCCATCTGTCCAAATTCCATTTTCCTTCATAACCTTTCCTATGAACCTTCCCTAGCTGCTCTGGGCCACACTCCGGGCCTCTCTCTTGTTCCTTCTCCAAAGCTTATCTATTTATGGCTCCTACCTTGGCGGACCATCCTGTTGCCATTTGTAATGTTTTACCAGTTTTCCGGGTTTGTAAACTCTATTTTCTCTACTTAGATTTAAACTCAGTAAAGCTGAAATCGAACTCCCTTTGGAAGCTCCCACTGAGTTTAAGACAAATGCCAGGCATAGACCAGGCCATCAGTGAACACCTGTATAATGGAAATAGCAGGAAGACATTGAGAATTCAAATATCTTTCTTCATCTCATTTTTCTCTCCATAAAACTTAGTTATCTGATTTTTAAAAACCCAGAAGTACTTCCTGAGGGGAAGAAGGCCAGTGTGCTTGCTTCTTTCCAATGCTTCTCCTCTGACATCAGCTCCTTCCAGGGTCCTGTGCTGACTGCGTGGACAGAGTGCTCAGTCAACGTAAAACACTCTGCCTTCATTTTTATTGTTGGCTCTTTCACCATGTTTATAGGCTAGGAAATAGAAGGACATCTTGTCCAGTAGAGCTTTCATAGACAAATCCCAAGAATGAAGGGTGTTCCACCCCAGGGAGGGTGGTAAAATCCAACAGGAGAGGCGAAGCTCTTCTCCAACCTACTTCTGAAAGGTGTTTCCTGGCTTCTAAAACTCGAATCTGATTGGTTAGTCACTTGGGAGTCTTTTCGCTTAACCACTTCCCTTGTTTTTCCCACTTTATGAATATCTGGGTTCTCGGTTATTGACTCCAGATGTGTTACATTGTCTCCTTTTAGTTCAACTCTCCTATAATTTCCTGACCTAATTCTGATCACCGTAAAGATACGCCCCCCTCCTTATTTCTGCTGTCCTTTCTAGCATTGGAAACACTATGCAGGTGAATGTCATTAACACATCTCGTTAATGAGTCACTTATTCTCTCTTTGAGGCCATGGATGTAGATGTTAAGCAGACACAAAGCTAACCACAACCTTTGTAGCAGCCTGTAAGCACCTGCTCCCTATCTTCCTCTGCAGTGCACATGTCCCCTCAACATGCACACACAGCCCCCTGCCACCACTGCAACCCTGGCTCTTGGTTCAAAGGCAGTTCATATCCCGTGTATGACCTTTTTATTTCTTTTCTTTTTTTCCTGTAGGTACTGGCGATTAAGCCCAGGGGTGCTCTACTACTGAGCCACATCCCGAACCCTTTTTATTTTGAAACAAGGTGTTTAATCAGCTTTGCATTGTTGTGACCAAAATATGACTTAAAGGCAAAAAGTTTATCATGGCTCATGGTTTTAGAGATAGGCCGACTCCATGACTCTAGGCCCAAGGATGAGGCAGAACATCAGGGTGGAAATGTGGCAGAGGAGCACTGCTTCATTCATGGCAGCAGGAAGCTGAAAGAGGGAAAGGCAGAAGGAGCCCAGCAGGAAGATGGCCCCTCACAGGGCAAGCTCCTGCGACCCACTCACTTCAGTCATACCCCACCTGCCTATGGTTACCACCCAGTGAACCCATTCAAACTAGGATGGACTGATTAGGTTACAGCTGTCAAGGGAGCTTTGGGGGACACCTCATACCCAAACATAACAAGGTTCTCACTAAGTTGCCCAGGCTGGCCCCAAACTTCTGCCTCAGCCCCCCAGGAGTTGGGATTTCAGGTATGTGCCACCGCTCCTGGCTGTGTGCCCCTTCTTATTCAGATCACTAAAGCATCTAATTCTTCCTGATTATGTATGAGTCTACAAACTAGGAAACAGCTCACAGAGCATCTGCCTATTTGCTTATGTATTTTAGTTCACAAATGGTATTTATAAAAAAAAAAAAAAAAGTTGTTCCTAGGGATGAGCCCAACTACCATGTATAATCATAAAGATCTATTTTTTAAAAAGTCAATGGCACGGTATTGATACCTTCAAGTCTTACTAAATTTATCTAAAATTTAGAAAATAATTATAAATTTACTTTGTTTGGTAGAAAAAGATAGTTAACCCTAACTTTGGTAATTACTTCTCTCAAATAATATAATTTAGGAATTATGTTTTGGGCCAGGGCAGTGGTGACAGACCATGCCTGAATTACTGAACTATTAGTGAATTATTTTAGAGAGACCAGAACACTGTAGAAAGAATTACTACAGTATTAATACTGGTACTGACCAGTGGGTTTCTGCACAGGTGTATTTCTGCTCAGGACAATGTTTCTGCGATTCTGATCTTTGCACTGAGGTAATAGACCCAGTGACCAGTATGAAAACAACTATCCAATCTTTCTGACCCAAGGAGTTTCATCCGGATTTTAAAGTATCATCGACAACAAATTGTAACCTCAGATTTTTATTTATTTCTTTTTTGAAATGAGATCTTGTTAAGTTTCCAAGATGGTCTCAAACTCCTGTCTCAGCCTCCTGAGTGGCTGGAACTAGGGGCTATAACATCATGCCCAGCTTTAAGCTCAGAATTTTTTTTTTTTTTTTTTTTTTTGGTACTGGGGATTGAACTCAGGGACACTCAACCATTGAGCCACATCCCTGTGTTGTATTTTATTTAGAGACAGGGTCTCACTGAATTGCTTAGTGCCTCTTTTTTGCTGAGACTGGCTTTGAACTCACAATCCTCTTTCCTCAGCCTCCCAAGCTGCTGGGATTACCGGTGTGTGCCACCGCCTTGCTAAACTCAGATTCTTGAAGGTAACAGTTACCTGTAAAAGCATCTGGGATAGTGTTAGTCTGTGTGTGTTTGAAACACACTGTAAAACCTTAGGCTGTTTGAAGGGATTAAAAGATTTTGAACAACTTGAAGTAAAAAAATGACAAAGCAAACATGACTGTTGCGCAGTCACACTGTGTGTCCAGGGTTGTGCTCTGTGCAGCGTCCTGGCGGAGAGAACAGTTGATTTCATGACTGGGCTCTCAGATATGCATGAAGCACAGCTCTGACAGCCTCCAGTTGTTCCTTGATCTTTATAGGCACCTGGCTTTAGATTGCACCTTCTTTCACAGGGTCCTGAAGCGGGTCATTCCCTCTGCCTCATGAACCCTTCAGCAAACTGCTTACCTGGCATTTCTGTCAAGTGTAACCATAAGGTGGAACCACAATCAGGTTAGACGATGGTTAAAGTTTAGTGGCACATCTGTGAAGCAGTGGCAATTCTGTGGTTTTTGACATTGCACCTGGCTGGCATCCAGGTCAGGTGAAAGGAAAATGTGGAGACCCATAAAGGTGACTGATATCCCAGCTGGATCCAAGCTACAGTTTTGACACATTATGCTCTCTACCTGGGATTCTAAAACTAATAGTGACAATGTCATGGTTAAGGTGAGGCAAACCAGGTGACCCACCTTGGGATGCAAAATTGAAGTTACTAAAAAAATTCAATCGTGATTTTAGTGAAATCTTTTTAAAAATCAAAATTAATGAAAAAAACCAAAAAACCAATGATGAACAACAGATCAAAATTTTAAGGAGAAGATCAAGCTAGGGTGTGGTGTTGTACATCTGTAATCCTAGACTCAAGAAGCTGAGGGAGGAAGATGGCAGGTTCAAAACCAGCCTCAGCAACTTAGCAAGGCCCTAAGCAATGTAATGAGACTCTGTAAATAAAAAAATTAAAAGGGCTGGGGATGTGACTCAGTTAAGTGTTCTTGGGTTCAATCATAGTACCAAAAATAAGAAATAAAATTTTAAAAAATAAGGAGAAGATTCATAAGGTAAGGTGATTTAAAATGGAAATATTTAAGATGATTGCTTAGTCAAGAGAAATTGTCCAACATGGCATGTCCTCAAAAGTGAGATAAGCAGGGCTGGGGATGTGGCTCAAGCGGTAGCGCGCTCGCCTGGCATGCGTGCGGCCCGGGTTGGATCCTCAGCACCACATACAAACAAAGATGTTGTGTCTGCTGAAAACTAAAAAAATAAAAATAAATATTAAAAAATTCTCTCTCTCTCTCTCTCTTTAAAAAAAGTGAGATAAGCAAAGAGGATATTTCAATATTTTGAAAATATTGATGAGTTTGCTTCTTTTGCAAATCAGGAAAGTAAAACTATCTTAAAAATTCTGTTTTTAGTATAAGTAAATGTCTAAGCTTTAAGTTACATGTTTTAATATACCTACTTTTCCTATTTCCCTCATTTTTTCAACTACTTTAATGATCTGGGAAAAAATAACTTTTAGAAGGACACAAAAACATGTATATTGAGACATGTTTTTTTCCTTTCACCTCTAACTGCAGTTTGGCTTAGCACAGCGCTAATGGGAAAAATATGTCTGTTATTTGGAATATATTCAGTGCATCTTTCTGAACATGCTTTTCATGGCAAAGAAGAATTGCCATAAGCAAGGCTTTCCAGCAGAAAAGGGGAAGGGGACACTGTTGTTGACCAGGGTGATTAGCCTACCTCCTCAGACACTTTCTTTTTCCAATATTTGTGTATCGATTTCTCTTTTTCTTATTTTGGAAGAGGTGTTCAGAGCTACAGGCTTCCAATTCTTCCTATTACTCTCCATTAATTGCCCCTGACCTATCACTTTTTTAACTTTTTCTTTTTATTATTGAATTTCTGTGAATATCAATCTGTATTTGTGCTCTGGGTGGGACAACTAATCTGTAGTTGACTGTTTGTTGACTTGGTCTCCAGTTCTGTTTTCCTGTGCTGTTTATCATGTCAGTACATTTTGGAAAGAGATTTATCAGAATTAAGGAATGCTTACAAACACATAGGAGTGCTCCAAATTCCCCAAATTCCATTTGTTCTAGGGAATGAGGATGCACTGTGGATTCCAATACTAAACTGTTTAGCCATTGAATACTTTTTTGTGTTTATCTAAATCCACCTAAACCACAAACATCTTTGCATTTTCTAAAGCTGTGTTCATAGCTCTTGTTTCTGCTTTTAAAAGTCTAAACATTTCTCTGTCATATTACCCTTAAGATGTGTATGGATGGATGGATGGATGTACGCACGTACACACATGGGTAAAAAAGTAGAGAGGTTGTTGACCTCAATATCTGCTGGATGATTGGTCCAGGACCCTGTGAATACCCAAATCTGCTCAAATTTCTTAGATAAATGTCACAATATTTGCATATAATCATCTTACATCTTTCTGTACATGCTGAATCGTCTCTAGATTATTTATAATACCTAATCTAAAGCTATGGAAAAAGTTATTATACTCTGTTTTTAAGGAATAAAGATAAGGCAAAAAGTCTGTACGTGTTTAGAATTGACACAAAAAGTCCGTAGTATTTTCTATCCACAGTTGATTGAACCCATGAATCTGTATCCCTCCCACACAGAGGGTTGACTAACACACACACACACACACACACACACACACACACACATGCGGGGCATGTACACACATATTTTCTTTTTGTGTCCCTTGTAGCCAGGAATCATTTCCTCCAGGCCTCAGGGCAGCATCCTGCTCGGCCGGCTCAGGAGCAGCCAGGTGTGCCACTGGTACCAAGCAGGCAGGTGGAGCCTAGGCTGGCTGCCGTCAGACACAGGAATCCGAGGTGTGTCCTGAGGTTGTGGAGCTCACCTTACCCATGCCTTGTGGGAGGGACCCTGATAAGTCAGGGAGCTGGTGCAGGGTGGCTGTAGAATCTAGAAACCTGAAAAAACATTGGATGAACGTAGGGCTGATCTGCCTGGAAGAGGGCACGCGATGGGTATTGGAATACTTCAGGACTTAGGATAACGCTGGTACTCATTCATGGAGGGCGGTGGGGGAATTATATGGAGGCAAAATTTTGCCCAATATGTGAACTTTTCCCCACACTACGACTGTCCAAAGGCAGAATAGTCTATTTTATGAAGTAAGAAAGACCTGCTTCAAGATAATCCCAAAAACTTCCTTTCAACTCAGAGTCTCTGGCTACAATGTTTCATTTTTAATAAGGTTAAAGCACCAAAGCAGGACTTGCTGTCATCAGTGTGGGGGGATGGATTCTTTTGAATAATATGGAATCCTCTTTACTGGTCGGAAATGGGCACTCAGGCAACAATATCAGAGAAGCTTTAGGGTCAAATCCGGTTTTTCAATAGGAGGAAAATACGAAATTATTAGTGACAACTGTATCAGATAACCATTTTCTGTAGTCAGGATGTACTGGAAAGGAGAATTAGCAGGACAATAGCACCCCCAGGGACCCCATTGTTCTAAAGGACCTTATACAGAAATCTTCTCCTATCAGGCAGGCTAGATTTCAAAGGCTGTTCTTAAATCTGTTTAGTGCAAGTGACAGTTTCCACACAATCTCCAGGGACCCTCTAGGTTGCAGACAGCACCAACTCACTTTTGCTCTGGGATGCACCTTCATTGTCAGTCAGGGCTATGGTTTGAGTGTCCCTCAAACATACATTGACATTTAAGTGTTGTGTGATAGTAGTAAGAGAAGAGAGGTTCATGAACATGGGCCTTCAGGAATGGCCAAGGCCGGTCTCTCTGGAGGGACTTGGTGATAACTGGATGAAGTTCAGTCCCCATTCGCGTTCTTTCTTGCCTGTCTGCATGTTCTGGTGCATGAGGCCCTGGACAGGCACAGGTGCCTTGCTCTGGCACTTCCCAGTCTGTGGTATTCTGTTGTAGCAGCAGAAAGTGACTGAGACAGCCAGGAAGTTCAGAGTGTGAAAAACAGGCTTCTGTCCAGGTGTCAGACCCCGAAATGATGGGAGGAAGCACCTGTATTCTTTATGCTTCTTCCTGGCACTTCTCAGCACTACATTGATGGCTTTGATGACACATTTCTATAAAAATCACCTTCAGCTTCTGTCCTGCTCCAAATTAGAAGGGCGGGGAGAGAGTTGTGAAGGCACAGTAACCCTGAAAGTGCGACCCCGTACACACACACACACACACACACACACACACACACACACACACACACACACACATACACTTGAGGTTGGCATAGGCTCTTCTGCTTCACTCTAAACTGCAGAAAGCCCCGTGACAGTCTCTCTGCTTCCTTTAGCCAGAGCCAGAAGTGCTGCAGCCTGACACATCAAGTAAATTGAGATGGTCTCAAAGCCAACAGGCCCTCTCTCAGTATTTGGGGCGGAAAATAGTTTACTTGTTACATCAGTGATTTTTGATCAGTTCCTCTCCACTCATCAGCAAGGCTCCTCTGTGTCTAAAAGCATGCGACATCATCTGTGTTTATAAGATAGAAACTGGAAAGATGAACTGCCAGGTAAATGATATTGACCTCTGTTTAAACGTCTACCTAGTTCTTTGCTTTAGAGCACAAACTGCTGCTTCAGTCGATCTCCTCATCATCTGTTTTGATTCACAAAAGGCTTTATTTAGTCTAGAGTAAATTCAGAAAATCTATGCATCAGTGTTTATATTAAAAAATACATTAAGAAACTGGTTTACCATATGGGTAAGTGCCAGGGCCTTCAACTACTCTCAGAAACAGAAAGGAAGAGAGGAAGGAGAGAGGAAGAAGGGGAGAGAAGGGGAAAGAAGGAGGAAGAGAGAGGAGGAAGAGACAGGATGGGAAGAGAGAGGGGAAGGGAGAGAAGGGGAAGGGAGGAGAGGCAAGGCCTGCAGTTGGGGCTGAGGCCATGTTTGCTTCCCCCTCCCTTCATTCCATCTCAGATCATTCCAGGGCTCAGTAGAGTCAAGGAATCTTCTTCTCCCAAGATCTTCCCTATATCTACTTACAGTGGGGCCTAAAGAGACATAAAACCTTCTAACTTCCCAGACCTTTTGCATTGAATTAGTTACACTATTGGGGTTCTGAGTGGTCAAGAAAGGTGCTGGGAGGTGAAGTGGTGGAGGGAGAAGACAGTCCTGCCTGTTTGGTTCCCTTTTGGGTGTGACTGGCAAATTGCGTATGTACCACACTTTGGTTTCCTTGTCAGTTAAATTAAAAACAGAAACTCCTGGGGGTTTGTGAGGATTAAATAATATAATAAGGCCCCTTAATACAGTCCCCAGCACATGGAAAATGCTCAAAAAAACTGTTAGGAAGCAAAGAAAAAAGAAAGGGGTGGATTCCAGACATCCTGTTTCTGAAAGATACTTTACACTAGTCTGGTGAGTTACAATTTTTATTTCTTAAACCTCAAAGAAAAATTTTTTTAAATTTTTAGTTGTAGATGGATACAATACCTTTATTTTGTTTATTTAGTTTTATGTGGTGCTGGGGATGGAACCCAGGGCCTCACACATGCTAGGCAAGTGCTCTAGCACTGAGCTACAACCCCAGCCCTCAAAGAGAATATTATGAGGAGTATTAATGTGTCAGTGAAATACAGGCTGAGCCGAGCCTGGCTGGGGAGAAGTGCTCTGTTAGTTAGGTCTGCATCACTGGAATGAAATACCAGAGGCAATTACTTACAAAGGGAAACGCGTTGTCTTGGCTCATGGTTCTGGAGGTTCCAATTCAAGATCACATGGCCCCATTGCTTTGGGCCTCTGGTAATGGTGGCACATCATGATAGGAGCCTGTGAACTGCTCAGATCATGAACCAAGAAACAGAGAGGCCAGGGTCCCACCTGGCCCTTCAGGTGCGTACCCCCAGTGACTTCCCAGGAAGCTCCACCCCCTCCCAAGAGCACCACCCTGGAGAACAGGCCCTTCACCCGTGTACCTTTGGAGGATGCTCATCCAAGCCAAGGGTTCTCCTTGTCTCCTCCTACCTCCACTCTCCTAAGGAAGCTGAGGCATCTGACACCTTTTAGAACAGTTTAAATACTAAAAGTCTGCTTCCAGCCACCTTTCCATTGATAAAAGAATGATTCAGAAATGTGAAGTTATGTTTCCAGTGATAGCACCGGAGTTACAGACCCATTGCTATTCCAGACTTTCCCAACAGCCAGAGAGAAGGGACAGACAGGACGGGAGTACGTGGGAGTATGTGACCAAGGTCTTCCAGAAAACCCTCACAAGCCCCAGAGCTTCCGTTCACCATCTGTGAACGATAGCCTTTTGGGTGGCCTGTTTCCATTTTCTTGTTTATTTTTAACTATTCCTAGTGTCACTGAAAGCATTTCCGGTGAGGTTCCAGTACCTTCTAGCAGCCTTGAGGACAAATGGCAGCTGTGCAGGCTCCCAAGAAATCTGACTGAAAACTTCATCCCTTCTCGCACCCCCTGTCTTTGCGGTCGGTGGTCGCGGCTGACACTGTATCAAATGCTGTGCCTTTTCAGTGTTTTCACCCTGGGGGCATTTTACTTCAACCTCTGGTCCAGAGCGTTCTTCCAGGCATCCTAGCGCAGTTCAAACATGTAAACAACAAAGCTGACTCAATGAAAGTTTGGAGTCCATGTAGTTTCTCTCTGAGATAAGGCGGTGTTTGTACAAACAGCCTCAGACTTTATTTGGAAAAGAGAAAAATATAGCACAGTTTATGCTGTCACGCCATTCCCGCATGCAGCTAGTCTGCATTTAGGTCACTCATGTGTCTTCATGTTCTTGTAGGAAGTTTAAGGTTCTTCTTATTTAGTTTTGGAAAAAAAAGAAGGCTGACTTGGGGGTGAGAGGGAGTTTGGGTTCTTACTTGTCATGAGAGTGGCCCCGGAGGCCTGGTATTACCTGGGCTTCTGTTACTTTTGTGTGTGTCCATTTCTCCTCTGGACTGGGGACTCCCTGAGAGCACACCCATCCTTCATGCCCCTCTCTGAGGTCTCACTCCCAACTCACTCCCAAGCTCACAGATGGTGCTTGCAAAAATATTCATCAACTGACTATCCATGAGACTTCCCATTCACAAATCAAACATGCTGAAAATCTCTGTTATTTGGGGGGCCCGGTCTATATGAGAGGAAAATGCACATTCTTAGAGTATTCTGTTGATTTGAAAATATATATAATTGAATAGAAGAGCACTATTAGAACAAAGCTAAAAAGACCCCTTATGGGAACTGTAGCTTTCAGTTTCTGGTCCAACAGAGGTCAAGTGGAGACACAAAAAATGAATTCTGTAATGAATACATGTAAGAAGAGTAGCTAATATTTATTGAGCATTTAATAAATGCCAGGCACCCATCTAAGAGCTTTGTGAGACAGATCTTGTTTAATCCTCATATCAGTCCTAGAAAGTAGGACTTTATTATTCCCACTTTACAGAAGTGGAAACAGAGGCTGAAGTCACTGGCCCACAGTGGTGGGATTTGAACCCAGGTCGTGTGTCCAGAACGCATAACACCATTGGCAACTGGGCAGATGAGAGGGGGAGGGAAATGCATGCAGAAGGAAACTGTGCTCTTCCCTCAGTAAAAATGCAAAAGACTCTGCACCTTTTCTTTCTTCTCAGATGATTTATTGAAGACTCTGGTTTTCTAGTTTCTGAGTTTTGGAGAAAGATAGGGAAAAGTTAAGAGAAAATCTTCAGTGTTAACTGTTTTATTTCTTATCCTGATGTGACAGAGAATTTTATGCCACTTTGTTTTTAATTTCATTAACATTACATTTCTTCAAGTTTATCTCTTTTAAGCTACAATAGGCATTTCACAGATATTACCAGGTGATTGTTAGTATGGCCACACAAGGATGTCACCAGTACATGTCACTCCCATTGGAGTGGAGGGTGAGACTGAGGCCCATCAAGGCAAGGCCACTTGCCTGTCAGTCACAGAATGGACACTGCTCCATGATTGGATTAGGCCTGAGCTCCTGTCCACTGGTAGCAGAGTCTCATGCTGAGCATCAGTGTTTTGTGTATTGTGAAGCAAAGATGAACCATTTTGTTCTCTTCCAGGTTTGCAGATGGCACCTAGGAGATCTTGACTTGTCCTGAGGAAGTATTGTTTTACTGGATTTACCGTCCAGCTGTTACCCAATTGACCATGATCCAGCCAGACTCCGTTGATGACCCGGATTCCAGCCCTTACCCGCTATGTGTGGTGTGCGGCCAAGCCCACTCCCCCGAGGAAAACCACTTCTATACCTACTCTGAAGATGTGGACGATGACCTTATCTGCCACATCTGCCTGCAAGCTTTGCTGGACCCTTTGGACACTCCCTGTGGACATACCTACTGCACCGTGTGCCTCACCAACTTCCTGGTGGAGAAGGACTTCTGTCCCGTGGATCGCAAGCCTGTGGTCCTGCAGCACTGCAAGAAGTCCAGCATTCTGGTCAACAAGCTGCTCAACAAGCTGCTGGTCACCTGCCCTTTCACAGAGCACTGCTCGGAGGTGCTGCAGCGCTGTGATCTCCAGCACCACTTCCAAACCAGGTCAGTCCTGCCCTTTGCTAGCTTGCAAACTCTTCTGAGGGGATGCAGTGGGCTCTGTCTCCTGAGGGACAAGGCTTTCAGGGCGCTGGGTGCCCCATGGGATGCTGCTCCTCTCTTTTTCTTTGCATTCTTTGCATTCAAGAGAGATGCATTCAAAATAAGAAACATTCTAGGTGTTTAGGGCTGAGAATCAGTGTGAAGAAATGGTACATGGAGAGTTGTGTTGTGTGCATGTATGTTTATGGTTTTTCTTTGAAATTGTGTTAAAGTATATAGAGCATAAAATTTACTATTTTTAACCATTACTGAGTGTGCAGTTAAGTGGCATTAAGTGCTTTGTGCAGCTATCACTACCGTCCATCTTGGGAACTTTCACATCTTCCCAAATTGCCACTCTGCACCACTGAATGAGAACTCCCTGTTCTGCCTTCCCCGGACCCTGCAGCCGCCCCTGTACTTTCTCTGAATTTGACTGCCCTTAAGTACCTCATAGAAATGAAAACATATACTACTGTCTTTGGGGACAAGCTTGCTTCATGTCTATGTTTTGAAATGTGAAAGATACTGGAAGGAGCTGCCGAGAAAAAGATTTCCGGTGGGCATGACTTCTTTTTTTTTTTTTAACCTTAGGGGGAAAAAATATCTCCCAGTTTCACCCAGGACTATTAGAATTTCCTCTACACTAGAATTGACAATTGCCTAACTGAGAAGATAAACTTTGGCCCTCCAGGAGAACAGGTTCTGCTAACTTTAGGGCCAAGGAGCCCACACTGTTGGCAGTCTTACAGCTGCTCCTGCTGCTGGTGGCTGGCATCACCTACTCCACCTGTCTGCCACTTCATTGTCATGTTCTGGGCAGTCCTTGTGGGAATGGCCTCACGGGCAGGTGGCCCTGATTTTTGTTCCACATGAGGGACTCTCCTAGGACATTGAGGGTGCTTAATCAAGGGTGAAAATAATACCACAATTATTTTGTAAGAGGAAATTTGGTGCCTGGTGTTTATCTTGGATTGGATTCTGCTGTGGCCAGAGCAAGGGCAGGTGCAGGTATTCTTGTAAAGGTCATTTGCCATAGGTCACAGATGTGTCTTTGTTTTTTGGGTCATACATAAATTCTCTAACATGAAGATTTGTATCAAAAGCAAGGACCTGAGCATGATGCTTAGCTCATGTTTCCCATGCTAATTATGCCAGTGAACTCATTTTTTGAGCCAAATGCTTCTTACTTGGGTTTGCAGGAGACAGCTGGCTATCTGCAAATGCTGGGGTGTAGACTAGAATACCCCACCTCCCCAATTCCCCAGAAGAAGAGTGGCCAAAGGAGAAGGAGGAAGGGGATCTATTTGTAACCTTTGCTGGACATTTTGCCTAGGTATGAAGGCACCCAGTAGATGCTGACAGGTGCCGGTCCACACAAGGCCAAGACCAGGACCACACTGGGTGGGAAAGTGAGGAGCATGAGGAGAGAGAGTCCTGATGGAGCTCCACTGCCCACACCCCATCCCATTCCCAACACGTTGTAACCTGCATATTTGTGTGGGCAGTGGTATTAGTTCCTTGTTGCTGCTGTAACAATTCATCATAAATTTGTGACTTAAAACATCTCAAATTTGTTAGCTTAAGTTCTGAGGGTTTGGAGTCCAGCACTGGCTTTACCAGACCAACCTCAAGGGGTTGGCCCAGCTGCTTTCCTTTGGGCCCTAGGGAAGGATTCCTTCACTCACGCTTCCCAGCTGCCTGCCACGGCTTGTGGCGCCTTCGACCATCTTGAAAACCAGCCACACCGTGTCTTCCAGTTTCTCTCTCTGACCCCTGCTTCTGTCAAGATATCTGTGACCCTGACCTTCCCACCTCCCATGTGGGGCCCCCCTGGATCACCCAGTGTAGTCTCCTCATCTCCTTCACTGAGTCACTTCTGCAAGGTCCCCTCCACCCTGTGAGCATGATCCTGTTCACAGGCTCTGGGGATCCGAAGGTGGACACCTTTGGGGCTCGTCACTCTGCCCACTCCAGGAGTTACGAGAGAGTGAAGGAAAGAAATGGAGGCCCTTTCTGGGGAGAGAGTGAAAACACAGCTCTTCCTCATGCCTTCTCAAGAGCTGATT
This sequence comes from Ictidomys tridecemlineatus, assembly GCF_052094955.1. Lineage (NCBI taxonomy): Eukaryota > Metazoa > Chordata > Mammalia > Rodentia > Sciuridae > Ictidomys > Ictidomys tridecemlineatus. The sequence continues at coordinate 38,973,186 of NC_135485.1, read as the reverse complement.
TGGGCTGAGAGTGAGCCGAAAAATAGGGGTGAGATGGCACATGGATTTGAGAGTGAGGCCAGGGAAGAGGCTGGGAGGAGGCTGTCAGACACCTGTGGAGCTCCAGGGAGAGAGGACAGCTGCCCCCAGCCGAGCAGAGAGCATGCACCAGCCACACAGCAGCATGACCCTCACACCCCAGGGAAGCTCGGGAGAGAGCCCTGCCCACCTGCCGCTCAGCTGATAATGATGTGAACATCAGGAAAACAGCAGCGAGGAAGGAACCCCAAACTGACAGAAATCCTGTCACCTCTCTGAGCTGTGGCCAGAGTCCTTCACAGGTCCCCGGGTGGCTCTTTGGGGGGGGGGGACAGTTCCCACCTCAAGTAGGTGTAGGCTTCAACATCTACTCTTGAACCTCTCCACACTCTGGACTCTGGCTGCCTAAGTAGGTCAAAGCCAGCATTTCCCAAAATATACCCTGTGTGTTAGTCATCAAATGCTGAATGCACCCCCCACCCCTCTAGTCCCTGGACACTTCATTGGCAAGAGCTAAGAATCTGGAGATCACCTAGAACCTGACTCTGGATCCCTCCTGGGCCTTGACAACCTCTTCCTCCCTTAAGGGAGAGAGTAAGGAGGCTGTGATCAATACCTCTGCAGCCCTTTGAACTGGGAAGCTAGGAGGTGCCCAGGGGACCTGCAACTTCTTTACTTTTCTATAGGAAGCCTCCAACCTGCTAGGAGTATTGTCATACACGTGTGCTTTTGTTTATAAATTTTACATTTTCTTTAATATCATTTTATTCAGTAAATAAGTTTTCAATGTTTATTTTTTTCATTGACTAATACAAATTATGGTGTCCAGCACCGAGTTATAAAATGTGTATTGTGCAATGGCTTAATCACGCTTCTTTAGGTGCATTACCTCACAGATTTATTTATTTTTGTGATAGAAACACTTAAAATCTAGTCTTAGCAATTTTCAAGTTTACAGAGCATTAGCAATGTTAATGTGGATCTCTTGAACTTACCTCTTCTGCCTAACTGAAAGTGACCAACAGCAGGCTTGAGTTGGAGTACGGGCAGGCAGCATGGTATTTTTAAACAAATGCTGCCTGTTTTCTCCAGGATTCATGTCATTTATAAACAGTGCTGTCTCCCTACTTTAGAACCTGAGTTGAATATAAATCCTGAGCAGAACCTTTAGGCCTGGCAGGGGGTATGCATGACTGGACGGCTCATGGGCTACATGGACAAATCTTTCCGATTTCACACTAGAGAGCTCTTCTCTGGGAGTAACCCTGAGCATGTGAGCTAGCATTTGGAATCTTCTGGCAAATTCTGTTGACTTCTACCCTCTTAGAAGCTTGCAGACTCCCATGACATGGGTCTTCTGCAGGGAATTCCCAGCAGGTTGATAAGTTTGTTGAGTTGAATGGCAGCTTCCTAACCAAAACACACTGCCAGGGGACATAGTGGGGCCAGTCCAGAGGGTCCAGCCAGTACATCTTTCTCTATGCAGACCATCTGTGAGACAGAGCATGGTGGCAAAGCTTTTCCTTCCTCCATCCTGATTGAGGCTCATCCTGGGCCCTGGACCATATCTGCCTTGTGTAATACCATCATCTGCATTTATGATATTTATCAATAATCCATACTAGGCCATGCTCTGGATGAAAGAGAAATCTACCCAAGCCATGATTTCTGCCTCTGAGGAAATAAGCTTTTAAAGGTAAAGAAGCTGAAAATGCACAGACATTAGGTTGTTTCACAGGGCAAGTCACATTGCACTTCAATTTCTCTTATTCTCTAAAAAATGAGAGATAATAAAGCTGACCCTCCTTAAGTACTTGAATAAAAAGATCATTGTTCAGGGTTTTGAAAGGAGTGGGGGATGGAAATGTGATATAATTGGCCCAAGACACACCTGGCTGCAGGTTCTCTGAGAATATTTCCTTGATTAACTTTGCACCCAATGTCCTGGGAGTTTCCTTCTCCAAAGTTCTGCCTGGAACCTGCGTTGACCTTTGCCCTTTTCTGAAATGTGTTCAGTACAAGCCGGGCTCAGGCAGCTCTGTGGCAAGGGGGGATTTCACTTGGAGGAGAAGAATTCTAGGGGAGAATCGCCCCTGGACAGGTTGGTATACTTCGAGTCTTAGTCATTTCAGCCTGGCTGAACACCTGCACAACTATTGTGCTTCGGCACACATGCTTACCACACCTCCTGACCATGAACCCAGCCTCCTCTTGGCCTCTACCTCACCCCTGTGCAGTGAAGAGGAAAGAAATAAGAAAACAGGAGGTGATGGGTGATGTCCAAGGTGACATTTAAGGATAAATAGGACAACAGTAGGGGCTGTTTACTGGCAAGGAAGCCAGAGAGCACCCGTGATCATTGGATTATGATCACTGGAAGGTGGGGCTTTAGTCCCAGGGTATTGTGCCAACTGAGATTACACCTGGTGGGTGATGGTGCATCCGGGTTATATGGGTTTAACCAGGTAGCGGTTTTATTTTTCTCATGTAACACCAAGTGTTTTAGTCAGCTTTCTTGCTGCTGTGACTAAATGCCCTGACAAGAACAAGTCTAGGGGAGAAAAAGATTATTTTGGGGCTCACAGTTTCAGAGGTCTCAGTCCATAGACAGCAGTTTCCATTCCTTGGGGCTTGAGGTGAGGCAGAACATAATGGCAGAAGAGAGTGGCCGAGGGAAGCAGCTCACAACTTGAACAGGAAGCAGAGAGACTCCACTGGCCAGATACAAATATATAGCCCAAGGCCATGCACCAGAGACCCACCTCCTCCAGCCATACTCCACCTGCCTTTAGTCACTACTCAGTTGATCCCACCAGGGATTAATTCACTGATTGGGTTAAGGCTCTCCTAACCCAATCATTTCTCCTCTGAACCTTCTTGCATTGTCTCACACATGAGCTCTGGGGATACCTCACATCCAAACCGTAACACAAGTCTTGTGGTGGGAAGCCTAGGACCAGAATGATGTGGCCATGTTGCCACCAGGAATCCAGGCTCTTTCTGCTTTTCAGTTAAGTCTCCCTCCTCAAGTTTGTCACCTCATGATCTCAAAAGACAAGGAAAAACACCCAGTGTGCAAACCGAGGCACTCCTTTAAATAGCTTTCTGGGATGCCTCTGCTTAGTATTTTCTCCTTGTATCTCATTGGCTAGTATTTGTCACATGACCCATTGCTGAGGGGCTACAGTGAACAAAACCTGGTTCTGTTATAAGAAAGGAGAGATGAGATATTGGATAGGCAATCAGAACTGGCAGCAGAGTGATGTAAAATAACAACTGAAAACAATACTTTAATACTTATATTGCATCCATGTTCATTAACTAGTTTTATCCCCTTGATTTGCAAGATGATGAGTACTCTCTTCTTCTGTAGAGGACCTATTAAATGTCAGGAACCATCTGACATGTTGCCAGAGGTACAACCCAATACCATTATGAAGTCCACAGCCTGTGTTTCAGGTCACGTCACCTGTGAGTTATGAGCTAGGCACTAGCTCTTGGACATTCAAGAACAGCATGTCCCCAGAACTTTGTAAAACTCCACTTTTGGAAAAGACTATATTACATGTCATGTTCCTAATAGTACAGAAGGAAAGAAGGGATGAGAATAATAAAGCCTCTTGGAGATACGTGAAGAGCTGCCAGCTAGGCTCATTCCCTAGTATTAATTACTATTAATAACAATATTCAGTGAGGACTCTGTTCTTTACAGGCATAATCTCATTTCACCTTCATACCAATACTCTGACTTAGTGCTGTTATTGTCTTTCTTTTATAGAGGAGGACATGGATGTTTAGAGAGGTTGAGCAACTTACCCAGAGTCACACAGCTAGTATGTGGCAGAAGCTCAAGCTTCTCTGACTGACTCTAATACCCAAATACCAAACCGGACTTCCTTTTTACTGTTTTTTACCATCTCTGACTCACACTTGCATTCCAGCCTTACTGGAATACAATTCAAATTTGGGCCTCAACAATATTAGAAATTATTATGTCACGCTTTATCAAGGTTGCTTATCTCTGATCTAAATTATAGAAGTTAAATCTGCACTGACCAGGGCTCTATTGTATTTAAACTCTTTGATTCCTGCCTCAGGTCCTTGCAGAACCCCGATGTCAAATTTCTAGTTACACTCTGATGGCAGTTGGTCTCATCCTGTAGACTTCTCTGGTCGTCTTCCTATCAAGGGTAGTTTGTTAGGACTGCTCGGTTGTCATTAGTGTAATTGTCCCTGTGAGCCATCTCTATTAAGATTTAAGCCTCAACGTGGTAAAATGGATTTTAATCTTCTTAAATATGGGACAGAAGGAGGGGAGTCCGGGAGCCTTGTGTCATTCCAGAGCGTAGACACGCAATGAAGTCCGGTAGGACAGCTTCCATAGGCTCCAAGAGCAGATCTTACAGCTGGGGGAGATGATAAGGCCCAGTCCTTGCTGGACCAGGTACTATTAGTCCCATTACAAAGACGAGGTCACTGAGACTCAGGAGCTTCATGAAATGGTCATCCAGCTTGTGACAGAGCTCCATCCTGTTACAGAGGGGGAGGAGGAACGGCGACTCCTTTCCTCACAGATTAGGACCCTGAGTGTTGTTTGGACTGAACTTCACGCCTGTCAGGCCCTTGTCCTCCTCAAAGAGAAGGACACATTCAATTCCTCTACAGAGCCGATTTTTAAAAGTGGCAAGGGAGCACCCCAGCCCTTACACACGTCAGTGCAGTCAGGATGGCGGTTGGTAAAATGTCATCAATACGAGTTCTAGATAGACAGGCAGTGCCCCGGAGGGCGGGGGCTGGCTTGTATCTAAGCCACTCCTGTGTCGCAGCATCTGAGACTCACTTCGAGCTCGGCCCTCCAGGCTGCGTTCCAAAGATGCTGATTTCTTCCGCTGTCTTGCTCCGGCAGACTGTGGGACAGATTTGATTCTTTGCTCATTCACACTGTGGGCTCTGAATATGCCATGCTTCTGCCCTCTTCCGACACGGCTTCACCCCCAGCCTGGCAGCTCCAGGCCAGTGATGTAAATGTACCAGCTGCTCCCCAAGAACCAGTCCGCATCCTGCAGGGGGGCTGGGCCCTCTGCCGGGCATCAGCCTGCCTGCTCTCTGCCTAAGCCCTCTTGCCAACCATGGTGGGTCCCTCCGATCTCCCATCGTCTCATCTGAGAATCAGAGGACATAATCCTCTTACAGGCCCATGATTTATAGCGTTGCTTAATCTAAAGGCTCTAAGTCAGATTCGTTATGATCTACTGATTGTGGGGACATGGACAGGTTTGCTTAAAGGGGCTGGGCTGGCACGGCCCTGCAGCTGTCAGAGGGAAGGTGGCAGGCAGAAAGCGGCACCCTGCTGGGAAGATGAAGGCGCTCCTGCTGCTGGTCTTGCCCTGGCTCAGTCCTGCCAACTACATTGACAATGTGGGCAACCTGCACTTCCTCTATTCAGAACTGTGAGTCCCCTCTCTTAGCCTGCCTGCTGCCTGCCTGTGTTTGTGTGTCGGGGTGTGTGGGGGGGGTGGAACCTGAGTCTGCTCCTGGCTGGTTTGTCCGTTTGGAGGAATTCATTCTCCATCCACTGGACTCGCTCGCGCACGATGCCCCTCCGGCAGCTTGGCCGCTCACTGTGATTTAACAAGGAAAACACCATCTTCCTGGGCGAGGTGCTTTCTCAGCACAGCATTTTTTTTTTTTTTCTGCTTCTGTGCCAACGCGGCTTTTTACATAGTCGGCTTTTTCTCAATAGATGTGTGTTCTGCCCATAAATAGAACCCAAGTAGCAGTTAAGAACAGAGCTGCCATGAATAGCTCTCCCTCCTCCATAGGGTATTTGTAATTGAGAACAGAAATAAGTAAAAAATATATATTTGTTTTAGAGGTTGGGGACATGAACCCTTTATTGAGCCATGCATGGGTCTCCATACCTGAGAACAGGTATAATATCAGTAAAGGAAAAAAAAAAACCCTATGTATAAGATATGTAGGTAGGTAGATAAATAGACAGATGATTGATACACACACACATATCCATTTTATTTTTATTTTTGATCATTTTTAAACACATGGGAAATGTAGAATGATGCCATGAACACCCACATTCCCATCATCTCAATTTAATGATGAATATTTAGCTCCATTTGCTTCATATATTTTATTTTTTTGCTGAAAAAAAAAATGGCCTGGAGTAAATTGTAGCCATCATGACATTTCACCTTGAAATACTTCATTATACATCTCTAAATCAAAGACATTTTTCTACACAATTGATGTCCATTTTATGAGAGGAAATAGCTCATGTCCCCAATCTCTAAAATAAATATTTTTCTGGCTCCTTTTGTTAGTAAGCTTTGAAAGAGGATTGCAGACTGGTGTGAACAGTTTCAAGGGATCACGTAAAAAGTATTGCTGTGTGTACCTTGGTGTTTGGAGCATTTACAAAAATGTATTCCTCCTCGTTAACCAGGCAGGTAAAAATAGCAAGAACTGGTGTAAATGAGAGTCAGTGGGCAAATGAAAACAGGAACTCTAAACAGAGTTCATGGAACCCTGATTAGAAACACATGGTTTGTCATATTTAGATGGTGGTGCCACCCGTGACTAGGTGGTGACAGCTAGTGCCTCTTTTGTAATTAGCTAGACTAACCAATTTGTTTAGCACAGTAGCTGCTCAATAAATGCTTGATGAATAGAGCTAGGTCCTTGGAGACAGCTCATTTGTTTTGGGGACTCTACCTCTCAGCATTATCTGGTCCCCTTATTGGAAAACAATTCCAGTGCACCTTAGATAAGAACTCTCAAAGAGAAGGTGTCTGAAGCCCAAATCATGAGCATGTCTGGGGGAAATGATGCCACTGTGGAAGCTTTTCTAGAAATACATGCTAAATGGATTACCTGGATAATGACAAGGCTCCTCCCTTTCTCCTGAAGGATGCTGAAGAATGGATCTCTGGAGTCCAGTACCAAAGCAGTCCTTCCCATTCCCATGCCCCTCCACCACCCTTGTTAGTTGCTGTGTTGGTTCCAAAGACTGCTGTAACAAATCACCACATGCTGGTTGTCTAGATATTTCTCTTATGGTTTTAAAATCCAAAAGCTTGAAGTCCAGATGTCAGCAGGCACACACTTCCCATAAAAGCTGTAGGGGAATCTAACCCTGCAGCCCAGTTTCTGGTGGCTTCTGCCATTCCTTGGCTTCGAGCTGCCTAACTCTACTCTCCACCTCCGTCTGCACCTGGCCTTCTCTGTGCCCTTTCCAATTCTGTTTATGTCTCCTCCTCTTACAAAGATTTTCATGGTCAGGTTTAGGGCCTACAGGATAATGCTACTTTGAGATCCTCAACTTAATTGCACCAAATAAGGTCGCATTCACAGTTCTGGTGGGCATATCCTTTTCCAGGAATTGGAGACTAGAGGCGAATTCAATCTTCTTCTGTTGCTACCTCAGGGCCTTTCCATTTAGTTACTTCCAGTTTCATAGCCTCATTGAAGAAAGAATTTATCTTGCCTTAACAATTTTCTTTTCTGAAAGTGCATGAATCAAAGGGAACTTTTCTGCTGAATAACTGAGTGAATACCCAGGTCTGAATTGTGACGTGACCAGGAAAGCATGATGCTAGGGAATTGTCCAGGACAGTACTCCCAGATTTATTTGACAGAACTTTCTTAGAAGTTTCCAATTGCTGAGGATGCTTGGTGACGGAATTCCATGAAGCCGCTGCCTGGTGCTGCCGTGATCATTGACAAATCAGTGAATCGATGACACATTTCATGTACAGTGGCTCTAAAGAATATTGGTGCTGTATCCACCCCCTCAGTGGGAGTTACAATCGAATTGAAGAGGTGAAATTTATACACATAAGAAATGGAAACAATGAGCCAAGGCAGAAGGGATAAGCCTTTTCAAAGTAGAGTAGCTAGTCCATTGAGAAGAGGAGGTGGATCTTTGGGATTTGAACTGGAGCTAGGTTAGGCAGAATTAGGAGTAAAAGAGAAAGCATTTCAGGCAGCGTGAACAACATTGGCAGAAAGGTTGAGCGTGGCTGTGATTGTCACCAAAGCTTTGAAAAACAACTTCAAGCAATAAATAGGGCTGCGTGTCCCTGAGTTGAGAGATTTTTCTCTTACCTACTATGGGCCACTGGGATCTTAAAGGCAGGTGAGCTCAGTGGATTTGCCAGGCTTCCTTCTCTTTTCATCTGAGCTTTGAGCCCTGACCTTGGGTGAAACTTGCCCTGTGTCCCCTGTGCTTACAGAGCCAGAGACCCCCCTTGCATTTTCCCTTCTGTCTAAGAAGACACTCTCAGCTTCATTCTGTGGGACCCAACTAGAACACTGAAGCTAGGAGGAAATAGGTTCCAATTTATCATGCAATCCACGGTTCCTAAACTCAGGTATAAGACAAAAGAGATGGTTAGGCCTTTGGTTGATGGAGATATATATATGTCAAAAGTCATTCAAATTCAATTTAAGATAATTTCAATTCAGCAGGTCACTTCTACATGCTTGATTTGGCCTTGAGGCCCATAGTTTATGACCCTGAGCAGCTCCTTCAATAAACATGACCTTTGTCACCTGGTGCCTTGATCCAAAGGAGAGTAAGTTGACAGAAGCAGCCTAAACTAGAGTCTTTGGCGTGGAGTCCCAGACTGTCCAGTAAGGGTCAGGAGCCTGGGATGCTCCAGAGTTCATACAGGGCATGCCATGCCATGGGAAAAAGGGCCAGCTCGTTCACCCTTGAGGCCCTCACCCCCAGTCTCTGCCAGTTCTGATTCTGAATTTCCTAGATCTCAAAGAGAAAGCAGGAAATGAACCTCCTCGTATTTCTGGCCTACTTAGGGCCAGGCAGATGAAAACTTGCAGGTGAAGTCCTTAGAACAGTGTCGGTTAAGAGGAGCACTTCCATCAGAATTGGGGACTGAGTTTGTTTTTCAAATTCAGATTCTTGAACCTTAAACCCCACTAAAATTACAGTCTTTAGGGGTGGGGCCACCATGTTGCTCCTTGAACTCTTTAGGTGACTCATATGGGGCTCACCACTACCAGGCCAAAAGGGCTCCCCAGGTGATTCCTTGACCCTAGATTTCAAGACTCCCTCCCTCCAGCTAAGATGCCAGCATCCTGACTTCCTTTTGAAAATTATTGCTCCTCTCAGTGTATCCTCCTTGCTGGGCATGGTCTTCCCACTCTACCTGGTGAGTTCTTAGGAGGGCTTGAGAGATTGTCACATGCCAAGTTCTGCACTCAATTAGTTAGGTTGAACTGAGTGACATGAATTTGCCTCACATCTTAGCCAATTTGTAGGCATTACAAGCTGTGATAATGGAGACTCTGGTTTGGTTTCTATGGGAGGGAGAGTGGATCTTGCTCATCACAATCCAAGCTAGCCTCAGCTTAATGTCTCAGAAGGCATCTCTGTATTTGAGTAAGATTGTCATTTCCTTGGTCAGTGATCTCCTATACTTTTAAATATTTAGTTTAGCAAACATCCTTGGGAAAAACACTGGCATTGGGAGGGGGAACAGTATGTGATACATTTTATGGTGCACCCAGAAAACCCATTTACAAAAAAATATAATTTTTAAAATATTTCCTTCACCTTTCAAATTTCTAATTCTCATCACCCTTGAGAATACTTTTCACTGTCATTTCTAGTGGGCACTGTGACCTGGGCAGTCTCTAATGGGCAGTCTCTGAATGAGCTTTGAGTGGATACACGGTAAGCTGGGCCTTGCTTATCCACAGTACAGCTCAGCGTGATTGCTGAGGATCACCAGTCTCGGAAACCAGCGCTACTGCTTAGCTGTGTGACTTGGGAAGCCAGGAAGTGCCGGCAATCTACCTAGCTTAGAGTCGGATAAATATTTTTGGTTTGTAAGTGGAATCACTATGAACAGTATTCATGCCAGAATCTGGAGACAAAAAATTACACTTTATTCCCTGACCCCTGTGACATCACAGTTTCCAATGGGGATGGCTTCTTCCCACTGGAGTTTTATACTCAGAAAATGAAAATGAGTGATTCCAGTTCTGCTTGAATTATTCAGGGCAGTGCAAGGATGAGGACTCCAGGAGAAACCGCCAAGAGCAGCAGGAGTTGTGGGGGGGTGCTCTGTGTGCATCCTTCCTGCAAACTGGGGTCAGCCTCAGGAGTCAGGACACGCAGCACTCATCAAGTGTCTTAGGGCCAAGGATTCCAACCACCCAGCACCTCTCTCTAGGAGGACTTTCTCAAACCAACCTGCAGAACACGCTTCTGGCAATTTGTACTGATTTCATGCAACAAGGACATTCCTTTGGGGCTTACGGGTCAAAGAGAACCTTAAATCAAACCCAGCGGGCCATTCTGGGCCTTCAGGTGAGAAGATGGCTCACCTTTTATATGTCACTCTTTAGGCAATCTAGCTTCTCAGTTTTCCTTCTCTAGTTCAAGGCCTTATAGCAAAACTAGCCAGACTTGGATCAGGTGTCAGGTCACAAACTACATCCCCAGGGAAGCGCCTGTTCTGAACGCTTTATCCTAGTGGAGAGCCACACGGGCTTCTCTGCGGGCTTCTCTGCATTCTTGCACTCTTTCTTCTTTCTTCTGTGAACCAGGGTGAGGAGGACTAATGAGGGATGCAGTGGGATCACCTCAGCACCGTTTCCCCCCACTTTGTCTCACTGTGCTAACCCCCTGATGCTTTCAGAGTTCACACAAACCAGGGGAGCTTTGTGGATTTGCCGGTAAATGTTTTCCAAATTGACTCTCAAAGAATGTGTTCCTTTTCTGCCAAAATTGAATAGGGAAAAAAAAAATGCTACAGATCTCTGGATTTTTCTTGTCATGTTTTGAGCACCTAAAGTCGAGTTTGGATCAGGGAAGAGGTAGAGTGTACAGAGGAAATGGGGTGAGGCGGAGAGACCATATTCCAGCAGGACTGAGGTCCAGCCTTGGGAGACAAAGCCAGGGCTCGTTTGGGTTCAGTGACTCTCAATGTCTTTGGAAGTATTTCGGTTCAGCGCGTGTTTTAATGGGACATTTTCGCTCAACTTTTTAGACTTGTGTATTTTGAAGGAAATTGAAGCTGCATGTTCCTGATTATTTACACTGAACTCATCAAAATGCTGCTTTGTAATGACTCTTTGATGTCCAAAGAGCATTGTGATCCTGTTTCAAGGTCTTTTTTTTTTTTATCCTCCTTCAGAGTCAACAAGTTCCTTTTCGCCGGCAGGGAGGCAATTCCAGTTCCAAACTCTTCACTTTCTGGTCTAAAATGCTCTCCCTTGGAAAACTCCTACCCCATCAAAACCCAGCAGTTTGACTCCCTGTCTCCTGTGTGTGGCCAATGGTTTCCTGTCTAGTCCGGTGACTGTGTCAGGTGAAGGGGCAAGGTTGGAGTTTCTTTAAAAGTCTCATCAATTCATGTTTGATTGATTGATTTTCTTCTTTATTTTAACTGGTTATAATGGAAAATTCCAAACAATACAAAAATAGAAGCATAATGAATGCCCATGTATTTTACAACCATCTCTACACTTACCACTTCCCAGCCAATCTTATTTCATCTATGTCCCTTTGAATTGTTTTTGAAGCCAGACTCATCCTATCATTTTTTTTGCAAAAATTTGCAAAAATTCCAGCATTTGATCTCTGAAGGATAGATTCTTAAGAAATGTGATTACAATGCTAATCTCAAATCCAGAACAAGTAATTTGAGTACCTAAATATCAAATAACCAGTCAGTTCAAAAGTTCCCTATAGTCTCATAATTTTTCTTACTACGCTTTGTTTGAATCGTGTGCCAAATACGATCTTGCAATCGGTTGGCATAGCTCTGAGTCTCTTTCCCCCCTCTTCCTCTCTCTTCTGTATGCCACTGACACGAACAAGATCTGGAGTTAGATTTTTGAGGAATCCAGCTTTGGAAAACTGCAAATACTAGACCAGAAACTGAAAGAGAAAAATAGAACAATGATTTTAATTTAACATCCAAGTTGAGGGAATGATTAAGAGAGAGAGATGAAAACATTGAATACTAAAGCCTTTGTGAATTTAACTGCAGTTTTACCTGAAGTGAGTGTTTTTGATGACTTTGTCTCCAGGAGCTTTCAGAGGAGGACTTAAAGACACTGGAGAAGTGTCTTCTCCCTAGAGTGATTGATCTCCCCAAGTTTTGATCATAAACCTATATCAATGAAGCTACCTGTCTGTATGCCTGTCATATGTATATTTATGTATTTGTATGTAGTCATGTATAGTTACCCAATACATATACATATTTCATATGTATTGTATATATATAGTCAGTCTTGATTTATATATGCCATATACATATGTATAGTTTATATTTTGTCATAGGTATAGTTATCTATAAACTACACACATGTCCTATCCATTATAGGACATGCATTAAAGTGTTTTTAAAGGCTGAGAAAAAGCTGTTAGCATTCTAGTGAAGTCTCCCCCAGTTCCTGACACTTTGGAGACTGCCACTTGAGAAACAAGCCCTCTGAACTCTTGGCGTAGGAACACAAGGGTTTCCATGTTAACAGAGGACATTCTTACTGTCAGTCTGCGGAGTTGGTCTTGGAAGGAATGGGGCAGGAAATGGCCCACTTTTACAGGCCAAGTAAAACTTGCGGGCCAAAGGAACAGACATCCTTTTCTCTCAGTCATATTCCCTTTTCAGGAGAGAAAAAGGGGAATATCCTTATTTTATGTGCTCGCCTGTCCCTCTCTGCCCGTCTGCTTTCTTCACGGCCACCCCACTCTCCACCACCCCTGATGGCACAGGAGTGGGCTTGGGAGGAGCCAGGTTTGCCAAACCTGAAATATTGGATCATTTAAAAGCTTCATTTAAAGAAGATTCCATAAGGGTAGTTCCCCTCGCTGCTTCTGGGTGGGGCCCACACATGCCAGGAGCCTGGACCCATGACCATCAGTCTTGAAGTCATCCTGCTTCCTGCCAGAGCTCTCAGGTCTCACTCCCCTTGTGTCCTTCTTGTACAGACCCTAGAGAAGCAGCGCTGCAGTCCCGGGGCCCTTCGAAGCCCACTTCTCCTATTCAACTCTTGCATGGTCAGAGCAGAACAGTCTTCCTGAGGCGCTGTGTGTCCTTCCCCACCCGCTCCCTTCATTAGCAGCTCTGCTCACAGCAGAAGGAGAGGAAGGGGCCAGGCCCCTGAGACAGCAAGGGAGTCCAGTGGTCACCCGAACAACCATGATCCAGTGACCCTCCACCGCAGGGATGGAGGTGAGATGACCTTGTGAAGGAGTGACCAGGCACACACTGGAGGCAGACACACCCAGATCCCTCATCCAGTCTCTGCCAGCCGGGCAACTGGGACAAATTACTTAGCCTCTGAATTTTTCTTGCCCTAAAATGAGAGTAACAACACCTACCTCACAGGTTGTCATGAGTATTTGATAAAATTATCTCAAGTTTATTACAATGTTGAGCACACAGGAAACCCTTAAATTGTGAGTTTTATTAGTCATGGTCGGTAGTTACTAGAAAGTATGTCATTAGTCCTAAGACGAGCTTTAATACCTCTGAAAGGAGGCTGAATACAAAGAAAATTGATTGTGTTTTTCTTTGTTATCTTGATGACATATAAAATAATGGTACAGTTTATAATAGATGGGGTCTTGGACTTGATGAAATTCAGTGATAACTTCATCCACAGTGAGCCTGGGTGGACAGAAATCAGAGGAATTGCTGAAACCACAGAGTCCCTTCTTCCCTCTCTCACTGAAGAGGCAGGCAAGTTATCTGAGCTGAGAAAGGGGTGTTAGGTGAAGTCTGGCCTCTTACCAGAGCCATTTGGCAACAAACAAGGTCCACACCTGCTCAGCAGATTCCTAGGAGCCTTGACCACACCTGCCCCTGACTCTTACCTCTGCCAGCCCTCCTCCCCAGGAGTCATTCCTTAGCTATTCAGCTCATTTCTAGTTACCCTCACATTGTGGCTCCTACTTCCTCCTTCCTGTCCAGCTTCCCCCTTCCTCCACTTGAAGAAGAAGTCTCAGCCCAGTGTGTCATTTGGCAGGTGGAGTCTAGTCCAGAACCATAGCTACTTAGAGTTTCAGGAGACCTTGGAGGTGATCTAGACCAAACTTCCTATTTTATAGGTGAAAAAACTGACTCAGCCCTATCAGTATTAGGCTACGTGACCTTGAACAAGTCATGATGTTTTATTGGAAACAATGTTAATGCATTCGTTATTGTATGAAATGTGACCTCGGGAAGCAATAAAACTGGAGCTAGTTTTTAAAATTTTCAACTAACAGCTTTAGGCAAAGCAATGCCATAGATGTGAGACAGTGAGACATGTGACCATGCATGTCACCCATTAGGAGCTGAGTGTCCCCTAAAGGAACCTCCTGGGAATGCTCAGAGAATGGTGTCATGGCACTTCTTTGGCCAGTTTTGTACAAATGCAACCTGGGGCCATTTGACCATAATAAAGCTTTTACATTTGCATGTAGCATTCCAAGGTTTTGATGGGATCCTAAGGGTTTCATATACAAAGGACTGCTGCAAAGGGGAAGGGCAGAGTCCTGTCATAAAGCAGCTTTTGTTTGTAATCATTAAAAATGCAGCCTCCAAAGTCACTTAAACCTGAGTTCAGATCCTGGCTGGTGGCTGACAAGCTGTGTAACTCTGTTTATATGAATGACAGCCTCAGCTGCACCTCAAGTTTCTCATTCTTAAATCAGAGCTCTTAATGACAGTACCTGCTTCGTGGGGGTCAGAACTAGATGTAATACTCATGGACCACTTAGTAGACTCCCGGAGCATTGTAAGCATCCTATAAACATTAGCCATGGTGATGATAAATAAATTCACAGCAAAAGCGGTGAATTCCCATCTTATTGATGAGAAAAACTTAGATTCAGAGAATTGAAGGAAGCTCCCCTAAGTGACCTAGCCAACCTCGAAGGCAGGCACCCTGACAGCAGGACCAGGGCCCCCCCACACACACACACACTGCACCATACTTTGTTGCCATGGTGACAGATGGCTTCACTGGGGTGTGTGTTGCTCCAGACCTGTAATTTACTAGGGGTGGGTGAGTTATCGGAGCTGAGAAAGACGGATTTTGACCCAGACAAGTAATTGCTTTATAGATTAGAATAGTAGATAATTTAGTAGAATGTTTAGCTTGTTTCTTTGACCAGTTAAAGTTATGCCGAAGACGGAGCTTTTTTTGGCTTGTACGGTTAGCTTCCCACTGAAGTAGCCTAAGAGAGCAGACTACAAGAAGTCCCAAAGACATTTTTTAAAAAGTGATCAGCCAAAAACATTTTGGGTTTCATGACTAATTGCTGACATGATTAAAGAGGATCAAAGGCTTCCTACTGTGTGTGCATCTGAAATAATTCTTCTAAGATACCACTGCTGTTTTGTTAGAAAATGAATCCAGTCACCATCAGAGGTCCAGAAGTCTCTCCTCCCCTTG
This sequence comes from Ictidomys tridecemlineatus, assembly GCF_052094955.1. Taxonomy (NCBI): domain Eukaryota; kingdom Metazoa; phylum Chordata; class Mammalia; order Rodentia; family Sciuridae; genus Ictidomys; species Ictidomys tridecemlineatus. The sequence continues at coordinate 38,957,730 of NC_135485.1, read as the reverse complement.
TTAGAATCCCTGATGGGTCACTGAGGTGTCATTGGGGACATGCAGTATGATCATGGCATGAACTTGAGCCAGTGGCTCTGCCACTCACTGGGTACATATCTTCAGGCAATTACCACCACTTCTGAGTCATGACGATCCTCATAGCAGCCCCGTGGATGTCCCTCGAGAACTTAAGTGAACTTAAGGTCGCTCGAGAACTTATCATGCACATGCAGCCCCAGTGGGTGCCTGGCTGGTGGCAATCGTTCTGCCAGCTGTTTGTGTTTCCGGCTTGCTATTGTACCAGCTAGCTTCCTTTCTTCACTCCCTGTGCACTTTCCTCTTTGGAGAAGACACCCATGAGATATCGGGCAGTGGCACTGGTGTCTACTTACTGGGTGGGCTTCCCTGAGGTGCCCACCTTCTGGTTACTGCTCAGGACAGCAACTCAACTCATCGGGGAATTAGGATCCTTTAAACGTCATAGAAGAATTATGAGACCCCTGAGAAGTGCTAATTCTCCACGAAGAGAACTCCAAATGCTTAGAATCTGCTTCAGAGGTTTTGGAAGCCCAGTGGTTACTAGACAGGAGTGGTGTCTGGAGTTCAAAAATATGACCAGGGAGTGAAGGAGACTAAGAAACCCAGTGTTCTCTGGACTCTGGTTTGTTTCTTCAGTTACAAAATAACCAGAAATAGGGTCAATTTGATTTTTTAAAAAACATCCCATTCAATTGCTTGGTGTCATTTAAAGAAGCATCAGGATGATTGATTTATGACTCTTCAGCTGGTTTGTTTGGACCTAAGTCTCCCTCTCTCCTTTTCTTTTTGGAGTGCAGGGTTCAACTGAGGCATGGGACCTCCATAGAATCTGGTGATGTGATTCTCCTTCAAGTTCTTTGACATTGGTTTGATTTAGCAAAGGCAGGGAATTTCTGTGAATCAAAAGGCGTTTTACACTTTGTGTAAAACATAAGCAGGTTTGCTTGTCCATTGGAAGCAAGTTAATGTTTTGAAAAAAAAAAAAAAAGAAAAGAAAAAATTCAGGGGCTGTGTTCAGCCTGCTTCAGGCAACCAGAGCGCCCACGATGAGCACCCCAGCTTCTGTGGTGAGTGAGCCGCTCTTTTGGCAAGCCTCCATTGGGGCCCAAGGTTGTAAGCAGCCCTCAGCCAACATCTTCCAGGATGCTGACCTGCTGCAGATCCAGGGCCTGTTTCAGCGCAGTGGGGACCAGCAGGCCAAAGAGTGGCCCCAAATCATTTGGGAGTCTACCAGGGACCACCGAGTGGTAGAGGCCCTAAGGAGACTGCACAAGAAGAGACCCCCAAGGTAGAAACCCCTGGCTCACTCACTCCACCACTGCAGCTGGCTCAGAATCCAGAGCCCTGCTCTCCACTGGCCAATGCACAGAGCAGGGCCCCCGAGACAGCCTTCAGCGAGCAGCACCAGAACTCCAGGAGGACAAATGCCAGGATCCGCCAGAACTGGAGGAAGCCAAGCCCCACAGGCTACCAGATCAGACACTGATCCCAGGAAAGGGCTGGGAATGGCAAGATCTTCCCCAGGAATCCTGGGAACTTTGCCAAAGGCCTGGGAGGTGAAGACAGAAGACGGGCACAAATAAATGGAAGAAAGAGGCCACTGGCACAGGCCTGCTCAACTCAGAACAGGACTGGAGGCTTCTCCTGGGCTCTACACCACGTGATACCCATTCTTACCAGAGTGAGAAGGCACACACTGTTCCTGCCTCAGCCCTTGTTGATCTAACACTTTACCTGGCCTGCATGATATTCTCCTGCGAATCAAACAACAGGCACTCAGATGCAGCACCTCACCACGTCTGCCCTAATCTGCTGGCTACTACTGTCACCCATAGGCCAGCAGCCTGTCCTATACCTCCGGTGCTGTCAGGCCAGCATGAGGAAACAGTGGTTTAAACGGCAAATAAAAACACTTGCATCAAAAAAAAAAAAAAAAAATCGGCAAGATGTTTTCCACCTCTTGGAAAGTCTTCAGTGTTTTGTTTTCTAAACCAGGTAACCTCCTGGTAGTTGAACAAAGAGTTTAAACTTAGGTAGTAAAGAAAAAAAAAAATGAACAAAGAGAAAGAAAAGCAAAGCAAGGCAAGCACACTCCTTCATCAACAACAAAAACACTCATTCCTGGGAAGAGTATAACAGTAGTAAATATTTATCAAATGCTTGTGAAATATCAGGATATTGGGCATATTCTGGGCTCTGGGGCTTACCAGAAAACATAATAGTGCATCAGATGGAAATAAAGGGCTTGAAATGAAGTAGCCAGGGTAAAGGATGCTGTTTTACATAGGAAGGCCTGGTGAGAAAGTGGCATTAGGGCAGGTGCCAGATGGAAGATGGGAGGCACCCGTGGAGGCCTCTGATGTCAGGACAAGCCAATGCAGCAGGGAAGTCAGGACACTCTGCGGCCTAGGTCCACATCTGTAGGGTGCCAATAAGAACTTCCAACCACAGGATGTCTGTGAGCATCAGACATGTAGAAGGGTCTTGCTCTTGAATGCTAGTTTTTGCTATTTCCACTTGCTTTCACCTCTTCTGGATTATTCCAGAAGCAGGGGAGAGGCATGCAGATTTAAATGGAGCAGAAGATGCCCGTGGTCTACCTCCCTGCCTCCCTGGCATCCCTTCTTAGTGTGAATTCATGCTGCATTTTCTCACCTCTAAATTGTGCTGCTTTCTAAATTTCTCCAGTCGGTTCCTATCTGTGTTTTTAGTATTATGCTGTCTAATTGTAGATGTGTCTGTGTCTAATCCAGTTTATTTATTTTACCTCCCCTCCTGTCTTCTGGGGTATTCTCCACCTGAGTGTCATCCATAAATTTTGTGACATTTACTCCCAGGTCATCAGTCGGAGTGTTGAGATAGATGAGGTGGTGGATTGTTGTGACAGCCTCTGAAGTGCCTTCCCATGTCTGGGCTTCATACCACCTTGGTTCGTGATTTCTTTCCATTTCAGCAGTCCCACTTCCTTCTGTATCTTTGCTCTAACAGTAAAAATAAAATCTTGCCCAAGCCACTGCATGAGGGGGTTCACCCCACCCCCACCCCCACCCCCACCCCCAATCCTTTTATATTCTGAATTACATCAAGAACAGTATTATGGTCTTCAAGAAAATCCCAGGAACTTGTCTTGGTAATTTAAATGCAAATTGTCCTCTGTTCATTCAATCTTGGCTTTCTGAACATTTGAAATTTTACTTCCCTACAATTCTAAAGTTTTTTAAACCAACGATTACTTATATTACCTAATAATTTTTCACTCTTCCTTCTTTGTTTTCCTTCTGCATACTATCACATGTTGTTGGTCTTTTCCCAATTTTCGGACGTCCCCCTGAGTGCGAAGTAATTTTTCAGAGATAATTATTCATTTTTACTACACCATTGTTCAGTAAGCATATTAGTCAAATTCTCTTATTCCCCAGGGCTGTGTGTCCAGCTGACTAATGTGTGCTCGTGTTTGCCAAATATTCCTTTACTTATTGTTTTTGTTGTTGTCCAAACTTATCTACGTGAGTTTATAATTCTCCAGATTTCACTTCTTTGTACCTCTGAAAGAGTTCTAGCATTTGGGGGTTTTAATTCCCGCATTTGCTTCTTTTACTTGTAGATCTGCATTCTATCAAGCGGTCTGGCCTATTTTTTATGACTCAGGATGAGCTTATGGATTTTAAAGCAATTGCTAATGTGTTAAGATGTTTTGTTTCAACACATGTGTTTTTCTCTGCTGAGCTTAATTGATGCAGCCCATTGTCTTGGCCTCTGATTGTTCCTGCCTCCAGTGTTCGGAACTGTTCCTTGATCCTAAGGGTTTCTGACACATGACTGAATAGCTGCCTACTTTTTCTACTTGATATAAATAGTTAGAAACTAGAATGAAAAAAACATGTACTATAAATTTCTTTCAAAAAAAAAAAAAACAAAGAGCAATGGAATGTGCTGATCAGATCAGCTTTATAGAAACTGTCAAGTGTCTCAAAGCCTAGAACTTTCCACGAGGTGAATAGCTTGGCACTGATTATTCACCTTTCCTCAGAGAAATGGTTTTACTCAACCCAGCCTCTTTTTCAACACAACCTTGCCAAGTCCACATTATTTTAGAGAGCATTTTGCAGAAGTTTATTCAGTTGCTAATGGTATCCTAACTGGGTTGAGACCTCCACCCACTCACTGGAGAATCCTGAAATCACAGAATGAATTCCTGCCATTTATTTTTAGAATCTAATCCAATGCCCTTATTTTACTAAAAAACAAATGTTTGACCCCAGTACGTGAGGACATCTAAACCTGTCGCCACTCTGTGTTGATGACTACTCCAGTAGAAGGCTCTGTCTCTGATGCAATAACTCTTATTCTTAACAAGTGTCTTTACAAGGTGGAGTGACACTTGGCTTGGGTTTGCTGTTGACGTGTGCTCAAGTGGTCTCATTGTCCTCTGTTAGCAGGAACAAGGTTATTGTTATGCCATTTTGCTTTATTCAAATAACATTAGAGTTTGTATCGTTAGTAGCTAGAGCAAAAACAATTGGAACAACCCAAAATATTAAATTTCTGCTTCTAAATGTGTGGCCAAATCAGCTTTTGCCAAGGATGCCTAGGCACGAACAGCTGAAATGAAATACTTGGTGGCTGATTTCAAAGATAGAGCAGCCTTGCTATGGGGAACACTCCCACCCTCACCCCCGGTAGCTCACAGATAGCCACTGTCCCTGTTCTCTGAATGCACACTTGGGAAATAGGCAGTAAGCAATGTCTTAGATCGTGTGGGTTTTAGATAACAATAGTCCTGGTGTTGAGACTTCAGTGTAGATCCACTTTTAAAGAGGTTGGCACGGGGGTAAACCCAGCAAGTTAGAACTGGATCATTTTCTTCAAATAAAAGAATAGTCTTATAAATCATGCGCTCATGTTAGTAGCAAAGAAACCTTAGAATTTTAAAATATTTTCAAAGTACTAAAAATCTTACAAATAAACAAGTTGTTTGAAAGAGAAAGATTGGGGAATATTTAGGCATTTTAACAACCCAGACAGAACTCAGTGGGCAAATAACTATAATCTCTATTATTATTCTTATAAGCAAAGGGCAAAATAACTTTCCTACTTTTCAGATTTTGTATAATTAGAGGACTAGAAGGATAGGAACCATTGCTAGGGATCTTTAAGGAAGGGAACACATGGACATTCCTTTGGTCCAGACCTTGACCTTGGGCATCTGGCAGCTCCACTTGGCAGGGGTCCTCGTGGCCCAGTGGGTGGCTGATGGAGCCCTGGACCCATGCAGTCACTGTAAAGCACCGTGAACCTCTTTGATGTAGCAGGATGATTGCATACTGATCGGATTTTAGTCAGGAAATTTAACTTAGTTGAAGTAAAACAAAAACAAAAAACCCTTAAAACATATTAAGCCCTTGGACCTGACTCACTTTCAGTGGAACCAAGTTGATTTAGTCCTCTTTCTGGACCTCCTTCAACTCTTCGGATCTCTTGCACTTGGCCGTGCAAGATTGTGAGAACGTTAATCGGCTGCTTGGCTTCTCCTCTGATTACTTCCAGAAGGGCAGAACATGTTGTCCCTGTTGAGGGTCTTCAGTTACCATTCTTTTCCCCACTGTGCCTCCAAAAGGGCTCTTGTTCTGATGTGTCCGTGTTCAGCCTTCCCTGGCCATGAAAATAATGAGACCAGACACTAATCGCTGCTGCATTTTGAGTTGTCATGTAGTGTCCCCAGTGAGCTAAACACCTGTGTGTCTGAAGGTACTTTCAATCAAGCTTTGGAGTCACCAATGCATCAAGTGAGACTCAGGCTACGCAGGGAGGAGGTTTTAACCAAACACATGCCATGCCTCAAACTGAAGCCACCTGAGAGAGCCAGCTAGCTGATTGATTCTGACGTTTCCAAAATTTAGGCCTGGCTCAGATTCATTGTTTCTGAAGTGCAGTTAAGTGGTTTTTCAGAGATGACCCCAATTCATTCAGAAAAGAAGTCTGGGGTTCCCACCTCACACCCCACCTCACGTTACATGCTTGCTGCCCGGGTTCCCCCTGGGGGTGGTGGAGCCCCAGATGTGGCACAACTTTACAAGGAAAGCTGCTCTAGGTTGCAGAAAACACTGCACCAGAGGTTTTTCTGTGGCTGCTGACCTGGTTTGCTGAAGAGGGTCCGCTCAACCCAGGAGCTTCCTGGCTAGTGTAGTGGAAGGGCATGCAGTCCCATCCCCAGGAGCCAGCCCAAAGCCCACCCTGCGTGTGACACATGTGTCCTTCCTGTGTTCTGGGGGGTTTGCTTGGGAGTGAATTTTTCATAGCATTTTTGTAATTATCAATTTTTCTCTTTAATAAGGCATTTAGGGGGCTGCAGGGAGAGTTACTTACCTACCTGCAAGACCCAGCATTCAATCCCCAGCACCACAAAAACAAACAAATAAATGAATAAGAAATCTATAATTTAGCTAATGGCTGATTGAAACTAAATGTATGCAAATTTCCTTAGCATACTTTGTGTCCTCTACAATTTCTTATTCAGAAGGAGAATAATTTGAGAAGCATCCACTGACCGTAGACAGGCTGCCCAGCCTTAGGATACTCTGACTTCCCTCAGGGAGGTACAGGCACAGCTCCCCTGGCCTCCCCACAACCCCTCCTTTCTGAAAAGAAGGAACTGGATGGACCAGACCATGTGTTTACAAGGAAGGAGAGCAACGCGTGGAAAGCTGCCCTCTCTGTTGTCAGTGACAAAGCCGTTCCCTTCCCTGGTGTTACCGGGTGAGGTTGGGTAGGCTGTCCTGAGACTTAGGGACAGGCCAATGACAGGTGGACAAGTAGTCCAGAGGAAGAGCCCAGGGCCATCCACCTGTGTAGGCCCCAGGCAGCACCAAGAGCCTCCCAAGTCTGGCAGTAGAGCCTGGTGTTTTGTGTAAAGTTGGAGTGAGAGAGAACTAAATGAACAGAGTAACCATGTCCCTCTCCTTTGTAACTACTTATCCCATGTGTGTACCTATTTAACTAAGAAAGGAATAAAACTAATGAATGTTTCCCAGAACCTGCATCCAACCACTTGGGATAGAAACACTCTAATTCCCCTCCCTCCTCTACCCAGAAACAAGGCTAGATGCAGGGAGGACCAGAACTCAGCCTCAGCCAACAGATTCGATGGATCATACTTGTGGACTTCAAGGATGCTGTTCACCACTATCAAAGAACATATAGAGCTGGGCACAGTAATGCACCCTTGTAATCCCAGAGGCTCCAGAGGCTGAGGCTGGAGGATCACGAGTTCCAAGCCAGCCTCAGCAATATAGCGAGACCCTAAGCAACTCAGTTCTCACCCTGTCACTAAATAAAATAGAAAAAAAAATGCTGGGGATGTGGCTTAGTGGTAAGCACCCCTGGGTTCAATTCCCCAGTACTAAAAACAAAACAAACCAAACACACACACACACACACACACACACACACACACACACACACACTCACACACACACACACACATAGGCATGCTCATAGTTCCTTCCTTTATAATTTGATCAGTGGTTTGTTTTTGGTTTTGCTTTTTGGTATCAGGGATTAAACCCAGAGGCACTTAATGACTGAGCCACATCCCCAGCCCTTTTTTATGTTTCATTTAGAGACAGGGTCTCACTGAGTTGCTTAGGGCCTCGCTAAGTTGCTGAGGCTGCCTTTGAACTTGCAATCCTCCTGCCTCAGCCTCCCAAGCCACCAGGATTTCAGGCATGCACCACAGCGCTCAGCTGATGGGTGTTTGACTCATCTGGGTGCCAGATGTTCATGGCAGTTGTCTTCCCCCTCCTTTTTCAATATGTCCACCTTTATCATATGTTTTCAGGCATATTAACTTTGACAAGAAAATCAGTATACCTTCCCCACTACCACCCCAGGATGCAAAGAATACAGTTCTAGAGGTGAATCCTTTCACTGATCAGCATGGGAGAATGGCTCAGGCTATAAAAAAGCTATAAACAAAAAGGCAGATTTTCCTGTAATTAGAAATTGACCACTGTTATCACCATGTTAGGGATATTTGGATTTTGCTACCAACAGAGAAAAAAAAATATCCTGGGATTGGAGCAGAAATTCCACATTGATGTTAATATTTGTAGCATATTGTGACGAATGCAGCTGATCACAGCTTTTGTGTTGTTGTTTAACCAAATGATACATCAATAGATGTAGAATTAAGAAGAGGAAGAGAATCAACTAATTACAGACACACAAAGGAGTGACTTGTCCCATGAACACATTGTGCTTCTTCCAGTGACCAAAGACTCTGGGGAGGCCTGTGGATCACTCACTGGAGGAAGCTGTGTCACTTGGGTATCTGTACGTCTTTTTATAAAGAAGTGATGTGGGAATGGGAGCCCCAGACTGGGAACGTAGTGGCCCTGAGATCTCACCCAGAGTTGGTACTTCAGGGTTGCCAAACTCCTTTTTGTAGCGTGCCTTTGTAGAACTCACTGTGTTCTAGGACGAAGGTCGAGGATAAAGAGGAAAACTTTATAGCCAGGAGTTGCTTGTGGCCTGGGCACTGTTCCACTCAGCACCTCTTCTGGGTGCTTTACTATGGCTGTTCTTGTTTTGTTTCTTACAAATTCCTCAGGGGACACCTCCGGTGGCTGTGGCCTTTGTATTAGAGGCCTCTTCCAAAGGAGTGTGTAGTGGAATCTGTCCATCTATTTGAGCTTTGGTCACTGAAAGAAATTCTAGTAGGCATTTCCCATGGGATCCCACTGAGAGACTGACTTGCCCTTGAGAATGTAGAAGGTACATTCATAGAGGGCCTTGGGTTTAGAAATGGCCTTGGTTATTCTCTACCCAGTCCTCCTGCTTAAATAAAGAAAATGCCGCTCTATTAAGTGGTATAACCAACAAAACACTGGTAAGGCAGTACAGGTGCTGTAAAATGCTAATTGACATCAAGTGATTCACTACAAGGCTTGCTGTTGGTGAGGTCTCTGGAAACTCCCAGAAGTACTGAACTTGACTAAGTGTTCTGCTTCAGTACCTCAGCTTCCCATCTGTACCATGGGTGGGACAGCGCCTTGGTCAGCAGTTATCAAGTTCTGTACCGAAGGCAGAAGAAGGTGAGTCCCAACCACTTATGATCTTGAACTGAACCAACAGATGAATGAGAAGGCAGGGAGGGAGGCAGCAGAGTGAAGAAGGGAAGATAGGAGTGATGGAGTCAGAGGTACTGGGCCCATGCATAGTGCAGGGGATAGGGAGCTGATCAGGGACCAGGATGACCACGAGCCAAGCAATCCCAACCCATCTTCCTGGCTCTCAGCCCCACATTTCATTTCAACCTATATCAAGGGATTGGGTTAGTTTTCCTAATTGATGGTAACGTTTACCCTGAGCATATTAATACAGTGTTTTAAAGTTTTCCTTAATGGAGTAGAATGATAAAATGTAATCCTAAAAATAACTATTGTTCAATTTCATTACAACAGAGTGAGCCCATTTGTTTTACTTGGACTGATTTCTCATGTGCCCTCGTCGGGAAGCAGAGGAAAACAGTTTGTTATTTTTGGCCAAGGGGCAATATTTCATTTATGGCAACATTCAGATTTAGGTTTTTTTCTGCCTGTAGATGTCTTGAGATCATATGTGAAACTGGTTAGCTACTCTCTGGACCTGGAATATCCCATAAAAATTACATAATCCAGAGGCCCAGGCCATCAAGTTATACATATTCAAAAAGCCACCAGTATATGAAAGATGTCACCTTAAAGAAGCAATGTGTGCCATTCTGGCATGAAATGTGGAGTTGGTAGGTGTGCCCAGGCCAAATAGCAACCTGCATGGGGTCAGTGGCCCCAAAAGAGTGCTGAATTTTTGCTGCACATGCTTAAGGACACAGAGAGAATGCTGCACTGTAGAGCTTAGGTCTGGAGTCTCTGGTCATTTGAGCATATCCAGGTGAAAAAGCAGCCAAGATATACCACCATTCTTACAGAGCTCATGGTCTTTTTATCCCATACATAAGCTCCCCTTGCTATATTGAGATGATCTTACTGAAAAGGAAGAATTGTTGGTAAACCAGAAGAGAAAAGTCATAGAAAAAAAAAAGAATATCCCCAAAGAAACAGGGGAAACAGAAACTTGTGGCACAGGAACAAACTCACCATCAGATAAATGCAAATAAAAGTTTAAATAAAATGATGCAGATATGTCATGGAAATAATAACATTGCAAGAAAAAGATAACCATTACAGTAGAATTTGCAAAAAGGACAAAAAGAGTCATGCCTCAAGCAACCTAAACAGCAAAACATTGTCTCAGTTGTTCATGGGGTCTGTATAACCCCATTAAACAGACTTAATTTATAATGGAAATAGCAATGTTGGTGGATCTCACATGACTATGGTTATATCTTTTGTGTTCCTTTAAAAAAAATCTAAAATTTTAAATTACGATACAGAAAGAAAAATGTGCTTCTATGTTTCTCCTGATTCCTTCCATCCCTGAGGGTATAATTATTCCAAAAAAAGGATAAACACCTCCTATCATCAACAGGAAAACATTTTCATTTTAACCCGTTAATGCTGAGGTGTCCGTCTCTTCTGCTTCCAAACAATCATTTATTTTCATTGTGATTCCTTAAGAGGCTGTCTCCCCAACATTCTCTCAGTGATCCTTGCAGTGTCACTGGGAGGTAATAGGTCAAGCCTTAAAATAGGCAAGGACACTGAGGCCCCCAGACATCCAGAGGACTCAGCTGGTGATTAGAGACACAAAAAGTGACCACACATCATTGGCTCTTGACAGGTACTTGCTTGAGCATTACAAGACAGTTGAGTATTTCTAGGAAACACTTTTACATCTTTTTTATCAGTTGCATGCCAACTGACTGAAATGCAGGGTCTAGAATTCTCTCCCCTTCTTCCATTATCAGCTGGTGATAGCTGAGCCTGGAGATTGGCTCTACCCAGAAGCATGGTGCATTAGAGGATTCACACGCTCTCCAAGAGCCAGTTTAGCAAGGCTGTCGAAGCACTGGTGGGAAAATCAGGAGTGAAGTTGACATCTCTGAGCTGTTCAGCTCTGCTGGCCCTCGTGCATGGGATAACTGGACCCAGTGCTAACTCATGCACACAGTCCCATTGTGAAAGGCCTTCATGGGTTCAATTGCAAAGCAAGTCATGCTGTCTTTAGGGTTAATGCTGTCTTTAGGGTTAATGCACCCTGGGGAACTTGTGAAAACACAGACACTTGATCTCCCTCTCCACAGAGCAGTCGGCCTTGGCATTGTTGACATTTGGATCCTGTAATTCTTTGTTCTGGGGCAAGGGCAGGGTCCTCCTGATCACTATGGGATGTTTAGCAGCATCCTTGGCCTCTGGGTAGATGCCAGCAGCATTCTCCCAAGTAGCGGCAATCAGACACTAAAAATTTTCAGAGGTCCCTTGGGGTTGAGAACCACTATCTTAGGGATTCTAATCCCTATTGGGAGAGGAAGACTCAGAATTCTATTTTTAATCAGCTCCTCCAGTCAGTCTAATCCCTTACGCATACTGGGCCTTTCTTCCCTTTTCGGTGCTCCCATGTGCTTCTGCTCCTTCTTCTGTGGCCACCTCTAGGATTAACAGCAATCTAACATGGTAAAGCCCAGTTTGTCCTTCCCAGGCTAGGCCCACTGAACTACCCAGAAGGCAATTCACTAACCCAGTGAACAAAACCATGCTGTCTGCTGCTAAGTGGGCTGCTCTTGTGTCTCTGAAGCACTTGTGCTTAATCACAGGGTCCTTTTGAAGGTAATGTCCATGTTGTTGTTATATAACCCACAAGAACTACATACACACCCCTCCTGGGATCTTCTGGACCCCAAAAGGATGCAGAAGATCTCAGCCCAGCAGGAACAGATCACCTGGGCAGCCAGAGTGTTCCTGAAGGGAGGCTGGACCTGGTTTCTCCTGCAGGTGAGACTACCTCTAGCAGGAACCCATCTCCCTGTGGTCTGGTAGAAGCTGGGCCCTAGCAAAGCTGAATCTGATGCCTGCCTTTCTAGCATGAGTGATTCCTGTGCTTTCAGGAATCCTGTTGTTTAGTCTGTCTCCTGTGGTTGGAACTTCCTCTCCAAATGGTCATACTGGGGATGTTATTTTCCAACTGGAGTGAGGAGAATTTCACTATCAAAAGACTCTGCTTGGAAGGGCTGCTTCATTCAATAGGGAAGGGCCTTCCGTGTGGCTATTTATGGAAATGACCATTTTGTGTAAAATAAGCCTGGGTGCAGCCGGGTAACCAAAGGGATTCCCATCTGTGGGTCCCATTACGGCTGATGGACTTGTGTCATAGGTGATTTCTTAAAAGGGACACTAAATATATTGATGATATTTATATCCTTGATCCACCTCTTTCTTAAGGACATAAGCTTTTGCACAGTTGTACTTAGAAATAATGTTGTCATTACTTGTTTCTCATTGGGAGACTGAATGGATGCTCAGGGTGTCAGCTTTTGGCTTGTGGATTTCTTATAACAGTACCAGAGCTGGCGAACTCCTCTCCAGCGAAGAGAGCAACTGAGGCAGAAAGTGATTTCTAGCCTGCAAAGCAGCCACACTGTGTCCCCCAAACATTCCTGAAGAGAGAAATAAATATATCACCAGGATGTTGTGATAGAGCAAAGAGCAACAACACCCGAAGATTAAGGGTCCCAAGCTCCCTCTTAGAACTCCGAGCACTAATTATGATCCAACGTCAAGAAAAATGAAGTGCAAAACTGGTGGGCTTAACAGCAGCTCGGTTCAAACGTATTGCAAACGTGGAGCTTTTCAGTCTCACATGGAGTCCTTGCTCACAGTTTACACGAAGATTCTGAGCTCGTAGGCCTCCCTTTACATTTCTCCCTGAGCTTATATGTTTACATGGTGGAGAAGCATCAGAGCTGGCAAAACCTAACAACTAATTTCAAGCTAAAATAATTTACACTAAAAACTTTTCTAAAACTAAATATTGTCCTGACCACTGCCTGTTTCTGTGAGCCTCTTCCAGGGACCTGTGGGTAGAGAATATGAGAAGGACACAGGTCTGAGCCAGCTGGGGCTCACAACTGTAAGATTTCAGGGGCATCCAGAGCAGATTTTGCCACGTCCATTTCTTCAATATTTCTTAGTTGCCCTTGGTGGCTTTTGAGGGAAAATTCAATATTTTTTTATATGTTAAAGTTTAAATTTTAATATATTTTTATATGTTAAAGTTTAAAATGTAATATATTTTTATATATTAGTTGTTTAATTTTGCATATAACAAATAGTTTTTCAATTGTTATCAGTCTCTTAATATTACTTATGATTCTTTCTGTATATTTTATTTATTTGTTTGTTTTCATATATATATTTGGTATGGGGGATTGAACCCAGGGGCACGTAACCACTGAGTCACATCCCCAATCCTTTTTTGTATTCTATTTAAAGACAGGATCTCACTGAGTTGCTTAGGGCTTCACTAAGTTCCTGAGGCTGGCTTTGAACTCATGATCCTCCTGCCTCAGCCTCCAGAACCACTGGGATTTCAGGCAGGCACCACAGCGCCCAGCATCTTTCTGTATATTTCAAAACATTATTTAGTCTTAAGGAATGCTTGGAAAGCAGAATGCAAGTATCTGTAACCATATCACTCTAACACAACTATTATTGTTTGCTAGTTTTTGTATACAAAGGCAAATGATTTTCATAATTGCAAACAGCTTAGAACATTTTTAGATGGCAGAGAAGTGTGTCATTTCTGCTGGATTAAACATGCCAACTTTGACCTCTTGCATTTCTTTGAAGAGTAGAAAGTTCTCTACATGGAGGTGACCCTATTCAGACTCTCTGTACTGAGTGTGCACTTCATTTTCTCCTAATCTTTGAGCTGTTTTTCACAGGCCCCATGTAAATCATGTGCTCTTTGCCCATCTATAAATGAGGGAAGCCCTTTGAAGACTGTGACCTGGACAGTGTATGCCCAGTTCCCTTGCCAATCATGCACTTGGCAATCATGCAACAGGGCTCATGTGGCCTCTGGCCCACAGCTACTGAGATGGTTAAGCCCAGTTCGTCCCCTCGTGTGCCAGGTCCTCTCCAGTGAAGGTCTCCCTTACTGAGTCTTGTGCTGCCGCAGCCTCCCAGTTCTCATTGTGAGTGCCAGCTTGAGTGCCACACTCTTATGCTGTAGTGCCAGTTCTGGGCACTCACAATGTACGTGAAGCTGTTGGTGTCATGCTTCTTTGCTCCTGGAGCCTCCCTGCATCTGTCCTGTCCACAAGGACAGTAGCTTCGTGCCTTACTGGCAGACCATCCCTTTCAGGATATAGTGCCATTATTGCCCCTTTTCCCTTTGACTTTTAGTTCTCTTGTTTCTTGTGCGTACAGTCTCTGTATGAGTATGGAAATATGTGAACGCAATAACTTAATATGCTGTCTTAAAAATCCACATCTCTCTGTTTTTCAACTGAAAACCCCTGCCTAGGTCTCTGGACCAGGGAGCAGAGAGGGGCATAGAAGAAGCATCTTCTTTTTTTTCCCTACCCACCCCCACCAGCTGTAATCTCTTCTGTTTCATGGGGCAGTGTAGCTGTGGGGTTTCCAGCTCCAGCTCCAGCACCCCCATTTCCTAGATTATGTCAGTGCATTGTCTAAATTTGGGTGTTTTAAGTTTTCTTATGCTATAGTGTGTGTGTGTGTGTGTGTGTGTGTGTGTGTATGCGCGCGCACACGTTGGGCAGGACTCTTAAGCTGCAGATGCCAATAAGCCAGCAAAGATAGCATGCCTCACAGACTGAAACATCTAGACATCATTGGATCTTGGAATTCATCGGCATGGATCTCCCTTGCCACCTCACAGATTAGGTTTTTTCTGTCCTGGCTTCTTTTCCACCAATGAAACATACAGTTATCTTTCCATATTCATGGGTTCTGAGTTCACAGATTCAACCAACTATAGACCAAAACTATTCGTGGGAAAAAAAATCACATCTGTACTAAACAGGTACAGATTTTTTTCTTGTCTTATTCCCTAACCAATATAGTAGGACAACTATCCGCACAGAATTTACATTATATTAAGAATTGTAAGTAGCCTAGACATGATGTAAAGTATATGGGAGGATATACATAGGTTATGTGCAAATTGTGTGCCTTTCCATATAAGGGACTTGAGCATCCATGGATTTTAGTATCAGAGGGAAATCCTAGAACCAGTCTCCCAGGATATTGAGGCACAACTGTAAATGGTTCCAACTCTGATTGAATATATCTCTGTCACATGTCCCTACTAGAACAAATCTCTTTAGATGTCCTGACTGGCTAGATTATATCACATGCTCTACCCACCCATTCTTTCTTCCAAGGAAGGTGATGCAGAGGTAGATAAAGTACTTGTAGGCCAGCTTGGATCAGTTATCTGCTCTCACTAGTTTCTGCCCAGAGTACACTTGCTTTTTAAATATTTTGTATATCATCTCCATGCAAGCCCACGTGATTGACTGATAGTTCCTCTAGGTGGGGAGGAGCAGTTTTCAAAGGGCAAATATACCTAGCAGATAAACACAAAAGGCTATGCAACAATTTCTGCGTTGTTGTGAGGACTTTTGGAGACAGATGGGAAAAACAATTGAACTGAATCCCAAATATTAGATTAACTTAGAAAACATAAGACCCAGCACATAATAGGATCAAAATTAATATTCGGGGGTTGAATGAATGAATGAAAAAGTGAACTGTGACAGGCATGGTGGCACACACCTGTAATCCCAGCAACTCGGGGGCTGAGGTAGGAGGATTCCAAGTTTGAGGCCAGCCTGCACATCTTAGAGAAACCTTATCTCAAAATAAAAAATAAAAAGGACAGGGGGTGTAGCTCAGGGGTAACACACCTGAGTTTAATTCCCAGTGCGGACGGGGGTGGGGGGAATAGGACTGCAACGAAGAATCCTTCCCCTTCCTCCCTTATTTGTCTGGGAAGATACCAAATCTGTCAGTGAGGGAGCAGCTTTCACAGAGTTCTGTCCTCACAAAGTCCAACAGCCCTGGGCTGCCCCTTCGCCCCTGCCAAGGCTCATTACTGCACAGTCCACTTGGCACTTGCTGTAGGTGCAGGTGTGGGCTTTGCCGCTGATCCAGTGAAGCCCAGAATCCAGGCTTTGCTGAGTAAAGGTGACATTGCTAAGCAATGCAGCAAAACCTGGGGAAAGTATAGTGGAGTCGGAGCATTTCCTATGCAGGAACCCCGTGTGTGAAAGGGGCTGCAGCGCACCTACAAGAACCTGTGGGGCCATGAGTGGCCTCGAGCTAAAACCTGTGAGATAACCAAGTCAACACCAGGCTTGTGGAAACTTGTTCTGGGGGTGAGGGATTCAGCCCCTCTCTCAGAAGAATTGTGAAGCTGTTGGATAGTGAGCACCATTGCAAATTAGGAAAACACATATAGGCAAACAGATTCCTAAACTAGAAGAAAGTAATTACAATGGATAAGTAAGTAATCCTTGACTTAGAAAAATAACTTGAACTTAGCTAGTTCATTGAACGTGTAGATATAAAAGTACCATTAACTGAAATTTTTGTTATCAGTATACCAGGATGAAGTTAATCTTGGTGCTGATAATATAGAACTGCATTTTAAAATTCTTAGTGACATGATTGATGTTTATAAACACTGTTAGGGTTGGTTTCTGGGGTTTTTTTGGGGGGGGGGGTTCTTGTCTTTGGGGGGAAAAAGAGTCTGAAAACTTATTTCACCTACCATGTATATGGTGTCTAATTAATGAATTCCCCACTCCTGATTTAGATATCATTTTATATTACTTCAGAAAGATGACTGCATAGCTTACAAAGAGAAATTTGTTCTGTGTTTGGGGAATTTTTTTGTCTGTTTATTAATTTAGATTTTGATACTGGGCATTGAACCCAGGGCCT
Organism: Ictidomys tridecemlineatus; assembly: GCF_052094955.1. NCBI lineage: Eukaryota > Metazoa > Chordata > Mammalia > Rodentia > Sciuridae > Ictidomys > Ictidomys tridecemlineatus. Next base: position 38,940,802 of record NC_135485.1, on the reverse strand, counting down.
GGCACATGCTAGGAAAAAGCTCACCCTGAGCTGCATTCCCAGCTCCTTGCTCTGTATTTTAATTCATTCTACAAATTCTATGAGCCTTCTTTGAAGTCAGCTGCTGGAGATATAAAAATTGTAAGATACCATTTTTACCGATAAGAGGCTGAGAGTTTAAGTGGTAACAAATTCACAACTGGTAAATATCAGAGGTTCAGAGATTCAAAAAGAAAAAATATAGTTGTTGCTCAGTATCTGTGAAGGATTAGTTCCAGGACTTCCCTAGAATACTGAAATCCAAGGATGCTCAAGCCCTTTACATAAAATGGCATATAAGGCAGAGGGCACTAGGGAAGAATAGCATTACCTTAGATTAGGTAGAAGGAAGTGATGGGAGAGGAGGGGAGGGATGTGGGTATAGGAAAGATAGTGGAATGAAACAGACATGATTACTGTATGTATATATGTGACTGCATGACCAATATGATTCCACAACATGTACCCTCAGAAAAATGAGAAATTATATCCCATCTATCTACGATATATCAAAGTGCATAAATGCATTCTACTGTCATGTAAAACTAATTAAAATAAATTTTAAAACTTAAAAAATATATATAATTTAAGTGGCTGGGGAAAAAGTACATAAAAAATAAAATAAAATGGCATAGTATTTGTACACAATCCATATACATTCATCCATATCTATTATCCCTAGATTACTGGTAATATTTAATACAATGTAATTACTGTGTCAATAGTTGCTACATTGTATTGATTAGGGAATAATGAAAAAAAAAACAGCCTGTACAAGTTCAGTCCAGATGCATTTTTTTTCTGAGTTTTTTCAATGCCAGGTTAAATCTGCAGATGTGGAGAGCCTACTGGGCTTTTACCCTGGGGCTTAACGAAAAGATTTTAAGAGATGACCCTTGAGCTGGGTCTTGAAGATGCAAAGGGAGATTTTTGTTGGGCAATGACAAGGAAAGAGCAGATGGAAAAGCACTGAGATGGTGGCTGCTGGTGTCAGGAGCAGGGCAGGTGGCTGCTGTGGCTGGAGGGAAGCACCCCTCATCACAGGGACTGTGGGAAGCCGTGGATTCCTTCAGACTACCTTTACCAGCATCTTGGCTAATGCTTTCATTGGGCTTTAATATTTCTTTCTAAAAGTAATCATTAGGATGTTATGTTGCATTTCAGGGGTTAATGGCTTAATCAATTGGAAATTCAGACACAAGAATTCAGAATTAGGGAGATAGTTCAGAAGTAGTTGTTATGTCTTGTTGATGCACTAACCAATACCCATAATTTTATGTCAAGATTTATATACATCCAAAATTCAATTTCTTATATGAACATGAAGATGAATACTTAGGAATGTGTACTGAAGCAATTGTCCAATGAGGGGGTTTTGGGTTTTGTATCACCAACAGAAAGAGGTCTCTTGATAAATGTGATGCATAATAGCAGAAATTGTTACATATTTTTTCTTTCCTAAAAAGTCCCAAAATAGGGTATACAGACGCTTCTCAATTTAGGATAGAGTTACATCCTGATAACCCATTGTAAATTGGGAATGCATTTGCCACACGCAAAACCCTATGTGTCTTTGCTCAGTCGTACGGTACCATCTGTACTGTTGAGTGTCCCATGTTTCCCTCAGTGATCATGTGTCGACTAGAGCTGAGGCTTGCCACCACCTAGCATCTCAAGAGAAAATGGGACCACATATAGAGAACCTGGGGAAAGTTCAAACTTCAAAATCCAAAATTCTCCCGAATGCATCTTGTTTTTTAATATCATCATAAAAGCTCAAAACTCTAATTTGAACTCTTATAAGTCAGGAATTGCTGTAATACTTTTCCTTTATGCAGCTTCCAGATAAATAGCCTGCGTTTTCAAAAATGGAGTGCCAATAACCAAGTAATTATTCTGATTAAGCAATAATTAGATAGATACTGGCAATTTGCAGAGTCCAATTTGCAAATTGCTCCTTTTATTAAATGACAGGGTACGGGCTGGCACTGCTCAGGTGGTATTTCCCCAAAATGGGGCTGAGCTCACAAAGAACTTCATTATTTTAACTAGCAGCCCAGCTTGCCAGTGCCCCGCCCCCAGCCCTGCCCCTGTCCCAAGAGTGCTCTCCCTGGCAGGGCCTGCCTTTTCAGCCACAGCTCAGTAGCATTGCTGGCCATGTTTTTGATCCAGGAAGAACCTTCTTTGACCAAGTCTACCTTTAAGCAGTTTTGAGTCACTGAAATGGCAGTATTGAGCTCTCTCTATATGTACCAGTCTTACAGTTCTCTCCTCGTGGTGGATGATGGCCAGTGGACTTTGTTGATGGAAGAACAGATATAGTCCTTAGATCTGCTGAGGCCACCAGAGAAGTGGAATTGCAGACAGGGGGGCCAATGACTTTTTGATCTGTGTGGTTAGCTAGATAAGGTGGGTTGGGCTGAAACCATGGAAAAGCAAAAGCAGAATTAAGGGGTAGGGAGTTTTAGGCTTGTGTTCTCTTGGTTTACCAGCAGTTTGACTTTGAACAAGTAACAGAGATTTTAAGGAGTTTTAAAAATCTGTCACTGGGGGAAGCTTGTCCATGCTGAGTAGCTTTGGGAGTTCTAAATGAGAGTGGAGCTGAAGAATGAGCATGTGTAAATATTAGAAGGCTCTGTGGTTGCAAAGGTCTAATAAGTGTAGAGTACTACCTAAGCAGTACACAAAAGCTTTCTGGAAGCTTCTAAAACCATGCACAAATCTCCAGCTGCACACTGCAAGGTTTCTTCCATGCAAGGCCTCCTTCAGATCACATGGAAATTGGTAAAAACTACTTCAGCATGAACAGAGCTGTTTTGCCAAGAAAGAGCCCATCCTCTTGGTAGACATATCCCCTGCTGATACATGTGTTGGGAAGCAGGGCACTGGCTGGATGGGAGTCCCCTCAACTCCTCAGCTGGGCTCCTGTGTGCAGGACCCAAATTGCTCAACTGTATTTACTTTTCTTAAATCTTATGTATGGTCTCCTCAGAAATGCAGCTGACTTTCTAGGAATTGAATGAGCCCAAGAGGTGACACTGACTGATGGAAAGAACATGGGCTTGCTATCACACTGGCTTATTACCCACATTTTGGTCTACCATCTACTAGTTGTATTGAGTCTACAAGGAAAATCTTTCCTGTTGTATGACATTGGCTGACCAACTTCTCTGATCGATTTTCTTTATTTTCTAAATGAAAAACAGCACCACCTTGGTCCTCAGATTTGGTGGTGAGTATTAAATGTGATAAATACCATCTATGAAATGAGGGTATAGGGGTCAACAAATGTTTGTTCTACTGAGGGCCTTGTCTGCCCCTTCCATTAGCTCCTTATTTATTTTTAAGACAGGTGACCTCCACTCTCAATCACTAGCTCTACAAATCCATCATAATTTCAACAAGAACATGACCATATTGCTATCAAAGTCCAGTGAAAGCTTGTTGACTATGTCTTCAGAACAGAAAAAGAACATTTTAATTTAAACCATAAGACTGGTGCTTATCAAACTGTATCTTCTGAAAACACATCCCCCTACCATTAACATTAAGAGCGCAGACAGGGAGTCCAAATCTCCTGGTTTTCTGGAGGAACAAAACTTATATGAAATGTCAGTCTTATATAATAAGATTGATGGTCAATTTAAGAAAAGGCTGACCAGCCAGATGACAGTTAAACCAATGGAAAAGAAACTGTCTTCTGAATATCAGTTCTCAGTGTGGAAACTAACTCAGTCCTCTCCTGTAATTAACCAGATCCTCTCACTGTCAGGCAAGCAGGATGATGGGGGAATAATGAGAGTGGAGCCCTCACTGAGTATGTGAGGAAAAATTAGCAAAGTAAAAGGGGCTGCAAACTGTCTCAAATATCTTAAATTACCCGGATGCAGAATGATTTCTGTAATGTACCTAGGCCTATCTCCATTACCTGGGTTTGTCTTCTTTTGGAGTTACACAAACTATACTTCCAAGTTCACCTGTGAATCCGAAGATTTCTTTCCCACAGAGCACTGTCTGGGTTTGTATGAAATGTGCACATTTATACTCGAAAACTTGCACGACTTGAGATCATCGTTTCCAAGATTCACAGGACAGTACTAGAACAATCCTTAGTCTTTGTCAGGAACATAAACGCATGCCTAGATTGGGGTCTCCTTGGGATGTTCCTACAGGGTCCTGTTCTTTAATGTAGTTGGAGATCTGTGCAGTTGTTTTATATTATCATAAACAACTCACAGTAAATGAAATGTCTAACATCTAAATAAAAATTTACAATATCTAGGAGAGTTCAGATCCAAAGGATGTTAACTCCAAAATCCACCACATGGAGACGGGGTCTTTGCTGACTGCCCTAATCCCCTGCAGCTTCGAATTCCCATCTCCTGTTTCCATTTTTGGCAGATGGGCAAAAGCTTGACTGGAACAACTTGGAAGTCCATAGCACCCTAATAAATCTGGGGATGCTGTTTACTCCTTCTAGAAAAATTGGACAGATTGAAATGTTTGACCTCATTGATCTCAGTGCGTTCTCTGGTGATAGATTTTAGTTATGAGTAAGTTGAGTGATAAATTGAGTGGTTGGCAGATGGCCAGACTCTGTGTTTCACTTATGCATTTTTTTTTCCTTTTTCTGTTCTTTGCTATCTCTTCCACAAGGCTATTAAATTCCTAGAAAAGCGAAAGGAAAAAGAAATGGGTGGAGACGCAAAAGGCAAACTTTTAGCCCACAAGTGATTTAAAAAAAAAAAAAAAACAGTAGGTATGGCCATGTTTAGGATTCGGAATAATAGGAATCAAAACTAAACACTGAGTATTGAAGAGTTCATAGTAAAGACAGAGGCTTTACCAGGTGTGCAAAACCTCCACTCTGCTTATAGGAAATCACCCTAATATGCATGGTGGGCAAGTAGTATTTTAAGACATTTACCCACCTTGAGAAGTTTATAACCTTGTGTGCATGGTTTGAGGGTGTATGTAAAGATGAGTATAAAAGTAAATGAGATTATGAGGGTATTTTTTAAAGTTATTTCATTTTTTTTTTTTTTTTGGTACTGGGGATTGAACCCAGGGGTGCTTAACCACTGAGCAATAGCCCCAGCCCTTTTTATTTTTTATTTTGAGATAGGATCTCACTATGCTACTCAGGGCCTTGCTAAGTTGCTGAGGCTGGCTTTGAACTTGTGATCTGTCTGTCTCAGCCTCCCAAGCCACTGGGATTACAGGTGTCTGCCACCATGCCTAGCTAAATTATTTCAATTCTTAAGTGAGGTTTCTGAATCAGGAACAGAGTGACTAGTTTTTATGTCAGGAATTGGAATCAAGAACCTAATTACTGAACTGTTCCTGCATCGTCATTGAACAGGTGTTCCCTGAGAACCTGCTGCACTTGGAGCATCACCATCGTCCCCCCGCACAGATCTTGGGCTTATAGTTAGAGCTGGCAGAGGGTCCAGTAGACCTCATTTGAAAGTTTTAATTATTTAAGAAAATGGAAAAAAATGAAACCCTTAATGAGGGCTGTTTTAAGCCAGAGAAATCCATCATTATGCTTATTGAAATGTACACCTTGAGCTGTCTATAAGTTTGGGGAATGTTTTGTGATCCTATCAGCCCCTCTTGATGGGTCGTTTGCCTAGTTGTATCTTACAGTATCATGCAAATAATAAAACTGTCAGAAGTCAACTTCTAGTAATTTAGAGAATACATTGCTTTGTGTAGTCTGGCACTGTCCAAGGCCAGGGTAAGTGGATGCTCTCTAGTGGAAGAGAGGGCAGTGAGCCTGAATTCTTCTTTTTTCAAGTCCAAGTAGTCCCATAGTTGAGGGAAAAAAAAAAAAAAGCAACCATTCCCCCTCTCCCTAGAGGGGCTACCCAGTACCTCAGGCTTTATTACAGACAGTTCCCATATAGCCTAGGAGAAGGAAAATAGCCTAGTAACTGCCCTGGGAGCACCGACACCTAGTCACCCAGCATTGAATGATTTCAAGAATTCACAGAGCAGTGATTGGTCAGTGGGCAGTTAGGTTTAAACACATGCATGTAATTCAGTCAATTCAATGAGATGGAACACTTTAGGATTGTGGCTCTCAAACATGCCTATACACTGGAATCACCTGGGGGACTTTGCAAAAATACCAGTGTATAGTAGACCCACCCAGAGATTATGCCTTGCTTGATAGAAAAGGCATGTTGATTGAACAATGGTCAAGTTGCTTAGCAATATACCTTAAAATGTACAGTCTCTAAAAATATGCATTTCTTTTGGTCCAGTTGTAGGAAAACACAAAAATATAAACACCTGTATGTGCGTGTCTAGGCATATAAAAAGATCGAAAGGCTAAATACTAACAGAGTAGCAGCAGTTTTCTTTGGGATGGAATTATGGATTATTTTTATTTTCTTCTTTATTTTTCCATATTTTCAAAAATGAGGCTTTTCCCTAAACCTCAGTTTTGAAATCAGAACAAAACAAGCTCTTTCTATTTGACTCTAATGTAACCAATGAAGCACTTTATAAACAGCTTCCACGTAAAACAATACTATATGCATGAGAGAAGACGTACAGGATGGGGTTGCAGGGAGTTTGACCTTTGACATGCCAGCAGAGGCAGGGGCGCTACAGCATTGTAGGCCTGTAGTTTATCTAGTCCATTCAAGTGGATTCAGTGTAGCACTCAATACATGGAAAATTCAAGTTTGGTTTTTGGAATATTTTGGAATTTTTTTTCTCCTGAATATATCTGATTCACACTTGGTGCACTCCTTGGATGTGGAACCTGTGGAAGTGGAGGACTATGTAGCTCCCATGTCCTTGTTACCTGTCTTAGTGCTATGCTAGATTACTAACTACTACAGGAGCAGAGCCATTTTTTTTGGGGGGGGGATAAGGGTACCAGGAATTAAACTCAGGGGCACTCCAATCACTAAACCATATCCCCAGCCCTATTTTGTATTTTTTTTAGAGACAGAGTCTCACTGAGGTGCTTAGTTCCTTGCTTTTGCTGAGGCCGGCTTTGAACTGGCGATCCTCCTGCCTCAGCCTCCCAAGCCATTGGGAATATAGGCATGGGCGACCACACCCAGCAAGAGTCTTAGGAGCACCAACCTATGTCCCACATTCAGTAGATATTATTAGCCACTTAAATATTTATGAAATGAGCCAAGTGTTGAGTCACACACCTATAATCCCAACTACTCAGGAGGCTGAGGCAGCAGGAGGGCAACTTAGAGGCCAATCTGATCAATGCAGAGAGACCCTATCTCAAAATTAAATATACGAAAGAACTACAAATGTAGATCAATGGTCAAGTGCTTGTCCGGCATGTGCAAGGCCCTGGGTTTAACCCCCAGTACCCCAAAACAAGCCAATTAGAATGAATGAATGAATGAGTTCCAAGAAGAGAGAGATTATAGCAGTCCCCCCACCCCTTATCCATGGTTTTCCTTCCCAAAGTTTCAGTTACCCATGGTTAACAAGAAGAAGAGGGGTGAGTACAATACAATAAGATGTTTAGAGAGACCACAATCATGTTACTCTCGTCCCAATATGTTGTTATAACTGTTCTGTTTTTAGTTATTGTTCATCTTCTACCAATCCTGATTTATAAATCAAACTTTATCATAGGCATCTATGTATAGGGAGAGCATAACATACATAGGATTCAGTACCCTCTGAAGTTTCAGGCATCCACTGGGCATCTTGGAATGTATCCCCAGGTGATAAGTGGGGGCTGGTGTACTGTGAAGCTTCAGCAGAGAGAACAAGATTTGAGGTAGGCTTTGGATACGTGGGTGGGACTTGCATGGTAGCCACTAGAGTCCAGCCTGGGCAAAGACCTACGGTAGAGATGGATTAGAGGTGAAGAGAGACCGTTTGTTGCTGTGCCTGATTGAAAGAAGCCTATGTAATGCAGCGTTAGGGTTTGGATATGAGGTGACCCCAAAAGCTCACGTGGGAGGCAATGCAAGAAGGTTCAGAGGAGAAAGGATTGGGTTGTGAGGTCTTAACCCAATCAGTGATTTAATCCCTTGATAGGCATTAACTGAGTGGTAACTGAGCTGGTAGGGTATGGCTGGAGGAGGTGGGAATTAGGGTGTGGATTTGGTGTATATATTTGTATCTGGAGAGTGGAGTCTCTCTCTGCTCCGGGATCCCTGTGATGTGAGCTGCTTCCCTCTGCCACACTCTCCCGCCATGACGTTCAGCGTCACCTGGGTCCCTGAGGAATGGAGCTGGCCTTCTATGGACTAAGACCTCTGAAACCATGAGCCCTCAAATAAACTCTTCCTCCTCTCTAGTTGTTCTGGTCAGATCCTTTAGTCACAGCAGCAAAAAGGCTGACAAAAATATGCAGTGACTATGCCAAATGAAAGGAACTGAGCAGAACAGTAGCCAAAAGGTGGGAAAATGATGGAGAAAGAAGGGGTTTTCGGTTATCCAGCAAGTCAACATGGAGCTGGCATTTCCTGCCAACGGGAGAAGTATGACTCTGCTCCCCACTATTTACACAACACAGTGCAGAAGAAATAAAGTGTGATTTACAGAAGGAGGAAGAAGGTTGTTTGCTTTGAATAGATTAAAAGGGGAGGAAGAACTGGGGTGGTGGCTCAGTGGTACAGCACTTGCCTAGCACATGTGAGGCACTGGGTTTGATTCTCAGCACTGCACATAAATAAAGAAAATACAGGTCCAACAACTAAAAAGGCTTTTTTAAAAAAAAATTAAAAAGGGGAGGAAGCTCATTTATCAAACAAAATGACAGGAAAAATAGAGTTTTTGTTTCATGCAAAAAGATTTGGCAAAAAGAGCCGAACAGCTTTGCGTGACACTTTCTCAAACACAGAGGAGGAAGAACACAATTTCTCAATATCCGAGTGTCGGGTAGTGCATGTAAGAGTCTGACACCCAGTCCTGAAAGGGTTTGGACAAACTCTGGCATTTCATAGTTATCCTAGGAGTGCAATGGAATGCTCTTGGAGGACTGAAGGAAATGTTTTTATACGTCTGGAAATGATTTCCTCTCAAGTGCCACACCACCTTCCCCCACACTCCCATCTCCACACTGAGCTGGGACAGACTCTGAGCAGCCCCTGGGATGATAAAGACCTTACAGAAACACAAAGGCTTCAAAAACAAACAAACAACAAACATTATAGAAAGCTGCACACCTAGGCTGCTTTCAAAGCTGATCAGAAAAGCTCAATGATAGCATGTCTAGAAATTTTCACCACCATAAAAGCCACTCTTTCCAGTTACCCTAAAAATCCTTCCTGAGCAATCCTGAAATGGAAAGCACAGTTGATCTGAGCCAAGCTTCTGTCGTTTGCAAGTGTTATAAAATTAAGTTCAGGCCAGGATCATTGTTATACGCCTGTAATCCCAGTGGCTCAGGATACTGAGGCAGGAGGATCAATGAGTTCAAAGCCAGCCTCAGCAAAAGCAAGGCACTAAGCAACTCAGTGAGACTCTGTCTCTAAATAAAATACAAAATAGGGCTGGGAATGTGGTTCACTAGCCTAGTTCCCCTGAGTTCAATCCCGGATACTCCAACCTCCCAAAAACTTAAGTACAATCACTCAGAATGGAAACAGGAATTGCAGGGAACAAAGGTTAACCCCAAAGAAACTGACCACCCCCCACACCTACATACCTGAATCCATCCATGGCAGCTGACAGAAAACTCAAATCATCTGTAGCATGGGAATTATCTGCTCCCCTCCCCCAAAGTGTCTAGAGAAAGAACTCAGTGACCCCAAAGATGTCAGAGACTCACAGAACGGATGAACTACTCTGACGTCTCCGTGAAGAATGGACCTGGCATGTGGACTGTGCCCAAGCCCTCCACCTTCCCTCATTAACCACTGTCAACCCCACATCTGGTTTCGGCTTTGGAATTCTTCAGCCTCAGCCCAGGGAGCAGCACTGGTATTTATCAGGCGCTCCTGGCTATCAGCTCAGCTCTTCCTAAACAGTGGGGTCAATTCCTTTAGTTGCTGGAAGCTCTGGAATTGTGTAAGGTTTGGACTAGCCAGAGCTGCCATGAGGGGCTGCACTGAGACAATTTGGGGATGACGTTTTGGAACCCAACATACAACAAGCAGCTTAGGATCCTGTGCTGGGGAGGTGCATGAGGTCCCCTTCAAAACCAGCTTCTGCTTCTCTTAAATCTTCGAGCAAAAACATAGGAAAAGACAGAAGAAGTACTGCAGAATCATGGTTAAGAGTGTCCTATTCAGAGTCACAACTCTGATGCCAAACTCTGTCTTTGCCACTCATAAGGTGACCATCTTGTTTTTTCCCTGGGACTGACCAGTTTTAAAACTAAAAATTCTACCTCTCAAAAACCAGGTCTGGGACTGCTCGTCATTCTAGATGCTAACTATATGACCCTGGGCAAGTTAACCTATGTCTTGTTTCAAATATGCAAAACAGAGGTAATGATCATGCCTACCTCATTAGGTTATTGTTTGAAGAATTAACTGGGTAAGACCAACCTGACCCAGGTTAAGGCCTGTGTGTATATTGTTGAGACCTGACATATGTAGAGAATTTAAATTAGCAATAAAAAGCCAGTCAGGGGCTGAGGATGTGGCTCAAGTGGTAGTGTGCTTGCATGGCATGTGTGAAGCACTGGGTTCTATCCTCAGCACCACATAAAAATAAAATAAAGATATTGTGTCCACCTAAAACTAAAAAATAAATATTAAAAAAAACCCAGTAGAGCTGTGTCTAACTTTCAGGTTTTGCTTTAATATTGTGCCATCTGGGGTAAATTACATAACCTTTTTGAACCTCATTTTTCCACACCTGTAAAATGGGGATAATATACCCAGTTGGGGCCATGTTTAACAGGATAAGCCCCAGAACTGTGCCTGCTAATAAAGATCACATAGCAGACAACAGCTCAGGTGATGAGCATTGTGATTAAAAGGAGCAACCGGGTCATGGCAGCCCATGCCTGTAATCCCAGCAACTCGGGAGGCTGAGGCAGGAGATGGCAAATTCAAAGACAGCCTCAGCAACTCAGCGAGACCTTGTCTGTAATAAAAGAGCTGGAGATATGGCTCAGTGGATAAGCACCTCTGGATTCAATCTCTGATACAGAGAGAGAGAGAGAGAGAGAGAGAATAGTGTACTAGCTAGTGTCATGGTCACCTTGGCCTCCTCTCCTCAATGTTTACAACCAGGGCAGATGCTGTTATGAGTGCACAGGAATATCCGGATGCCTGGACTAACGGGCTCCCCCTAGAGGTGGATGGATAAATCACACAGAGGAGTCAGCCTGCCCCTGCCCATCACGGGACAGGATCCTTTAAAGGCTCCATCTCTAGGATTCAGAGGCCACGCCTGATCCTGGAGATATTTAAGTTATTTTTGGAGAGGAAGAATGGCAATGTGAAACCAAGCTCGAGGGCACACGGGGACCCAGCAACATGTTCCACTGACAAATGGCCCCGATGACAGGGCCGACATGAAGGCTCAGGCAGCATAATGGTCACAGTTAGCTCTTGCCTGTCACCCTAGGCCCCAAGATGCCAACTGGATAAGAACAGGCCGCGCTTGACAGCTTGTGCCTCCTGTGTTCCCCATAGCAGCCACTCAGTAACTGGTGGCAAATGATATCAAAAGCAAAGAGTCTAAAATTATAAATAACCTGCTTCTAATTTTCCTTGCTTTTTCTCTGCCTCCCATATTGCAATCACCTCCCAATTATCAACCATCAGTCTACATGGCATCTTGAGGTGTGCGCCCAGTTAAGTTCTGCCTGCCTTGGGTTCAGACCCCAGACCTTCCACTTACCATGTGACCCCAGGAGAGTTACTTCATCTCTCTGTGCCTTGATTTCTCATAGGCCAAGTGGGCATGTAACAGGATCTCCCTTGCGTGGATGGGGTGAGGACTGGATGGATTTATGTGTACAGAGTGTGTAAAACAGGGTTTAGTCCATAGATGACAATAAGTGGACTGGAAATATTGCCATAACTATGTGGTCATTGATTTGTGGGTTGAGATTCGATAAGAGATAACGTTTTAGTTGTCTTTTTCACAATTGTGACTAAAAGACCTGACCAGCACAATTGTAGAGGAGGAAAAGTTTATTTGCGGGATCATGGTTTCAGAGTTCTCATTCCATAGACAGCCAGTTTTATTCCTCAGGTCTCCACATGAGGAAAAACAACACGGTGGAAGAATGTGGCTGAAGGAAACAGCTCACGTGGTGATCAGGCAGCAGAAAGAGAGGTCTCCATTATCCAAAGCCACGCCCCCAATCAACTGCTTCCTCCAACCACACCCTACCTGCCTCCAGCCACCACTTAGTTAATCCCATCAGGGATCAATTCACTGATTAGGTTAAGGCTATGACCCAATCATTTCTCATCCAAACCTCCTTGTATTTTCTCACGTGAGCTTTTCTGGGACACCTCACATCCTAACCATCACAGATGGAATCACAGATTCTTACAGATGCTAATTCTGTAAACTAACAGAAAAGAGAGGGCTGGGGATGTGGCTTAAGTGGTAGTGTGCTCGCCTGGCATGCTTGCGGCCCGGGTTCGATCCTCAGCACCACATACAAACAAAGATGTTGTGTCAAAGATATTTAATAAAATATTAAAATTCTCAAGAAAAAAAAAAAGAAAAGAGAGATAGAAAAGGACATCTTTAACATTAGCTGGAAGAATGTTCACTTCCTCTTTCCCTCCCTTCCACCTCCAAGGTAGAAACTAGCCCTATTCAGAGACTGGCCAGCTGTTTCTCATGCCTGCCCAGCACTGGATAATTCCTCCCACTGCAAACATCAGTATCTTGGCAAAACTGAGTCAAGTGTGCTTGCTTAGGTTGGCCTTGGTCCATTTGTCACCTGAGTGAACTCTACCCTGAGGGCACGGTGCACCTTCTGCTCCTCTTCCCACCAAGCTATGAGGCTGGGGATCCAATTGCAGCTAACTTGGCCTTTGTTTTCGCATACCTCTCCAGGTTGTTTTGAATTTTCCCTTTCTGGTGTTCTGGTGTTCATCAGCAAGTGAAACAGAGGTGGTTAGAAGAACTGGGAACATATATGCCCACTAGGGACATTTCCCCTCAGTGGTTTGGAGGCAGAAGAAAGGGGCTAATGAGGGGAGCCAGCGTGTGGCTGGGGTGATGTAGGAGAAGCAATGGTTCTCCAGCTTGGGGGCTGCTCAGAATCAAACTCGTACTCAGGATCTAAGCTGACTCCCAGAGATGATGATTTCTTCTATTAACTGACAGGTCACCCGTGACTACACGTGCTGGGGGTGTTTTCATGTACAGTTTCTGGTACCTGTGTAAGTGGCCATGAGGGTCTATCCCAAGGAACATGGATTATAACCTAGAAGGGGACAAAAAGCCATCTGAACAAGGAAGAATAACTCCACCTAATATTCTTAGCCCAAAGAGATATTATTCAAGAAGATGCAGCCTAAGATTATGCCTCGAGGCATGATAATTATGCTAGTTTCTGCTTAATGAGTTGCCACTACACAGCTGGGCAATTTTAATGAATCTTTAAACCTCATGGTAAATAAAAATTATTGTGTCCATTCTATGTATGGGAAATGATGTACAAAGGGACTGAGGAATTTGCCCAACTTTGCAGAGCTGGTTGATGGCAGACCTAGGATCCCACCTAGATGTTTTAAACTTGAAAGCCTGCACTATTTCCATCTCACTGTGCCATCTTTCTGAGGAGGCTCTCTATAGCATTCATTGAATCAAAAATTATGTTTCGGTATTACTCTAAAAAATCCCTATGGCACAAGCATCATGTGCCAAAGGGGACAGTATATGGCAATAATTACTCTTTAGTCCCCTTTAGTTTTAAAACCCAGAGCAAATAAAATCCTATTAAAGTTTTAAGGGAAGTATGTGACCAAAAGGAAGACCAACTGAAAAAAATAAACTCTACTTTTCCCTTCCCACCCCCACCCCCACCTCTCTCTCTGGCCTTGGATTGGAGTGCATGAAAATGAAAAGGAAAATAATGATCTTGCTGAGGGAAAGGGAGATGCCCATCAGTATGACAATCACCCACAAGTAATTATGTGTTATCAGGGCCATGTGGGTGCAGCCTGAAATCCCCAACCTGGTAATTTCAACAAACAGAACACTAAAAGGGGTGACTGTTACTCAGTTCAATTCAACAAATGTTTACTTAGAGCCTTGTGGTTGCCCAGAGTTAACCAGTTAGCAGAGTTGATGTGTCTTGACGGGTGGCCATGAAACACATGGGAATCTAGGAGTCTGTTCTTCCCAAGCACCAGGAAGAGGAAGCCACCTCAGTCCTAGAGAGCGAGCCTGCCATTTTTAGAGGTTGGCTCCATTGACTTAATTATAGACTAGTAAATTCCAATCTCTCTGTGAAATGCTCCCCTATCATAGATTTTTTTTGTGTGTGTAATAATTGTTATTGCATTGGAATTTTGAATCACAAAATCTGTTGTTTGGATGCTATATTTAGGCTTTAAAATATTGTCCCCCAAATAATTTTAAAAATGAATGTGCCTGGGCTAATTGTTCAAGGAAGTGTTCTCTGTGAAGGTCAGCATCTCACATCTGGTTCTCATGCCTCATTCATGAACTAGGACCTTAGCCTGCAGAGACTGAGTACCACAGTGGTGGGGTACAGTCTTCACACTGAGATGGTACAGTGCCAAGGGGCACTTCATCTGGGTAGAAGCACAACTGACCTGAGTCATCTGATGAATATGAATAGCCCGTTAAGATACAGGTTGAGAACACCTTATCTGAAATACTTGGGACCAAAAGTGTTTTGGATTTCAGATTTTTTTTTAATATTTTGGAATTTTGCATACACATAATTAGATATCTTGGGGTTGAGACCTAAGTCTAAACACAAAATTTGTTTGTTTCATATACACCTCATACATATAGCCCAAGGGTAATTTTATTCAGTATTTTTAGCACATGTATTGACTGGACCCCATCACATTTCAGATGTGAAATGTTCCACTTGGGGCATTAAGTCAATGCTGACAATGCTTCAGATTTTGGAGCTTTTTGATCAGGATTGTGCAACGTGTGATTCTCTCTACAGTCTAGGAACTGAGTTCATTCTTTTATTAGGGAAAGTCATTCTTTCACTCACAAATTTTATATTGAGCTGGATACAGTGGCACAGGCCTGTAATCCAAGCAACTCGGGAGGCTGAGGCAGGAGGATCACAAGTTCAAAGCCGGCCTCAGCAACTTAAAGAGTTCTGGATATCGCTTGCTGGATGATATCTGGGTCTCAAGAGAGAGAAAGAATCAAGGACAAGCCTAAGATTTGGGGGCTGAACAAAGGAAGGATGTAAAATAAGGATGATGTGGGAAGAGCTGGTTTGGCAGGGAGAGTTGGCGTGTGTGTGTTAGGTTGAAGATGCCTGTTAGATGTCAAAGTGAAGATGTGCATGGATGCCCTGATAAAAAGTCTGAAGTCCTAGGGAAGCTCTGGGCCAGAGGCCCAGGGAGAAAGTATGGAACCCACATTCTGGATTCAGATCCCAGCTCCTCTCTGTGGACTTGGACTCGTTCTCCCTCTGGCTTCTGTATCCTCATCTGTAAAGTGAGGTGGTGCAACCGATGCCTCAGGAAAGCTGGGAGCAGGTGGGAGGGTAGTCAAGGCCTCATTTGTGAAGCATGATGCAGACTACAAGATGGGACGTGAGCGATGTTCGTCTCCTCTTGCAACCTCCTGCTGGGTTGCCGGACCCTGTAGATGAAACCATGAACAATGCAATGGGTCAGGAAAGGCCCACATCAGCATGAGAAGGTGGGACCCAATCCTGCAAGCAGTGGGACACATTTCCACAGGAAGTCCACGAGTAAAAAGAAATGGTGTTGGTGTGGTTACAGGGGACTGGATGGTGGGAAATCAGGCACACAGACCTGGGACAGGGAGGAGGTTCAGGAGGAGGTGTGGTACAGGAGGACTAGGGCAAAGGCAGTGGCCCTGGAGGAGGAGTTGGGGGCTGAGCACACTAAGGCCCACCCTCAGTCTCTGGGGTCACCAGCACCTGATGGAGACCTTCTCTGAGCCCCAGCCCTGAGGCTCCCATAGCCTGTTTCCCAGTTGCCTTCCCAAGAACATGGAGCCACTTCTCTCTCCCAGCACCATCTCCTATCAGAATCACTCATCCTGTTCTATGGAACAGCAAGAGCCTCACACTCGGCTCTTGGCAGGGAAACCGGCTTCTCTCCAGAGTGTCCTAATCCTGGTTCCCTTTGCCTGAGAGAAAGAACATGCACATCCACAAGGGGTGAATGTCTCCCTTTACAGTTAAATATTAGCTTCCGGCAAGCTGTGCGTTCTCTCAGGAGTGAAGCAGTTGAGACTTCAGCCTCTTTCTCCAAATGGATTGGAAATGGGGGTGGGGCAGGTATCGAAAGGGATGCCGCCCCTGGGTGCCATCTCACCTCTGCATGCACACACGCCTGCGCAGGCACACACACATCTCACCCACATACCTTACGCGGGGGAAGAGAGGGAGATTGGGGGCAGAGGAGGAGGAGGGCAGTGTTGCTGCCTGAGGCACGAAAAGAGAAAAAAACCCAACCTACCCACCTGGCCATTTTTTCTTATCACCAAAGATTGGAATGTGCCACCTATTGAGATAGATCTCTCCTACATAGGTGTTTTGTTTGGACCACACAGTGTTTTTTAAAATTTTTGAATTTGTGGCCAACATTTAAAAATCAAGAGATTTCACATTAAAAAAAATGATTCTTGGCATGCAAATTGCTTGCTCAACAGCACGGGGCTGACCTTCATAAGGCTACAATCAGCAAAGCTCTGTAGTAGCCACTGAGTCCTACTCCCAACAGCAGTTTTCACCATGATCCCCACCTAGTCCTTCCTCCCTCCAAAAGTTAGATTAAGGGGAGGTTAGATAGTTTCCCTGACAACGATGATGAAGGTTTTGAAGGTCACTTTCTTGTGGACAACTTTTGCTCTCCTGTCATAAGAGGGTAAGTTCACCATAGCAAGTTGCCATTCCCTATAAACTGGCTACTGCTGCCCGGTTGGCCCAACTCTTAGGAGGACACTCTTCAGGACCTCTGTGAGTTGTGTCTGGAATCTGACCTGCTTCATCTACAACTCACTTTTAACAGTGAATTCACAGACCAAGGAAATTTGTAGGAAAGGGGTTTGTTTTCTCCCCACAAAAGAAACAAAAATCGCAGCATAGCTAGGGTTAGCATTCTTCCAGATTTGCCTCTGCTTGCTTTGATAAAGGAGCGCAGGCCCTCCCTACTCCATTATCACCAAGACAACCAGTGTTCCGAATTGCTTGTTTTAATGGACGTTCAAACATCCAAAGTTTGTGGTTCAGTTGGAAAGTGGTTTTCTGTGTTCCTTGTGTTCATCCTTCAAGTTCAGAGCCATCACCACCTGAGAGCACTTAGCAAGCTCAGGATAACTGAAAGAGAGCATAAATCCTGCTTGCTTTGAACACAACCCAGGGCTCACAGTATGTTCCTGAACTGGCCAACGGTAATCAGCTCTTCCTCTCTCCTTCCCTCTTGTGTGCTTGTAAATCAAGAGGCCCCAGTATTAGTCACCACAAAAGAGATAATTAGTAAGTACAAAGCTGCTCCCTCCATCCATCACTCTGTGCCTTAGATTCCAGCTTAGCCAAGAGGTTGGAGCAAACTAACATTGCACAAGGATGAGTTACTTAAACAAGATTATTTTTTGTTTTCAAACAAAGCTTATGAGTCTGATTCACTCTAAATTCTGCAGTCATAAGAACAGCTGTGACCCTGGGCCAAAGGGAAGGTCCTTACTCATTGCATGAAGTTTGCCTTTCCTGGAACCCCAGGAATTTGAAATAGCAGTGCTGCTTTAATGGCATAGTCTTGGGGATTCCGAACTTTTATGAATGCTTCACCCATCTTCAGTGATCAGGAAACAGAATAAGATGCCACTTTCTTTTACTGGGATATGCCATGTCCTCCCCCAAGAAAAGCTTGCTTGTGCCTTTGCCAACCTTTTGTGCAATTGGAAAATTAATTTCCTGCTCTGGCAGGGCATATGGTCAAGGGCAACTGTTGCCCCCAAAAAATAAAGGCTGTTTCCAGACCCACTAAGCAGTCTAGGAACTTCCTTCCTGTGCCTTGCTGACCAAATATTGCTGGCCTGCATAGAAGTGTTCCACTCATGTATTTATGACTTGGGAGCTGCTCAAATGCACACTGGCTTCTATTTTTTCCATCACACAATGTTTCTTCCAGTTTTTGAATTTCCCATATCAACCACTTTGCTATTTTTAAGCAGAATATTTTCAAGCCAAAGTAGCTGGTCGGTATGATAAAATCTCACTGACTCTAGCAGGAGCTTGAACTCTTCCCAGGTGGGCGGTATAAGCAGTATGAACTGGGCCTTATCCCAGTCTTTCTCTTCTTCTAGAAGATGAGGGTGCACGGTTGTATAATCCTAGTTCCTTTCTATTAAGATTTAAAATCATGTTTCATCAAAGCTAAGATGCTGCTAATTCTAAGAAACATCATATTGAAAGTGCTTGGAAGAAAAAGAAAATTTAAAATGTTCCACTGGTTAAAAGATCTTGAAGCATCTTTAAAGATGTTTGTTCCCATGGTGACTGGATTGTTCACAGCAGACTCTTGTGCTTTGAAATCCTTTAAGGCAGAATTGGCAACTTCTCCTTCCCTGTGTTGTGTTGCTTGATATGACATAGTTGATCCTTTTTGAAGATCTAAGTAACAAAATGTAACATCACCTTTCATCTCCTTGGAGGTGTCTTTCTAAGCAAATAAAGCATTTTCTTATTCCTTTGCAAGAAAATATGGGTTTTCAGATCTACTAAGGATGAATATTTGCTTCATCAATATCCAACATATACCCCTCTGCTCTGTTTCTGAGACTTTCTATATGTATGGCAGCTTTTCATTTCAGTGCTGATTCATAACGTAAGCTTTTCTAAGACACTTAAGTGGCAGTTAAACTCAGGGTTGTAGTGCCAAGAGTGAGGCCAACACAGCAGAAATGACAAGAAAGATACCTGTGATTGTGTCTTTCTGGCCACTCTCAGGCAATGACATCCATGTCGTGACTGCTCCTTGGCAACAAACACGTACCCGCATCAATCACACTTGTTACAATATGGGAAAAAATGAGCATTTAAAAATAGCTAAATAATGGAAAGGTCTACAATTGACATCTACTGTGTATCTAGCAAGGTAAACTCTTAGCATGACAGTCTCCATTTCCAAGGAGCAAGCTAAACTGTTAATAAGACAGTATCAACAAAACTTTATGCCAAGAAGTAAGTGTAGATTTTTTAACCAGGTTAAAAAGAAAATTGCTCCACATCCCTCAGTTCAGTAAATTTAAGGGCAAGGATTCTGATCCAGACAATAGGGCCTTCTCTCCTGCCAGTTCTATGGTTATAAGGGTAGTAGACATCATGCATGCAGATCGACTGTAGACCAACATTGGATTCTGTTCCTTTTCAAGATTTTTCTTCCAATGAAGCATTATTTCCCACAGGATCACAAAGGTCTTTTTTAAATAGCTCAATCAAATAGAGGTTTTTTTTAATAATTAATTGATCAGAATAACTTCTAATTAGCATGTCTAATACATGCCAATGGCCATTTCTTAAAGGAACTCATGGGAATGATTTCTGTTTTCACAACTATGGGAGCTGCCTACCCTCACCACAGTGGATTGAGATAGTTAAATCATCATCATTTCCCAACCAAAACCTTGCCTGTGAGCTGAAATGACTTGCCCAGTGACAACAGAAATGCAGTCATGGCAAAATAGGGGCCTAGAGCTGCTCAAACCTTGAACTCCCAAGCATTGGGTATCATCCTCTCTTTCTAATTCTCCCTATTACATCAATGACTGGTCTTACACAGTTAGTTTGTATGATTTTTTACTTAAATGGATGGTAAAACAAATAGGTTTACATAAATGGATGGATAGAAACAAATATGTTTTTGTTAAAAAAAATAAAATAAAATAAAAGCTATTTTATTCTCCTAATGTTAGAAAATGTGACCATGAATGACATTTTCCAGTATATAACATCCCTGGTCCTGGCCTCTCTGAACAATAAGGGAGGTCCTTGGAGACCAGCCCAGAGGCAGAAATGGAAGCCACCAAGCCTGCCCCTAGAGAATAGTGATACTGAGAAAACTCCTGTGGCTTTGCGGCAATGGTGCTTTGGTTTCCATGGACAGTTAAATATGGATTCTGGGAGGAGCTTGGTATTTATGTTCAATACTGTGGGAGCAAAACCCAAAAGAAAGGAGTGAGAGTATGACTAAGAGCTTTCATGGTCAAAATAGATACCAGCAAGAAGAAATGACCAAGTCCAAACAGGTAAAGATCACCATCCTCCAACCCTAGTCACATAGACACCAGAATGTTCATAGGTCTGCATTCCAGCAACTGGGGTAGAGGCTGCATTAGGAGAATCCAGTAAGAACCCTTTAATTGTTTTCTCAGGTGGTTAATCCACTTAGTGGATATGTTGGTATATTGAGTTCCTAAGTGTGGAAAGGGAAGGGGGCATAGGGCCGGCCTATGTGTTTGAAGAGGCCTGACTGAATAATGGCTGCAGGGGGGACCCTTTTCTGACCTCCCCACTGGTCCTGTCTCAGCTGTAAAGGTGCCTCCCACTATGGCCTGACCAAAGACAGGAAGAGGCGCTCGCAAGATGGCTGCCCAGATGGCTGCGCCAGCCTCACAGCCACGGCGCTCTCCCCAGAGGTCTCTGCGGCTGCCACCATCTCCTTAATGATGGACGAGCCTGGCCTAGACAACCCTGCCTACGTGTCAACGGCCGAGGATGGTCAGCCAGCCAACAGTCCCTTGGACTCTGGCCGGAGCAACCGAACTAGAGGTAAGTCAAATGGGTGGGTGTTGGGGAATGGGCTCTTGGCCTTCCTTGGGATTGCCCTCCACGGAATACTCACTGTGGAAAATTCTGGAAATGTTTTTGTAAGGGAAATGGTTCTGGTAGTTTTGGCAGCCACTCCGCGTCCAATTCTCCAAAGTGAAATGAAACCAGGAGTACCTCAGGTCATTAGGACTGTGTACTCTGACGTGGTGAAAGGGGGTGAAGGGAGACCAGATGATTTATCACTCCCCCAGGGCCAGGGCCTTCCCTGCCTGCTCCAGAAAAGTGCTGTTACATTCACTTTCTCCCAAGGGGGAAAGCTGATTTTAAAACAAGCCACATGTATTTCACTGTAGAAAATTTAGAAAGCAGAGGTAAGCAGGTTCTACCTAGAGGTAATCCTACTACCTAGAGGTCACCCCTGATCAGGTTTTCATGTATTTTATCAGATGTGTCCATGAAAGATGATTTCTATTAACTACTGGTTCTATCACCTCGCTTTTCCTCAGCCCGGCCCTTTGAGCGGTCCACTATCCGAAGTAGATCTTTTAAAAAAATTAACCGAGCTTTGAGTGTTCTTCGGAGGACAAAGAGTGGGAGTGCAGTTGCCAATCAAACTGACCAGGGCAGGGAACATCCTGAAAATCCCACTGCCCCTGAAGGTAAGTGAAGTCCCCCAAGAGGGTGGACCTGGGCCAGGCTCCCAGGGTAATTCAGGGTGAGGACAACCTGGCCACCACCCACCTTTTCTTCCCAAGGTTATAAAATACTTTTTGCCTTGATCAATATCCTTCTCTTGTAAGTAACTGAA
Source organism: Ictidomys tridecemlineatus (assembly GCF_052094955.1). Taxonomy (NCBI): domain Eukaryota; kingdom Metazoa; phylum Chordata; class Mammalia; order Rodentia; family Sciuridae; genus Ictidomys; species Ictidomys tridecemlineatus. Next base: position 38,919,083 of record NC_135485.1, on the reverse strand, counting down.
CTCAGAAATGAATGCTGTCCTTTTTTACAAATGAGGGAAAAGTGTCAGATCCCTTGCCTTTAGAAGCTGGTTGAGGGCTGGGGCTGTAGCTCAGTGGTAGAGCACTTGCCTAGCACGGGTGAGGCACTGGGTTCGATTCTCAGCACCACATAAAAACAAATGAATAGAATAAAGGTGAAATTCTTAAAAAAAAAACAAAAAGGAGCTAGCTTTAATGCATCAAAGAATGATAATCATAGTTAATAAATGGAAAGCATTTAAAATAGTGCTGGCACAAAATAAATGACGTATTAATTTGTTCTCATTAAACTATGTACAAGGTGTGGTTCTGAGTGTTTTGTGTGCATCTCCTCAGTCCTCCACACAATGAAGAAGTTACTATTATTATCCCTGTTTTACGGGTGAAGGCAACTGAAGCACAGAGATGTTACGTGGCTTGTTCCAGCTTATCTTGCTGAACTTTGAATACAGCTCTAGAATCCATGCAAAGAAAGTCATTAGGTAGACAGTAGATCCTATGTGGTTTCGGCAGTTTAAAGGGAGCTGAAGAAATACCGTCTTACCCATTTCTTTTCATTTCATTTTAGAAGTTTCGAGTAGTAATAATAATAGCTTTTTAAATAAAAGATGAGTTCTTTCTGTGTTCCAGGTAGAGTTCTGAGCCATCAACAATGCTAAGGAACGAGGGTTATCATTCCCATTTTATAGATGAGGAAACTGAGTCACGGAGAGATTAGGCAACTAAGCCAGAGTCACCCAGCTGAAAAAATGAAATGGTAGAACTAGGATTTTAGCTCAGATCCACTGGCTCCAGAAACTACTCTGATAACCACCAAGTTATTCTGCCCTTCATTCTTGGGGGTTGAAAGGTGGAGCCTAAACCACCATATTTATTATGCCCTCAGAAGGTTCTCGAGGAGGCACATGAAGCCCCTTCTTTCTTACTTACTTATGACCACCTCTTACCCTGTGTGTGTTCTCTCCCTGTGTCTCTGCTTCTGTGTGTGTGTGTGTGTGTGTGTGTGTGTGTGTGTGTGTGTATTTGTGCATGTGCGCTCTCACTACTCTGAGCCTCTTACGGTCTTGTACGGACTTTACCTCTTTTCCTCACCCTACTGCTATTATTATGAGACCTCAAAATACCCATTCAAATTGCTTAGCTCAGTGCCACCGTACAATGAACTCACTGTAAACAATAATAATTGTCAAATACTTTGGTCCTCTGGGGAGCGTGCAATTTTGAATAAATTCTTTTCTTTCCAGACTAATGCAAGTTTGACAGTTCAGAAACGACTTTAATGCGTTGGAGTCACTAGGGTCTCGCTGGTGTGGCTCTAATTAACATCATTTACGAGTGTGACTGGGTCTGTCCTTTCAGACTATGAAAGCAGATGTCCTTGAGCGGTTTAGGTTTGGGAGTATGGTTTTTGTAACTCTGTTGGGAATGAGGTAACAAGGGAGGGGACAGAGGGAGGGAGGATCCGCAGCTTTGATGATTATTTCCAAATCTTTCTTTACTCAAAATACTTTTTAAGAACTCGCCTTTCCCTTGTTCCTAGACATGTCCTGACAGTTGCTGTGGTGTAGCCCACCTAATGGAATCAGAGTAGCTGAAACACTGATTGAACTCAAACACACCCAAGTACTGTTAGCACCAGGACCGACAGATTAGGACAGCTACTGGCTGCTTTATAGCAAAGCCAGTCATTTCCATTAAATTAAATCTGAGCAGAGTTTAAGGGCACACATTTACGATGTCTCAGGCTTGCTCTGGCCACTAAATTACCTTGTTAACCATGCTCTGTCACACTTAGAAATAACTGATTTTTTTTTTAATGTATGGTTGCTGGAGAGTTGGGTTTATTAGGAAAAATGGACTGAAGTCATAGATTTTGAAAATAGTCACCAAAAAATGGATTATCTAGAATCAGGCCTGCAGTGTTCCAGTTTTCCAGATGACAACATTAAAGGAGATTCTCAGGGTAAAGACAGCTGTGAGCAGCGGCAGGAGGCAGAAGCTCGTCCCTCTGCACCCTAACTTCAGGCTCAGGCTACTCAGGAGAGGCACTCTTCCCGCCTGACCTGGTGGCTGGGTCCCATCACTTAATGGTTTCTCCTCCATACACTTCAATTCAAGCTGAAATGGAAAAGTGTGCCCTTGCTGGGTTATGGTTCCTTAGGACAAGTCCCTGTGGCTTCTTACCTGGCTGTGAATACCTGGTTCCAGGAAGCCTGATGGAGGCAGTCAGCAGTCAGCAGGGGCACCAGGTTCAGACCTGGCTCTGAGGGTCACCTGACTCTGCAGCTCCCAGCTAGTTGGTTCACTTCCCCTTTCTGCCGGAACAAGCTAAGGAGCAGAAAAGGCCCTACAGCCACCATCTTAGATGCTTCTCTTTACCTGGTCATAGCAGGATGGGAAGGGGGAGGGAAGAGGGAACTATGAAAGGTTTCATGGGGAAATCAGATTCTTCAGCTAAAAAAAAAAAAAAAAAAAAAAAAAAAAAATTAAGTTTGGAAACACCAGCCTACATAATCATTAAATCTCCTTAGCTCTGAATCCAGTGATTGAGGCAGATCAGGGACAACCCTCCAGAAGCTAAGCCTTGGACTCTTCTTACTTATGAAACAGCTCTTGTGACTTTAACTATTGAAAGTGGCATCTGACAGAGAGGAATGATGATTCCCCCAACCCTAAAAAGCAGGGTCTTGAGAGGAAAGAATCCTTAAAATGATCAAAGAAGGCAGAAGAGCAGGTTTGTTTTATTTTTGTCCTTAAATCAGCAGGTGCTGACACTGCAGTCCATTCTTTAAAAGATGTTCCTTCATTCACTCATCCATTCCTGTTCACCCAGTAAATATCAGCAGAAGACTCTTGCATGCAGAGATCTGTACACAGAACCACGGAGAAGCCAGAAATCAGGCCCTCAAGGATTTTACTATCAAGTGGGCAATATAAGAAAGGGGCATGAATATCCGTAATATAAGGTTGAATGCCATAAGAAATAGAGAGAAAGGCTTACAGGAAATGGCATGTTTAGAGAGAGCAAGGGAAAGAGGGATCAGGGTAGAGTGTAATTGGAAGGGATCATTTCATGCAGCCTTGTAGGAAAAGTTGGTTTTAGGCCCAGGATGAAAAGAATTCCAGCAGAGCAACTCACCCTGGCACCAAGGGAGCATAAGTAGAAAACACACTCGAGAAACAATGAACAGTTTAATTTGGCAAGAAAAGCGGTTGGAAATGCCACTGGGTGGTTGTCTTAAATAAATACTATCTTTGCCCATTTCAGTCTTTCCAAGGCTGTATCACCTGATTCCAGATGGTGAAATTACCAGCATCAAAATCAATCGAGTGGATCCCAACGAAAGCCTCTCCATCAGGCTTGTGGGAGGCAGCGAAACCCCACTGGTCCATATCATTATCCAACACATTTATCGTGATGGAGTGATTGCTAGAGATGGCCGGCTGTTGCCAGGAGACATCATCCTCAAGGTAGAGTCTGTGGCTGTGGTCTGTGACAAGGCCCTTCCTATAAAAACCCTTCAGAGAAGATGATGGATGGATGTGGATGGACAGTTGAATGGACGGATGGGTAGGTTGGTGGATGGATGGCCAGACAGATGGATGGGTGGATGGATGGTTGGATGGATGGATGGACAGGTGGGTGGATAGATGGGTGGATGGATGGTTGGTTGAATGGATGAGGAGAAAAGAGCAAAATAAATGTGGACATTCACTTTCCATAGTTGTCATATGACTCTTCATATGAGATTTATCATAATTGAGAAAGTCTTTCATTCTCGCTCTTTCCAGTTTATAAATATTTCTGTTTCTGTATTATTTTTCTCTGTCTCCTTCTCTCCTCTCTTTCTTCTCCCTGCTACTTTTTAATCTTCTTTCCCCTTCTCTACCTCTCTTTTTCCCCCCTCCTTCTCCTTCAGCATTTAAGTAACATAAAACTGGAACATATATTTTCTTAAATTATTTTTAGAGCAGATTAATGGAACATTTTGTGTTTTATCTAATCACATCCAGATATTCTTCTAAAGTAAATTTCCTATGGTTTAATGGTTCTCCATGAAAATAAAAACAGTCCCTCGGCTATTTTTACCAACTCAGAGACATTGCAGGGGAGACACATGGAGGAGTGAGTTGTCTTGGGTGCGCTGTCCGCCAAGACTTGGGTGAGGAGAGGGACTTCAAGGAGGACTTTTCAGGAGAAAGGAGAAAATAAGAGCTGTTTATCAGACAGAAGTCAAACGTGTGCCAGAAGTGACGAGGGATCCCTCCCTGCTCGTATATTTCCTGATACTCAGATAACAGCTGCATCCCTCCCCTTCTAGGTTGCTAAGGGACAAGCTCTTGTCACACTGTGAGCTGTTTGTTTGGCAAACTAATTGGAAGAAGAGGAGACATAATCTAAAGCAGTTATTGCAGAAATGCTGACATTCCCACTGGCCTCTGAGGTGGGAATCAACCTCAGGGGGCCGCCAGCCGTGCAATCTGCAGTGCTCTGCATGGCTTCCTCCCCAACCATGGAAACTCTGCTGCCTGGGAGGGTTGCATAAGAAAACATTTTGATTCTTGTGGTCTTCAGCTGGCACTTGCAGGCAAAAGGGCTGCCAGCACTCTTTGCAGGCAACCCTGACCTCTTGGCCTGGGTGTAATGGGGAAAGCAGACCCCCTACTCTGCTCACCTGTGCTTGGACAAAGGTGGCCTGTGTTTGCATGGGGAGCCCCTGCTCTTCTCTGGAGCTGTAGCAGAGAACGGGTGACTGTCCCTCAGGAAGGTTTTTCAGACGAAGCTCATTCCAAGGCGCCTCTAACAATTGGCTGCAAGTACAAGAAATCTTACCAAACTCGAGAAATTCAAGAAGGCTGTGGCTCCTTCATGGGCCCCCTCCTCAAGAACCGAGTGCAGGGCTCCTCTGAATTGTTTTCTTCCAGAGAGGTGCCTAATGCTGGGGGCTGCAGCCCCCAGGCAGGACCTGCGTAGCTTGGAGTAATTAAAACCAGAAAGCCTGCTGCAGCAACAGCCCTGCACGCTGTTATGAGAGGCACAAATGGGAGAGCCAAGCTTAAGTAGGTGAGGTGAGCTAGCCTTTCAATAAGGGAGCCCAGAAACTTCCTTTCACATTGGTGTGTTTGAAATTGTATAAGGACTTCTCCCCACCTTTTTGCTGGAGGGAAACACAGACAAGATGAGCACCTTAATACCTACACACAATCACTTTCACTACCACACTCACATACCTGGAAACAGACTCATGCACACCACTTAGACACTTGTCCGTCACACACTTATACATACACCCTCATGCACATATGCACAGTCTCTCACACACACATGCACTATCACTTGTAACAATAATCACGCATATGCACACATGCACAGGTTCAGATTTATATATTCTCTTTCTCTCTCTCTCTCTCTCTCTCTCTCTCTCTCTCTCTCTCTCTCTCTCACACACACACACACACACACACACACACACACACAGAGAAATGGGAAAAAGAAGTTCCAGTATGGATGACCCAGGGAGAATAATCCAATTGAAGAATTTTGAAAAGAAAATGTCAACTCAGCTTGGTTTGAACCGCCATTAATGTTATCGTTTGGGGCTGGCATAGAGTTCAGTGGCAGAGCATGTGCTTAGCATGCATGAAAAAAATCACAAAAAAGAATAAGAGTTTAGTTATGTAATCATTTGACAGAGCTGGATGGGAAGATTTTTTTTTCTTTTGTCTTTTCCTACTTTTTCTTTCTTCCCTCCCCTCCTACCAGCTAAAAACTAAGTTTGGCAGGCAACAGAAATGAAGGTTGGAACTCTGTAAATAAATGGGCAGCCTGTGTGAGGACAAGTTTGCAGATAGAGGGTGCCCATTCACAGAGGCCTGAAAGGTACCACGGGAAAACCGGGATGTTTGGACAGAATAAGGGGAGAGCCTGGGAAGTCTCTAAGGGAGCAGCACCCTGGGTCTTCCGAGGTCCTGGATCTTTAACTTGTTTACTGTTGAGGGATCTCACCCAGGGCCCTGCACAGGTGAGCCTGGGCCTCTGCGGAAGGGGTGGTTGACTGCAGATGCTCCATTCCCCCAGGTCAACGGAATGGACATCAGCAACGTCCCCCACAACTACGCTCTGCGCCTCCTGCGACAGCCCTGCCAGGTCCTGAGGCTCACCGTGCTGCGAGAGCAGAAGTTCCGAAGCAGGAGCAATGGACAGGTGTTGGACTCCTACGGACCTCGGGATGACAGTTTCCATGTGATTCTCAACAAAAGCACCCCCGAGGAGCAGCTGGGAATAAAACTGGTGCGCAAAGTGGACGAACCTGGGGTGTTCATCTTCAATGTGCTGGATGGGGGCGTGGCGGACCGACACGGCCAGCTGGAGGAGAACGACCGCGTGCTGGCCATCAATGGACATGACCTCCGATATGGCAGCCCAGAGAGCGCGGCTCATCTGATTCAGGTGGGTCACAGTCAGAACCCCCCAGCTTGAGCGGAGCACGTGCCTCCCTTCAGGCAGTCTAAGTGGAAGGGCCAGGGTTGCCAAAGCTTCGCCCAGGTAAGAACCGTATGCAAGCAACTGATGTGCCTTGGGATCTAGTGCATTCCCTGTGCATTGTTCCAGATGCAACTGAACACATGCGGCTATGTGTTGCAACCTCACAAGGTTAAGGTCACCGAAGGTTAGCAGGGTCAAGTCATCTTTGTACCCAGTGTGTTAGATGCAGACCTAGGAGTCATTCCCATACCTCTGGAAACCTCCAAGACAGCCTATTGTATTAACTCCCTCAAGAAAGAGTTCACAATAGCCTGACAGTGCATTAATACATTTTTCTAATGGGTGTGATTTCATTTAGATGAGTGTGCATCTTATTGACTGTGGTTGGATCACCATGGAATTTTCTTCCTTTTCTTTTTTGTAATTAAACTTTTTATTTTGAGATAATTCTGGTTTAATAAAAAAACAATCATTCTGGGTTGTTGTAAAAGACAACACAGAGGAATCCCTTATCCACATTTCTCTTTTCAACAGTGTTAATATCTTGCAAAACCCTGGTACAGTATCACAACCAGGCTGTTGACACTGACATATCAAGATGCAGAATATTTCCATCCCCACAAAGATCCTTATGAAAGTGATCCTTTTATAGCCACATCTGCCTCCCTCCTACCCCGCCTCCTCCTCACCCTTGGCAACTGCTCATCTGTTCTCCATTTCTGTAATTTTGAATTTTAAATTTTTTATATATATCATACAGTATATAAGCTTTTGTGATTGACTTTTCTCACTCATTTGAATTTTCTGAAGATTCCTTCAGATAGTTGGGTATCTCAGTAATGTTGCCTGAGCTGACAGCTTTATTCTTAAAGGGACAGATATTCTTCTGAGCTCTTGTGTTCTAACCCATTCATTCCCTTCACTTATCAAACATGTATTAAGTTTCCACTGCTAACCTGGCTCTGGGTTAGGTGCAGAGAACAGGCATGTGTTGCTCTCCCCAAGGAGCCCACTCTCTGACAGGGTGGACCTTCTCTTCACAACTATCATATGGTGTGATAGTTCTGCAATGGAGAACTAAAGTCTGGCTGATGCAGATGCTGGAGAGATCTTTGCTGAGATGGGCCTACCTAGGAATTCTTTGTGGCAGAAGAAAGTCTTGAACTGGAGCTTTCAGGAATGAGCAGAAGTTCTCTAGGTGGATAAGCATCAAGAATCATTCTAATGAGATACAACACAGAAGAACATTTCCCTCTGTCCCATCAGGGTAATGGCTAATACCTGAAGCATAGTGGGTTCAAAATAGCAGCAAATACACAAGGAAGAAGTGAGAGGCAAGGGCCAGGCCATGGAGAGTATTATGAGCCAGGCTAAGGCCAAGAATATCTCCAAAGCCATGGAATATCATTGGATGGCTCTAGGAAGGAAGGTGATGTGAATCTTCCAGAAAGATCTGTCCTCAGAGAGATAGACAGTCAGCAGCAGAAACTGAACCCTGCAGGGCTCAGAGCTGCCCGCAAGCACTCATGCTTCCCTCTCCCCTTGGCACCTACTCATGGACTTCTTCCAGGGGACAGCAACTCTGATCACAGTTGTGTGTGTGCTTATCCCTCTTCTTCAAGGAGAATTGAGCAGTACATTGTATATTTGCCAGTTGAAACCTGGGCAGCCAGGGGCAGAGGGTGCATGGGGACTTGCCCTATTCCCTCTGCTCATGAGGGCAGGAAGCACACCTGGTGCCTGGGCCCTGAGCAGTGGCTCTTGGTGGGAGTCCCAGTTCCAAGGTAATGCTCAGCCCCCTGGGTGTTCATTTGCCCAAGAAGGCCTGAGCTCATACCCTGTGGAGGAGGTAGAGGAAAAAAGCAGGGTTACCAGAGGCATATCCTCTCGGGGTTTACACCAGAATTCAAATTACCTGGCCCCAACATCTCTGACCACCACACTTACTTAGCTACATGTCTTCTTGGTATCTAAAGTAAATGTCTAGCCAGGGGCAGTGGCATGCACTAGTAATCCCAGTGGCTCGGGAGGCTGAGGCAGGAGGATTACTAGTTCAAAGTCAATCTCAGCAAAAGCAAGGCGCTAAGCAACTCAATGAGACCCTGTCTCTAAATAAAATATAAAATAGGGCTGGGGATGTGGCTCAGTGGTTGAGTGTCCCTGAGTTCAATCCCTGGTACCCATAAATAAATAAATAAAGTTAATGTCTAAAGGCACTCAAAAATGTCCAAAACGGATCCCTTGACTTCTCCACACTCCACCCATGGCCAAACCTTCTCCCCTTTCTCCTTTCCAGTCTCCAGAAATGGCGCCATTTACCCAGTTACTTGGCCAAAAGGAGTCTTCACATACTTGAGCATCCTTCTCTCCCAGTTCGTTTCTCACCACCTCCGTGGCCTCCATCAGCCAGGCTGGCCCACTGCAAGAGCCTCTTAACCAGCCTTCTTGCTTCCACACTCAATTGCAGAATGACTTCTTTGCAAAGCCACCCTCCTGCTCTCAGCCTTCTGGGCCTTCTCAAGATAATTAGGTTAAAATTGCAAAACCCTGGCATGGTGGGCAGGCACAGACATAGTCTGGCCTTCCGTTCTCTCTCCAGATTCATTTCTCAAGCAAAGGGGAGAATTTCTGGTATTCTCCACTTAGTTTAACCATTTTTAGCTACATTGCCTTCTTCCCACTCTGCACATATTTCAAGAAGTTTTCCACCTCCGAGCCCAAGTTCTTGCTGTCCCTCTGCCTAGAAGAATCTTCTGTAGAAGATTCATGTCTATCAGACTCCCCCCATATCTCATTTAAGTCTCTCCTTCTCAGAGAGGCCTTCCCTGACAGTCTCACTTAAAATAGAGTGCCCGTCACAGAGTCCATCATCTCCTCTATTTTTCTTTCCTACCAGCTGTTTTATGATTACCTGCCAGTCTAGGGTGGCATAATATGGTGGAATATTATATCCCAAGCACTTAGCCCAGTGCCTGGCAAGGAGCAGGCACTCTAATAAGCATTTACTTAAGGTTTGAAAATTTTGTTGAATTTGAAAAATGGAGTCAAATTATAAATCTGTAAATGTATGTAAGATATATTTTAGACACATTAATTCCACCTCACAAGGACTTGTTTTTAAACCATTTTACCAGAGAACAAGAAGTGCATCTACTTTTACATGCTATTTGTCCCCAAGACATAATCTCTCCTTGGATTTGTTCACATTGTTGTTTGAGAAGCATCTGTGTACCCAGAGATGTGCAATATAGTGACAAACCAGACTGACACAGTTCCTGGCCCTATAGCCCTTGGAACGTACCCGTTCTTGACTCTGATCTCAAGTAGAAGTCAGCATGAGATGTGTGGCTCTAGTCTGCATAAGCCAGTAGGTGAAAACACAAATATTGGTGCATAAAAAAGAGTCTGTTTTATTTTTCCCATCAAGGAACTCCATTCTTAGCATTATTTTTTCTCTCCCAAAAGGAGAACTTTTAGGAGATCATCAATGTTTCTTTCACGTTACATTGTTAGCGCCCTCTGCAGGTCAATTGAGGGAACTCACATTTTGAACATGATCTGTTGCCAACTGTACTTCGCAATAGGCAAAGGAAAAGCTCTTACTCATGTTATTTGGAAAAATCTTGATTGCATGTGGCAATCTACTTTTGTAGATTAATAACAGAAGAGCAAAAAAAATTCCCTGAGAAAGTTAATTTATGAAATAAAATCTTGCCTAACAGTGGGAATTCCTAAAAGATTCTTTTGCTTACTAAACAAAGCCAATGTGCTTTATAAGCAGGAAAAGTTTTTCTTAAAAAAAAAAAAAAAAAAAACTAGGGCAAAGCTAGTTGGAAAAGAAATGAAGAAAAAACAGAATGCTAGAAAAACTCAGCCAAGCAATCTCTTGCTGTTTCTAAAGAATGGATTTTATTTATGTGTTACTTGTAACACACACCAGGCTGGGGGGATTAAGCTAAATGCCCTTCAAAGGTTGAGACTCAGATTTCCACCCATTCCTTGGCTCTGCAGCCCTCGTATGTCTACTCCATGAATCACATTTGCCTTACAGAGAAATTCCCAGACAACATGTCCTCTTGACCATGTTCTCTCCCACAGTACCCCACATTCTGCTTTTTTTTCTGCATTACTTCAGGGAAGAGTTATTACAGAGAGACCGCAACTGTTTTAAATCTGACCAACTTTACATATGTTGAGCCCTGACCTCAGCTTATTCAGCAGCAGCCTGGGTTAACCAGACCCTAGTGTTAGACAGATGGTCAGGCCCCACTGAGAAGAAAAACCTTAAAGAGACAGAAACATCCAACACAGAGCAGTTGACTTCGTGAGTACAAGTTGATTTTTCACTGTTGTTAATTTCTCAAGTGTTTTGAGCACTCTCATGGGACTAACTGTATATCAGAGACAGTGTTTTGGAAACTGTTTGATGTCATACCAAAATAATAGAACAAATAAATAATGGACTAAAGCATTGAGACACAAGGAAGAACAGAAGTCTCAACATCCCACACCTAGGAGGTCAGCATGCATCCACCCCGTTCGCATGAGTCTTTTATTCGGAGAGGTATGCCTATTTTGAGATGCTTTCATTTCTTGGGCAATTCTAGATTCGTGTGTACATATTTATTTAGAAAGCAAATATAATTCATGTGTATAATTAATAAAGAAAGAAGGTAACTGTGAATTTCAAACTTGAGCATTCCTCTTGTGGCTTTTGTCTTTTGACAACCCCAGACTTGATGTAGACACTGAAAAAAATTCTTAACCATTAGTAGAGGTGATAAAACGAGGGGTTTTCATGAATACTGACATGTGCTTTTGTTCTTCAGAAGAGTTAATATTTAAATGGAAAGTTATTTTATTAAAGAAAAACTGACACCCAGGCACTTCAGACTTTTAAAAAGAATACAACAGGGCTTTAGACAAAGCCAGAAGGCAAGTAATACCTTATCATATTACCTAGGTTTATTCTAAATCCATGAGTTCTGCTACATACCTGGAAAAAAAAAAAAGAAAAGAAAAGGCAAAACTTTTGCAGTAATTTAAAGTCCCGTGGAGCCAGTAAGAATCACCAGTGAAATAAGACCTGATAGGTCTGTGTGTGACTTCTACATATCAGCCAAGCTAATATGGAATCCAATCCCTACTAAAATTGTCTTTCCATGGTACTATAGTAAATTTAATACACATAGACTAAACTATACATAGATTCTTAAAGCTCCTTTAGCTGAATTCTCAAGGTCCAAATGATTTTTATATACAGCTCCAAATTCCATGTGATTTTTGAGAAATTGTGCCTTGGTAAGTTGTACAGCTTTCCAACCTAGAATTTTATAAATGCAAATCTTAGGCATAGCTATATACTGAACGTTAAGGAATCTGGACACTTTACTACCCTTTCTCCAATACACACATCCTCCACATGCATATTTTTGTTTTGCTTTTTACAAGACTAGGGATTGAACCCAGGGGCACTCTACCACTGAGCTGCATCCATAACCCTCTTAAAATTGTTTTTATTTTGAGACAAGTTCTTCCTAAGTTGTCCAGGCTAGCTTCAAACTTATGATCTTCCTGCCTCAGCCTCCTGCATAGCTGGGATTATAGGTGTGCACCACTGCCTGCTGGCCACATGCACTTTCTCTTTTTTTAAACCATGGAACAGAGTTGATCCTGCAAGTAACCTCTAGACACTTTAAGAGAAATGGTGTTTAAGGCAGAGGAATAGGTTCACTCCATGGACTCAACAATCAGCAAATTCAGCAACGCAGGAACTAAATGCTTATTTTGAGTTTGGAACTGACATCCATATGACCCTGCCTAAATCACCATCTGTATTATCATCATCATTAATTTCTTTATACCTCAAAGATGTGTGTTTCTGGGAATAGGGGGTGAGCTACGGTACAGTGGAAAAAATAAACCAAATTGCTATCCTAATTTTCTCTTGCTACCCTGGCCAAATCCAAAAATCTTTTCCCCACTTTTTCCTCAAACCTCCTTAATTTCCTTTCTCCTCCTCCAAACTCTAATTGCTTTTCATTCAATGAAAGAGATGCCACCCCTGTAGCCATTCATGAATTCCCTTTATAATGTGCCAGGCCCTGTGCTAGATGCTAAAATTTTCAATGCTAAACAAATCCACACACACCAGATTTGGTTTCACCAAGCTCATTTTATAGGGAACATCAACTTGCCACGTACCATTAGCTTATTCTCGAGTTATATTTCTGAAGTTTCCAATTCTTTGCTCAATGGGAAGGATTCCTCCCACCCCAGAAGTTCTCTTGCTCCCTGGAGAGAAGGGTAAGGGCCAGGACCTTGTTCCAATCCTTGTTGTGTAGTATGTAGTATGTGATTCAGTCAGTAGGAGTGACTGAACTCTGTTGTTTTTCTAGCTTATCATTTGGGTCTGATGTCTCCAGTTGTCTATATTGTCACGTAAGGCCATCCACAGTTTCAGAGGTAGGCCGAGCTGCTAGAATGTGTTGTGTGGTGCAGTCCTGTCTGTTATCTTTTAATTAATCAATAATGATCAAGACAGGAATCTATGGAGTTCTGGGTCCAATGAAACATATAGACAATCCTCTATGCAAGGTGGGAGTTCCGTCAACAAGGTCCTCTGTGCATCTGGCCCATCAGCCAAAAAAACCTTGCTATACTGGTCAAAGTAGAACTCAGCCTCTGGGCCCGGTTCTAAACACCCCACCTCCACCCAACTTTATAATTAGAGTCCAGAGTTCACCAGACTTTTGAGATGATTTGAAAACATTAAATATTGCAGGAAGTAGAAAGAACTGACCCGGAAAATAGAAGAACTAAGAAAGAGCGATGAGAGCCATCTTAAAGTAGGATTGTCACTTGGAAATTGATTTGGGGTTATCCTGTAGGGCCTAACCAATGGCAAGGGAGAGAATGACAAATTTAAGGTTAACCTAAAGGCAAATTTTCTAATTAGTGCTGTCTAAAATGGGCACACAGTGAGCTTCCTGTCATTGGGGGCATTGACTCATGAGCTAGGTCACAACTGGCAAGGGGGTTGTAGGGAAATCGAACCATGGGCTAGAGGGAAAATGTTGGATTAGATGATGTCTGACATCTCTTGCATATCTGTGACTTTCTAATTAAATATAATCAGTGCTCCCCCACTCCCCCTGGGCTCCGTGTGCACAGATGGATGAGCTGAGCATGGTTCTTGAACATTTGCTGGGAGGGAAGCTAAAAGGGGCAGCCATTCAGGATAGAAAGAACCAGCCCCACAAGCCTATTTGACAATCAGTTGAGCCCGATGACCTCAGCCTGAGATTTTTAGAAAAGAAGCCATTGGGGAATGCAGAATGAATTTGGGTTTTTAAAAGATGATCATTAAAACTTCTGATATTAAGGGATGGAACATTAATAGAGACCAGCTCTCCAGGCAGCAGGCACTATAAGTCCCACCCCTGCCATCACTTGCCTGTATCAGGGAGCCGTGCAATTGGTGAGCCTCCTGTGGACCTAGACTGCACTCTACAGAGAACTGTATCCCTGTTCTTCCTACTCTAAGCAATACAATCCTGAGGTCCCATTATCAATTTGGAGTCTCCCTTTCAGGTTGTTTGCATAGAAAGATGCCCCGAAGCATGGTGGGGGAAGGGAGTGACTCTTAATTTGAAATGTATTTTTTTTAAGAAGGAAAGAGCGTTTATAAAGCTAATAGAAGAAAGACAATGAATGAAACAACATGAATTAGATACAGTTTAGTTAGCATTTTATTTCAGCATCAATAAAAAGAAAAAAAGCACCAAAAGTACATCTAGCATGTCTCCTGTCTTCCTTTCCACACGAATAGCAAAGCCCTTGGCTAGGTGAGAGGTGAACACCTCCATGTGCAGATGATCTATCAACTTTTTCTCTGCCTGAACTCATTGCTGGCCTCTAGCCACTATTTATCATTAAAATAACAGGTCCACTGTACCCATCTTCCTGGTACGTATTATAAGTATCAAATTAAGAATCAGTCTCCTGTCAGACATGGTGGCACACACCTGTAACCCCAGCAGCTCAGGAGACTAGGGCAGGAGGATCCCAAGTTCAAAGCCTCAGCAATTTATCAAGGCCCTAAGCAGCTTAGTGAGACCCTGTCTCTAAGTAAAATACTAAAAAGGGCTGGAGATGTGGCTCAGTGGTTAAGCGCCCCTGAGTTCAATCCCGGTACCAAAAAAAGAAAAAGAAGCATTCTCCTTCACCCTGTTCTGCTCCTGGCCCGTCTTCTCACACCCACATCACATTCTCACTAGTGGGGGAGAAATAAAAGAGTCTGGAGCCAGGCTGTTTCTCTACCCTAATCCAGCTGCTCCTGAGAGGTAAGAGCCAGGACACACACATTAGCCCATTTTCCACCTTCTGTCTTCAAACACTACAAAAGAAAGTGCCTCAAATAGTCTCTCTGTGAGCAATTTACAAGGTGGCTGGTGAGAGCCACAGATCCAGCCTCACAGAGAATTTATTTCCAAGTAAGTTGATACCAGAGTTATTTATTGGAGCATTATTCCTGCCAACAACTTAATACCAGAGCCAGCCTTTGAAAGCACAGTGAGAAATCTGTGTTCGAAAATGTGAATTGAATAGCTCTCGCAGGCTGCTCCTTGGCCACATCCATTTTGCCTGGCTAGCCGACCCCATGCGTACGTCTCCAGTGTTCTCAGTTCTTAGGAGGTGCTTAGATCATGCCCTGCTCCTTGTCCAAGATGAACCTGGGACGGTTCGTGGGCCTAGAAGACAAACCGGCTGCCAGGAGCTTGCGCCACAGTGGATTTCCCCGAAGAGCAGATTCAGGCTCAGTGACTGAAGTTTGGACCTGACTGTTTGCTGCTGCTTATCTTTCAGTGATTTTTGCTTCAGAGAGTTCCCAAAGATAACCTTATTAGGATGACAGAGGCTTACAGGCCAAAGAAAGAGACACAGCTATTATTCCAGGGATCGACAGTTGGCTAATACCATAGTTCTGCATGTCAGCATCTTCATGATTATTTCCTAGGCTTGTTATTTTTGCTCTCTTCTGACACAGGCTTTCTATGTGATGAGAAACACCAGGGAATGCAAGATGGGCAGGCAAACAAAGGGAGGGCACAGAGGCAAGGACTAGGCAGGCCAGGACATGGCTGCTGGGCCGGGTGAAGAAGAGCCTGCTGAGGACTCAAACTTACTTTTTGGACCCCATTCTTAGTAGGATTCTTTTTTCTCTCCTTCCTTTCTTCTTTTCTCTCCTCTCCTCTCCTCTCTCTCTCTTTTCTTCTTTCCACTGGGTATTGGACCCAGGGATGCTTAGCCACTGAGGCACATCTCCAGCCCTTTCTTATGTTTTATTTAGAAACAGGGTCTCACTAAGTTGCTTAGGGCCTCGTTAAGTTGCTGAGACTGGCCTTGAACATGCGACCTTCCTGCCTCAGCCTCCTGAGTTGCTGGGATTATAGTGGGCACTACCATGCCTGATTGGATTTTCTAAATTTATATGAAATGAATTAACTCACCTAAATGACCATCCATTGTGATATTGACATTCAACATACTAACTGCAATTCAACATACTTTAGCAATTTTATCTTAAAAAGTCCATCTAATTTACAACCACCCAGTTGATGACCCCTGAGGTTACAGAAAGCCCTGAGAAGAGTATAAGAATGCAGAGTCATAAAGATTTGGGCTGATCGGTGTTAGACAACCATGGAGATAATTTCATTGCTGAGGGTTCATACTGCTTAAAGTTTTTTAAACAAGGGCTTGGTTCCTGAGAGATATGGGTTATGTGTCCTGGGAAGGAAGAGAAGAGAGGGAGCATCTTGGTCCATTTGGCTACTGTAACAAAGTACACTAAACCAGGTGGCTTAAAAATAACAGAAAGTTATTCCTCACAGTTCTGAAGATTGAGGTACTGTGTCCTCACTTGGTGGAAAGGCAGACTCCCTCAGTCCTCTTTTGTAATGGCACTAATCTCATTCCTTAAGCCCCCACATGCAATACCATCACCTAGTCGGTGAGGATTTCAGCATATGAGCTTTGGTAGGAATAAACACTGAAACCACAGCGGGCAGAAAGCTAATACCTCCAGCTCCCATCATCCGAGCCAGAGAAGAAGAGCAGATGCCGTCCACATGAGCTCTGAGAGCGGCTAACAGCTGTGTCTTCCCGCCCAGGCCAGCGAAAGGCGCGTCCACCTCGTCGTGTCCCGCCAGGTTCGACAGCACAGCCCAGACATCCTTCAGGAAGCCAGCTGGATCAGCAATGGCAACTGGTCCCCAGGCCCAGGCGACAGGAGCAACACTCCCAAGGTGAGGCCCAGCCCAGGCATGTCCACTGCTCCTGCAAGGAGCTGCTTCTTGGGAAAACTGCTCACTTTATTATTTCAAAGTGTCACCTCTGGACTTCGTCACTTACAGAAACACTGTAGCACCAGTAAAACTTAAGGGCCAGAGTCCCATCATCTGATTGGTGAGATAACAGGTGTCTCCTATCCAAGCAGGAGCAAGGAAAGGGCCGGGAGAGTTTTAAAACCTGCTCTTACAGTAGACCTCATGTGGGGACCTGATTTCTAGTCTAAGCCAAATACATGTCTTGCTCTTACCAAGAGTCATTACGTGTAAGGACTGTTTTCCATTTACTTTGAAATGAAACAAGAGGTTTGCTTGGTTTCTGGTTCTTAAGATTCCCAGTGTGACTGGAAATAAAGAATGATTATTCCTCTGCTCTTTTAAATATGTTTACGTTTTACAACAGACCCAGGAAGATGATTTAAACACTGGAAGCTCGTGGAATGGAACATTAGGGAGTGGTGGGGATTGGAGCAAACCAGAGAACATGTCCTATCTTAGAAAAATCCAAAAAATCTTAAAACATTCTGGATCAAGCAGAATGGATCTGTGAGTGGAATCTTTCAGGCCACCAGTCTGCAGCCTCCCTTCAAGTGAAGTGACTCAACTCAACTTGTGCTGCTCTCTGTAGCTTCTATGAGAGGCCACACTTTAACCTCTCTCCATATATACATACATACACACATACATGTATATTTTAATATATACATACACACATATATCCATAAATTGAGTTTTTGAGCAATGTATGCAGAAACGATATTCAAAATTTTAATTAAAGAGTGTGATTGCTTTATATTGTTCCAGAGTTTATATGATTACATCCTCTTCCCCAATCTCCAGCCAGCTATGCCCCATAGATCCTTAAATTCCATGTTTGTAATAAGAAATCTAGACAGACCAAATACAATCTTTTAAAACATTTTCTAGATAAGAACTTCCTGATGTTTTCTTGCTAATAAACACTGCTAAACTGTTTAAATTAAACTGACAGTTTTTATAAATGGAAAAACTGGTGTATTGGCTTCATTAACTAAAGTTTTTTGTTTAATTTTTGTTTAATTAACTAGAATGTCATAGAATATATGACATTCTAATTCATTAAACCACTAGAAGGGAGGCCTCCCACCACCTGCCACGAGTCATGGCAAGGCCAGGAGGGTCTGCCCACTTTGCCACAACCCTCTGTCCTGTGTCTGAATTCCTGGAAACACTTCCACGCTGGCCTTCTGGGAAACCGTGTAGTTCTCTCTTGCCTTCTGAAATGTCCTTACAAAAAGAGTGGCATATTTAATATAAAACTAAGACACATATGGCTTGTTTGATGGTTTAATTCTTTTATGTTCTGACTCAAGTTCTTTTTTTTTTCTTGATTTAAGAAACAGTATGGGAAAAAAAAAAAAAGAAAGAGTGTGGCATTTTGAAAATAGGAGCATAAATTATTCAAAGACATACCACAGGAGGCAAGCCAGGATTTATGGAACAGAAAAGCTTTCGGTCCATTGGAAAGTCAAGGAATAATAGGCGTAGGATGACCTCTGTGGGAGAGGAAAAGGCATGTGATGGGGGAACCCGGGCCCTTTAACCCTATGCAGAACATTCGGTTTTCACCTCAGGTTGCAGGGTGCATGGTAGGTTGGGATGTTATTCTGCAGACAGTTTTTTTAAGCGTCTAAATTTTTACTTTAAAAATCCAGAGCAAATATTCTAAAATATATTTATTTTGCCTAGCTTGAGTGATGAATACTTGGCTGACCAAGTATTGGGCAGTATGATTATTTTTAATCTGCTTGAACTATTTCGTCAGAAATTGTTTTTCAGCATTAAGGAACATTGCAAGGTTTTCAAAGTATGGAAGGAAGAGTGGGGAGAAAAGAAAAATAAAAAAGATTATTTCCATCATACTTTCCTCCTCCCCTCCCCAGGATCGGAAATGCTATGTGAGGATTTTTTGAGAGACTTGGGTTTTTCCATCACTATCTAGGACCTCTCTCCGATTAGGAGAGCAAATGGAGATTCAGGACACATGGACATACGTGGACATAATGGCTTGTTTGATGTCTTAGTTTTTTATGTTCTGACTAAAATTTCATTTGTGTGGTGTTCCTTTGGTTCATCCTGTTGAACCCCTCGATGCTCAGTTAATCATAACTTCACTGAGTGCAGACAAGGCTGTGCAGGAAGCACCGAGAAGAGAGAAGCGAGGGTCACTTGTTTTTCAACTTACAAAACATTCCAGATATTCATCAAGGATGAGGGTTTTTGAGATGTTGACTCACCATCTCCGGAATGGGTGACTCGCTTAACCAATTTGAGATATGGTTCACTTTGTATACCTCAGATTTCTCCCCTCATCTCCAACCTGGCTGTCCCCCCATTTTTACTACTTCCTTTTCAAATGGAAACTCTCTCTGAGTTCGCCTATAGAATTTGGGGTAATGTACCTGCTGTAGAGGGATGCAAAATGACAGTCCTTTTTATGTGTCTTTCTCTGTGATCCCAAGGACCGCCATCGTGTTGATTCAATTTGCATAACGTATGCAACTTTGGTCATTTTTGCAAGAAGACAACCCACTTGTGAATACATGCACCATGGTTTTTTTTCTGTCTGTGCCCTCAGCCCTTCCATCCTGCAGCCACCTGTCACGAGAAGGTGATAAATGTTCGAAAAGACCCCAGTGAATCTCTCGGCATGACCGTTTCAGGGGGAGCATCGCATCGGGAATGGGACTTGCCTATCTACGTTATCAGCGTTGAACCTGGAGGAGTCATAAGCAGAGATGGAAGAATAAAAACAGGTAAAAAGCCAAGAGAATTAAGCCACTGGGGTGGCAGAGCTCTAAGAGGGAATTAAAGCTCGCTAGGCTAGGTTACTGTTTTCAAGAATTACCAAGACAATGTGAGACAGATCTGGCTAGGACATCAGTGATGGCTGACCATGATTAGTTGGCACAAAGCAGCTGGACTGGGGTCCACTCTTTTGGCCATGGGGATTGTTAGGGGCCAGTTAGCCTGCCAGTAAAGCTAGAACCACCAGGCTGTGCCAGAAACGAACAGGCAACGGCTACCGTTATGAGGCAGTTGCTTCTAGGATATAATTTGGTTATATATCCTATATAAAATGGTTGTGTTCATTCTAAGTGCTTCTTTGTTGGATGATCCTATGACGAAATTAATTCATGAATTGTTCCATTTTATGGGTTGGATAGGAGGAATTATTTGGTAGATTTTGATTTAGTGGTCCTGCACTAGGTGTTTTCTCATTAGAGAAAAAGTGTTTCACCCTCCTTCATCACACATTTCCTGGGCTACTTTAAGTGAAGGGAGGTGGTGGGTGGAAGGAGACAGCCATCATTATACAAAGTACATGTATGAAGATGTGAATTTGATGTCAACATACCTTATATACAAACAGAGATATGATAAATGGTGACATAAAGGTGTAATAAGAATTGTAAGGCAAAAAAATCAATAAGAGAGCTCATGTATAATGGCATGATTTGGCATGAACATACTTCATATACAGAGTTATGAAAAACTGTGCTGTGAATGGATACTTATGAATGTGATGCATTCCATTATTGTCATGTATGAAAGAAATAAATTTTTAAAAAATTACTTCTACAAGTACATAGGGATAACAGTATTGTCAATGCCCCCAAGGGGTAGCTTAGGTGGATGGACAATTCCACCTTTGAAGGGTAAGCGGGTAAGAGAGAAAAATGTGAAGTTTCTGAAGATCAGTTGCTCAGCCTGAGAACCCCCGGGGCTGGCGTGTTAAGACTTCAGTCGGCCACCCCAAGGATGCTTGACCTGTCAGCAAGGACTCCAGGCCTTTCCATCTGTATATTTCCTTGCCTGTTGACTCCTGCTGTGGTTATTCTGTATGAAAAAAAAAAAAAAAAGATCAAGAAGCTGAAGAACAGGAGAGATGAAATAATAGAAAATGACGATAGGGGAGGTTAGTATTTTCATTTCTCTTGCTTTTCTTCGAGAGCCTGTGTGCAGAACAACGCAATCCAACTGCAGTGAATCACTGAGGGAATACGAGCTGGAAGACAATACCCAGGGTGTATGGACATGGTCCTGCACACATAGGTGCTTAGCTGCATCCCTCGACAGACAGCAGAAACATTCACTCTTTTTTCCACCTAAGAGCGCAGGTCCAGACCCTGTCTTACTTAGCTCTCTGGACTCCTCTGCCAGCGCCGTCAGGGGTAGCTTCTTATCATCTGGTCTTTCCATATTTATTGGGTTTGGTCTGTATGCCAGGCTCTGGGCGTTGTGCTGGAGCTTTTGCCAAGAGCTCCCGCTTTATGCTAAGAACAAACAAAAAGGATGAAAAGTAGAGGTTTTTTGATTTTTAAAGCAAAGGCCAAACGCCAATAGATAGTCTTTAGATAACCCCAAACAAACAGCATTGCTCCCCTGTTCAAAGAGTAAGGAGGGAGTTTACTCTCACATCAACGCCAGGGACAAGTGATACACGCATGCCCTCTGCATGTCCCGCATCCTTGTCCCTTTGCCCTTGAAGCAGATGGGCCCTGTTTGCACTCACTAAACCTGGCTTCTGCTTGTCTGGCCATCAGGTGACATTTTGTTGAGTGTCAATGGGACTGAGCTCACAGAAGTCAGCAGGAGTGAGGCAGTTGCCTTACTGAAAAGCACGTCCTCCTCGGTGGTACTCAGAGCCTTGGAAGTCAAAGAACAGGAGCCCCCAGAAGATGGCAGCAACCCAGCCGCCCTGGACTCCAACCACAACATGACCCCACCCGGTGACTGGGCCCCGTCCTGGGTCATGTGGCTGGAATTACCACGGTGAGTCTCAACAGTCCATCCCTCTGGGGACGGGGTGGGGGGGGGTCCCCAGAGGGATGTTTTCACTCTCTTGGGCTGATTCATGGCACGAGCATCTTAATGAAACCCAGTCTTGGTTATGGGATTGTTTGAAATAATTCTGTCTTCCTGTTGGTTACTGAAAATGCACGATGTAGTGATCCTAAGGCAGGGACAGAGGTCTGGATACACAAACATGTTCAGGTACTCACACTGAATATTTGCAGAGGTGCCATGTACATCTGTATATGTTGTTCATGCAACAAGCAGCTTAGCAGACAGGCAAGAACGGGTAGACTTCAAGCCTGCATTTACACACTTGGGAGCTGAGCTGCCTCTGCCCAGGGGAAGCTTCACTTTTGCCTAATCTGCTATTGGCACTCCCAGGAACTTGTATGGAGGCTGACTGTGGCTTTGCCACTGCCTCTTTCAGTTGGCCACGGGAATACACAAACCCTGGGTGTACATAAAGCCTTTTTTAATACAGAAAGCCAACAAGCAGCAGAACACTGTGCCTTTGCCCAGAAGCCAAGCATCTGCTGGTTGAGATGCTTCTCAGCTCATGCCTCCTTAGTGCGTGCTCCTGAGAAGCGTTTTAGAAGCTTTCTGTTGTCATTTTAGTGGGACGTTAAGTGAAGTATGAAGTCATTTTACATAGTGAGAGGTTTGAGACACTCCCACTAAATAGCTCTGTACAGAAATTAAATATGCAAAGGACAGATAAACCCGTGTTTGCTCACCTGCATCAGAGTTTAAACACTGACCTTCAGAAGAGACCTTACCGATTTCCAATATGTGACTTAAATATCAAATATTGGAGTTGCTGAAGAGGACATACTGGCACAGGATTAAATGAGTGAAAGCAAGGTATTTGGAAGATATTTGGTTTTAGAATGTTTTTTTCTTGAGGCTGGAGATAGGTCCCTTTCATTTTTTTTTTTTTTTAATTTTGAAAGCTTCCCTGCCTCAGATACAAACTGACCTAGATTTCGTTTTGAGCCTTCACTCTATGACAAATTAATTTAAAACAGTACACTTTTAAAAAAAAAATGTTTAGAAGCTGAAAACCGGGTATTGACACTTTAAATCTTGAAACATGTTACAGCTGAAGCTGAGTAGAAGAAGAGAGTAATACTTCAAAAAAATGTTGTTTTTAAAAAATTTTCTGAAACTTGAATCTTGAGTCGTGTTTTCGTTTTTGTCTGAAAGTGATTTTGTCATGTAGTCAAGGTCCCTCGTGGTTCATCCTCGAAAGGCAGGTCCATGTGGAGTGCTTTTCTCTCCAAGTGCAGCCCAGTGATGGCCTCCTCTCTTCGCTTTCTGTCATTTGGCCTTGGATTAAGGCTGGATTTGCTCATTTCCTCTGAGAGGAGAGCCGTAAGGTGCCGTAAGGCCAGCCTAGACAGCACTGACTTCCAGGACCCTGGAAAGTCTTGGTTCCCTTCGTTCCTGTCTCTCCCTGCAGTAATACAGTAAACAGTACAAAACTCAGAGGGTTCAAAGAGTATGGGGGGAGTGGAAAGTGGGTCTCCCTCCCACCCTGGTCCTCTCAGATCCACTCCACAGAGGCGATCAGTGTTACCAATTTCTTGTGAATTTTTCCGGGGAGAGCCTATGTCAGAGGCTGGCAGACTCTGAAAAGAGCCAGAGACTTAAGGTTTTGGGGGCCATGTAGTCTCTTGACAACTACTCAATTCTGCTGTTGTCGCTGAAGAGCAGCCATATTTAATCTGTGAATGAATGGCTCTGTGTTTTAATAAAGCTTTCTTAACAAACTCAGGTAGTATGCTGGGCTGTCGCTTGCTAAGCCTGGCCTGTGTATGTATGCATGTGTACACACACACACACACACACACACACACACACACACACTGTGGAAGCATATACACTCTTACACACCTGTTTTCCCTATTGTATGGTTCAGCCAGTTACCTAAGGTTCTCCATGAAAACATAACACGTCTGCGGGTCTTGAATCAGGAAAACCATTGCAATCATGTCCTCAGGTATATCATGTCCTCATGATATAGCCAAGCTGGGGACGAAACACACAGAAGAGGGTGACATTGGCACAATGAGCTGCAAGTATCTCTGCTGAGCCACTGGTGTTAGATACCGGCGGTGGCAGAGAGCATAAAAGTGAGTGAGAAAGCTCAAGGCAAATGTGCATTATCAATAGTGCCCTTGTCGAGAGAGCACTATGTGCCAGAAGTGACCCCAGAAGTGACGTTGCCTCCCAGCTATATAAGTTGTCAGCTCCCATCCAATAGGAGGCGATTCAGTAAACATTGACGGCATTCTGATTTCTTCTTTGTTGGCTCTCAAGGCCCGTGACCCATATCTGGAAGGCTTTCAATTCATGCTCTCATCTGAACTCGTATGATAAAAATATGCATTAACTCATTTCTCCTCTTGCGTAAGAATTTAACCTTTTAGTCTTCTGAAACTCTTAAAAGCATTTTAATCACAATTGTCTATAGTGACTAGCAAAACACCAGATATCAGGGATTCTCTTTTTTTCAGCCAAAAAACTTTCACATTCGATTGTGAGACAGTGACATTGTCAGGCACAGCCGTGTCATGGAGTACTAACAAAGAGGCCCGGTGGCTAACGCTTCCTATGTGCCAGGCACTCTTCCAAGAGCATCATGTTTTACATTTTTCACTCACTGACAACTCACATCAGTTCTGTGAATTAGATATTAAGAGCATCCTGACACTAAACATAATCTAAGCTCAGAGGGTGTAAGTTGTCCAGTTGCGTATTAAAAGGCAGAGCTAGAAGTTCAACCAGACAGTTTTGTTTTGAAGTCTGTGTAATTTTAAGCACTGTGCACTAATAAGTTTGGGGAGCATTCCCAATAGGATGTTAAGCCTATGTTTAGCTTTAATAATTTGAGTTATGTCATTTGTTTTTTTCTCTACCATAAAGCCAGTTCTGGAGGAATATGAATGACACAGTCTTTGTCATTTTCCTGGTGTTTCTTATAACAGCCCCAGAAGAGTCTGTATAGCTTTTGTCATTGCTCACAGTTTAGGCCTCAAATTTCTTGTCACTTCCCCCACTCCATCACTTTCCCTATGGGATGATTATTAGTAAGTAATTATCAATCAAAAATCAAATGAGTTAGTTATTCATGGCCAAATCATTTCAAGAGCAAAATTATTTCTTAAAGTATTTTTTTAATATCTGCCCCAAACCTACCTACATTTTTTTTGAGAGAGAGAATTTTTTTAATATTTATTTTTTAGTTTTCGGTGGACACAGTATCTTTATTTTATTTGTATGTGGTGCTGAGGATTGAACCCCATGCATGCTAGGAGAGCGCCCTACCACTTGAGCCACATCCCCATCCCAAACCTACCTACATTTAATATGAGATATTAAATACTCTTTTAAGACATTTGCTATAATAATGGGTGGAGCCTCCAAAAGAAAAGAATGCTTAATATTCCTGAAGGTCTTTAAGTGGCTGTGCTTAGCAAACGTTTGTTGAATGAAAGAAAAAAGTAATCTACTGTATACTAGGAATGACCTTCAAGAACTTTATTCTAAATCAAATGAAGTAAATAACAAAATGTCATCATAAATTATTTAAAATAATGAATTGTGAAAGTTATCATAAACTCATGGATGCTTGCGAGATACATGCTACTTTAGGAAACTAGACAAGACATTGGAATGGGCGGTCTGTGTCATCTTGTTGGATGATATGACCAAAAGAGGAGAGCAGGAATACCAATTGTTTTCACAGTTGTGCTGCATAACAACCAGCTGCAAACCCTTGGTAGAATATAAGAATCATTTTGATTATCAATCAGTCTAGGGGGTTCATCTGGCCTGGGCTAGGCTTGGTTGATCTTGACTGGCTTGCACATATATTTATGCTCTGTTCTTGGGTCATTTGGATGGCACTGCTGGTGATCCTATCTGGCCGTGCTTGGATGTCTAGGCTTTGGCTGGCTGAGGCAAACATCCCACTGATACTCTTATAGCCAAGCTAGAAACAAAGCAGTTGGACACTACAAACTATCATAGACACAAGGAAGACGGTATGAAGAATTAGGGCCATTAGTGCAATTATTTTGTCACATTAAGAAAGAATGAGAGGCTGGGTGCGGTGGTGCATGCCTATAATCCCAGTGGCTCTGGAGGCTGAGGCAGGAGGATTCCAAGTTCAAAGCCAGCCTCAGCAAAAGCAAAGTGCTAAGCAACTAAGTGAGACCGTGTCTCTAAAAAAAAAATACAAACATAGGGCTGAGGATGTGGCTCAGTGGTCATTGAGTGCCCCTGAATTCAATGCCCAGTACCAAAAAGAAAAGAGAAGAATGAGGAGATAGTAGTTGTTCAGGACATTTTGAGTGGGACATACAAGTTTGCTAAATATGTCTATAGTAGCAACTCTTAAATATTTCTTGTCTGCATACTTTAAAAAAGTATTTATTATCACAAAGAGTTTTTCTTTATGTGTATCTCATATTTACCTTACTACAAATAAGTCCAAGGGATATTTTAATAACAACTTTATGAGAAAAATATTTTCTAAAAAATTAGTGAGAGTGGCATTGTTTTGTGTTACTTGAAAACCTCTTAATGCTTGGTGTAATAGATGATAACTGGATTTTTGTGTTTTCTTCTGTGTTCAATCTCTTGTCATATCACCCACTATCTGGAAAATACTATTGGTGTGCTCATAATGAGAGTAAAAAAGACAGATCATATCTACTATGAAAATTATTTTTATCTTCCCTGAAAGGCACATACTTTGGGATCGCACTTTGGAGGAAAGTCTAAGATAAAATAAGTTGGGGCAGGATCAATATGCAGATGGTACAGTGCCTGATCGGCTACTAAATAACCACACGGAGACAGAAAATACCTTTTGGGGGGTTCAGTGATGGCTCCTGGACCTCAGCTCCCACAAAGGAGGCAAGAGAGGCAGGCAAAAGAGAGAGAGCATGCCTGAAACTCTCCTATCTATTGGGGAGAAGCCATTTGAAATATTCCACCCAAAGAAGGCAAGGGATTGTGTTACAGCAAACAGGGGGTGTCGCCCAGTCCCACTGGGTGACACCCACTCCCAGAGCTGCACTTCCTTGCCAAGCAGAAGCCAGTTCCACACCTTCATTGCTCAAGGCTAAGAGTACATGCTAAGCTCCTACGTGCTCTGCTCCTGATCATGGCGGCCCGATAGTACAGGATAGGCACTTAGGAAATGTTGAGGTCTACTGAGTAGAGGGACTGTGGAAAGGGGAGCCTTGAAGGACACCAAGAGAACAGCAAAATATCCACTAGATTCGGACACTTGCTGCAACCATTTTTTTTTTTTAATCAGTATTTTCCACATTTAACATTCTATTTTCTCCTAAAGGTAAAATGGTCCAGGCGCTTCATTCCTGGAAGACTCTGCCATGTTTCACATAGCTACCTTGTTCTTGGGATTCAGGTGATGGACTAAATGGCATCTCTTTAGAGTCCTTTCTTAACCACCCTTTTGGACCATCTGCCTGGCAAATTTACAACCCTCAGAATTATCTAATGGTGTACATTTTCTCCAAACCTACACCTAGGTCTTAGGACACTGTGGGTGAACTTCAAATCACTGATACATGTAGTCATGTGGAGCATGGCAGTGTATTCCACACAGGAGATCAGTTAACACCAAAGCTAAAGGTAAGAACCGACCTGGCGTAGACCAGCAATAGCAAAAAGACTGTGTCTAGAACTTGTGAGCGAGAGAAGTGTTGAGAACCTCAGAGAAGCAGACTGTGGCCAGGTGAGGTAGAAGAAGGAACTGAGTAGAGACTCCAAGAATTACTAGAAGTTGGAGACCACAACCTTGTAGGAGTGCCTATCTTCATGGTTGTTGCTTTGGAATTCAGTGTGTTTCCATGCATGTATTATGATCTCTAGTTGTATTTTATAAAGTAATAATGTCTATCACTAATCTGATTAACTTACTAAAGAACAATGTCATTGGGCCCTGGCTCAATCTTTTAAATGATTAAAGCTCAGGTCTCACAACCAAAGTTGATGTAATAGAAATACTTGCAAGGAAATGTCCAAAATGTGTTTCAAAGGTCAAAACACATCACTGTAAAAATGCTGGCTTTAAAAGCATTTTCAAAACAGTGTGGCAGAAGACTGAGCATAGTCAGATTTGGGGATGGCTCGTGGTACATCTTTTCCTGGTTCCAAACGTCATTGCTTCCCTGCTATGACCGTGAACTAGGTTTAACAGGACACCAGAACCTTCTGATTTGTGTGAGAAAGAATCCAGTTTGGCACACTCTATATAATCTGGAACAAAGTGAGTGCCAAGGGAACATGGAAACTAGAAAATAAACAAGGTAGAACCATCTGGAAGATGGTTTTTCTTAAAAAAAAAAAAAAAAGCTGAGCACATGCTGTGCCACTGAGCAACACCTCTAGGCCCCAAAATATTTTAATATGAAATACTGAATGTAGATTGGCATACAATATTTGAATATAATTTTAAGAATAAGAGGCTGTAATTTTTCACAATGAGAAAGTCACTAGAAGAAAACTTAAGATAGCATTTCCAAGTTTAGCCCTGTTACAGAT
Organism: Ictidomys tridecemlineatus; assembly: GCF_052094955.1. Taxonomy (NCBI): domain Eukaryota; kingdom Metazoa; phylum Chordata; class Mammalia; order Rodentia; family Sciuridae; genus Ictidomys; species Ictidomys tridecemlineatus. The sequence goes on along the minus strand of NC_135485.1, from coordinate 38,890,807 downwards.
TATCTCAAACACAGGTTAATTTATCTTCCTGGTCTGTTTCTTCTTATAAGTTTTAGTTCACATTCTGTTTTCTCCTAAATGTAAAATGGTCCAGACTCTTCCTTCCTGGGATGCTCTGCCATGCTTCACCCACTTCTTGGGATTCAGGTGATAGACTAACTGGCATCTCTTCAGAGCTCTTTCTTAACTACCTAGACGATAGTAGGCAGCCATCCAAATGCAATCAAACATTTGTAAGAATGGGGAACTAAGTAAACAGTTTGGAAAGATCACAGAAGGGGTCAGAATGGAATACTTGAAATGAGAATTTAGGGGGTAGTCATTACTGGCAATGATAAAAATAAGAATGAACAGATACTACAGTAAAATTTATCTAACAAAGAATTTTAAATTTTATCCTCCTGTTTAGGCAGAATCTTAGTCTAACATTTTTCCTTAAGAAATAACTAACTTTTTAAAGAAATTTTAAAGAAATGTGTAATATTTCTTAAGTATTTTACAGCTTCAAAAAATTATCTAAAGAAAATTTTAAAGAAATCTCAAAGAAATGCATAATATTTCTTAAGTATTTTACAGCTTCAAAAAATTATCTAGAGCAGTGCGTGAGACCAGTGCTTGATACACAAACTACATTATTGGTAAGAGCAGAAATTGAGGTCATTTGGAAATTTTTATAGCAATTTGACATGGCTAATTATTCTGGCATATGACCAGCAAACTCATCTTGAACTTGCTTGGTGAGTTAACTTGTGCAAGCACACTAGTTAGGCAAAGTAAGACCCCACCCTACCACCAATGGTACCTTTAATTTTTCAGTTAACAAAATCTTTGAAAAAAACCTGTGAGATGATAAGATTTTAATTTTGCAATCATTGAATTTTTAAAAATCAAACGTGTTTTAAATGTGTTTTAATATTATGAGCCAAATTAAGGAAGTAAATTTCCTAGTTATTCTAAATCATGTTTCACTGGACTTTTGTTAAGACAAGGCATAACTTTTCTGAAAACAAATGGTAAAAGTAATTTCAAATGATCTAAGTGATTTTTTTAAAAAATAAAGGCAAATTGCATATTACTTTTACTTATTTATGGAACTTTAATTTTGTACCTGAGGTTGTTAGAAATATGGTAAAACCACTTTACTTACAGAGGTATTGGCTGATGAAGCAATGAAATAAATAAATGCCACTTATACACAAAATAAGTTCAAAACCAAAATAAATTTTGAAAGAAAAAGGTATTAGATTAAAAAGTCAAGAAGTAGCATTTTGAGTTACTAAGCTTAAATAAGTATAATATATTGTCAAGGAACTTGTGAAGACTAGCCATATGCTTGGAAACATTGGGTGAAATCTGTGGTAAAAAAGAAAAAAAGTACTATTTTCTGGGGGCTAAAAACTATTATAGAAAACCAACTTATAGAAGAATAAAGCCAGCAACATATTTTTCATTTTACTTATTTTATTATTTCATTTTATTATTTATGATTTTATTATTTATTTTATTTTTCCAACATATTTTTCATTTTCATTGGTGCACAGGCATTACTATGCTGGCAAATCTTTTAGTAGGTGTAAACTTTAAACATGATTGTGATGTGAGAATTCTTTTTAAAATTCTTTGGCAATAAACATAACTAACTGAACCATATACCGCCATCAAAAGTTTACTTTTGTCAGTGAACTAGATGTTTACATTTTAGGTAGGACTGTTTTGCTGGTGCAAATGCTTTGATTGGCAAACTTTCTGAAGTCTTTACCCAGATTAAAGAACCTGCACCTGAAAAAATGTACTTGATACAATGCTTCCTTTGAGAAAATCTGCTATGAGAAAAGATGTCAGCTGACCTGAACAATGTGTTCAGGGATATGGTAACAACCCAGAGCTCTGTAAAGGCTAATAATGCATTAGATTCTAACTTACTCTCTTTATTATGAAATAAGGAAACTAATCATAAAGAACAGTTATCACATTCTGAAAGAAAAGTTCTTTCAAAAATATTTGGACCAGAGATTGAGCCTTTATTTTTTTTCTGTAAGCTAGAAAGTCAGTCTAGTTCCACCTTTTAAAGATGTAAACTGGATAGCCAAACTTTATTATTTGCCAGATTATCTTTGGTATTTTTACTGAGTTTAATATTTCCTGCAAGGAAGAAATTCAAGATGTTTTTCAATGGCCAGTAAGATCAAAGGGCAAATGACAGAAACTTAGAAGAATAGTTTCCATAAATTGTCATGATGTAATTTAACAGCAATTATCAATGAGATGGTGAGGTAAGTTTTGATATTGCACATCTGCAAAACGTTATCGTCAAACATCTTAGAGATTTGATAATTATAGATTTTTCAGAAAACTGATAAAGAGGAAATTCATGAATCTAGAATTCACACCATCTGAGAGATGAAACTAACTTTTTATTGTTATAACAACTATCACTGGATAAATTTTTAATTTTTTTTTGGTTGTAGTTGGACATGATACCTTTATTTTATTTATTCACTTACTTTTTATGTAGTGCTGAGGATCACATCCAGCACCTCACATGTGCTAGGCGAGCGCTCTACCGCTGAGCCCCAGCCTCAGCCCTGTCAATGGATAAACCTTTAAGTTAAATAAATTATCATCTGCTTTATCTTTTTAATTCAACTTTAAAATCCAAGCTTACTAAAATTGCTTTAGATTATTTTTCTTGTTCTCATGAACACATCTGTGGCTGGTTTTTCTAGTACAGTAGTAAAAATACAGTTTGAATATCCTTTATCCACTGCAAGTAGCACAAGACAACCTAGTAATAAGGTAATCTCATACTTAAAATGCTATATACATTTGTTCCAGGGGTGCACAAAGGCATTCAATATGTATACTATTCCTTTCATAACTTTTGGAAAGTAATTGAGTTAATAAAAAGTTGTAACAATGATCATCTATATTAATCCTTTCTGTCCCACTGTCCCATATGTGGAACGCCCATAAAAACGTAAATATAGCATATAACAGAATGGGATTCTAATTAGAATAAGTTATACTCCACGTATGTAGTCAAAATACACTTGACTGTCATGTATGCCTAAAAAGAATAAAAATATAGCATGACAATATAGTAATAATATTAACATATAAATTCTGGGTTATTTCCAACCTATTTTAGTGTACCTGTGTCAATTTCATTCAGATTTGAAAACTTGAGAAATCATGGGTAAATCTCCGTTAAACACTTTAAGTGAACTATTGTTTCTGTAATTCATTCTGTTTTAGATTCACTGAAATACTTTTACATTGAAATATAATAAAAATGTGAGCTGGAAATAAAAATAAAAAAATAAAAGGTGATCCTTTACCACTGGCTGAGACATAACTGTTTCAGAAGCTGGGATAAACAAAGTTAATCAATAATAGGAGGCTGTGTACTGCACACTCAAATTCATTGAGTTACTAGTAATGGTTACATGAAATTCAAGCTAAAAAGTTAAAACCTTTCTGAACGAACAGGGGTAGCAAAGTTAAAAGGCAACTGTTTTGTTAAAACAAAAGGCAAATACTGGTTATAGATTGAATTTCTTGCACTCAGGGCAAGCTCCAAATATCCTTCATTCACTCACTGTCTTTCCAACCTCTGCTATTCTAACACCATGAATTACCCAGGCTCGTATTCTCAAGTGGCTTATTGAATAAATTGTCATAAAGGACAATACAGTGAAAATTTAGAAAAACCTTAGCTTCCTGAGCCACTTGAGACTTCCCCATACTCAACTTATTCAATAGAGCTGAATTTATATTTGAGGTAATCATATTTTCTCACTGGGAAAAAAATGACTGAAGTCCTTGTTATTCCTTATACTATGTCATGTCTTAACCCTAAATTTAGAGACTGAATTCAGAATAGGAAAAAAGCTCATATTTATATTCAGATGGTAAAGTTGCTTAATCCCAAAGGCCACTGATCAAAAACAGATGCCAGGGGCTGGGGTTGTGGCTCAGTATAGAATAGTTGCCTAGCACATGTGAGGTACTGGTTTGATCCTCAGCACTGCATAAAAATAAAATAAAGGCATGCTGTTCAACTACAAAAAAGAAAAAGAAAAATTAAACAAACAACAAAAAAACCCCAGCTACCAGTTTCTCCACTGGGAAGTAAAATAATGCAACCTAACAATGCCCTTAAGTATCAACTAACCAGGGCCTGACTAGAAAGGACTTAATATACTGAGCTCTTGCTGCTACAACAAAGGTAAGTACTAGACAAGACAAATGAAAACCCTGTAAACAAAACAAAACTTATTAACACTGATACCTAGATGAATGAATGCTGCAGGAGTCTCTGTGTTATTCACCAATATACTCCCAGTATCTAGAGAACGGCAATATCCAAATGTCAAACATCTGAAAAATGTCCCAAGAAGACACCTGCTTTCGAAGGAGTCCAGAAAAATAAACACACTTGTGACTTAAAAAAGGTTGAAAATGTTTATACCAGAACATGTAAGTTTTAGATGGTTGTTTGTTTGTATGGAATAAAATATTCCTTAAGGGTCAAATAATTTCCCAGGAGATACTTAAAGAAAAAAAAAAAAAACAACCAACCATAAGCAGCAGACAAAAGAATGAGAAACACTGCAGTTTCAAGTAGTGCTCTGTTTGTGTGTGTGTGTGTGTGTGTGTGTGTGTGTGTGTGTGTGTGTGTGTGTATTAAAGAATCACAACTAGGAAATGTTAAAACAGATAATAGTTCATGACTTTGGAAGAGAAATCACCCAAGCTTATTTGGAATCAGATCTAAGTATTTGTTTTTCCTTCTATATGAATTATCCTTAAAATCTAAGTGTGCCTCAATTTCCATTCACTTCATGCCTGCACGCTTCTGAGCTTCCTTTCTCCCCCAAATTGCACACAACCACCCAGGTTGGTGTATAATGCTAGGGATTTGGGGAACAGGCGATTACGGGCTTTGTACTGAGCACTGACCATTATGTAATGTGTATCCAAAGTGGCTGGGGTTGTGGTTCAGTAGTACAGCACTTGCCTAATATGTGTGAGGCACTGGGTTCAATTCTCAGCACCATATAATAACAGTTCACTGACAACTAAGAAAAAAAATTTTCTTTTAAATGTGTACCCAAAGACCACAGCTCTTATAGGATGAATTGGCTACTGGTAACAAGGTTTACTATGAAACAGAGCAAATATTTTACAACAAAAAAGGCATCTTTCTCACTGCTGTCATCTTGGTGAACAAAATCAATTACTGTAAATGTTGTAGGACAATGGATATAAATCAAAACTGGGTATGGTGTTGAATTTTAGCACATTTTAAAAGTATCCATCAAACCAATCCCAAAGCCTTTGAAAGTCAGCAACATCATGAAGTGTTAGGTTACATTGACAAGCAAGGTCAGTAGCACATGTAATGACCAACTTCATTAAATATTTTACAAGAGACTTTTTATTGGTGTCAAAAAACAGTTAATGAATATTTTAAGGTACAGTTTATAAACAAAACAGTCATACCTTGATTCTTATCAAAATGAAAATGCTAATTTTTTGTCAGACCAGTTCTGGAACTACAGCTACACAAGGTGGACAAGGGAGATTTCAGAGTAAACTCTAGCTCCTGACACACCTGTCTCTATGGTAACTGGAACACAGTTTGCACCTGGCCTGAACATATGTGAACACTGATCTGATGAGCACTGAATAGCAAAAGATCCTCTTTAATTTCATTTTCTGTTTTGAGGATTCTAGTCATTTACAGAAAAGATGTGGTCTTTCCTTCCCCCATTCCTTTTATAACTTCTAATTCAGTTTATGCCAGGTTGTTTTTCCTCCAATATGATTTATTCCTATAATCTTTAAATGTGCCTCAATTTCTATTCTTTTCATGCCTGCATGCTTCTGAGCTTAAATTAGTATCAACTAATATTTTTCAAAGATCAAGAAAATTGCAGAACTTCATTAATTAGTGTAAGTTTAAATTTTTCTCATTGATAATAATCATTCACTCAAAGGATCTTTGCCTTCATTAAAAATTTATATACACAAGTACATAAAATTAAGATATTCACAGGAATGTTTCACTTTGGTTTATCAATAAGGATTCAGGCATACTCAGCTAATGCATATTCAAACTTGTCAGAATTATGATTATCTTTCCCAGAAGACATAAAAACTGAACATAATACGTGATTTTTTTAAGGGTCTTCAGCTATGGAAAACAGAGAATCAATTACAAAGAGCTGGCTTAAGGTATGAAGGTGACTGGGCTATCAGAGAATTTGAATGGGACCTCTCCAGTGCTACTTGGCCTAAAAAAAAAAGCCAATAAAAGGAATGGGAGATGAAATCACAATGATATTAACAGTTAAAACTTTTAACTGTGCAGATACACTGATTACATTCTATTTCAGGTACTTATATAACTGTAAAGATGTTGTATTACGAAGAAACACAGCTGGAAGCCTGGGCTTCTGCATTGTAGGAGGTTATGAAGAATACAATGGAAACAAACCTTTTTTTATCAAATCCATTGTTGAAGGAACACCAGCATACAATGATGGAAGAATTAGGTAATGACAACTACTTAACAAAAAACTTATATTTATATATTTTGTTTTCTACATGCAAAAGTAAGGACCCATTTGAAACAAAGTATGTAGGTACTGTACTTATTGTGGGGGAGGGTATAAGAAATTAAACATTGTATAGCATTTAATTTCTAAGAAATTCAAAATTACACGCCCTCTTGGTCCCAGTACTGCAACTTCCTGTACTTTTAGCATCCCTTCTAACACAAGCTGAATGAATAGTGAGTTTGGAGAATTTGAGGGGGTGGGGGGATCCTCAACTAGAAGTAATATGCAATTAAAATGATCAGATATAGCAAAAACTAAGACCAATAAAAACTTAACTTTAGCAATGGACTAAAATATTAATGATCTATCTTGTTTTGTTTTAGATGTGGTGATATTCTTCTTGCTGTCAATGGTAGAAGTACATCAGGCATGATACATGCTTGCTTGGCAAGGATGCTGAAAGAACTTAAAGGAAGAATTACCCTCACTATTGTTTCTTGGCCTGGCACTTTTTTATAAAATCAATGATGGGCCTCAGAAAAACAAAAATCACAAATAGGCTAAGTTGAAGCAATGTATTTATCAAGTTTTATATTTAAAGAATTCATTGTAAAAATGTAAAAAAAAAAAAAAATGACCTAATGAAAGCCAGTTACACCTCAGAGAATATTCTCAAAATAAAAACCACTATTAATAGTTTTTAATTCAGTGTGAAAGATTTATCATTACAACTTTGTTTATATTTTTACATTTGATTGAAAAGTCCAAATGAAATGGTTTATATGCCCCACTGAATTCAAATCAGTGATTTAAATAAAAAATCTGGTATATACTTAGTTTTAGAAAGAGTGCATATGGTGATTTTTAATTCAAAAGCCAGAGGATTTTTAAAAAAAAAAAATGCATTGCTCAGAAACATTTTATTTCATCAACTGAGAAATAAAATATTTTTCAAAAATCATAGTTGTCTTTGTATGTGATTCTATTGTTTACTTCTATTATCATCCATTTAAAAAATCCCAGTAATTCTATCTTTGAAACACCAAGTTGTTACCACAACTTATAAATGCCTTCTAAAGTTATCCCTAAAATTCTCAGTTTCATTTTTGTTTTCTTAGTTTTAACAAGAAATGACTAATCTAAATCTCCTATCATGAAGTTTATTTTTATTCACAATATAGTTAGTAATGGTATAAAAAATCCACATGCTACTCTACCAATAAGCCTTAGAAAACACCTCAAGAAAGGTGAAACCGGCTTGACCCTGGCTCAGAGCTGGCCATGAGGCAATTCAACGTTGTGTCACAGTGACGAGTATCTATACATGTGCCTGTTAAAAACTACACAGAAAAAAGTTACTTTACAGGTCACCAAAATGCTTTCTAGATTTCATTAATTTGGATATAAAAGTATCCTGTTCAGTTTTACCATGGACACAAATTTATAATGCTGAAAACTTGTTATAAAAAATTATAATATAAAAAAATGTGTACAAGTTCTTTAGTATGCTTAAGCATGACTGCCATAGCAGTAATGTTAAAGACTCAGGGGGGCCTTTTAATGCCTTTGCAGTGCGACTTCTTATGGGACTGGTGATGCATTTACAAGAAGCCTGTGGCCAAGGTGGATCCTTGACCTCCATCAGTTACTTACTGTGTATGTGCATAAGCTAAAGAAAGCTCTTTAAATTCCCTGCTAAGTGACTCATTCACATTACTTTCTTGAATATAAAGTCATAGCTGTCTTTTATTTTTTTTTAAATATTACAAGACAAAGATTTTTAACTTAACATGAAAAATTCACGTTTATTTTGGGAAAAAAGTTAAACTTTCCATACTAACAGAACAAGATTAAAGGTAAATTTCTTAAACATTATCCAGAAAAATAACAAGATTTATAGTTTCTATTTCTGGTACTCATATACACAAAAGGCGAAAAGTGTGCCTACTCCGCAGGTGCAGCTTCAGTGCTCTCCTGTTCGGGGGCAGGCTCACTGCCAGCTTCTTTTCCTTCTTTGCTTCTTTTAGACTTTTTGTGCTTATGTCTCCTGTGACTGTCTCCTTCTTCACTTTCATGGCGACGTCTACTATTACTAAAGAAAAATAAGAGTGTTGTGTTTAAAAGTAGTGACAAAAATCAACCCATTTAAAGTGAATTCATAATTCAGAACTAGGTTTAAGATAATTTAACCCCTTCTTTCCCTCTTAAACACATTTTGCAAAGAAATCAGTTTTGATGAGACTTTCATGAAGATTACATTATAGGGTCATCTTCACCAGTAATATCCCAGATTCCCATTTACTTTATTCTGAAAGACTAAATAGAAATTGGCAACGGAAGCACTTTATCCAAACAGGAAGTACAATGCTATCAGGCTGATTTTCAGCAAACAATAGGTATTAAAATTTAATGATTTTTTTCAACTATAAGCCCTAACTTTTTTCTCTAAAACAAACATTACTTTGATTAATAATACTTACCATTAAGAATTGTTTCATAAACCAAAATTCCCCCCCTTGGAATGAGATAATGTAATAAACCCAAATCTCTCATGATTATTTTTATTCCATGTAAATTATGGATTTTGGTTACTAAATGTAGTTTTAGTAAGATTTAAAAATCTTTGTTGAAGCTCATGAGGAAACAACTATTTCAACAGAATATCCTCAGTCTTCCAGTTATGAACATGTACTCTACTGGATATTTGGAAATGTCTGCTTTTACTTTTTGAAGTCAAATCAGTTTGTATCTTGGCTTCAAAGTAATTCCCTACCTGCGAGATGACTTGTGTCTGGTTTCCTCTTTCTCTCTGTGTCGTCTTTCTCTGTGTCGTTCTTCTTTCTCTCGACTTGCTCTGTGACGCTCGTAGCCTCTTTCTGCATATTCCCTGTATCTGTATCGCTCTTCATCACTGCAACAGAAATGGAAACAAGTTTTCTTGACACTGGACTATTTATTCTTCATGACTGCATATTGCAAAGGAAGAGACTCTGAAGTCCAACAGAAACCTGCATATTGGCATCTCACAGGGTAGGTGGGGAATAAGTATTTATTGAACTGAGAATCACAAATTAGTACTAGATCTAATGTAAGAATACAAAATATAATTACACATTATGTCTATTCTGTGCTGTCATAAATGTTATAACATAGATTTCATGTAATACTTTTGTATTTATTTTTAAAAATGGGAACTATTAACTCCTTTAAATTTTAATTAGCAAGTTTCTTTTGCTCCATTTAGATTAAAAGCATATTTGTATATATCAGATTTCCAATCAAAATTCCTACATTATCTGTAAAGTCTTGGACACACAGTAAGGATTCTAAAAATATATGGTTCACAATGGCTACAAGGTAGAAAGCAGATCTTAAATATTTGGCTTATCAATTATAGAAAATACATTCAACTAGCAGAGAGGTACAAATATGAAGATCAGAGACATCAAACCAACTTCTATAACACCCATAGAGAATACATGAAGACAGGACATACCTGCATTCTGGCGTTCCCAATTATTTCAAACTATAACTCTTAGGGGTAGGGGTATGCACATGGCTAATAATGCTGAATTCATAAGTGTAAGCTACAGCTCTTCATTTTAAATAGAATTACATAAACTGGAAACTGGAACTGATGGCCAGAGTTAAAGAGTAGTTTTTCTTTTCCTTCCCAGATCTGTCACTCCTTTCATGTCTTTTAACTGACACTCCTCACTCGATCTTTCTCTTATCCTTCAAGTCTTCTTTTTTTAGGGAGTAGGGTGGGGAGGTTGACATAGAAATCATAACTTTCTACAACATAACATCAGTAAATTCTCTCACATTAAAAATTTATCTTTTTAAAACTTTTATGGGTTCTTTTTCGCTATACAAAACATTGGGATTGATTTTAACATAATTATAAAAGCACGGAATATAATTTATTCTAATTCATTCTCCAGTACTCCCCCTTTCCCCTTCTTTCTCCTTCCCTCTACTCTACTCCCCTTTCTGCTACTTACTTACATTGTTTTTAAAATTAGTATCTTGTGGATATATACAGAATGGTGAGATTCACTGTGGTATATTCTTACGTACATAGGAAAGTTAAGTAAGATTCATTCCACCATTCTTCTCTTATCCCATCCCTCCTACCTCCCTTCAATCTCCTTCCTCTAGTCCACTAATCTAATAAATTTATCTTTAGAACACTGTATCCAAGAGGTTTGGTTTGTAGAAATATGTTTAATACAAACTACTAATCTTCATGAAGCAATGCAATGTTCAAGAATCTCGGTAGGATATAATGAAATCAGGTCAAAGTATAAGCCATATAAAAGAACAAGCCATCTGTGTTCTCCCAGCAAAAGTAATGCTCCAATAATGCTATGTATGGTTTAATGCCAAATCATACTGCTACCAAATTATCTGTGACATATTAATATTTCAAAGTGTTTAATAATAATAGAAAATGCACATTACATACATATGCATATGTATATACATATATGTATCTATTTTTTCCTAAGCATGCTTTATACTTTGAAGGCGGGAAACATGTCAACTAGAAGGCAACAAGCCATGACAGGCAGGGTAAAGAATATGGCAGAGTATACCCAGATCACATCCTGACTAGCAATTACTAAACGAGGGACCTAGGCTATAACTTAAACTCTCTAAACCTTGGTTTCCTCACCTGTAAAATTGGCAACAATCATTTTCAGGATTTTTGCACATTTGATAATAAAGTGCTTGGTATAAGAGTAGTCACTCAATAAATGGGAGTTAATTTTTCAGAAGCAGAATATTTTTTATAAAGGTTACTGGCCCTGTAATAATTGCTTATCTCTGAAGTAGAAAAACTAGCACCACAGCGCATGTATATAAGAATTAAACCCTCTCAAAAAATGAAGTTGTCTTTGTAATGACTCCCAACTAGATTTACATAAAAATAATTAATTTGTCATTTGTATCCCTCTCTTCTCCCTCTTACCCTAAAACTAACTCTTGTTAGTTAGCTTTACAGCCTTTAGATTATGAAGACACAGCTCTATGAAAGGAACCTTAAAATAGACATAGGGGAATTGGTCCTATAGGTAAAATATGAAGACCTCCTACTTTCATCCCTTTTTCTGGTAAGTGGCTTCAACATAAACATTTCTCTGGGTCTGGAAATAATTAGAGCCATTTGAAACACTCTAGAATGACCAATCTTCTTTCTGGCCCACAATTAAGCTGTCTAAAAAACAGATGTCAAAACTGGCCTATAATTTTCAAAACAATGACCCTGTAATTTATAATGCAACACATACTACATACCACACTGCTTTTTAGATATTTCTATCAGTCTTCAGAAACAAATGGCTTTTATTTAATATATTTCATGTGGCTTTTCTAGAGGGCAATTTTTTTCCTAGAATGATTTAGAATGTATAAAATTCCTTTGCCTTTTGCCTGTCTGGCCTTAAGCTTTTAGTTAAATTTAGGTAAACAATGACTCCTAATTCCCTACCTAATTTTAACTATTATTAACTGTATGTGTATACCTATACATACACACCCACACTTTTTTTTTTGCGGGGGGTTCTGGGGATTGAACTCAAGGGCACTGAGCCACATCAACAGCCCTATTTTATATTTTATTTTGAGATAGGGTCTCACTGAGTTGCTTAGCACCTTGCTTTTGTTGAGGCTGGCTTTGAACTCGAGATTTTCCTGTCTTAGCCTGCTAAGGGATTACAGGTGTGTGACACTGCGCCTGGCATTATTATTAATACTTTTTAAGTTTCAAAAAAAATTCAGTAACATCTGTGCATGTGCATATTTGAAATCAAATAATTTAGCCTCAAATCTTCAAAATACAGCATATTTATGCAAAGAAATATGAGTTATACCAAAGCAATAGATTTCAATCTTCTTTCATATTAAATTTTTGCACTAAGTTCCTTACTTTTGAATATGTATACTCTAGAGGTAAACGTACTTTCTCAATTGCCTATAGATACTAACCACTTCTCTAGCAACCTCTTCTCTATCACTATCTTATCCTTTTAGAAAAGAAAGACGTTTCTTTCACCAATTTTACCATCATATAGTGGTTCAGTTTACAGAAACCACCAAGTACACTATAAATTAACTCTTTTTAATTTAAAGTATCAACTTCAGTGAGAACTATTTTATTTAAGGAATCATAAAACTTCCATAGCGCTTTGGCTCTTCCTATCAATGACAAATAGTACAAAATAGAGTATTTTATGTCCTCCTGAGCTGTTCTAAATTCAGTAGTGAAGAAATTAAAAAAAAAAAAAAATCCGTATGGAGGATAGTCCCAGGAAAACAAAACAAAGCAGAAGCAAAGCAAAACTAAGTGCTGGTACTCAGCATTTTATTTTGGGCTCTGTGACAACGGCATTCATCTTAGACAGTGAACACAGATTAACTCAATATACATTAAGTCATTTATCTGAACAGAAAAATGAAGCCAGACTTTGTTCTGTGAACTGGTTGTCTGGCTGGACAGTGAGAAATATCTTTTTCCAATTAAGTTGCATTGTAGTTCTTTTCCATAAGTGGAATGAGGAAAATTTGCAGTAACAAGGTCTTCATGAAAATAAATCTTTAACACATATTACACTGTTTTCCTTTTTAACAATATTTTAGCAAATATGTACTAAAATTAGTAGTATTTTGGTCTTCTCAACCATTTCTAAGTTAAACAAGTTACACTGTCTTTAAATGAAAGACTAACAAGTATAATTGGTAGTCTTTTAATAAGTCTTGCCACTTCTTACAAGAAACTGAGAAAGTGAAAGACTTTATTACTGACCATATGTATGGCACTGAACTGAAAGCCCTAGAAAAATAGGAGTCAAGTCCTAATTCTGGTACCTGTGAATGTGACCTTAGTTAGAAAAACAGGATATTTGCATAAATAATCAAGTTAAGATGAGATCACACTGAATTAGACTGCCCTAATATATGTAAACAAGGCTTCTTAGTGCTTACCTCTACATATTAAAAAAGAAAAAGCTAATGACAGACCATTTAGTCATTAACAATAATAATATTCATTCATGAATACATATATTAACTGGGGATGAGGAAAAGTTCTTCCATCATATTTATGGGATATATTTCCATTACATTATTTTTAGTATATTTATTTATAATAAGGAAAATAATTAAAATCAGGATAAATTTTTGAAAAACCATTTCAGATACCTAGGTCATGAAAAAAGCTGCTTTAAATATTTTAATTTACACACATGTATTGCAGAAAAGATAGGATAATTAATTTAAAAATTTTCAAGACTAAACATTCTTTAAGAAAAGTGACACAAAAGTGAAAATTCAAGCATAAAAAAACAAGGTAAATTTCCAACTGTTAAAGAGAATCTACTCATTTTTTAAAAATGGATGATAGTGTTTGGCAAACCACAATATTTTTAATCCATGGGACACATTTAAAAGAGTGACACTTTTATTTTTAAATATTAATATTTATAATACACTGGAAGTTACAATGTACTGGAAGGTGTATTTGTAATATACTGTCAACTATTTAAACTAAAATTTTAAATGGTTAAGATCCAAATTTGCAAGGAGGTATGAAATTCTTTTAAGGGATAAGTGACCAAATAAATTTGAAGACTTGTTCTAAGTAATGGGAAGCCTCTAAGCATGGAACAGATCCGATTTTAAATGGTTTATTAACTACTTTTCAAGCATCCCTTTTCCAAGTTAATTGGAATTCACTTCCTTACCCCAAATATTAATTTGAAAGATTAAATGAAATATGCATCTACAAACTCATGCACACCCAACAAACCTGTTGAAAACACTTGGAGTAGGACTGTGATCACGCTCCCTCTCTCTCTCTCTGGTGCGTTCTCGTTCTCTGTCCCTATCACGATCTCGCTCTCTGTCTCTGTCTCTTTCTCTATCTCGGTCTTTTTCTCTTCTTGCATAATAGTCCCATTGCTTGGTGGTGTCCACAAGACTAGGCCATGAAGGAGCAGAACCAGTAAGATGGGGAAAGGCAACTAAGGAAAAGAAAAGAAAACCACTGTAATTAAAAACAAAGGTTATGGTACTTGAATAACAAAGACCGAAAAACAAACAAACAAAAAAACTTCTCCCCCAAAAAACGTGTCAGTAGATTATAATAGAAAATAGAAAAGAGAAATATCAAATGGCAAATACCCCTGATATTAAATAAAGATCTAGCAACAAATCTCAAAAGACCTAATAAATCTTAAAGTCCATTCATTTGGCAAGGTAAATAGGAATCAGAATTAGACCACAAACTTCCCAATATAAAAAGTAGAAATCAGAATACACTGGAGCATCTTCAAAGTGTTGAGGGAAAATAATTATTATTCTACAAAGGTATACTCAACAAAATTATATTTTAAGAATAAAACAATGATGGGGCTGGGTTGTGGCTCAGCAGTAGAGTGCTCGCCTAGTACATGTGAGGCCCTGGGTGTGAGGCCCTGGGTTCGATCCTCAGCACCACATAAAAATAAACAAGTAACGGTATTATGTCCAATTACAACTAAAAAAATAAATAAATAACAATAAAACAATGGTATGTATAAAACAAAAAAAGCAAACAGTATCGATAGACTTCAAGAAAACAAGATATACTATTAGACAAACTTTGAAAAAAAAGGTAAATTACAAAGATCCAAGACAATGAGTAAAAGAAGTTACTCTAGAAAGCTGTAAGATCAAAGGAGGGTACAACATGTAAACTCAGAAAAATAAGAAATTATATCCCATCTATGTATAATATATCAAAGTGAATAAATGCATTCTAATGTCATGTATAACTAATTAAAACAAATTTTAAAAATTATTGAAAAATATCAAAGGAGGAAATAACTGAACAAATAAATGGTAATCATATATACAAATAAAATATGCTAACCAATAGTAGAGTTTTTTTAAGAATAAAATAAAATAATTCATTTTTTATAACAATGAATCACAATAGAATGTCAGAAGAGCTTCCTAAGGTCTCTATGATGAAGAAGGGGATTCAGCTATGATTTAACTATGCATAATAAATTTCCAGAGGATCCACTAAAGAAATAAGAAAAAATTTATTATTTCAAACAATATAGGAAAAAATGAAATTAAATAATTAACCAAAAAACGCAGTCAATTCAAAAGACTTAAAATCACAATAGAAAGGGATTGAATTCATCAGTTCAAAGATAAAAACTGTTGATTTATACTTTTAAAAAAACCCTTTGAATCTCCCAGATGATTAGTTGTGTTGATAAAGCAGATTCACACAAAAATCATTACCTAAGAAAAAAATGATTACATGAAGATAAAAAATGCAATTTACCAACAAGAAGATCCCTGAAAGTTTAAATTTGTTCTAACAAAAACACCTTAAATTTTAGAATGAATGCTGATGGAAGCACAAGTAGAAATAGCAAAATCCATGGGAGATAATTTTTCAATTATCGACATATCAGGTTAGCAGACGAAAACGTTTAAAGATTATATTAAGTTTGAATTAATGAACATGACATAGGATATTAACCTTAACAAAAAGTACTTATTCTCAAGCACCCAGAAACTTTTAAAATAATAATAAATGCCATATTCTCTGGACTACCATGCAATTTATGTTAAAAGTCAAATCTAAAAGTTATGGGTAAACATCCATACATTACAAATTAAAAACATATTTCTGATAACTCATGGGTCCAAAACATTCCTAAATTTAAATTGCTATAAACTAAACCTACGGCAAAAAATATGATCTATAGAAAGTTTAGGAATACAAACTGTTCTAGAAGGAAATCTAGTCTTAAAACACTATTAGAAAAGACTGAAAATTAATGAGCTAAGCTTCCAACCTACAAACTTAAGAATAAAATGATCCAATAGAAGGGAGATAGAGAATTGAAATCAAGCAAATAAAAATTCACCATATAAAAGTAAATAGCTGAAAGGTGGTTTTTGAAGACTAGGAAAAACATGACAATCATTTAAAAAGATTAAAAAGAACATATAAACAATATCAGAACCAAAAGAGACTACCAACTAGATATTGCAGAGTTAAACAATAAAGAGAACATTATATACTTTATAACAATGCACTGTGTAAAATATGGCTGAAATGGGTTCCTACAAAAAACAAAAACAAAACTTTAGCAAACAAAAATGACTCAAGAAGAAAAAGAAATCTTGAATAATCTCGTAACCATAAAAGACATTGAATCAGTAATTTAAAATCTTCCCACAAAGCCAAATAGCTTTTACAGGTGAGTTCCGATAATTTATAAGGTATAGAGTATTCCAATATTATCCAAATAGAGGGAAGAAGAGATTATTTCCAAACTTTTCCCATGTGGCTTGTGTACCTTGATACAGATAAAGAAAAACCATAGGTCAGTTTTATGCAAATTTAGGTGCCCCAATTCTAAATATTAGCAATTACTGCTTATTTAAAAGAAGATAATCAATCACAACCAAGTTAGGTTAATCATAGCAACCAACAGTAATTTAATATTAGAATAACATAGAAATCTAATTTCTCAAAATAACAGATCAGAAAAGAAAAATAATTATAATCATCTCAAAAAGCACTTGATTCAATTCAAAATCCATTTACAGCTTAAAGCCCTTGGAAAAGTAGGACAGGATGGAAATTTTCTTAATCTGATGATTCCATTAAAAACATGATAGTAAAAATCCAGAAGCATTTAAAGAGAAAAAGGATCATTTATTCCTAGTACTTCAACATTATATGGAAGGTCCTATTCAGAATAAGAACAACAACAACAACAAAAGTCAAATACTACTACTACTACTACAACAACTACTACTAGTAAACATAACAATAATTAAAAATAAATGAAAAAAAGAAAAAAATAGGAGGGTGAGGATAAGGAAATAAGTAACTGAAAAGAAAACTGTCACGATCTATAGGTGATATTACTGTCTGAATAGATTGGAGAGATTTAAGCAAGGTAAATGCCTACAAGATAAATATAAAAACCAACCAATTCTGTTACTAATTCAAGCAAACGTACCTACAGACTATCTAACCCAAAATATGCTAGTGTACAGATATGATTATAGTAGCTTATCAAAACACATTAAGGAAGATCTGTATAAATGAGTTTTTGCTGAGGGATATATGCACTTCTGCAAAGGTTTGAATTCTACACAGAATGATCTATAGCACCAATGTAATTCTAATATGGTCTAGTAAAAGCAAGAGCTCTGAAGCCAGGCTATATGAATTCAAATTCTCACTGCCATTTGTTGTGTCGAACTAGGGAAATTAATTAACCTGGTATTTGATTTCCTCATATGAAGCATAAAGATAACAGTACTATCTACTTAAAGGCTGTCAGGACTATGTGAGTTAATGTAAGTTAATGTAAACAAATTGCTCAGAACAGTGTTACAAGTAACACTATATTAATGTTATTAATTATTCATTATTAATCAAAACCACAACAGAGATTTTCAAGGAACTTGGAAAAATATAATACTTACGAAGCAGAGTAGGGAAGATAAATATTGCTGCACCAGATATCACATTATGAAACTTGTGTTAAGAGGTTATAGCATTATTAGTAGACAACTATTCAATTTAATTAGCCAAATAGTCTACAAAGCTCCCAAGCAGACTCATTCATATTTGGAAATCTGATATATGAAGATGATATTGTAGGTCCCCCAGGAAGAACAGATTATTCAATAAATGATACTGGGACACAGTACCAGAGGCAGAAATTAATTCCAGATGGCTTAAGGACTTACATTTGAAAAACAAAATTAACATTTTTTTCTGAAGAAATAAAAGCATTAAAGAATATCTTTATGTACTTGAGGTAGAAAAAATTATGATCCAACTATGAACCAACCAAAGTAAGATGTAATATGACTTTATACAATTGATGAAGTATTAAGGAAAAGATGAGTTTACATACTTGCTATAAGATCTGTCTCCTTTGAGGGGCTTAGGTGTTATAATTTATCTCTGCAGTGCCCAAAGTTTACAGAGCCATAACAATGTGAATATTATTTATTTTTCAGCTTTTAGAATAAAAAATCTGTTAAGAGTACAGGTAACTGGGGTTCCAGGACAGAATGTAAATATTCTAAGTGCATGTCCAGCCAAACAAAACAAAGATACACTAATATTCTACCCAGTAGTGGTTGACAACACATGTAACAGAGGTCAAGCATATAAATAGAGAACGAAACAGTGGGGAAAAGGAGAGAGGCAATGATAAATGGGTTTAAGGATTATTTTGAGGTGAATGTAAATGAGAAGCAGATAAAAGAAAAGTTCTTTGCCCTCCCTCATTTGCTTAGAAATGAAATAAATTTTACAAAAGGCATAGGTGTCCTTCTTACCCTCTCTACCAAGAAGGACACTGATCTACAGATATCTTTAAGCCCTTATCACACTGGAGAACACACCAAAGTAAATTACATAACAATCTCGACCAACTAGCCTTTGTCTACTATATATACTGCATTCCCAGCATTGGATCCTTTGTCTTGTCACTTCTCTAAAATTTTCCGTTTCTTTGTTGTAGATGCCAATCTATGCCAGATTTTTTTTTTTTTTTTTTAAGTCACCTCTCTGAGAACTACTCATTTCCTGGGTATCTTATATCACATGAAGCATACCTGTTTTTTTTTTCTCTTATTAATCTGTCTTTTGTTAGAGGAGTCATCTATATAGACAGAAAGTTATTTTTTACCCTACCCTACCTACACACTCCACAATTTCTTCACAGTAAATAGGCAGAAAGGAACGTTATCAAATGTAAATCTCGTAATTTCACAACTCAGCTTAAAAAACTAATTGGTTCTTGACAATGCTCTAAGAGGTCCAAGCTCCACAGCATGACTATACAAGCAAAGCTTGTTTAACTGATCTTTGCTTTATTGTGCTTTGTGGATATTTTCTCAAATTGAAGATTTGTGGCAACCCTCCATCACGCAAATCTATTGATACCATTTCCCCAACACCATGAGCTCACTTGATGTCTCCATGTCACATTTTGGTAAGTCTCAAAATATTTCAAACTTTTCAATATTATTATTTCTATGATGGGGATCTGTGATCAATAATCTTTTGTTACTACTATAATTGTCTATAATTGTTCTGAGGCATGAAACTCGGTCAATAAAGCAATATTAATCAACAAACATGTGTGTTCGGTCTGCTAAACTGACCAGCCTATTCTATCTTGCTCATTTCTCCTACAGGCCTCCCTCTCCCCCAGGACAAAATATTGAAATTGGGCCAGTTAATAACAGTTAATAACACTAAATTGGCCTCTAAGTGTTCAAGTAAAAGCTAGAAATAATTAAACTTGGTGAAGGAAGGCACATCAAAAGTTTAGGTCAGAAAATAGACCTCTTGCACCAGACAGCAAAATTATGAATGCAAAGATAAAGTTCTTGAAGGAAACTTAAAGTGCTACTCTAGTAAACACAAATAATGAGAAAAGTTTTAGTCTTATTGCTGACATGGAGCAAGTTTTAGTGGTCTGGATAGAATATCAAATCATCTGTAATATTCCCTTAAGCAAAGCCTAACCTAGAGCTAGGACTTAACTCTTCATGGAGGCTGAAAGAAGTGAAAAAGATGCAGAAGAAAAGCTTGAAGCTAGCAAAGTCTGGTTCATGAAATTTAATGAAAAAAAAAAAGGAAAAAAGCCATCTTCATAACATGAAAGTACAAGGTGGTGTGGCAAGTGCTGATGCAAAAGTTGTCGCAAGTTATCCAGAACATCTAGTTAAGACAGTGATGAAGGTGGCTACACTCAACAACAGATTTTTAATGTAAACTAAACACAGCCTACTAATGGAAGAAGATTCACCTGTGATTTTCATAGTTGCAGAGAACAAATCAATGCTTGGCCTCAAAGCTTCAAAGGATGGGTGGGCTTTTTTATTAGGGCTAATGCAGTAGTAGAAGTCAATGCTTATTTACTATTCCAGAAATCTTAGGGCCCAAGAATTGCACTAAGTCTACTTTGCCTGTGCTCTGTAAATGAAACAACAAAGCCTGCATTGCAACAAAACATGGCTTATTGATTATTTTAAGCACACGAAGACCTATTCCTTATAAAACAAAATATATCTTCCAAAATATCAAGAGTTCTGAGGGTGATGTACAATGAAATTCATGTTGCTTACCTACATTCTAACAAAACTTCCATTCTGTAGTCTTTGGATTAAGGGGGTAATTCTGACTTTCAAGCTTCTTTAAGAAATACGTTTCCTAAGGCTGTAACTGCCATAGTGATTCCTTTGATAGATCTGGGCAAAATAAACTGAAATTCTGGGAAGGATTCACCATTCTAGCTGCCATTAAGAATAGTTGTGATTTACTGGTTAATATTAACATTAATGACAATTAGAAAGCAGCTGATTCCAATCTCCATGGATGACTGTGAGGGGTTAGGATTCAGTGGACAAAGTAACTGCAGGTATGAATATGGCAAGATAATTAGAATTAGAAACAAAAAATGAAGATGTGATGAAATTACTGCAATCTCATCATAAATTTTTAATGCATGAGAAATGCTCCTCATTAAGATGGCATTTACTCTTGGTGAAGATGCTTGAAAAATGTTGAAATAACAAAAGATCTAGAATAGTACATGAATTTAATTGAGAAGGCAGCAGCAGGGTTTGTGAGGGCTGATTCCAATTTCTAAAGAAGTTCTACAGTGGATCAAGTGCTATCAAATAACATCATAAGCTACAAAGAATTCTTCCTGAAAGGAAGACTAAATTAATTATTGTTGTCTTATTTTAAGAAATCGCCACGGCCACCCAACCTTCAGCAACTACCAATAGCAGTCATCATCATTCAGGCAAGACCCTGCACCAGCAAAGATGTTAAGATTTGGCTCAGGTGATTTTTTTTCTTTCTTTTTCAAAAGCAATAAAGTATTTTTAAATCAAGGTTCTTTTAAACATAATACTACTGAACACTGTTACTATAGTGTACTATAGACTGTTACTATAGTGTAAACATTGCTTTTACATGCTCTAGGAACCTGAAAACTTTTGTGACTTATTTTATTGCAACATTTGTTTACACATTTGATTCTGAATGATTGTAATAAGACATCTCTCAGACATGCTTATACTCCCCTACATGAAGTCTATCATGTTCTCACATGCCCTATATTTGAACTACATGGAAGTCAAATCATCTACTACTCCACCCCTCTGGAGTACAAGACCCCTTCCACCAAACTCCCATGACACTTTTAATAAGCCATCCCCTTTCTAGTCTATTGATGAGAGTGACTACCACGTCTCACTGTAGCCTTAAAATTAGGTACAATGCACAGCATTTTAAAAATAAATGAATAAAAGCGGTATCAAAAAACCTTGAATAAAGTCATTACACATGAACACAAAAGAAGACCTACAGATAATTTACAAGAAAAAGTAGCGAGGGGAAAAATAAGAATATTAGATGGGTACTATGACTCAGACAAGGATACGAGACAAATTTGTGACAAATCCTAAGTCCTTTTAGGAAAAGGTACAAATATCTCTTATGCTACTGTTTACTAATCTTTAAAAGTTTAATCAATATTTAATCAACAAATAAACAAAGTTTAGATCAACAAATAAATAAAAATTATTTTGTTTTAACCTGGCAGATACTTAACCTAGTTATTTCTTCAGATAATTGTTTTCACTTCTCTTTAAGATGTTATTTTAAATCACAGAAACACATTTTTATTGCTTTAAAATAGTTATGTACTTTATTGATTCAAATTAAATCTGGGCAACTAATTATGAATCTGAATCTAGGTGACTAACAACTTACCATTGCCATATGGAAATGCACGTGCAGAACGGCTATCATAACCAGAGGAATGTCCACTGTTGAGGGAAAAAAATGTATTTTTACATCTGTTGCAAATTAGTTTCAATAGTTTGGTACAAATGGAAAAACAGCAAGGTAAAATTATAACTTATTTTTGAGACAGGTTCACACTAAGTTGCCTAAAATGGCCTCCACCTCCTGGGCTCAAGAAATCCTCTGCTTCAGCCTCCTGAATACCTCAGACTACAGGCATGCAGCCCTGTGCCTGGCAAAACTTTTCTTCAACTCTGACATATGTTAATGCTATAATTTTATTTATAAATACTTAACACAGTCTCTTAACCTCAAAAAGCCTAACACCTATTTTTTGTTTTGCAGTACTGAGTACTGATCCCAGGGACTTGTGCATGCTAGGTGTTTATTTCTGAATGATTTCTATCTGCTAAGAATTGTGCTGGAGCTTCAATCTTCACAACTTTATCAATCCGTATAGTAAAAAGGGAAACTAAGTCTCAAAAAGGTTATGAAATTTCCCTGGCAACACTGTGATTTCAATGTTATTAAATACACTGTTAAACCCTCTACTGTTAGACACAATATTGACTCAATATTACTCAGAATATTCTTCAGTACAGCATTCCAGGTGATATAAACTGTTTAAGAGATAGGCATTATTCATTATTTCCAGTAAACTATTTCCCATAAAACTGATGATACTCAAAAGTTTTTAACCATCTAGCAGTTTCTTTCACCAATGTACCAGAAACCAAAGATATTATTTCAAAATATTGTGATTTCATTTCCTTTGCCCTATTTTGATAATAGGCTGTAGGTCTAACATCTTATAAATTAAAAGGCAGGTGCTGTGTTTATAAAATTATCTTTGAAAATATTACCAAGACATGTACGTGATTCTCTGTCAAAAGGCAATCACAATGATAAAAAATTTACAGTATTTATAATGATTTACCTTTCTATTGTTGGTATAAGAGATGGAGGAGGAGCACCTGGTGGAGGAGGAAAACCTGAAACATTCAATCATAAGACAAAAAAAATAAAAAATAAATTAACAAAATATATGTTTAATGTAAAGAGCCAAACAAAGTTGCTGAGTACCACTAAATTTCTCTGGGGACATAAACGTGCTTTTCTATGTTAAAATGGATAGGAAAAAAATGGAGCTTAAACTTATAAACAGATTTCTGGAGCAATAAAAATTTCCAAATACAGTCTGGCCTAACACAGAACACAAACTGGGAGTCAGGACACCCGGTCTTATTTTCAGCACCACACACAGCCCATTTTGTGAGTATGAGAGTTAGTCTCAATGCCTTACCTTTTCCATATAAACAACAGTAGCAGTGTTGCCATCAGATATATTATACTTGAAATATTTTAGAAGAAAATAAAATAAAATAGCATTTACCTCTTTTAAAAAATAGCTTGAGTTCTACATGTATAAAAATTTCCTTTAAAAATGTGTAACTTTAAATCAAATCTTACCAGTAAATATATAACTACTCAAAGCTGAGAACATCCGCCATTAAATATGTTTTAAATAGCACAACCCCAACAAATTACTTAACAAAGAAAGGCACATAATGGAGTTTTTTGATTTGTTTGGAGGAAAATAATTTGCACCTTTATATCATGAGGTCTGCATTCTCAATAATTCATAATACTTAAGTGAAATACCACGAATAATATGGCTAAAAGGGATTTTAACAGTTAATCTACTCTACACTTTCAAATTCAGATAGGCAATATAGCATCACAACAAAGACTTTAAGATTCCACAACTTACAATACCAATTCCTTCCAAGTTTTAACAACTCTCACTATTAGGAAATGCATTAGATTATATAATTGAAATTCCTCACACAATTCATCTGCTGTCCTGATGAGGACAAGTATTCTACTGTCATATTATCTATTATCTTCTACATATTTGAAAACTCTTCCATTAAGCCTCCTTTTTAATAGTCTATGTAAAATTGAATCCCTATTATCTTATCCCTTCTCAAAACTCCATTTAAATCTTTTTTGTTCTGCTTTAAACTACTTCCAAGTTTATCATGCTTTCCACTGTGTACAATTTTAGGGTCTGTAACTTCTCTATAAAACATATCAATATAACCAAAAGTTAAGCCATTGCCACATTAGTCCTAGAGTCCACAATCCTATGTTACACAGCCTCACAATCACATTGCCTTTTAAGACACACCAATTACTTTGATTTCTGATAAGTCTTTTTTAGCCACATTCATACACAATCAGTGACTATCACATATGCAGATATTTACACTATCCTTTGCAATCTAAACTTCACTACTTCCGTTTATTTAGGCCATTCTGAATTTAGACCCAAGCAATATCACCTGTCATTTTCTTTATATCCTTTGGCTTTTAAAATACTGAACTTACTAAACATGATTACTAATAGGGTTTGCTCTCACAAAATAAAAAGAAATAACTGACCAAAAAAACAAAACAAAACTGGGCTACATATAAATTCCTACTGACCATACCACTCTAACAATGAACAACAAATCACCAGTCTAAGAACATCCACCTGACCAGTTAATAATCCTTCTAATTGTTGTGTGACTCACAACATATTTTCTCATGATACCGAGTTATGCCACAAGGGTAGAGAAATCAGAAACCGTGATAAAGTCAAGATAAATCATTTTTCTCTTCTCTTAAAGTCACTTCATTATATAAAAATGTCATTAATCTAAAAAGACTTTTAATAAATTTTTTTATATCCCATACTGTTTTCTTCACCAATTGATAAAGAGAGAATTTTCTCAGAATCTCTATTTCTACAGAAATGGGTAAGACAGGTAGGTATAAGAAAACTAAGTATCTTAAAACGGGAATGAAGCAAAGGCAGAGCTGAAAATAGGACCTTGAAATCCCAATAGCCTATTCATATTCTAACTGCATCAACACTGTCCCTCCTATAAGCTTGAAATTTCATGTTCATTAACAATGATGGAGAAAACATGAAAAAAGTTTTACCTGGAGGTGGTACAGTTATTGGAATACCTAAAAAACAAGTGATGAAATTTAATATAGTAACTGGATTTCAGAACCTGTTATGTATTTATGCCATCACCAAAACAAACTTTGAAATAAAACCCCTTGCCTGATTATCCTGGCTTAGTCACTCAAGAGAAGAATTCTGTTTTCTTGCAGACCAACAATTCAGTATAACATCCAACTTCCCTGATGAAAACCCATTCTACCAACTTGATAACAAAATTTACCCCACTAGCTGTAATCACAAATGAAATTAAGAATAAGTTTAAAAGCACCCTTGTGCATACGCAAATATCAAACTCCAAAATATTGATTCTAACTAAATTCGATAATCAATGGCTGATCTTAGCACCTTAATATTTTATTAGAAAAACTGATCAGTGAGCTTCTTTAATAGTATAGGTAGTGCAAGACAACTCTGATGATTATGAATATTATTTACTGTTGTAAAGCTCAATGTGGGCCATTCAAATGAATGGAATATAAAGTTGATGAGACATCGTTTTACTATGAAATGTTTTATTACTATTGGCAGGAGTGGGGCAATATTTAATATTTTCCTTGTTTTGTAGGAATATAAAAAGGAATATAGCAAATTAATATATATGTACATGTATATATGCATATATATGTATATATGGGCACATTAAAATAAATGTGGATGATTTACTTCTAACAG
The DNA here is from genome assembly GCF_052094955.1 of Ictidomys tridecemlineatus. NCBI lineage: Eukaryota > Metazoa > Chordata > Mammalia > Rodentia > Sciuridae > Ictidomys > Ictidomys tridecemlineatus. Next base: position 38,864,682 of record NC_135485.1, on the reverse strand, counting down.
TGTCATCAAATATAGTGATTCTAACTCATTATTTGCACACATTATAAACTTTTAATAAATTATATGTAAACATTCTCAGATTATATTGGCCAAATGTGCCCTTAAATCCTAATGTAAAATTGATTTACTAAGAACTAAAATTAAATTCTGCATTTTAAATTTAAGAGATACAAGAAAGGCAATTTATGTGGCATGCAAATTGTAACTGATTTCTAAGTAGAAATATAGGAAAAAATTTAAAACAACTTTCTCATGAAAAAGCTTTATACCACAGATAAATTCAACACAATTAGAGTGGTTTACTAAATCTTAAAAACTACATCAAAATTAGTCCAAAAGATGGGGGGAAATCAAATTCATTAAATAAATGCATGCAAAAAAATGAAAACAGAATCACTTTCAGATGTTTTATTGAAAATGGATACCTACTAATAGTTTAGTTTATAATGTTGTGATACCCTTGTTTTATCAGAATAAGAGGTTTATATGAAAAAAGCAAATGGCCTTAAAATACAGACCTGATTCAACCTGATCCAACCATCTATGCAATCAAAGGATATGCTAAGCTTACAAAATCAACAAGACTAAAAATGGCAGGTAAGACACCCATGTTTCAAAAATCATTAGGCTTCCACAATCTACCAAACTAACCCACAGTTAATGACAATTCTCATCCATCATGAGGTTACCTTGCTGCTCCCAAATCACAGAACTAAAAGAATCCAGCAGCCAATGACAAGCTAACAGAGTACCAGATTCCAAACTAAATGAAAAATTAAGGAAGACAAAGCATCAAATGCTCTTAATATATACTATTACATAATTCTCTTTAGAACAGTACAGATTTTTTAGAACACTACTGTACTTCACTTTTTTATCCTAGTTTCCCCACTTAAATTTACTTTCTTTGGTAAGTAAAATAAAAGACTATACAAAACTCAACCATCTCTGTCGTACTATGAACCTAATAACTTTACTTAATAAGCGAGCAACACGTATCACTTCAGTTAGTGTTTACTACAGTTTACTAAAATGTGAATTTGTGCAGAAAAATCAAGAAATCACTAGTTAGCCCCTTCAAGATTGAAAAGCATCCAAGTTTTGTGAAATGCCCATAAAACAAAGATGAAAGACATATAACCTAATTAAATATACAATTAAGGAAGTTAAAATTACAGTTTGCTGTTAAGTTTCATCTTAGTAGTATCATAGGACAGATTTTTTTTTTAAAAAAGTCAACTGGAACTAAGTACAAAGAAAAATCATGTTTTATATAGATTTAAAAAATACCTATATACATCAAAAAGTTGGCATGAACTCTAGAAAGTTCTATCTGTGAGACCTCTATTTCGCCTGAAATTTTATTTCAATGTTTATTGGTAAATGTTCATTGAAACAGGATTAAAGTTGAAATATTATACAACTAATTCCTTAACAACCATCAAGTACATTTTCAAACTACAACTAAGTTTATTATCTGATACAATATTGTGCAAATAACATTTTCATTTAAAAATCACTATTTAGTATTTGATTTTTGTTAACCACAAGATAAATAATGTAAGGGAGAGGAAATTCATCTCAAACATCCATCTCAAAAATCCCTGCTTTCAATTAGAGAAATGCAAATCAAAACTACTGTAAGATTTCATCTCACTCCAGTCAGAAAGGCAGCTATTATGAAGACAAACAACAATAAATGTTGGCAAGGATATGGGGGAAAAGGTACACTCATACACTGCTGGTGGGACTGCAAATTGTTGCAGCCAATATGGAAAGGAGTATGGAGATTTCTTGGAAAATTGGGAATGGAACGACCATTTGACCTAGCTATGCCCCTCTTCGGTCTACACCCAAAGGACTTAAAAACAGCATACTACAGGGACACAGCCATATCAATGTTTACAGCAGCACAATTCACAATAGCTAAACTGTGGAACCAACCTAGATGCCCTTCAATAGATGAAGGGATTTAAAAAATGTGGCATATATACACAATGGAATATTAACTCGGCAATAAAACAGAATAAAATCATGGCATTTGCAGGTAAATGGATGGAGTTACAGAATAGAGAAGATAATGCTAAGTGAAGTTAGCCAATCCCCCAAATCCAAATACCTAATGTTTTCTTTGATATAAAGAGGCTGATTTCATTTGATATAAGGAGGCTGGAATACAGAGAGGGAGCATGGGAGGAATAGACGAACTCCAGTTAGGGCAGAGGGGTTGGAGGGGAAGTGAGGGGGCATGGGGTTAGAAATGATGATGGAAATGTAATGATCATTATTATCAAAAGTACATGTATGAGGACACGAATTGGTGTGAATATACTTTATATACAACCAGAGATATGAAAAATTTGTGCTCTGTATGTTTAATAAGAATTATAATGCATTCCACTGTCATATATAAATTAAAAAAAGAAATCCCTGCTTTCTCCATTCAACACCTCCACATTCCTGGCCAACACACAAACTGCCTATGCTAGCCAATAAACTTAAAAAACTTATTGAATTTCTTTTCTATATCCTTTATCTGTAAAACAAGTATGAAAAAAATATTTATTTTCCTGAGAATCCTTATTTAACAGTAATAAAAATAAGGTTTGTAATACTGACCAAAGCTTCTTGGAAAAGTAATTCAAACTCTAATGAAAGGAATAATTAGTTGTACTGAAATCACAACCTATATCAGAATCACCTGGAAACACTGATGAGCTCTTTTCCTAAAATTTCTGATTCAGTAGGTCTAGAGTGGTACCAGAAAATTTGAATCCCCACAAATTTCCCAGGAGATAATCATGTTGCTGACCTGGGACCATACTTCGAGAATTAGTGGATTAGATTCTAAACTTCTCTCCTAATTTCACTGCTGAGAAACTCAAAACAGATTAAATATATCTAGTAACAATTACTAGATATATTTGTAAATTGTTACTAATTTGTAAATTGTTACTAAAGCATATACATGTGATACAAAGAGTAAAACCATATTACAACCTATAATATCCAGCATTCTCAAACAATGAGAAGGAAGGAGGGAATGGGGAAAGATGATTTAGTTTTTCTAGTTCATAATATACACTCCGAAATGTGTAAGTGGAGTACTAGGACATGGAAACCTGAAATCTTCCTTGGGGAATTAAGGCAAGGAAACAAAAAGGCAGTTAATCCTGTTAAACATAATATTAAGAAGAATTTACCAATACTGAAAATTCCCACAAAACTATTATGTATGGGCTCTGCAGTTTCTCTTTTTTCACCCCCAAACCGCCACAAAACTGAACAAAGATTGTCTATAAATAAGCTCATTCTTAATGTATTCCTTCATCAATTTGTGATAGGCTACTTCTAACTTGGCTCTCAATGATCTCTGTCTCCTGGTATATTCTCCTTTGTATAATCACTGATATTCATGCCCTTTCTTTTGAGTGTAGGCAGAATGTTGTGACTTATTTCTAACAAATGAAATATAAATATTTCATTTGTTAGAAATAAAAAAACTGATAGTACATCGATTCCATAACTAGATTATAAAAAGCAGTGACTTCTATTTTGATGACACTCTTTCTATTATTGCCACCTCAGTTTGCATGCTTTAATGAAGTAAGCTGTCATGCTGGAGAGGTCCACAGACAGTGAGGAACTGAAACCCTCTCATCCCAACATGCTAGGAAAAAAACTGACTCCTTTTAATAAACAAGTGAGTAAGCTACAAGCACAGTTCTTTAATCAAATATTCAGAGATGACTGCGAGGTCTGAAAGACTGTGAAGCACAGAACCCAGTTAATTATTCCTATATTATTGACTAAGAAAAGCTGATAACCCTATGTTGTTTTAAATCACTACATTTTGGGGTAGTTCATGACGTAGCAAACAATATAATAACTATATTTTCTCTATTAATAAAGTTCAAAATGAAGAAAATAGCAAAATTACATGAATTGTGCTTCCTATTTCTCACTAGTAAATTTCAAATACCGTCAGCACTAGTGTGTAAGAAATAGAAAACCCTGATCACTTAAAACCACAATTTCCTTCACAAACATCAAGTTCAGAAAGCATGCACAAAGAAATTGAGTGAAGAGACGATTTATAAAAATTTTTAAATACCACTTTCTATCAAATCATATTGGGCACATTCAAGGTAGTACGGCTGTTGACAAGATACCACCTTCTGTAAAAAATGCTTTTCTGTATCATGATTGTAAAAATAAGATACACACACACACACACACCATCTACTATCTACTTTTTAAAAAAACATCAAGTGTAAAATACCCTAAACCATTTCTTAATGATTCAAGATTTAATTACAAGAAAAAATGTATTCAGAAAATGCTGTGGTCACAAAACTTAAAGCAACTTAAAGTTACCAGCATATCAAACAAGTAAAAAAGATAATTTTATATTATAAAATGAACACACTATAACTATTATAAAGGGAATATCAATGGAGGAAAAGACATTGAAAAACCAACATCCTAAAGAGGCTTGTAATCACCATGAAATTTACAGTTAATTTTAATTGTTTCAAAAAATACTATTTACATATAATTAGCAACATAACAAAAGAGAAAATGAATACAGTTCTCAAAGATTTCAAGAAATGTTTTTTCAAGGGTAATTCTGGCAAATGGTGCCAATTAATATGAAATCTGTTGGATAATACCAAAAGCTATCACACTATAGCTTAATGAATGCTACATCCAGAAAACAACTTCTCAATTAAAGGTACAAAACTCAAGGGTGCTGATAATATCCATCTAATGTAAGCCAACCTTCTGCCAAAGCAGCACTTCCCAAAATTTTGTCCAGGAACTTCAGGGGGTGCTCTCTGAGATCTTCCTCAGGTCTAAACTACCTTCATAAAAATACTAATATGTTGCCTTCCATGTTTATTCTCTTACAAATGTGTGGTCAAGTTTTCTAAAGGCTATAGAACTTGTGATGTCACTATAGATTTAATGCAGAAACAAATAGGAGAGCCCCACTTTTTCTAATAAGTCACATAGTAAGAGATTTACAAAAGTTTAAAACCACTTTTAAACTTCTTCTTTAAGTATAAAACCACTTCTAACTAGAAGATTTTTTAATTGCTCTAAGAAAAAAATTACTACTTTTTCATTAAAAACGTTCTTTATGTTAACATATGGGTTATAGGTATTTTATATTAATAAATACCTTAATTTTTCAGTTTTAATTTCTAATACAAAAAAAAACAGATACAACATGTATAAATAGAAGGTCTTTGGGGTCTGCAATAATTTTTAAGGAGTTCAAAGAAGTGTGTGACCAAAATTTGGGAAATGCTTATAATGTTACAGAACCACAGTAGTAAGAAAGAAATCATGTAAAGAGAATGCAGACCTTTGGAAAATGCAGAAAACATCCCAGATGAACCCCAAATCAAGATATTTAAGGCACAAAAATTTTAACTTCATACAATTAGCAGCACTCAATGACTAGGTAAGATACTGATCTATAAGACTTTTAGATAGGAATCAAATGTCTTCTAAAATGTAGAATTTTTTAATATTTGAATTCTACATAAACAAGTAAACTCCACATCCAGCTTTTAAATCAGTGATAAAATGTTATTCAGAATAGTTGAGCTACAAAGAGCCTTTGTCAACTCCTAAGAATTCTACTCTTGGGCTGTTTCCACTATTCTCAATAGTCCTAATATTAGTTAATACAACAAAAAATGAGTCAAATTAACCTTCTATCCCTCCAATATGCTTCATTATCAAAAACAAATATATGACACTAATGTCTGAAGTAAATTAACATTTAAAAGCCTACATTATAGCCTACCATACAGTTAGTTCAAATCATGAAAATTATTTTATTTTAGAAACAAAAACACGCCAGAGACAGATGAACAAACATTGTTATAATTCAACTTATATAAGGTACTAGAGTAAACAATTTCAGAGAGACCAGAAATTACAATAGAGGTTAACAGGGACTGGGAATTTTCGGGGGTGGGGGGGTGGGAGTTGGGGAGGAGATAATGTTTAAAAGTTATAAAAATTTGGGGGGGGGGTGAAGAAGTTTTAGATATAGATCATGGGTGATGGGTGATGGTTACACAATGACCTCTACTCTTAAATGGTTAAAATAAACAACATAAACCAGATCACCTAGCCTATGTATGATATCAATCCTTTCAGTTTTATATAGTATTTCTTCTAATGAACAAGAATTTAAAGCTGCTTATTCAGTTAGGCTTAGACAAATTAACACAAATCAGGCAAATAATAAAACTTTAGATAAATGCAGTTAAAAACAAAACATAAAACTAATTCCTGGTTATTTCCCTACCCAGAAATATATATGAATGCATTTCGACATCATGGAAGTGCTTGGGGAAGGGGTAGTGAGGTGTCCCTAACATTATTGCTGTAAATACACATAAGCCAATAAATAGTTTCCTTGAGAGGTACTGATCCATTTCAACATAGTTAAGAAAGAAAACAGTCTTTTCAGCAAACTGCCTGGATTAGAATTCTGGTTCTATTTCTAGTTATTATTTAAATTCACTAAGCCCCAGTTTGCTCATCTATAAAATCAGAAATAATTGTTCTAAAATCAAATAAGATAATACATAGAATATGTTCTTTTAGGAAGGAATAGATATATTTCTTTTTCTATTATTACTCAGGAAAAAAAAAGCATAAAATTGCTCTAATGTGTTTCTGGAGGGAAAAAAACAACTTAAAAACAGGTTCTATTTTCTGGTTCACTCGAAAATGAAAATAACAGAAGATCATAATTTGCCAGTATTCACTTTCAAGCTACTGTCAGTATGGCTGCAAAGAACCATATTTCCAGAGGTATTTTTCATCTTTGTTATACTCTAATGCAAAAATCTCCTCCAATCTTCATATAAATCTATTGTGGCCAGAAATACTTTGTCCTCCCTGTTTACTATTAAGATTTCATGTTTGCTGATGTGTGTTTATGGGGAGAGGAGGCAATACATCTCTGTCAACTGACAGTAAAAATCTTGACTAAGAGTTGTTTCCTCATCTCATAATTGTTGGGAACTATTTTGGGGACTAGGATTTTGGCTTAGTGGTAGAGTGCTCGTCTGGCACATGTGAAGCACTGGGTTCGATCCTCAATACCACATAAAAATAAATAAAGGTATCATGTCTATCTACAATTTAAAAAAATTAAAATAAAGAACTATTTTGTTATGTGATGAGTTATATCTGTAAACCTCCAAGCAGAGCTGACCATAAATTTTGTTCTCCAAATGAGGACATGTTTGAGAATTAACAGCAATAACTATGGTGGGACAGAATGTGTAAGGTAGGTCTGTTACAGGCAAATTTGTATGTATAGTCACCCTACTTATAAAAACAAAACTGGCAGCAAACTGAAATATGGATGTAATACACCATTTCTGTATATCTTATCACATATAGACTTTTAAAGTTATGCATTAGAAATCTAACATTAACAAAGTCAACATTAAAACACATTTAAATCATTTCTCAAAGGATTTTTCCCATTGGTGGGTGGCACACCCCTGTAATTCCAGAGACTCCAGGAGGGTAAGGCAGGAAGATCACAAGTTCAAAACCAGCCTCAACAACTTAGCAAGACCCTGTCTCAAAATAAAAATAAAAAAGACCGGGGATGTCGCTTATTAGTTAAGCATCTCTGAAGTCAATCCCTGGTACCATCTCCCTGCCAAATTTTTCCTCTTTTCAAAATTTTAAAGAAACCAAACAAGGAAACTCAGAGTTTCTCTAAGAAAAATTCCTTTAAGGGAATATTTTTTAAAAGACTTGAATCACAGCTTTCTTTCATTGGCTGCTTATGAGCCTGAAGGTGATTTAAATTACAACTAACTACAGACCATGGTATATTTATGTGGTTTTGTGGCCAAGAGCAACTTGGTAGCTTTCAGCAGGGTCTACATTCAGCTGGTATTTGTCTATGCAGCCATGTTGCTGTTGAGAGCCAGTGGAAATTTGGACTGAATGTACTAATTGTTAATCTGAAAATCACCTCTGGTGTTATGTAAAAAATAAATATATTGTTAATTAGCTAACATTTAGGGAACGTGATGTGTACACAAGACATTATGACTACTACCAAGGGAAAAACAGATGAAAATAGCTTATACTCTCTCCAACAACCCATACTCTAGTAAAAATAAGGAGTAATTCAGATAGTCTCAACTAACCAATATTCAGTTTTAATAAAAGTTGACATTCTCCCCACCTCTAGCATGGTACCATGCAAGTCAGCATTAGAATTCAACTTGAATCTATATTCCTTAAATACTGACAGTACTGCAGGGAATCATAATCCCAAAATAAGCATTAATGGAAATCTGGATAGGAAGCACGGAGCTGAGAATTAATATTCAGGAGATAAACAGACTATGCAAAAAAGATAATGGTATTCTGTAGCATAATGTCATCAATAACCTAAACATAATTCAAAGATTTCTTTTTTTTTTTTTGAGTACTTGCCAATCTAAAAGATTTCTTATTCTTATAAACAAATTACATGGCAAAAAAATGGAGTGGTTTTAGTATTTTGAAAAAACAGTAATGCCAATTCTAGATAATCCAATGCCTATCAACAATACCCTACAGAAAGCTTCTGAATATTCTAATACTAGCAAAGTATTTATTTTTTCTTTAATTCTTACTACTTTTCTCCTAAATAGATAATATTGAACATATAAAAATGTTATCCATCTGAAGACAAACCATTATCTAATAAATAAGAAAATTTCTTTCATTCTATCATTTGTGACAACATGCATGAACCTAGAGAACACAATGCTTAGTGAAATAAGCCAGGCACAGAAAGACAAATACACACGATCTCATTTATATGTGAAATCCAAAAATAGTAAACTCATATAAGTAGAGAGTAGAATGGAGGTTACCAGAAGCTGAGGTGAGGGTGGGAAATGGGAGAAGCTGTTAAAGGAGTACAAAGTATCAATCAAACAGGAAAGTATTAATTTTAGAGATCTCTTGTACAGCATGGTTACCAGTTAATAAATGTGTTTTAAAATTGCTAAAAAAAACAATAGTTTTAAAATGTTCAAGCCACAGAATATGAATATATAAAGTGATGACTGTGTTCATTAGCTCAAAATCATTCCACAATGTAAATATACAGTGAAAATCATGCTGTATCCACAAATATGTAAAATTATTTGTTGTTAAAATAAAATTTTAGGACCCGGGATATGGCTCAGTGGCAGAACGCTTGCCTCACACATGTAAGGCACTGGATTCAATCCTCAGCAACACATAAAAATGAATAAACAAAATATTGTGACAATGTAGAATTAAAAAGTTTAAAAATAAATAAGTAAAATTTTAAAGAGTTAAAAATTTTTTAAGAAAATTCTTTCAAATCCCCTTTAGTACCTAAAGTTTAAGATTATAAAGCAATTCAGCATAAGAATCATTATCATAAACATTAATCATTTTTTGTCTTATTAATCAAATACATTCAAAACTGTACACTTTATCTCTTTTTTTCCAGAGGACAAAAGATTCATATATGAATCATATTAAGTGTGAATCACCTAAGTCCCCTTTCATTTGGTTAGTTCTCAGCACAGTAAGACCCAAGAATCATAGGTCTAATTCCAATTTATAACTGTTGAGTTCAATTCAGTTGTTTAAATAAGAAAGTCATTGAACTCTAGAAACTAAGTTGTCTGGAGTAATAAGCACATCTAACCTATCCTGGTCTTCTTTTCCTCTATTTGGAGATAAGAGATTCTCTAAAAGACATGAATCATTTTTTGTAATATTTTCTCAACTTTTCTGAGGATTGAGGGATGGAAGGAAATCAAAGGTGGTAAGAGAATAAAGGGTAGAAGGCACAGCTGACATTCAGGGGTCAAGGGAAGAATATCAGGGAAGGCCTATGCAAACCCTTTGGTTCTGTGCTCTGATCACAATTAGCATCTCAAGGCAAAAACAGCTCTCTGGCAAATGTAAAGTGAATGAAAGTATATGACTCTGTCTAGTATAAATTGATTTTACTAAAAGCAAATTCTAATACATGTTGCCATGTAATTTTGATTAGTATCAGCATTGTTACTATTTACTACTGGTATTTTCTATAAGAAGAAAGTAATTAGAATCTCTATCAATCTTGTTCAATAAAGTTGGCTAAAAGGAAAAAAACTGAAACTTACTAGAAAGAAACACAGAACTCACTGCATGAAAAATCAAAGATACAAGTAAATGTGAAACTTGGGGATTGTAAAATTTTTCTCTACTACCACTGAAAGGGTTTTTAATAATTTAAAGCAGTTAAAAATATAATAAAAAATTAAAATTACTTTTCTGTTTAAAAGTAGTAAATACCAGGTACCTGGTACCTAGTAGCAGTCTCCTAAAAGGAAACCAGCACACAAAGAAAGAAGACTGCCAGACAAATTTTAATTACAATATCTTCACAGGATGTAAACTTTTTGGACCTACTCCAATTGTGAAAGTATATTTAATTCTTTTTTTCCAAAAGAAGTTTATATATGGTTTACATTTCAGTATGGATTTATACAAACACTATTAGCAACTTTAATTTGGGAATCACTATATTTTGCGGTCAATCTTAGTATCTGTATGTTCTTCTCTATTTTAGAATATTGTTTCTGCTACGCCAAAACAGCAAGACATACATAAATATATATACACGTATATGTTTCAATGTGAATCTGTTAAAGATAATAAATGTATCTATTATATTAACATAATCAATCAAAACATTATTTTCAAATATATATTTTCACTGTGAACTCAAAAGAAACACAGGTTACTTTTCTTTCAAAGTCAAATGCCTTTTTTGCTATTTACCTGGTGGTGGAATCAAAGGTGGAGCAGTGCTGACAGTTGGAGGTGGTGGAAGAAATGGAGGTGGTGGAAGGTGGGTGGGAGGAGCTCCTGGAGGGAAAAACGGAGGTGGTTTGCTAAAATTGTTGTCTACTTCAGTAGCAGATCTTTCAGAAAGGACCTAAAATTAAAGCATAGTTCATTAGAAAGATGATTAAATATTCTTATCTAAGATTAATCTTAAATTAATTTCATTTAATATAAGAAATAAAATAAAAGGTAGTTTAATTCATATACATATATGTTTTTTGGGGGGTGATAATTCTTTGTATATGATATACATTTATAACATTTGCATTTCATTCACACAAAATACTTTTGAAAAAGTTCATATTGAAAGCCTAGGAAAACTAAGTAGATTATCACCAAGAAAACCTCTTGGGGGGCAGGGGGAGGCGGGGGTATACCAGAGACTGAACTCAGGGCACTCAACCACTGAGCCAAATCTCCAGCCCTACTTCTCATTTTATTTAGAGACAGGGTCTGAGTTGCTTAGCGAGAGCCTCACCATTGCTGAGGCTGGCTTTGAATTCTGGATCCTTCTGTCTCAGCCTCCAAAGCCAGTGGGATTACAGGCATGCATCACCATGCCCGGCACCAAGGAAATTTTTAATAAGAAATAATTAATGGGGCTGGGGTTGTGGCTCAGTGGTGGAGTGCTTTGCCTACCACTTTGAGGCACTGGGTTTGATCCTCAGCACCACACAAAATAAATAAATAAAGGTATTATGTTTATCTACAAAAAAAAAAAGAAAGAAAAAGAAATAATAAAAACATTCCAAACAAGAAACAAGTACCTTGTAAATACAAAGTAGCAAGTATATTTGTTATCCAACCAAAGTTAAAAGGTTCAAATTAAGGAAACATAATCATTCAGATACAGATACTAGCCCTGAGAAATTAACATGGCAGCAGGTCAGAAATTCACCATATCAGGGCCTATCATCATCACCGGGTTGCAAAGCAACAGGTTGCAAGTAACAGACAGTAATACATGTACACTACTTTTTCATGTAAGCCCTATAAATTTAAACTAAAGTTCATTCCTGAAAAATAAAGCATTGTTGGCAAATGCTAATCTGTGTGAACAGGTAAGAGTCATGCACCAACAGAAGCACTCCAAACTTACTGAAATACAATGGCAAGCAAAATGGCACCTAGAAATTTGGACTTTTAACAAGTTGCCTAAAGGATTCTCAAGTTCAAACAGGTTTGGAAAATAGCAATTTTTTTATGTTATTTTTTTAAACAGAATTTACACTTCTTAAATCTTGGTTAACTAAAGCATATCATTTAACATATAATCTCTTTTGTTAAGTTTTTGTACACTGAAATACAGTAATTTTTGTAAGGCTTACACTCATAACTTACATTTCTTAAAACAGGCACAGAATTATTTTAAGAAGTCATGGCATTTTAATGACAGAAGAAGGAAAAAGAGGCTACTTTCCATTTCAGAAATAATTACATTTAAGAATACTAAAAAGAATATTTTACATAATTAATTGGAGATTAAAATTCAAAACACTTTTGACATTTTTTTAAGGTATTAAAAAGAACCAAACAAATAATGAAAAAAGCACAGCCAAGCTGAACAACTGGCAGTCTGTTACTGAAGTTCTAACATTACTAGTCAATTTACTCATAGCTCATTTCATTTCACTCTTCCACTTGGAAACAAAGAAACTCTGCTTCCCCCAGAAATGTCATATGAAATTAATTATGGCACATACAATAAAGCTTTCATAAAAAGATCTTAACTCATATTTTTAAGATTAATACTGAGAAAATACAAATAATTTTAGATGAAAAAATACATGTGAAAATGTAATCATAATAGCATCCCAATTTTGCTTAGCAATAAGGAAGAGCTGTGCCAGAATGTGAAATGTGACATAATTTAGGTAATAGAATTATTGATTTTTTTCCCAAAATTTTAATCAGGAATATATGTTGTTTATAATAAGGAAAAAGAAAGACCCACAGATTATAAATTCTAAATGGAAAAGCTTTTGTAATAATTATAAGGGTGAGTAGTTCCACATTTTCAATCTCTTTCTAGAATGTAAAGCACCTAACACATAGCATAGTATTATAATATTCATTAAATAAATTATTATACAGTTATACTCCCTCAGTTAAAATATAATTGATCTTCAAATACTAAACCTGTATGTTGCTGTTTTCATTTGCCCGTCGCCTTCCCTCTACTCGGCTAATAGTTATAGTCTGACCAATAACATCAATTGCTCCAGGTAATCTCCTGTAACATAAAAATTAGATCAACTCAGTTTCTCCTAATTATATATGTTTGAAAAATAATCAAAATATTAAGTGAAAAATAAAACTAAAACCTTTTGCAATACATTTTTAAAATAAAAACAGTGAAAGAATTTCACTGAATTAGCTCTCAATATCCAGCAATGACCATAATGTTATATTTTAACTACTTGTATAGCTTTTCTTCTATTTTTTAAGTCTCCACCTGAATCATATTCAAGAAACTGGATCATATAGCAAATGCTAGACCTATTTAATTAGAATTTGTTGAACAAATATCTTAATTCCATTAACACCAACTTTTAAAGTTCCTTTAAAAAGGTTTAAAAAGAAATAATGCTCATTTCAATACAACAGGATATTATCCCTAATAATATATTCAAGAATTAGAAAACCAGTTTTTCACTACTGATAATTTGCCTTTAGATAGAAAAATTCAAATACTTAAAAAGTCCACCCTATTTTTAGTTCTATTTACAATCCCTTTGAAATTTAAATAAATGAGTATATGAGAAAATAGTCTACCACAAAACAATGCTGTCAATTTAATAGGAAAACCTAATAAGTTAAATTTTTAAAAATAAAATGTTAAAAGCTATTGTATAGTTGAGGAACGACTCCATAAAAGTATTTATGCTTATGTGCACATATAACTACATGACCAGTATAATTCTACATTATGTAAAACCAGAAGAATGAGAAGTTATACTCCATTTATGTATGATGTGTCAAAATGCATTCTACTGTCATGTATAACTAATTTGAACAAATTTTTTTAAAAGTATATATGTCGGGCTGGGGATGTGGCTCAAGCAGTAGCGCGCTCGCCTGGCATGCATGCAGCCCAGGTTCGATCCTCAGCACCACATAGAAACAAAGATGTTGTGTCCGCCGAGAACTAAAAAATAAATATTAAAAAATTCTCTCTCTCTCCCCGCTCCCCTCCTCACTCTCTCTTTAAAAAAAAAAAAAAAATAAGTATATATGTCTAAGAAGACACAGAAATTACTTGCAGGAACAGGCAATGAGAAGTGAGTACAAAGTAGAGGAATTTCTCTTTCATCATTCAGTTCTAAACAATTCCACCTTTAAAACATTTTAGGAAAAGTGAAGCAATTAAAATACCATAGACCCTTCCAGTTACCAGGTTGGCTTCCTAAAATGTTTAATAATAAACAACAGCTATTATTTGCTGAATGCCTAACCGTTACACCAAAACCTCACAAAAATCCTCAACTTAAAAATTATTGTACAGTTAGACATGATAAAGTTGGGGCTGAGAGTGAAGTCACCAAGTAATAATTAAATGGCAAAAGTAATTTTCAAACCTGAAATCTTTCAGATCTCAATGCCTAAGACCCTTTCCTGAGCTATATTACCTTTTTTTTTTTTTTTAAAGACAGAGTGAGAGGGAGAGTGAGAGAGAGAGAGAATTTTAATATTTATTTTTTAGTTTTCGGCGGACACAACATCTTTGTTTCTATGTGGTGCTGAGGATCGAACCCGGGCCGCACGCATGCCAGGCGAGCGCTACCACTTAAGCCATATCCTCAGCCCTATATTACCTTCTAGTAAAATAATTCCCATTTGAGAAATTTAAAACTCTTCTGGAAATAATGGATCAGCAAAAGTCTATCTCAAGTGAACCTTAACACACTCCACAAATAATTTTTTAAAAATTTATTCTAATTTGTTATATGACAGCAGAATGCATTTCAATTCATATTAAACATATATAGCATAATTTTTCATATCTCTGGTTGTACACAACATAAAAACACCATTTGGATCTTCATATATGTACTTAGAGTAATGATGTCCATCGAATTCCACTGCCTTTCCTACCCCAATGCCTGCTCCCTTCCCCTTTGCCCTATCTAGAGCTCATCTATTCCTCCCATGTTGTCCCTCTCATCCCTATTATGAATCAGCATACTTATATCAGAGAAATCATTTGGTATTTGGTTTTTGGGGATTAGCTTATTTCATTTAGCATTACATTCTACAACTCCATTCATTTACCTGCAAATGCCACGGTTTTATTCTCTTTTAATGCAGAATAATATTCCACTATATGTATATACCACATTTTCTTTATCCATTCATCTACTGAAGGGCATCTAGGTTGGTTTCACAGTTTAGCTATACAAATAATTTTTTTACTCATAAAAATAACGACACCCCTACTACTACAAGTATATAATGATACCTGAAATATCAAGTACATAGTCAATACCGTCTCCTGCCAATTTTTTTCCTTCTCTACAATTTTAAATAAAAATTTATAGTCTTTCTAATTTTATGCCTGGATCCCTAACTTCCTAGGTTCCCTTATGGTCTCAAAAGCAAAGAGTGAGTTCACTTAACTTATATGCTCCAATATAACTGGGGAACCATCCTAACATTCACATATAGGAAAATTCCAAGCACCTCCAAGATAAAAAAAAAAAAAAAAAGTTCTCCAATTTTTATCCTAAAATTTAAATTAAAACTCTATGCCTGCCACAACTTCCCATCAAAGTACACACCATCTGCTCTGATACATATACTTCTCAGATTCTAACATCCTACCAGATACAGGTATGCAGTGAGCCATGATTTCCTTCATCATTTATTGTTGATACCTAGATTTCATTGTCAAAATTTGTATATTCACTATACTATTTCATTTCCTATTCTTTCCTGTTCCCAATTGCAGAATTTGTCCCCTCTCCATGTTTAAATTTATTTCTGTCAAGACCAATTCTCCCAACTGTGTTTACGTTTACAATTTAGATTGGAATTTCCCAAGTTGTTAAAAGCAATAAAAATCAAATCTAGACATAAGACTCTTAACTTTTCTGTTAAAGGGAAAAACTTCAATTAGCTGTCTTTTACCACCAATCTTTAAGGGCCTTAGGTTTTCAAAAAACCTGGAACACACAAGAATATTCATCTTAAAATTTGTCTTAAATATGATCAGAGAAGTTCGCTTCCCCCCACCAGCTTTAAATGGCCTGATTACTAAAAATTTAAAACGGCAGATACTCTTTCTAAAAGGATACAACTAAGAAAGCATTCTTAAGAAGTGTATATTCCTACAGGGAAGTTCAGAAAATTCCAATTTCCTACATTTTCATTAAGACCTCTCTGCACAGGCATTTTTACCATTCACAGATTTACCTTTAATTAATGATAAATGAAATTTACTTGCAAATGTCTTATGACAGGTACACAGCATATACTTAAGTTACCAAAAGCAAATAATATTTAACACAAATAAATTAAAAATTTGATGTTATTATGATGTTATACTTTGGAAAACAATATTGAGCTGTATTATCCCCCTTCCTAGTGCTAGGGATGAAATCCTGGGCATGCTAGACAAGACTTCTACCACTGAGGTATATAACCAGCCCTCTATGAAAGTTCTTGAAGGATAGCTTTTTATTTCATTGCATAAAAACATTTAGTAGAGCTTCAATATGAGGAAATCTATAACTTAAGATGTACTAAAGGTTGAACTTGTTCAATAAGCTAGATAGCTAATGCCAATATAACAATTCTCTTCTCTAAATTGAACTCATCTATCTAGTAAAATCTTAAGACAGAAACTAACTACACTGGATATAAAGGTTAAGTCTACAGTTTAAACAGGTAATGAAAGTTCACAAGAGTTTCTACCTTGCTTCACAGAACAGATGAATATGAAAGTATCTCTAAAATTATAATGGAATTAAATTATCATATTTTGATGATTCTGATGTCTCAGAAAAAGATTAAGGGCTGCTTGCAGAGATGCAACAAAAACTTTTAATAGAAAACTTGGGGCCAAGCAAAGATAGTAAAAAGGCTAATTGCTAATCTTTTGCCATAATTTGATTTCTGAGCTACTTATTTTTAGCAATCAAAGCAAAGAACATCATTGATATAAAAATCTTTAATGCACATAAGATAAAAAATCATTTCCTCTGAAGTTTGCTTTTGCTGGTAATAGCAGTATTTATTAAGCACTTACTGTTAGACAAACACTGTTCTATAAGGGTTTTACATATGTTTATTCCTCATAATAAATATTATTATTCCCATGTAGATGATAATAAGGAGAAAAACTCTGGTCTTTGAGTCCACTTAAGAGAAAGTATGAGAGTTGAAGAGTTTTTAAAAACATAGTGAGAAATACATTTGCATGGCAATTCAGAACATAATGATAGTACATAAAACCTAAAGAAAAATCGCATGGAAATGGAAGGCGATCCTCAGGGTTATACAAAATGATATATAAGAGGAAAGGAGGGGTAAGACAAGATAATATAAATGGAAGAAATGATTTACAGTAGAAGGGGTAGAGAGAGAAAAGAGGAGGGGCGGGGGGATAGTAGAGAATAGGACAGACAGCAGAATACATCAGACACTAGAAAGGCAATATGTCAATCAATGGAAGGGTAACTGATGTGATACAGCAATCTGTATACAGGGTAAAGTTGGGAGTTCATAACCCGCTTGAATCAAACTGTGAAATATGATGTATTAAGAACTGTGTAAGGTTTTGAACGACCAATAATAAAAAAAAAAACCTAAAGAAAAAAGTTTCACGAGATAATGCTTACCATAAAGAAAAATTATTAAAATCAACTCTAATTTAATGTTAATATTTATATATAAGAGGAAAAAAGTAAAATAAACAATATATTGGAAGAACCACCAAATTGATTTCATAACCCACTAATGGATTGTAACTCCATTCTCTGAAAAGCTCTGAAGTTTCCAACATTACAACAAAACAAAAGTAAATCTCGGAGCTATTTCTCAAAATGTTCCTCGATGCTATCTATACAAAGCATAACAATAAGAAGCAATAAAATAAAAGCAAGCAAAACAATGTGGTCTGAGTATTTATTCCTCTGAATGGTCAGGCTTATCTAAGGACTTAATATGTTTTTGATAGCAAATGTTCCTAACTAGCACACATGGTTCTCTAACAAGAATCAAGAGGCCCTGAACCTAAATAAATGCATGTGTATATATGTAAATTTCAAACAAGAGACCATAGTTTGCAGCAAAATTTCAAAAAGGTTATTACTTTAAGGAAAAGTTGAGAATCGATATTTTAAAAGAAAAGGATGAATCGCATATTCTTATGGAAATCTATTTTTCTCATAATAGAGCTTCTAATAAGATGAGTGGCAGACAGTACAGAGGTCTATTCTCTAGGGGAAAAACTAGAATGTGGTATTTTCATATTCCCAAGACAGATGCAATTGGCATGATGTCTAAATCAGACCATGTATTAAAGATATGGCTGTACAGTTCTGCACAGAAATCAGTGTAACATCTTTTTAAGCTACTGTAGGAAAGAAATGAACCTTGAAAGACAAATAGGATGGATTTAGACATTGAAAAGCAAGGACATTTTAAATGGAGGGAAAAGCCTGAATTGGGGAAAATATTTTTATGTATAGGATTTCTTTTGGGCAAATATATTATTTAGCATCCTGCTTACAGCAGCATAATTCACCTGATAATGGTTACCAACCAAAAGACTTTCCAAAGAGGCAGAGAATATAAATTAAATGAAAAGCCCATAAAGAACTCAATGAGGCTATAAAATGCCATGCAAATGTCAGTTCATTATAGCTAAATCTATCATTTTACTTCAAAATCCGAAATGCCCAGCCAGCATTTGATCTTAATTTTTATGCCCAGCCAGAATTAAGTCTTCATATTAAAATGATTCTTAATTTGCCTGTACATCAGAATCATTCATCTGGGGAGCTTTTAAGAATCCTTATGCCCAAAATGAATTAAAAAGACACTTCTCAAATGAAGAAATACAAATGGCCAACAAATATATGGAAAAAAGTTCAACATCATTAGCAATTAGGAAAATGCAAATTAATACTACCCTGAGATTTCATCTCACACCAATAAGAATGGTAGTCATCAAGAATAGAAATAATAAATGCTGAAAGGATGTGGAGAAAAAGGAACACTTTTTACACTGTTGGTGGCATTGTAAATTAGTACTACCACTATGGAAATCAGTATGGAGGTTTTTCAAGAGACTAGGCATGGGGCCACCATAATTAAGTCCCAACTATACCACTCCTCAGTATTTATCCTAAAGAATTAAAGTCATCGTACTATAGTGATACATGCATACCCATGTTTATAGCAACACAATTCACAATAGCAACACTGTGGAACCAGACTAGGTGTGTATCAACTGATGAATGAATAAAGAAAATATGGTGCGTATTTTATTAGCCATAAGAAAAATGAAATTATGTCATCTGTAGGAAAATGGATGGAACTAGAGACGACTATGCTAAGCGAAGTAAGTCAAACCCAGAGGTCAAGGGACTTATGTTTCTCCGATATACATAAGCTGGGGAAGAAAAGGAAAAGAAAACTGGGATTAGATCTCATGGAAAACAAAGGGAGATTTGAGGATGAAAGGAATTAAAGGGTAGGAAGTATTGATGCAAGGGGAGTGCTGGGGGTGATACCGGCCAAATTATATTGTTATATTGTGTGTATGTACAAATATGTAACAGCAAAGCTCATCATTATGTACAACTATAATGCACCAATAAAATATGGAGAAGAAGAAAAAAAAAAAAGAAAGAACCATGATGCCCAGAGTGCACATCATACTATTTAAAACAAGTATCAATATTTTTTTAAGGTCTTAGTATCAATACTTTTATAAGATCTCCCAAGTAATTCCAACAAACAGTCAAAGTGAAGACTACAGACTACAACATAAAGAACATGTTCAAAGAAGAGACCAACAGACATTTGATTTTCCTCTTGAAAAAAATTTAGTTGTTGAAAATTTATATTTAATGCTTTACTGCTCAATAGAGCCATACTATCAAGGCCTATTAATTAACATAAGGTGAAACTCATTACATACTTTGTAAAGAAAATTTAATATTTTCTAAGTGTTCAGATGGATTTATTAAACAAAAATCCGAACTAGAAAAATAACTACATCCAAAATACAAATCACAGAATTTAAAACATCTTCAAGGAGGTGTGATTTATTTCCTCTTAGCACCAATTTTAAAAGATGTGGATAAAACCTGTGATCTACAGGTGTGGTATCATATGCCTATAATCTTAGCAACCTAGGAGGCTGAGGCAGCAGGATCAAAAATTCCTTACCAGACAGGGAACTAAGTGGACCCTGTCTCAAAATAAAAACTAAAAAGGGATGGGAATGTAGCTCAGTGATAGTAGGTCCCAGGTTCTATCCACAGTACCCACTCCTCAGCATATATCCAAAAGATCTAAAATCAGCATACTACAGGGATGCAATCACGTCCATGTTTATAACAGCACAATTCACAATAGCCAAGTAATGGAACCAACCTATGTTACCTTTGACAGAGGAACGAGCATGGTATATATACACAATAGAGTATTACTCAGCCATAAAGAAAAACATTGCAAATGAGGCATAAATTCAACTTCATTTTTATGATGAGCCAAAAGGCTCTTTTGCATACTAAAATTGCAGTACCATGTTTCAGGTTCCATATACCCCTCTACAGTATGCCTTTCCCAACTCAGTATGCCCTTCTCTTTCTTCCAAAAACCAATAATTCACGCTAATTTTCTGGGACCTGAATTAGTGAAATATTAAGTTACTTTTTAAGCTTTATTTACAACAAAACAAAAGGCCTTGAATGCTTAAAGATGAAATATGTTCAAAATGACTCACTGGAGGGCATAAAAGTGTTCAATAATGCAATCAAGTTTATTCATTTTTGTTCAGAGCTTGCAATAAAGTTTTACCTGCAATATTTATGCTTAAATTCACGCCTTTAAATTTATCACTGACAAGGAAAATCACAGCTCTCCAGGAAACTTTTTATAAAATAACAAAGGCCTTCATACATCCAATCACATAAAATCTCATAAGCTATAAATCATAGAAGCACGCAGAGTGCTCAAATACACTAAGGTCTGTCTCATTGACACATAAAATAGGTATTTAAGAACAGATGAAGAAGTGATTTTTTTTAGACATAATGTGCATTAAACATCCAGTTTTATTACAAGTTTTGTGCTTGTTTATTATACAAGGTATAAGCAGGTTTTAATATATCAGTGATTCAACACTGAAAAGCAATTTTACCAATCCTCATTGACGAATCTCAATCAGGTAAAAAGTATTCTGATACAGGAACATAAGCATTTAAAAAAAAACCCAGAATTTGAAATTCATTATCTAAAAGAATTTGATACTATAAAATGGAAACAAGAAATAAACTGGATATTAGGATAGGTTATAGCCAACAGTCAATGAATGAGTAATATATAAATTTTAATCTTCTGTTTACTAAAAAGTGTTCCAATCTTCTAATTGGTTTTCTAAGTGTTACAAATTTATGAAGCAAACTTAATAAAATGCCATTGTTATAGATACCAAATTAGCTTAAAGAATACTATTTAAAATGTTTGAAAAACATTGTTATGCAAATTAAGAGTTATTAGTGTGAGGTAAGAAGTCCAAGACTTCAAATATAGTAGCTTATTAAAAGAATTTCAACCTTCAGATTTAAGCAATGCCTCAAAGTCCACATTTCTCAATTACATTAAATATAAGAGCTGAGCTGGGGATAGTGGTGCACTCCTGTAATCCCAGTAACTCTGGAGGCTAAGGCAGGAGGATGTCAGGTTCAAGGCCATCTTCAGCAATATAGCAAGACCTCAAGCAACTTAGGAAGACCTGGTTTCAAAATAAAAAATAAAAAGGGGGTCTAGGAACAGAGCTCTGTGGTACAACACTTGCTTAGCACATGTGAGGCCCTGGGTTCAATCCTCAGCACCACATAAAAATAAATTAAATAAAGGCAAGTGTCCAACTACAGCTAAAAAATATAAAATAAAATAAAATAAAAGGGGGGGGGCTGAGCTGTGGCTCAGGGGTTAAGCACCCCTGGGTTCAATTCCCTGGCATCCCCCCACCAAAAAAACACAACACATACACACATAAAACAGAAAAAACAAAAGCCGAAATCTAGCTTTCTATTTTAACATTAAGTGTGTGTATACACAGTGTACACACTCTACATACACATGCACACACTTATACAATGCTTAAAAAGAGCTCTTACCTAGGGATTTTGGAATTTTCAAAAATACAAAAAAATGCACTGAAAATACAGTATTCACTTTCCTATTACATATATTTCCCAAGATAATCACAAAGTCAGAATGGAGAGGTTTTTTTTGTTTCCAAAGTTTTTTTTTTTTTTTAAAGGGGGAGAAGGGAGTGTAGAGGAAGTTTACATAGAGTAAGCACTGAGATGCATCATTTTCAGGTAGGAAAACCAATATTCTCCCATAAACCAGCCATGTTGTTTCAAGAAATAAAATATTATATAAAAAATGAAATAAAATTTTTAAAATTCTAAGTAAATGACTGATATAAAAGAAATTTCAGATGTTCAAACAGTACAAAAAAAAATAAACTTTAAAATTAAAAAATAATGGATTTAATGTATTTCTATGACACTTTGCCTACAAAGGATAACTTGCCTACAGTGAAGGGATTCTAACCCAGGGTTTGCTGTGAATTGGGGCAAATTCCCTAATTCCAAGATCTTCTATTTCATCATAAACCAGGAACTAACCAGAAAATAAGAAAATTTCAGGACCAAAGGAAGAAGCTTTCCAGATTACATAGTCTAGCCCCAATATTTTACACAGTGGTAATGAAGAAATAGAGACTTTAGAAACTCTACTTAATTCACACAGGGAGTTACTGACAAAACTACATCTAAGATCCAAATCCAATACTTAGCCATGAGACAATTGTTAAGAAAATTTTATTCTTTATATACAAAGATGGCTCATTATAAAATTATTATGCTATTGATAATTAAAATTCTTATTGTTAATTTAATGGGCTATTGACGTTACTGATCACTTTAAAGACAATTCCAAGTATTTCTCCATGCACTAAATAAAGTTAGTAACAGAGAAATTATATTAGTGAGTATTTAACACTTTGGATTCCATAGAGATGACAAGTGTGAAAAAGTTCATGTCCACATTTGTTACAGTTTCCTTTCCTTAAAACAGCTCTGGACATTTTTCATTTCTAGTATATAATACATATGAAAAAAAGTACTGTTAAAATAAGATAAATTTTCATTCTTTAACCTGCTAAAGCAACACAGGTAACACTACACTGAAAACATAGATAACACATTTTTATCTGTATTAGTTACTAAACTGTAGTTTTAATATTCTTTATAGAGTCAAATTATTTTTTACTGAGAGGAATACCTACTTTTGACAATGTCTAAGCTTATTCTCTCCTAACAGGAAATTCTATTAAAGTAAATTGACTAGAAATTCTTACAACTCATGGGAAATATATAATTAAGACTCCATAGAAAAAGAAATCTAAGAAGTCAAATTGTTTCTTCCCTTTGCTTATTTTAAGGTGTTATGAAACTCTAATTCAAAGCCATCATCATAAGATACAAAAATTACTTTAAAAAATAAGTTGTATAGAAAGAAAGTCTAAAAATTTGTAACAAAAACAAATACCCTTACAATACCACAGTTATTTAAAACTTCTATGGTTGTATTTGGAAGCTATCTTGGTCTTTATCCCATTTCAGGCATTGAAGCATAATCTCTCAGGCTGGTTAATATTGGTCACGCATTTTCACATACTAACACAGTTGCTTCTCATTTTATCCCTTAGGAATAAAGTTATATTTCTATTTCACAGGCCCAGAGAAATGATAATTTCTAAGATTGTATGCTTTGTAAATATAAAATTTAGAAAACAAACCAAAATTCTACGGAGGTAAGTCATCAAAGCATAACAATAAGAAAAATAGTACATACCAGAACAGACAGTAGACCCACTTAATGGAATAAGAGGTTTATACACTATTGTTGGGTGTGAAAATTGAAAAGATTTTTAAGTGGAGTCAAATTTTACAGGCTCTAAATACTGTCTCAAAGGTTATATTTTACTCCATAGGTGGTAAAAAGCACCTGGGAATATTTTAACAGGATATTATATGAAAAAGAAGAGATAACCTGCAGCAAGAGGAGAGTAAAATATTTACTGACCACCCTTTAGTGTGGTTTAATACAATTTATTATGTATTATAAAAAGCCAGAAGGATGAGTGGCAAGATACATGCTAGGTCTTCATTAATAAGGTAACTAAAAAACCCTTAACTGTACTCTAAAAAAGCATAATATGGGCGGTAAAAATATGGTAGACTAATCAAAATTTCTTATCTTACTAATGAGACAAAACAACACCGGTGATCTAAACATCAGGGAGTATCCAATGTTTAAAAATAGCCTTACCTTAGATCAGGTGATTCGGCCCTCCCATATCGATCCTGCCACTTCCCAACGCTTGAATTGGCTTTTCTGGAGGCAGTACTTGTCTGAGACTGAGAAGAGGTGCTGTTTCTGGTGAGATAAATTTTCTATGTTTTTTCTTACATATTGTTGTCTCTGACCCCCCTTGTACTGTTTCTTTTTTTCCTTTACATGATTTTGCTAAAGTTCTTTAACATGTTCCTATAGTATTATCCTTTTCAAGTCATATAAAATACCTGCTGTGGAACTAAGACTACTAGGGACATTTAAATACTAGTATTACCAATATATTATAAACTCAAGAATATTTTTAGAAATATTCAACATAGCATGATGTCAAAATGTAGAAATAAGTACCAAGTGTTTGTTTCAGGTTAAAATAAATTATCAAAAAATAAATTTCCTTGACTATGAATGAATAATATTAATTTCTATAGTTTCACAAAATCTTATTCAAATTTTGGTATTTCCTTCCCTACATTTTTCAATAACAGATATAGGTATTGCTAGTGCAATCAGTTAAGAATAATACTAATTATTTTCATATACACTAATATATGTATTTAGAACCGATATACTAAATACATATATTTTATTAAAATTCCATTTCAAAGTAACGACTTTCACAGTAAAACTGCAAAGTTAATTTTATCCCCCAGGGACATACTCTATAAAAAGTTCAGCTATTTACACTCTTGCCAGCCCTTTAAGAGTCTAATAAAATGCTTATGCAAAGAAACTAGCAAAATATATATGCTTACTTATGTAAAAAGAAACACAAGAACAAACCAGAAACAAAATGGAATGAAATCTCACAATAATAAACCAAGAATAACAAAGTCTTTATATACCTTTGGATATTCTTGTCTTTGAAGCTATTTTTAATATTTAACATAAGCAAAAAATAAAATTATCAGTAACCATGCAAAAAAAAGAAATGCTAAAAGTGAAAACCTAGGGGCTGGGGCTATGGCTCAGCAGTAGCACACTTGCCTGGCATATGTGAGGCACTGGGTTCAATTCCCAGCACCACATATAAAAATACATAAAGGTCTATCAACAACTAAAAAAAAATATTTTAAAAAAGTGAAAACATATATAATGAAACAAATTATATTTTAAATAACATAACCACTGAAGCAAATTTTTGAACACGATACTTTGACTATTGACCTTCAGTCTAAAAAAAAAAAATAAGAAATGCAACCGAATCTTGAACTCTACCTATTGGGCTTGCTTTTTGTAATGTAAGTGTAGAGAAGTTATGAATCTATTTTAGGTGTACTTGAACATCAATCAAATGAATATTTATAAAGCTGTTGAGATCTAAGTTCTCTCTGTGAGAAAGGGAGATGTAACACGGAATAGGTGAAGAGAAGAGAATTGGGAACTCTGGTGTTGAACTAAATGCAAAAGAAATATAATTTCATGATTAAAATTTTGTAAAAAGATCATGCATACGGACAATTTCATATTGAAATTATTTTTTCCTGAGTACTGAAAAGGCCTGGAAATAATGGTTCTTCAGTACAATAAGCATAGCCAGCACTCTGGTCTTTGTTTTTAATTACCATTTCCCACTAAGAGGTAGAGTGTGCCTTCAATAAATGACTGCTTCTTGGGAAAAAGCAGGGAAAGTACAAGGTAAGCCTGGAACGTCTTAGTAATGATAAATAATAAAGAATTAAAAAAAAAAAAAAGATGGTGACACGTTAAAAAGTTACAGAAGCCTATTTAAAGAGAGCTCCCACTGACCTAAACCGGTACAATTTCAGCATCAAAATGAATTAGAGTACATATGAATCATACATACACTTTATACACTACATATACAAAAAAGCCTTATTTATAAGCCATACATACATGCTCTCTTACACATAAAAAAAGAATTAATAAATCGAAGAGATAGTAAGTGAGGTAGATGGGAAACCTCATTTTAAAAGTAGAATGCCAACTAATAAATATGAAGAGAAATAGTTAGATAATCATTTGTAATCACTATTTGAGCCAATACAGTAGTAACTGATTAAAATGAAAACCATCAATGGATGCTAAAATTCTTGGGAAGTTTGTAAAGGAATGAGGTATTATACCCAGTTTCCCCACAAAATTATTAAATACAAAGGGGGGAAACAGCAACTGTGCAGTGCTGAAATCTGAAGGGTGCCACCCACAAGGTTATCATCACTAGTAAAATAATGGGTCAAAGTGATATGTATCCCCAAGAAATGCAGTGGAAATGACACAACATCACTTACATATTACTACTGTACCAAAAGCAAAACCTAAATCTAATAATGAGGAGACATGAGACAAACCCAGATTGAAGGATCATCTGTGAAACAACTGAATTGTACTCTTCTAAAATTCAATACCACAATATAAATAATAAAAGGCTGAACAGCTTTTCCAGATTTGAAAAGAATAAAGAGATAAAAGAATTAAATATAATGAATGATCCCAGACTGAATTCTAACTCCAGAAGGAAAGGAAAGAACTGCAATAAAGGGCTTATTGGAATAATTGGTAAAATTTATAACCTATATAGATAAAATTATTATTAAAATTTTCTCACTTTAATAACTGTACCCTATGATTATGTAACAGAATGTCCTTACTCTTAAGGAAAACATGCAGAAATATTTAGGGATAGAGGGAAGTAAAGCTCACAATTAACATGCAAAAGGTTCAGAAGAAAAATGCTTCTGAGAAATTAAAGCAAATATGACAACATGTTAGTTCTGGTGAATCTGTGTATATGGAAGTTTTTTGTATTTTTCTTCCAACTCCTTGGAATTTTGAACTTTTGTCAAAAAATATTAAGAAAATAAAAATGAAGAAGGTAAAACAGGGACTTTCAGGAGAATGGTAACATTCTATTTATTGATCTATGTAATGATTTTCATGAGTATGTTCAGTTTGTGAAAACTTACTAAGCTATAAATTGTTAATGTCACTTTTCTGTATGTATGTACTTCAAAAGAGGTAAATAATACAAAACCTTTTGAAGATCAAGAAGAATTTCTAATATATTATATATTAACCTTTCACTAAAGTATAACAATTTGCTGGGCAGGATAAGAAACTAGAAACCCAGTACTTCTTCAGATAAGGTACCAAAAATTTTCTTTAATAAGGTTCTATGCAAGCATATCAACATCTATAAGTTTGTAAGGCAATCTAAGATTTCAGCAATGGAAATATAGAAATTACATCAACAGTGCAACTAATTACTCAAATGCCTATTTTGTAGCCTCTACTATGTTTTAATAAATGACAGTATCCTCTTCTCTCTAAAGTCAATAAAATCTTATTTTCAAAGATTTTATCCAATCTCCACAAATATGAATAAAAATTACATTAATTTTTTTAAAAAATATTTCACATTGACTAGAAAATATCCTTTTGGTCAACTGAAGATAAATCCAGAAAGCAATTTTTCTAGTAAATAGTGTCCTTTATACACAAAAGTGACAGCATTGATATGCAAGGTAATTTTAGTTTCTACAGGTTGCAGAGATAAATTATTCACTTTTTCTTTAGTCATGATGGGCCTGCTAATTTTTCCATTCTTTCTTTACCTACTTTTTATTTGTTCCTTGCCCATCTGTGTTCTCCCATCTCTCCTTACTGTCTCCATCTCTACTTAGATCCATGGTCCATCATTATTATCAACCCCTTGAGTACCTGCTCAGTACATGTTTACCTGGTACAACCTACACTCTTGTGAGAAAACTCTAGCTTCGCTGGGCACAGTGGAGCATGCCTGTAATCCCAATGGCTTGGGAGGCTGAGGCAGGAGGATCATGAGTTCAAAGCCAGCCTTGGCAAAAGAGGCACTAAGCAACTCAGTGAGACCCTGTCTCAATAAAATATAAAATAGGGTTAGGGATGTGGCTCAGTGACAGAGTACCCACGAGTTCAATACCTAGCAGCCTAGCTACTCCTCAACACATATTTGAAAAAGATGAGAGAAATAACTTTTCCCATTTCCATTATCCACCTACTTAAATGCAATGGGGCCCTGTATCCTACTTTCTCTCCTGTTTTGAGTAAATTGTCTGTTGTCCATGCTCCTACTTAAGGATAACTTCAGCATGTTATAGTCCATGCCTTCTGGACTGTGTTACAACAACTGACCCCTTCTCACTTGTTGCTTGATCAATTTCTCCTCTAGTAACTCAACCCCTAAGTATACAAAATGCTCTAATGACTTTCACCATGAAACACCTCCTGATGCCACACTTCCCTTCAAATACTGTTCCATTTCTTGGCACTGGCCCCCACTGAAAAGATTAGAAGTCTTGAAAATTTAAGATTTTTTTTCTAACTCCTCTACTCCCATTTTCTCTTAAGTCCATTCTAGTCTTTTAACTTTACCTTGAATGGCTGAAAGTGATCCCAGTCAGGATCACCAATGACCTTCACATATAAAAATCTAATAGTTATTCTCAATCTTCCTTTTCTTAATTTTTGGTAGTTGATCATTTCTTTTTAAAACACACCCTTTTCTTTGGGTTTTCTTCAATAGTCATTCTTCTTTATTTGTCCTTTCTCACCGAGTTCCTTTATTTTTCTAACCCACACAGGAATACCTCAAAGTTCTGTTCTCTTACTCTCTATTGATACTTCTTTTATGCTCAAATTCCATTTCATAGCTTCATTTACTACTGAACAGTGTTCATCTCAAGTTGATATCTCTAGCCAATACTCCTCCCCTGTACTCCAAACCCACATATCCGATTTCCCACTCACATTTTTATTTGTATGCTGAAAGAGCATCTCAGTTTTATTGTGTCCTAAACTGAACTTTTAGTCTTCCCCTTCTGAAGTCACTCCTCCAGTAATCTTTTCTGTTTCCATAAAAAGGACTCCATTATTCCACTTGAGTAGGGCAAAAACCTTGTATTCATGCTTGATTTATTTTTCTCTAAAATCTATACATAATCCATCAAAATAGGCTATTAGTGTAGTTTTTGAAATATAGCCAGTATTTGACTATTTCTCCCCACTATCATGAAAGTCCAAATCACAACTCTCTCGTTTTAATAACTGCTGTTAACTTCCCAACTGGACCATTTCCTCCCTTAATTACTCTATAAGATGTTCATAGTAAAGCAGCTCAACAGAGAATTAACACCTAAATAAGATTATCTAACTGTTCCATTGAAAATCTGACAGTGGCTTCCCATTTATTTCAATGACAGAAAAAGCCAAAGCTCTTATAATGGGATAAGGTCTTATATAATCTGACCTAAATTTAAACAATCAACAAAAAGCAATGTACAGAAAACCTGCTAATTAGTTTTAAATAGTTTAATTATAACAGCAAACATCAACAGCATATTTTCTATGTACCACACTCTGTTCTGAAATACTTTACATAAATGAATGCATTTAACATATATAGCTATATAATGAAGGAAGTATTATTATAGTATTTTATAGATTAGGAAATCCAAGCCTAAAACGATGTGGGAGTTTGCCCAGAGACATACAACTATTAAGTTTCAGAGACAGAATTTGAACCCTTAAAGTATAACTCCATATTCCAAGCTCATAACACTATACTACAAAACATCAGCAACTCAATTTTCATTCATTGATTCCCTTAAAAAAAAAAAAAAGAGGAAGATCTAAAGGAATACTATGAATTACAAAAATCAATATCCTTTAGCTATCATAAGTTCTTATCAATCTATGAGATTGCATTTAGTTTAAATAATCACATTTGAATGTGTCAATGACAATCCATAAAAATTTTGGACCACTGATATGTAATTTTGGCTAAAATCAAAAATCTGTACCTAAGGGTTAAACTATATACTCCCATAAGGTTTCTTCCTGCATTAGTACATTATTAAGTATAATAATTTTTGACAATAAAAAAATTATACAATTAAAAACAGAAAACTGTACAAAATAAATTTAAACAAGTAACACAAATAGTAAGTAACTTGGCTGAGAACTAGAAATTGCTGGGTTCCAGGCCCAGATTTCAGACATGTTTATCTAACCTAAGATTAAACTGCCAGCATCATCAAACTTCTCAAGCCTTAGCCTATCTTTTGCCCTTATCCTTGTAATGGAGAAACAGATAAACATTTGTCACAATTGAGTAAAAAGGACATTTTCCACGTTTGCAAGTTATATCTTGTACTTTGTGAACTAAAGGAACAAAATTAGGTACTGGCACTAAAATCAAAGGGGAAAAAAAATGCTTTTAATTTGAAAGATGTCTAGAATGAAATTTCTACCACCTCTTTTACTAAGATCAGCAAAACCCTTAGATGTAGGAAGCCAAATATCTTTAAAAATAACATGCACAGACAATAGCAAGATCATTTTTATCATCTTTACTAAGATTACTATCTTTATATATACACATAACTATATACTGTGCTTCATTTCTTGCTTACCCAGGTTTTCTCTTACTTCTTCCAGATGCAATAGCATCCAGAAGATATTTTCACAAAGAATTCATTTTGAACTACAAAGTTCCAGTTTTTGTTGGTAGAACACTGGGAAACTAACTTTATACTTAATACAGCACAAATTAAATATAAAAGACACCAATGCCTTACAATAATTGAGTTACAACTCTTCTACTAACCTGCTTGGTGGGAGTCCAGTCTTGAACAAAGATGGAGGAGAAGTAAACTCGGCTTTTGTAGATGGAAGTGCTGTTTCTTTCTCTGAATTTCCAGTTCTGCCCTGCTGTACCTTTAAACAAAAACAAAAACATTCAAGAAAATTAGCTTATTTATTTAATATAAAACACAAAATACTTAAGATATTAAATTTATAACATTTATAAATTTATGTTATATGAAGTTACATATAAAAATTTTTATGGCTGAATATTTATTAAAATTAACTTCTTTATTAGTCTTAAGTGAAAGGCATCAAGATGGATTATGGGATCAAAATGTTCCAACTACTAAAATGTTAATTTTGTCACATAGATGCTCAAGAAATTAAAACTCTTTGGAACTTTCACAAATTATTTCTGATCTACAATAAATGAGTCCAAAATACTCAGTACAACTCCATTTGTCAGAGTTCAAGAAAGGCCTTGAAGAATTTTTTCCATCTGTGTTCACTACCCTCATTCAAAACAACTAGTGGCCATTTTAGCCATTCTGACCATTTTCTATTTAGATTTGCTGCAACACAAATACAAATAATCTGCCCCTAATCCATACCATTTCTTCAATTTTCCCATCACATTGTCAGTACCACCATCTGCCAGTTCTGTAGATCTAAAAACTTATCATCAATCTTCTGTCTCCTTCATACTTCTTCAGTCTCTATACTTATTTCCAAACCAGGTATCCATTTAGTCTATTATTTGTCAAAGATTTGTCTGCCCATGCTTTCTGCTTCCATCAGATCCTCTGAATATGGTCTAATTATACTCCTCTAGACTGGTGTCTATGCTCTTTTGCTTTTATCTCAATTTCTATCTTAAAATAATCATCAAATTATTAAATTTAATCAAAGTTGCCCTCCATTCAAATAACATCACAATATATCGCAGGCCCTAAATTCTATGGTCCTCTTTCCATCTAAATTCAGCATCGCTGTCCTTTCCCAAAGGCAAAGATAAGAGAATCTCAGATATTTGACTCTAATATATTTGAACCATTGATTTGATTCCAAAGGTCATTATGTGGAAAAAAAAAATCTTGCTTTAAGCCATTACAGTTAAATCACTTATTAATTACATTAAATAGCACCCAATACGTCTATTTAAAATGTACTGATCCTAAGGAGATAAGGATCAACACTAAGGCAATGGAGACAGAAAAACTGAAGTAGAACTGACAGGCATGTGACAAGTAAAACTGATAGGATTTGGTGACTGGAAAACAGAACATAATTCATTCACCATTTATTAACCACAAAACACATACTATATACCAGAAGCTGAGACATCAGAGAAAAATACAATGTATCTCAAACCTCAGGGAAAAACAGACCCCAAAATATGCAATATATAACTGCTATGAAAAATACAGACAAAAGATGCTATGGAAACTTTGGTGGTATCATAGTTCTTATGTTCCTAACCCTTATTTTACTCAATAATAGTCCCCAAGAACAAGAGTAGTGATACTGGCAATTTGGATATGCAAAGAGAAGCTGTAAAGTGCTCCCATTAAATGAAAAGGTAAATGTTCTAGATTCAGTAAGCAAAGAAAAAACAAGTATGTTGGAAGTTACTAAGATCTACAATATAGTAAGATATATTTTGAGAGACGCCATTCACATAATTTTTATTACAATATATTGTTATCATCATTCTATTTATTGTTTAGCTCTTCCTAATTCACACATTAAACATTATCATGGGTATGTATGGAAACTTATAATACCCAAAAGGTCTTGCAATGTGTTCCTTCAGATATGGGAGGATTCCTGTCTTATTCAATTAGCTCCTTAAGAGTGGCCTTCCCTAACCACTCCCAATCATTTTTGTTTTCCCATATAATTTCTTACTAGTATCATTACCTGAAAGTATCTTGTTTTGTTTATGATTACTGTCTATTGCCAGTTTACAGAATCTCTGAAGACATGGACTATGTATAACAAATCTGTATCTAAAGTAACTAGAGATCAGTATCTGGTGTTCAATAAGAACTCTAATAAATGTTTGACTCTGGGGCTTAGTTTAAATATCACTTCCTTAAATTCCTTCAAAAGATATGGAGTTTATAACCAATGTAATTTTGGCTGGGTGACTCCAGTGTATGAGGCAGAAAATCACAAGCTCAAGACCAGCCTAAGCAACTTACTCAGATCTAGGCTCAAAATAAACAAAGGGCTGGGGAGGTAGTTCATTTAAAATCTATACACCAGAAAAGTTAAATATTCACCCAAATGATGCTACCCAAGTACCAAAAGTTTGGGAATTACTTTTTGAATGTTTCTTTAGTCCATTACAGCATTTTTATAAAAGTTTAATATGAACAATATTTTTTTAAAAAAACTTAGAAAACAGTGGTATACTCAAATAGTAGATTATGCAAAATTATAACTATCAAAAAATTTTATCATGTACAATAAGATGAATGAGAAGTTATACTCCATGTATGATGTATCAAAATGCATCCTACCATTATGTATAACTAATTAGAACTAAAAAAAAATATTTTAATAACCTAGGAAAACATTTACCAAATAATGTTAGGGAGAATAAAGGAAAAGGGCAAAGCCATAAATAATCACAATTTGTTTAAATCCACAAGAACAAAAAATTTGGGACAGCAATGACATTTAAGACTTTGAAAAAAGATGAGGAAAATAGTAACTGAGCAGAACAGAAAGCTGAATCCTGAGTTGCTAAGAGAAAGCAAAGACATCCTGATCAGACATGGCAGGACCCAAAAGGCTCAGAAACTGACAACTCCAGCTCCCAGAAGATCTGAATCAGCCAGGCACATATCCTCTAGGCACAATACTGGAATGCCTTCTCTGAAAAGTCATATTATCGGGGGGGGGGGGGGGGGGGGGGGGGGGGGACACGGACAATCTAAAATACTAACATGAAAAAAACTTAATCCTACAAGAACTTCCAGTTGACTTTTAGCAGCCCACTCTTAAACAAGCGAATGGCCAACAATCAATAAACATTTGAGAAAAGTCCAAGTCAGAAGTCAATAATAACATCAAAAACCAACTTGAAGAAAACAAACTATTCAGAAAAAAAAAAAAAAAACTAACACAAGCATAAGCATAATCATTAGTATTCGTGGGGGGAGGGGACGCTGCATTACTACAAAAACAATGGGATGCAAACATAATACCAAGTTTCTTGGGAATAAAATATATAACAGCAGGTTTCCATCTGTAAGAGCCATAAGAGCCAGCCCCTATGAATTTTTTCTGTTTTTAAAAGTCTACCATAAAAGAAAACGAAAAAGTACCCGGAAGCTGAGTTTATAACAAGTCTCATTTCTATTAGAAGGAAAAAAGCACCACTGCAAACAATCAAGGTAATTAAGACAACTTTTCTATCTCATCTTCATAATCAAGTATAACAAAATATTCAATGCCTAAGTAGACAACATTTCCAAAAAGAAACTGATGACCCTTTAAAATATGGTAGATCTTATCAAAGATAATATTTCAAAATATTTGCAACAGAACAAGAACCAAATACTTACCCGTAGTAGGATGTAAATTTAAAATTTGATTCTCTATATAGAACTGTGCCCAGCAGAGCAACTACATCTGCAGATATAGCACACGCGTTGCATAAGGCAGTATTTTGGTAGACAGCGCTGCAGGCTCAAAAGGGGCAGGGTTCATTTGCAGATCATAAGTTTCCTAAGTATTTTTGCCAGTCTAAAAGCCACTCCAAATCTTTATCACACTGTCGCCCAATGTTAAGAATCAAATATTAACGGAAAGGAAGAAAAGACTACCCAACCGAATTTCAATGAAAATATAATATTCACTTTTGAACTGGGTATGAGCCTACCATGGCATGGAGAAGCCAGAAGACAGAGTTGATATCTAAAGTGGCAATATCATCCTTCAAGTTCTCACATAAACCGACTCCTTTTAAGTATTAATTTTAAAAATCAATGGCTTTATCCCTTTTGTTGAGATATTAGAGACTCTCAGATAATGTGTAAAACTCTTGAAAACACCTTGATCTACAAGAGACATCACACCAACAATTTCAATGTCATACAGATAGAAACACCATAGCACCATTCTTAACCTTTTTTTTTTTAAAGAAAATTAGGAAAAAATAAGCCTCTAATTCTGCATATAAAAATTAGAGCATGAGCTACAAAACAAAATGATAGCTTACCCTGTTACCATGAACTTTCATCTCCTATAAATAAACATGTGCTGTACTCAAAATAAAACCACAAAATACAGTGAAGAATAGTTTAACTTGGCATTTGTTAGTAACGATAGGCTATAAATTCACACGCTTGCAAAAGTGGAGATAAACAACAATCAGCAAATTTGTAAGTCACCAGGAAGCTGAAGGTTTGGGAAAAAAGATAGCTATTTCTACTTTAAATTTCACCCTTCAATAGTGGTATGGAGCAGACTCAAGAACAAAAAATGAGAGCAACCAAGGATAATTTACTAAAATTCACCTTAAAAAGACCGAATCTGCCATCTTGCATCTCTGCACCTGGTGTAACTTCCATAGTACAGTCTTCGGCCTAAGTTAGATAACATATTCCCCATTAAGATACCACACAAATTTAATTGATAGGCCATATAAAGACAAACTAGCTGTAGCTAGTTTGTGACTTGAAACTAAGAACAAAAATAATCATTAATAAGAAACTCTGAAAAGGAAGAGAAACAGGGAAGAGAATGAAAATTTTAAACTATCCATGTAGCATTTAACCACCTTCATAGGGAAAATGTGACTTATTTGGGGAGTAAAAGTGGGACAGTAAAAAAGGTAGGCATATTCTGGAATATTTACTAATTACCGTAATTTTATTTGTAGTAGAAGTAACTGGTATAACTTCAAGTCCCATTCGTATCCTCTTTTGTTTTTCACAGTAAGCTTTCCAAGTATCTTCATTGAACCCATAATTAAAATAATCAGAAAGATCAGCACCTAAAGACAAAAAATATTTTTAGTGTGCAAATATTTAAATGCTATTACAGCAGCAAAAATACAATGACCTGGGCTGGGATTCTAGCTCAGTGGTAGAGCATATGCTTTGCATGTGTGAGGCAAGGGGTTTGATCCTCAGCATCACATCAAAATAAATAAAGGTATTATGGCCATCTACAACTAAAAATATTTTTTAAAAAAATATAATGAAGTACTGAAACATAAATTTTAGCATTCTAGCAGTCTTACCACCCCTTCTAATTCTACTAGTTCTCAAAATTACCACCATAAAACAAAAAGACTACAAAACATTTTGATCAAAATTATTTGGCATTATAATAAACATGCATGTCAACATTTATAGTTATGCTAGACCGAAGGCAGATTTAATAATACAAGTCTTTATTACTCATCATTTGCTTAACACAATAAAAATAACCTTGAAAAAACAATAACCTAAGTTGACGCTCAAAAATACTGATAACATCAAACGATACATTTTTTTTTAAAATCAACATAATACACAATAATCTCACCAGGTTTACGCCACGGTTTATCTTCAAAGGAATCCAAATCTACCTCCAAGAGTGGAACTCCATTAATGCTTCCAGGTGCATCAAGATCTACTCCTTTGACCTTTGTTCCTATTTTACAGAAATATAAAATGGTAAAGGAGCTACATTAGCAAAAAGATGGGAGATACCATAGACCAACAGAAAACACTTGCACCTTTTTATACTCCTGGCACAAAAAAATGGCAGAAGTTCCAAACAAACATTAGAATAATGTTCACCATAAAAAAAAAAAAAATTAGATAACCTCAAGCTTTATGATGTAACTATAAGATTCACTGAATGAAAAGCTTAGGGACTTATTACTTATAAAGAATTACTATACTAATAGGAAGTAACATAACATAAATTTCCATTTTGAAATCACTGTTTTGAATAGCCTGGGAGTAAAGAAAAGTTTTACTTTTGCTAAAAGTTGTAAAATAAATCAAAGAAAAAATAAATGACAACTATATAGTCAGGACAGCCTAAAACGTTTGCCATTTGGTCCTTTACAGAAAAAGTCTGCAAATGTGACTTACTTTCCTACTGATACAACTGCAAATATAAATTTTACCTGTAGTTCCATAAACTCTTCCCCCTGTCTTGATATTAAGATTTACAGGTGCTGTACCATAACTCCTAAAACACAAAATAAAAATTATACTGAGAAACAAAGTACACACACCAATATTTAATGTGTTATGTAACAACATAAGCTGACAGACTCAAAACATTTTAGAAAACACTTTATAATAATTTAAATAAATCTGTCACTTGCTTAAGAAAAGATACAGAAAAAGTTTTCATACATATCTGATTTGTTTCCATCTCAAAAATTTCCCTGCCACTAAGTCGATATCCTATTGTTACAAACTTTACCAGAAATTTGACTGGGAAGCAAAGAATAGTTTATATGCCTTTGTTTAATTCTCTTGTCTCCTAGTTTTATTTAACATATAGCAATTCTGATAGAGTGAAATTTCTCCATCTTGTTCCTAAAGCCAGTGGTCATAAGATAAATGAAAATAATAAAAAATTTAGTGCTTTCCACATTTTGTACTGTTGATAAAAACCTCTTTCAAATGCCACATATTTTGTCATAAAAATGAGTGCATTTATATGGAATTTTAAAATGAGTATGCCCCAGTATTTTGGCACATGCCTATAATCCCTGAGTCTCAGAAGGCTGAGGCAGGAGGATTTTAGGTTTCAAGCCAACCACAGCAACTTAGCAAGGCAGTTAGGCAACCTAGTGAGACCTTGTCTCAAAAAATAAAAAGGGCTGGGGATGTGGCTCAGTGGTTAAGCACACTTGAATTCATTCCCTGGTAGTATTAAAAAAAAAAAAAAAAAGACTGGGGTAAAAGCAGATCAGGGTCTGCTGGTAGTGGTATGGTTAACGATCAAGAAGGAAAAAGGGGAAAATTTCTGGGATGCTTCTAACATTCCATATGTTGATCTGGGTTGAGGTTACATGAATGTATACATTTCAAAAAATTATTGAACAGCACCTTTTGAAATGTAGTCACACATGTGATATAAAAAGTCAGATTAACCCATATTCAAATACAAGTTCTGTCAACTACTAGTTGTATAACTTTGGCCCAGTCTCTCAGACCCTATAAACCATGTATAAAATTTATGTAAGGTAAGTTTACAATTTCTTCCTTTTCTATATAAAGCATGAAATGTATATAAGCAGAAATATCAAATATACCAACTAAAACAGACTTACATATAGTTGAGGTGGTTAAGGAAAAGGGAATAGAAGAGACTGTAAAGACTCATATTGAACAAAGATATCAGGAAGACTTCTTATATAGATAATATCTTAAATGATACATTTTTTCACATTATATTCAACGTTTATTTGATGCTCTTTCCCTCACAGGCTCAA
This sequence comes from Ictidomys tridecemlineatus, assembly GCF_052094955.1. Classification (NCBI taxonomy): domain Eukaryota; kingdom Metazoa; phylum Chordata; class Mammalia; order Rodentia; family Sciuridae; genus Ictidomys; species Ictidomys tridecemlineatus. The sequence goes on along the minus strand of NC_135485.1, from coordinate 38,826,104 downwards.
CCAAGTCGACTTGTGATGATTCATTTCTTTTGATTTGCCTAATAATTATCTGCATCTTTGTCTCCAATTTACTAAATTTATGGAACTTGTGTTAAGTTACCTTAGCAGTTTTATTTTTGGTTTTTATTTTTTAAAAAAGTCCAAATGCAATAAAATATACAAATAATTGTAGCTCCATTGGTATAAATGCAAAAAAGCATAAAGTAGCCCAAATTAAACCATTACTCTCAAGCAATATTATCATTTACAATTAGCAATGTTTAATCTTCTTTGACTGATCAATTCATTTAATAAATGTTTACTGAGCATAAAAATAAGCCCAATTGATTTTAGGTTAAGGAGGGAGAATGAGGAGCCAGATAAATGTGGTTTCAGTTTTCATGATGCTTACATTTCAACAATCTAAGTTCAGCACAGTAAAGGTAGCTTAGAAATATAATCATTTATATACAGTATGATGTATAAAATTTCTAGTCAAAGACTAATGCACAAATATCAAGGATTGTCTTTAAACTGTCCTCTAACAGGTTTGCTACAGGAAAAACATTTATAAGAGGCTTACCCATAAGTGTTCAATAAATGAACTTCTTTGTTTCCTACGTTCTACCTCTTAAAACATCACTTTTCTTTATTAAGCCACCAAGACTTTAAATCATTATGTGCAAAGGAGCTTAGCTGTAGGGAAAATTGCCCTTAAGCAAATCTACACATGTTCCTACTTTCACAAATCTCAGGCTACACCAACTGCTGGCTCCACTGGGCTTGCATTTTCTCAAGAATCTTCAAAGTTAATGTCATATAAGTGTGATCCTTCCATATGTACTTAATTAACAACTCTAAAAACCTTTAAGTTACTGAGTTGTTGGTCTCTAATTTATCCACAACCAACCACTAAATCATGGTAATTCTCTTTATCACACTCAAATATACTTTGCTTTCCTATTCATCTCCATACTGTTGCTGCTGGCTTATCAACTCACCTGCACAAGTACATTAGCCAAATTCTTATCAAATCCATCCCAACTACTGCTACTCAGATTTATCTTTTCACATTTTCTGCCTGCCTAAAAACCTTTACAGGCTTCACAGGGGCAGGGCAAAACTATCCTAATTCCTTCCAAAGGACATTTCAACCATCCCTTTCCTCAACCTTAGCTTCCAATCATGTAGTTCCGCTAAGTCTACTTTGTTTATTTTATTAGCAGTGCCCTCTTTCTAAAACTTATCAAGAATCACTCAAGTAAGTTCAATTGTTACCTCTAGGATCATCTCTTCAAGACCTGTGGCTTTCAGCAACTCTCCTCTCAAAGCTTTCAAATCACTATTATGTGCTTATTTCAGCATTATGTTGCACTGAAAATATCTGCTTACTTATCTGTCTTCCTACCTACTTCTAGAAAATTTTTAAAAACCTATTAAATTTGTATTTCCATCACCAGTTAATAAATTTAGAAATCAAAAATTGTTGTTTCCTTGTAACTATACCTAAATAGGTAACCTTATCTTTAGGAAAAAAAAATTTTTCATGGTGAATCTTCAACAAGAGTTTTGTTTTTTTTTTTTTGTATCATGACTAAGATAGAAAATGTAAAAACACTGATGGTTTAATGTTGGCACACTCTATATTACTTTACATAATGCCAAATTATGTCCAAAAAGTTTATTGAATAAATGAACAGATGATTCAGACATAGCTAATAAACTATTTTCCCTTTCAAGATAAAGTATTCTAGTTTTAAGATTTATTTTAAACTTTATTTATATGTAGAATGAACTTGTAACAAAAACATGTTACCTTAAAAAATGCTTTTTTTACTTTCTACTTTGCTTTATTTCAGTATCTAGAGATATTTCCCTTGAAAACTGAAAGAAAGCCAGTAAGAAAATAAAACTTTGTGCACTGAATTCTTAGAAGCAAATTTAAAAGGCAATTTGTGTTTAAGGGACAATACTAAACTGGTTTAAGTTTCATCTTATAATATTATATTTCCAGATACTAAAGTTAAGCAAACTGCACTCTTCATAAAGGTCTGTAACTTACTTTTGAAATGCATTAAAATAAGTGAACTAACAAATAGATAAAGGTAAGGACAGAAACATGTATGACTTAATGTAAACATTGCAAAGTGTACATTGTACAATCTGGGTGATGGGTAAATGTTCAAAGGTCAATTCCTTCCTTCAGGTTTTTGAATATTTGAAAATTTTCATCATCAAATGTTGCAGGGGGGAAAAAATCTAGAGACAGTGTCAATTTATTCACAAACATCTACTGAATACTTACTATATATATAAGGCAATGTGAGAAAAAGGAAAATCCATAGAACATAATTTCTACTCTAAATAGGTTGATTGTCTAAAAGTGATGAACATATACAAGCATAACTATTAATTTCATGAAACTAAGAAGTACTATGAGAAATAAAGTTCTGATAAAGTACTATGAAAATACATGTACATTTAATATTTGCATGCAATTCCTACTAAAAAACAAAACTGATCACATTCATAATATTTTTTAAAAATGCTACTCAGATTTATCTTACAAAAACAAAACAAAAACTGCTACTCAGATTTAACTTACAAATACAAATAAGTCAATACAACAAAATCTACTAAACATACAATGATCATCATAATGCAGATAGTAAAAACCTACTGGAACAAAGACCTACTAGTACTGTATTACAGTCCACCGGTAATTATTTACTTTTTCAAGTGGGAATGAGTTTCCAGCATTAATATAAGCAGTTGAGTCTCTTCTCTACTCTGTTTCCTAAAATGTTGCTAAGATTTTTAAACCAAATAGGTAGCTATTATCATAATGCAAAGCTGTCTATGACAATTACTGAATTTCAACATTCAAGTTTCCTGAAATTAAAGATTTTGTAAAAAATGGCTCTACTGAAGAAGTATTAAAAAGTATATGGATAGATATAGATTCCAGATAAGGCTCCTTAATAAACTAAAGTAAAATTAATGTGGTTATTTTATGTGTCCAACGTACAAGCTTTAGTAATCATATTATGTAGACAATCTGAAAAACAAACAATACTGACTCTTAATTCTACCAGCATAACTAAAAATCTCAATCTATACTTTAGAGCATTCTCTTTCAATCCTTTCATATTCCTTATGTGCTCAATGAGTCAGGAACAGTCATTTACTTGGTCCAGTTTGTGAAATATAATGGATAATTAATTTGAAAAATAATTACAAAAAACAAAAAGAAATACATTTGATTTTTTTATGTATATATGACAGCAGAATGCATTATAATTCTTATTACACATTTAGAGCACAATTTTTCATATCTCTGGTTGTATACACAATATATTCACACCAACTCGTGTTTTCATACCTGTACTTTGGGTAATAATGATCATCATGTTCCACCATCATTAATAACCTCATGACCCCTCCCTTCCCCTCCAACCTCTCTGCCCTATCTAGAGTTCGTCTATTCCTCTCATGCTCCAGCTCCCTATCCCACTATGTATCAGCCTCCTTACATCAAAGAAAACATTCAACATTTGGTTTTTTGGGATTGGCTAACTTCACTTAGCATTATCTTCTCCAACTCCATCCATTTACCTGCAAATGCCATGATTTCTCATACACTGCTGGTGGGACTGCAAAAATTAGTGCAGCTAATATGGAAAGCAGTATGGAGATTTCTTGAAAAATTGGTAATGGAACCACTATTTGACCCAGCTATCCCTCTCCTTGGTCTATACCCAAAGGACTTAAAAACAGCATACAGGGAGGGACACAGCCACATCAATGTTTAAGCAGCACAATTCAAATAGCTACACTGTGGAACTAACCTAGATGCCCTTCAATAGATGAATGGATAAAAAAATGTGGCATATATACACAATGAAATATTACTCAGCAATAAAAGAATAAAATCATTCGATACAGTTTTTACTAGACAAAAAAATTAAACAATCTAAATTAAGATTTGGATAAGTAATAATATGAAAGAATTAATGGCAAATTACAATTCAAAATTTTCCAATTATAGCCAACAAATTCACAGCATTCGAATTCTTTTATGAAAATACTTTAAATGCCATAAATCAAAACTACTGCTTCCATGTAACTAATTAACTTAATCTTTAGGAAAGAAATATCTTCACAGTAAAATTGTAACAAGAGTTCCTTCATATCACATTAAAATAGAAAATGTAAAACAGTGAAATCAACATTGACAACTTGATATAATCACATATATCTTTGCTATACAGCTTTCACATAAATATTACCTAATTAAAAATAACTTACCCATACTGTGGTGCTCCTGTTTTAATATCTCCTATAGTGACATGAACATCATCCTCGTCATCATCACTGTCACTATCACTATCATCTTCTGTCTCAGTCACTTTCTATAACCAACATAAACATTTTTTAAAATACATTCAATAGTCTACAACAAATTTTTTTTATTTTACTATTTTTACTTGGTCTGTTTTAATAACTACAAATAAAACCATCCTGTTTGAGATATAGTTTTAGAGAAAAAAGTTACAAGCTTATAAAGCTGATATCTGTATTTCAACTCAGTTATAACTTTGGTGTTCTGTACAATAAGTCTTTTTTTCAGCATCACCTTCTCTTGGCAAATAACTCATTTTTGTTTTACTATTTATGACTGCCCTTCTTATAAAAAGAATCTAAGGCAAAATAAGAGATCCACAAAATTATTTTTTTAAATATATTTTTTTTAAAAAAAATAATTTTTAGTTGTAGTTGGACACAATACCTTTATTTTATTCATTTATTTTTATGTGGTGCTGAGGATCAAACCCACGGCCTCACATGTGCTAGGTGAGCACTCTACCACTGAGCCACAACCCCAGCCCCTTAAAAAGTATTCTTAACAAAAATATGGATAAAAGGAAAATAATTTTAAGATTCAGTGTCAAGCTTAAAAACTACCAAATAGTACAGGAGCAGCTGGATTACTCTTGGCATTCATTTATACCTAAAACGGCTCTTGCCTAAAGATGCTTGAGGGAACCTCTTATTCCGCTGAGTTAAAGTAGGTCCACTTATAAAGGTTTTACTATGGCTCTAAAATAGACTATTAAGTCCACAGTTACATAACAGTAAATAAGTATATCACCCAAGCAAAATATTAATATAATGTACAAATATTCTTAAGACCTTCCAAAATACCAATTTGATAGGCATGAAGTCAGGGACCATCACATCTATGGAGAAGGAAAAAAAAAGGCACTGCTAAAAACTCACAATAGTTAAACTTCGGTGGTAAGATTCAATGTTTGCTTTGAAAATCAAACTATGTGGCTCAGTGGTAAAGTGCATGGCTAGCATGTGTGCAGCCCTGAGTTCAATCCTCAGCACTGCCAAAATGTAATTGAGAGGAAAAAAAAAAATCAAATTATGATCCATTCAGGTAATCTATTATTCAGTTCTTTGAAAGCAATAACCATCAAGCCTTTTGCATGTTATTATTTCCTCTGAAGTCTCTTCCCACTATTTATTCTCTTCATTAACTCCTATATATACTTTTGATGGTACCAGAAGAAGTAACAAATGCAAGGAGAGGCCAAATCACACAAGATACTGCACATCATGTTAAATGCTGGCTTTATTTTCAAGTCAATTGTGAAGTTACTGACAAAAATTGTAAACAGGAAAGTAAATGGATCTCAAAGCCTTATAATTATGTTACCGGTTTTGGTACGCCATTTTCAGCAGTTTCATCTTCTATTCCTGATGGAGGATTAGCGCTACAGATAAAATAAGTACATGTCAAATACTGCTTTTCAAGTACAGAGAGATTATACTAACATACACACAGATTATACTAATATTTTACACAATTCTAAATTAATGTCTCTGATGGATAATAAAAATAAGGATCATAAAATCTGTCTTATTCTGGGTTATTCTTAATATCTTGCATAAAACAGTACTCAGCAATTAAAGAGCTAGGTGTGTAGCTTAAAGTTTTGTCTAGCAATCATAAAGCCCTGGGATCCCTCATCACAACCACCAATAAGAAAAACAGAAGTAGGAAACGGAAATGCCTCGATAATTTGTTAATAAATTACAATTTGATGACGAAATATAATTTTTAGATTTTAAAAATATGCAGCATACTTAACTTTCCTTATCATAAATCTTTATAGTACATTTCATGTGCAAGGTAATATCATAACTGCCAAGAGCTGTGTAATAATTTCTCCTTTTCCTTCCTGCCCATGAAATTCAGATTTGTGATACCTCTTAGTATCTAGTTAACATAACATACTTCTGCCTGGTTTCCTGTTTCATCAGTATTATTGGATATATCCTTTGTTATATAAAAGCCAAAATTCTAATATTAAAAAAAATAATCTTCATGCAAGAGAGTCCTCCAATGTAATATTATTAACAGTCCCATGCCTAGTCTTTTTTTATTTTATTTTTTTTGTAGTTAGACACAATATCTTTATTTTTATGTAGTGCTGAAGATCAAACCCAGTGCCTCGCACATGCTAGGCCAGCACTCTACCGCTGAGCCCCAGCCCCAGCCCCTAGGACTAGTCTTTTATATGGACAGTTAATACTTGAATTTGTCCTTTCACAACAAAAACTATATACAATGTAACAATAAAACACACTGTTAAGAGACTCAAGATCCATTAACCAACAAATAACACTTTCAATACTCTAGGGTAATTGAATAATTATGATTTCAACAGTGGAAACTAGCCACCACTTCACTTCATAGATAAGAAAACTAAAGCACAAAGCAGTGAAATGGTCTAAATTCCAGAAAAAATTAGTAGCATTTCTAAGACATTTTCCATTATAATTCATTAGTATATCCACTTCCTGCTTAAATAAATTTCTAAACAGACTTAAGTGTTAGCTGTTTTTTTCTGGTGTATATAAGTGTGTGCATGCATGTACAGGAGAGAGAACACTCATTTGCTTTTTGTGTCACAAAACAGGATACTATATTCAGTCAAAACTTGGACAGATAAAACCTAACAACAGAACCAGAAACAGGGCTGGGGATGTGGCTCAAGCGGTAGCGCGCTCGCCTGGCATGCGTGCGGCCCAGGTTCGATCCTCAGCACCACATACAAAGATGTTGTGTCCACCAAAAACTAAAAAATAAATATTAAAATTCTCTCTCTCTCTCTCCTTCTCTCTTTAAAAAAAAAAAAAAAAGAAGAAGAAGAACCAGAGACAGTGTATTGTAACAGTTTAAGGGCAGAGGCTTCAGCAATGAACCAGTCACAAAGAAGTGGGGGCAAACTGCAATAGCAGGGACCCAGGAAGAACAATGCAGTGATGTACCAAACTAGATACTAGTTTTGGCAGAACTCCTTTCTTCGAGGGAATTCTCTCAGAAGTTTTAATTAACCACCACTATTAAAATGGTCAGGTCCCATCCCCAACAGGATGAATTAAATGCATTAGCTCTCCAAATGAAGTTTTAATAAAGAATATGAATAAATTATAATAGTGACACTAAGAGCAAGTAGGATTCTTTCAATAAATTTTATCAAGCTGTATACTAGAGTTAAAGTTCAAAAAGAAAAGAAATTTTGAGAATTATAGCTAAGAACTAACAAAAAACCATGGTATGAAGACTATATTTGATTACAGCTCTATACCCAGTAATCAACTAATTGCTTCCTTAATTAAAGAAATATTTAATCACTTTCATAACTATATATTAATCCCAATTTTGTGGTTGGGAATAGGATTTGAAATTGAGCTGAATATATAAATTTCAAAACTAAATGATTAAATTTCACATAACAAATTGAGTGAAATATAGGGGTATATTTGGGTGAGGAAAAACTGTAATTTCTGCTCTTCCTAAACTATTTCCACTTCCATTTCTTCCTTATCTATTTTGTTATACAGCTTTATTGAGATATAATTCACATTTATCCACTTAAAGGGTATAATTATATGAGTTTTAACGTATTCACAGTGCAATCATCATAACTATTTGACTCTAGAACATGTGCATGGACCTCCAAAATAAATATTCTGTGTATCAGCAGTTGCTTTCCATTTTCCCCAAGCCTACAATTATTAATCTTCCTGTCTATGGATTTGCTAATTCTGAACAGTTCACACAAATGGAATGAGGTAACATGTTGTCCTTTGTGACTTTTTTTTTTTCACTTGCCATAATGTTTCACAGAAGTGAAATTTCTTCTGTGTTGTAACATATCAATAGTTCATTTCTTTTCACTGTCAAACAGTATTTCGTTATATGGGTACACACATGTAACTTATCATTTCATCAGTTTATGGACCCTTAGATTGTTTCCAATTTTTGACTACAATGAATAAGGCTGTTATTATGAACACTCACATGCATGTTTTTGTGTGGATGTATATTTTACCTTCTGAGTGGAAATGCTGGATCATTTGGTAACTCTTTGTTTCACTGAGGAAACCATTAGACTGTCAAAGTAACGGGACCATTTTATAATCTCAGAGGTATTTTAATAAGGAACAATGAGGATTCCTATTTCTTCACATCCTCACCAACGCTTGTTTTATCTTTTTGTTTTATAGCCATCCTACTGGGTAGTTATTTCCTTACTTTTTAAAAATCCAAATATTCCTTAAGTGCTCTTTTTAAAACTATTCCCTCCATGATTTAGAGTACTAAGGTACAGTCAGAGTAAAGTCAGTATAACCATGTACTTATATGAGGTGCTTTGAAATTTGGAGTAAATTTCTGTTCCCCATATATATTCTACAAATGTTATTTATACCTTCCTGATAATTTAACTAAGAAAATCAACCTTACCAAAAATTTGTCAATTCTATTTTGAAGTTAAATAAAACATTGAAATTTTAAAAAATATTATAAAAGCAATAATTTTCATAATTTCTTTAAATGTTAAAGTATTTTCCTCAATAGTGCAGTGATTATGCTGTATACACCACTATTAAGCTCACTTAAGTTACTTAAAAAGTATTCAAATCCCAACTTTAAAAACTATCCTGTAAGCTACTAGCAAATAAGATGGAATTAGTGTAAGACAAGGTCTTGAATATCCTCCAACCTTTAGTCAGAATGTTATAGTCAAGCTAATAATCATAACAACCTTGACAATTTGTTGATAGAACTACTTTAGCACACAATCTGTACAAGCATCAGCAGGAAATTTCACTAACCTGGCATTTTCTTCTTCTGGCCTTTCAACTTCATTTTCGTCTACCAAATAAAATAAAATAAAATAAATAAATAAACCAAGCTTAAAGAAAGCAGTATTATGAAAATCTGAAGTGATCATCACAAGCACTAACCTAGGTCCTTTGCCAAATCACTGTGCACATGCACGTCCCATGGGCCTATAAGCATATCCAAAGTTAGATCACCTTATAATCACTAAACAAGATACGTCTTTCATGGAAAAAAAGTCAGACTTTACTGCTATAAAAATAAGCTTAAGAGGTACTGAAGATTTCCAGATCTTCATAAAAGAAATTCCACACTTTCACATTTCAAAGTATTAAAGCTAAATCTCTCCACAAAAGAATGTACTTTTTTACAAGTTTATCAAACTTACATCATTGAGGAGCTGCATGGTGCCCAACATGCAGATTTAATGTACTCTTCTAAAGCAATAGAGAATTTACTTTTTAGTCAAGGAACAAATGTTTGGTTTCAAATCTGGAGTCACTACCAGACAAGGATTATGACTTTTAAAACCAGATGTTAAATAAGTCCTCTTCAAAAAGTACAAGATGCATTATTTTGAGGAGAAAGAAAATACATGAGATGACACCGGAAATTATAAACCCAAGGGTCATGAACTTCTATGATGTGGATTAAAGAGTAATCTCTTAAAAAAAAAAAACTTCACCTTAACACAGGAGACAGAGATTTTCTTTGTGGGCCATAATGTATTCATTCCATCTCTATTTTTTTTTCCTGTCTTTTAAATAATAATTTTAAAGTATGACTTTCAGACAAGGAGGTACCCTTGCAGGTGCATTCCATACAAACTGACCATCAAGAAACAAGACATTAGTTTCACAGCATTAACTTTATTTAGCTATCATTACACAATGACTGTTTCTAAAAGCAAGGGACGAGAAGGCACCAAGAGATGCACCAAAGACAATCCAAAATCGATAGAAAAATCAAGAATAAAGGGAGAGGAGGCAAGGCGGCCTGGAGGCCTCGGGAAGAGGCGGATGAGCGGGACTCACAGTCGAGCTGGGCCCGGGTCCCACGTCCTCCACCGCCGCGGTGGTGCACAGGGGGTCAAGGACCGGGGCTGCGCGGAGGAGGCCGCGGGGCGGGGGGCGCGCACGCCGAGCTCGGCCTCCGCAGGCCCGACAGGCTCCCAGGGAGGCCCACGGCGGCGGCGCGAGGGACCGAGACGCCGGCCGTTTGCGGGCCGAGAGAGGGGAGGCCCGAGAGACCCGGGAGAGAGGGACAGGAAGTTCCGTACCGCCATACAGCCACTCTTCCTCCTCATCCCCTCCGGTGCCGCCGCTCAGCTCCGACACTAGGCGCTCGACCTCGCCGGCCGACATGGCCGCCCCCGCTCACAATTTAAAGACGACGATCAACAGCCCCCTCCAACCCCTTCCCCAGATTCGCTGTCCCGGGGCGCGAGACAGGCGCGAACCCAGAGGTGAGCGAACCAAAAAAGCACGAGACCCAAATCCAGGGAAGGCGGTGGCGAAGGCGGCAAAGATGAAGATTCCTGCGCCCGCCCGCCTGCGCACGCGCAGCGGCACTTAAGCGGCGCGGCGCCTCTAGGTGGCTGGGCTTCCGCGGCGGCTGCACCTGGGCCCGGTTGGGCATGCGCAATGCAGTCGGCCCCGCCCCGACGGAGGCCCGCGGCGTCCTCGGCGTGGCTTTCTCGCGGGCGTCCTGCGTCCGCTTGGTTCCCCTCCCCCAGCCTTCCCTCCAATCGCTCTGGGCTTTTGCCACTCCATTGTGTGTTTTCTGTCTGCTGCTGTTTGCTTTGACGTCCCGTTTAGTTACTTAAGTTTTCCTAAAGGCTTTTTGTTTCGTTCTTGACATGTTGCACGCTGGATACCGAATCGTCACTGTCACCTGTCGGGCCAAAGTTGCTCATTAGAGAAGAAATCATCTACACTTGGTGTCTCGAAAAATTAATTTAAAAAGCCAACCGAAGAAAAATTGTCATGAAAAATACATTCCCCTTGTTTAAAAAATAATAATAATTGAAGTCGAGGTCAAAGACCGCCTTATCCACTACCCTCAACTTCAGAGGTCACCCTTTTGTTTGTTGTGCATTGTTCTGAATTTTTTCGTACATTTACTTCAGGTGCCTTGTTGGAAGAACTTGAAGCTGAGGAGCCTTAAAAGGCATAGTATAGTACTCTTAACATCCTGTGACTTGCTCTTTTTTTTTTAAACCTACTAAAGTCTTGACGATCATTTTAATTTTAGTATATGTACCCTGCCTTTTTTTTTTAACCTTTATTTTATTTACTTTTATGTGGTGCTGAATATGGAACCCAGGGCCTCTCCCATGTGCTAGGCAAGTGCTCTACCGCTGAGCCACAACCCCAGTCCTAGTATGTGTCCTTTTTTAAGCTGATAAAAATCTGTAGCATGGCTATCATAAAGTGAGTATGGCTACTTCGCTATTGATGCACATGATTGCATTCAAATCTTTTGGCAGAAGAAAGAAATCCTACAATAAAGATTCTTGTGGTCTCTTGAAGTTTTATCCAAGTGTTTCCTCAAGTTGGATCATAAGAATGGGTAGTTTTTATTTTGATAAATAATGCCTCAAGATGACATTGGTTGTGTTAAAAATGGAATTCCAGTTCTTAACCAGTTGGTTGTATGACCTTGGTAATCAACCTACAAAGTGAGAAAGCTGAATTAGATATTTCTAAGATTCCCTTAATTCTACAAGTTTCAAGTGGGATACTCATTTTTCAACAGAAAGAAATCTATTTTGATTGTACAAATCAATGAACAGACTTTTTTTGTGTGTTTTCTAATGAATAAATATTGTTTCTTTATTCCACAGTCTATTGGTACTTGCTCTGTTTACGTGAGTAAAACAGGATTGCCCTTAAAAAGCTCTCAGTTTATTGAGAAAGACAGAGGGTGGTAAGCAATTAACTTTCCCTCAAGGAAAAGGTGGAAGTGTTTACACCCCACCAATTCCACACCATCTCCTGTTATTTAAACAAGCCATGTGGTTTTAATTCTCTGTCTTTGAATGAAACTCTACCTACTTTGTTGAAAGCAATTCCTTACATTCTTCTAAATTCTGTTTACCTTTGTAAAATCTTTCCTGAATGTCACTTCATCTCTTCCCATTTATTTACTTATGCAGTCAATATTTGTGGAAAGTCTACTGAGGGTCAGGAACTCTTTAAAATTACATAGATTTAGCAGTGGGTTAAAAAAAAAGTCCTTCCTTTCCTGGGGCTTTCGTTCTTTTGAGAGTCAGACAACAACAACAACAAAAATATTAAGAATTATGAAGAATAAGCTATAAGAAGGTCCAGAGAAATGTGATGAAGAGGGATGGTGCAAATTTATATCCAGTAGTCTGAAAAAGTTATTCTAATGAGTGATATAAGTGTTGCGTCCTGCATGAAAACAGGATGTAAGCCCTGTGGATTCCTGTGTGAATAGACTTAACAAAGGAATTAGGAAGTGCAAAGGCCCTGAGGTAGAAGAATTCTTGGCATGTTCAAAGAATCCAAATATACCTGGATTGAAATGATGATGAAATGTAGATGAGGTCAGTGGTATTGGAGAATAAGTAGGGCAGAGCTAATCACCTGTCTAGACCTTGTGCTTCCTCCATGGCATGAGTTGGTCACATTGTACAGTTCAGACTCTTCATTAGACCTAATCCTCCCTCAAACAGGGCATCTTGTTTGTTGCTTCCATTTCTTGCATGGTACAAAACACCAAATGGACCTTCTTGGTTTTGCTGAAAGAAATGGAATGAAGGTTTTCTTTGTTTATTATTCTAAAAATCCCTAATGACGGGTGATTTCATGGGAGAACCAATTGCTTTTTACTGAGGGGCTTTTTTCGTCTCCCAGCTGCCTGAAAGCAGCTTCCCTTTCAAGGCATTGCTTAAACTGAACTAAAGAATTGGTGAAGAATAATTGATGCATGAGATCACCTTCATGGTAGAGGTTAGCATTTGAGCTTAGCTTTGAAAATGAACATTTCTATAAGCAGAGAAGCCCATAAATCACTAATAACCACTTTTAAAAGGCCTCTTCCTTCCTTGCTTCCAAACTGAGTTTCTGGCATGACTACACTTCCTTAGTTAAAGGTGTCTTTATCTGCTTACTCACCGAGGGGGGAGGTCAAAGATACATAGTTTGAAGATATTTTATATACTTCCTCCCACCCTATACACTATTGCTAAGAGCCTTAGCCAGTAGGAATGATGCATGGCATTTTTGTTTGAAAGGTGATGCCAGCAAGCCATTGAGATGATAATGATATTGTTAAGATGTGCATTCAATTAGATATTAGACCCCTGCTGTCCGCCTCAGCCTGCTACTTTGGAGCTCTTGCGGGATTCCCCCGAGAGTACCCAATGGTTGGGGAAGTTCGGTAGGAGGGATTTCCGGAGGAGGGATTGCTGGTTGGTGTGGTGTGTCCCAGAAGAAGGCCATGTGCGTGGTTTTCTCGGGAGTTTTAGAAATAAAGTTTGTTCCTGCTTGAGTGGTTCGTGATTTTGTGCCCAGCCAGACTGCGGCAAACTATAACCTTATCAAACTACTACATTTGTTCTGATCATATTGGTTTAGTATTTTATTGTTTTTTGTGATCTGTTATTTCTTGGCAAAAATAATAAGCCAGGCATGGTGGTGCCCCACTGTACACAGCTACTCTGGAGGCTGAGAAGGGAGAATCACTAGAACCCACAAGTTTACAACCTGGGCAACATAGCAAGACCCTCCATCCCAATAAATAAATAAATGATGATGATGATAATAATAATAATCTGATTTTAATGTATCTATCCCTAAGAAGCACTCTCAAGGAATGTTTCATTAAAATGATTAAATGGTGGCTAAATGATGACAAGAGTTGAGAATCAAAATAAAAGGTCTTGCACAGCAACCAGCCTGTGGAAATATAGTACTCAAAAAGGTGTTTTTCATGGATATGGCATTTGGGCACAATTGTCCTATTTGCTGCCAACTTTAGATATGTCACTTAAGTGTCAATGTTCTTTAGTTTCATGTCAGTAAATTGATATAGTAATGTTTTATAACCAGTGCTTAAAAGGATAACAAAGTTAAATGAAGTTGCAAACATCAAAGAAATTGACCAGTTAGAGGCCAGGAGGTGCCATGTTATGGGTTACGCCTTTCCTCACCACCCCTCCAACATTTTCTTTTTCTTTTTTAGTTGTATTTATTTATTTATTTATTTATTTATTTTTCTAGGCCTATCCTTGTTTGAACAACCAGAATAATTACACCTGTGCAGAGTTGTTCCTGTCTTCTTTTTGGTACTTTAGTGATGAATTAGTTCCAGTTAGCCATCCTCCTCTGCATCTTAACATCCTTTATACACTTTGTATCGATAGTTGTTTCTAGAAAGTTCTGTTGTCTCCTATTCACATATACACTGTTAATGTAAACTGGGTATGCCCTTTAAGGATGAGAACAAAATTTTGTTTTAATCTGTGTAGTCACCAGATCTTGTCTCATAATGTCCATCACATGGAAAGTGGTCAGTGAATCCTAAAGCCAAGCACTGATCCTGTATATGGAGGACTTAGAAATAAGGTTAAGGGAAATATGTTTGATTTTTTTTTTTTTTAGGAATTCCTGACTATTTTGAGCAGAGAAGTACAAATCACATTTTAATAAGGTAACTGTGACAGTCTTAAGCAGATCATGTTAGCAGGAATTTATTCTATTCCACCATAACATCTGAGACAAATTACTTTTGGGGGGGCTTTCTTTTCTGTCTACCCTGCATATCAACGACATTTTATCCAGTTACATGACTTTTAGTACCACCTACATCATTGGGAGCCAAAGACTCTCAAATTCCTACCTGCAGTTTTCACTTCTTGAGCTCAGGACTCTCAGCATCACTCAGATATTTCATCAGATGAATCTTTTTGATAGTTAATAGGCATTTCAAACTTATGCTCAGAACAGAATTTGTGAATTCCCTTCTCAAGCTTGTCCTATCCTATTGCCATATTCCCCAGATTTCCTTTATGCTTTAGATATGAGATGTCTGGAAAAGCTCACATGTGGGACAATGCAAGAAGGTTCAGAGGTAAAATGATTGGGCTATGAAAGCCTTAACCCCCAATCAGTACATTAATCCCCTGATGGGATTAACTAGGTGTAATTGACAGCAGGTAGGATATGGCTGGAGGCCATGGGGCCCTGGGAGCCTGCTTTTGAGGTATATTCTTTGTGTCTGGTGAGTAGAGTCTGCTTCCTGATATGAGGTCTTGACCTGCTTCCCTTTGCCACACTCTTCTGCTCTGATGTTTGGCCTGACCTGGAGCCTGGAGCCCTGAAGAATGAAGCCGCTGGACCAAGACCTCTAAAACAGTGAGCCTCCAAGTAAACTTTTTTCTCTTTTAATTGTTCTTGTTAGGTCTTTTGGCCACAGATGAAAAAAAAAAGCTGATTAAAACACCATTTTCATATTAGTAATCACTATTCAAATAATGATGTCAACACAAACCCAAAGAATCATTTTTTTCCTTTCCTCTCTTTTTTTTTTTTTTTTTCCCTCATCTGCCTCTCTCATACTGTGCAATGTCCTCTTAGGTCTTCTCATAAAATATATCCAGGGCTGGGGATGTGGCTCAAGTGGTAGCGCCCTCGCCTGGCATGCGTGCGGCCCGGGTTCGATCCTCAGCACCATATACCAACAAAGATGTTGTGTCCGCCGAGAACTAAAAAATAAATATTAAAAATTCTCTCTCTCTCTCTCTCTCTCTCTCTCTCTCTCTCTGTCTCTCTCCTTCCCCCCCCTCCCCTCTCTCCCCCCTCTCTCTCCACTCTCTCTTTAAAAAAAAATTAAAAAAATAAAATATATCCAAAATATATACAAAATATATCCCAAATCTGCCTTCTCTCCACCTCTACTACCATACTGAAATTCAAGTAACACAAACCCTTCAATGGCTTCCTCTGACATGTCAAATGCAAATCCTTGGGACCTACAAGCTCTTTCATGGTCTGGTATGTCCTAAAGTTTCATGAGGCTACATAGGCTATGCATTAAGTAATGTTTAGGGATCTTCCCTATCCCCCCATTCTTCACCATCTTTTGTCAACATTGTAGTGTTGTTCCTTCACATCTCTACTATGGACTGAATGTTTGTGGCCCCCACCGCCACAAAAAAATTTCTGTGTTGAAACCTTTTAATCCACCATATGCTGGTGTTTGAAGATGGTCCTTGGGGAGAAAAGAAGCCATCCTGGATAGGGAGGAATATCATGTCTGTCATAAGACAGGAGAGCTTGCTCCCTTCCTCTTTGTTGTCTGCAACATGATAGCATGGCTGAAAGACAACCATCTGCAAACCAGGAAAAGGTTCCGCACCAGAACTGGTCAATCCCAGCACTCTGATCTTGGACTTCCCAGCTTTCAGGACTGTGAGAAATAAATCACTATTGCTCAAGTTATCCAGTGTATGGTATTTCTGTTTTAGCAGCTTGAACTGAGACAATCTCTATGCTTATTCCTTTCCAGTTCTTGCAGATCTGATTCCCAATGATGCATTTAATTCAATCTTTACCTTTGTTCATTTAGTGTGCATTCCCAGAAATCTCATATTTTATTAGAAAGGATCAGGGGCTGTAAAGGGGGTGTGGCTAAATGGCAGAGCACACAAGAAAGAAGAAAGAAAATATTTAGCAGAAAGATGACCCTACTTTTCACTTAAACTGATATTCAATTATACAATTTATTGACAAGGACATAATTTCTCATCTTTTTATACTACATGCCCACCATTATTTTTTGCCTGATTGTACCATGAAGCCTGGAAAGATTATACCTGCACCCCTGTTGCTCCTCATCATGTCTGTAATTTCTTCCTGCACAGGTTCAAATCCTGTGTATTCTTTTCAGATTCTATCTCCTTTTCCCCTTCTCTGATATTTGGCCACCATGGATCATGCTATTCTGGAAACACTTTTCCCCCATGGCTTCTCACACAGACTGTAATTCTGCCTGCCCAGAGAAATTGCTTTGTTTTCTATCATTATCGTCTCTCTTCTTCATGCTCCTTTAAAGCTAACTCAAGCATACCATATGACTCCCCAGATACCAGACTTATTTCCTGCAATCCAGAATCATATATCCAATGTCTTGCTAGATGTTTCTACCCAGATGTCCCTCAAATATCTTCAAAACAATATGCCTCCATATCTATTAGGATGGCCACTTTAAAAGTAACAGAAAGTATCAAGTGTCAGAAAGAATGTGGAGAAATTGGAACCCTTGTGCATTGTCATTGAGAATATAAAATGTTGCAGCTACTGTGGAAAACAGAGCTAATGTTTTTTGAAATATTAACAATAGAATTATTGTATGATTCGGCATTTTTTCTTCTAGGTATATGCACAAAAGAATTGAAGACAGGATATAGAGATTGGTATACACATTCAGAGCGGTATTATTGACAATAACCTATAGGTGGAAGCAACTCATGTCCATTAACAGGTGAATGGATAGATACTATATATACATACCATTAAATATTAATCAATTTTTAAAAGGATATAAATATTGACACATGTTACAACATAGATGAACATAGGACATTATGCTAACTAGAATAAGACAACAAATCAAATACTGTATGATTCCACTTATGTGGAATACTAAAGTAGTCAACTAATGGAAACAAAGTAGAGTGGAGGTTGCCAGAAGCTTGGGAAAGAAATGAAGAACTGTCTAAATTGTATGGGATTTCAGTTTTGCAAAATAAAATGTTCTGGATATTTGTTATACAACAGTGTGAATGTACTTAATGCTCTTGAACTATACACTTTAAAATAGCTAATATGGTAAATTTTATGATATGCATATGTTCCCATAATTTAAAAAATGTTCCAACTGAATTCAGTATATTATTCCCCAATCTGCTGCTTTTCTGATTTTTCAAATATAATTCACTGTCATTTACCAGTGATCCACACACTGGGTGCTAACCTAACATTCTCCTTCTGCCTCCTTCTTTCTGCTAGATAACTCACCAAACCTTTTGGCACTATTTTTTAAAATATTTATTTTTTAGTTATAAGTAGACAGGATATCTTTTTTAATATATTTTTGGGGGGCTGGAGCTGGGGCTCGGCAGTAGAGTGCTCATCTAGCATGTGCGAGGTGCTGGGTTCGATCCTCAGCACCACATAAAAATAAATAAATAAAATAGAGATTGTGTTCAACTACAACTATATATATATATAAACTAAATATAAATATATATATATGTATATAGATTTTAGTGATGAACACAACATCCTTATTTATTTATTTTTATGTGATGCTGAGGATTGAACCCAGTGCCTCACACATGCTGGGCAAGCATTCTCCCTCTGAGCCACAACCCCAGCCCTGGCATTGTTTTTTAAACATCTCTTTATACACCACCCTCTATCATTCTCTTTTATTGTTATCCCTAAAACCCTTCGCTATAGTTGTTGTTGGTAACTAACCTATTTTCCTAAAATGTAGAGTTGAGCTGGGTGCAGTGGCAGAAGGGTGCAGTGGCAGGCTGAGGCAGGAGGATTGTGAATTCAAAGCCAGACTCAGCAAAAACGAGGCACTAAGCAACTAACTCAGTGAGACCCTGTCTCTAAATACAAAATAGTTCTGGGAAAGTGGCTGAGTGGTTGATTGTCCCTGAGTTCAATTCCTGGTACCAAAATAAATAAATAAGTAAATAAGATCCAGAGGTAAACAAGCAATTTCTACCCAAAGACCTCAACAGTTTCCAATTGGCTGCTACTATTTAGAATAGAAAATAAGATGCTTCATGATCTTGTCTGTTCCTTTTCTAGTTACGTGTTCATATTTTTCTTAGACCTTTTTTTATGCAGTGCACTCCAGCTAAAATAACCTCTTTGTAGTTCCAAATAACACATTTTGCAGTTTCATATCTCAACAACTTTTTTCATGTTGCACTTTCTGCCTGGGCTACCAGGAATACTCCTCCCTATCCTGTCCACCTGCTATACACCTGGTTTCTTTAAAGGAAACTAAAAACTCATGTTCTATATGAAACTTCTTCTGACCACTTCCCTTTTTCTTTCACTCAATCAGAATTTATTATTCCTTTCCCTAGTAACTCCTATGTATTTTTAAAAATCATTGCTTCTGTGATATTTTATTGCACTTGGTATGAGTTCTTTTATTTCAGTATAATTCTTTTTGAAGACAAGGATTAGCTTACTTCTCTTCATATCCTGAATACCCAACACAGGGTCTGGAACACTGACAAGTTCATTAAAAGTTTTCTGAATATTTATTATATGGATTTTTTAATTTTTAAATTTATTTATTCTAATTAATTATATATGACAGCAGAATGCAATTCAATTCATATTACACAAATAGAATGCAATTTTTCATGTCTCTGGTTGAACACAAAATATCGTCACACCATTCATGTTTTCATACATGTACTTATGATAATGATGTCTGGCTCATTCCATAGTCTTTCCTATACCCATACCCTATACCCCGCTTCCCCTCCCTCCCCTTTGCCCTATGTAAAGTAATTAATTGAGCGTTCAACAAACACTTATAGAACACATACTCTCTTCTAATTTGGGGGATTCCTTGGTGTCTAGTGCATAATCTAGTAGAATAGATGTTAAGGAAAATAGGTATGTGGAAACTTACCCAATGATGTTGCAAGTACTTAGCAGACTTAGAAGAGGACAGGGGGTGCTGGGGATGTGGCTCAAGAGGTAGGGAGCTCGCCTGGCATGCTTGCGGCCCAGGGTTCGATCCTCAGCACCACATACCAACAAAGATGTTGTGTTCACCGAGAACTAAAATATAAATATTAAAGAAATTCTCTCTCTTTCTCTCACTCTCTCTTTAAAAAAAAAAAAAAAGAAGAGGACAGGGTAGTAGAGGTAGTGAGTTAGGAAAACCCTCACATGGAATGTATAATTGGAATGGTTTTTTAGGGTAAGAGTTTATCAGGTGCAAATTCTTTGTGAGTCCTATGATTTATTAATCATTTCATCTTGGAGTTTGGCACAGTGATTTCACTTAAGTGTTTAATAAGTATTAGTTGAACAAACTGAGCCTTTGAAACTGTCCAGAGTCAATCGTTGATTTTGTTATGCAGGTACATAATGTTCCAGGCTGGGAGAAAGAGTGCAGAGAAATTGAGAAATCATGAAGGATTTGGTAACTTTGAAGGAGTGTGGATATATCCTATAGGCAACTAGACCAGGTGAAGCTTTGAAGCAGTAAAATGGAAGGACCATCTTAGTTTATTAGGAAGAAACCTGAATCCAAGGTGGAAGAGATGGAAAACTGGGAAATCATGGGACAATCATTGTGTTAGTCCAGGTGAGTGATATTGCTGAGTGATGTGACAGCAAGGATGGAGAGGTAGAACTAGTTTCTAGGAGTTTTGAAACACGTCAAAATTTAGTGATAATGAGATGCAGGTGAAAAGGTGGAGGGAAATCGGGTTTATTAAGAGGCTTGTTTGCAGGCTGGAGTTGTAGCTCAGTGACTCCCAAGGGTGAGGCACTGGGTTCTATCTTAGTACTACATATAAATAAAGGCATTGAGTCCACATACAACTAAAAAAAAGTAAAAAAAAACAAAACAACAAACCCACCACCAAAAAACAGGCTTGTGTGCACAACAACGCGTGTGATAGCAGCCTATCAACTACAAATTACTACATAGCAGTTGCTGTTTTTATATGGGGAAAGTGGCTGTAATTTCAGAGAGGTGTTCATATCTGAGAAAGATATTAAATTGCAGATCAGGTTTTATTATTCCTAAGACTTCTCAGGGAGCACGGAAAGGTAACTTGAGCAGACAGATGGGGACAAAGGTTGCGTAGTTCAGCTCTTTCCTAGACAGCCCCTTTTCTTCTCCGGAACTTTCGCTGAAGTCCAGGGCCACGGAGCCCCGCCCATTTCTTCCCAGTCCCGCCCACCCTTCCTCTAGCCTCCTAACTAGCCAATCAGTGCTCAGTGACGTCATCACCATGCGCGGTCACCAGGCGCGTCACAGACAGGACCACGTGTACTGTGTTGACTGTCAAAGTCTGAGGACACCCAATTTCCGGAAGCTGTGAGTTCTGCCAGAAGTTCCTGCACCCGAGTTTTCCCGAGCCTGCGAATCCCGGCCATGAGTGCCCCGGGCGTGCTGTCCTTCACCCAGCAAGGCTGGGAGCAGGTGCTGGCCAAAGTGAAACGGGCTGTGGTCTACCTGGACTCCGCCTGCGCCGAAAGCCTGCACTGGGGCTGCGGATCCACGCGGCTCCTAGAGGCTGTGGGTGGTCCCGAGTTTCACCTGAGGGAGTTCGAGTCTGATGCAGTTGGTGGAGGAGTCAAGCAGCCCAAGGCAGTGTTTGTGTTGAGCTGCCTGCTGAAAGGTCGGACTGTGGAGACCATAAGAGACATAATATGCCGCAGTCACTTCCAGTATTGTGTGGTGGTCACAGCAGTGAGCCACGCTGTCCACCTTACAGCTAACCATGTCCCAGCGGCTGCAGCTGCCGAGCTGGAGGGGCAGCATCCGGTGTTCGAGCAGCTGGAGGAGAAGCTGTGTGAATGGATGGGAAACATGAACTACACAGCCGAGGTGCTGCACGTCCCATTGTTGCTCGCCCCTGCTGCTCCGTACCTAGCCTTAACTCCGGCCTTTGCTTCCCTTTTCCCACTGCTACCCCAGGATGTACATCTCCTTAATAGTGCTAGACCGGACAAGAGGAGGCTGGGAAGCCTGGGTGAGGTGGATGCCTCTACCCTGACTCCAAAGCTGCTGCTGCAGATCAGGTGCCTGGTGTCGGGTCTCAGTTCTTTGTGTGAGCATTTAGGGGTACGTGAAGAGTGTTTTGCTGTGGGTTCCCTCAGTCGGATCATCGCTGCAGATCTGGCCACTTATGCTCCTGCCAAGAACAGAAGGAAGAATGCTACAGGCAGGGCATCTGTGATCTTTGTGGATAGAACTCTGGATCTCACAGGTAAGTGGCATTGCTATGGAGTTATTCATATTCACTCTCTATAGTGCAGACACTTTCATTGATTCAGCATGTTTTATTGGCCTCTCACTATATGTGAGATTGAGGAGACAAAGATGATCTAAATGACACAGTCCTTGATTGCTCAGAGTTTAGAGTTTAGTTTAGAAGGGAGATCAAGAAAAGAAAGTTAGCAATTATAATACAGTTTGTTGAGTGTGCATAATGGGTAAACATAGCTTCTATATTCATTGCCATATTAAAACAACTGCCTGTGCATGAGACTGGAGAATGGAATTATGCTTACACGGAGAACTGTCCACCTGGAAGCTTTCTAAAATTTCAAGATGCCAACATTTACAAAAATCTTTCATAAGAGGATTCTGATCTATTGGAGAGGTGTTAGATGACACAGGGGAAGGAAAACTATAAAGCAAAACATGAAATTATAATGGACAGTTGAAGTTTAGTTTCCTGTAAATGTTAAAAGATGAGACTACCCATAAATATTCCTAGTAAATTAGATGAAACAGAAGTACATAAATGTTTTCAGGTATTTATTAATTTGTTCTTAGGTTTTTTGTTTGTTTGTTTTTGGTACTGGGGATTGAACACAGGAGCGCTTAGCCATTGAGCCACATTCCTAGCCCTTTTTATTTTTTCTTATTTTGAGGCAGGGTCTCACTAAGTTTCTGAGGCTGGCTTTGAAATTGTGATCCTCTTGCCTCAGACTTCTGAGTAGCTGGAATTACAAGTGTATACCACCACTCCTGGATCTTTCTTTAGTTTACATTCTGTTAACAATTGGGTATGTAGTCTCAATCATAATAATGTATTAAATATTTATACACATAAGGGACAAATGTAACTTTGAAATTGGCTAAAGAAAAACTCTTTGTGATACTTGACGTGTGCATTTATTTTCAAAGGTTACATTTATTTTTCTGTAACTAGGTAGATACAATGCTACTAGTAGTAAATGCTAGTCATACAAGTTTAGGAAGAGTACTCAGGAAACTAACATTGGTAAGCATTCCCTTTAGTAGGCAATTAAAAAGGTGAAAGAAGTTATATAAACAATAATAAAGTATTTGAGTTTTTTACCTTAATCAGATGAATTTTTAGATCATAAAATGGGAAGCAATGGTAGTACTGAGGTGGAAATTTATTCGACTGGGAAAACCAGGTGTCCAATGTGAAACTGTAATTTAAATATAAGTAATAATTGTAACATAATTGGATGCTTAGAGGATTAAAACTATAATACTTGATGAGTATATGCTTGTTAAGATATTTAATGAATTATATAAATGTTTATGCATCTATTCCTGTATGCCAAAAATGTGACTTATTATTTCATAGTTAATCAGGAAGTTTGTATATTTTTTCATTTTCCTCTAAGACTTCAGTGCTCTGGCTGCTCGGCATCATAGCAATAACTTTTTTATGTCTTCGATATCTAATCTTTGTACATGCTTTTTTTTCCACATATAGAATAAATGAAGTAAGCATAGCTTCTTCCCTGTAAAAGTGGTAGCATAAAGCAGTCAAGGAAGACTTAGAAAATAAGGACCCATGGAAAAACAAAATTGGCACGCAATAGCAATCATTTCATACTTTCTCCAAGGGAAGTTTCTAGATCTCTTCCCCATCCCCAACTCACGCTCAACTTTCTTGCTTGTAGAGTCACTGAGAAAACAGAAGCAATTAGAAAACTTCCTTATTTTCTATCACCAAATACCACCTTTTCTTTTTTATTTATTTATCTTTTTTTTTTTTTTTTGTAACTGGGAGTTGAACCTAGGACTTTGTGAATGCAAGCAAATGCTTTGCCGCTGAGCTACATCCCAGGCCTCTACCAACTTTTCTATATCTCTACACGTGTATTTTTCTTTTCTTCCTTTATATTAAAAAGGCAAGTAGCCAAGTGCAGGGTGCACACCTGTAATCCCAGCTACTGAGGAAGCTAAGGCAGGAGGATGGCAAGTTTGAAACAAGCCTCAGTAGTTTAGTGAGAACTGTCTCAAAATATAAAACAAAAAAGGTTGGGGGGTATAGCTCAGTGGTAGAGCACCCCTGGGTTTAATCCCCCTGTACCATTAGAGAGAAAAAAAGGAATATACTGTCTCTGCTACAAACATCGACTTTTTCACCTATGCAGACCCTCTCTATTTTTACTTCTCATAAATTTACCTTTGTCAAATAAGTTTTTCCTCTTCTCTGAATTTTCACCATTACATCCAAACAGGAGAGAACATCTCCTCTCTTGACCCTTGATTGCTTCTCCAACTTCAATCCATTTGGGGATTTTTTTTTTTGGCTTCATTTTATAACAGACTTGAAAGAGTTTATATATTTGCTGTCTCCACAATCATTTGGTTCAATTGTCCCTCAACTCCTCTTAAATTAGGTTTTTATTTTCCAATACTTTCCAGACACTGTCTTTGTCAGGGCCCCCAATGATTTCTACATCACCAAATTTAGTGTTCAAATATCAGCATTCCTTTTTTAAACCTCAAAGAAGTATTAGAACAGTAAAATAAATAGCTTAAAATGTATAAAAATTCAAAAAATATACAGATAAGTAGTCCATGGAGCCAGTTTCTTATGTAATCTCATCAAAGCACAAATCTGACATTCCATTTGTTTGCTTGTAGTCCTTACATAGCCTCCTGTCACACCTACCTTTATTTTTTTTATTTTAGTTTTTAGTTGTAGTTGTAAAGGACAAAATACCTTTATTTATGTATTTATTTTTATGTGGTGCTGAGGGTCAAATCCAGGGCCTCACAAGTATTAGGCAAGCGCTCTACCACTGAGCCACAACCCCAGCCCCATCTGACGCCTACTTTTAAATTTAATGTCTTTACCATTGTTTTCAGGACCATGCATGTCATGCATTTTCTCTAATCTCCCCTCACACCTACACTCTGGGTATACACTGTCCACCTTGTCACTCCTCAGACATGCCAAGCATGTCCCAATCTCAGAGCTTTTTTTAAAAAAATTTGTTGTTGTTGTTGTAGATGGACAGAATGCCTTTATTTTATTTGTTTCTTTTTATGTGGTGCTGAGGATGGAACCCAGTGCCTTATGCATAGGCAAGCGCTCTGCCACTGAGCTGCAGCCCCATCCCCCAGGTTCAGGGCTTTTGAAGTTCCTCTGTATCTCTGCCTAGAATGTTCTTTCAGGCATCCACTTTATTTTGTATCTCACTTTCTTTGAGTCTCTGATCAAGTGCCTGTTCCTCATTCCTCAGAGACCATCTCTGACCATTTGTTTTGTCCTCTCTAATCCTTTCGCCCTGCTTTGTTTGTTATAGCTTTTCCAACTGCCTGGCACTGCCAAGTGATGATTGCCTGTCTCCTCCCACCTGAAGGCGAGCTTGTGCAGGAGGGGCTCTATTTAATTTATAGTTATTTGCCAGCACTCAGAAGAGAACTTTGAAAACAATAGAAATTCATCAAATATTTGTTGAATGAAAGTGGATTAATAGTTGCTGCCAACTAAACTTTTATACATGTTAGCACACATTCTATTTGCTTTTGAGATTTTTTAGTCATTCCCACAGATACAGTAGGTATGCACTAAGGTGTACAGATTCTTAATATTCTTTCATTTTGTAGTTTGGGCACACAATAAAACTGAAGAAAGTAAATTGTGATATTAATTAATCAAATCATGTGAGTATTTTATGGCTAAAAATCACTTTCACATTACTTTGTTTGATGTTCTCACAAGTTAGGTTAGTTAACAACAAAGAAATTAAGGCTCAAGATTTATTTCTTACTGGAAAAAAGTATGAACATTAAGTAGCTATACAGGTGTGAAAATACTGCATCAGTATTTCTTTTCTTTTTTTTTTAAAGAGAGACAATTTTTTTTAATATTTATTTTTCAGTTTTCGGCAGACACAGCATCTTTGTTTGTATGTGGTGCTGAGGATCGAACCCAGGCTGCACGCATGCCAGGCGAGCGTGCGACCACTTGAGCCATATCCCCAGCCCTGCTTCAGTATTTCTATAAACGTCTAAGTTCTGTTACTTTTGTTTTTAGAATTGTCAAGGGAGAGTTGTAAATGTTGTTATTGTGAAGTCCTCACTTTCTGTACATTGGTTAAGGATTCTTCTGTTAGTTGTCTGACTTCCAGAGTGTCTTTTAAATTAGGGAATTTACCTAGTTAGGCAGGTTGTTATGGGGGGAGATATTAGGTTCATGAAATCATGTGAAACTATTCACTATTGAAAGGGCATTGCTCCAAGGGACAAAATTGGAGGTTTTTGTTTTGTTTTGTTTTGTTTTTGGTGTGTGTGTGTGTAGATTCAAGGCAGCAACTGAAAAGAGAAAGAAAAAGCAAGTTCTTGCTAAGTTGCTTAGGACCTCTCTAAGTTGCTGAAGTTGGCTTTGAACTTTTGATCTTCCTGCCTCAGCTTCCTTAGCCACTGCAATTACAGTGCACATCACTGAGTCTGGCTGAAATTTCAATTTATACCACTTGATAGCAATTTCATATAGATACCAAAAGGAAATAAACATTAAGTCTCAGTGGTGAGCAAGACAGACAAGGTCCTTGCCCTCCTGAAGCAGTTGATAAATTCTCAGGACTTAAAACATATGGAATGTTTGTTAAAATTTCTGAGAAGTAAGTGACCACATATTTGTCTATCCCTTTGATTCTGTATTGCTTTGACCATGTTCAGGCTACCCAGGAGCTTAGATACCCAGGCTTCAGGCATATTTGCACAGAGGATTTACACTCTATTCTGTGGCCTGCTCTGGCTTCTGGATTGTCTCCAGATACAATTAAAAGGAAGAATTGGTTCATGCATTACTAGAATATTAGGGTCTGGCTCTTGAGATTATCTAGAATTCTAGGTTAATAGTCTTCAAATTCAAAATCAAAAGTTAGGCAGTGATGGTAATTTTGGGATTTAAATTTTTTCTTCTGAAGTCTAGCTTGATTTGAACTTTTAAATCAAAGTTATTTGATTAAAGATTAACTTTTTTTTTTTTGGTATCAGGGATTGAACTCAAGGCCACTTGACCACTGAGCCACTGTGTTTTTAGCCCTGTTTTGCATTTTATTGAGACAGGGTCTCACTGAGTTGCTTAGTGCCTCGCTGTTGCTGAGGCTGGCTTTGAACTTGCTATCCTTCTGTTTCAGCCTCCGGAGCCACTAGGATTACAGGCATGTGCCACTGCACCTGGCAAAAATTAAGTTTTGATTCACTAAGTGGCTGTTGGTTCTGGGGTATCATTGCTTTAAAGTATAGTTGTATATTTATTCATTGAAGTACTGAAATTTGGTACTATTGATACTTGCAAATATTTAATAGTATACTGTTTTTTTCCACACTCTGCATATATAATCATCTACTATTTTCACTATATTTCTTTGAGGTAAGTGTTATAGCCATCTCCATTTTACAAATGAGGAAACTGAAGAGGAGTTAAGTAACATGCACAAGATCACACAGCTAGGTACAGGCAGAATTTGAACCTTGACAGTTTGCTCCAGAGCCTGTACCCATGAGCTCTCTCATCTGTGTGGCTGTGGGGAGTTTCAGAACCCTTGTCCTGGATAGTAGAGAGAGTACAGATTTGGTGTCCAGAAGTTAGCAGCTTCAGATACTAAGCATAATTGTTGACTAAGTGCTGCTCATTAAAGCATCTATTTAAAAAGTAACTTTTTAAATAGAATTCCCCTCCCCCATCTACTTTTCCACAAATGTGAATTACCAACTAATATCTTCATTTTAGAGTTTAGATTGTACTGTTAAGCATAGGTCTGAGGCACAGTTGGAAGGTCACATAAAGCACTAACTAGTTTGCTGACAATAAATCCACATCAGTGTAACCTCATTTCCTATCTTAGTGACTTAACTTGCTGTATGGTCTTCACTGAGCCTTTGAAGAGTTTTCTCGTTTGTAATAAAGGAAAAATGTCAGTCTTTTGGAAGGACATGAAATCATTCATATACTCAACATGTGTTGAACATCATTGCTTGAGGAATGGAGGAATAGTGCTAAAACTATCAAAGTTCTTATATTTATGAAGGTTAGATTTTATTAGAGGAAGAATATGGTAAAGAAATTACTACATAATATTAGGTAGTAATAAGGGCTATGAAGAAAAATGAAGCTAGGTGTAAGTTTAAATGTATCTACTCATTGATACGTCTTTTTTTTTATTGGTTGTTCAAAACCTTACAAAGCTCTTGACATATCATATTTCAAACATTAGTTTCAAGTGAGTTATGAACTCCCATTTTTACCCCAAATACAGATTGCAGAATCACATCGGTTACACATTCACCTTTTTACATAATGCCATACTAGTAACTGTTGTATTCTGCTACCTTTCCTATCCTCTACTATCCCCCTCCCCCCATCTTCTCTTTCTATGCCATCTACTGTAATTCATTTCTCTCCTTGTTTTTTCTTCCAATTCCCCTCACAACCTCTTTTATGTAGTTTTTATAACAATGAGGGTCTCTTTCCATTTCCATGCAATTCCCCTTTTCTCTCTCTTTCCCTCCCATCTCGTATCTCTGTTTAATATCAATCTTTTCTTCCTGCTCTTCCTCCCTGCTCTATTCTTAGTTGCTCTCGTTATATCAAAGAAGACATTTGGTATTTGTTTTTTAGGGATTGGCTTGCTTCACTAAGCATAATCTGCTCTAGTGCCATCCATTTCCGTGCAAATTCCATGATTTTGTCATTTTTTAGGGCTGCGTAATACTCCATGGTGTATAACTGCCACATTTTTTAATCCATTCATCCATTGCATTGATACATCTTTCAAGAAATGGAGCTTAAATTGCCTTCTCCTGAGTGTGTGCTGGTATAGTGACCCACTTGCCCTCTCACATTAGCATTAGTAGAGATGCCAATGTACATATCCTAAGTCCAGATCATAAAAGGCATGTTCCCTCCTCCTTGCTTTGTTTTCTTGTATCACTTCTTCTGGGAGAAAGTAGCAGCCATGTCGTGAGGGCACTCAAGCAGCTCTGTGGAGAGGCCCATGCAGGGTTCTTTCCACCCGCTAGTTAGAAACTGAGGCTTCCTAGCAATAGTTACTTGAGTGAGTCATCTGGAAGTGGATCCTCTATCCCCAATCAAGCATTCAGATGACTACAGCCCCAGCTGACATATTGATAGCAATTTTATGACAGACTCTGAGTCAGAACCCAGTTAAGCTACTCTGAATTCCTGGGTACATAGAAACTGTGAAATAAGTAAATTTTGTTTTAAACTGCTAAGTTTTGGGGTAATCTGTTATAATAGCAAAATATATTATATATCATATAACTAATACACTGGGTAAGACATTAGAGATTGTTATGATGGAGTTTTCATTTTATATAACATTGCTAAGAACAGGGACTTTGGACTTTTTGGCATTTGAACAGGGACTGAAATAAGAGAGTAAGCAGGTCGGGAAGCTATCTATGGATAGAACATAAGACCCAGGGAATGGCAACTGTAAAGGGTCTGAAGTGGGCACATGTTTGACATGTTTGAGGAGCAGTGGGAGGTGTAGCTGAAGTATTGTGATCCAGGGGAACAGTGATAACAGGTGAGGTTGAGAGAGAGGCAAAGGGACTGCATTATAGGGCAAAATGAGGATTTAAACTACAAGCCAGAGTACATTGGGAAAACACTTGGAGGTTTTAGAGCTGTGATGTGGCATGATCAGATTTATGTTATACAGGATCATGTATGTAAGGAATGTGGGGATTCAGGTAGATCCTTGATATATGGTAGTAGATCTCACCACAAAGGACTAAGGGGAACAATCCCCTCAAAATGCTGTTTGTGATATGTAGAAATGGCTGCTGTTGCCTTTTTTTTCTTTTTTTTTTAATTGTTGGTCGTTCAAAACATTACATAGTTCTTAATACATGCTGTTGCCTTTTTATCTGTTGAGCTCCACTACAGTGTGATTGAGCTGTTATGAAGACTCACTAGTTCTTGCTTTATCCTTTGTAAGAAGAGGCAAGTGAAGATGCTATATACCTTATAATGACACTAATGTTTGTAATCACATTATGATTCACAGGAGTGGTATTTTTCTGAGACTGTTAACTAAAAAGTTGAGCCTGAAGCAGTAGCTTATTAATGTACAATCTCAAATCCTGGAGTTCAAAGATACCTAGGTGTCAGTTGGACCAATTCTGAGTTTTTAGATTGGTAAAAGAGAACCCCCCCCCCCAAAAAAAAAAACTAGTAGAAGAAGGAACCACTTGAGCACATGTCTCTGTTTTTTTTTGAATTTACACCTCTTTGAAAAAGATGGCATTAGGGTCTGGGGACATAGCTCAGTTGGTAGAGTGCTTGCTTCATATGCACAAGGCCCTGGGTTTAATCCCCAGCACTGCAAAAAAAAGAAAAGATGGCATTGAGAATTGAACCATTCTTTGCTCAGATTAGGGACCACATTGCTATTGACCATATTCAAAGTTGGACAAGGAAGAAATAACTGGGTTCTGGTGACTTCCACTCCAGAGTAGCTCAACCAATATTTTAAATTTTTTCTAATAAAGGAAAAATTAAGCTCCCTGAAGATGTAAGTGTTATAAAACTCTTGGCTTTTTATTCATTTTATAAAAGGAGATTCTGAAAACATTGATAGGCCCAAATACTTAGTTTACATTTAAGTGAAAATGGCACTAAATGAATTTTAAAGATGAATGTTGAGCCCTCTAAAGCTGGACATCTGAGAAACCATATTCATAAAAAAGCAGTGGAGTTATCATAGTCAGTTCAGATCAGCATTTTGTTATTCCTCTGATGTGATACTTTGAACAGTTTTTATAGAACATAAATTTTCAAATTGTGCTCTTTGTAGCAAATATTGGAGAGAGTTGAAGTTTTGGTAGAACCCTAATCTTAGATCTAAATATAACCCTGGTTAAGATTTAAGATTTTGGGATATTTATGTGTGTGTGTGTGTGTATGAGTATACACAGTACATTTTTTATTCTTATTACAACCAGGATATATATTCACCATAGGAAGTTTAGAAATTCTGCATAAATACAATGGAATTAAAATCTTAATTTGAGAACTGCTTCAATAAATATATTGCAAGTTGAGAAAGCTTTTTCTCAGCTGGGCATGATGGCACAAACCTTAACAAGTCTCTGGAAGTTGAGGCAGGAGTATTGCAAGTTCAAAGTCAGCCTCAGCAACTTAGCGAGGTCCTAAGCAACTTATTAAAACCCTATCTCAAAATGAAAAATAAAGAGGGCTGGGGATATGTATCAATGATTAAGCACCCCTGTGTTCAATCCCTGATACAAACAAACAAACAAATAAAAACAAACAAACAAGCCAAAACAAAAAACAAACCTTTTTCTCTACTTGTGATCATTTAGGAAGTGATGTTTTGGTTTTGTAAAGTTAATAGCCGTTAAACCTTAAGAAAAATACAAGCATTTTATATCTGGGCTTGTCATATTCAGAAAATTTTGAGAATGTCAGCAGTTTCAGTTTGTAGAGGGTTAATGAACTGAGAATTGCTGATGATCCCCAAGTTTGGATAGGAAGGAGGACTGAGTGATACCAGATTGTGCGGCTAAATAAGCTGGAAAGCAAGAGCACATACAGAACATTTATTTATACCATATTTTTATGAATGACAGAGGAAAAATTAAGTATAGCTTGGGAGAAGAGATCAGAATTTGGGCATCAGTATCAAAGAAAAGTTATGATGATAATTGGAGATTAATTATTAAAGTTTTTTAGTAAGTGAAGATGAAACTAGTGGAGACAAAAAGACGTTTATGATGTTATGAACAAGTCTTGTATCTCCGATTTGGTCTTAAAGACATAATTCACTTAGACACTTTGACCTCTCATAAATAAGATAACCATATTCCTTCTGCCCTGAATAAGTAAATATTCTGCTGGTAGTACAAGCAATTATTCTTTAACATAAAGAGTTACCTTAGAAGCACTCACACTGGCTCTATCTTAAATCACTTTTGTGAGGCCATTTTTTTTTTAATGAAGAACATGGATTTTGGAATTATCTGACTCCTGGGTTTGAATCATTTCTTTTTAATTAACAAGTTAATTATTTACTTAATCTTTAGAAAGTGATTTAATCTTATATTATGTAACTGAACATGACAATACCTACATATTAGAGGAGTTGTAAGAATTAAGTTGATAGTAAATGTACTATATGGAACTTAGCATCTGGTATATCATAAGCCCTCAATAACTATTAGCTGTTTTCATGAAGATGAGGATGGTGATGATACTTTGGGTTCCTGGTTTGGGCTTTCCTATCTAAGTTCTTCTGTCCCATTAATATGACCTGACAGAAAATAACATTAGGAAGCAAAATATTGGTTGATTTGAAATGGATGGCAGATATCACCCATTGATAGAATAATGTCTTTCAAATGATGATGACTTTTGGAAAGATGATTTGTTTATTGTTGAGTTTTAATTTGAGTTCATTCATACATTCATTAATAGAACTAACACATGAAAAGTTCTTTGAGTACCTAGTATGCAAAAAACATTCAACAAATGTTGTGTCATTACTAGCTGTTACCATTTGTTCATTTATTCTTTCCTTTATCCAACAAATATTTAGTAAGAGACAACTAGCTGCCAATTTCCATGCTAGACATGGTGGGCTGTAGGTGAACTATATAAACAGGCCTTTTCCATTTTGAAGATGAGGTCATAGTGGAGGTTTCTAAGTCCTGGATTTTAGTGTCTTTGTCAATAAAAATCAAATACTGCTTTAAATTTTCAGGTTAATATCATCCTATGATACTTAGTTAACTGATTGACTATATGCTGAAAATTTGTTCAGCAAATACTTATGAATACCTGCTATATGTAGCACTGTGCTGGTGCTAGGGATATAGCAGTAACCAGAGAAGATAAGATGCCTGTCCTCATAGAGCATTAAGTCAATCCATGAGGCACACATCGATGAGGTGATTAATATGATCAGTATTACAAAGGCCAAAATACTAGGTTTATGTACTTGCTTTGTGTAGCAGAAACTAAAAATGACTATTATTTTTTATAGAAGTGATATTATAAAGGATTTATCCAGTTAACTTTTTCCTCCTGGTTTGTGAGTTTACATTTTCTTTCTGCTGAAATAGGAGCTGTTGGACATCATGGAGATAACTTAGTAGAGAAGATCATTTCGGTGCTTCCACAACTTCCAGGCCACACGAATGATGTGATGGTTAATATGGTAGAGCTCACTGCACTCCAGCAGGAAGAGGAGAATCAGAATGTGGTTGCACCAGGCTGTCTTGCACAATCCCAGTAAGTTGTTTAGTTTTGTTCTCTTGTTCTCTCTTTTCCCTTTCTTCTTATTCTTCACTGAGTATCCATGTTCAAAGAAACACTGATGAGTTGGTATAGTTGAAAAATTCATAATGGATAACCTTAGAAAGAATCATTTTTAAATTTAAAATAATTATATCCATTAAACATAACAATAAGCCACAGAGTATGGCATTTTACAGAAGTGTTACTTGGAGATTATATAAGCTTGTTTCCACTGTCAATTGAATCAGTTGATGAATCTCAATTTTACAGATAGTTTCATATGGAATTGTGACTAGGCCTCCTCATTTTTTTTTCCCATTTGACTAAAAAGTGACACATACAGCTATGAACCAATGCCATCTTTTAATAAGTAAATGATAAGCTCTTGGGCATCAATGGGAAAAGTTTTTATTTGTAAGTATGTTATTTTTACATGCTTAAAGCAACGAAAGATGGACTAGGTATGTAGTTCAGTTAGTAGAATGATTGCCTCGCATACATAAGGCCCTGGGTTCAATCCCTAGAAACACACACACACACACACACACACATAACCAAAAAAAAAAAAAGAAAGAAAAAACATGGAATACTTGAAACCATATAATATTTCAGAATTATTTAAAACAATTATTATTGTTTTAAAAATTGTACTAAAAGGGAAAAAGATGTCTAAAACTGTTTCTCTTATTTCTGTTTTTAAATAAGAATCTTTTGGCATTATAGTTTTAAATTTTAACAGTAATATATACATTTGGAATTTCCTAACGTATACATAATTTATTTGGAACTCTTAAAATTTTAACTTTTTTGTGGATAGTTAATAACATTTAACAGATGCCCAGAGCGTGCATATGGATTAGCATGGGAAGAAAATGAAAAATTCTAGACTTGTCTTGTATGTGTGTGTGTGTGTGTGTGTGTGTGTGGTGGGGAGGTACTGGGGACTGAACCCCCAGGGCTTTGCCTGTGCCAAGCTTGTGCACTATCATTGAGCTACACCCCTAGCTTTTTAAAAAAAATTATTTTGAGGTAGAATCTCAGTAAATAGTTCAGACTTCCTCAAACATGTAATCCTCCTGCTTCAGCCTTCAAAGTAGCTAGAATTACAAATGTGTCTGCACCCTGGCTGTCTTCTTTTTAATGCTTGAACATGTAATAAAATCATAGACCAAGGGTCTGCAGCTATATAAACCTAGAAATAACTGTGGTGTATATACTTATCACTATTAGAGGGCTTTTCAGAAGTTAATTATTAAGGATTTAACTGTGAGTCTTATTTTAGGCTAAGTAATATGAAGGACATAAAAGTATATAAAATATCATTCTAGCCTTTAAGGAACCTCTTTTCTTGTTTGTAACAATGATTTATCCCAGGTATAATAAGAACAAGAAAACTCAAAATGATATGAAATCAAGACTAATGTGTCTGTGCTACAAATTATAATTCCTATAAGTGAAATATCAGGATAATGTTGTCTTTGTAGGGACAGTCTGGGCCTTGTGGAAGGGGTAATGCTTGAATTGATTACGTCTTGAGAGATATAGAAAAAAGGAGGGGACTAGCATGAACACAGGTATAGAAACATAGGGTCTGTAGTGACGGGGTGTAGAGAAGAGAGACAACCTTAGTGGACCACTGCTGCCATCAACTCTGTGAACATTTTTCAGGACATATTACATGCCAGGCATAGATACTCCCAGGCATTTATATTTGGGGAGTCATTTTCAGTTTCACAGAAACCCAAATTGGTGGGTATTATCATTCCATTACAATTTTATAGGTAGAGAAACCGAGGCAAAGAAACATTAAGTAACATATTAAGTGTATAGAGGTAGAGCTGGAAATGAGCCCACCACTTCCAACTGTAGAACAAGAGCAAGCAAGCTCCCCAGAGAAGTTTGCAAAAGAGTGGTGTTGAATCCATCAATTTTAGTGAGCAGGAAAAGACACAAATTCTTAGAAGTATAAGACAAATGTTAGAATAAAGGTGGCTTCGAGATCTATAACTTATGTTTTCATATGGCCAATTTATTTAATCTTGATTCTCAAGCATTCATTCTATCTTAAGCTTAGTTCAAGTGTCAGCCAGATCAGTCTTTTTTTTTTTTTAGAGATAGATTTTTTTTTTTAAAGAGAGAGTGAGAGAGGAGAGAGAGAGGAGAGAGAGAGAGAATTTTTAATATTTATTTATTTTTTTTAGTTCTCTGCGGACACAACATCTTTGTTGGTATGTGGTGCTGAGGATCGAACCCGGGTCGCACGCATGCCAGGCGAGCGTGCTACCGCTTGAGCCACATCCCCAGCCCCAAATGCAATCCATTTCGAGAGATTTTTTTAATATTTATTTTTTAGTTTTCGGAGGACACAACATCTTTATTTGTATGTGGTGCTGAGAGTCGAACCCAGTGCCGTGCGCACGTCAGGCGAGCATGCTACCGCTTGAGCCACATCCCCAGCCCGCCAGGTCAGTCTTGAAGTCCCATATCACTTGCCAGTGATTAATGGAGAAATGAGCAGATGATAAGAGGGAGTCTTCTTAGGACTTCTTGCTCAGATTTCTTTGCTTCTTTTTCCCCATTTTTTATTGGTACTTTTAATTGTATATAATGATGTGATTTGTTATTATATATTTATAAATGTACACAATATAACAATATAATTTGGCCAATATCATTCCTCAGTAGAAATACTGAGCAGGAATATATGAAGGATATAAAAGTATATAAAATATCATTCTAGCCTTTAAGGAACCCTTTTCTTGCTTGTAACAATGATTTATCTCAGCTAGAATTACAAATGTGTACCACTGCACCTTGGTACACATCTTTTCTTCCCCTCCTCCATGCCCCTGGTCCCTTTCCTTTACTCTACTTGTTTCCCTTTGATTTTCATGGGTCCCCTTCTACCTTTCTTTCCTTTTTCCTCTCTAGCTTCTGCATATCAAAGAAAACATGTCCCTTGACCTTCTAGGTTTGATTTATTTTGCTTATCATAAAGATCTCTAGTTTCATCCATTTTGCTGCAAATGACATTTCATTTT
This sequence comes from Ictidomys tridecemlineatus, assembly GCF_052094955.1. Classification (NCBI taxonomy): domain Eukaryota; kingdom Metazoa; phylum Chordata; class Mammalia; order Rodentia; family Sciuridae; genus Ictidomys; species Ictidomys tridecemlineatus. The sequence goes on along the minus strand of NC_135485.1, from coordinate 38,789,554 downwards.
TATTTATGGATGAATAAAACTCCATTGCATATACATACATTTTCCATTCATTTGCTGATGAATACCTAGACTTGTTCCATAGTTTGATTATTGTGAATTATGATGCTATAAGCAAGGGTCTGCATATATCACTGTAGCATATTGACTTTAATTCTTTAGGATAAATGCTGAGGAGTGAGTGTATCTGGGTCATAGGTAGTTCCATGCCTATCTTTTGAGGAACTCCATGCTGATTTCAACAGTGATTGCACTAATTTCCAATCCCCCCCCCAAAAAAAAACCAATAAAAATGTGAAGAGAGAGCCTACATAATGGGAGAAAATCTTTGCTAGGAGCTCTTCTGATAGAGGATTAATATCCAAAACTATATAAAGAACCCCAAAAACTTAAGGCCAAAAAAAAAAAAAACAACAGTTAATAAATAAGCAAGTGAACTAAATAGACACTTCTCAAAAGAACAAATACAAATAGCCAACAAATATATGAAAAAATGTTCAACATCATTAGCAATTAGGGCAATGTTAATCAAAACTACACTGAAATTTCATCTCACTCTAGTCAGAATGGCGATCATCAAGAATACAAAACAAAGCCGGGCACGATGTCGCATGCCTGCAATTCTAGAGGCTTGAGAGACTGAGGTAGGAGGATAGAAAGTTCAAAGCCAGCCTCAGGAATTTAGTGAGTCCTTGAGCAACTCAGCGAGACCCTGTCTCTAAATAGAACAAAAAATGGTTGGGGATGTGGCTAAGTGATCAAGCCACCTCTGGGTTCAAACTCTAGAATAATAATAATAATAATAATAAAAATGCTGAAGAAGGTATGGAGAAAAAGGAACACTTTTTACACTGTTGGTGGAAATGTAAATTAGTTTCTTTGCTTTTTAAAAATGATTTAAGAGACATACAGAACCTTCTATTGCTCCCATTGCTCCCCCAACTCCCAAGGGTTCTCATGTAAATCTCAAAATTGCTGCAGCCATCTTGCTGATGCCCAGAGGTTGATGCTAACCCATGGAAGGTACCGTGACAAAGATTGCTGCAAAGAGCACTATGGTTTTCCCCCTATATTCTCTGGAGCTCATATTGTGTGGGTGAATACATTTCCTTATTGTTTAAACCAAACCAAATTGCTTTTTTCTATTATTTGTAATCCTGGCACATTTTTTATACCTTGTTATTTCATCTATAAAACAAAGACATTGCTTTAACTGACTTCTAAGCCTCTTATTGCCCTTAAAATAATCCATCCTAACTCAATCCTTGCTGTGACTCAGTTCCACCTCTCAACACTTAGACTATGTTCATTTATGTGTTTTTTCTTATAATTCTTTTTCTCCATTGGTGTTCTTCTCAATAGATTAGGAACAAATGTAATCCTAGACAATGGGCTTTGAGTACCATCCAAAGATGAGAGTATGTTCACATATCTCAAAGATGAGTTCTAGAGGGATCTGAATGAAGAAGAAAATGAGAACAATTCTGGTGAAATAGTGAAACTAGAATGAGGTTGTACATGAAAAAGAGATAGGTGGTAAGAAAATTATAAGCAAAAATAGTGTTATGGTTTGGATATGAGCTGTCCCCTAAAAGCTCACATATGAGACAATGCAAGAAGGTTCAGATGAGAAATGATTGAAAGAGTTGTAAGAGTCTTAACCCAATCAATGGATTAATCCCCTGGTAGGGATTAACTGAGTGGTAACTAAAGTGGTAAGGTATGACTAGAGGAGGTGAGAATTAGGGTGTGGCTTTGGTGTGTGTGTGTGTGTGTGTGTGTGTGTGTGTGTGTGTGTGTGTGTGTGTGTTTTATTTTGAGAAAAATGAAAAAGACAATATATTGCTTTGCTAGCAAAGGAGAAATACAGGGGACTCCTGCCCCAAAGTCTGTGATTCTACCTATCAGCAGGAACAGGGGGGTTTTAACGAGGTGATTCAGAGAAAATGAGATTGGAGAGATCAGGAGGGAGAAGATCAGGGAAAAGAAGATCAAGGAGGAGAAGATTAGGAAGGAGAAGGTTAGGAAAAAGAAGATCAGGGAAGAGAAGGTCAGGGAGAAAAAGGTTGGGAAAAAGAAAACAAAAACATGTAAGTTTCAAAGGCACAAGGGATATAGTCAAAGCATCAACTGAACCCCTGTTACAATTCCCCATTGTCAATTTCTAGCTTCCATGTCTGTGGAAAATGGGTGATGACATCTCTAAGCTATTTCCCCTTTGAGGGGGTGAAGTTGGGGGAAGTAACCCAAAGTCCTTGTTTTCTGTCAGCTGGGGTGTGGACAGTTAAGAGCATCTAGCGTCAGAGCAGTCCAGAGGTCCACATGGCAGATGGCAGGTGACTGGACAAGGCATACTTAAGGCAGGGATCATGCTAAGACAACAATAAAGAGCAAAGCATTACATTTTTGTAATTAATTAGAACAAAAACTATTGATATTTCAGCCAGGGTCTCTGAAAACCATGAGGACAGTGACTCATAGTATTAATGAGTGAAAAACAGATCAAGTTCACAATGTAGGAGGTTAGGAAGATTTGTAGCTCAATGAAATCAGACTCAAATTAACTCAGGATAAATTAGGAACTCTTGTGATCAATACTATTATTCATTCTCACACCAGAACCCTTTCTTTATAGACTCTAGCTTTACTTACTTTTTGGTAGAACTGACACAAGTGTGCATCTTAAGTTACATTTAAACAACCATTATTTTTCCTTTTAAATGGTCCATGTAGGACTGTGTTTTTAGGTTATACTCTCCTGCCAGGTGTTTAAGACCAAGTTGGTCAAAATGACTTTGTTCCTAAGAGTCAGCTGAGATTCCTCAGAGATCACTCTTTGGGACATGTGTGAAGCTTCTTGGCTCTTTTAGCTTTTCTCTACCCATGGTGCCACTTGCCAGGATGGGTTGGGGTCTTGCTGACCACATGTGGCTTCTCTTGGAAGCATCAGGGACATTTATGTCTTTAAAGACCCTCCATTTTGCAGAATGTGCACTGATTGGCTTCCTATTCTCTAGGGTCCTCTCCATTTCCCTGATCAGCAGATCTGGTGGCTCACCAGAGTTGTAGGCCAGAGAGGGGTCGCATTGTTCTCTGAGTCCTGGCTGACTGTAGAGGGCAAGTGACAAAATGATTTTTCCTTGGCCTTTTTACTTTCTTGACTTTGGTCTCCAAGGTTTTGGTTTTAAACACCCAGCAAAACAGTTTCACCAGACTTAAAATGGGAGTAACAGGTTATAACTTCAATATCTATAGTTTTACAGTCACCCCTTTCATTTAATTGGGTATTAGTACTGGAAATCAGCATTATATAATATTTTTCCTGTAGGTGATGGCTTTATTATCTCAAATTAGCCCAAGGGTTTTTTTGTTTGTTTGTTTGTTTGTTTTTTTAGAAGCAGTACTTCTACACAACATTAATAGGCAACAGTTAATAACATTAACAAGGAATATAAAAAATGAAATTACAGAGCAATAACATATTTAATTTGTGTAATAGCTATGAACAAAGAAAAATCTTGAACCTTTACTTAGTTATACCTATTTCCCCTGTTTGAGGTGACCATAGTAATCTTTATAACAAAAATCAATCTTTTGAACACAACTTTAAATGAACTGAAGTCTAGCCTATTTTTGAGCCATTTTAAACAGGGAGTAAGGTGGGAGGCAGAGCCTTATCTTAGGTAAGGCAGGGCTTTTAACAATTAACACAATACAACATTACACCTGAAACTTGAATCAAAGACAGACTAAGAGAGATTTTAAATTCCTTTTTGTGGAAAAAGTGGTGGTGTATATATTTGTAACGGGCAAGTCTCTCTCTGCTTTCTAATCACAATGTGAGCTGCTTCCCTCTCCCACACTCTTTTGCCATGATGTCCTTTCTTACCTTGAGCCCCGAGGAATGGAGTCAGCATCTTATGGACTGATTCCTCTGAAATTGTGAGCCACTAAATAAACCTTTCTTCCTGTATAAGTGTTCTGGTCAGGTCTTTTAGTCACAGCAGTGAAAAAGCTGACTAAAACAAATGGCATAAAACAGTTAACTGGGAGAAAGTGGTAGTTTTTCAGTCTTTCTTGGAAGACTTAATTTCATCAATTAATTTCTCTGCAAAGAAGGAATGAAACAAATCACTTTTCCTAGAATATACTGTATGTCCATCAAAGTATCAGTAACCACTACCACCTCTGACAACTCTCCAGAAACTTCTCAATGACACCAGAGTGAGAATAAAAACATTTAGTACTAAAATGCAAAACAGATGGGCATTTTGGCAACAAATGTGCATGCAGTGGAATAATCTTTAAAAAGCAACTTTCTAACTATGATATAAGCCTTCAGAATAAAAATTTATTGCTAATATAATTTTCATAATAGGCTGTTTGTAATTATTGCAGTTGAAGTTACTGCCAATGCAAATGTGAAGTCGAGAACTTAAATGCATTACAACATGGTTTTCCAGTACGTGTCTATTATTCCCTGGATTATATGGAATATTTTTGGCAAGAGAGAGGCAGAGTATTTCTATTCTTATGTTTTCCTCCTGTTGAAGTAGGTTTTTATTTTCTGTCCCCAGCTCAATTCTTCTAACCCATTAGTCTTTTTCAACTCCTTAAGCAACCTTTGTCCAATTCCCTTCCTGTATTGACAATATCTGTGCTTGGTGCCCCAGCTCTGGCCTATCCACTCACCCATGGTTATGCTGGTTCTGCTGAATCCAGTGTCCCCTTCTCTTATTGCTTCTCAATGCCTCCCACTGAAAGCCAAAGGCCTTACTATGGCCTAAAGTCTGTGTGCTATCTGACTTTCTTTTCCTCTCTGAACTTATTCTTTCCTCCTTACTTACTCTTCCAGCCACATAAGCAAGCTTCCTTGCTATTCCTCCAATGAAACGTGTAGGGTTCTGCCTCAGAGCTTTGACTCTTGATGTTCCCCACATGTAGATCCTTTTTCCCACAGGTACCCACTTGCCTCATATTTCTTTTCTTCCTTTTTAGTGAGTCTTTTCGTGACCATCTTAGCACTTCAATTTCCTCTATTTCATTTTTTTTCTTCCTGCACTTATTACTGTTGAATATAGTTATTTATGTTGTTTTTTCCACTAGAGAGTTTCACGATAACAGGGATATTTGTCTCTTTTATTCACTGCTATGTCCCCTTGCCTAGATACTACCAGCACTCCAGAGATACCTGTTGAAAGGAATGAATGGTGATGGGTATTGTCAGGGCAGGACACATGAGGGGAGTGTATTACTCGACTAAGAGAGAGCCAAAATAGAGAATGGACTTTCTAGACTCTAATTTTTGAATCTTTAAACAGTCATTAGTTTAGCAAAATATTTGTAAAATATTCAAATTTACTTATGATACTTTAAATATATGTGAAGAATGTACAAGGTACTGATGACATTATGTTTCTCCATAGAGGATTGTTAGGTGACTGAAAAGTTAGTGAAGTGAAGATGGAGGAAAGAAGAGGGTACTTACTATATTTATTAGTTTGTGTGTTCTGAGTATTCAGTCATATGAATATATATCTTATTAAAAATAGATAGAAGTAATATTTCAATAAAAACATTACTTCTTCTTAAGGTCAAGTTCTCTGCTCCTAGGAAAGAAAGTTAACCTCTTTTACTTTTCAACCTCTAGAAAGCTTCTCTTGCCTATGTGTCCTCCTTCCCCTGTGAACTATTATTTCTTTTAAAAGGTTTATTAAAATGCTACATTGTAATTGTTATATCTTTCTTTTCTATTAAATTGTAACTTCCTTGAAAGTAGTAATTGTATCCTGGCACTCAAAGAGGTGCTAGTGAATTGAATAAAACAACCAATAAATGGTCAAATAAATATTTTTGAATAAATTTTAACATTAGATTTGAGGCCAAATATAAAAATAATGCCATAAATCCTTGAAAAGCTTTATATGCCTCATTTCAGTATTTAAGTCATTGAAGAGCATTTTTGATTGGCATTTATATATATAGCCATGGGTTGCTTAAGATTGAGATTTACTCTGAGAAATTTGTCCTTATGTGATTTCATTGTTTTGAGACTATCACAGCTTGTACTTCCACAAACCTAGATAGCTAAGGTCAATCACTCTACATGTCCTCTTGATGAAATGAAGAGGTATGGATATGGGATGTATAAGTTAAATAGTATGTAAATGCATACTAATTTTTAACAATAAACTTAAAAGAAGAAATACACTTTAACATTAAAAGTAAAGAATAATAAATGCATAAACCAGTAACACTGTTTAGTTGTTTATCAAGTACTATACATAATTGCTTTCTTATACTTCATACAGCAGGCAGTGCAGTAATGCAGCATCACCACCAACACACCTTGAGCTGCAGAGTCACTAGACATACAGGAACTGTTCAGCTCCATCAAATTTTATGGGACTGCCATCATCTTTGTGTTCCATTGTTGATTGAAACGTTATTATATGGTGTGTGTCTGTGAGTGTGTCCATGAGCACCTCTTATTTCTTTCATTAAGTTTCTGCAGGACAGGCTTTTTTGTACGTACTCTTTACCAAATGCGCTGCATTGTCTAAGTCAGAAGAAAGTAAGTAAAATTCAGTAACTGAATTTTGTCAGGCATTGTGTTAGATACTTTAGTTATTGTTTCACTTAATTCAACAGCAACTATAGAAGGTAGATATTATTATTATTATTTTGTTGTTGTTTTTATAGAAGTTGAGAGAAGATTCTTAAGCAACTTGATCTAAGTCAAATTTTCCCTAAGTGAGGGCTGTGGTTGTGGCTCAGTGGTAGAGTGCTGGCCTAGCACGTGTAAGGTCCTAGATTCGATCCTCAGCACCACATAAAAATAAATAAATAAAATAAAGGTATTGTGTCCAACTACAACTAAAAAATAAATATTAAAAAATTTTTTTCCGTGACTGGATCAGATCTTGAAATTTTTTTCTCTTTTAATTCCAAGGCACATGCCTTTTCTACCATATCATACCAACTTCCTGACACATGATTAGTTGAATGTACATATAAGAAAACAAATGAATTCAGAAATTATGAATATCTGGTTTATAAAAAGGTTTTTTTTTTTAAAAAAAATTTGTGTTGTGTTGTTTTTGTTTTTTGGTAGCTAACCTAGGGTCTAACTTAGGACCTTGGACATGCTAGGCAAGTGCTCTACCACTGAGCTATTCCCCCAGGCCAAGAATAATATTTTAAGTCCATTTTTCATGTTAGTTTTTAGTTTGGTGATAGGATTCTGTTTTTAGACTATAAAGCAATTTAATATACAGGGCAGATCAAATGCAAACCCAACAGCTTGAGCCTTAACAATTATGAGCCAATTTAACTTCAACATTGTTAAGCAACCTGGGAATGGAGTGTATTTACATCATTAACTGGGCCATTAAACTAAGAAAATGTTGAATCATTTCCAAATAGTGATAAACCAGCCTTCCATCACTGGAATAAACTCCATTTTGTCATGATATATAATTATTTTTACATATTGCTGCATTCTATTTGCTAATATTTGGCTAAAGATTTTTGCATCTATATCCATAAGGAACATTATTCTGTAGTTTTATTTGTATTATTATTATTTTTTTATATTCTAATTTGTTAATATGACAACAGGATGTAATTAAATTCATATTATACATATAGAGCACAATTTTTCATGTGTCTGGTTGTACACAAAGTAGAGTCATACCATTTGTATCTTCATATATGTACTTAGGGTAATGATGTCCATCTCATTCTACCATCTTTCATACCCGCATGCCTCCTCCCTTTCCCTCCCTCCCCTTTGCCCTATCTAAAATTTGTCTATTCCTCCCATGTTGTCCCCAGCATTCCCATTATATATATCAGTCTCTGTATCAGAAAAAACATTTGGCATTTTGTTTTTTGGGATTTGGCTAACTTCACTTAGCATAATATTCTCCAACTCTGTCCATTTATCTGAAAATGCCATGATTTTATTCTATTTTAATACTGAGTAATATTCCATTGTGTATATATACCACATTTTTATTATCCATTCTTCTACTGAAAGTCATCTAGGTTGGTTCCACAGTTTAGCCATTGTGAATTGTGCTGCTATAAACATTGATATGGCTGTGTCCTTATAGTATGCTGTTTTTAAGTCCTTGGGGTATAGACTGAGGAGTGGGATAACTGGGTCAAATTGGTAGTTCCATTCCTAGTTTTCCAAGGAATTTCCATACTGCTTCCATATTGGCTGCACTAATTTGCAGTGCCACCAGCAATGTACGAGTGTGCCTGTTCCCCCACATCCTTGCCAACACTTATTGTTGTTTGTATTCTTAATAGCTGCCATTCTGACTGGAGTGAGGTGAAATCTTTGTTTTGATTTGCATTTTTCTAATTGCGAGCAATGTTGAACATTTTTTCATATTAATTGTATATCATCTTCTGAGAAGTGTTTGTTCAGTTCCTTGGCCCATTTATTGACTGGGTTATTTTTTTTTTTGTTTTTGGTGTTAAGATTTTTGAGTTCTTTATATATCCTAGAGATTAGTGCTCTATCTGATGTGCATGTGGTAAAAATTTACTGCCATTCTATAGACTCTTTATTAACTTCACTGTTTTTTTTTTCCCTGAGAAGAAGCTTTTTAGTTTGAATCCATCCCATTTATTGATTCTTGATTTTAATTCTTGCACTATAAAAGTCTTATTAAGGAAGTCAGGGCTTAATCCAACATGATGGAGATTTGGCCTATATTTTCTTCTATTAGGCACAAAATCTCTGGTTTAATTCCTCGGGCCTTGATCCACTTGTGTTTTGTGTATGGTGAGAGATAGGGGCTTGATTTAATTTTGTTTCATATGGATTTCCAGTTCTCCAGCACCATTTGTTGAAGAGGCTATCTTTTCTCCAATATATGATTTTGGCACCTTTGTCTAATATATAACTGTGATTATGTGGGTTTGTCTCTGTGTCCTGAATTTTGTACCATTGGTCTGCAAGTCTTATTTTGGTATCAATACCATGCCATTTTTGTTACCGTTGCTCTGTGATATAGTTTAAGGTCTGGTTTAGTGATGCCACCTGCTTCACTCTTCCTGATAAGGATTGCTTTAGCTATTCTTGGTCTGTTATATTTCCAGATGAATTTCATGACTGCTTTTTCTATTTCTATGAGGAATATCATTAGGGTGTCAATTGGAAATGCATTAAATCTGTATAGTGCTTTTGGTAGTATGGTCATTTTGACAATATTAATTCTGCCTGTCCAAGAACAAGGGAGATCTTTCCATCTTCTAAGGTCTTCTTTGATTTCTTTCTTTAGTGTTTTGTAGTTTTTCATTGTAGAAGTCTCTCACCTCTTTTGTTAAGTTGATTCCCAAGTATTTTATTTTTTGAGGCTATTGTAAATGGGGTAATTTTCCTTGTTTTCCTTTCAGAGGATTTGTAAACTGATATACAGAAATGCCTTTGATTTATAGGTGTTGATTTTGTATCCTAATACTTTGATGAATTAATTTATTAGTTCTAGAAGTTTTCTGGTAGAATTTTTGTGGGTCTTCTATGTGTAGAATCATATCATTGGCAAATTGTGCTAATTTGAGTTCTTTTCCTATCTGTATTCCTTTAATTTCTTTCATCTGTCTAATTGTTCTGGCCAGTATTTCAAGAACTATGTTAAATAGAATGGTGAAAGATGGCATCCCTGTCTTGGTCCAGTTTTTAGAAGGAATGCTTTCAATTTTTCACCATTTAGAATATGTTGGTCTGGGGTTTAGCATAAATAACTTTTACAATGTTGAGATATGTTCCTGTTATCCCTACTTTTTCTAGTGTTTTGAACATGAAGGGGTGCAGTGTTTTGTTGAATGATTTTTCTGCATCTATTGAGATGAGCATATGATTCTTTAGGTTTATTGATGTAATGAATTACATTTATTGATTCTGTATGTTGAACCAAACTTGCATCCCTGGGATGAATCTCACTTGATCGTGGTGCACTATCTATTTTTTTGATATTCTTATTGTATTTTATTTGCTAGAATTTTATTGAGAATTTTTGCATCTACATTCATTAGAGATATTGGTTTGAAGTTTTCTTTTTTTGATATGTCTTTGGTTTTAGAATCAGGGTAATATTGGCTTCATAGAATGAGTTTGGAAGTGTTCCCTCTTTCTGTTTCATGAAATAATTTGAGGAGTATTGATATTAGTTCTTCTTTTAAAAAATTTTTTAGTTTTAGGTGGACACAATATCTTTATTTTATTTTTATGTGGTGGTGAGAATTGAACCCAGTGCCTCATGCATGCTAGTCCAGCACGCTACCACTTGAGCCACATCCCCAGCCCATTAGTTCTTCTTTAAAGGTCTAGTAGAACTCAGCTGTGTAGCCATCTGGTCCTGGGAATTTCTTGTTTAATAGGCTTCTGATGGTGTCTTCTATATCATTGCTTGAAATTGATCTGTTTAAATTGTGTATATCATTCTGATTCAGTTTAGACAAATCATATCATTCTAGAAATTTGTTGATGCCTTTAACATTTTCTGATTTATTTGAGTACAAGTTTTCAAAATAATTTCTAATTATCTTCTGTATTTCTGTCGTGTCTCTAGTGATATTTCCTTTTTTCTCACATATGTTAGTAATTTAAGTTTCTCTTATCTTCATTAGCATGTCTAGTTTGTCAATTTTATTTATTTTTTCAAAGAACCAACTTTTTGTTTTGTCAATTTCAATTGTTTCTTTTTTCAATTTCATTGAAAAAATTTCATTGAGTTCAGCTCTGATTTTAAATATTTACTGTCTTCTACTAATTTTGGTGTTGGTTTGTTCTTCTTTTTCTAGGGCTTTGAGGTATAATGTTAGGTCATTTATTTGTTGACTTTTTCTTCTTTAAAGGAATGAACTCCATGTAATGAACTTTCCTCTTATTACTGCCTTCATAGCATCCCAGAGATTTCAATATGTTGTATCAGTGTTTTCATTTACCTTTAAGAATTTTTAATCTCCTCTTTTATGTCTTTTGCAACCCATTGTTCATTCAATAGCATATTATTTAGTCTCCAGGTGTTGGAGTAGCTTTTATTTTGTATTTTATCATTGTTTTCTAATTTTATTCCATTATGATATGATAGAATGCAGGATAGTATCTCTACTTTTTTGTATTTTCTAAGAGTTGCTTTTGTGGCATAATATCTGGTCTATTTGAAATAAGGTTCCATGTACTGCTGAAAAGAAAGTTTATTTGCTTGTTGATGGATGAAAAATTCTATATATGTCAGTTAAGTCTAAGTTATTGATTGTATTATTGAGTTCCATAGTTTTCTTTGTTCAGCTTTTGTTTGGAAGATCTATCCAGTGGTGAAAGATATGTGTTAAACTCACCCAGAATTATTGTGTTGTGGTCAATTTGACTCTTGGACTTGAGAAGAGTTTGTCTGATGAACGTAGATGCTCCATTTTGGGGGGCATATATATTTATAATTGCTATGTATTGTTGATATATAGTTCCCTTGAACAGTGTAAATGTCCTTCTTTATTGTTTTATTAACTTTGGCTTGAAGTCTACTTTATTTGATATGAGGATAGAGACTTTTGCTTATTTCCACAGTCCATGCAAGTGGTATGTTTTTTTTCCCAACCTTTCACCTTCAGTATGTGGATGTCATTTCCTATGAGATGAATCTCCTGGAGGCAGCATATTGTTGGGTCCTCTTTTTTTTTTTTTTAAATCCAATCTGTCAGTCTATGTCTTTTGATTGGTGAGTTTAGGCCATTAACATTCAGGGTTATTATTGAGACACGATTTGTATTGTTGGCCATTTTGTTTTTGGTATTTAACTAGACTTGGTTTCTCCTTTGATTAGTTTTTTCTATAGTGTAATACCTCTGCTGATTTTTATTGTTGTTTTTTTCATTTTCATGATATATTTTGCCGAGGATGTTCTATATAATGCACCCTTTCTACTTGTAAATTCTTTTAATTTTTGTTTATCATGGAAGGTTTTTATTTCATTATCAAATCTAAAGCTTAATTTTGCTGGATATAAGATTCTTGACTGGCATTCATTTTCTTTCAGAGCTTAGTATATGTTGTTCCAGGATCTTCTAGCTTTCATAATCTGGGTTGAAAAATCTGCAGATATCCTTATTGGTTTCCCCTATATGCAATCTGATTCTTTTCTCTCATGGCTTTTAAAATTCTCTCCTTATTCTGTGTGCTAGGTATTTTCATTTTAATGTGCCTTGCTGTGGATCTGTTGTGATTTGGTACATTTGGAATCCTGTAAGCCTCTTATATTTAGTTTTTCAATACATTCTTCATGTTTGGAAAATTTTCTGATATTATTTCATTGAGTAGATTGTTCATTCCTTTGGAACTCTATGCCTTCCTCTATCCCAGTAACTCTTAAATTGGGTCTTTTTATGGTATGCCATATTTCTTGAATGTTCTGCTCATGGTTTCTTACCATCTTCACTGTATGATCTACATTATTTTCAAGATTATATATTTTGTCTTCATTGTCTGAGGTCCTGTCTTCCAATGGTAATCTGTTGGGGAAACTTTCTATTGGGCTTCTAATTTGGTTCATTGTTTTTTCATTTTAAGGATTTTTTTCCAGAACCTGTCTCTTTATTGAAGTAATCTTTTGCTTCCTGTATTTGCTTATGTAGCTCTTTATTGAAATGATCTTTTGCTGCTGTATTTGCTCTCTTGTATCGTCCTTTAAGTCACAGAACATTTTAATTATATACAGTCTGAACTCCTTCTCTGTCATTTGTTCTGTTGTGCTAACTATGGATTCTAATAATGTAGTATCTTGATTTGTTTGGAGTACTTTTTCCCCTTGGTTTTTCATGTTCTTCCCTCCTAGCACTGTGGATCCAAGGCATTATTGTTTTTACTCTATTGGCTTCTAGTGCCCCTGCTGGGTTCCAATACCTCTCCTTTAAAGGGGAGGAACAATGTTAAGAGATCTCAATACAAACAATAGACAACCTTAAACCAAATAGTTGCTATTAAGACATTTATAGTTTTGTCACAATATACAGAAATGGTGAGTTCAGTATAAAAAGCAGGTTTGCAAAAGGGTGTACAGTTTCTGATGGTGGACGCCGAACCAGGAGTGAGGTGTAGGATGAGATTCTGAGGTGGTAGGAGGTGAGGATATGAAGCTATTAGATCTTAGAAAGTGTGAAAGAGGAATCTAAAGAAGTTTACTGATTCCTTTGTCTCAGAGAGGCATTGATCAAAATCCTGCTAATCAGGTATTGGAAAAGAGCCAAGTCTATTGGTCTGTATCTGGTTAAACAGGTATTGGAAAGTGTTAGGGCTATTGGTTCAGCCCATGACCTTTCTGATTGGTTGTGCCCTTTTAGGCCTTGAGTCTGTAGCCTTCACTCAGGTCTAGTCTACTCTTCTTTTCCTGCCTCTCTGAGACAAAGGAATCAGCTGGATGTTTGGAATGTTTATAAAAGTTAATTTCATGGAGTGGTCTTTACATTTAGAGAAGCCTCGTGGGGACCCATTGGCCTAACTGCCTTCCTCTTTTACTATCAGTCCATTCTTCTTATTCAGCAAGCCTCAAAGAAGGTAAAGATAAGTTAAATGCTTTGCCTAGTTCCTTCAGAGCACCTATCTTCCCTTTGGGATTTCAGATTTGTTTATGTATTTACTGAAAACTGCTTTCAGTGAGTCTCACAATATACCTTGGCAAAATGATTCTGGAACGGGGCTGGGGATGTGGCTCAAGCGGTAGCACGCTCGCCTGGCATGCATGCGGCCCGGGTTCAATCCTCACCACCACATACAAAGATGTTGTGTCCGCCAAAAAATAAATATTAAAATTCCCTGTCTCTCTCTTTAAAAAAAAAAAAATGATTCTGGAACCTTCTTGGTTTAATGCTGACCTAAATTGTAACTCTTGAAGACCAGTCCTGTTTCTTTCTTCTATTTTCTTACACCTTCATCTTTCTCTCCTTTTCTTCTAATTCTTTGTGATATGATTGAACAATGCATTAATTATTTTTATTAATCATTTATGTTTTGCTGGGTCTCAACTTCCAAATATACTTTACTTTCTTCTAGGAATGTATTATGTTGAGAGTTTTTGTCATCTGTTTTTCCTGGAAAGGCAACGAGTCTTCTTTTATTGCCACATATATATGAGCACACACGTGTATGCACACACAATAATTTTCTGGGTTGTATCAGGTACTTAAGGAAAATGTATTTCAGAGGAAAAAAGATGAGAGAGAACTTTATAGTTTCTCTAGTGAGAAAGGGGCATTGCAAGGTCCATTAGGGTTGGAAAAGAGGCCCTGATTGCTGGTTCAGTGTCATATGTATCTTTAGTTGAGATTAGTCACAGATACCTTTCTCATCTGCTATAATTTTTATTAACCTACTTTCTCAGGCTGTACTTATTAATACATAGTTAAGTAATCTCAGTGTTTGTATTAACAGTATACTATTTTCTGTGTTCTTGATGCTATGATATGGGTCCTAGAGAAAGCAAACAACTAGCTGGATATGTGCCTTTCATGTGTGAACTAACATACATCTAGGCATACCCACCTCCTTCTCTGGGGTGTTCACCTCAGGCCAATGTTTCCTTACTCTAAGGTCCCCAGAATTAGGTACCAAACAACTGGAGTGGGGGGCACCCCCTATTCTTTAGAGCCCACTGAAATCACTCTAAACCCTAAACACTAAAACACAATTACACTAAACCACAATGATGGCATGCCTCTATGACTCTACATTGCTTCCTTCCCTCTGCCTCCTCACCAGCCCCATGCTTCCCCTGTGGCCTGGCATGGTCTGGCAGGGCATGGCAAGCCTCTTGTTTCAGGGGATCTGTGACTCTGTGAGTATAAACATTTTTTTCTTCTTGACAGTCATTTTAGTGTCAGTATGTCTTGCTATACTGATTAAAATAAATCTCAGGTCCATTTTAGAACTATATTAAAGAGATTTTTAGGAGGTGATGTGCTGCTCGGCCAGAAGATTGACTGAAAATGAGTGAGTGTTAGTTGTTCCAGCCATTTGAATTTTGCTCTTCCTTGTGGAAGACATGCCAGACATGTGTGCCTAGTATCCTTTCATTTTGGATTTTTGCCTTGACTCTCCTTTACTAGTGGGGCAATTGTCACAACAAAGAACCTGGAAAGAACCTTGAAGGTTTGTCTTTATTCCTTATGCCTGGAGCTTTTTGAAGTGGTTCTCAGACTTGGCTATTATGAAGCAGAGAAATGAAACAACACAGAACTCCTTCCTTTTTATGGGTCAAGTAAGGTCCTGTTCTTTTACTACACAAAACCCAGACCCACGTACATACACAATTTATCTTGTTTAAAGCAAAAAAAGCTTTAAGGTGAATAATTTAGCTCCTCAAGAAGCTCTACTTCATTCTTTAAATTTTTTTAAAATTTTTTAATTGTTATACATGGCAGTAGAATGCATTTATGCACTTCAATATATCATATATAGATGTGATATAATTTCTAATTTTTCTGAGTATACATGTTGTAGAATCACATTGGTCATGCAGTCACATATATACATAAAGCAATAATATCTGTTTTGTTCTACTTTCTTTTCTATTTCCACATCTCCTCCACTCCACTCCCTTCACTTCCCTCTACCAAATCTCTTCTTCTCAAGTGCCTGACCCCATTATGAATTAACATCTTCATATTAGAGAAAACATTTGGCCTTTGGTTTTTTGGGATTGGCTTATTTAGCTTAGCATGATATTCTTCAACTCCATCCATTTATGCTAAATAAAAATAGTACACTTACTGTGCCAATAGAACTTCAAAATAAATCCTCTTTTCTGTCCCTTAAAGAGATTGCTAATCCTAAAAACCTTTTATTTAAAGAACTACTGTATATTTTGCTCTTCTCAGGATTGTATTTCTATTAACACCTCAACACTAAACTCAGAACCAATAGAATGGGTATATAATTATAAAGGAGGATTTATTAGATTGGCTTAGATGTTGTTCCTACAATGGCCATCTATAAACTGGAGAGTTGGGAAACCAGTAACTGCTCAATCCAAGAAACCGGAAGCTTCAGGACAGGAGGGTCCATTGATGTAACCCCAGTCCAGGCTGAAGGTCTGGAAGCTCCCTGGAGAATTGCTGGTGTGAGTCACATTCAAAGGCTGAAGAACCTGGTGGCTGATGTCTTATGTCAGCAGCAAAAGCCACACCTGCTCAAGAACCACTCACTGTGTATGTGACTGACTTTCCTCCTTTGCTTTTTGTTCCATCTGGGCCCCCACTCTATTTGATAATATTAGCCACATTCAGGGTTGGTCTTCTTACCTCAGTTGGCTGACCCACATACCAGTTTTTCTGGAAACACCCTCATAGACACACCCAGAAATATACTTTACTAATTTTCTAGTTTTCTCTCATTCTAGTCAGGTTGACAACCAAGATTAACCATCACAAGAGTAATCAGGTTGAAAGTTTTGATCAGATTAAACCAAGAAGAGTTTGTTGAACAGTGATTTCATTTCACTATGGGGAAATAGATGATAATTAAGCAACTACTGTTTAATGAAAGATCACTGTGTGCCAGACATTAAAATTAGGGCTACGTTATGAAATTTCAGCATTCCAGCTCAAATCCAAACTTGAAAGCTGCATTTTGTTAGGTATAACTTTAAAGCTGAACTTTTAAAACTGAAATTTAAAAAATGCATTCATTTTCAAACGAGTGCTAACTGGATAGTAGGAGAGTTAGTGGTGCTTTAAATAGAGGAAGAAGTCCTTAAAAAGGAACAAAAGTCATCTTTGTTTCTTTATGTTCTATTTTGAAAATGTTACTACAAATGTGTATACTTGGCTACATGGCAGATATCTTCCGGAAAGAACACTGTACTCATTTATAATTTGGACATGGCATGTTGGGTAAGACAGAGGGCTATTGGGGAAGAAACCCAGATGAGACCCTGCATAATGCAATGCTTCGAGCAGTCATAAACAGTTAATTGTAAAGGCTTCTGCAAGGGCCATCTTTCCAACCTAAGGCCCAAAGTGGAATACTTTAGCCCATGGTTTCTTAGTGCTAGTCCTGATTTTTATTCAGCAGGAAGCCTACTAATTAGGAAGTCTATTGAGTAATTTTTGAACCGGAATTCTCATTGCTGATTGCTTTGTATTTCTCAGAAAAGTATGTTATTTTAAATTGACACATGGCTTATAATCACTGATAGAGTAATTTTTAGACAAATATCGAATTTTGACTTGCTTAACATTTATGTTACTCTAGTAAAGTTGAATTACACTCTGAAGTACTTTCAAGTGAAAAATCTCAAAAAAGTTTTTATGTAGTTTCCTATACTTCTCATGGCACATTATAACTTTTATTCCTTTTTTTTTTGGTTTTGATTTTATGATCTCCTAATTTCTCAATATTTTGTGCCAATTAAACAAATTAGATATTCCTTATTGAATCCTAATCCTAATGAGTCTGTTGGTAAGAAAAACTGTATTAGTGCTCAAAAGTGCTTTCAACCCTTTACATTTTCTGGTATAAATTTATTCTAAAGCTCTTGTTGTGGTTATTCTGTTGCAGTGACACAGCTGCGAAAGCGCTGTGGGAAGCCTTACTGAACACCAAGCACAAAGAGGCAGTGATGGAAGTTCGGAGACATCTAGTGGAAGCAGCAAGCAGAGAAAACCTGCCAATCAAGATGAGTATGGGTAAGCCTTTCTATTCCACCTAGGAAGCTTCTGTAAGCCTTCTCTGAACTGTGTACCAGTCTAGCCAACGTGGTGAAAATACTGAATGCATTTGTGAACTGCTGAAAGAATAGGGAAGAATTATGTGCACACTGCCCTTGGGCTTGGCATTGATGACTTTTCTTAGAATGCTTGGGAACTTTAGGAAAGTTCTTGCTTACAAAGAATAATTCTTTTAGTTTCTTAACTGATTCTAAAACTATCAAAATGAGTCTGGACTATCTTCCCTTAATTCTATTCCACTCCTACTCCCCTTTTTCTCCCCGTCCAACTTATAGTAGATAAAAGTTCTTTCATTGGTTTTGAATTAATGAATGAACTATTATTCTGAAAAAGCAACTGAGCAGACAGATATGTTCTATCCTGGCCCCTCACCCTAGAGCAGTCTGCTAATTGTCCAGTCACATGAATGTTACTTCTTCTTCACCATAGATCGCATCCTTCATATTTCTCTCTCTCTTTCTAACATTCAACTTTGTCTTTGGAAGAATATGGCTGCAATGAATTTTAAGTGTTTTAAACATTATTAATTAGTTCATTAATTTATTTTTGTGATACTGGAGATTGAATTTAAGGCCTTGTGCTTTCTAGTGCTCTACCACTGAGCTACATCTGCAGCTGAAATTTCTGTAAAATATTTTTTCTTTTTAACGAAAAGTAAAAAAAAATCACAGAAGTAATATTTTTATTTTAGAAAATAAATTTGGCTTTTAAAGTTTTTTGTTTTTAATAATACATTAAATTTTAATATGGAAATATTTAAATATGACTATTGAGTCTGGTTAATAGGTAGAATTTATTTCTGGAAACTTGCAAAAATTAATTATTTTAAAAATAAGGTTTCTTATAATCTGCTTTTTGATATCTACTAAATATTAGTATATTGATGGTCTGTCTTTTATTTTCATTAATGTGATAACTTTTGTGACACTTTTCTATGTCTGGTTAATTTTACTTAATCATGATAACCTCCAGACCATTCAAATGACACTTCTTTATAGCAGAGTAAAACTCAATTGTGAGTGTGTGTGTGTGTGTGTGTGTGTGTGTGTGTGTGTGTATGTGTATTTATATACCCCATATATTTTTTTTAACCCACTCATCTGTTGATGGGCATTTAACCTGATTCTATACCTTGGCTATTGTGAATACTACTGCAATAAATGTGGGTATGCAGGTATATGTTTTTCACACTGACTTCCTTTACTTTGGATAGATACCTAGGAGTAAAATTGCTGGATAGTGTGGTAGATCTATTTTTATATTTTTTAGGAGTCTGCATACTGCTTTCCATGGAGAGTAGCCTAAGTTTTTAATTATGGTACAATAATTAAAAGTCAAACTATCAAGTTGAAATAGAACAAAAATTTGGAAATAGAACAATGTAGATGAGCCTAGGAAGAAAAAAGTTATAGTGTCATTCCATGAAAATGCAATTATGACTTTTAATATATTAAGTGACTATGTGAGAATTTTAAAGAACATAGTGATGATAAGAAAAGTGAAAATAATTAACATTTGTGCCAAGAGTTTCTACTTCTTTACATGTGTAGTTTTACTTAATCATTACAGTAATTCTATGAGCTAGGAACAATTCACATATCCCATTTTTTCAGATGAGGAAACAAAAATTAAGTCACTCAAGATCATACATCTGATAAAGGGTAGGACTGGAATTCAAATTCAAGCATTCTGATGGCAGAGGATGTACACTTTGTTTATAAAATTATGCTAATTCCATATAACCAATGCCAGAAGTCTTACATGTTGTTTGGGGTAGAAATAAAGTTACTGCTTTATTTCTGGCATTTAATTACCAATTTTAGTTCCCTCCCTCCTTCCTTTTCCTTATGCCTTTCTTCTTTCTTTTTTTCCTCCCTCCCTCTTTTATTTCCAGTCTTAGGTATACATTACTAACAAGTGTATTTACCTTTTAGAATCCCTTATTCATGAACATGTTGAAACAAGAACTAATTTGTATTGTGAATCATCAAAAGTAGGAATGCACAAGGGGTCTTGATGATAAGGTTAGTTTACGTTGTATTTCAGTGACATAACCTTATGATGCTGTCACAGAGCAGAAATCAATTCTGATTGCTCACTGTAAGGACTCTCAAAAGGTCAAGAGACTTTACTTTTTGTGAAGAGCCAGGAAAAAAATAAAAAGGCAGAGTTCCCCATGAGGAAATCAAATGTCAATGTTTGCATTTTCTCCTCTCCCCCATATTAAGTAAAATGGTTTTCTTTATCCCAAAACTCTACACATGAGGGTGGGATCCAAGAGGAAGAAAGAAACAAAGAAATAGGTGATTGCTAGCAAGAATGGCTCATACTTTATCCTTGTGCCAATTATAATTTTGTAAAAAAAATAACACAGTGTAGCTACCCATTTCTGCTTCATATCATTAGCTGGAATTTCTTACGTGTCTCATTTCCATATATAAACAGGCATATAACCATGCAAGTAAGAAAAAGAGCTGAAAGTTTTATCATAATGACATTGAATTTTGAAAACTGCCTATCATAAGCTTATTATTTTAAAAATGAAGCTTTGTTCTCTTAAATGATTTAAATGCTTTTTTCTAGCAGCATTTAAGACTATGAAATACTATGAAGTGCACTTTAAATTATGCACTGTCCTCCCACCCCTGCTGTAACTCTTACTGAAGTATAAATTTTCCTGACTACAATAGAGGCTTCTGGAATTTTTTAGACATTAAACAGACTTTATTTCTAGACTGCAGATTCTCTTGTGTAAATTCAATGAGAAGGATCTCATGATCGAAACCTCAGATCTTAAATATAAAGTTTCTCAGTACAAGGTAAGTTCATATTAAACGTTATGAGCACCAAGAGAAATAAACTCCATTCTCTTAAATGATAAGAGTTTATTTGCTAAAATAAAAAAAATCACTTTATCATTGCACATATAAACATAAGTCATCTTTCTAAGAGCTTGTTATTAAATTGTCAGTTAAGCAGTATGTTTCAGAAGAGTGATTTTTTTTTTTAAAAACACGAAGAGTGACTTGTACTTTTTTTTTTTTTAAAGAGAGAGTGAGAGACACAGAGAGAGAGAGTGAGAGATAATTTTTTTAATATTTATTTTTTAGTTCTCGGCGGGCACAACAACTTTGTTTGTATGTGGTGCTGAGGATCGAACTCGGGCCACACGCATGCCAGGCGAGCTCGCTACCGCTTGAGCCACATCCCCAGCCCATTGTACTTTTCTTACTGGATTCCATAATGAAAATGTATTCTGAAAGTAAGAAACAAATACATGCTAAGAATCTATTTGATTGTGTCCAAAATGGCCACTTAGAGAAGAAATGAGAAGATGCCTGTCTTGAACTCTGATACCTCGGAGAGAATCTTCTCTGGAGTACCATTGTGGTCATGGTGGTCGAGAGATCTTCACCTGTCTGCCCTACAGCTCTGTGAAGAGGAGATATATTCCTCAGTATATAATTTGTGGCAGAATATCCTGTTAGAGCTGAAGGGAAACAGATCTCTTAATAATACTGTCCTTTCTTTAGCAGCTACAATTCTTGAGAGTATTCTGTACTTGATGCCTGTTTCTTTGTTGTTTTATTGTTTATTAATTTAGTGCAGTCTAGGTGCTGGTACTTTTTTACACTAAAACTAAGGAGATTTTTTTCTTCCTCAGTCTTTTTTCTTCTCGACTTCTCTATGGCATCCACTTCTAGGCTATTGCTTCTTTCTCATATGTGTGCTTTCTGTGACTTTTGGCCCTCCTGATTTTGATGGAGTACAAAGTTAATTCTCTTGGGGTTGAATCACAGGTCTGCCACTTATTAGACAAACATATTTATTTATCCATAAAATGGGAGAAATATCTATTTCCTGGAAATTGAAAGAGAATGAAAACTCAGATCTTAGTGGTAGTTAACACTTTGAAGCAAATTGGAATTTGTGTGCTGTCTGTGGGAAAGTCTTCTTTCTTTGAGAGGAATGTGCTATTAATTCTTTTTCACTTGTCTTTTTCTAGGCCTTAGGCTGAGTGTTTGAATATCTACTTTCTAGAAGCACAACCTACCTGCTGTTTTTTTTTTAAAGAGATAGTGTCTTATTGTTCCCTGGGCTGACCTCATATTTGTAATCCTCCTGTCTTGGCCTCCAGGGTAGCTAGGATTACAGATTTGTGCCCTGGTGGCTGGTTTAACCAAGTCTTTATACATAATTCTGAATAGTTTTTCACTTTACTTTAGTTATAATTAACTTCTTCTCCAACTCCATTCACATCTTCACTTCTACCCTATCTCACTTTGACTGTATTAGGAATTCCTGTGCCTCTATGGTCCACACTTTTATAGAAAAATCTCTTGGGTTTCGTTTCTAGATCATAATCCAACTCACTATGCTGTGATACTTCTCAATGTGCTCTCATAGTTCTGGGGCACCTTAGTGTCAGCCCTGTTTATTCACCACCATTTTCTCTTTTCCAAATAATTTATGATGAATTCTTTGAACCATTTGTGAACAGACAAGCCTGCCCACCTTGTACCATCATGGCTGCCTCTAGTTCCGAACCAGTAGCAAAACTCTAGTTTGTTAACCTCTCAGCTGAACAAAGATACTGTCTTGGCCTTCCCCTATTTTGGACACCACACTTCTCTTAATCAAGTTCCACATAAGATCAGTGGTTTTTGTCCCCGTCCCCCAACGCCTTGCAGCTTGCTGTTGTTTCCAGCATTTAACATTTAGCAATTTCAACTAGTTTTAAAAAATAGCAATAAATCAAAACACTCTAAAATTTTATTCAGTATGTCATTTTCCAACATTATTGAGAGTCCTCTGCTTCCTGTTTTTTGGCACTTTCTGCCGTGTGACCAGCACGCTAGCTTCATACTAGAGGTCCTAAGCATAGAAGTTAACTAGTGAGATCAAAATAAACACACATAAACTCAATTTACCTTTTTCTTGACCAGGTCACCAATGGCCCCCTCTGGCTCCTGCCTCGAGCCACCTGGTGGGGTATCCAGGTTTAAACAAGAGACTAGCAGGAGAGAGAGAGGGCACGCCAGGGAGTGGCCTTTTATTGGGGAACAAGAAATTCAGGGGAAAATTCCATCCAGTGAAGGTCGAGGGGGACAGCATTCCAAGGTCAGGGTCAGTGATTGATCTCAGGGTCAATGGTCAGTCACACCCCCAAACGGATGGGCTCTCGCACCTAAAAAGGGTGGGGATTAGTTCTGACACAGCTTGTCCAGAACACCTCACACCCAGTCAGGGAGGTGCCCAATCACATGTGAGAACGGCTTCCCACAGTACAGCACAGTTTGGGCTGCATAATAGCCGTGCTTTGATTACATTTATGTCTTTTGCTGTCATCATGGAGAATTTTATCTGGAATTAAGGGGAGCATGTATGAATGCACATTTTTTGTGTGTGTGAGAGGGACAGTGTAAAAGAGAGAGAAAGATAAAGGAAAAAACAGATGGGGAAATGGGAAGTTGGCAAACTTTGTAAAAAGGGTAGGTTAAAACCTAATAAGAACAACATGCAATGTGATATATAGTGACTTACAAAAGATGCCTTGTAAGACACATTGATTCTCAACTCTCATTCATCCTTATCTTTATGTTTTGGTTGTTACCACAATTTTGGGAATGGGAAGGGATTTAATTTTTATCAAATAGCTACTTTATTTCAGGTGCTATAACAGAAGTTTTGCATAGTTCACTTAATATTCCCCAAAATCTTGTGAATTTGGTACTCCCGTTTCACTCCCATTTCACCAAGATGGAAAACAGACCCAGAAGGTTGGCTCCCTTTTCCAGGATTCCTTTGCCAATTGTTAAGTTGTTGTCTCTCAGATCAAAACTCCCCCTTCTGCTCGGTGTTGCTGGGGCTGAGACTGTGCAGAGCACACTTCTGCCCTCCTGGCTAGCTCCCTTTATGCTGTGCTGATGGAGAGTGTTGAGGAAGACTGCAAAGCTCCAGGGTGAAGGAGCAACCTGGGGCTTCTTGTCTGCTTGCCAGAGACTCTGCTTCTGCTTGTTTTGTGCACAGTATTGGCGGGGGTGGGGTGGGGTTTCCTGTGGCAGCAACTGAATCCAGTTTGCAGCTCTGGCAACACATGCAACTTCATGGCATTCACACCTCAGAGGCGCCAGTCCAGCCCAGCCCAGTCCATGAACATTCTTTTCTTGGAGGTCCAAATTTTCCAAATTTAAGCTCACAGGTTCCTGAGTTTATAAATTTTAGTAATTCCAATTTCTTTTTCTCTCTCCTCTCTCTCGGTTTTCTTACCACTAGTGGTAGTGACTGCTCTTACCTCCATTTTACCCTGGAGATTTTCCATCTTTTCAGTTCCCTAGTTCACAGTTGTTGTTTTTTTTTGGTAGTAGATTTTCTCTGTTCAAAAGCTGGTGTGTTGACTACCTTCTGACTGGGCCTTGAAATGACTCACAAATGAGCGAATGAGCCAGGATACAAACCTGAGTATGTGACTTCTGTCTCAAGACTCTTTTTGGATAGATAATCTGATGATTGGGGTGGGGGTGGCATCTACAGAGCTACAAATGCAGATATGATCGTGCCATCCTCCTGCTTAGAACTCTTTGAGGGGGGTCCCCATTGGCTCAAGATAGTGTACAAACATGCCATGTATGAAAAATTTCTGCCTTTGAGCCTCTTGACTTCACCCATCCACTCCCCTTGCTTTATTTCTCTTCTCCCCATTCCCCAGCATGGTTTTTGCAGATCCAGGTCTCTGCTGCCTTTGCTGAACTACTTTGATTTGCTTTTTCCTCGAGCTCCACTCTGCACCCTTTTCTACCTGTGACTCTGGAGGTAGACTTTTATGGGGTGCCTCAAAGTCTTGACTGTCCTTTGCCTATCAGTTGGGTTAGGGTCTTGTTCCCTTGGCTTCTTTCCTGCCAGGATGCAGTTGGTTTCATTCCTCTACCCTTCCCTTGTTGGTTTTCATTAAAGCTTTAGATTTCTTCCAGCTTCCACTCTCATAAGAACTGTCTCTGTTAAGAGCTCCTTATTTTCACTGCTTGAGAATGCTCTTTGCTGCCACAGCCTTGACTTTGTGAACACTCATTTTCCACATAGTGTCCCTAGGTATGTGTGCACAAATACAGACACACATTTTTGTCTGTTTCCTGTTAAAACCCACCTTATTTTTCATGACCTGATAATAGTTGTCACTTTCTCTGTGGAGCTATATCTAAGTCCTTTCTTCCTTGCTTTTCACCCCCTCTTTGTGGGCTGAATGGATTGTTCTGACTCCTTAGGATACACAGCTCTTTTATTGATGCTTCCTTAGCACTTGCTATAGTGTAATAGAGTTGAATGTGTGTCAATCCAAAACCTTATGTCGTGTTCTTTATTGGCCATTTGAAGAATTTAGTACATAGTGGGTGCCTCAATACTTGTTGGTTCAGTAAGTGTGGCAGTAATTGTGGTGTGGAATAAAGAGACAGTGAATATTTCTATTCTAAATTTTAGTATTATTATTTATGTTTACAGTTCTTCTTTCTGATATTTCTTGTTCCTCTTGATGTCTCTGTACCCCTTTGTTCACATCTTCTTTCTTGGGCTTTTTTTTCCTATGTCCTCATATCACTGTGCTATTTTGATGGCTTCCTCTTCCTAGTTGTTTCATGTCTTCTCTTCCTTACTTCTAGTTCACTAGAAGACTATAGATGTCTTTGTTTCCTTGGACATATTTTGCATATAGTCAGTTAGTGACTGCTACTGATCTTAAAGCCTTCCCCTACTTTCACTCCCTCCAAAACAAGAACATTCATTTTCTACAATTCTGTCTCCTGGCTTTTACAATTCTTTCCCAACATTTTCTCCATTATATCTCCCAGCCCATACCATCCTCTCTAAGAGATGACATCTTATATTCCTTTCAATACTGTTTTTATTTGTTCTGCTATTATAGCAGTTACTACCAGACTCTGAGTAGTTGGGGCTTGGAATTCTTATCTGTGTTTCTTCGTTTTCTTTGTACTTAACACAGGACCTTGAACTTGCTATTTGCTCAATAAGTATTTATGAAATGAATGAATAAATTTTTTAATTAACAGTGTCAAGATTTATCATCTATTTAATGGGTTGCATTTTCTATTACTTTCCTGTGGAAACCAAGTGCAGTGTTGATTTAGAACATATCTTCTCAAACTATTTAATCTCAGAATCCTTTTACAATTTTTAAAAAAATTATTGAGGATGCTGACAGGCTTTTGGTTTATTATATCTATTGATATGTACGGGATAGATAAATGAAGGGATGAGTAGGTAGAAGATATCATATTGGAAATTAAAGTAGGAAATATTTTGTAAATATTTATTAATTTATATAAAGATAATAAACCATTACCAGTTATTAAAAAAAATCTGAGGCTGGGGTTGTGGCTCGATGGTAGCGCACTCGCCTAGCATGTGCAAGGCCTGGGTTCGATCCTCAGTACCACATAATAATAAATAAATAAAGGTATTGTGTCCAACTATGACTAAAAAAATTTTTTTAACAATTATTTTCTATTTAATTCTTTTTTTTTAGTTGTTTATAGACTTTATTTTTTTTATTTTTATATGGTGCTGAGGATCGAACCCAGTGCCTCATGCATGCTAGGCGAGCATGTTACCACCGAGCCACAACCCCAGCCTCTAAAAAAAAATATTTAAAAAAAATCTGGGGCGGGGCTTGTGGCTCAGTGGCAGAGTGCTTGCCTAGCATGTGTGAGGCACTGGGTTTGAGTCTCTACACCACATACAAATAAATGAACAAAATAAAGGTCCATCAACATCTAAAAATTAAAAAAAATCTGTTTTCTAAAGTAATGAGAAAAGGGGCAGTACTCTACACGTTTGCATATTTCTGCTGTCTAACTTAACAAAATACAACTGTCTTCATCCTAATATCTGTCTCTTCATGCAATCTACTATGCTGTATCATTTTAGATGAAGCATATGAAGAAAAGTTGGCCTTAGAAAGATAAAAAGTTTAGGACTGGGGCTGTGGCTCAGTGGTAGAGCACTCTTCTAGCACATGCAAGGCGCTAGGTTCAATCCTCAGCACCACATTAAAAAAAAATGAATAAATAAAATAAAGGTATTTAAAAAAAAGAAAGATAAAAGGTTTGAAAAGGAAGAGTATTTTAATAACCTTTTCAGAAGACCACAGACACTCTTTCTCTGATATTACACGAACTTTACAAAAAGTAGTTTCTTATATGGTAGTTGCAGTTTGAAATATGAAAACATCTTTGAATTTTTTATACTGTGTTCCATTAAAATCCATTCATCTTTAATTTCCATCAAAATACCAATGATATTCTTCACAGAATTAGAAAAAATGATTCTTAAATTCATTTGGAGGTACAAAAGACCCAATATACCCAATGCAATACTAAGCAAGAAAAGTGAAGCTGGAGGCATCACAATAACTGATTTGAAATTGTGCTATAGAGGTATGATAGCAAAACCAGCATGATACTGACATCGAAATAGACATGAAGGCCAATGGATTAGAATAAAAGACACAGAGAAAATCCACATACCCATAGCCATTTGCTACTAGACACAGGTGCCAAAAATATATCGTGGAGAAAAGATAGCCTTTTAAAAAAATGTTAAAATGATAGCCTTTTTTGTAAATGCTGGGAAAACTGGATGCCATATGTAGAAAAATGAAATTAGACCCATATCTCTTACCCTGCACAAAACTCAAAATGAAATGGATCAAAGACTTAGGAATTAGACCAGAAATTTTTCAACCGGTAGAAGAAAAGATAGGGTCAGCACTCCATCTTACAGGTGCTGGCACTGACTTCCTTAATAAGAGCCCCAAAGCACAAGAAATAAAACCAAGAAGTAGTATGTGGAATGCTATCAGACTAAAAAGCTTCTGCACAGCAAAGGAAACAATTAAAAACATGAAGACAGAGCCTTTGGAATAGGAGAAAATCTTGGCTGGCTACTCCTAATAGGGGATTAACTAGAATATGCAAAGAACTCAAAAAACTTAACAACCCCACACAAAAAACCCCAATCAGTAAGTGGGCAAAAATACTAAACAGAAACTTCTCAAAAGAAGAAACCCAAATAGCCAACAAATACATGAAAAAATGTTCAACATCTCTAGGAATCAGGGAAATGCAAATCAAAACTTCACTAAGATTTTATCTCACTCAAGTCAGAATGTCAGTGATTAAGAACATGAATAACAATTGTTATTCTAGCTCCTTTCTGATACAAGTACTTTAAGTTATAAACATTCATCTGAGTACTGTTTCATCCCAGAGATTCTGATATTTTAAGCTTTTATTATCACTTAGTGTAAAGCAATTTTTATTTACTTTTCTTGTGCTTTCTTCCTTGATCTCTGAGATATTTATAAGTGCACCACTTAATTTTGAAATAGTTGAAATATGGGTGTGGAGTTCTATATATTTAAAGATGATTGATTTAATAAATCATAAAGGAAGCACAGTCTGTATGATTTCAAATTTAAAAAGCAATGGAAATGCTTTTTTATTTATTGTAATGGGTACACACATGTCAAAACTGATCAAATTGCATATTTCAAATATATGCATTTTATTGTACTTCAATTTTACCTCAATAAAGCTATGGAAAAAAAGAATATGAACAATAATAAATGCTGGTGAGGTTGTGGGGGGTGGGGAAGGTACACTTATACATTGTTGGTGGGACTACAGACTAGTACAACCATCCTGGAATGCTATATGGAGATTCCTGAAAAAACTAAGGGTGGAACCACCATATGACCCAGCTGTCTCATTCCTTGGTATTTCTTCAAAAGACCTAAAATCAGCATTTTACAGGAACACAGCCACATAAATGTTTTTAGCAGCACAATTGACAATAGCTGAATTATGTTATTAGGGCATCTGTGAATAGATGAATGAATTAAGAAATTGTGATATATATATATCTCACATACACATGCATACATACACATACAAATATACATACACACAATGGAGTTCTACTTAACCATTAAAAACAATGAAATTACCACATTTGCTGGTAAATGGATGGAAATGGAGAATGTCATAATAAATTAGCCAAACCCAGAAACTCAATGATCAAATGTTTTCTTTTGTATTCAGAAACTTGAGCAAAATAAAGGGAAGGGGGAAGAGAAGATAGGATAGCAAAAGGAACCAATCAAACACAAATTAATAGACAGGCAAAAGCAAAACTAGTAGAGTAGAGGGAGGAGAATGGGAGAGAGGAGGGAGGTTGGGAGGGAAGAGGGGAGATCATGAACTGAAATCCAGCTCCCTGTGTGTATGAGTTTGTCAGGACAAACCCAACTACTACGGGTAACTATAAAGCTCCAATTAAAAAAAAAAATCCATTCATCTCTCTTGCACTTTGAATGAATCATTTATATTAGTGTCTTGAAAATATTGGTTATCTAAATTATATCAGTTTTCCAAATGCTGACACATATTATGCAATATAATAAAATCATATTTATTGATATTACCACTGATATCATTAGAAAATCTTGAATATAAAGATTCAGCAACAAATACAAATTTTCAAACATTCTAGTTTTTTACACACAAAATTGTCTTTTATCATTGGCAATATAAATGCCAATAGTTTTTCTCAAAGTGACAGGCTTACTTCATTCATGTTTTAGGAGATGTCTGAAGAACATGTCTTCTAGTTGTCTCTTCTGTTTGGAATGAAAAATGGCTAGTTAAGTTCATGATCCAAGTGACCACCCCAGAACTTTCTCTCAAGATAGCCATTATATTTTAGTGTGTACCAGAAGTCTACTTGCGTACTTCCCATTTATTTATGTAGAATATTGATGTTTTCTCAAGGGTTCAGATTTGATAAAATTAATAACATTTATAGTTTCCTGAAGTCGTTTGGAAGTGACACTGACTAGTATAATTTGGTGCCTGGATTTATGCTAAGCATCAACACTTTTACCCACCAAATAATATAGTAACAAAATCAAGTAAAACTTCAGTATTATTTATTATGAAGATTGTTTGTCTTTGCCAGAATGTGCTTCAGGACCCAGGGGTTTGTAGGATATCTTTGAGAACCATTACTTAAAAGAAGATCATATTCTCTGGGGTTTCTATTGGCACAATTTCCTAGAGATCAGTGGAATCAGTTGAATATCAGAAAGGACGAGAAAGCTCATCGAACTCTTCTCTAGATGCTATTCCGAGTTTGAGATAACAGGCTATTTTCCTTTGTTCAGAAAATATTATGTGTGCCTACTATATAGTAAGTCTTTGTAGTAGATAGAAAACATGTAAAATATCTTGTTTTCGAATGTGCAAATTTTTAACTTTGCTGAGTTTGTTTATAAAGGAAGGATTCTAGTACTTGTTAATCTGATAATTAGATGAAATGACTTACATGGAACATAGCATTTGTGAAGAATTCAAAATATGAGTAAAGTGAGGATATAGCGAGATGAAATTATTATCTTTGGGTGGATATAAAAATAATGACCAAGAGTCCTGCAACTGAATGTGAAGAATACTCTACCAGATCAAATCTAGGGATGGGATCATTCCATCTGTAGAAATTGTTCCTTTAGTTGGGAAGTGTGACTGGAGTAAGATTTGGATTAGTTGCCTAATGATTATATTGAAACCTGAGTGACTAATTTCTGAAGGAAATACGTATCATATAAGGTTGATCTAAGAGAAATGGTAGACTGAATAAGAGGTTGAATCAGGGTCCTAAGGAATACATCCATTTAGGAGGTGCAGAGAAGAAGAGAATCTAGAGAAAGAGACAGTCTTAAGATTGTTAAATAATGCTTCAGCTTATACTCCATCACCTATAGCAGCACTTATTGCTTCTGTTTCTTTATTTCTTCATCAGTAGATGGGAATCTGAATTTCTAATGTCCTTTAAACATCTACCCTCTTGCTCTGTACGTTTAATTTAAATACATGTTTCCTCTTTTTATGTCTTATTATCTTCTTCCTAAAAATAATGAATTTAATATGTATGTTTGAGGTTTACAACATGATTTTATAAAAATATCTTGATAGTAAAGTCATTAGTGCAATGAATCAAATGAAAATATTTCTCATATAGTTACTTTTTGTGATAAAAACAACCAAAATCTACATTTGGTGTTATATCAAAGAATCATTGCTAAAGTCAGTGTCAAGGACGTTTCCCTTGTGTTCTAGGAATTTTATTGTTTTCAGTCTTACATTGAGGTCTTGATCCATTCTGAATTGATTTTTTAACATGGTGTAAGAAAAGGGTCCAATTTTGTGTATTTGCATGAGGAGAACCAGTTTTCCCAGCACTGTTATTGAACAAACTGTCCTTTTCTCATTATGTTCTCTTGAGGTTTTGCTGAAAATTAGTTGACTTGTGTTTGGATTCATTTCTAGACTTTCTAATTTGGTTCACTGGTCCTACTGCTTTTGTACCAGTACTATTCTGTTTGGATTGCTATGCATTGTAATCTAATTTTAAATTAGGAGTTGTGAGCCCCCCAATTTTGTTTTTCTCAGTATTGGTTTGTATATTCAGGGGCTTTTGTTTTGTTTGTTTGCTTGCCTATTTGTTTTGTAGTTCTACATGAATTTTAGGTTGTGTTTTCACTTTCTGTGAAGAATGCCGTTAGAATTTTGATAAGGATTACATTAAATCTGTATATTGCTTTGGGCAGTATGAACATTTTAACAATATAATTCTTCCAACCCATGAACACAGAATATATTTCCATTTGTTTGTTTTTTAAAAATTTATTTCATTGATTTTTATAGTTTTCAATGTACAAATATTTAAGCTCCTTTATTAAATTTATTCCTAAGTAATTTTTTGATGCAATCATAAATGGGATTGTTTTCTTTTCCATTTACATTATTGTTTGTATATAGAAAAGAATCTCATTTTCATATATTGATTTTGTATATTGCAACTTAACTAATGCATTTATTTGTTTTGACAGTTTTTTAAAAAATATTATTTTTGGTTGTCAATGGACCCTTTATTTTATTTATTTATATGTAGTGCTGAGAATTGAATCCAGTGCCTTGCACATGCTAGGCACACACTCTCTTACTGAGCTCCAGCTCCAGCTCCTGTTTTAACAGTGTTTTGGGTAGAATCTTTGTGGTACTTAACATAAAGGATTGTGTTATCTACAAATAGGTAAGTTTTCATTTGTGATTTAGATACCTTTTATTCATTTTTTTTTTTGTCTGACTGCTCTTCTAGTACTTACAGTACTATGTTGTGGCAACAATGGGCATCCCTGCCTTGTACTTGATCTTATTAGAAAAGCTCCCAGTTTTTCTCCTCTGATTACAGTGTTAGTTTTGGGTTTTTCATGAGTGGCCTTTATTACATTGTGGAATTTTTTTTTATATTCCTAAACAATTAACAGTTTTTTTTATTAAGAAAGCCTGTTGAGCTTTGTCAGGTGCATTTTTTTTTGCATCAATTGAGAATAATTTGTGGTTTGTATTTTTCATTCTATTGATGATTTGTATTACATTGATTATTTGCACACTTAAATCAGCCTTCATGACAGGGATAAATCTTAGATATTATATTTAACCTTTTTGATGTAGTTGAATTTGGTTTGCTAATATTTTATTGAGGATTACCACATCAGTATTCATCAGAGATACTAAGTTACAGTTTTCCTTTTTAATAATGTCTTCATCTAGCTTAGGTATTGCTGATATCATAAAATATATGTAAACATAACCCTCAAGTGCTATATTTGGAAGAGTTTATTGGTAATAATTTTTCTTTTGAATATTTGTTAGGATTCAGTTGTGAAGCCATCTATCTAGTCCAGGGCTTTTTCTTTGTTAGAAATTTGAAAATTACTACTTAAATCTATGCTTCTTTGGTCGGGGTAGGAGTGGAGAATGCTATTAAAGCCTTCCATTTTTTCTTAATTCAATGAAGTCTATATTTCTAGAGACATTTATTTCCTCTAGGTTATCCAGTTCTTATCATATCATGGTCATAATAGTCCCTTATTTATTTTTGAGAGGCCTGTTGTAATGTCTCAACTTTTGTTTCTGATTTTATTTATTTATTTGAGTCTTTTCTCTTTTTTTGGTTAGGAATTGGTAAATATTGTTTATATATTTTGATAAAAGAACAACTCTTGATTTTATCAATTCCCCCTCCTGTGGTTTTTCTGTACTCTGTTGAATTGAGCTCTGTCTCATCTTTATTATTTTCCTCTTTCTGCTAACTTAAGGTTTACTTTGTTTTTAATTTTTTTCCCCTAGTTTCTTGAGGTATAATGTTAGGCTGTTATTTGGTATCTTTATTCTTTTTTAATGTAATTATTTATTGGCATAAACCTTCCTCTTAGAACTATTTTTGTTGCATCCCATAGGTTATGTTTCTATTGTTTTATGTTTCAAGAAGATATTTTAAAATTTCCTATTTTTTTCTTACTTGATCTCTAAGTTGCTCAGGAACATGGAATTTATGCATATTTATGAATTTTCCAAGATTCCTCCCTTAAATTTGTTAAGACATTTTGTAATGTAACATATCCTGGAGAATGCTCCATGTGTGCTAGAGAAGAATGCATGTTTCGTGCTATTGGATGTAATGCTCTACATATATGTTAGCTCCATTTGGTCTAAAATTTAGTTCAATTCCAGTATTTTCTCATTGATTTTCTGTCTGGCTGACCTATTCATTGATGAAAAAGGGGTATTGAAGTCTCCTATTATTATTGTATTGGAACCTATTTCTCTCTTCAGATTTATTAATATTTGCTTTATATATTTAGTAGATTCTTTGATATTAGGCACATATATATTTACAACTGTTAAATCCTTTTGATTACCTGACCCTGATGTCATTAAATAATGTCCTTATTTGTCTTTGACAACAGTTTTGACTTGAAGACTATTTAATCTAAATATAGTAACTCTTGCTCTCTTTTTGTTATTACTTGCATTTGTTTACTTAGTAGTGTCCAGTAAGTCCTGTAGACTTTTTTTACTCTTTCATTGCATTTTCTTTTGTTTCCTGTGACTGGATTATTTTAATAGGTGAATTTTAAGTTTACAGATACTACTTCTGCTTGATTTAGTCTGCTGTTGAAGCTCTCTACTTTTTATCTCATTCATCAAATTCTTCAGCTCCAAGATGTCAGTTTGGTTCTTTTTTTTTTTTTAGTCATTGATGGATCTTTATTTTATTTGTTTATATGCGGTGCTGAGAATCAAACCCAGTGCTTCACACATACTAGGCAAGTGCTCTACCACTGAGCCACAACTCCAGTCCTCAGTTTGGTTCTTTTTGATGATATTTATCTGTGTTGGATTTCTTATTCATATTATGAATTATTTATCTGATTTTGAATAAATTACCTGTCTGCATTCTCTTGTATTTCACTGAGTTTCTTAGTTTCCATAGAGATCGTTATTTTGAATTCCTTTTTAGTCGAAATTTCCTTTTCTTTGAAACAACTACTGGAAAAGTATTATGTTCTTTTGGTGCTATCCTCACTTTTACATGTTTCTTATGCCTCTGTGTTGATACCTGTGTATCTGATCCCCTTTCAAAGTTAGAATTGGTTTCATAGAGACTTTCCCCTGTAGATAGGCCCTTGGATATCTTTTGGTCGGGTGTGTTGACTCTGATTCCAGGTGAACCCAGTAGAATTATCTTTGTGCAGCTTCTTCAGCTGGGTTCAATGTCAGCAATGGCTACAGGTACCTTAGTGGCCCAGGCTGTGGGAATATTTGGCAGAAGTGGTGGCAGGGTAGATTGTTAGGCTTCTCAGCAGCAAGAATTTTAGGGGTATTCCAATTCTCTTTTTCTTATCGAGGGGTGACTTAGCTGAGGGCATCTTTCTTGGTATCAGGTCTGATGTGACCCATACATAACCACAGCAGTGCTATGTTCCAGGGCATAGATTCT
Organism: Ictidomys tridecemlineatus; assembly: GCF_052094955.1. Lineage (NCBI taxonomy): Eukaryota > Metazoa > Chordata > Mammalia > Rodentia > Sciuridae > Ictidomys > Ictidomys tridecemlineatus. Next base: position 38,754,901 of record NC_135485.1, on the reverse strand, counting down.
GCCATGCGACCAGCACTCTAGCTTCATACTAGAGGTCCTAAGCATAGAAGTTAACTAGTGAGATCAAAATAAACACACATAAACTCAATTTACCTTTTTCTTGACCAGTTCAGAGATGGCCCTTCCCGGCTCCTGCCTCTAGCCACCTGGTGGGGTAGCGAGGTTTACATAAGAGATTAGCAGGAGAGAGAGAGAGCACGCCAGGGAGTGGCCTTTTATTGGGGAACAAGAAATTCAGGGGAAAATTCCATCCAATGAAGGTTGAGGGGGACAGCATTCCAAGGTCAGGGTCAGTGATTGGTCTCAGGGTCAATGGTCAGTCACACCCCCAAACGGGATGGGCTCTCGCACCTAAAAAGGGTGGGGATAAGTTCTGACATAGCTTGTCCAGAACACCTCACACCCAGTCAGGGAGGTGCCCAATCACGTGTGAGAAAGGCTTCCCACAATAGATGGTTAAAGTTGCTGTCATACTGGGGTCAGGGGATTAGTGTCTTGCTGAACTATTGGGATACCTGCAATGTGGGCACAGGTTCAATCCCTGATACATGGGTGGATGCAACTTTTCCAAAAAACTGGGGACTGTGACTTTGAAGAATTCCCTTGTAGCTTGGGCTTAGGAGGGAGGGGTATAGTTGTGACTCTGATCCTGGAGGTTGGAGAACAACCCTGGAATGGCCCTGTGGAAGAAAGAATGTTCCAGAGGATGGAACCTTGGGTAGCAGAGCACAGCTGCAATTTGGGCTCTGGAGCCAACAGGGTACAGTGGTAACTGGAGCACTAGGAGAGGGGTACTACATTGAGGTGTTTATAGACCCCAGGGTGATGAGACCCAGAAGTGAGTCTGGCTCTGTGAGACTGGGTACAGCAGCATGAAAAACTCAGAATGGCAAAAGGGAAGGGGCATGGAAGTGAAATGATAGGTGTACTGCCCAGAGAGCTGAGATTCCTCATCAGTTCAGACTCTGGTGACTAGTTCAGATCCAAGAGCTCTGTAGCTCTGTAGCTCTCTGGACCAGAGGGTGAGTGGCACAGCTCGGACAAGGCAATGTTTCCATGAGGAGAAGGACACCACATCATTTCAGGTTCCTGGAGGTACAAATGCTGTGCTGGACCAGGGCTGCAGGTCTCTGAGAGGCTGGTCTTGCAGGGAACAGTGCTGTACTTTGGTTGAAACTGTCTGCAGTTGAAACTGTGATAGCTTTGCCATGAAATGGTGCTCTGTCATATGTGCATACATGGTGCAATGATGGCAGAGCCTTAGGGATGAAGGCATGCAGTGGCTACTGGCCTTTGGAGCAGGATGAACTCTAGAAGGAGCTCTGGCTTGAAGATGCACAAAATACTAGCGGCTTGAGCCATGGTGGGCAGGACACAATATGAACTTTTCTGGAGTAGTGTGATCTGCATTCCACTGTAGGCAGTTCCAGGCAGCTCCTAAGCTGAGCTCAGGACCTGTGAGGCCTGCAGGATTCTCCAGTAGTTGAGGCAGCAAGTGTCTGGGAGAACAGGAGCAGCTGGGAACTTCCTGCACACCTTTTTCCTGTGGGGAGAAGACCCTTCTGTTTCAGACTGGGGCATAGGGCAACAAAGACAAAATGTTTCCTTTCCTTCTCTATGTGGCCATCCTAAGTTTTGTGCTTCACAGGATTTTTGCTGCTTCTTTCCTGTACTGTAGACTCCAGTAGTCTCCTCTTAGTCACTCTCTACAAAGAGCAGTTGTTTATTCATTCTATTGATCCTTCCCCTGGGTGGAGGAGGAGGAGGCGAGCATTGGGCACCTCTAGTCGGCCATCTTGCTTATTACTCCTCTTAGGCTTTCTCAACATAAGGAATCCTGAAGGTTATGCTATGAGTTAGGCAGGAGTTGAAAATCCCTGAGAGCATGAGGTGGTGAGAAGGCCATTGGCTGTAGGGTGGGAGGTTCTCCTTTAGGAGAAGAAATTCCTTTCCAAGTCAGAGTGGACCATCAAGGAGATGCTTCTTCTCTGGCAAGCTAGAGTTCTGCCCCTGAATAACTGGGGGCAGGGTATGGGGCTGGGGGAGAATCTCTTTTCTTCTTTGCTCTATATATCGTTTATAAATGTTGAACCAGTGTTTAAGTTAGCTTTAGGAAGGCTACATTTCCACAGAAAGCCAAGTCATAAATGTTTCTGGTGATTTTATATTTCGCTGTTCTGTATAACTTCAGGGACAGCTATTTATTTTTTGTGTGTAACCCCTGATCCTGCAACAGTTACTTTATTCCATAATAACCTGGAAATAGAGCATATAGCACATTTCTTAATTTTGGACCCATGGAATTGAGTTGATTTATGTAATTAAAATACTCTTTTCACATTAGTTTCCTCTTCTACTATTATTATAATGGTTGTAGAGCTAAAAAAAAAAATTTGTGTAACAAGAAACACATACTATTTAAAGGATATACCAGAACACTTTTCTCAGTATTTATGGTGTTATAAAAATGAACATTAATTCACAGCTGGGCTTTATCCAAGTTTCACTATACAGATGGCTGTGTATATTGCCCTTCAAATCCTTGTGGGAGAAGGCTTGTAATTTCTTCCCTCTTTCCCCTTTAATAACTTATTTCAATGTCTCATAGTCATCATGATCAAGATTTTTACCCCAGGTCTGATTTAAATCTCTCCACCTGTATGTTAACCATATTTCTTTACCCTTTGACCTCAATTGAGGTGAGAAGCAGGCAGTTATTATTACTCTTCTATTTCTTTATTTGTTGAAAGACCATGCTTTATCCATCGCAAAAATCAGTGATAGTAATAAAGTCAAATTTCTCAGAGAAAAACAAATATCTGTCCACTCTACAAGAAACAGACATTACTTTGTTTTAGAGCCAAGAGATTATTTTAAAAGTTTCACTAGCTCAAGTTTATAAAAAATTCATATGACAATATACGTAAAATAAAAAGTGAACATATAATTCTTTCATCCCACTACTCCCACTACCCTGCTTTTTGAAGTAACTTTTTAATTAAATTAATTTTTGCCTTCCAAGCATCTGTCTATGTAAATTGTTAGGAAAGTAAATTAAAAAAAAAAACAAAAATGAGAAAACAAAATCAAGGTGCTTGCTAATAGTATAGTAATGTGGTTTCCATCCTGATTTTTCTGTCTCCCTCTTATTAGAGTTTTGGCTACCCAGCATAAAAACCATGAGGAAACTTAATTATATAGTTGCGCTTCATTTTAAACCTTATATCTATTTTAAAAATCATGTTAAATTGTTACATCAAATAATATTTTAAGTATATGAGGATATTGATATAGCCATGGGAAACTACTATACCATATTAAGTAAAATCTAGCAGTTTCACAATGGGGTGTGTATCCAGTAGAAATGAGTGCTTATGTCCACCAAAAGACATATATTAGAATGTTCATAATATTTGTTATAATGGCCCCAAACTATAAAACATAAATGAGCTTTAATAGCAAAATGTATAAAGAAACTATTGTAGTCATACAGAGTAATAAAACACAGTAACAAAATGGATTTTTGGATAGTATGGAGCAAATGAAGCCAGATAAAATCGAGTACATACGTAGAATTTCATTTAAATGAAGTTCAAAAGCAGACAAAATGTGATTTGTTGTAATAGAGAGCAAAGCACTGGTTTACCTTTTGGGAATTGTTGACTGGATAAGCATTCCAGGGAATCTCCTAGGTACAGAATGTATGCTAGACCTATTCAGGAGGTGATTATATGGACAATTTCTATATGTAAATGTTAAAGGAAATGTAGGACTTAATGTGGATGGAAGAGTTGAAGATAGCTCATTGCAAGGTGGTATGAGAGGAGTTGAGGTTGTTTAGTTATGGAAGCAAAAGCAAAATGAACTGAAGATCAGGGCAAATCCAACAGGAAACATTTTAAGATAGGGCATGTGGCCAGCAGAGCCAAGAAGAAGAGCTGGGAATGAATGGGCATTTCATGCAATACTTAGTTTCTTCTGTGGCTTGCAGAATCCAGCTGTGCTCATTTACTCTGTGTTCAGTTGCTGTTATTTGGTGATACAAAATATTAAAATAATGAGGAAAAAAATCACAAATCAACAGGTGTGACTTTTGTGAAATGTTAATATTATCCTGTTTTGCCAATTGTGTATGAAATAATGAACCAGAGTCTTGGAAGAGTATATTATATTTAAATATTCCCATATGCTTTGTTTTTATCATATTAGAAAATGATTGAGAAAGGAGAAAAATGAAATGCCAATATTTGATTTCTGGGGATGTGAGTCTTAAAAATATAAAGTCTGTACACATTGGGTTTTTCATTCATGTTTGTGGGAATATGATGAATGAAAAATGTGCAATGACAGTATGGTTATATGTTATATCAAGAGATTTTTAAAAAATAGCTAAATGTACTATTTTTAGACAAAATTTTTGTTGGTTATTATTTGTTCCCACCACAACAGTTATGGGATTAAATCATACATGGCACTAACAAAATACTCTTTGTTTTAAGAATGCCAATAGAGAATTAAATATATGTAGGTAATTTACTTAATTTTACTAAGTCACAAAACAGGTTGAACAAACTATAATTTATTATGTATGCAGTAATGGGAAGAATGATCTCCATAATTCATTTGAAGTTAACTGAATTCAATATTGAAAGGGTTTTAGATAATATTAAAATACAATACTAAATTCTTTTATTTTCCAGATCTGTACCCTTTCCCCTAAAAGATAATTATATTTCAGTAAGAGTTTTTAAAAAATGTATAGAATTGGTGATAAGCTTTGAATTTTTCTCTTAACTGAATTGAAATCAGAAGTTTATTTCTTTCCTTAAAATTAAAAAAAGAAGAATAAACCTCAATAGCATTTCTTGCTTGAAAACCACTTTTCAAATGTGAAATTGCCACTTTTCAAAGAGTTACTATAGGGCTAGGGATGTGGCTCAAGTGGTATCGCGCTCGCCTGGCATGCGTGTGGCCCGGGTTTGATCCTCAGCACCACATACCAACAAAGATGTTGTGTCCGCCAAAAACTAAAAAATAGATATTAAAAAATTCTCTCTCTCTCTCTCTCTCTTTTTTAAAAAAAGAGTTACTATACTTGATGCAATTTTGATATAAAATAATCCTTGTTTTATAGCTTTTTAAAATGTGTTGCAAAGCCTTCTGGGTTGACATTTTAAAACCAGCATATAAATCTGCCTGATAAGTTATTTTTTTTCCTTTTTTAAAAGTAAGGTAAGGATAAATGTTCTGTGCTTCACTTTTCCACACCTGGTTCTAGTTGCTCATTGTTTTAGTTGATGTGAACTAAGAATCTTTATTCAAGTCATTAATCTTACTATAACATTTTTGGTAGCCAATTCATTGATTTCCATTTTTTGGAATTACATTTTTTGTGATTAAATTAAAATTTTGAAAATGCCATGTCACAAGCCTATATTTTAAGGCATTTTTGTGAAACACTTTTTTATTGAATTTCAGTTAGCATGTTATAAATTATTAGGACATATCTAATGAAGTGTTTGTGAGAAAAGGATTTACTGTGCAAATAGAGCAGGAATGGTGAATAATTGCAGAGTTCACAGTGTCGTGCTCTGTTGGCATTTCCTGTTATGAAATAACCCACTTTGATTCTTTAGATCACATGCCTTATGTGGGAAGGTAGCATTATATAAACCTGAGTGACTGAGTCTGACTCTCAGCCAGGAAAAGCTAACAATAAAAAGTTTGCCTATGTTTTTTAACTGAAGACACTCTTACCTTTAAAATGTACATATGGTGGGGCTGGGGCTATGGATGGTGTTAGGGAGCTTGCCTAGCATGTGTATGAAATAACAACTGAACATACTTGAATTTCAGTATCAAAGTAACAGCCCACAGGGAGGAGGTGGGTAAAATGTATAGGAATGATTTGCTTGAGTTCCAGCTATGTTGACCCCATTGCTTTCTTTATGCCTGATGGTGGAAATCTGGTGTCCATCGACTTCATGCAAAGCACCAGTGAATGGCAGGGATGAAGTTTAAGATTAGAGAGTGGCAGTGAGTGAGTCAAAGACTGCTATGGGAAGAAATTGGACTTAGGGGGTCTAGGGGAATGAATTAACAAATTGTTGTGTGCATGTGTGTCTATGTGTATCTTGTACAATCTCTAACCTTTTCTATCTGGGTGACTAGTATAGCAAATGTGCTACATGTCATACCAAACCCTTTCTTCTGATATTTCATTGGCTAGTGTTTTGCCACCCAATTTCTCCATACATTTTTGTTCCATATAACAGACAGTTTTTATCCTCACGAGTATTTATGAACCCACTGATATCAATGATAAAATTTAAGCTATAGTCATAACATATTTCTTCTCTTATTTTATGTTATACCTATAATTAGGAATCTGACCTTTTGGATTCCTATATCATATGTCATGGAGTGATAATCTGAAGTTCTATCTATAGTCACATAAAACTGATATTTATTTGAAAATTGTTTACAGTATATCACAGGATTTTAAAATTTATTCTACTGGCCATATGACCTTGGTTTGGTCCCTTAACATCTGTTTTCTTACTTGAAAAAATGCAGGTAACATCTTTGCTGTTGTTCCTGTTGGGAAGATTACAGCAGCTTAGGAAAGTGTGCAGTCAGTTCTAAAGTTCTGTGCAAATATAAGAAAATGGTGTTTTTTCATGGCATCTTCTCATTATTTTTCCTACTCCCAGAAGAGGGTATGCTGATTAATTATTATGTTTCTCCAGGGAGAGTCTCGCCAGGACAGCTTACATCCTATATTCAGCTCTTCAAGAACAATCTCAAAGCTCTAAGGAATCATTGTGGACTCCTGCAGCTTGGGCTGGCCACAGTTCAAACTTTGAAACACCCGCAGACAGCCAAGTGGGACAACTTTCTAGCTTTTGAAAGGCTCCTTCTCCAGGTATGTTGCTATGGGAGCTTTTGACTTCCAGGGATGTAAACTTAGATGTTTACTAGAGTTTCAGTAATGTATTGTTGACACGTGTGCTGCATCACATTCAGTAAGCACCTCCAAATTAAAATTTGATAGAAACTTTTGCCAGACCTGTTTCTAGAATTTTTTTGACAGTGACATCTTTGGCTTCTCAATTCTGGGAATATTTTTTGAATGTTTGACTCACTTTTGGAAACCTCCTTTCAATTTTGTGCCATTTGGACCTTTCTTGATCTTCATGGCATCTTTATTCAATCCTTCCCATTTGTCCTTTAAAATAGCACTGCTATTTACATTTTTTCTTAATCTCTAATCTTTAAACAACATAGAGCATGCGCCTTAATGATGTTTAAAGATGAAGAGAGATGAACTTCATTTGTAGTGTTTATGCAGAAATTTGTACATGGAGGGAAACTTTTTTAAAAAGACATTTTTTATATTATAAAATATAAATTATACTGTGCTTTAAAATTATAAAATATTGTTAAATTATAAAATATTGGTAAAGTATAAAGTACTTTAAAATATAAACTCAGGTGAAAGGACAAACATCTATGGACTCTATATATAGTCTCAGTGTAATTTACTATTTAAAAATATTTATCTTTTACTTTTGTTTCACTAAAGAAATAAAACTAGAGATAATGTTGAGGCATCCTTATTACTGAACCCTTCTGAATTGGTTCTCCATTTACTTTCTCCAGAGGTATTTTTGTAAGTATTTACTTTTCATAAAGAATACAGAATATTGTGTTATAGGTTTTAATTTTTACCTAAGTGACATAATACTATAAATATTCCTAAACTACTTGCTTTTTCCTCTGAATATTTTATTTTTAAGATAACCCAATATGCTCTATTTAAGGTTCTAGTTTGTTCATTTAATCCATACCACGAATATACAATTTATTTATCTAATCCACATTGATGTTTAGTTAAGCTGTTCAACTGGTGCTTTTGTGTATGTGTGCGTGTGTGTGCGCACCTGCACATATTCATGTATATAAATAAAAATGATATGAATAAAACTAAACCATTTTTATAGTTGTTCATCACTGTTTCTTTGTATAGATTTGCAATTCTTGGACTACTGATGAAACTGATCATCTTATCTTTTATTTTTGGCTATTTAATTTTCTCTACTCTGAATCATTCATTCTTGTATTTTGCCTATTTTTTATCTGTTATATCACGAAAATCTGGTTTGACATTTTATATATTAGACTTTTTAAAGTTATATCATGTAACTACTCTCTCATATCGCTGTCTTTCAACTTTAATTTCTATATGTTTTATTATATAAAAGTTTAAATTTTAACATATAAGTAATATGTTAAATATTATTCTTTATAGTTTGTGTTTATGTTTTATATTATCAATCCTTTTCTACCCCTAATTTCTAAATATATTGTTTGGTATTTTCCACTGTAAATTAACTTCTATTCTTAACATATGAATTTTTAATCCATCTGGAATTTATTTACATTTATGATATAATTAGTATCTATTTTTTTGTTTTCCACATAGATAGCCCAATCTCCCTATACTATTTATGGAATACTTTATTATATTATAGATTACTTCTCTAATAGTCATTTTTCACTTTCTCATGTTGGCAGAATTTTGTTTCAATTTCTGTTTTCCATATGATTCAGGCAAATCCTGTTTGATCTCAGATTACCTTGCTCTTCCTATTTCCATACTTGGTGATTGATATAGCAGTTCTAGGCACAACGAGGCAAAGGGAAGTTTACTGGAGGTGTTTCTAGGGAGGGTTTTCTTTTGTCTTGATAGAAAAGATATACAATATAGAAACAAGTCACTTTTTCTGCCTCCTAATGTATGTTTGTGACACTTTACACACTACTTTGTGATAAGAAGGGAAGCTCACTGGCATCCTGAGGAAGACAGAACCGTCTGGGTCCTAAGTGATGACTTTGAGCATACTTCAAAATATCTTGCTCTGTGACATGATAATTGTGTTTGGTTGCTATGACAAAAATATCTGACAAGGACAATGTAGAAGAAGAAAAGTTTAATTTGGGCTCATGATACCAGAGGTTTTAGTCCATGGTTGGCCACCTCCATGGACCTGAGATGAGGCAGAACATTATGGTGGAAGGGGTGGGGGAGGAAAGCTGCTCCAATCCTGGCAGCCAGGAAACAGAGAAGGAGACAGGGTCAAGACATAACCTCCGAGAGAATACCTCAGTGACCACTTCCTTTAGGCACGCCCCACCAGCCCACAGTTACCACCCAGTTCTTTAAAATGATCCCCATCAAATGGATGAATCTACTGATAAAGATTACAGCTCTCATAATCTAATCATTACACCTCTTAATTTCAGCAGAGCTTTTGGGAAACTCTTTTTGTTTTTTAATTTTGAAAATTTTACTCATATAAACATATTTGATAACAAATATAATTGACTTTTTTTCTCATTTGAGTAAAGTTTTAAAAGAATTAAATTTTGTGATGTTTTGTTTTGATACATGTATAAATGTGTAATGTTCATATCAGATTAAACACAATCTCTCTCTTCAAACATTTGTTATTCCATGATGGTGTTAACTTTCAAAATCCTTTCTTGTAGCTTTTCAAAATGTGTATAGCATGTTACTGTTATTTACAGTCACCCTACAATACAATATGCCCCAGAACTTCTAGCTTTGATCTAACTGTAACTTAGTGGCCACTGACTCTTTTTTTTTTTCAGTCTTTTTAAAATTTGTTCTACTTAGTTATACATGTCTAAAGAATGCATTTTGACACATCATACATAAATGGAATATAACTCATTCTTCTGGTTGTACATGATGTAGAGTTACATCAATTGTGTAATCATATATGTACTCAAGATAATACTGTCTGATTCATTCTACTATTGTTCCTACCCATACATCCCCACCCCTCCCTTCACTCCCCTCTGTCTAATCCAAAGTACCTCTGTTCTTCCCTCCCCATCCCCTACAATTGTGAATTAGTATCTGCATATCAGAGAAAACATTTCAGCCTTTGGTTCTTTGGGATTGGCTTATTTCACTTAGCATGGTATTCTCTAGTTTTATTCATTTACCAGCAAATTCCATAATTTCATTCTTTAAGGCTGAGTAATATTCCATTGTGTATACATGCCACATTTTCTTTATCCATTCTTCTGTTGAAGTGCACCTAGGTTTGTTGTGGGACACCTTTATCCAAACTATAACAATAATTATTCTATTACTTAAGCCATTTTAGTTGATGTTCTATTATTTTTAGCCAAAATATATTTATCTTTTCCACATTGATATATAATGTATTAAGCTGCCATGTAAAGTAGGTTTTAGTTTTTAGTTTCTAGTCTATTTTATTGGTCAGGGATTTTGAGTCCATATGTCCAGTGTTATGCTCTTCTCTGAAAAAGAGATTTATTAGATTTGTGCATAGGTATTCTAAAGACTTTAATGCTATTTTGAATTTGTTTTTTTAAAATTCAATTTTATGTAGTTGATTGCTGGCATTAAAGAATAGCTCAACTTTTGGATAGTGATTATGTACCAAAAAAACTTGTTTCCTTACTTCTTGCTATTATTCACTTATTCTTTTAGATCTTTTATGTAGACAATAATATCACATGCAAATAATGGCAGTTTTATTTTTTCCTTTTCGATTTTGCTACCACTTTCTTACTTTAGTACATTGACCAGGAATACTAGGCCACTGCTAAAAACAGGTAGTGATGTTAGGCATCTTCATCTTAATTCTGACTTTAAAGAAATGTTCCAGAATTTTATGATTAGATATTATATTTTCTGAGGTTTTATTTTATTTTTTAACATATATATGTTAAAATATATATAATATAATATATAATATATATTTATATATTTTGTTGTAGATGGACACACTACATTTATTTATTTATTTATTTATTTTTTGTGGCACCGGGGATTGAACCTAGTGCTTCATGCATGCTAGGCAAGTGCTCTACCACTGAGCCACAATCTCATCCCCTTATTTTATTTTTAATCAGGCTAAGGAAATTCTATCCTAATTCTAGCTTGATGAGGTTTTTGTGTTTGTTAATTCAACTAGTATTGAATTTTATGTTATATAGATTTGGAAATTTTAGGTGACTATTTCATTATTCTCCCTTAATCTGTTAATATGATGAATTGTACTTCAAAAATTTTAAATGTTAAATAGTCTTTATTGTATTCCTGGTCCTACACACAACACAATGGTATGTTTCCACACACACAAACATTGCTGGATTTAGTTGCTGTCCCCTAGCCTTTGCATGGAGACCTTCTGATTTTGATAAGCCAAGCAGGGCTGCTGTTGCATAATCCCATCTCTCTGATCCTCTCCCCAGGATGTCTTCTTTACCACTTTTGGTCCCTGATAGTCATGTGGACACCTTCCTCAACTTGCTTAGGTTCTTGTACTTTGCACTGGGATTTGCCTGCCTCATCCTTCATGTGGATGCCCCCTCTATTTCCTTGGGTTTCAATAACCTGCACTAGGCCTTGGCATATCTGTGCATAGAAAACCCCCTCACTAGCTTTGGCCCTGATCTCTTGCACTGGGATGTGATTGCCTCTTCGATAGACATCCTCTGCACTCTGATAAGAGAGAGAGAGAGAGAGAGAGAGAGAGAGAGAGAGAGAATTTTTTTTAATATTTATTTTTCAGTTATCGGCGGACACAACATCTTTGTTTGTAAGTGGTGCTGAGGATCGAACCCAGGCCGCACTCATGCCAGGCAAGCGCCCTACCACTTGAGCCACATCCCCAGCCCTGATAACCTGCTTTAAGTTACTTTTGCAACCTCCCTCTTACCCTTTCCCTACCAGGTGGACACAAACCCTTCACTCTGGAGAATATAGTTCCAAAGTGAGAGTAGGTAGCCCCAAACCAAATAAAAGTGTTTCTAAACAAGACTACATAGAGCTTTTCTCCTAAGAAAGATAATCTGTCAATTTATTAGAGGTTTTTGAAGAAATTTGACAAACTCTTAATATTTTAATTTATTTCTAATTAACATTCAGAATCTTTTGTTTCCTATTAGACTATTAGACTACTAGATGAGAACACGATATTTCGTGTTTTTCTTTCAGCAAATAGAAAAAAGAAAAAAGGACTGGGGAAAAGAAGTAAACATTTAAAATACTAAGACTCCACTTTCATCCTAATTGCATATCACCCTGGCTAGCACTGTGTTAGTCATTTCTGGATCCTTAAAAGTTAGGGTTTTAGCATAGGCAAACTCATAAACTGGCCATTATAATTGCTCTTTGTCTATGAACATGCTTATTTTATACAGTATACACTCATCCATTAGTGTAACAGGTTATAATGTATGGTCAGCTGCCTCTTTTACAGACTTTGATTAGAAAATGGAGCATTTGAGTTTATTTTGAGCACGAGGGCAATGTTTAGCTTTTCCCAAGGGCTTGAGAGCCACTGAGAAAGCTCAGCTAATGTTAAAAATTGTTTATTTCTTTGGGGAGACTTATTTCTACTATTTTCTACCAGGCCTCCATCACTGAAACCTCAGTGTTGACTTTATGGCCTAAGTAACCTTACAGGCGACCTTGGTTAAGAAAAAGAAATCAGTCTTGGAAATCTACAATTCAAAATGTTTTGCAGAATTTCTTCGACTCACTGCTAGCTCATGGGTCACTGGTTCTGGTGATCTCACGCGAGTCAGCAACAGAGCGGAGGACTGTTCACAAGACTCGCATTTGACTTAGGCTCTTAGAAGTGATTTAGGAATTCTATTAAGAAATAGCATTTTATATGTTCAAAGGAGGAACTCTGAAAATATTCATTTTTTTAGAGTTCCTCCTTTGAACATATAAAATGCTATATAAATATTTATTTATTATATAAATAATATATAAATATTCATTTATTAGCATAGGAATACATTTTAAAAAGCCAAAGGAAATAAAGTATGTTCATGACTCTTTTTTCTCTTCAGTGTCCAAAATCACAGACAGTATTTTAGGCGGTGAATATATGTATGCTAATTATCAAATCATGATGTTTCTGTTTCAAAAAGGAACAAGTTTAACTTGAACACAGAAACATTTATGGTATTAATGAATGTGTTCCCAAAGTAGGTTTGCTTTCTTTGTTTTTTCTTTTTCTTTTAAATTACTTTTATTTGATCAGTTTATAATTAGGGCATCACACTGATTTTTTAAAAAAAATATTTAAATTCAATTCATTTTTAATGAATACATAAAAACATACAACTGCATACATATTAATGGGATAATGTGATGTTTTCTACATGTATAAATTGTATAATGTTTAAATTAAGTTAAACACATCTCTTCATTTATCATTTCCTTATGGTGAAAATTCAAAATCCTTTTTTCTAACATTTTTGAAACAGTAAATTATAGTTACCTACAGTGTAAGAACACATCAGAATTTCTTACTCCCATAACTTTGCTTTCTAAGAGTACAAATTTACTTAATTTGTTGGTAATGACATGAAGAATACCTTTTTTATAGTGTAGCAAAGACTTTGAATTTATTTCCTCATCTAAGTAGGAAGAAAGCATTTACCCCCCGGTGTTATTTCAGGATTGAGTGATATCATATGTCTGTATCACTAAGTTTCAGTGCCTGGCAAATACCAATTGCTCAATAAATGGTAATTATTATTATTTATTCTTTTAGCTGAGCCAAAATATTTAAAATGCCAATTTATTTTATGTGAGTAATCCCTTAATAATATTCTCACCTTAATATTGTTTTCCTAAATTAAAATTTATTGAGGAAGAATGAGTCTGTCACTTTGAAAAATGTTAATGTCTTTTTATATTTTGATATATGTTTGATAATGTTTAGCAATGTTGTTTTTTAAACTTGCAATGTATAGCTGATGTTTTTATGCTAATTGTAACAGGAAAAACTTTTATTGAGTGTAGGATTATTTACTGTGGTTATAAAATACTAGCAGACTATATATATGGAGTAGAGGAAGCAGCTGTGTTTATGTTTCCTAAAGCACATGCTTTCTAAATATATGTATTATACATTTCTAGTTATTTCTTTAGGCACAATTTATATTTTACATCAAGAAATACAACTTGGAAAATGACTTTAAAATAAAGTGAATTATAAAGCCACTCAAGATAATACAGGTATAATATTGCTTTAGTTTTATCTCTCTTTGCAATGAAACATAGACCATACTATATCATTAGTTGCCAAAGTAGTTTTTCATAGGCAGGATTCATTTTTAAAATATCTTAAATTTTAGATTACCTTTTTCTAAAACAAACTAAATTCACACAAACTAAATAATACTGTATTTGCTTGTTCTGTAACAATTTGGTGGGTTTTGCCTTTTGAGTTCTCTATTGCTTTTATTAGCTCTGAAGCCATATGGCTTGGCTTGAAAATAGAGTAGCTCATTTTTGTGCTGTTCCTGACTTCACTATCCCCTTAGGTGGTCCTGTTTTAAAATATTTATTTATTTTTTATTGATTATAGTTAGGGTTGAATTTTTCTGGGAAGTTTTTACCAGTTAGTTTTCTGTGGGCAAGGACCTTGATATCCAGAGTCATTCAGCACCATGGTATGTTGTCACTTGCAAACACATCTGTTATATCATTAAAAAAAAAAAAAAAAAGGTGAGGAAAGAACAGAGAAAGGTGATTTCCTAAACCAGACCTGGGCACTGTTTATAGATGAGGGGAAGATTTTGATAGTATTTTTGCTGATAAGGCAAATTGTGAAATTTGCTTTTCACAAAACTGCTTCAGAATAACTGCAGGGGCAAGTATTGGAGCAAAACCATTTTCTCCCTCTCCTGATTTCCATAACGCCTAGGGTTTTCCTAGGCACACTCTCGCCTCTTTCTGACATTCTACTCCTTCCTCTCCTAGCAACAGAGGTGTTTTGTCTGGCTGGTAATTTTGGGATGGTTGGCCAGGCTCAACTCTGCTTTTATTGTTTTTGGAAGGTCCTTGAGCCACTCTTCAGGGTTATGATCTGCTCTCACTGGGTAGCAGCTGCTGCTGCTTTCTCTACTCTTCTTTAGAGTGAGCTGGGAACAGGGGGTGGTCAGTCTGTCCTGTGCCTTCAGTGGAGGTCTGCCCTCGCCAAGCCTTGCCTGTAACTGGGAGGAGAAAGTTGTCTGATTTTGAGTACCATATTGGTTTACAGACATTCCATCACTTAGTCTTGCTTATCTGTATTTTCATATGCAAATATGTTCATCTTCATACTTTATGAAGATTTATTTATCTTAGCACAATACTAAATTGTTGGAGTTTTAAAATTTTCCAGACAAATTGAGAAAGTTCCAGATTAATGGCAGGAATTGAATCTGAGATCTGAGTAGCCTAACATATTTATTCCTCAAGTGTTCACATGATTAGACTCTTATTACTCCTCTGCTCCTTTTTGCAATTCAGAACACCTGGGGGGCACTCTCATATAGGTAGGATAATTAATAAACATTACTAGATCTGGGGCTCAGTGTTAGAGCACTTGCCTCGCACACTTGAGGCACTGGATTTGATCCTCAGCACTACATAAAAATAAATAAATAAAGATATTGTGTAAAAAAAAGAATTTAGTTTTAAAAAAATAAAGTAAAGGTATTGTGTTCACCTACAACATATATATGTATAACTAGTAATATACATATTATATGATAATAACATGTTAATAATAACATTATATTATAACATAATAAAAATATGTAACATATATAACATATAACATAATATATATAAAACATATATAACAATAATAACAATATATGTTAATATATACATATTACTATTTTTCAGAAACATAAATCTTCTAATTACTTTCTCTTCTCTCCAGGGAAGCCTCTGCCCTCTAATTCATTGCTAGAGGTGTCATTCCAAAATGTGTAAAGAAAATGCTGAAAAACCTTTTCCAAAAGAAATTATTCTGTTGTATTCCATGTATTAGCCATCTTTTGAGCGTGTTATGTCTTCTAAACAATGAAATTATAAAACCGAAACATATAATGTCTCTTGCTTATGCTGCAACTTATTTTGTAATGTGGATTAGAAATAGGCACCTTAGCACTATTTGTGCCATCACCAGGGATACAGGCCCAAATAGAATCTTGTAGGTTGGTCTGAGTACCTAAGTTCTGCATCAATAGTATTGCCTCTATAAGAAAGTCCTAGATTCTGATCAACCAATTTTCTTAAATACATTTCTTAAATTGCTGATTTGAACTTGTGAACTGCATAGCAGAGGTTGGACATGTCATGAATTTGACTGTGATTCTATTTGCTAGTATCAGAGTCAGGTTAAAAGCCAAGTCTGGGGCTGGGGAGGTGGCTCAAGAGGATATGGGGAACACTGTTGGTGGAACTGTAAATTAGTACATCTGGAATGGACTTACCTGATGACCCAGCTATCCCACTTCTTGGTATTTATGCAAAAGAACTAAAATCAGTATACTGTAGTGATACATGCATACCAATGTTTATAGCAGCACAGTTCACAATAGCCAAACTGTGGAACCAGACTAGGTGTCCCTCCATAGATGATTGGATAAGACAATGTGGTAAATATACACAATGGAGTTTTACTCAGTCATAAGGAAGAATGAAATGCCATTTGCTGATAAATGGATAGAACTGGAGAATATCATGCTGAGTGAAATAAACCAGATGCAGAAAGTCATGGATTGAATGTTTTCTCCTACATGCAGAAGCTAGAGGAAAATAAGGAATTTTTTTAAAAGGGAGGGATCTCATGAAAGTAGAAGAGAGACCAGTGAAGTAGAGGAAAGTGAATGAGGGGAAAGGAGGAGGGAAGGGGAAGGGAAGGAACAGAAGAATAAAACTAACCAAACTATTGTCATGTACATGTATGAACATGTCACAATAAATTCTACTTTTATGTATAACTATAATGCACCAATTAAAAAATAAATATAATGTTTATTAAAAATGTTTGGCATTCAAGTTAGATTTTCATCTTGAGTTTCACTCCTTACCGAGCCTTTATTTCAACCTTAAGAGGCTTACACATTTTTAAAAATATTTATCATTCAATTTTACTGTTTTATGCAGAATATTTTATTATTGTTCTTCTCTAATACATTAAAATATTGTATTTTTGAATAATAAAGGAGAGAGACAAATGGAAAAAAGAGAAGCTAATATCCATGAACTTCTTGTTCCTTTACCCAGGATGGATACATTGCCAGATTTGGAGTTAGGTGAATTTGTGCCAAGCACCTGATTAGAAATGAGAGTCAAATGCATAGGCTCTGTGAACTATTGCTTTTAAACTGGGCTTGCCCTAGAAGCAGTGATATCATGTGTTATTCCAGCTGGAAACCAGAGTTAGTAATCAGGCAAAGTAAATTCAAGGCTAACAATTTTAGTATTTTATGGGTCAACCAAAAAAGTTTCAAATACAGACTTTATGCCAGGGACTGAAGGTGAATGTGGGTGGGTTCTTCTGGGAAAAAACAAGAAGGGTACCATTCTGGTTTGCTTGACCAAGGGAAGTAATAATAGAGTATGCTGCCCTGCACTGATTCCATCTTCCATCTGAGCCACTCCCTCTAGCTGTTTGTACCAGGCTGGTCACCCTAGTGGTTGCTGAGATTTTTTTTCTCCTCTTTTAAACATCTGGATTCTTAAGTATGAATGTGGCTTGTCCCTTAGCTGGCTGACTATCTAGAGCACTTCTAGATATAATCATTCTGAGGGTGCTAGAACTTAGCTTAACACTAGTGAGTCCTGAGGCTAAACAGTAGTAGGTTTGAGTGTGAGCACAGATTTCTCCTCTGTTTTCCATTTTTTTTTCCTATTCTCAAAGGCTAGATAGAGTGAGTTATTTATTGAGGTGTTTTGTTTGGCTTTGTTTTGGTCAAGGGCTGTTAATGTTCAAAAAATGGAGGAATACTTCAAGAAATATTCCAGTTCCTTTCTGGCCAGGGACATTGGGGATATGGTTGAATCTGGCTTACCTGAAGTGGCTGACTGCATGTGTGTGCTTTGGCAGTCCCCTTTGTCACTTTTTACTTCTGAGTCATCTAGCTGACAGCAGAAGTGTGAAGTGTTGAATGGACACGGCTCACTCTGGATTTTTCTTTCCAGAGATTGTGGGTGCCTGAAATGACGACTGTGGAATGATACAGAGCTGCACAGAGGGGCGCGCGTAAGGAGGACTATTTGTTATGTGTTTGCAGTGGGAGAAGTACTGGTTTATAACCTGCAGTCTGGTGTTGTGGTGTCATTTTACAAACATTATGGAAATACATCTTTAGAATGACATATCATTTTATGTTTGTGGAAAAAAAAACACAGTGACATTGGTCATACCATATATTTTAATAGGAGCCTTCCCTAACACATATGTAGGAAACACTATTTTTTAATCTTCCAATTTAAATTTATTTAAAAACATAGTAAATGAGCAAAATTAAATTCCCCAAAAGCCTATTCCAGGGGAAAATATGTGTTGAAAATTGATAGGCTGCCACATTGACTCATGGAGCTCTTGTAATCCATTCGTGTGATTTTTCTTAACATCTATGTTGTGGTTTTACAAGAGAGTACAAAAGTTTCCTTTTACTAGTTAGTTTATGTGGGGATGATGTAGTCTTTGTTTTTTGTAAGTTGATTTGTTTAATGTGAAAACAAAATGGGAACAACATTTTCCATGAAGACAAAGATAGATATACATGACACTTATGGATAAGAAAAATAACAGGATAAATGTGGTCAAAACGGGCCCTGAAGAATATTTTTAATGATGTGCAGATATGTTATGTCATGTTAATGGAAAAAATAGTTTATATGGATATGAAAAATAAAACTGCATATATACTATGAACTCATCTGTTATATAATTAAAAACATGAAGACATTAGAAGGAGCTTAGGTGCTTAGAAAGAATTAATAGAAACATTGGATACACATCAAAATAATTATTGTAGTTATTTATGAGCAATAGGTTTTCCAAGTATATACTACTGCATGGAAAATTACCCTAAAATGCAGTGGATTAAAGTAAGAGTTTGGTTATAGTTCATGATTTTGTGTGGCAAGAATTCAGACAGAGCTCAGCTCAGCAATTCTCTGGCTTCACATGGCATCTACTGAGGTAACTTGGTTATACTCCCATGATGGAGGGAGGACCCAAGATGGCTTCTGCCACTTGTTTGGTATACATGGCAGTCTCAGGGTAGTCCGACTTCTCAAGTGGAGGCTAAGTGGCCCAGAGAAATTGTTTTGGGGGAGATTGGTAAAAACTACAAGCCTTCTTATAATTTGGCCTTGGAAGTTCCAGAACTTGAAGAGACTATCACAGAACCAAAGGGAAAAAATTAAACTTCACTTCCTAAAGGGGAAAAATGAAGAAATTGACACCATTTTCATCCTATCTCAGCTGAAATGAATAATTTTTATGTTCTTTGTGTTTCTGCAGGATCTGTGATATATTCTTTTTATACATTTGTTGGAGCTTTTAGAATATCAATTCTATAACCTTGAATGATACTTGCATAAAACAATTTGCATGGAGTATGCCATAGAGACCTCTATAAATGTCATCTTTCATCAGTATCTATCTTTGTTTTCTTCTTTTGAGGATAGAAAAGAATTGGTGAGGCATTTTGATTTGCATTTCTCTAATTGCTAGAGATGATGAACATTTTTTCATATATTTGTTGATTGATTGTATATCATCTTCTGAGAAGTGTCTGTTCAGATCCTTGGCCCATTTATTGATTGGGTTAATTGTTTTTTTGGTGTTTAACTTTTTGAGTTCTTTATATACTCTAGAGATTAGTACTCTATCTGATGTATGAGGGGTAAAAATTTGCTCTCAAGATGTAAGCTCTCTATTCATTTCACAGATTGTTTCTTTTGCTGAGAAGAAACTTTTGAGTTTGAATCCATCCCATTTATTGATTCTTGATTTTAATTCTTGCACTACAGGAGTCTTATTAAGGAAGTTGAGGCCTAATCCCACCTGATGGAGATTAGGGCCTACTTTTTCTTCTATTAGACGCAGGGTCTCTAGTTTTATTCCTAGGTTCTTGATCCATTTTGAGTTGAGTTTTGTGCATGGTGAGAGATAGGAGTTTAATTTCATTTTGTTGCAAATGGATTTCCAGTTTCCCCAGCATTATTTGTTGAAGAAGCTATATTTTATTCAATGCATGTTTTTGGCACCTTTGTCTAATATAAGATAATTGTAATTTTGTATGTTAATCTCTGTGTCCTCTACTCTGTACCATTGGTCTGCCAGTATGTTTTGGTGCCAATACCAAGGTGTTTTTGTTACTATTGCTCTGTAGTACAGTTTAAGGTCTGGTAAATGACAGCTATTATGAATACAAACAACAATAAGTGTTGGCAAGGATGTGAGGAAAAAGGTACACTTATACACTGCTGGTGGGATTGCAAATTGGTGCAGCCAATATGAAAAGCACTATGGAGATTTCTTGGAAAATTGGGAATGGAACCACCATTTGATCCAGCTATCCCATTCCTTGGTTTATACCCGAAGGACTTAAAAACTACGTACTACAGGGACACAGCCACATCAATGTTTATAGCAGTACAATTCACAATAGCTAGACTGTGGAACCAAACTAGATGCCCTTCAATAGATGCATGGATTAAAAAAAAAGTGATATATATACACAATGGAATATTACTCAGCAATATAGAGAATAAAATCATGGCATTTGCAGGTAAATGGATGGAGTTAGAGAAGATAATGCTAAGTGAAGTTAGCCAATCCCCCCAAACCAAATGCCGAATGTTTTCTTTGATGTAAGGAGGCTGATTCATAGTGGGGTAGGGAGGGGGGACATGGGAGGAATAGATGAACTCTAGATAGGACAGAGGGGTAGGAGGGAAAGGGAAGGGGCATGGGGTTAGAAATGATGGTGGAATGTGATGGGCATCATTCTCCAAAGTACATGTATGAAGATACAAATTGGTGTGAATATACTTTGTATACAACCAGAGATATGAAAAATTTGTGCTCTATATGTGTAATATGAATTATAATGCATTCCACTGTCATATATAAATAAAAAAATTAAAAATAAAAGTATTGGTGAATTTATTTCTAGTGGCTCATTTTAAATGGTGTTAAAAAGGCATAATTTGGGGTAGGCAGGTCAAAAACATTTTCCATTAGCAGTTAACACTTAAACTATGTTCTGAAGGAAGGAAACTTGTTAGGGTGGTTAGGAAAGACATGCAAGGTAGTGAGGACTATACACACAAGGGCACAGTCCCAATAGCACACGGTAGACCTCAGGACCTTTTACTGTGGCTGGGTTTTTAAGGTACACCTTTGTGGATAAAGGGCTGAAAGTGGGAGAGGAAGGATTAAATCCAAGAGTAAGTCAGAAACAGAATATATAGGCCTTTAGTGACTGATTTGCTGTAACAGATCCTTGAAAGTTCAAGCAAATAGAATTTAACTCTTCGCCAGTTAAAGCAATCTTACTATCTGTTCCTGATTCAGTTTTCTTTCCTTTACCACAAATTTCATGTGAAGAAGACAGAATTTAGACCAAGCTATAAACTACATGTGGATAAATTTTCTTTCAAACTAAAAAAATGAGTTAGAGAAATGACTGACCAAGGCATATTTCTGTGTTTAAAAATAAAGTGATTTATTTATTTTTTCCAGAAAGTCAGTAGAAGCGCCATTTGTCCATCATCTTAGAATGATGTTGAGCTTATTAGCTCCTTTCTTACTGTCCCAGGGCTCTTGTGTGCATGTGCCATATGGGCTCCACATCTGGTGACCAGTCCATGCTCTTCTGGGGGGAAGAAAACAAAACTTCCTTTGAGGGACTACATAAATACATTTCTGTAGAATCTGCTACTGCCCGTGTCTGCAAATATCTGGGTCCCAAATTAAATGCATAAAGCTGAAGTTGTATTACTTTTCAAAGATAACAGTAACTAGATAGGACACAATACAAATTAGGGCTTTAAACTTTTTGGCACCAGATCTTTTCTCCTAGCATATTACTTGTGACTATACTTCTTTGATGTTTTGACATCTCTCTGAAATTATGATTAAATATGGTAACCAGAACTAGTACTGATTTGTACTGGGAAAATCATTTGGAATCAATATTATGGGGGAAAAACACTATTTGGAATAGGTCTTTAACTTTTAATGAATTTAATTGGTGTTAAAATTCCAAGTCTTTTTTTTTCTTCCTCCAGAACTGTCATTGAAGTAGTTACCACAATAAGTTATTAAACAACAAAAAAGTTTTTAAAAAGTGAGTTCAAGATTTTATTAACAAAAGTTTATATCAATATATTTTAAACTTATCATAGATATCCACTCTCATATTCATAAAAGAATAGCCTTTTGGCAAACCACTCATGGTGGTATATTTGCATAATTTAAAAATAATTTCTTTAGTAAAAGCCTTAAGAAGAATGTTGAAGTGTCTATGTATACAGTGGTTTTCTCTCTGCTGTTTGTGGTGGGGACACAGTCAGGATTCCATGTTTCAATACTACACACACACACACACACACACACACACACACACACACACACGTTTGTGTGTGTGTGTGTGTGTGTATTTTTTTTTAATTCACTGAGTCATTATTGCTTCTTTTACTGTTTTAGAACATGATTAAAATCTGTACGTTTTCCTGTGTTGAAGAAACAAAAGGGTCTAAGGGGAAAGACATAATCCAGATGAGATAGTTATATAGAAACAGATTTTTGAGGTGTTAACTGATGCTGTGAAAAGCTGTTTCAGTAATGCTCCTAATGAGAAAACAATATGTTCAGGAAACTTGCTGATATTGAAATTTGACTCTTTCAACGTAATGTCAGGTACCCCAGGAACAAAGGGACACAGTCAGCGGAATCAATTCCATGTGTGGAACTGAGCAGTTTTCTGTTGTGGTTCCTCTGCTGCCTCTTCTGGTAGCTTCTCATGGTGCTTGCTGGTGTTCAAGGCCTGGAAGTGTTGCCTGAGGTACAGAGCTTCTGCTCTCTCCCTGCTTCTTATTTTCTCATTTCCATCTTCCAGCAAAATTAATCTGGTTTTACTTTCATCCAATTTGTCTTCTGGAAGTGCTATTTTAATCTGAAGCTGATTTTCTCTTATAGTATAATAAATCTTGATTTGAAATTTATATGGGCAATAAGTAAAAAATGTAACTAAGCAATCAGTGTGATCATAAAAAAAATCACTGAAGATCTGGATAATATCCATTAGATCAAAATCTATGGTAAATCACCATTGGAGAAGAAGTTAGAGATGGGGTGATATTACCATTCCAGACTGTGGTAGTATTGTCAAGAATAAATTATTAGAAAAGTCTTTTAATTCATAAGACTTGGATTGAGTGGGGTTCTAATTTAATTTTACAATTTTTATTACAAGGCAAGATCTTGGCAAAATCAAAGACACACAAGTTAGTTTCAATAGGGCTCCTTTGATCAGGAATCAAAGGGGCTGATTTTCAGTCTTTAAATTCATTGCTCCTTAGTTTATCATTCTAATGAGATACTATTTTATTTCCTCTTTTCCTTGAAGAGAGTCAGCAGTGATCAATGTCACCTTACTCTTTTTTTTCTTCATATTTTTATTAATATATTATAGTTGTACACAGTGGTGGGATTCGTTATTCATACCTGTACACGCAAACAATGTGACAATATAATTTGCCAAAATCACTCCCCAGTATTTCTCCTTTCCGTTTGCTCCTCCCTCTCCCTGGTTGCTTACTCTACTCATCTCCTTTGATTTTCATGAGACTCCCCTACCTTTCTTTTTCTTTTTTCTCTCTAGCTTCTGCATATGAAAGAATCATAGGACCTTTCGATTTCTGAGTTTGGATTATTTTGCTTAACATTATGTTCTTGTTAAGGTGTGGATATGTGGTGTCTGCCAAAAACTCATGTGTGAGACAGTGCAATAATGTTCGGAGGTGAAATGATTAGATCACGAGAGTTGTGACCCAATCAGTGGACTAATCCACTAATAGGGATTAACTAGGTGGTAACTATAGGCACATAGGGTATGGCTGGAGAAGGTGGGTCAGTGGGAGTGTGCCTTTGGGGTTTTTATTTTGTTCCAAGTGAGAACTTTCTGATTGCCATGTTCTGAGCTATATCCCGTCTCTGCAACCTTCTGTCATGATATTCTGCCTTACCTCAGGCCCACAGCAGTGAAAATGAAGAAATGATATTTGAGCGGAGACCTGAATGAAGAGAGGTCATCTGGAGAGAGAATGCTCTAGATAGAGCAGGAAGGAAAGTGTATCCTCATGCAGGTTCGAGGCCACTGTTGGGTTGTATGCTCGAGTGGGGGCCTGAGCTTGGAGGTGTGGAGGGAAGAATGGATGAGCAAAGTTTGAGGCCTTATTGGCTCTGTTGGTTGTAGTAACCATTATTATTATTTTCACTTATATTTTGATCCTACATATCATAAAATAACACTAAACCTTCAAAACAAGGCATTATTAGTTGGATGAATGAGAAAATTTGAAGCAAAATTCCACTGTTACTCTTACATGCTTTGATATTTGCCTGAACATCTTAAGTGTATTTTAGCCTGAACTAGCATGAAGTTTTTATATACGAACTCTTAAAGGTTTTTACAAAAGTTCTTTTTTCCCCCCCAGGGTTGACTGAAAGCAGATAGACTTTGGAGGTCATACTCACTCTGGTTTCAATTTCAGACCCTTCTTGTATCAAATTCACATCCCTGAAGAGAAATGAATTAAATCAGAGGCCTTTTTTCTTCCTCTATTCCAAAGTAGCTTTTAGAGGGTTTGTTTTGGTGCTGTGTATCATCAAGGGGAATTTTTTCCCTATACACCTGCAGCAATAAAACATAAAAGGATAGTGATCTTGAGTTCTGTCTTTACTCGTGTCTTTATGATTATGCTAGAGATAATCATATCTAAA
This sequence comes from Ictidomys tridecemlineatus, assembly GCF_052094955.1. Taxonomy (NCBI): domain Eukaryota; kingdom Metazoa; phylum Chordata; class Mammalia; order Rodentia; family Sciuridae; genus Ictidomys; species Ictidomys tridecemlineatus. The sequence continues at coordinate 38,730,005 of NC_135485.1, read as the reverse complement.
ATTTTCTATGCAGTTGGGTTGTCTTGAGATATAAACTTTATAATAAAGGTAATGCTTTTTATACTAAACCTACTAAATAATTTTAATGCAGTCATCATTGCTGGAAAGTATGTATGTGTGCCATCTGTGTTTATACATACTTCATTTATCACTATTACTGAAGTGTTTCCATATTTTAAGTAGAACAAGCCATCCTGGTACATACAAGCTGAACATGTTCCTTGGCTGCCTTTCTACTTACACCTAGTTAACTATTTGGTTTTCTCTCATGTGTAGAATTTTTTTAAAAATTAACTATATTTGCTAACAAGATAGAAAAAAAGTAAAATGTGCTGGCTAAAATAAACAAACCAAATATAATGATGTCATTATTATAAATGAATTAAGGTTTCACCTGGGAAGTAGGATTTTAATGGTTCACTTGGTTTCCTTTTGAAAACTGCCACCATTTTAAGAGAAAAAAATATTTCATGTAACAGTCGTATCACAAGAACTACTCTAAAGGTCCACTTATAATACGAACAGTTCTCCTTGCACCTTAATTCTGATCTCCCGCAACACACAAACATTCCCTCACTCCCTCGCTATCTCCTTAATATTTTATCGTGTTAGTCTCTGTTCATGTGTAATAGCTTCTTGCTCTCTTTTGATTTGGACACTGTCTGCAGCCTGTCCTAGATTGCGTTGTTGGTTTGGGAAGTGAGATGAGCCAAGTGATTGCTTCATGGTTTTGTCAGCTTGGGTGTGCTGAAGAGTACCCCAACGTGAATATGTATCCAACATTTGTATTGTTTTGACCCTTGCCAGTCCTGGCCCTTTATAGGTTATTCTATGTGGTTAACTTTACCAACTTTGGGGAAGGAAAGGAACATTTTATTTTGAGGGTAAGGGAATGTTTTCCCAACAGTGAATTGTATTAAGGTCAGGGACTATTTTCCAATAGAAGGAACAGAGATGCATGACTGGGCACTCTAAAATACAGCTGGAGAATATATTATCCAACCCAAATAGGGCAACTGAAGATGGAAAGAAAAAGCAAAAGTGTAATAGTAAAATCCTAGGTAGAAATTGTCCTTGATGAACCTAACATTCATAATCATTAGCTGGTGTTTTTTGCTCATTAATATGTGGTTTAACCCAGTGGATCTCAAGCATTTGGGGCATAGGGCCTCTTTATGTTCTTGAAAATTGTTGTGGATGCCAAGAAACTTTTGTTTATATGGCTTATATCTACTGATATTAATAATTTTAGAAATTAAAGCAGAGCTGTTTTATTCATTAAATATTATAATAATAAATGTTATTCACTAAAATAACAATATCTTATGAATGCCTAACATGAATATATTTTTAATGAAAATAATTATAGTTTTCAAAACATATATTTAGTGAGAAGAATGGCATTGTTTTGTATTTTACACATTTCTTTAATACCTGTCTTAATAGAAGACAGCTGGATTCTCCTATCCACTTCTGCATTCAATCATTTGTTGTATTATACACACAGAGTTTCTGGAAAATGTCACTGTATGCTCCTGAGAGACTGAGAGTGGAGAAGGCAAATAATGTATTAGTATTAATATGAAAATCATTTTGGCCTCAAGGACCCCCTGGAAAAGTCCCTAAGTGATTCCCTGACCACAGTTTGAGAACTCTTGGCCAAAGCAAATCTTCCCAACCACACTTAAGTATTAACCCATTGCTTTTTCCACCTCCACACACTTGTTATCCTAGCTGTCTACAGTTTGGGGACTATAACCCCAAGCATTAGAGGCAAATAGATAGTACATATGTCTCTCTAGGAGGTTTTTTTTTCTTTCTTTCTTTCTATTCAAGATCTATGAAAATAGCAAAGGGTTAATTGAGAATGGGTGATCCTACTTTCTGAAGTTATCCACAGTCGTCAGGCCCAGGTTAATTGGAAAGTAGTTCAAAGGGAGAAGAACAAAAAAGATACATACATACATCAACATTTTAAAAATGTGCATTTATTCACCCATAATTCTGTCTCCCTTCTACCCTCTCTTTTCCTCCCTCCTCCCTCTTTTTATCTTATTCTCTCTCTCTCTCTCTCTCTCTCTCTCTCTCTCTCTCTCTCTCTCTCTCTCTTTTCCTGTGGATTGAACTCAGGAAGATTCTGCCTCTGAGCCACATCCCCATCCCTTTTTACGTTTTTTGTTTTTAAGACAGTGTGTCGCTAAGTTGCCTGGACTGGGCTTGAACTTGTGGTCCTCCTCCCTTACCTGCTGAGTATTTGGGATTACAGGTGTGAGCTACTGTGCTGGGCTTACCCAAACTTTTAATGTAGTTCCAGGTTGTCTTTAGGTTTGCTGATTGCCATTCTCCGTCCTTGGCATAAGGCACACTCAAAATGCAACATCTACTCTTTTAAATTTTGTATTTTTAAAAAATGGAGTAAGACCTTAAAGTTACTTTCAAAATAATATATGATCTCTAAAAACACAGGTATTCCACTTTTTTATGGTGTAGTTTCTTGAGGACAGACAGCATGTCTTGTCATATTTTTCTTAGTCTTAACATAGTGTCTGGCTATTGGAGATAGTCTGTGAAAGCTTATTAATTGAATATGCAGGGAGAGCATGCATAAATAAATTAATGAATCAGAGGCTACATAATGAAATCTGTTCATTATCAATGATTTCTGACTCTTCTGTTAGCACTACAGGAAGGAATAGCCCAAAGGACATTCTTACATTTAGGGAAGAACTGACCATTAGTGTTTTTAAGGAGAATCATTACATTTTCCTGCTTCAGCTTTCAGTTCTCCAGGAATATATGAACACAAATATTAGCCATCTTAAGTCTAGTCATCCTTTGGTATCTGCTTGGGATGAGTTCCAGGACTGCCCTCAGACACAAAAATTCTGGAATGTTCAAGTCACTTATATAAAATGGCATAATATTTGTATATAACTTATGTGTATCCTCCTGTATATTTAAATTATTTGTAGATTAATTATCATACCTGATACAATATAAAGGCTATGTAAATAGAGTTATACTGTATTTTTAGGGAGCAATGCAGGAAAAAAATTCCATGCATGTTAGTACAGACACAATCATAAGTGGCAGGGGATTAATGCAGGGTATGCCTGCATACCATTTCATTGGCATGGATTCAGCCTAGTGCACAGTGAGCAGCAAATGTGAGTTTTACCTTTTAGAACTTCCAGGATTTTTTTTTCTTTTTTGAAAAATTTTAATTCATAGTTGGTTGAATCCTTGTATTTGGAAACTATGGATATAGAGTGCTGACTGTGTAAACTGCAATGTCTCAAGATTGTTCAGAATATCAGCAAATACTTTGTAGGAATGTGTATGTCATATACTAGATTAGTCAATAAATGTCTGTAAAAGCATTGTTGTTATATATGAATTATCCACTTGTTACTGCCCTGATAAGCTATTTTTTCTAATATCAGAATTTTCATTTTACATAAGATATGTAAAAAGCAGTTATTTCCAGATGTAAGCACTTAAAATTTTGTTCTTTGTTTTTTTTTTTTGGTACTGAGGATTAAACTCAGGATGGGGGACTTAACCACTGAGCTGTATAACCAAGCCAACCCCCCTTTTTTGGAGACAGGATCTTGTTGATTTGCTGAGGCTGAGGTTGGCTTTGAATTTGTGATCCTCCTGCCTCAGCCTTCTGAGTTCCTGCGATTACCATGCTGGGCTTAGTACTTAACATTTCTAATATTGATTTGAAACTGCTCAGCCGTGTTTTTGTGGTCCAGGATCTCTTCAGGTTCGACCCTTTCTGGACATTAAGGATTATTGGTTTTATCAGTACAGCAGTTTGAAAATGTGAGCTCTTTTTTTTCCTTCCTTCCTGTTTTCATACTTCTTTTCCCCCAAAACCTATATTAAATTCCTAGGCTTTTCCAGGTGCTGTTAATTTAATTTATCAAAGTAATACATGCATATTGTTCTAAAGGTCAAATATAAACAGTCTTCACTTTGACTATAGTGAGGACAATTAACTGAAACTGTGTAAAGTGATATTAATCAATGAGAAAAATATCATTGTTCCATGAACTTTAAAATTTTTGGTCAAAATGTTGAAAACTCATTTACTCTTGGCTGTACTTACATGAAGAAATTAGTATTACAACATTCTACTCTTTGCACTGTCAAGACCATGAACGTCTCTTAGAGATTCTTCAGTGTGAGATATTTATTTAGTCTTTTTAGATATACATGACAGTAGGGTGTATTTTGACATACTATGCTTACATGGAGTATCACTTCCCATTCTTGTGGTTGTCCATGATGTGGAGTTTCACTGGTCGTGTATTCACATAAGAACATAGGGAAGTTATGTCCAGTTCATTCCACTGTCTTCCTATTCCCATCCCCCTCTTCCCCTTCATTCCCCTTTGTCTAACCCTATGAACTTCTATTCCTGTCCCTCTTATTATGTGTTAGTGTCTGTATGTCAAAAAGAACATTCAGCCTTTGGTTTTGGGGGATTGGCTTCCATGTGAGAGTTTTTTACCTGCATTGTCTTCTCTGGAACCTCTTTATCTTCTTCATCACAACAAATTTCCTGTTTCATATGGGTGAGTGTGCCTTCACTCTGCACTTTCATCTTCATTGACCACTTTCCCCTTTCAGTTTTTGTTTTGTTTTGTTTTGTTTGTTTGGTAAAAATGTCACAGGGCTCATCAGTGAGAGATACTGAGGCAACACCTTCACACATTTTGCTGTCTCTGTGTGACCTGGATAACAGATGGACAGTGACCAATCACTGATTACCCTGAAAAAAGTGACACAATTAGTCACTGATCTTGATGCATGTCTAGTTTTTGTGCAGTAATGTGTGGATTGAGGAGTTAGCAGTGAGGTTTGTATTTTTAATAATTACTCCCTGTTAACATCCCCAGGTAACTGAAATTTGAGCTGGTTAGTAATTAGTGTTAAAAATGATCAAGCAAATAGTATTCACAGCTGAGCCTTGTAATATACTGAGAGTGTGCTTGTATTTTTATGTTCTATTTTTCTTCAGTTAATAAACTATCTTATTTTTAATTTAGGTTTGCCTTGTATCTATTAGTAATTTGGGGAGCATCTTTAAATACTCTTTTTTTTCTCTTGTTGGTTTTATAATTTTCCCTACAGTAATCACATTAGGGACAGAGTTTTAAGTAGTCCTGTTCTGCTTTGGTTTCTTTTTCTAATCTCTGTTCTCTTTCTATCTCTGCCTAGTTCTCATTCTGAGCATCATCATTCTTTGCTGTCAACTTTCAGATTTCAATTGCATTTTTCATAAGATTGAATCATGTTTGGATCATTTTTTTTTTGTTTTGGTTTACTCTTGTGATTCAGTAGAGCTCATCCTTTAGTTATTTGGCAGGTTGAATAGACAGCAGAGTGGTAAAGGGTACATTGATGATGACAGCCTTCATCATGCCTGTCCCCTAGGTCCAGTCTGGACTACTTATCTTATATGCCTAGTGCACAGTTGTGATCAAATATTATTTCTTCTCTATTTGCAGATTCCTTCTCCTCCTCCTCCTCCTCCTCCTCCTCCTTCTTCTTCTCTCCTGTTTTTTTTTTACTATCCCAAATCTTACTTTATCTTAACACCCCCCCCATTTTTATGAAAAACATTGACTAGTATTTCCTGAGAAAGAGAACACAAGGATATATCTTTTCAGATGTTGATAATTTGAGTAAAGAATTTCAGCTTAGAAATAATTTTCCTTTGGAATTTTGAAAACATTGCTTCCAGAGCTGCTTGGAGATGCCTGATGTTGAAGTCTTTGTAACACTCTTTTCCTCCCTCTATGGGAAGTTATAGGTCTTATATTTTTTGCCAGTTTTCTGAAATTTTATAATTATGTACAATGCTGTAGATTTAATTTCATCTATTTTGCTGGGTGTTATTTCAGTATACAATTGCATAGTCTTTCTCTCTGGGAAATTTTCTTGATTGTGTGTGTGTGTGTGTGTGTGTGTGTGTGTGTTTGTGTGTGTGAGATTTCCTTTCTCCATTCTCTCTATTTTCTGTTTCTTAAATTCCTATTATTTGGATTTCACCTCTTTAACTGGTCTTCTAATTTTTTAATTTTTTTCTCCTATTTTCTATTGCTTTTGTTTCCTTTTTTGCTTTTTTGGGAGATGCCTTCAACTTTATCTTCTAAGCTTTTAATTTTATTTTTGCTATCACATTTTTAATTTTAAGAGTTCTTGGGCTGGGTATATAGCTCAGTGGTAAAGCACTTGCCTAGCATGTGTGAGGTTCATCACCACACACGCACACACAGAGATTTGGGGGAGGGTGTTTATATGTGCATATAAAAATGGCTGACTCTGTAGCTCTGGGCCCTAGATGAGGGAGAACCTTGTGGCAAATGCGCATGGAGGAGGAAAGTGGCTTAGGATATGATGACTGGGAAGCAGAGAAAGTCTGCTTACCCAGGGTAAAATATAAAACCCAAAGGCATGCCCCAAGTGATTTAACTCCTCCAGCCATTCCCTATCTGCCTATAGTTACCTCTCAGTGAATCCATACAAAAAGTAGGGGAATGCACTGATTAAATTAAGGCTCTCATAACCCAATCATTTCACCTCTAAACTCTTTTGCATTGTCTCACATATGAGATTTTGGGGAAGATCTCATATCTAAACCATAATACATCAAAATTAGTATTAGGACTTTCCTCCTGACATAGACATATTCCCTCAATGAGTGCCTTTCCAATTTTCATCATGGAATGGAGGCATCTTTGGGGATTCATATGGAAGAAAGGTTAGTATCCAGGTTTTGGTGTATCTTCAGTGAAGTTTTTGCCAATCAATCCCTAGACTAAAACTCAATTGTCTTATGGTCTTTAGAGAATAAACCCCTGGTCTGCTGTCAAAGTAAGAGAGAGGCAATTTCTAAGTGACAAGGAGAGTTGAAAGAAACTTAGGGATCCAGCTGATTCAGACAACTTTCTTTCATTTACTCTTAATTCACCCCCATTCCCTTCTAATTTCAGAGGAACCTCTTGCTGCCATTTCCCGATTAGTAGTATAGTGTTGTTTCTCAGCTTTTCTATTAGCTAGATTTTGGCCTTTTTGGTTCTTCTAAATCCTTTAGCACTTATCCATTAAATTTCTAGCTTCTAAAATTTTGTTTCTATCATATCCTCTCCAGATATCCTTGTATTTATGAGTTTACTTGTTAAAAAATAGAGAATACTTACTTATTAAAAAAAATAATAAAGAATAAAACCTTGTTCTTTTTGGTGATTTTAGCAGGGATTTGTGAATGACTTTGTTTATGTATATGCATTTAGTTTGCCATCTTAATGCTGAATTTCTTTTATCTTTCTAAAATTGACAATCTTACTTGCAATCTTCTACTATGCCTAATTACCTTACTGGAGTCAAATATAAATTTAAAGGACTATCTGACCACATTCTGTCTCTTTTTGAAATTCAAGTTCCTATTATTTATAAATGATTATATAAATTTTGTTTTCAATAAAATATCCACCCTTTTCTAAGTTTTAAGACTTTTAACTTGGAAAATGAGTTTACATGGTTGTGATGAAATATCAGTGGAAAATTAAATGTTCATAGAACTGAGTGACTAAAGCGAATTCATTCAGCATGCATGTGTGTTCAGATTGAGTCTGTTAGAGGTTGTACAGGTCACATGTAGATTAAATGCATGTCATTAAGACAGAATGTACTTTTATCTACATTTACTTCTCAATAAATATATAGTGAGGATCTGATTTTAACACATTTTGCCCAACCAGAGACTCTACTTTGTGGAGAAAAACTTTTTTTGGTTATTAACAGAGTGCTTCCATCTCCTGACTCTCCAAACAGAAAACAAATTATTGCTTTTACCATAAGTAGAGGGAAAAACTCTGTCATTAGTCATGGTGACAGTGTTTACGCTCCCTTTCAAATATGATCATATCAGGATGCTGCAGTAATTTTTTAAATTTTTCAATCCACAATAGTTCAAAGTTTTCAGATATTCCTACTTGTGCTGCTTTATGTATTCTACAGTGAGTTTTTTGATGAGGGTTAATTTGGAGGTGGAGGGATGGGAAGAAGAACAGAAGTTGCTCAGTAGGGATTAAGACAAGCCTCTATTACCCTGACTCTAGGATTCACTCAGTGTCTTTGATTCTAGTTCAAAGGATTCAGGTGCAGAATAAGCACTCATCCCTTGGAGGAATTATTCCTGACTACAAGCTCTATTTCTAATTTTGGTCAACAGCCTTAGCACTATATACTACTGTGTCTCCCCAAAATTCCCGTTAAAGTCCTAATCCCCAAAGTGACTATATTTAGAGATGAGGCCTTTGAGAGGTATTTAGATTTAGATGAAGTTATAAGGATGTGACTCTCCTCGCTCTCCTTTAAGAAGAGATACAAAAGCACTTACTTATGTCCCACCCCACCCCACTCCCTGTCATGTTGAGAAAATGGTAAGCAATTAGCCATCTGCCAGCCAGGGGGGAAAAACCCTCACCAGAACCTGATCATATTGGCACTCTGATCTCAGACTTCCAGCTACTACAACTGTGAAAAAATAAAGTTTCTGTTGTTCAAGCCATCCAGTTGTGGTATTTTGGTATGGCTCAAGCTGACTAATATACTCCAAAGTCTGTCATCAGTCATGTGGGAGACAGCCTGGCTTTAACCCATTCCTACTCAGGAAACGTATGTCGGGATGATGGAGAAAATGGACACCTGCCTAGCCAGCGAGATCATCAGAATTAACCCTGGTGACCAGTGGGTGACAGATGTTGCAGCCAGTTTGCCCTCACATCCAGGAAGGTCTTGATATGTTGTTGTTCAAGAGTTTTTGTAGAGCCCAATCTCCAGCCCCACTCCCCTCCTGATAGATTGGGGGATGGGGCTGAAAGTTCCAGCCTTCTAATTACTTGGTCTTTCCGGTGACCAGCCCCATCCATGCTGACACCATCTAGGAGCCCCACAGTAAGTCATTGTTTAGCCTAAACTCAGGTGTGATCAAAAGGGGCTTATTAGAAATAACAAGACATTTCTGTCTCTCAGGAAATTCTAAGGGTTTGTGGGAGCTTTTTACCAGCAACAAGGACAAAGGCAAAATTGATTTCTTATGCCATTTAATCCAAAGCTCATACCTTATTGTTTGCGATCATCTCCTCACTCAATCATTAGGTACATAAAAAACGAAGAGAGGCAAGAAAGTAAGCATTAATATAGTGTGTCAGGAAGCTTTTTGACTATAGGTGATAGAGAAATGACTTAAATAATGAGGACAATGTGTTATTGCTAGGATAAAATGCTGCCTCCTTTTTTAATCACAAATGCCATCATCCAGAGGTAAAACAAGTGCTTTCCCTTGGAAGGACAGAGCGGTTACATCAGCTTTGCTGCAGAAGAACCTTGGCCCCTCAAACAACCTTGACAGTGATATTTTGGTTAGTGAGAAACTAATTAGAAGATGGGATCCTTTTACAAACTCTTCAAATGACCCAGGGTTTCAAACAGATGTTTCTGGGACATGCATACCTGCTGCTCTTCCATTAGCCAATTACTTTGTTGCAACTGTCACAAGTTCTTTTTTTTTTTTTTGCAATAATTGTGAAGAATTATGTACCATCTGGCAAGTTAAATGTTTGGCTCAATTTGAGGGAAATGTGGTGGTAATTACAGGCCAGTGTTTCTGTTAAGTCTTGAAAAGGAGCCTATCAGCACAACTGAGAGAACTTTGGTGCAAAGGCATAGGGACAGATCCTGTTCTCCAGGTAGCAGCATAGTAGGGCCTCCTGGTACCTTTAAACAAATACCATGCACACAAGTGTGAATGCCCCCACACATTTGCACAACATAAAACCAAGAAACCCCCATCACTAAAACAACTTACACAAATGGATAGAGTATACCATAGCAAGAAGAATGCACTGAATTAAAATTGAGAGCATTTAGATATGGTTCTATACATTCTTGCTGGTTTCTTAAGATATTAGAATAGTTTTGGTATTCTTAGCATCTCCTTTTGCACATTTAAAAATATTAGCCTATGTACCTATCAACAATTACAATATTCAGTTTTTATTAGAATTATGAAATTTGTAAAAAAAAAACCCTCTTGTTTGAGTTAATAACACCCTAGTTTCTTAAAGCATGTAAGCAAATAAACCTTTGAGTTGAAATTGAAGACAAAGATGAACATAAAACTTGCTAAGTCTGTAGGATGTTTGTTTTAAAATTAAATAATTAGTTGTTTTGTTTAGTAACTTTAGCTTTCAAGTATTATAAATGTTTCAAACACTCAAATTTTTAGTAATCAAGAGAAATCTATATGGATTACCATTAGGTATGCTAAAAAATTACTACTATCTATCTCTCTATCTTTTATTCTTGGGACCTGGAAAAGACTTTGTGTTTTTTTTTTGTTTGTTCGTTTTTCTCCCTCTGCAAACCCCTAAAGCCTTGTAAGAATTAGAAGCCAAGCATGCAGCACAGTTTCAGTTTCCATACTTCCTAATAGGCCAGCCAAGAGCTATCCTAGGCAGATGGAAAGAAAAAGGTTATTTCTGGAAAATATGAAGACATCCTTGTACTTGTAAATATTTTTTTACCCCATATTTTTGAAATTAACATCTAATTAGCATGGGGCACATTGGCTTGTGTTTACAAACTAGCTCTGCATTTCATTTTGTACCAAGATGAAATATTCATTCATTTATTTTTTAACCATCTCCCAATATGATATTATATTTACAATAAAGAACATCTGGATATTTTCATTTGGAAAAGTTTTCATGCTTTGAAATATGACATTAAATGAATAGTTCTCCTTCCACTGCTAAACAACAATCAGCATGTCTCAGATATGTATTTTTTTTAATAAAAATTTTGCTTTTTGTATCATTTAAGATATCTTATTTTAAAGAGGTAGGTGGTGAAAAAACAGGTTGGGCTTTAGCGGAAAGCCCGAAATTTTGTAATAAATGAGGGTGATAATGCCAGCACAGTTAAATCTTAATGAAGAATAATGGCCATTTTTCCTCCTTTAATCTGGCCTCAGTCCTTTCAAGTATGAGCATGATGTTACAATACTGCCCCCTACTGTAAGACTTTGTGTGGCCCTTCCAAAGGAACATCAAGGGGGAAAACAGAAACCAACAGATGACTGGGGACAAGTTTATCTCTTTACATTTGGCATTTAAAATCCTGTTCGGAAAAGCGGTTCAGTCCCCTTAAAAGAAGAAATCTAGAATAATAGCATAATGCATGCTTTTGTTTTTCAGTTTGTATTCTTTTAATGTTGTTGCTACTCTGTTCCTTTGGGTTAAACAGAGGAAACTTTCTTCTCCTGACACGCTTGGGGACGATGGATCTTACTCAAGGTTTTGTGAATGTGTTTTTGTTTTAATTAGTGTTGGTTTCAAGGAATTTTGCATCTTTTAAAAAAGCATCAAATTCGTTGAGGCTGGATGAAGAATGATGCTTTTGTCTATCTTCAGTGTGGCTTTGGTATTTTCAATAAGAGATACAAATCTTGTGGTAAAGTATATCGATTCAACCAGTCATCTTGGGATTCATCCAATCTTAAATGTAACTGTAAACAACTTTGTATTGTTTTGCATTGAGTAAACTATAAATTCATGTGAACAAGCCTTTGGCATGAAAAACATTCTGACTGCCTTTTATTTGGGGGAAAAGATGAATTCTTTTTCCTTTTTTTATGGGTATTGCTTTTAAAAAATGATTTTCATGACATTTATTTTGCCAATGCATATTTTCTGACATTAAAAAACAAATCGAAAGCCACTTATCATATGAATCATTGTTAAAGTCAGCAGTAATCCACTGTGTAAAATCTCCCTGTAAAGGCGCAGAGGCCGGGGGCTTAAACCTGGAGCACATTAAATTAGTTCCAGTCTCTCGCGAATGGGCTTTGCCTGGCTTGCTTAGGCAGGCAAATCGGAAACAGGCAGTTTATAACAAGAAGTCTGCCTTAAAAACCATGGGGTTCATTGGAGAAAGATTTATATCCCCCACTTATATAAACATTACAAATGTGGACTGCGAGTAGGAGGGAAACCTTTATCAAAATCTCTTGAAGAGCTTTTTCATTGTGAGTAAAATGGACAGCATGCACTGTTGTTTGAAGACATGCCAGCATTTCTACAATCGTCTTCTTCAGTGCTTTGCCTGATTAAAATGTAGCACTGTGAAAACTAACCAGACCACCTACTTTTAATTTATTTTCATGATGAGACTAAGTTGGCATCAAGAGTAGAGCCAAAAAACTCTGTGCCGAAGGAGAAAATGATCATCTCAGGATTTTAAAAAAGACAATATAATTATATAAAGTCATGAGGACAACGGAATCTGGCTATCAGTTTATATCACCTCCTGATTTAAAATGATTTTTATATATAAACGCTAGCCTAGATATCATATTGTCTTTGGGAATGTAATAGAACACAGATGAGGCTTGAAATATTTAGTCCAATAAAATGAGAAAGGCTGAAAGGAAAGATTACTATTTGAGATTAGAGTAGCTATTTATTTGATATTTCACATATGGTGAATTTTGGTCTATGAACTAAATTTCTGTTTTCATTTCATTTGTAGTACCTTAAAAATTTCCATAGAAATGTACTTTCCTTTGTCCTCAAATCTGTTTAACACTGCACCAAAACTTGTTTTCTTTGTGCTGTTAATAGTAGCTACTATGTAGTGGATTTTAGTCACAATCCAGGTAGTTCTGAATCAGTATTTTCTTAGGATTTCTTCAGTCTATCTGAAAGATAGCACATATGTTTTTAGCATTTTTAGCCAGTTACAAATGTACCTTAAAATAAAAACTGACTATAAGAAATGTCATGTTGAAAGCATTTGAGAGATACAACATGAAACTAGGACCTGCAGGAAGATTGTGAGGGTTAAAGTCTCAGGAAGTGCAGCCCCAAGAAGGATGTTCTAAGGCTATTTGCCTAACAGGCCTATTTGCCTTGATGGATTTTAGATACAAAGGCAGATTTCTGAAAAAGAAAGTCATTCATTTGACTTTATCAGGCATGCAGAGGTGGAAGATGTAGTTAGGTCCAACATAAAAAAATTGGGGAGGTCAAACTAAGGCTTTTTGACCAGAAACACTAGTGGGTCTCCTGTTCGAGGCTTTTATAAATAACTGTATACCATGCCAATTGCTTTAAAGACATCATTTTTAATTTTTGTAATAACTCAATTTTTAAATGGGGAAATTGGGGTATAGAGGCTTGGATCACATGCTCAGGTTATACCTCTGTGTGTGGCAGTGATCATGATAACCAGTCATTCAGCCCAAGCTCTTAGCCTTTTTTATCACTACATAGTGCAGGATCATTTTCTGATTTTAATGTCACATGGGGTTTCTACATCACATCTGTAATTTATAATCCTGTTAATGTCCAACCCTGTCCTATTGAGATCCATGGACTTTTTTTTTCTTTTGTACCAGGAATTTAACCCATGAGCACTGAACCATTGGACAACATACCCAGCTCTTTATAATTTTTATTTTGAAATAGACTCACTAAATTGCTGAGGCTGGCCTCAAATTCAGTCTTCCTGCCTCTGCCTCCCCTGTTGCTGGGATCATAGCATGCCCACTGTGCCCAGCAAGATTAATGGACTTTTAATTAGAAGCTTTATCTATATCTAAAGCCATGATACCAATATGAGAGACCTTGAAAATGAGAATGGATTCTTTTCTGTTGTATACTGGGCTGGAGGTTCCGGGGATATAAGGTGGCTGTGCCAGAGGTCATTAGATGGTGACGAAGATGGCTCTTTGGTCAAGGAGGCTGATGTTCTGTGCAGAGGATTATGATGTAATCCTGTTAATCTGAAGGTAGTTAATCTTTCCAAACAATTAAGTTAACCTTAATCTGTAATATTTTCTAATGGTAGAATTCTACTGTGGAAGGCCTCTCATTTCAAAGATACACTGACCTTAAGTTGAAGGCAGAAGACTTCTTAATCATTTCTAACTACTGCTTCCTTGAATGAGTAAAATTTAGGTCCTTGAGAAATTTGACCCATGTTCACTTGCAGTATGAAGAAAAGAATAGTAACAGTTAGTCTTCATCACATAATACTTTCTTTTTTTTTTTTTTGAGAGAGAGAGAGAGAGAGAGAGAGAGAGAGAGAGAGAGAATTTTTTTTTTTAATATTTATTTTTCAGTTCTCGGCGGACACGACATCTTTGTTTGTATGTGGTTTGTATGTGGTGCTGAGGATTGAACCCGGGCCGCATGCATGCCAGGCAAGTGCGCTACCACTTGAGCCACATCCCCAGCCCCACATAATACTTTCTTAAACACAAAAACCCCTCTAAAGCTCAGGTAATTGACATTACTCTTTTTTTTTTTTTTTTTTTTTTTACTTATTCCACTATATTTTGTGCTAAAAGAAAACAAAAGTATTCTTAAAAATTTATATCAGATATTGATCTTTATGCATTAACAGTGGATATTGAATTTCAATAAATTTATTTTGATAAATTACAAAAAAGTATTAATGCACAAATGCTTATGTAATTATAAGTTTCAAGATGGTTGTGATAGATAATAGTGAATTTCTTCTTTTCATGGTTGGCATAAGCATGGACCTAAAGGAAAAAAAAAAACATTCTGAGGTATAAGGTAAACTAGTGGTAGTAGAAGTGAGTGGAGGAGGAGGAGGGAAAAAACCCTACTCTTGTTAGTATGTTTGCTGTGTTATACTTTGGTTCTGGAATGTCCCCAAGGCTCATATGTTGAGGGCTTGGTCTCCAGCTGGTGGTACATTTGGGAAGTAGGGCTAGTAGGAGGAAATAGGTCACTGGGAGTGTGAAGATTTCCAGAAAAGACATTTTAAAAATACATTTGGTTAATTAGGCCAGCTTTTTTAATGATTGAATAAACCTGATCAATGACCCTGTCCCTTCCTCTCTCTCTCGAATTACTTTCTTACTGCCATGAGATGAGCAGCTTTACTCTCTGCCATGATGGTCTGCCTAACCATAGGCCCAGTGGCCATGGATGGAAACCTCTGAAACCATGAGCCAAAATGAACTTTTCTCCTTTAAGTTGATTTTCTCAGGTTCTTTGTCACAGTGACAGAGAGCTGATTAACAAAACCTGTGAGATAAGAAGTATGGTCTGTGGTTGATCGAAGAAGAAACAAAGATGGCAACAGTATTTTCAGTGCTTAAAATTAAGAAGTTAATCAATGGAGAAACCAAAGCTGTGATATATAAATATGTGTTGTCTGTAGGTGTGTGAGTTGTGTGTGTGAAAAGTCAATGGATAATGTTAGCAATCATGATTTGTAAAATAAGTAGTATAATTATGACACATCATTTGATTGATGCTGAATCTTCAGAGGATACTAAACCAACAATCAACAAAAGTGGTTTCCTCTAAGAAGGAGGAGCAGGCTTGGTAAGGGCTGAGGATGTTGCTTTTCATTATAGATCACTCTGTTTATTTGTATGAAATCCTATGGACCATGTTCATGTTTCCTTTGATAAAAATAAAATTTGTTTGAAATAGTAGTGGTAGAAAGACAAGAATACTTAAGGTTCTACCTTTTTAAAAAGACAAGAAAAATAAATCCTGTCATGTACTCTATTGTCCTTTTCTGCCCCTTAAACAGAGATCTGAGAAATTAAGTAGAATACAGCATAGGAGTAACTGCTTTTGGTTTTGTTTAGTCTTAGAAGTTCCCTTTGTTGGTGAGGTGAAGGTTTCCAGAAAAGACATTTTTAAAATCCATTTGGTTAATTAGGCCAGCTTTTTTGATGACTGAAAAAACCTGACCAATGACCTGTGGACCATTCTGATTAATTTTCAATCCCAAATTACTGAGGTCCATAGATTTAAGTGATGGATGTAGTGACAGGAAGCTTCAAGGACTTCTTAGATTATTTTTGTCTTTTTGTTACTGTTACTAGAAAATATTTGTACTCTGAAGGTCTGTTTCTTTCAACAGATAATCACAGCAACCTTGACTGTCTGGGATCTTAAAGCTGGTTAACTACTTAACGAAATCCTGTTGGGGTCTCTTTAGAGGTAGTAGGAATCTCAGCTCATTACACATATTTTAATATCAGCATTTATTTGTCTTTGTTTCCTTTACAGACTTTTCTTGCTCATTTTTTTCTTTTTCACTCCTTGATAGACTTTTTTTGATTGTATATATTTTTCTTGAAAACCTATTTAGCTGAACTTTTTTGACCATAAACTTATTTTTAGTTCTCAGGAAATTTAGTCATTTCCCAGTTTAGCATTGACAAATTAGGTGCTATTTATGCTCAAGATTTTTGTAAAATAAAGAAATGGTTTTTAATATGAATATTTTACATTTCCTGACTATGTAATCTTATGCTTGATTTTTTTTATGCCACTACCCAAATAGATAATCAGACTCTCTCAGTGTATCACCTTTAAAGATTTATATCAGGTGCTATTGCTTTATAATATTTTAAAAATATGCATTCCTATCCAAAGATTAGCATTTATACCTCTTCTCTTTAGAGCATTTTTATATCAATTATTCATTTAATCATCACAACAAATCTGTGAGGAGAACAGAGAGGAATCACCGTCCTCATTCATAGATTAGGGGAGAGAGATTGAGTGACTTGCACATAGTCACACAGTCGGAGTTAGTGGGAGAACAAGAAAATTCAATTCTGACCTTGATTTCATGTTACTCTGCAGTGGGATTTAAATCTAGAGTAGAAGGGGTGGGAGTTTAGTAAAACATACAACAGGATATACCCATATTCTTTCACAGCTTAGTTTATGCTGTTCCAGGATCTCCTGGCTGTGAGGGTCTGGGTTGAAAAATCTGCTGGGATATGAATTGGTCTCCCCCTATATGTGATCTGATTCCTCTCTCTTGTGGCTTTTAAAACTCTATCCTTATATGTATACTAGGCATTTTCATTATGATGTGTCTTGGTATAGATCTATTATAATTTTGTACATTTGATGTCTTGTAAGCTTCTTGTATTTGATTTTTCATGTTTGGGAAATTTTCTGGTATTATTTAATTGAAGAGATCGTGCATTTCTTTGGTTTGAATCTCTGTGCCTTCTTCTAGCCCAATAAATCTTAAGTTTGGTCTTTTGATGTTATCCCATAATTTTTGAATGTTCTATTCATGGTTTCTTATCATCTTCACTATGTGGTCAACTTTATTTTCAATATTGTATATTTTTGTCTTCATTGTCTTAGGCTCTTTCTTTCTAGTCTGTTGGTGATGCTTTCTATTGAGTTTTTTATTTGGTTTATTTTCTTCATTTCAAGGATTTCTGTTTTTTTTTTTTCCCCAGAATCTCTATCTCTTTCTTGAAGTAATCTTTTGCTACCTGTGTTTGCTCTCTTATCTCTTTTTTGGTGTGACCAGTGGTTGCCTGTTTTTACTCTCTTATCTCTTTATTGGACTGATCAATTTTTGCCTGTATTTGCTTACTTAGGTCATTTTTTAATTCACAGACCATGTTAATTATGTACATTCTGAACTCCTTCTCTGATATTTCATCTACTGTGCTGCCAATGTATTCTATTGATCTAGTATCTTGGTTTGTTTGGGGCACTTTCTTTTATTATTTTTTCATTTGTCTATGTGTTTTCTTCTCTTGTGGTGTAGATCTGAGGTATTGCAGCTTTTACCCTAGAGTCTTATAATGTCTCTTCAGGTTACCAATACTTCACCTTTAAGCAGGAAATATCAGTATTTACAGCACCCAATGCAACCACTATGCAGCCATAAATCAAGAAGCTTCTATTTTGACCTTTACAATTTTGTTGCTATAAAAAGAAATGATGAGTTCAGTTGTCTTCTATCATCTAGCCAGTAGGTTTGCATAATGGTTTACAGTTTCTAATGGTAAGTAGGGGCTGTGAGTTTATTAGGTAGGATGTGAGAATACAGAGGTATTAGATTATAGAACTAGTGAAAGAGTAATCAAAAGAAGTTGGCTGTTAGCAGGAGAATAAAGAGAGAGGGGCAACCCCATGAAAGGCTCCCTGTTACCTCTGCAACAGGATGGTGTTTGTTAGCACACCTAGTAGAGATACATCTGGTGCAGCTGGGCCACAGGGACCTTGGTGATGGTTTTCCAAGTCCTGGTTGTTGTCCCTAGATAGAAGTGGCCATATCCCTAGTTGGTGGCTGTAGTGGCATCAGTCCTGTAGGTACCTTGATATTGGGCTTCTAGGTCCCAGTCAGTATTCCAAGGTGGAAGCTGCCTCGGCTAAAGATGGCAGAGGTGATAGCAGAGGTAACCCAAGATGGCAGTGAAGGTGTCCCAAGATGGA
This sequence comes from Ictidomys tridecemlineatus, assembly GCF_052094955.1. NCBI lineage: Eukaryota > Metazoa > Chordata > Mammalia > Rodentia > Sciuridae > Ictidomys > Ictidomys tridecemlineatus. The sequence continues at coordinate 38,711,676 of NC_135485.1, read as the reverse complement.
GGCAACTGCTTTCAGAGATGAGGCTAGAAAGATGGATTGTAGGATGGCATTGGGTGGCCTATTCAGTGATGCTGCAGTGTGCCTGTGGTGCTGCAACAGGCAGCTGCCTCCTGGCCCTGTCCGATGTCCCATGGTGGAAATTACCATGTGGGGAGAACTATGGAAGTTCTATGGCTATGGCGGTGGCTGCAATGTCCCAAAATGTAGGCAGTTTGGGTGGAACCACATATTGTTTCTCTCTGGGCAGGTGTGGTGTCCCTCTCCAGTGGGGCTGCCTTGTGGGTCAGACCTCTCTGGGGCAGCAGGCTGTGATGTCCTGATTTAATTTCTATGTGAGATAATATAATATTAGATTGTTATATCTAAGTTTATTAATATTTTCAGACTTGATTTTTCTGCAAACGAATATTACTTATTTTTTATATTTTATATTGTTCTAGATCTAAAGCAAATAAGTATAAATCTTATGCTTTCTGATTATCAGTATAGTTTTTCTTCAATAATGTGTTTCTTAAATGATTTTATGTCTTAATTTCTGTACTGTCTGGAACAGTTTTATGGCAATTCTGATATTAAATTTTTTGTAGCAATTTTCTGGTTTCAACTTCTACAAGAGTTCATAGGCATAATCTGTAATTTACTGGATTATAAAATATTTATATTGATCAGAGCATTTGAAGATCCATTTGTAGTTATCATGTTTCATTGCCCTTTGTTAATTTATTTAATACCTACTATTTCATTGGCATTGGTGTTCAAAATAGAATAAAACACAGACTAAAATCTCTGCTTTCATAGATTTTACCTTCTTAATGTGGAGACAAATCATGAAAATCAATAAGTGAATTATATTATAGAAGTATGAAGAATAATGTTATAGAAGTATAAAGGCTATGCAATGGGAAGTTAGTGGTGAAGATGTTTACAATTATAAATAGGATGGTCAAGAAAGCCTCAATGAGAAGATGACTTTTAGGCAAAGACTAAAGAGAGATATGCGATTAGGCTACATAGGACATCTGCATGCAGCTGTTACAGCAAAAGCTTGACATGCAAGATACCAAGTATTTTTAATGAATAAGGAGGTCCATGTGGCTGGGGCAAAGAAGCAAGAGCATATGAAGTAAGCTCAGGTGGGGCCTTGTTAGCAATGACAAGGACACATACATAAACACACACACACACACACACACACACACACACACACACACACACACGTCTCCACCTACATTTCAGAGCTGTTTCTTCAGGTAATTGAATAGAAGAGACCAATTATTAGGGATTATTCTCCATTATTAAAGTAGTTTGTGTTTGTTGAAGGTAGGGCTAAAGAAAAGATGAGGAGATAAGTTGAATATAACAGGAGGGAGTCAGATCAATTAGAATTGGAATGTGATTCTAGAATTTCTGGTTTTCATATAGAATTGGACTCCTCCTTTGTATGTTGCTGATACATTTATTTTATCTTTCATCTTATTGTTTAGTTTGTATTGAAAGTAAGTGTCAAATTCACATATACATTTTTCATCAAATATTTGTTGAATGATATTCTGACTAGGAACTAAACTAGTCTTTGGGGTAAGTAGAAAAATGAACTTAAGGATGTAGCCAACATTCTAGTGAAATGTTCTGCTACAATGAAGGCTATGTGGATCTTCTTGGGGGTAGCATAAAATAACCTCCTCCAAACTATTTTTGTGTGCGTGTCTAAAAACAATTTAGATAATATGAACTGAATGTGTTTCTCCCAAATTCATTCAGGGAAGCTCTACCTGCTTCCCTGCTCATGTGATAGTATTTGGAGATAAACAAAGTGTAGATGAGGTCATGTGGATGAAGTACTCATGATGGAATTAGTGCCCGAATAAAGAGACCAGAGAGATCACATGTGCATGCTCACAAGACTCTTTCCCACAAGAAAATACAACAACAAGGAAGCAAAGTCTGTAAACCAGAAAGATGGCCTCACCAGAACCTGATCATGCTGGCACCCTGATCTTGGACTCTCCAGGCCCCTAGAACTGTGAGAAAAAAATGCGTCTTGTTTAAGTCACCCAGTCTGTGGGATTTTAAGTCACCCAGTTTGTGGGATTTGGCGTAGCAGCTCAAGCTGACTAAGACAGGTAGATAAATGGGGGGAGAAAAGAGACAGTCCTCTAACCTCCTTTTCCCCCATATTTATTGCCTCTTTTTGGTTTCATGTGACAGAAATTTAAATCAAATGGTAATTAACAGCTTCAGGCATGATTGGATCCAGATTTTTAAAATGGTTTATCAGGAGTTTGTTTCTTAGTTCTAGTCCCTTTATTACTTTCAGTTTTGGTAGTGTCTTTCTAAGTGGTAACAAAGAGGTCTCCAGCAGCAATATGCTTATATTTTCCCAGCATGGAACTCAGAAAGAACTTGCTTCCTTCCCAAGAGCTTAAAGAATAGTTCAAGGCCAGATGTGCCATTTTTGAAACATGAGAATGTTTGCCTTTTGCCTATTTCTGAAGTGGTTGAAATGGGTTCTTTTCCCCTCAGCTGTGAACAAGCATTTGAACTATTAACCAAGAGGTTTCTTTAAATTTGTGGAAAGCAAATGAGTTACAGCATAGATAAACATACAATGGAAGTGTTTCTGGAACTATAACCACACAGATCACTAAATCTTCAATAATTAATGCTTTGTTTTGTTTTTTCTTTTTGCTGCTGACTAAACATGAGATGAAAGTCTTTATGTAGCACTACATAGTTTTCTTTCTTTCTTTTTTTTTTTTCATGCCATTTAGCCATTAAGCATAGGATGTCTCCTTGAGTAGTTATTTTTAGTATTTAGTTGAACTGTTCACTGAATTACTTAGATTGCTTATTTACCCATAAAACCTGTGGGCAGAAGCTCTTTACTGTATGCCTTTCTAAAAAGGGTAGGGCAGCCACTATATAATATAATATATATTGAAGACACAGTGTAGTGTCAGGGATATCTGGATGACTCATGAATATCTCCTAATGTTTAGTTTTTCTTTTTGGAAAAGGTAATTTTTCTTATTTTCTTAATTATAAAATACATTTTTCATAAAAAGTTTAGGAAATGTTGGAGATTTTTATTACCTAGAGATAATTATTGTTAGCATTTTGATATGTTTCTTTATGTATATGTACGTGTACACTCTTGAACCTATACACATTTTGTTATAGTTGTTTTAATGAAAAAGGAACCATATGATAATGCTGTTGTACAATTTGCTTTTTTTAAAATTGCTTTTATTTTTTAAACACATGACAGTGGAATGCATCAAATTCCTATTACACATATAGAACATAATTTTTCATATCTCTGTATATCAAGTATATTCACACCAATTCATGTTTTCATACATGTACTTTGGATAATGATGTCTATCACATTCTATCATCATTGCTAACCCCCTCTACCACAAGATCACAGCATTTGATCACAGTTTTATAACTATGCCATAATTTATAAACTATCTTGTTGGATCACTAGTTTATATTCACTTTTTCACTCTTATATAGAAATCTGCAGTTTGTATCTTTGTACATATTAATGATTATTTCCTTGATATAAATACCTAGATTTCCTAGCCCCAAATGTTTGTGCATTTTAAGGCTTTTGATGGTTCTTGTTAAAATATGCCAATTTAATATGCCTTGGAAATATGCCAATTTAAGCTCTATACAAAGATCCAGAAGCATGCTCATTACTTTATACCATATCTATAGCTATTTTAATAAGCAAAACAAAAACAAAATGAACAAGCAAAAACCTTAACTAATGCCTTCTAATTACTTAAATAGCATGGATTTTTAATGTTTGATTATTTCATTTGCAATATTAATAGTCTTTGAAATACTACATTCTGCTTTCCATTTTTCTTTTTTGTCTCCTTTTTATTAGATTTTTATCTTCTTGTTATTTTGTAAAAGCTATTCCTATATTTAGAATATAATCTTTTTTCATGTTTGGCCTTTGGTATTTATTTATTTTTATTCAGTCAGATCTATCTGTTTCTTTATTGGCTTGATTTTCAGCATTTATGGAAGACATTATATTAGGCATTGAGTTAAGAACTTCATAGTCATTCTCTCATTCATTCCACCCCACCACTGTGTGCATCAGGCACTGTTATCAACCTCACTTTACCAATGAAGAGACTGACTCTACAAACACCAAGTTGGGAATTGAATCCCTACAGCCTGACTCAGAACTGGCTCTCATGACCATTTATTTAATTCCTCTCTTGCTTGATTTTGCTTTTAGTGTCATTTTAGGCCTCCCACTTAAGATTATATAAACATTCACCTGTATTTTCTTTCATTATAATTATGATTTAAGACTTACTTCATATTTAAATATTTTATCCCATAATCTCTGGGATTTCTTGTTCTCTGGTGTGCAGACAAAGAATAATTGCTTGTTGCTTTTTATTCACTACTCTTTGTTTTTAAAGCTGTAGCTAAATTCCTTTCTTCTTTTTCTCATGATAATGCTTGTGTTAGTTCAACAAACATTTTCTGGACTGTTCTTTGTGCAAGAATCTCTGCTAGGCACTGTAGGGATGAATAAATCAATAAGGTAGAGTCATCAGCCTTTCCAGAAACTTGTGATGTAATGGGAAAAAAAAAAAGCCATGCAGAAGGAGCTTTAGGGTGAACTATGATAACTTCTCTAAAAGAGATAAACATAACAGAGTGGAGAAAGGGAGACGTAGAAAAGAGTTTGAGCTGTTGGGGGAAGGTGGGATTAATTAAGGAAGGACCTTGAAGGATGGGAAAAATCAGACTATACAATGAGGAGAATAATGCAGCCATATCACATGGCTGTTAAGATCGAATGAGTTAATTCATGTAAAGTATATGGGACGTGACTTGCATACAGTCAAGAGTTAAGTGTTTCTTTTCATGATCACAAATAAAATCTTGAAAAGTGCTGTTTTTAGAGTAAGTTCGCCCTTGTAGATTTCTACTTACAGATCAGAGTATCTCCCTTGATGTTTTACATTAGTAGTTGCTGTTTTGTCTGTTCCATGGTTTTCTGCCTTGCTCTTACAAAGCTATTTATGTTGTGCTTGTAGGAGGGCAGGTTATTACTGAAGGAAAATGAATTTAATTAACTTGGAGCCAGTTTTATCAAATTTTATGTAGCATGCTTTTATTTTGAAAATGTTCATTAACCTTAGAAAGAAGTTTAATTAAGAAAGTCTGAAAGTCTCAGTTACAGATTGTAATCACAGTTAATTTGAAATATCTTCATGTACAGGGACGTGTGTGTGTGTGTGTGTGTGTGTGTGTGTGTGCACATGCCTTTTATTACTTAGTAATTAAAATAATTGCCTAAAATAATGAATTGTAGTAATTCTAGTTTAATTTAGATACTGAATAGAATATTTGAAAACCATGTTTGGTGTCTTTGCTATTGGCTGATATTTGGGTGTCTGGAGGACCCTCCTAACTAGCAGTAGACCCTTGCCAGGGAACAGTAATCAGCAACAGATATCAGGAAGCAGGAAGTTTGGAGCCTAGAATGAATTTTGAGAGCAGCACTGACTAGGTCAAGTGGATGATGACTATAAGCCCTTATCCATTAAACCTTGGAAACAGAAGTCACCCGGACTCAAGAGGAAGTAGGTTCATGTAGAAGAGCAATGTTGGTAGACTAGATACTATTTGCAGCCCTTGGTGGGTGACCTTTAACAGTCATGGTTCATTAGAATGGGACCCAATGTGAAAGTGGACCGATTCCTTGTTGTTCTCCTTTCTGTGCATATCCATCAGAACCATCACTTTCTCCTTTACTAGAACCAGTTTTTCTTGGATAGTTATGGAGTTGGAGAGGAAAACCACAGGACTGCTACTAGTTAACAAGTTAACTAACCTTTATAAGAGTAACAAAAGACTGCTTCCTCCAGACACACCAATGTGTCTGTCTGAAAACTGCCACAATCACTATAAAAATCTGTGATGTCTATGATTTGAATGTGCTCCCTTAATTATATGGTGTATAACCATGTGTTGATGCCCTGAAAGTGAAGGCTGGGTCTTGGAGACAGTAGAGGAAAAGTGTAAAGGCCACTTTGAAAAGGCTTTCTCCTTTATCACACCATATAACTTTACCTACCCTGTCCTCCGGCATTTGGGCAGCACAGTTCATTGTTGTGCAGGACTGTCTAGGGTACTGAAAGATATTTAGTGCCCCTGGCCACACTGTCTACTGACTACCTGAGTACCTATAGTGCTCCTTAGTCATAGTGTCAACCAAAAATATTCTGCCTCCAGTTCCAGATGCCTACTAGAAGGATAATACCTTCAGGTTGAGAACTTTTGCCCTGACCCCTGTACCAATCCTTTATTCTTGAAGATGCCATATATGAAGCCTCATCCTTCAAGACTTGTATTTTAAGTCAAGTCCTTGGTGGAGATTTCCATCTTCTTTTTTAAAAAAATTTTTAATTTTTAATTTTTTAGTTGTTGATAGTCCTTTATTTATTTTATGTAGTGCTGAGAATCAAACCCAGTGCCTCACACATGCCAGGCAAGTACTCTACCACTGAGCCACAACCCCAGCCCCTCCTTCTTCTTCCTAGACAGAACTGATGCATCCTCTGTGCTCCCACATAGCATCTGTTAGGAAAGACACCACATTGCCTTGTGGCTGGGTTTGAAAGCCCGTTTCTCTGTTTCTCCCATCAGATTTTGAATTCTTTCAGATGGGGATAATGTGTTCATCCTGGCATTTGTAGAGTCTAGCACAGTCCCTGGATCTTCTTGGAAAGCTTTTCTCCACTTTCTCTATAAGGCCAACTAAAAATTTAAAATCCCCAAAACATTTTAATTTGCCAAAGTATTTTGCCCAATGAAGTATCACTTGAAATTAAATAACAATATAGGTTACTGTAATTCAAAGTAGTTGGGAATTACTTTTATAAGATAATTAAAATGTTAGTTTCCTCTTCAGACCATCATTTTTAAGAAAGGCAGGCTGTTGGTTTGCTGGTGCAAAAATATTATTCTAGGTCAAAATTGCTATGGTTCATTACTATCACAGAAAAATAAGATATGATGTCTTATAGTATATTTGATTATATGTGTATATATATACATATATATATACACACACACATATATATACACACACATATACACATATATACACACACACATATATATACATATGTATTTAATTTAATATTTCAAACGACTATCATTTCAAGAGAAATTCATTGCTGTCTGTATTTCCATTTGGATTGTATGTCCCACTGAGTCAGCCCCTGTGGCATGAAGTATGTGAAGAATAGTTTTCTTATTATTCTACTATATGTGAGAGTCAGTTACCTACTGGTAATGTTCAATGGCTCCTATTTGGAAAGAACATTTTTATATTTCATTTGGTTTTTTAAAATTCTCTGTTTTTAGCAAAAAAAAAATAAAATAAAATAAAAAGTCAAATCCATCTTAAAAAATGCTTGTTCTCCAGGAAGGTTAATGTATTACAGCTGCTGGAGAGGTTGTCTCTAGTCAGCCAACCTATATTAGAACAAGAATAAGAAATAAGTTCACAAGAACTCATGATAATGGACAAAGATTCTTCTTTCTCTATAGCACTATTGTGAATAAGTGCAAAAGTGAGAAATTGATGGGTTTGGTTCCTTCTTGACAACCGTTTGCTTATGAGTAACTCACCATCCTGATAGAAAGGCCTTTGGACACATAGGTCATAAAGTTGTTCAGTTAGTTAGGGTACATCTTAGGCTGCTATAGTAAAGTAGGCATAAACAAAGTACACATTTTATTTTCTTTCATGTAAAAATCTCTGTGAGTGATCTGAGGCTAGTAATACAACTTCTTGGGGATAGGGTCCTAGTTATTGTTGTTCTGCTATACACACTATTTACAGTTTGTGGTCTCAAGTATCTATAACAGATACTTACAAGCACTTTCTTATTCCAGAGGTCAAAATTAGGGACAGAGAGGAAGTGATGGGTATGGCACAGTCCCTTTAAGATCATGACTCAGAAATTGCACATATCACCACATCTCACCATCCTACTGACCAGACCTTAGTTACAAGGCCACACCTATTGTCAGGGAGGCTGAGAAATGTACTTTTCTTTTCTAGGCAGCCACATGCCAAGCTAAAGGAGTAGTTATGTTATTGAGTAAGGAAAATTAAATATTCGGGCACAAGGAAAAGTCTCTACTAAAATGGCCCTTAGTACTAGTTACAGTTTTCCAAGTCAGGGACATAAATTACATATGTTGACTGATTTTTCTTCAGAGAAGGTCACTTTTACAAGTTAATTCTGCAGTTTTTGAAAAACATCTGTTAAATAAAGCAACACTGATGGAATTGATGGAATTGACTAATTCTTTCTTGGATTTACTGTTGTGTGTATTCAGATTAATTGTTCTGTGTTTCTTTGATATGAAGATATGCAAATATGAAGCTAAGAGCAGGTAGCCTCTTACATCTTCAGGCCACATAAAGGATACATAATTGGAAGCTAATATTACTTCATTCCTAAAGGCATTGCCTCATACCTACTAAATAGTATTCATTATCCTAATAACCAAAATGTAAGGAAGATGGAAAATTTCATACAGTTGCAAAGTTTAGAAATGTTCTCACTATAATTCTGTTAAATGTTAGTTTTCATTTTCTAAGATAAAAAAAAATCTCCATTTACTTTGACTTTCAAAAGAAAATTTTAATTTCCTCTCCTTTCTTATTCTCTGATTTCTTGCCTGTAACTCCTACACAGTCTTTATTTCCTCTAAAAAGCTTTCTTTATCTGATATTCCAATTCCGGATGGGTGTCCCCAGTATATTTTACCAAAACACCAGGAATTCTATTACTATCTTATGACTAACCTCTGTTTTGTAATTGTCTGTTTCTGTTATTATCTCCCATAGACTCTGAGCTATGTTAGGAAATGACCTTGTTCATTCACTAGTATATCCCCTCTGCCTAGTACACACTTCCTAAACTGTGCAGTCTGGCTGGGCAAAGTAACAGGGCAGGGAGGGGGGATGACAAGCAACTTGTGAAGGTTGATACAGCGGGAGCCACTTTATTGTAGGACAGCAGAGGTATTTATACCTAACTCATTATACACAGCTTGTTTCAATTAACATCATCTAGATACATCAATTAGTCATTAAGGAATCCTCATCATCTTAATAATTATGAACAGCTTAACTTAATTAACATCATCTAGATACAGCAGTCAGTCATTAAAGAATCTCCATCATCTTAATGGCTCGCTGGCGTTACTTCTCAAACCACTCCTCCTGGCAAAGTGCCAGGCGCCATCTTGACTTGTTTGTGGCCCTCAACACTAAACACACACTGGTTAAATAGATGTTAAGAATGAACGGTAGGGGCTGGTTGTGGCTCAGTAGTAGAGCACTTGTCTAGCACGTGTGAGGCACTGGGTTCGATCATCAGCACACATAAAAATAAATATATGTCTAACTACAACTAAAAAAAAAAAAGAATGAATTGTGTAGAGAAGGAAGAGGTGGGAGGTAAAGCTAACAAAAGAAAAATAAGAGAGCCGTGTGTGGTGGTGCTGGTCTGTAGTTTAGCTGCCAGGAGGCTGAGGCAAGCAACAAAGTAAGACCTTTATCAAAAAGAGAGGGATTGGGGCCGAGGAGACAAGAAGTAGAAATGGGAGAACAACTTTTGATTTCATTAAGTCATTATAGTTAAAGTTCTTTCTCTCTGATGCACCTAAGTGACAGGACATTCAGTACAGGGTCTAGAAGGTTTTGGTCCCTGTGATGCCTGCTTCTTTGCCATGGCAGTTGTTCCTTCCTCCCTATTCAGGTCCTTCCTCTAAGCTTGTGGGTAGGAATCAGAGGTGCTTTAGGTTTGTGGAGCATTTCTATGTCAGCTTATTGATGCACTGGTCAGGTAATAGTCCATTCCCTCCCCAGGTTGTCTCATTAGTTCATTCCCAGGGAGCCTCAAGATATATATAGAAAATGTGTATGTTGGAGGGTGTGTGTGTGTGTGTGTGTGTGTGTGTGTGTGTGTGTGTGTGTGTGTGTGTGTATACATATATGTATATAATGTGTTTTTTTGATACCAGGAACTGAACCCAGAGGCTCTTAAACACTAAGCCACATCCCCAGCCCATTTTTTTTATATTTTATTTTGTGACAGGGTCTTGCTAGGTTGCTTAGGGTCTCAATAAGTTGCTGAGGCTGACTTTTAACTCATGATCCTCTTGCCTCAGCCTCCCAAACTGCTGGATTACAGGCCTGTGCCACAGTGCTCAGCCAAGCCCCAAGAGATTTAAGGAAAGTTTAAATAATGTGTATCATGTATCATGTTTTACTATTTCACAAGAGTAAATTTCCTTTGAATATTATCTGTATTTTCAAGCATTATTAATGTAGAAATATATATGGTATTTTTAGACTTGGTAAAATATATTCTCCTGTATTTTGTTACAGATTTTAGAGTTATTTATAGGTGGATGTGTTTCTATCTGTGTTACTTCGTGTAAATCTGAGTATTCAATGACACATTTTTACCATAGTGCATTCCATTATTATCTCAGATTGAGTGCTCTCTCCCAATTGAATGAGCCTGTTTTATGAAATAAAGTGAAAAAAATCATTTGAATAGGAAAAAATTGAAAATGGGCAACTATGTGCAAGGTAGAAAGATCTAAAGAATGGAATGGGAGAAAAATCATAGTCATAATTGTAAATTCACAGTTTTGGTGTTTGATCTTTAATGAATAGAGAAGGAAGTCAGGGGTTTGGAAGGTATGAAATTTTCCATAGGTATTACAGAACTGTAAAGCTAGAACCGGGACCTTGAGGATCCTCTTGGCAGTGCTTCCATTTCATACCTGAGAAGACAAATCCAAAGTCACTAAAAGGGGCAGTTGTCTTACCTGTTAGTTTAGTGCTTTTCCATTTTTGAGACTCTTAGGGCCTATAGTTATGCAATCTGATGAAATAGTCCACGGAGGCAAATTTAAGGATGCCAAAGTGTTCTAAACCAGTCATTGATCTTTTTTTGCTTTACACCTTTTCTGAGAAAATAGGGCATAAATAAGCTAGTAACAGATATGAATCTAATTCATGGTAGTATTTAGGTTAACTTAGGAGTTAATTTCAGTCTAAATGCTACAGACAATGGAAAGATTTCAGAAATGCATAGTAATCATGCAAGCTCATTAAATTGCTTGCAGATTAAAATAATTATTTAGTCTTGTTTCATGTGCAAGTAAAATGTTAAATTTAGTAATATTTTTGCTATTTTTGTTTGCTTTTTATTTTGTACCAGGAATTGAGCCCATGGGTGCTTAAACACCAAGCCAAATCCCCAGCTGTTTTTATTTTTTAATTTGAGACAGTGTTTTACTAAGTTGCTTAAAGCCTTGCTAAATTGCCAAGGCTGGCCTCGAATTTACTGTCCTCCTGTCTCAGTCTCCTGAAACATTGGGATTACAGGCTTGCACCACCATGCCTGGCTATTTTGGGTTATATTTTAATAACTTGGAAAATATTACAGTTTTGTCTCAAGTGAATTTGTACATCCAATTTCTTCATTTCTAAAAACAGGAAATTTAAAAATTCAAACCAAGCTAAAATATATCATATTACATTAAGAAAGAAAATTTATTTCTTTTCTAATAATATTTGTTTTTTAGTTCAGGGGAAAAGTTATTAACTCTGAAAGTGATTTGAAAATTTTGCTGTTTGTTAGGGTACCTTCTGAGTTCCTGTATTTCAGTTCACATTCCTGTGGAATTCTATGGGGATGGCTAGAATATGCAGCCATTGTTGGGGGGTAAAGTTTTGTCTGTAGTCAGCAGAATATGAAACCCCCAAGTAAACTAAAGTTGGAGCTGAGTAAGACTTTCTGTAGTCAACATGATGCATTCATCCTTCACAAACATGCAAAACAGTGGCCTATGCTACCTGCACAGGCAGAAACATTTTCATAGATAATATGAATCTTTTTAAATAAAAGAAACTGTACTGTCTCAAAGGCAAACTGTACTAACTAAAAGGCATTTCTTTTGACTGAGGACATAGAGAAAGGTATGGGGGTGTGGGGACCCACTGTTACAGATATTTTTCACTTTGTAACTGTGTACCTTGCCATCAGCCCTAGCACTCTTAACAATATGAGGAATTAAGCCAATTTCAGATATCATTAATGGTATTCTCATTAATGGTATCCCAATGCCTAATTTAATCATTTGATTGAAGTAGAGATGGAAAATAGATCTGATTTATTATACCAGCATTTTTGGGGTTCTTTAATATGCGTATGACTACAATAGAAGCTAAGTGCACAAAGATGACTAGTACTTTCACTTTTTATTTTACTATATCCAACTTACATTGTCACTGTTGAGACATCTGCAGTCACTGTAATGCCAGTTCCTTTGTATGTGATCCCTTTCGTTTGATTTTCAGATTTGTATATGTGTATGTGTGTGTTTTGCAATTTCACAATATTATGTCTAATTTTGGGTTTCTTTACATTTGCCCTGTTTGGCATATATTGTATATTCAGTGTCTGTAGATTTATGGTTTTTGTAAGTTCTGGAAAATTCTAATACATTATCTCATCCAGTTTATGGTTCTTCTCCATTTTTATCATGTCCTTATAATACGTCAATAATACCAGGGTTCATTGCACATAACACAATCCACTCCATTTCATTCTCTAGTTCTTTCCCTTTCTCTCCTTTTCTCTTTCCCCCTGATCATCTTTATCCTATTTATTTATTTTAATTGGTGTATTACAGATATATCTAAAACTAGGATTCGTTGTGATATCTACATATGTGCACATAACATAATTTGGTTGATTTCATTTCTCAGTCTCTTCACTTTTCTTCCCCTACTCCCTCCACGTGTGTACTCTTCCTTTATTATTCTCCCTTCTATTTTCATAAGATCATTTTTATATTTTTTCTCTCTAGCTTCTGCATATGATAGTAAATCTTTGACTTTGAGTCTAGTTAATTTTTCTTAGCATGTTGTTCTCCAGTTTCATCCATTGACCAGCAAATGACATACGTTTCTCCATTTTAAAAATTCTGGAATCCCATGTATTAGACCTCTCACTTGGTATTCATCTTTGGGTTTTTTGTCTTTTCTTCCTTTGCCATAATTTTGTTAATATCTTCAGCCTTATTGCCTATGATTTGTCCTTTTCATATTTGAAGTCAGTATTTGAGCTTTTATTTTAAATATTTTTAACTTTTAAAAACTTGTATTTTTTAAATATATATATATATATATATTTTAGTTTTCGGCGAACACAACATCTTTATTTTTTTTTATTTGTATGTGGTACTGAGGATAGAACCCAGCGCTATGCGCATGCCAGGCAAGCGTGCTACCGCTTGAGCCACATCCCAGCCCAAAAACTTGTATTTTTTTCTTTTAAACTTTAGGTTATTTTTGACAGTCTCTTCTTCCCATCTTAATTGTTTTGTTTTCATCTTTTATTTCTTTGAACATTTAAATATAGTTATATATTTTACAATTCCACTATTTAAGTCACTAGGATCTGAGTCTTCTATATGGTTTATTTTTATGTCTGTATTGTATGGGATAGGGAATGAAAGTGTAGAATTACTGTATTTGATTAAACTTAAGTTGTTATCAGATTAAATAACAACTATAAAATATTTTATGTAAGCCTCATATTAACATTAGCCTATTTTCTGTTGCTGTAACAAAATACCTGAGATTGGATATTTTAGAAACAAAAGAGGTTCAGTTAGGTAACAGGTTTTGGAGGTTTAAGAGCATGGCACTGGCATTTGCTAGCCTTAGTGAGAGCCTTCTGACTATATTGCAATATGGCAGATGGCATAATGATAGTAGTACATGTGTGAGAGAGAGATCATATGGCAAGACAGGAACGCAGAAAGGCATTCAGGAGTCAGGCTCACTCTTTCTTAACAACTCACCGTTATAGGAACTAACCAGTATCCCATGAGAAACACATGAATCCTTTCAGGGTCAGTGCCCGCAGTGACCTAATACCTTTCACTAAGCCTCACTTCATGAAGATTCTGCCACCTTCCAACATTGTTACAGTGGAGACCAAGCTTCCAACACATGAGCCCTTAAAGATACACCACACCCAAATCCATAGCAATAACCATAAAACAAAAATCTATAGTAGATCTCAAAACATATATAGAAAGAATTCAAAGCATAGTAGTACAGAAAACCATCAGATAGTAAGACAGCAAAAGAGGAAGGAGCAAAGTATCCACAAAACAACCAGAAAGCAAGTTACAGAATGGAGTAGTAAGTCCCTACCTGTCAATAGTTACTTGAAGGTAAATGGATTAAATTATTTAAAAAATGATATAGTTTAGCTGAATGGATGGGGGGGAAAAAAACAACCCACAATTGCCTATAACAAATTAACCTCACTTTTGGCAACACACATAACCTGAAAGTGAAGGATTGAAAAATGCATAGCTATACTTACACAAAAATAGACTTTAAGGCAAAATCTATAATGAGACAAAGAAGGATATTCTTCAATGATAAAAGGATCAGTTCACCAAAAGGACATACTTAGTATAAGTGTATATGCCCCCAACATTGGAGACTTAAATATATAGAGAGAATATTAAAGGATCTGAAGGGAAAGATAGATTACAAAAAAAATTAATAATAATAATAATAGTAGTAGTAGTAGGAATCTTCATTGCCAGATTTTCTATAATTGGTAGATCATCCAGATGGAAAATAATGAAGAAAAATTGGATGTGAATCATACTTTAGACCAATGGACCAATAGACATGTACAGGACATGCCATCCAACATTAATAGAATAATCTTTTCAAGTGAATATGGAATATTCTCCAGGATGGAGAATAAATTGAAGAGGATTAAAAATCATGTCAGATAGCTTTAGTTAGGAAAAATAGAACTAAATCCATGCATTTCTAAAGATTTTTTTTTTTTTTTGGATACCAGAAATTGAACCATGGGGTACTTAACCAATAAGCCACATCCTCAGCCCTTTTTTCATATTTTATTTTGAGACAGGGTCTTGCTAAATTGATTTTTGCTTAGGGCCTTACTAGGTTGCTAAGTGTGGCTTTGAACTCACAATCATCCTGCCTCAGGAAATAAAACCAAGCCACTGGGATTACAGGCTTGCTGTTCTACCGTACCCCGCCTATCAGTTATTTTTTAAAAAAATTTTTAATTAGTTGCTCAAAACATGACAATGATCTTGACATATCATACATTTGATTCAAATGGGGTACATAATCTTATTTTTCTACATGTACAGATTGCAGGATCACATTGGTTATATAGCCATATTTATATATAGGGCCATACTAGTGTCTATTGTATTCTACTGCCCTTCCTATACCCCCCTCCCCTCCCTTCCCCTCCCATCACCTCCCATCACCTCTTTCTACCCAATCTACTGTGATAAGGTTCTCTCTCTCTCTCTCTTTTTTCTTCCCCCTCACACCACTTATATGTAATTTTGCATAACAGTGAGGGTCTCCTACCATCTTCCGTGCAATTCCCCTTCTCTCTCCCATTCTCACGCACCTCTTGTCCCTATTTAATGGTAATCTTCTTCTCATGCTCTTCTCCCTGCTGTGTTTTGAGTCCCCCCCCACCTTATATCAAAGAAGACATTCTGCATTTGTTTTTTAGGGATTGGCTAGCTTCACTTAGCATAATCTGCTCTAATGCCATCCATTTCCCTGAAAAAATATTTACCCCTCACACTTCAGATAGAGCTCTGATCTCCAGAGTATACAAAGAACTCAAAAAATTAAACAACAAGAAAATACAAACCCAATCAACAAATGGGCTAAGGATCTGAACAGACACTTATCAGAGGAGGATATACAATCAATCAACAAATTCACGAAAAAATGCTTACCATCTCTAGCAATCAGAGAAATGCAAATTAAAACCACTCTAAGATACTATCTCACTCCAATAAGAATGGCAGCCATTATGAAGTCAAACAATAACAAGTGCTGGCGAGGAAAAGGGGAAAAGGGTACACTTGTACATTGCTGGTGGGACTGCAAATTGGTTCAGCCAATTTGGAAAGCAGTATGGAGATTCCTTGGAAAGCTGGGAATGGAACCACCATTTGACCCAGCTATTCTCCTTCTCGGACTATACCCAAAAGACCTAAAAAGAGCATACAACAGGGATACAGTTACATCAATGTTCATAGCAGCACAATTCACAATAGCTAGACTGTGGAACCAACCCGGTTGCCCTTCAATAGATGAATGGATAAAAAAAATGTGGCATTTATACACAATGGAATATTACTCAGCACTATCAGTTGATTTTTGACAAAGGTACCAAGAACACATAAAGGAAAAAGGACAGTAATATACCAGACAGTACCAATGCAGAGTTAATGATTCCTATTCAGCAAGCAACCTTTTTCATAGATTTTTTTTCCTTGTTGTCACTCAGGCAAAGAAAGAGAATTGATATATTTGCAAGGATTGGATGTCATGATCTCTGATGTTTCATTCTGTTTTTTCTTTAATGAAAGTGCATCTGAACCACCAATATCCATAGCAGCATTATTCATAAAAGGAAGAAACAACCTAAATGTTCATTGACAAATGAACACATAAGCATAATGTTATATACATATGATGGGATACTTTTTAACTTTAAAAAGAAATGAAATTTTGGGATGGAGCTGTAGCTCAGCATCAAAGTACTTGCCTAGCATGTGTGAGGCACTGGGTTCAATCCTCAGCACCACATAAAAATAAACAAATAAAATAAAGGCATGCTATCCATCTACAACTGCAAAAATAATTTTAAACAGAAATGAAATTCTGACACATTTACAACATGAAAGAACCCAGAAGACACTAGGCTAAGTGGAATAAACCATAAGCTACAAGAGAAAAATTGTATTTTTCACTTCTAGAAGAATATAGTGTGGTTCAATTCATAGAGACTGTACACTTAAAAAATATCACATTTGTGCAGATACTGATTTCCTTAACAAGATCCCTAAAGCTCAAGAAATAAAACCAAGAAGGAATATATAAAGAACTCAAAGAGTTTAGCACTTAAAAAGCAAATAACCTAATCAATAACTGGGCAAAAGAACTAAACAGACATTTCTTAAAAGAAGTACAAATGGCCAATAAATATATGAAAAAACATTTACCATCTCTGGCAATCAGGAAAATGCAGATCAAAACTTCACTAAGATTTCATCTCACTCTAGTCAGGATGGCGATTATCAAGAATACAAACAATAATAAATAGTAATAACTGTTGGAAAGGATGTGGAAAAAAGGGACAATTGTGCATTGTTGGTGGGACTGCATATTAGTACCTCGACTCTGGAAAGCATTATGAAGATTCCTCAAAAAACTAGGAATGGAATAGCCATGCAATCTAGCTATCCTATTCCTCAGTATTTATCAAAAAAAAAAAATAAAATCAGAATGCTGTAGTGACACAGTCATATCAATGTTTATAGCAGCACAGTTCATAATAGTCAAGTTATAGAACCAGCCCATATGCCTGTCAATAGATGCATGAATTAATGAAATGTGATATACATACATATATATAATAGAATTTTATTCAGGCATAAAGAAGAATAAAATTATGGCATTTGCCAGTAAATGGATGGAACTGGAGAGCATCACGCTAAGGGAAATCAACCAGACATGCTAAGGGAAATCAACCAGACATAGAAAATCAAGGGTTGAATGTTTTCTCTCATATGCAGAAGCTAGAACAAAATAAGGGGAAAAAAAGTGTGTGTGGGGTGTCTGTTATCATAAAAATGGAAGATCAGTGGAGTAGAAGATGCAGATCAAGAGGGAAGGAAAAGGGCCCTGGGTTGGCTCAGGGGTAGAGCACTCGCCTAGCATGTTCAAGCTCTGGGTTCGATCCTCAGCACCACATAAAAATAAATAAATAAAAGAAAAGAAAAAGGAAAAAGGACAGTAGTGTACCAGTATGTCAGATAGCTTTAGTTAGGAAAAATAGAAATAAATCCATGTATTTCTAAAGAAAATCCAACAAAACTAAAAAAAAAAAAAAAAAAAAAAAGAAGAGGGAGGGAACAAAGATGAGAAAGGGGAGGAAATGTGGAATGAGTTACACCATGTGCATGTATAGATATAATGAATTCCACCTTTATTTATATCTGTAAGGCACCAATTAAAATTAGATAAATAAATGAGTAAAAAGGAAGACAAATAGAAGAGGGCAAATGGGAAGGGAGGAGGAGGGGAAAGCCATGTCACTAGGGTCTAAAGTGAAGTAAATTAAATTCTGGGCATGTATGATTTATTTTGTCGAAATGAACCCAATTAGTATTTATAACTATAATGCCCTAATAAAAAAGATCTTTCAAGGAAAACAGAAAAATATAAAAAAATCAAGGTGATAAATCTGTGTTACATATATTTTACAACAATAATAAAGAAAGTACATCTGAGGGCTGGGGATATAGCTCAGTTGGTAGAGTGCTTGCCTCTCATACACAAGGCCCTGAGTTCAAACCTGGCACCACAAAAAAAAAAGGAAAAAAAAAGTATATCTGGGAAATGATGAGTTGAAGAAAATCATATCATGTCAGAAAGTTCATTTACTCAGTCATCCAATCATTCAACAAACACTGAATTCCTACTATGTATTAGATACATTTTAGACACTGGAGACACAGTAATGAACAAAATGGAAAACAATCCTGTTATTCCCATGCATTTTAGAGTGATGAGATAGATAATAAATAAAGTCAATAAATAAAGCTTATAGTAGATAAGATGGTAACAATTTCTATGAAGAAATAGAAGGCTGAGGTGGGGGACTGGGTGAATGCAGTGTGGCTGGAGCAAATAGAAGGAAGGAGTGGGGAGTAAGAGTGGTTTAAGATAAAGAGAGGCAGGGCCCATCATGCAGAACCATGCAGGTCAGTATGCAGAGTGCACTCCATAGCTCTCTAGGAGTAAATCTCCATTAGACTCAAAACAATAGTTAAGATCCTTTCATATCACATTGAGAAGAATTTGTTTTTTCATTCATTATATCAGTGCAGGCGGAGATTTCCTCTTTCCTCAAGATTATCTACTTAAAAATTCATACAAATAGATACTTATAGAGACAACACACACACACACACACACACACACACACACACACACATATGCGCACACATGCTCAAAAATCAAACAGTTCAGAGGTACCAGGAGCCTTCTTCTTGCCTAATTCTGCTTTGTGGCCTAAGTATTTTTGTCCTATTTTCTTAGGAAACAGACTATGGGGCAAAATTTGTATGGTAATTCTTTAAAGTAGATGGGATGGAATCCTGGAATAGCAAGAGTAAGGGGAAAAGGAAAATTGATGAAGGAGGGAAAGGAAGCAAATACAAGAAGATCCATGACTAAACTGGCCATTGTTTCACAAGAAACACCGCTTGTTATTCAATCATGCGACAACCGGAAGAAGGCTGACAGCACTGTTCTTGCCGGAGATAGTTAGCAGGGGAGAGTCTGGGTGAGGGGTGCATCTGCCAGTTCTTTTCTGTCTTCTTATGTCTCGTTGGCCTTAAAGTTTTTCTCAAAGAATGTCAATCACTCTTACTTCCAGATGGTGTCCTCTGGTTCCTCTAGGTGGTCATGAAGGAAGCCAGAGCCTCCCGCAGGCCAGTTGGGGTTGATCTTGGTAAGGAGCTGCTGTAGCTTGCATGGGCATGATGTAATCATGACAAAATTGTCCTCCCCAGGGAAGTCTAAGGATTCAGCAGTCCTGGGCCAGGCAGGGCAGCAGTAGCTCAGAGACTCCATTGAACAAGTGGCCAAGGCTTGTTTGGGTGTTGGAGGGCGGGGTGCAGGTAAATCTTGAGGGGCATATAAGTACATCTGGTTCCCCTGTCTACATTGAAGCATCCTTTTGGAGAAAAGTTGAAAAAAATAGTAATAAATGTAGTAATAAAGCAAATATATAATTGTTTAAAATTTATAAAGAGCTCATCTTGTTTATATTCCATGAAAGCCTAGTGAAGTATGTGGTATTGTTCCTATTTTGTATCAAGAATTCAAGACCCAGAGATGTTAACTGCTTTGCTATGGCTAAGAGGTATAGTGTGACTTAAATTGCAGTCATTCATTCTACAAGGAAATGAGATGCTTACCTTCTGAATCTGTACCAGTGCATTTTCAAAAGAGGAAAATGGTAATAAGTACTCTTCAGTTAATTTCTATAGAATGTGATTTGAGGTAGGTTCAGAAAGGCTTTCTATTGCCAAATTCTCATTGAAACAGAGTTCCATTGAGGAGTTAGCTCCACATCCTCTGAGCTTCTTTCTCTCCTCTTTTTCTAATTTTTTTGTTTGTTTTTTAGTTGCACATGGACACAATACTTTTATTTTACTGCTATCAGGTTTCTATAGGCTGGTTGTGAATGAGGAACAGTGCTTTGTTGCTGAGTAGCATTTCTGTGTTGCTGGTCACTCTCAGAGAGGAGCCTGAGGCCTTGACCATTGAGTGTCCTTCTCTACTTCCCAACAAGTGATATGAAATGTGTTGAAACAATACTTAAGATAATTGTTTTTCACAGACAGCTTTTACACAGGTGTGTGTGTGTGTGTGTGTGTGTGTATCTTTATTTTATTTGTTTATTTTTACGTGGTACTGAGCATCGAACCCAGGGCCTCACGCATGCTAGTCAAGCACTCTATCAATGAGCCACAACCCCAGCCCCTACACAGGTCTTTTTTTGTTGGCCATTATCTCCCTCCTCTGAAAACATTTGGTAGTGTTTGCTTTCTCTGTGGATTTTTGAAGTCAAATTCTAGCAGGGACTTGGGAACAAGGTATCACATTCTCCATTAAAAGAGCTAAAATTTGTATTTTTATCTTCTATCATTTCTAATTTGCCAAAAATGTAGCTCCTTTTTGTGAAGTCAGCGAAATGATATCACTTTTGTTGCCTGCTAAGAGTTGCAAAATTGTTGCTTGGCCAGATTTAAAAAAAAAAGCAAGCAAGGAAAGAAGAAAACAAAATAAGTTTTAAAATAATGTACAAATTTTGTGGAATGTTTTGTTATTAGGGCCAGAATTTATAACAGCTCAAGCAGAATGGGCATCTTAAGTAGGCACTGATTTGAGAAGTGTGATTTTATTTATTTATTTTTTTTTTTGTAGAGAGTTTGGAAGGCCCAGCATTGACCTGTTTTTATTATTTATATTGGCTCCCTTGATGATAGACAAACAGACCTAACCTGGGGCCAGTAGAACCACAGGAAATTTAGGTCACGGATAGTTGCATTTTAAAAACTCTGGATTTTAGAGGCTGCTCCATCATTGTCATTGATTGATGATAACATGACAACAAGAGCTCTTAAATCATTAAAGGTGGCCAGATAAAGACAAATGGCTGGCGGTTTTGTTGGATGCACAGTTCCCAACTCCCCGTGGTGTTCTGTTCTGCTCTCTGTTCTGCTCTCGGAAGAAGTCACTTGTCCCTCATTTCATGCGACTTAAGGCCCTGCTAGCCTGTTTACAGAACACAGCTTCTTAAACTTGGCAGTTCTGTTTGAAGCACAGCATAACATCATTTCCCGAGAGATGGGGAAAAACATTACAAAAAAGTTTATATTACCCCTGAAACATATGTGCATTTTAAACTGAGCAGCCTTTGAAACTGTTCTTTCCATCTCTCTCTGAAATCAGGACCTTTCCCTGTCCCCTTAGCCAAAGGTATGCGTAGCCCAATGAGATTATTTGATGAATCCTGTAAGCTTCTTGTGTTTTCCTGCTCTTGCTTTGGATAAATGCTAATCTGTAATAAGAACTCTAAGTAGATAGCTCTGTTCTTCCCAGGACACAGGAAATATGGCCTGGTATAATGGCATTTTAAAAACATTTTATTGAAGTAAAATATAATATAGAAAAGTACAGCTCAATGAATTTTTACTAACTAAAGACAGCTGTGTAATCAGCACCCAGATCAGCCTGGAAGATTACCAGCTACCCTGGAAGCCCCTTTTGCTGCCTCACAGTTGCTCCCTCTTCCCATGGGGTAGGGATTTTTAAAAACATAGATTATTTTCCCCTGCTTTTTATAGTTTGAACAAGTGGTATTGTATAATATGTTATTTTTTCTAACTTTTTCATTCAACATTGTATTTATTAGATTCATTCATTTTCTTGTTTTGTGAAATTGTAGAGCATTCATTCTCATTGCTACATAGTATTCCATTGTGTGAATATCTCACATTTTTAAAAAATCTGGTGGCATTTATAATGGGAGAGAAAATTTATGGAATGTTTTTTTGTGTTCATGAGGAATTCACTATACCTCACTGCCACAGAATAATTTGTTTCTCACAGAATGCCAGTTTGTTTCTGGTAGGGATTAAATTTGGGAAAATTTGTATTTTGAGATCAGCCTCTCTGAACAAGATCTTAAAAAACATACTTACTTATTTTTCTTTTATTTTGTATTTTAACTGGACATATTTAATCCAAAAAGGGAAGTTCAGAGAGGATAATACTTGAGTTGACTCTTGAGACCAGGTGAAGAGGCAGAAGGACATTCTTAGGCAGGGAGATAAGCCTATGCAAATGCTCAGAGGCAAATGGAAAAAGTTCAGAAAGCTGAATTGGGATCTATGAAGAGAGGATTCCTGATGGATGAGGGCCACGAGGGTAAAAGGAATGTCTGTGTTAATGGTAAGGGCTTTATCAGGAAGCCTTTATTGTCACTAAATAAATCCAAATAGATCAAATTTTTAGAATGAGGTAATGATATTTGCAACTTTGGTAGTAGAAAAAGGGTTGGAGAAGAGAGCATGGATATTAAAATCATCAGTATTTGGTGGCTGATGTCCTGTGGCAAGGATAAGGGAGATACTGGAAGAGTCCAAATTTTTGATTTGACCAGCTGGAAGAATAATAGTACTAAATGATAATATAGGATATACAGAAGAAGCTCAAATTTTGGGATATGAATATTGGTTTCAGTTTTAGACAAAGTGAATTAAAATTGCAGGTGAGATATACAATGGAAAAGTCTAATAGATTGGATTTGAAACAAAGGAAAAAATTTGGCTAGAGATGATGCATTTATGAATCATATTATTTAGTATTCAAGTTAAAGTGTTCTGTATCAGAAGAACACATACAGTGACTCAAATAGGATCATTTATTTCACTTTTATGCTGTGGTCTAGAAATAATTGGGTGCATTGATATTCATTTGGAAACCTGTGAAGAGTTCAGGATCTTCAGGGCCTATCCCAGACTAATAAATTTAACAAAATTCTCAGGTAATAAAAATGCACATTAGATTTTGAGAAGCCCTGATGCAGGAACCTATCTTCCTTCTATCTTGTTGCTTGGCCTTCTTCTCTAAGAACATAGTTGAAGCTGGTTTGCCACCATTTTTCTACAGTTCAGCTAAGGGAAGTTGAAAATAATAAACTTTCCCATTAGGATGTAACATCTTGAAATTTATTAAATATTAATATGAATATGTAATATTAGAAATTAGAATAGAAAATTAAAAATATTATTTTATTCCTTTACAAAGTAATAGCCCTTTATATGCTAATATGAATAACATTTTATGAAAAGTAACTATTTTCCAAAATAAAAAAGAAAGCAAGTATAACATTGGTTTATGTTTTTGAAAATCTATTAAATGTCTTATTGCTTGAAAATAGCTGGCTTCTTGAATTTGCTTCCTCATTCAATATGCTGCCATATTTTTTTGGTTGAAGTGTGTGAAGAAAATTCAGCCCCATGCAGATACATAGTTAGAAAAGGGAAGAATATTTTGATCACCTTTTCAGATGTTTATAGACATCCTTTTTTGATACCATATCTAAGTTCTATAGATAGTGATCTCTTAAAGGTAAGTTGTGATGTGGAACTGGAAACCATGAATGAGTTTTTTGTACCTATTTACTTTACATACACTGGCTTACCTTTATTTTGTATGGATCTTTTCTCCTATGCCTGGTCATTTGGAATGCATTGGTCAATTGAATTTTATAGATCTTCTGAATGTTGATACATTTTATTTTACAGTTCAAAAAAAAATCACACTTTAACATCACCTTATCTCATCAGAAAAGTCTTTAAGAATAGAGAATCCGGCAATGACAGATACAAGTTTTCCAAAAATTCAATTTTCACTTAAAAGCCAGAATTTTGTCATTTACAATAAATGCATCAGTTGTTTTCCTTGAAGGAACAGGCTCACTTTGCTCAGTTTTGAGAATGTGCTTGCCAAATACCCAGCTCTTAATAATCACACTTTCTCCATCACTATTTCAAATAATGGGATTTTGCAGGAAGGAAGCAGTGAGTTCAGTTCATAAGTCAGACAGTTGCACTAGGGCTTTTTCTAGAGATAACCACCATATGGTGGTATGCAGCAAAGTGCTTCATGTATGATTTCCTTTTTGTCACAGAATATGAAAAAGATATTTAAGCATTGAGAGTTCATAAGGTTAATAATTTTACTCTCATCAAGGACACTTTTCAGTGAAACTTAAATTCTTCAGTGAAACCATCTTTTTTCAGAATTTTAATTCCAACTATGAATACGTAGCAGAGTGTAATAGTAACTATTAGCATAGTTTGGAGCCACAGACTTAGTCTGTGTTAAGTTATTGGCAATTTCACCCATTATGCTTTTGCAGTTTTAGTACAAGTGTCCACACAATGGAAAAGGCAAAGAAGGTTTGGTATTATTATAAAAATATTTTTTACCTCATGGACCTGTCGATAGGGTCTCAGGGATCTCAGGGATCTAAGTGCCCCACTTGGAAAACCACTGTCCTATGTGATCATTCTGGATCTGATAAATGTTAGCTTAGGAGACTTCATGGTTTTGGACTGAGTAGTTGTAGGCAAAATCATTAATTAGAAGGTTTTAATTCTGAAGTGTCTTGAAGCCTTCCCTTTCTATCATATCTCTGAAGGTACTCACTGGCTCTAGTGGTACAAAAGAAAGAAGTACCACTGAGGTCCTGTTCACACTTGTTCTTGCTTGTTCATGCAATCATTTGGCAAATATACATTGAGCCCTACATCTTGCTTCGTTTTGTGCTGATGTACTAGATCACTCAAGATTGGGTAATTAATGATGAATAGAAGATTTTGGCTCATACTTTTAGAGTCTGGGAAGTCCATATCAAGGTGTTTGCATCTATCAAGGGCCTTCCTGCTGCATCATCCTCTAGTGGAAGGTGGAAGTGCCAGGAGTGAACAAGAGGTAGCAGAACTCACCTGTTTATAGTAGCAGAAATTCCACTCCAAAGGTGGATCCCTCTTAAAGATCCATCTCTTAGTACTGTATTAATGGCAATTAAATTTCAGCATGAGTTTTAGAGGGGGCAAACATTCAGGCCTACCACTGGCCAGTTCTCTGCTCTGGTGCAGTGGCTCATACCCTACTTCACACAAACCACCGACACTAACTTCCTACTGCAGCTCCAGCATATGACCACAAACTTGGTGGCTTAAGACAATAGACATCTATTACATTACATTCCTGGAGGTCTTACTGGATTAACATGAAGATGTCATCAGAGATGAATTTCTTATCAGAGGTTGTAGGAGAGAACTCCTTTCTTTTCCCCTTCCAGCTTTCACAGGCCCCTTGCATTTGTAGTTCTTTTTCCTCCATCAAAGCCAGCAACGCTGCATCTTTCTAACCCTTCTTCATCACATCTCTCTGACCACAGCAGAGAAAGGTTCTCTGTTTTTATGCATTCATGTGATTAGTTTGGACCTACTCAGATAATTCAGGTTTATCTCCCCATCTCAAGATCTTTAGCTCTGATCACATCTGCGAAGTCCCTTTTGCCATATCAAGTAACATATTCACAGATTCTAGGGTCTGGGGCCTGGGCTTCTTTGGAGGCCCATAATTATTGTACAGTCTTAATAACTGCATATTGGATATTTGTTATTTGAATTAAGGGAGGATTCCATTCCACTACTCATTTCTTAGAGCCTTGATCTTCCCTGATATTAGATGCTAACTATTTTAAGTTAGCTGAGGTGCACCTCTTCCAGGATTTAGGTGTGTTTCTAAACTAAATGTACACCTCTGTTAAAGAACTTATTTCTAATACTGTCATAGCAGTTGATTCCTACCACCGTTCACCAGTGAGCTTCTTAAATTTTGTGTCTTGCTTTGTTCTTGTATTTCCAGAGCATAGCACAGGCTTTGGCATATATTGTGTGCACAATTAATATGTATTGATGTATTTGTTGATGCATGAGTACATCCATGATTGTCTTACACATACTAATTTATAGTTTTGCATATTGCTGGAGTATATAAAAATAAGCCCATTGCCCAAAGAAACAGAGTGGCTTTAGTTACAGGAGTTTAAAGCCTTGTGACAGGTTTTAGGTAAGTGATGTTTTGGTGCAGAAGGCCCTTGGGCACTTTCTTGGGTCCTCACTGGCAACATCCCATATGCCTATGCACACCATGGCCGGGAGGAGTTTCAGAGATAGGTTCTGTAGCCGTGGCGTGGAGTTTCGACCACTGCCTCCAGGTTCTGGCCTCAGAGAAGCAGGTGTGGGGCCAGCCTGGCCTGGCCTGGCCTGCAGTCATATGGAGTATGCTGCTCATGCCAGAACAGAGACTAAACTTCTCAGAGGTGTTTTAATTCAGCCCAAAAGTCAGCTTTTCTAAAGATAACACACATTTTACAGAAGGCTTTTGTGTGGAGTCGTTGGGGACTGATTCAAGAACAACAGGAGCTACAGACTGCAGACAAACAGAGGTCTGTTCACTCTAGACTCAGCTCTAGTTCCCTGCTCCTACTAGGTAGCCCGTTTATATAAAGTGACTGAGAAACTTTATCACAGGTACTTTACAAAGAAGCCATTTTCCCCTGACTGTGGTCATGGCTTGCTGCACTTCTCTGTTTTCAGTGGTGGTATTTAATAATGTTTATTTTTCCTTTGACCTTTTACTAAGGCTGCACTTGGGTTCTGAGGTGTAGTTTCAAACCCAGAATTTGTAGGCTCTTTCCCTCCTTTGAGACGACTTCCTATTCCTAGAAGGTAGGCTGTTCCTCCATCAGCCCTCCTGACCAGGTCACCTGGTGGGGGAATGGTGGCAATCACAGTTGATATTCATAAGGGGCTTTGTGCCGAGCACTGGGCTGGGTGGCTTACTTTTGTCATTATATCTCCAAAACAACCTGATGAAGCAAATCTGTGATTGTGTATTCCTAAATAAGATAAGGTGTTTTCTGCTAAATTAGTCCTCAGGAAAGAGGGTGTCACCTTATGTTAGAATCCTTCCAAAGACTGTGCTAGTGCTTTATTCTAAACCACAGAGTAGTTGAAACAATTTGTCTCAATGTTATACACGTGTTGTTTTGTTATCGCATTGCCTAATAATCAGGTATTCGTGGTGATTTTTCCATTTTACAGATATAGCTTCTATGTAGCCTCCACCTTATTATTATAATATTACATTGCTATAGTACATTCCTTAAAACTATGGAACCAACACGGGTACATTAATATCAACTATAAACTCCAGACTTTTCAGATTTTATTAGTTTTTCCTCCTTTTTTCTCTGATCTAGTATCCCATCCAGGAGGCCACATTACATTTTGTAGTTATGGTTTTTTAGTCTCATTGGCTATGTGACAGTTTTTCAGTTGATCCTTATTTTTCATGATCTTGACAATTTTGAGGAGTGTAAGTCAGGCATTTTATACAGTGTTCTCAGTTGGGATCTGTCTGATGTTTTTGTTATGGTTGGGCTTGAGTTATGGGTCTGGGGAAAGAACACTGCAAAAGTAAAGTCCATGGTTAGGGATAATAATATGACACCACTGGTTATGTCAACCTTGTTCTCCTAGATAAGGTCAAGTTATTTTGCTCTTGTCTTTTCTATACTCTCTTCTTTAGAAGCAAATGACTATGTACATATACAATTGATTGGGAGAAATAAGCCCCACCTCCTAAGGAGAGAGTATCTACATAAGTAATTTGGAGTTTTTAAAGGAAGGCTTGTCTCTTCTCCACATTTATACTTATTAATTCAATTATTTATATCAATATGGATTGATGGATGTCTTTTATATACTTTATTTTTATTTAAAATTTTTTGTTGTAGTTGGACACAATACCTTTATTTTATTTATTTATTTTTATATGGTGCTGAGGATTGAACCCAGCGCCTTGCAGGTGCTAGGTGAGTGCTCTACTGTTGAGCCACAACCGTAGCCCATATTGTATACTTTAGGTTGTAAACAAATTCGACTGTTGTTTAAATCACCCCAGCTTTAGTCATTTGGAAGTCTTTTAGTTGGTTCCTGTGTCTTTTTGATAGGTTCTGATTCTTTCATTTTTTGAGCATTTTCTTGATTTCTGCTTCTAAAGTTGGTTCATCTTGTGTTTTTCCTGCACCATCTCTCGAATCAGTCATTTTTCTAGAGATCCTGGGCTTCTTTTCTTGGAGAATGATATTAGAAAACAAGGTCTGGCTACCAGATGTGCTTATTGCTACTGAGGTGCCATGACTTTCAGATCATTTCAGTGGGCAAAATTAGGAAATGTGCCAACCCACATTACACATGCACCTTTAGCTATTTCTGAACTTGTTCATCCGCATCTATGGTAAAGCTTTTCTTTGCTGAGCATTTAAATTTTGCTGAGTAGTGAATAGTAAGAATACAAAGTGTTGCCTCCTATTACCAATGGTAAAGTAAAAAAAGGAAGGGGAGGGAGCGAAGAAAATGAAAATGAAGATCTGAGCAAAATGTCACTCATTTCTCTACCCTCCTCTAGTCAGATCATGTCATTTTAGAGATGAAAAGATCCCAAGAAGTCAAGGAACTAGTTAATGAAAGAATCAGGATTGGAATCTCACTTTCTGAAATGGAATCTCTCTCTCTCTCTCTCTCTCTCTCTCTCTCTCTCTCTCTCTCTCTCTCTCTTTTTCCCCACCATACTTTATGCCTCTGGTTTGTATTCTTGGCTTTGTGTTCAACTTAATTTTTGGTTTCTGGGGTTGCAATAAGCAGATGTAAGTTTTGAAATTGGTGTGTAGCATAAGTAACTTCAAATGTAAGTTTTGAAATTGGTGTGTAGCATAAGTCTGCTAGAGTCTCACTGAGAGGGGATTCTACACTCTGGCCTTATCATAGATCAGTGACTTACGTGAAGTCCAGAAGGTCAGATGGTAGTGTGTGAAAACTTACAAATGATTGATGATTATCTTACCCTGGTTTACTTTTTCGAATGGTCTTTTAGAGAAAAACTTTCTACTCTGGGGAGAGAACCACAGGGCTCCTATAGGTTAGATACTTAGGTATATACCTGCTTTTTAGAAATGGGATATAAAGCAATGAAGGGAAGTGCTCACTGACATCCAAGGAGTTGGAGAGTCAAAAGCAAAAATGCAAGTGGCAGTCTTCGTGGCCCTTTTTGAACAGGTTAACCATATGGCTCCTTTTGTTTAAATTACTTTGGCAGCTAGTAAAGCAAAGAAAGAGCCCCTGAGGTTTCCTCTGTAGACACTCTGGGCGATGGGACAGTCATAGAGTGCCTGCAGCCTTTCGGCCTTGTTACTTGTGAGGAGCGTATTTGTTTATACTTGGTAAATCATCCCTGTCACCATATGCCAGTAAAATCTCTGTTCTTTTCCATTTTTACCTTATCCAGTCCAAATATGTAGCATTTTGTTTTTGAGCAGTACACTACGAA
The DNA here is from genome assembly GCF_052094955.1 of Ictidomys tridecemlineatus. Lineage (NCBI taxonomy): Eukaryota > Metazoa > Chordata > Mammalia > Rodentia > Sciuridae > Ictidomys > Ictidomys tridecemlineatus. The sequence continues at coordinate 38,681,930 of NC_135485.1, read as the reverse complement.
CATCCAAGACTTTCAGTGGAAATAAATGGCAACAGATGTTTTTCTCTGTGTGTTTATGTGTATACAGAATATAATTGGGAACCTTAACCTCAACATGATCTATCCAAATTTGTCCAGGTGTAGAAATGACTAGAAAAGCTCACTTGGCGTGCTCATTCCAGTATGGAACAACATTCAGGTGTTTACTGTTAACTTTCTCTTGAGAGTTTCTACAAGTCTTTGCCCTTCCCAGGACTGTCTTCTTCACTTGGCTCGGCCTTTTCAAATAGTGGCTGCATATACATGCACACATGTACATAACATATACACACCCCTGAGGCCCCATGGCACTTACCACTGGCTACTGCACTATGTATTTTCTTCTTTAGCTTTTTAACCATCTGTTTCTCCCATTAGAATGTAAACAACATGAAAGCAGGGAATGTTTGTTCACTGTTATATCCTTAGACCTAGAATAGTAGCTGGAATTTAGTAGGTGCTCAGAGAACACTTCTGAGGTAAGTTGCAAGTTGTAATAATTTGGCCCCTGATCTGAATATAAATACAAATAATGGAATTTAATTTTGTGGGGCTGTTTTATAAGTGAAATTAAATTATGAGTTTTAAAATTAGAATTTGTCTATTCACCAAAAATTTATATTAGGATTGAGTGTAGTTCCTTGGGAGTTATGTAGTTTCTAGTAATGCAATGCTATAATCACATGCAAAAAATTTGAAAATTCTCTGCTAAAAAATCACTGAAAAAGTTGATGAAGAGATAAAATATAAATTTTTTAAATTTTAAGGTGAACTACCTTCACATTCACTGAAACAAATCTAGAGCCTTAAGTGACATTACTCAGTTTTACCCCTTATTCTATTAATAAAATTTAGCAGAAAATGACTTTGTTGTTGTAAATATTTTCTGAGCAATATTTTTCAGAGTATGTTAAAAAATAATATTAAAAAATATGCTGGAGGCCTGGGTCCATCCTGCCACTACCAGACACCCAATGGAGCTCAGGTCTAGCCCAGATCCGCCTCTGCCCACCTGCATGAGACCCAGGCCCAGGGTAGGTTTGGGTCTGCCAACCCCCCACCCACACCTAGGAGCCCAGGCCTAATCCACCTCCATCTTGGGACACTCAATAATACAATCAATAACTTAGACTTAACTGACATGTAAAGAACATTTGATCCTTCAACAAGCAAATATACTTTCTTCTCAACAGCACATGGATACTTCTCTAAAATAGACCATATAATATGACACAAAACAATTCTTAGCAAATACAAAAAGTAGAGATACTACCCTGCATTCTATCAGATCATAATGGAATGAAACTAAAAAAAAAATGACAAAATAAAAAATAAAAGCTACTCTAATACCTGGAGACTAAATAATATGCTACTGAATGAACAATAGATTGCAAAAGGAGAAGATTCAAAAATTCTTAGAGGTAAATGAGAACATTGATACAACATATTGAAATCTTTGGGACACTATGAAGGCAGTACTAAGAGAAAAGTTTATTGCATGGAGTTCATTCCTTAAAAGAAGAAGAAATCAACAAATAAATGACCTAACATTATACCTCAAAGCCCTAGAAAAAAAGAACAAACCAATATCAAAATTAGTAGAAGCAGGAAATAATTAAAATCAGAGCTGAAATCAATGAAATTGAAATGAAATAAACAATTGAAAAAATGAGCATAGATGCAAAAATTCTCAATAAAAACAAAAAATTGGTTCTTTGAAAAAATAAATAAACTTGATAGACCCTTAGCCATGCTAATGAAGAGAAGGAGAAAGAAAACTCAAATTACTAACATACATGATGAAAAAGAAAATATCACAACAGACACTCCAGAAATACAAAAGATATTAGAAACTATTTTGAAAACTTGTACTCCAATAAAATAGAAAATATCGAAGGCATCAACAAATTTATAGAGTCATATGATTCACCCAAATTGAATCAGGATGATATACACAATTTAAACAGATCAATTTCAAGCAGTGAAATAGAAGATGCCATCAGAAGCCTGTCAACCAATTAAAGCCTAGGACTGGATGGATACAAAGCTGAGTTCTACAAGACCTTTAATGCAGAACTAACATTAATACTCCTCAGATTATTTCATGAAATAGAAAAAGATGGAGCACTTCCAAACTCTTTCTATGAGGCCAATATCACCCTGATTCCAAAGCCAGACAAAGACACATCAGAGAAAAAAAACTTCAGACCAATATCTCTAATGAACATAGATGCAAAAATTCTCAATAAAATTCTGGCATCTCGAATACAAAAAAAAAAAAATCAAAAAGATAGTACACCATGATCAAGTGGATTCATCCCAGGGATGCCAGGTTGGTTCAACATACAGAAATCAATAAATGTAATTCATCACATCAATAGACCTAAAGATAAGAATCATATGATCATATCAATAGATGCAGAAAAAGCATTCAACAAAATACAGCACCCTTCATTTTCAAAACACTAGAAAAACTAGGGATAACAGGAACCTATCTCAACATGGTAAAAGCTATCTATGCTAAACCCCAGGCCAACATCATTCTAAATGGAGAAAAATTGAAAGCATTCCCTCTAAAAACTGGAACAAAACAGGGATGCCCTTTTTCACCACTTCTATTTAACATAGTTCTCGAAACACTGGCTAGAGCAATTAGGCAGATGAAGGAAATTAAAGGGATATAGATAGGAGAAGAAGAATTCAAATTAGTACTATTTGCTGATGATATGTTCTACACCTAGAAGACCCAAAAAGCTCCACCAGAAAACTTCTAGAACTAGTAAATGAATTCAGGATACAAAATCAAAACCCATAAATCAAAGGCATTTCTGCATATCAGTGACAAATCCTCTGAAAGGGAAATGAGGAAAATTGCCCCATTTACAATAGCCTCAAAAAATAATAAAATACTTGGAAATCAACTTAATGAAAGAGGTAAAAGACCTCTACAATGAAAAATACAGAACACTAAAGAAAGAAATTAAAGAAGGCCTTAGAAAATGGAAATATCTCCCTTGTTCCTGTGTAGGAAGAATTAATATTGTCAAAATGACCAAACTACCAAAAGCACTATGCACATTTAATGCAATTCCAATCAAAATCCCAATGACATTCCTCATAGAAATAGAAAAAGCAGTCATGAAATTCACCTGGAAAAATAAGAGACCCAGAATAGCTAAAGCAATGCTTAGCAGGAAGAGTGAAGCAGGTGGCATCATTAAACCTAGAAGATCCAAAAATTCCACAAGAATACTTCTAGAACTAAGAATATATGAATATGAATTCAGCAAAGTAGCAGTATATAAAATCAACACTGATATATGAAAGACATTTCTGTATGTCACTGACAAATCCTCTGAAAGGGAAATGAGGAAAACTACCCCCATTTACAATAACCTAAAAAAAAATACTTGGGAATCAACTTTACAAAAAAGGTAAAAGAACTCTACAATGAAAACTACAGAACACTAAAGAAAGAAATTAAAGAAGACCATAGAAGATAGAAATATCTCCCTCGTTCTTGGACAGGAAGAATTAGATTTGTTAAAATGACCATACTACCAGAAGCACTCTACATATTTAATGTAATTCCAATCAAAATCACAATGACATACCTTATAGAAATAGAAAAAGCAGTTATGATATTCATCTGGAAAAATAACAGATCCAGAATAGCTAAAGCAATTCTTAGCAGGAAGAGTGAAGCAGGTGGCATCACTATACCAGACCTTAAACTATTCTACAGAGCAAAAGTAACAAAGCCAGCATGGTATTGGTGCCAAAATAGACTGGTTAACCAATGGTACAGGATAGAGGACACAGTGACAAACCCATATAACTACAGTTATCTTATATAAGACAAAGACACCAAGAACATATATTGGAGAAAAGATAGCCTCCTCAACAAATGATGCTGGGAAAACTGGAAATCCATATGCAACAAAATGAAATTAAGCCCCTGTCTCTCACCATGCACAAAACTCAACTGTAAGTGGATCAAGGACCAAGGAATTAAACCAGAGACCCTGTGCCTAATACAAGAAAAAGTAGGCCCAAATCTCCATTATGTCAGATTAGGTCCTGACTTCCATAATAATTCTTCTATAGCACAAGAATAAAAATCAAGAATAAATAAATGGGATGGATTCAAACTAAAAATCATCTTCTCAGCAAAACAATCAATCAGTGAGGTGAATAGAGAGCCTATATTTGGGAAGCAAATTTTTACCACACACATCAGATAAAGCATTAATCTCTAGGATGTCTAAAAAACTAAAAAAAAAATCTTAATATCAAAACAACAAATAACCCAATTAATAAATGGGCCAAGGAATTGAACAGACACTTCTCACAAGATAATATATAACCAATCAACAAATATATGAAAAAATGTTCAACATCTCTAGCAATTAGAGTAATGCAAATAAAAATATATTCTAAGATTTCATCTCATTCCAGTCAGAATGGCAGCTGTTAAGAATACAAACAACAATAAGTGTTGGTGAGGATGTGGGGGAAAAGGCACACTCGTACATTACTGGTGGCACTGCAAATTAGTGCAGCCAATATAGAAGCAGTATGGAGATTCTTTGGAAAACTGAGAATGGAACCATTTGACCCAGCTATCCCATTCCTCGGGTCTGTACCCAAAGGACTTAAAAATAGCATACTGTAGAGACACAGCCACATCAATGTTTATGGCAGCACAATTCACAATAGCTAAACTGTGGAACCAATGTAGATACCCTTGAGTAGATGAATGGATAATGAAACTGTTGTATACATACACAATAGAATGGTATTCAGCATTAAAAGAGAATAAAATCATGGTATTTGCAGGTAAATGGATGGAGTTGGATAATATTGTGCTAAGTGAAGTTAGCCAATCCTCCAAAACCAAATGCCAAATGTTTTCTCTGATACAAGGAGGTTGATTCATAATGGGGTTGTGTGTGGGGAGGAACATGGGAGGATTAGATGAACTCTAGATAGGGCCAAGAGGAGGGCAGGGAAGGGAGGGGGTTCAATGGGGTAGGAAAGATGACGGAATGAGATGGACATCATTACCCTAAGTACATGTATGAAAACACGAATGGTGTGACTCTACTTTGTGTACAACCAGAGATATAAAAATTGCCCTCTATTTGTATAATGTGAATTGAAATGCATCCTGCTGTCATATATAACAGATTAGAGTTAAAAAAATGTTGCAAAATCTGAGGTGATTCTATAAGGGAGGGTCAGCATTAATTTGTGTGTATAGATCTGCCATATTTGTTTATTTTTTAAAAATTACATGATTTTACAATATATTATTTCTATTTAGAATTTCAAGTGTCTGAAATACTTAACATTGTATTTTTAAAATTAGTGGACTCTTGTTTGTTTAAGCAATAGTAACCAGCCATTTTACAAAACTAGAGCTCACAAAACAACAACTTTTACGACAAACTTCTTGCAATATTCTCTCTAGGACAAATAAACAGAAATTAAAAACAGTGTGGTCAGTGAGAATCATAGACTTGTTTGCAAGCTATTTTTGGACTAATTGTGGTGCATAAATTGTGTCTTTGTATGAGATTGACATATTTTCCTATTATCACTTTCTATTTCAGAGCATTGGGGAATCATCAATGTCTATTGTATTAAGTCAGCTACTACCTATGATTAAGCCTTCAACCCAGAGGACCAATGATGACTATAACCTTGAGGAGCTGCTGATCCTCCTCATATATATTTATTCTGTCACTGGAGAATTTGTGGTGGACAAAGACCTGGGAGATACTGAAGAAAAAGTGAAGAAAGCATTGGCTCAGGCTTTTTGTGAGGAGTCAGAGTTGTCACCTTTGCTTCAAAAAATTACAGGTCAGTGTTCGACAAAGTTATAGGACATAAACACCAATGATATAGAAAACAGAGTTAAAAGTAAAGGCTATTTCAGAAGAGGATATAAGCATCTCCCTTGGCATCATTCAGAATCTCTTGAGGCCTGAGGAATGCCAGCCACCTGTAGAGGCAGGTTTTCACTGTGGTGTTTTTCTTTTCTAGTTATGGTAGTGAAATGGCTTTCTTTCTAAATGAGCATCAGAATTCATTTTCCCTTTGAGAATAATGTTGTCTTTAAGGAAAAAAAGAAAATATAGCACATTTTATACTAAGGGTTTCTATTGCATGTTTTTCTTGAGATTGTCATTTCAAACTTAACACTTTTTTTTTTAAGATGTTATACAATGTTACAGGGTTGAAAATTGCCATTTTCAGGAATAGTCTCATATTTTGTCTTTTCATACTTCATTTCAATTTGAATTAATTGTTATTATCCCAAATGATGCCCTAACATTACAGTAAGTAGTTTATGTCAGTTTGGGGGAAATATATAATTAAATATCATAACATCTGTTTTCATTTCCAACAATATCTATGATATAACTCATAAAAACACCCATTTGTGTATGTTGTGTCAAATTCAATCTAGTCCTTTTTAGTTTGGTTAAAACATATTTCTATTCCTATGGATTGAGCCCAAGTCTGGGAGTGAGAAGTTATTAAAACTTATATGTAAAACATAAGTACTTTAAAAACAGCAAATTTCCCTTTGTTCATGGGTGTGTGTGTGTGTGTGTGTGTGTGTATGTGTGTGTGTTTAGATGCATACAGACCTCTTCATTCAGAAAGGCTCAACTGAAGCAGACTGAATATCCTCCACTTTCCCCTTGTCCTGTGTTGGTTCTCCCTGGGAAAGCCTTCAGACTTCTCAGAAGCAGACTGTGTGCCATAAACCATGGTGTCTCCTGCATATGTGCTTTATTTTGTGCCCACTGCTAACCTTTCCTGTGGTTGGTTTTGGAAAGTGAAACCCTGATGAGATGGAAACCAAAGTTTCCACAGAAATGAAACATTTCCTTGCTTAGAATAGAGACTGTTGGCCAGCCTCAAATCTACTTGAGCAAAACTTGTGGAATTTGTTTCCATTTCATTAAGTTCAGCACTATATGTGATTACATGGGTTTGTTTGGCTATAAATGAATATAGACTTAAGAAGATTTAATATGGTTTGTACAGTACTTAGAACAGAACTTTAATTTAAAGTAAATTTTAATGCTAGGTGAATTTAATTGGAAGTTCTTCTTAAGAGCATAATTTCAGAAACAGACAACAAGGACGGTAATATTTTAACTGAGGTCATTTGGATAGATTTTTTATAACGTTTGTATGTTTCCATGTTATTTTTGGAAGTAATGTCATGCTGTAAGAGTGTTCTTTTAGCGTTCACTAAAGGTGTTCATTGACCCAACAGTTCCTTTTTTATTAGTTTCTTTATTTAAGGTTGTTCAGAATATTGAATTTTCTTGCTTTTAAAATATGTCTGAGTTCATGTTTATATTAGAAAATTTTTGTAAGCTCAAAATTGAAGATTAAAAAACAAGAATTTGTGGAAATTTTAGTATCTTTAAATTTCAGAGATATTTTATAATATTAAGTATACATTTATGCCTGGATTAACTTCGAGTGTACAGTTTAAACAGTGTGGAGAAGTTGTGTTACTTTCACATAAGTGAACTAACCACTCAAACAGACGCATGTACACACACACACACACACACACACAGATGTTTATCAGCCTCTGTAGATACCAACAGGACTTTATTTCTGAAGACAGACTTTTACATGGCCAGTGTGGATATACCCCTTATTAAATATGTTGAGAAGCCAAATTTTCTAAATAGAAGGGTTTATATTTACAGTTAAGATGGTCGAGGAGAATGTGGTACATCTTGGGATAAAAAGTAATAGCATAATATTGGGTGATTCAATTTTGTGAAGTATATTGGGATAATTGAATTACCTTTCAAATGTGCTCAGCATATCCTGGAACTAGGTTAACCTGGCTTTTATGAAGAACTTGCCTACAATGTTGGGTTTACATTATTCCAGTGTATATTCTTGACTTTCATGTTACTAATGGCAGAACTTATTTTATGCCTTGTGCATATTTTGTGGTTGATGAAATTTTGTTAAGAATTTTTGAAAAAAATTAATATAAGTACTCTACTTTTTATGTGTTTCTGCAATTTTCCCTCTTAACTGTGGATAGGATCAAGAAAGTAACCCTTTTTCTGTACTTCTCAAGATCAAGACCATTGTAACCTTTGAAGTTACCATATTCTGTAACTCATGGTTGGGTATATATATTGTTTTACGCCATGTGTGTTCAACTGTCCCACAAGGTTCTGAATGGAGAATTAATATTCTCATTAACATTTTGGATATTGCCTGTGCTTTTTTTATCTATCTATATTAGCTACTTGTAGATGTTTTCCATACCTTCCTGTTTTCATACATGAATCCTCTTCATTTTGGCACTGTTTTAAAGAAATTGAAATATTATTTCCAGCCATTGAAATCTAACAGTTATCTAGTTTTTTGAAGCAGAAGTAGAAAATATAAATTCTGTTGATTTCAGTAATATCTCTTGACAATAATTGTCCTGTGTTTAAAATTCATAGTTCCCTTTTTTTTGATCATTATGTAATTTATTTTTGACAGTTTCTTTCATTTTTCTGTATTCTTTCGTCAAGTAGAAAGGGCAATAAGAAGTTGTGATTGGCAAAACAAAAACTTAACATGTCCGTCAATGACATTTTCTTTTTAATCTGTTCTCTTTATAATAGCTACTTTGGGGGATGTTTCTAGAGTGGTGAGCAAAAAAAATTTTTTTTTCCCCAACTCACACAAAATAACAAGGATTAGCTCTCTGGAGGTTGGGAGTGGGGAGCTGTAAAAAGAAAAGTGGTACAGCCTAAATATGCTGATTAATGTTATGCTTTCTCAGTCCTGCTAAGTTCAAAGAGAGTATCAGTTTCTGTATACGTTAGTGTTTGCAGGGCAGTCACAAGAGAAAACAAAGGAAAACCATTTGAACTTCAGAGAATGAAATCAAATGCTATTTTTAAAGGTCTGTATAGGCTTTGGAATGTCATCATACAGAGAGATCTATCAGAGAAAAATGTAGGGTTTGGATCCTTGATTGAAAGTCCAGGCTCTGTTGTTTCCTAGCTGTTTTGTGTGCTTGTGGGCAAATCACCCATCTTGAACTTGACATGAAACATAGGTGCCTTATTGACTGCTGTGATTTTACAGAGAATAAAATGATGTTATGTGTGTGAACTAATTTGGGGCCCATTTGGGATTGTCAGTTGGCAATTATTATTTTGATAGCGTTTCAAGCCTTTCACCTGGTGTGTGCACAGATAAGACTGCAGTGGTCAGAGACAGTCCTCCTACCCAGCTGACCCTTGGACTGAGGTGAAGCAGCAGCTTGGCACACCTGTAGCCAGTTAAGAGCAAACCAGTTCTCTAAGGCAGGTTGGTCAGAAAACTCTGAATCAAGAAACAGAAGCAAAACTTCCATATTGTTTTTGACACAGGAAACTATTTGGAAGATTTTAAAAATTTATTTATTTATTCTAATTTGTTATATATGACAGCAGAATGCATTTCAATTCAGAGTACACATATACAGCACAATTTTTCATATCTCTGGTTGTACACAGAGTGACACCATTCGTGTCTTCATACATGTACTTAGGTTAATGATGTCCATCTTTCCTACCCCCATGCCTCCTCCCTTCCCTTCCCTCCCCTTGGCCCTGTCTCGAGTTCATCTAATCCTCCTATGCTCCCCGCACAACCCCATTATAAATCAGCCTCCTATATTAGAGAAAACATTTGGCATTTGTTTTTTTGGGATTAACTAATTTCATTTAGCATAATATTATCTAACTCCATCCATTTACCTGCAAATGCCATGATTTTATTCTCTTTTAATGCCGAACAGCATTCCATTGTGTATACACACCACATTTTCATTATCCATTCATCTGTTGAAGGGCATCTAGGTTGGTTCCACAGTTTAGCTATTGTGAATTGTGCTGCTATAAACACTGGTGTGGCTGTGTCCCTGTAGTATGCTGTTTTTAAGTCCTTTGGGTATAAACTGAGAAGTGAGATAGCTGGGGAAAATGGTGGTTGGAAGATTTTTTTGGTACAATAATTTTTATTACTTATTGATTTATTTTCCCAGCATTTTTATGGTAGCTTTAAAGACAAAGTCAATAAAGGCCAGATCTATTGAGTTAGGCATAGTGTTAAGCAAGAGAATGAATGATCTAAAGTATCTCAGAATTCTGTTATTTCATGATAGAGGCATGATAATACCATATAAATTGTCATTTACATTTATTAAACTCTTATTTGACTTCCTGTTGATAATTTGGGATTTTTAATTATCGTCATTGCTTTAGGATTGCACCCAGATGTGTGCAATAGAAAATGTACCAGATTAACTTAATAAATCAGGATTTATTTTCAGCCAAAAGCACAGAGACAGGCAGACCTCAGGGTCTTACTTCCTTCTTCAGTGTCTTGAAGATGTGGTTTTTTTCATAGTCACAAGGGGGTCACTTCTGCTGAGGCATCGTGCCCATGCATTGGACAAGAAAGATGAGATGAAGGAAAAAGGAATATGTTAGCTGAAACTGTCCCCACACAGTAGTTTTTCTAATAAAAATAATAGTTTTCTTGAAAACCTCACTTAGAAGACTTGTATCCTTGGCTAGAATTGCATTGCACAATTACTGCTAGCTACAAGACAGTCTTATGAGTGCATATATTGTCTTGAACAAAGTTAGGGTTTTCTTAGGAAAAAAAGAATGTGAGATTGGATATTAGGTAAGAAACTGGTATTTGCTATGTATCTTCAGTATCTTCATTTTAGTAGAATGACATGGAAATTTATTTTAAAGAATATACTAAGATAATATTGTGCTGGCTCATTGGTCTTATATACCAACATTTTCAACTAGTTGATATTTATTAACGTGGGTAGGTGTCTAGCGTAAGCCCTCCATGTGTAGAACACGTGGGGCAGCAGTAGAGTATTGTGGTTCTTTTAGCACAGGGTTTGGAGTCAGGTGGATCTGGGTGCTGGCTCTTCGTCATTGTGTGATCTTGAGTCGATGGTTTAACTTCTCAGAGCCTCTTTCCTCATAAATTAAGTGGGGGTAATAATAGTAACCAAACTCATGAAATAAAATAGAGTGCTTGGCACAGATCCTGAAACACAATGTATTGTCAGTGTATATTAACTAACTGTGTCATCATCATTGTTACATTTACCATTATTGTTATTTTTATCATTGTTAAAATCATCAGGAAATGTCTCTTCTCAGAGTTTTCAAAGCTGTTTTAGAGACAAGACTGACATAGAAAACCACACAAAACAACATAATAAATATCATAATAAGAAGTTAAGCATCCAAAATGGGTGAAAATGAATGTCACAATGACTTGGTATTAAATGATATGCATGAATAAAGAATTGACATTCTTGTATTAAGTCTCACCAAATAGAATCTCATATAGACAAGGATCAGGGTAATACTAGGTAATAGCATTATAATACCTGACGAGCCTAGGTAATAACAATATAGTGTTGAAATCACTTTCATATGCAATCCCTTAAATGGAGTACATGAGCACATAAGCTTGCATGTCTAATAAACATATATCCCCAAACATCTGAGCTCAAGTTAAATATGTCTGTTATGCTAACTTCTCTATGAGATCATTTATTCACAAATTACTAGTTTTCAAACATGCTTTGGGACAGATGATAAAATTATATTTTTATTTAAAATAGTAGAGTTGCAGATTTCATTTTGTCATGACAATTCCTTCCCCTAATAAATCCAGGTACACTTTTGGGAGGTCCTGTAGTTGCCTGGGTTTTTATGTTAGGTATAAGAGCTAATAAGAGCCAGGCATGGTGGTGCACGCCTGTAATCCCAACAGTTCAGGAGGCTGAGGCAGGAGCATTGCGAGTTCAAAGCCAGCCTCAGCAAAAGTGAGCCACTAAGCAACTTAATGAGACTCTGTCTCTAAATAAAATACAAAATAGGGCTGGGGATGTGGCCCAGTGGTTGAGTGTCCCTGAGTTCAATCCCTGGTACTCCCCCACCAACAAAAAAGAGCTAATAAGGTATAGATTGTTATGCTTTCTTAATAGAAAGAGTCTCAGCAATTATCCAGTCTGTTCACTTTGCACATGAGGAAATCAAGACCTCAAATGTTAACTGGCTTACCTTAAACAACCAACCAATAAATAGCCTGTCGAGTGCAGGAATGGGGCTGGAGTCTTCGTGTGTGTGTGTATGTCTGTCTGTCTCTCTCTCTCTCTCTCTCTCTCTCTCTCTCTCTCTCATTCCAGAATGCTTTTACTAAAATAATAATTCTCAACCTTTGGCTCTTAGATCTGGAAAAACATAGTACTTAGAGCAAGGGTTCACTGCTTTGTACTGTATGTGTCACCCACAAACTATTACTCTTTACATATAAGTATACATATATTTTAGGTGCTATTGTGATTTATAAAAGATTAATTCATTTAAAGATATTGATGAATTTATAGGACTTTTCCCCCTTTAAGTCCTCCAATTAACAGATACCCGAAGCATGATTATATGACATCACACATCCTTTAATAATGGGAAACCATGTATTATAATATAAATCTCAAACTCAAATGCCTTCAGGGAGTAGCAAGTAATATAAATTAGTACAGTAGTTCAGGTTTTGAAAAACAAAAGTGAAAAATACAGTAATAAATGACAAAATGAAGTTAGTCTTACTAAAGTGGACTATAGGAAGAGGGAGAGATTGTGGCAAACTGAAGATGCTCTTATTTTTTCCATGGGAGCATCTAGTATTCTAACCTCTCAAGAAAGCAGGAATCTAGATTTTTTTAAAAAAGAAAATTGATATCATCCAAGTTTAAGAAATTGGCTTGTTTTCTTAAACACTGTGTGAGTTTAAAGATATATTACTGGAAAATAGGATTCAACTTGTAGACTTGCAAGTTACAATTTTTATTTTTTATTTATTTTTTAATTTTTTATTTTTTTTATTGGTTGTTCACAACATTATACAATTTTTATATTAGAGATCCTGCTGTAATATTGATTCATAGAGGAATGATTTTTGAATCTGTAACTGGATCTTTAGCTCCTGAACTTATGAGAAATCTAAAAGATCCATATGGATGAAATGCTGTGCTACAGTTTTCATGAGAAAGCAAAGGAAAGGGGGCTTGGGGATGTAGTTCAATGGTAGAATACTTGCCTCATGTGTGCAAGGACCTGGGCTCTATTTCTGTTATTGCAAAAACAACAATAATAATAAAGAAAAAAGCATGCAAGTAAAGGAGGAATATAGTGATGTCTTTTTCTACCTCTTTTAACTAAAACTAAAAATCATATTTTAAAAATTTTTGTCTGGCATAAGATTGATTACTAGTGAGATTGCATAGATTTTTTTCCTTCTAGATAGATTCTGTAAAGATACCATTTAAGTGGAAGTAGATGTCTCACAGAAATCTTGTCTATTGGACAAAAAATGCTGAGGGGCAGCTTTGGGTTTAATATAAGGGAAGATAGTTCTAGAAAATAAAGCCATCCAGAAAGTCTGACTTACCCCATGAGAAGAGCTTCCCAACACAAAGAACTTGCACTGGGAATTGTACTAATTGAGTTATAAGACTTTCAAGTACCTATAGAATGTGAAGAGTGAGTTTTGTAGAAAGTACATAAAGTTCTCTTTCAATTCTGTGAAGATAATATTCTTCTAGATAGATCTGTAATTATGTTTCCTTTGCTTTATCATACCTAAAATTTTGCCATAAAATAATGAGATAGGGACTCCTGATACTCTTAATTAGAATAATCAAAAACTCCATGTTGATTTGCATAAAATGTATAAATTACCTTTATGCTTAATTTTTAAAAGTCGTTTAGAAGCTTTAAAATTTTTTGACTTTAAAGCATTTTGTTTATTAAAGTTTTTATTCTCTGTTCTGTCTCGCTTGTCCATTACCTTGTTTTATTTTGTTTTTTTTTTTAGATATATATGACAGTAGAGTGTATTTTGCCGTATTATACATACATGGAATATAACTTCCTATTCTTGAGGTTGTACATGATGTGGAATTACATGAGTTGTATATTCATATATGAACATAGGAAAGTTATATCCAATTTATTCTGCTATTTTCCCTATTCCCATTTCCCTTCCCTTCCCTTCATTCCCCTTCACTAATCCAGTGAACTTCTATCCTTCCTTTCCTCCCCCTTATTGTGTGTTAGCATATGTATATCAAAGAGAATCTTCAGCCTTTGGTTTTTGGGGATTGGTTTATTTTACTTAGCATGATAGTTTCCAGTTCCATCCATTTACCAGTAAATGCCATAATTTCATTCTTCTTTATGGCTGAGAAATATTCCATTGTATATTTACACAGGTGAATATATACACTGTCATGATACATGACTAAACCTGTCAGGGTTACTCCAAATGAATTTGGGGACTAAATAAAGACACACATAGAAAGTACCTTTTCTTTGGGTTCAGTGACTGTTCCTCAGCCACAGCTCCCACAAGGGGGGCAAGGCAGGCAAGAAAGAGAAAGAACATGCCTTGAACCCGGATTTTATTGGGAAGAAGTCATTCAAATGAGGCAAGGGGTAGGGTTACAACAAACAAGTGGGTGTAATCCAACCCCATTGGATGACGCCTACTTCTGGAGCTGCACCTCTTTATCCCAGTGGAGGTAAAGTCCAAATTGTATTGCAGGGTGCAATACCTGTTCAGTACCTCTTTACCTGAGACTTAAAGGTTCGTGCATAGCTTCTGTCCAGAGTAGCTCCCAACAACACACCACATTTTCTTTACTCATTCATCTGTTGAAAGGCATATAGGTTGGTTCCATAGCTTAGCTATTGTGAATTGAGATGGTATACACATGGGTGAGGCTGCGTCACTATAGTACATGGATTTTAAGTTGTTTGGGTATATATGGAGGAGTGGATAATTGGGTCAAATGATGGTTCCATTCCAAATATTCTAAGGAATCTCCATACTGATTTCCAGAATAGTTGCACCTATTTGTCGTCCCACCAGCAATGTATGAGTGTGCCTTTTCCCCCACATCCTTGCCAATATTTATGGTTACTTGTATACTTGATAATTGCCATTCTGACTGGAGTTAAGATGGAATCTCAGTGTAGTTTTAATTTGAATTTCTCTAATTGCTAGAGAAGTTGAACATTTTAAAATATATTTGTTGATCAATCATATTGCTTCTGAGAAGTGCCTGTTCAGTTACTTTGCCCATTTATTGAAAGGGTTTTTTTTTGTGTTAATTTTTTTTGGGGTTCTTCATATATCTTGGAGATTAATGCTTTATCTGAGGAGCAGGTGACAAAGATTTCCTCCCATTCTGTAGGCTCTCTTTTCACATTCTTGATTGTTTCCTTTCATTGTCTTCTTTTAAATCAACTGCATATTAACAAATGAGGAAGGTGGATTTAGTTTAGAAAGCACTCTTCTTTTTAAAATTATATTTCATTGTGGTAAGAACACTTATAGGACAGCTACGCTCTTAGCAAATTTCCAAGTGTACATTCTGATACTGTTAAACATAGGCATAATGTTATACAACAGATCTCTAGAACATTTCTATCTTGTGTAATGGAAACTTTATGCCCATTGATTTGTCTCCATTTAACTCCCTCCCAAGCCCCTGGTAATCACCATTCTGCTCTTTCATTGTACACATTTGCCCATTTTAGATACCTCATATAAATGGAATCCTCTAGCATAGATCTTTAATGATTGGCTTATTTCACTTAGTGTAAATGTCCTCAGGTTCATCTGGGTTGTTACCTTTGCTGGATTTTATTTTTAAGGCTGAATAATATTCCATTTTCTCAAAGATGTTGGCTCTCTAGTGTTCACTGCAGCACTATGGACAGCAGCCAAGATGGAAAAAGTGCCCAGCAATAGATAGACAGATTGTATTATTCTTAAGGACACTTAAGCTAGGCATAGGCCAGTGAGCTTCAGCTGGGGTTCTATTGCATGTCCTCATGGAAATCTCAAAAAGGAGTCTTCTCATCCACTGTGAATGTGGAAGGAGTCGAGGATCTGTTTTCCTTTGGGTTGTGGAAGGCAGCTCATGACATTTTCAGGTCTATGTTCCAGTGGAAAACACACACATGCTCTTATCCATGTAAAGCAAAGTTACATTCTGCAACCAACAGTAAAATCCTATTTGCAATCATTTGTTTATGACAGTGCATCTTTTGTTTTTGAAAAATTCAAGTAAACATAGGTCCTATAAAACCATTATTGCTATTCATGACTGCTATTTGATATAAAAGCCTTCATCTCCTTTAGCACAGGGCATTGACATTCTGTTTATTATTTTAGAGGAGATATGCTTTCAAACAAATCATTTTTCATATTGGGCTAGGTATTTTTTCATAGTCTTGTTAAAGTTAGACTTTTAAATAAATTATGAAGTACTCCCAAACAAAGAATTATAAAAAATGAGGAGCTAATAAGAATTTCTCCTTGTAATCTTCCTTTACTATCAATCACCTCTGCATTCCTCCTTCATCTCACAGTTTTCCCTCAGTCATTTGTCAAATTTAGGAATATGCATTTCTGCATATTTATATGCTTAAGGATGCTATTCCAACTGAAAAACAGTTTTCAAGATTTTAAAAATATGTCCCTTGAGAATTTATTCTTTAATCCTTGAACATACTCCTGGCCTGGCAATGACAAGGATGTTGCTATGGTAACTGGAAGAGTGATCTTAAAAGTCCATCACCAATCTTCATGTTATTGAAATCTGAATGGAAACTTTAGCTTGTGACAGTAGGTGACAGTGAATAAAACTATGACAGTAGAATCCACTAACTCAATTGAAAGAAGACTTCAAAATGTGGAAAAAGATTTATTTCAGAAAGTTTCACCTCATCTCTTGGTTCATATTTTTGAGTCCCATTTATTATGGCATGCTGATATTAGATTTTTCTATGAAGGAACATACATACCTTCATTTCTAGTGTTTCAGATTTCTGTTTCAGGCCTGCCAAAACAAAATAGCTCTGAACGTTTTTGTTTTCTGTTGTAGTTTGCAACACTGTTTGGTAAAATAGGGTCTATTTTTCCTCTTGATTTCCAAGATTTCTGCTGGAAACTCTGATGAAGAACATATGTCTGCCCTAAATCACTCCCCTGAGAAATGTTGGAACTGTTACATTTCGTTTTACTATCCAACATATTAAAATAGTTAACCACAGCACACATTACTAAACAGCTATATCAAGTGAAGTTTCAAAAGTTTAGTACATATTTAAAATATATCTTAAGCTTGAAGAAAGAAAGAAATTTTGAGCTGCATATTGAGGTAGCTAAGTAGAAAAGCAATTGTGCTTAATGTGTTAATGGATCCCTACAAATTACTTTCTTAAATACTTAATTTTTCCATGGCATATCATAAAAACAATCATTCTTAACTAAGAAACTGGAACAGATCTTGTACTCATATTTATATTTGTACAAATGCATGTGACATAATGTCCATGTCATTAATTTTGGGGTCTGCAAACAATGCCAACAGTGTCACATACCACATACCAAGGTTTCAGTTAACAGTTGAGCTCATGTATGATGGTGGTCCCATGCAATTCCATCTTTTGTTTACTGTGTTTCTTGATTGCATCAAGAGGTCATGTTGAATGATTGACCTATACCGTCTAGATTTATATAAATTCACACTATGATGAAATTGTCAATGTTACATTTCTCAGAACACATTCCTCATTGTTAGGAGACCTGTGACTTTCATGGAATGTGATTATCTAGTTCTTTAAGATTAATCATTACTGATTCATCTTAACTATATATTGAATGTATACATTTCTCAATTGTGGAAGAAGAAATGGATACAAGGGTAGTTTTCTTGAACACATAGCTGAAAATCAAGAAGGAGAAATTGGATTATGCAGAAAACAGTGGGGAGGAAGAGGCCCAATTTATGCTTATAAACATGCCTGTATTTCTGTAACTCACAAGTCAGTCACTTAGCTGTTGCTGCCTCAGTATCCTTATCAAAACATGAGAATCTGTACTAGGCACATCTTAAGTCTCCTCTTTGTTTACCCATTCTGTGGTTCTAGTTCCATGGACTTTTTTTATTTTTACCAGAATCAATGTGCACTTCCCCTACTTCCCAATCAGCTCTTCTTCCATACAGTCTGTCATTTCAGGGATCCTGGCATCATTTCTGGGGAGAAGCAAGGGAGCCATTGACTCAGCTTCACCCCCTTGTCATTGGCTGCTTTCTGCAGCCCTTTTCTGTTTCCTTTGAGATCCTGTTCACATCTCTCCAAAGGTGCTCCTTTTCCCCCAGAGTCATGCTGGCCCATGGCCCCTTCCCCTAGATTTCATCCTGCATGCTGTTATCAGGCAAACATTCTCAAATTTATTTTTGTAGATTAATGCAGCTAAGATTTTTCTTGGTTATTATAATCAATCATTCTCATTGTAGAAAATTTGGAAACAAAATAATGTAGGGGATACTTATAAATTTTATCGTATTGATATTGCTATGGCCTTTTTTCTCTTTTTTTCCTACTGAATTGTTCATTATATGATTAATGATTTCAGATCTGAGAACTTGGATTTAAATTTTTTTTAATACTGAGTCACATGTTTTCCTGGTTGGGGTTTGCCTTTTGTATTTGCCTATCTGGGAATTGCAGAGAGTGGGAGTGGGGTGGGAGGGTATACATAAAAGTGGAGGCAGGAGCAACAATGTGATTGGGA
Source organism: Ictidomys tridecemlineatus (assembly GCF_052094955.1). Taxonomy (NCBI): domain Eukaryota; kingdom Metazoa; phylum Chordata; class Mammalia; order Rodentia; family Sciuridae; genus Ictidomys; species Ictidomys tridecemlineatus. Next base: position 38,663,180 of record NC_135485.1, on the reverse strand, counting down.
CTCTGCATCTTCTAAACTTCCCTTTAGGCATTGGTCCCATTCTTTCCTATCACAGCTACTCAGTGTGACCTCTCATACCTCCCAGACACTCCTGGTTTATGTCATTACAGAGTAGCAACCCATGAAAAGGAGTGCTTTTTTCTAATCCCAGGAAAGAAAGTGACTGGCTTTCAGTCACTGTTGCAGGGGATGGGGTACCTTTTGGCCAGGCCACATGGCCAGACTGTGTTTGTGTGTGTGTGTGTGTGTGTGTGTGTGTGTGTGTGTGTAAGAGGGGAAGGGCACTGGAATCTGGGATTTGTAGAAATGGGCCTTGGAGTTAATACTGTGATTGATAGTCTCATATTTAAAAATATTTATATTTTAGTTGTAGTTGGACACAATACCTTTATTTTATTTATTTATTTTTATGTGGTGCTGAGGATTGAACACAGGGCCTTGCACATGCTAGGCAAGTGCTCTACCACTGAGCTACAACCCCAGCCCAACAGTCCCATCTTTGTTACTTAGAGTAAGAGTCAGAATGATTCCATAAAAGAAAGAATTATTGACATAGAAAAATTAGATACGTTTACCATAAGAACATTTACTAGTAAACCAGGTTTGTATCTTATGTTTTAAAAAAATGTAAGTATTTTTTCTTCTCTCTCTCAAATTTGTTGTTTTGCCTGTAGAAGGGGAAGGAAATATCACCGATACCCGAATAACTGCTTAAAGAGTCGGTGTTTGCATGCCAAAAAATAATTATATAGGATTTTCTCTACACAGTCTCTTAGAAAAACAGTGTAAGAGCAATTGTTAATTAAAATAATTCTTAGACCTAAAGGTGCTTTCATCTTGTGATTGCCTCTCAACCCTCAAGTTTCTGTAATTGTGCCTGTGATGGGTGGCTGTGAAACTATGTGTAATTCTTGCAATATAAGCTTTAGAAGGGCAGGGATTCTCCTTTGGATGAAATTTAAAACTTCATTAAGGAGTTTTACATATTCCTTAAAAATATTTATAAATGAGTTTTTTCCTTATTACAGAAGACAAACTTGTTAGAATACTTGAAAGAGGGGCTGGGGATGTGGCTCAATGGTAGCGCGCTCGCCTGGCATGTGTGCGGCCTGGGTTCGATCCTCAGCACCATATACAAATAAAGATGTTGTGTCCGCCGAAAACTAAAAAATAAATATTAAAATTATCTCTCTTAAAAAAAAAAGAATACTTGAAAGATCTCTTGCTCTTTAACAGGCAGAGAATAAAATTAAAAATTACCTCTAAACTCACTATAGAGAAAAATGACTGTTGATATTTCAATGTATATTTGGTGCAAAATCAATTGGTACGTAGAGAGATCACAGGCATACTCCTAGGTGAAGGTATCAAGTGGAATTTTGTTTTACATCTGTTTTGCAATTGATCTACTAAAGTCATAGTGCCTAGAATTAAATATATATATATATATTTTATATATATATATATATATATATTTTATATATATATACACACACACACATACATATATATTTATTTATATATTTATGTATATATGTATTATCAACATAAAGATCTCACAACTAGCAATGGAAAGGAAGTTGTTGAGAATGCTAGTGTCCCAACATCTGTGTCCCAACTTCTAAGAGACATTATTCTTGCAAAGTAAAATTACCCTTAATTGGAGAATAATGAGGATCCTCTAACCCCAAAAGGAGAAGCATTAGGATCTTGGATGGTAGGAAAAACATTTAAATAACAAACTATTCAGCCTAAAATTTCAGTAGAAATGTTTTAAAAGACACAACAAGCTCTTATATGATGCGAAAGTGGAAGATGAGCATTTTAAAAACTAAAAGGAGAATGTATATGTGCAACCACAGTGATATTGATTTGTATTTTGAAGTTTAGTTTTAAATGTAACCAAGAAGCTAATTCCCACAGAAGCCTGCCTCTTCCTGCCTTCATGTGATGCCTTGTTTATTCCTCCTTAACACCTGGATAGAATTGGTCCCAAATGGAATGGTAATTTTCACTCAAGTGTTTATAAAATGAAACCCCCTTCTTTCTTCCTCTTCTTTTCTTTTTTTTAAAACACAAAACATATGCCTGCACCTCTTCTTTAGGCTCTTGAGTTGCTGCCAACCTGACAGAGAGCCAATTGGAACAGGAAACTGATATGGTACAGTGTTCATTAACAATTTACATTTTCTAAAATGCAGAATGGTTTAGGGCTTTAATTTTAGAAACTGTGGTTTATCCAAACTATACTCTAAAATTACGGACTCTTTATTTTCTTATTTTTGTTGTGGTGGTGAGAAAAATCAGTTAAATCCAAACTGTTCTTTTCACTTAGTGGGGTAGGATTTAGGGTTACTTTTCTGTACAAATCTCTGCCTTACAAGGAATTTAATCTTTGGCCAAGAACAGTTTCTTCACAGTTAAAATGTGTTTAACTGGAGATGCACATCCTTTCTGTAAAATTGTAGAAACAGTTTACCAAGTAAACAGTAACACTTGTGGTTATAGTGTGTAGTATTTTGGTCATCTCTTTCATGTACAAGAAATGAAGCACATGTTTTTTGTATATTAAATAATATAGAATGCCTTAAATTTGGTTTCAAGAAACTGATTCCAAGACATAAATTTAGTCTGTAATTGTTTCTTTATTTTTATGTTTAAGCTTTAATCTCTTGCCTACTATTCTCCTTCACCATTCTTCCATTCCTAATCTCACACCTAAAAGAAATCAGAAAGATTGCACACCCCGCGACACTTGGGAAGTTTGCACACTCTTCCTGATGATTTCAAGTTGTTCTCCTTGGGAATGCAGGCGTCCAGACAAAATGACATCATCGGAGATGAGTACAACCCTTTCATTGTAGGAATGGACATTTTTTTTAATGGCTTTTGACTTTAGGGTGATTATAGCATTTCAGAGCAGCAGCCCTGCCAGATATTAGGATGGAGGTGTTGAAGCTGTTATGTATCTGAGCTGCTCGTACACAGAGTTCAGAACAGAACAAAAGCCACCAGGGTATTTTTGTTGGGAGGTTTTAGGTAGGGCTTGTGCAAAGATAAGTCAAAATATCAGTTCCTTAATTACTTCCTTATTGTTTTTATCTTTGCAGTTATTTCTTGAGCCAAATCATGGGTAAATGTGTTTGAAACTCAGATTCAATGTGTAAAAAATCATAAAAATATTCTGAGAACATACATATATTGGCTCTTTGTGTGAGTGTGTGCATGTGTGTGGTACAGGGATTCTAGCTCAGGGCCTTGCACGTGCTAGGCAAGTGCTTTACCACTAAGCTATACCCCAGCCCCATATATTGATTGTTTTATTGGCTTATTTTTTTAGGACATGGCTCTTGTTTTTCAGTTTGTCAGTGAAAACAATCAATATTTTGCCTAAAATAATAGCAAAAGTGCACATGATCAGGCTGAAAAAAAAAATCTAGGTCATTACTCTCCAGGGTAGGGAGGAACCGGGAACAGTTACCAAACACTGTGATACACCCACTGTGTCCTCTGTGTCTGGACCAAAGTGACACACCCTTCTGTACTGACCTTTTCAGAGCAGCAGAATGTGATTTTCCCATGGTTACCTTCTCACTCTAAGGCCATTTTATTCTTTCATTTCATTTGCTCTAACCACAGGCTTTTCATTTCCTTAAATATATTATGCTTCTCTTCAGACCTGAGGTCTTCACACAAGCAGTTCTCTGCAACCACCTCCGCAGCCCCATTCAGTTAACCCCTTCAGAGCTCAGCCCAATCCCAGCTCCTCAGGCCTGTCTATGACCCTCCAGCCTGGCTCGGCACCTCCAACACCGTTATGTGTCTTCAAGTGAATGCATTTTATTATATAGCTGTGTGATCATTCAGTTGGTGGCTGCCTTCCCTCCCAGACCACAAACTCCACGAGGTTTGCTCCCCATCATATCTCAAACAGCAATCATATTTGGAGGCACACAGTAGGCTCTTCATTACTATTAATTGAATGAATGAGAGAATAAGAAGGAAACTCTCACTCAGTTTCTGGGTTTACTCTGACTCTGCAACAGGGCAAATATGTTTCAGGTTTACCAGAGGGACTCAGCCTTGGAGAATTGAAAGGATGATTGAGGAAGAAAATGGAACATCAAAGGAAGCCACAGCTATGAACAGTGTTTTGAAACTGTTATTTGAAATATATTTAGGAAAATATTTCATGCAGTGAAAACAACTATCAGTCATTATTGAAATAGTTGTTTTTGTGCTTTGATATTTTTATGCAACCAGATTTTTAAATTCTGGAAGTTTTGGTTAAATTAGCTATTTGTTTTTCCATTTTTTTCTTCATCTTTATTGTTTTTCCCTTCCCCCCTTTGTTCCCCTCATCTTGTTTTCCTAGTCAGATACTGAGCATTCCTGCCAATACTTGGAGTGCAAAACATTTTAGACCCATATTTTAACCCTCCAGTCTTCTGAAAATACTTCTCTAACCTGATCACAGTAGGAGTAAAACAAACCAAAGAAATTTTGTGGAAAAGAACTCACAGAGGGTAGGAAAGTTTCCTGATAAGAGCTTATCCTGGGAATCCCATTTTCTCTCCAGGTATGGCTCATCCACACAGCAACTAACAGCTAATCATTACTAACACCTCTGTAGTTATGTAGATAACTCATTTGTCTCACATAGTGTGAAGAGTCTTCCAGACCAGTTATGAAGGAAGTTGCATTCTACCATCGTAGCCCAACATTTGCAAACGGTTATGATATGATGTACAATTAGGCTTTCAAAATGGGTTGTTCTTTCTTTTTTCCCTCCTCTCTTCCTGTTTTTTTTTTTCTTTCAACCAGTTGCTATAAAGGAACAATTGGGCATCTGAGGTGGTGCTAGGTACAGGGATGCAGTAGGAACTCTTTTTTAGATACAGTGGCTTTCAAGCACTATTCTGCAAAGCAGCTGTATCAGAATCACCTGAGATGATCATTAAAAATATACATTTGCAGGTTCTTCACAGAAAAATATACATTTGTAGGTTCTTCCCCGACCTACTGAATCAGAAAGTTGAGGAGGTGGTTTAGGGGCTCTTTATGGAACTGGAACCGTGTTCTCTTTTTGCAGTCCTTTTGATGGAGAAGGGGTTTTCCTTGAAATATTATTCCATTTGATGTAGCCCAGACCTCAATCTCTCTTGTGAATCACACAAACAAGGTGGGGAATTTCCCTCTTGGAGGGGTTGCCTAGAGGTTCTGAACAGATTTGGGGGCATCAATGAGCATTGCTTCTCACTGGCACTCAACTAACACTAGCTGTGTCCATCAGTGTCCCCATCCCATGTTAGCAGCAAGGTTGCCACCTGGTCTCAGGTTGGCTGTTTCCTCAGCGTTGCCCAACATGGAGCAGTGTTTACTGTAGAAATGTGCATGGTCCCATGCTCACCTCTTTATACATTTCCACTTCCCAGTTATTGTGCCCAACCTGAAACATTTTTAAACCCATTCTGAGAGTGGGGAAAGATAGCTGTTCTAGTATGCAGCCTAATATTTTTGACTTTCACTTTGACTAGTAATGTTTAAACTTAGTGGTGAAGTGTTTGTGCATGTTGTTTTTTATTTCTTTAGAAGGTGATATCTTTGCATATACTTGTCAGACTAGGTTAGATAGGAATAGTAGGGGAAGGAAGCATACTTTACATCAGTGGTGGAAATGAAAATGAATCAACTAACCTCTAGATTGTGGGTATCCAACATGGTAGTCTTCATTGAAAATGTGGATCTGTGATGATAGTTTAGATGGAGAGTGGGTCAGCAAAGTAGTCCTTCTATAGAGTTTTACAGGAACAGAGGGGAGTATTGGATGTGAATTACAGACACATTGTAAATAATCTCACAGTGAAGAAATGTCTCAATTTTCTTACACAAATAAGTTACACATTTACTATAATAATATGAAAATAGGTAAAGCTGAGGAGGGTAGTTAAGTAGGATAGCACTTGCCTAACATGCCCAGCATGCACAAGGCCTGGGGATCAATCCCCAGCACGGCAAAAAAACAAGAGCAGAACCACCATTTAGTGGAAGCCTATAAAATATCTTGTGTACTTACCTCATTTAATCTACTGGTTTTATAGAAGAGGATTAATTGCTATATCTAATGTACACTGCTATTATGCTAAAGAGTCAGAAATCAACCCTAGGCTAGCGGGCCAAGGCAAGGCTGCTTCATCTCTGTGCTGTCTTGCCGGCTGGTTCTGGGCCGAACTACTCCAGCAATTGCTTCTCATCTGTTTGTCTTTCATTGTTTGTTGTGATGAAGTTGTTTAGTGGCTGAAGCTCCTGCCAAAATAAGAATTCTTCCTACTCTTCCTTCCCTTTCATGAGCGAGCTGGAACTGGAGCTGGCAGTGTGTCAGGGTTCAGAGGTCAGAGACCAGGATTTTTTCCCCTTGGTTCCTTATATTTAGCACCACTGTTAGTGAATCTTGGAAAGGGATTCTGTAAGTGATCCTAGTTGGTAAACATTGAGTTTAAATGGATAACACGATGTGATAATGGCATTGACATATAAGTAGGAAGGACTCATTTTTTGAAAAGAATAAGAGTTATATTGATAGCTGCTTCTGTTGGTGTTCTTGATTAATGTCTACTTTTTAAAAAGCACACTGGCAATATAGTTTTAATCATTGTACAAGTTACAAGCACTTGGTTATGTTTGTGTCACATGAAACCACATGTAGGCAGCCTGGCTGGACTGTCACATGCTGCACCAAGGAGTCAAGATGTGAGCACAGCCCTCTGCAAGCTGTGCCAGTAACCCCAGGGTCACTTCTTCTGTGTATTTGGAAGGAACCTGAAGGAATGGTTCACACCAGCATTCCCCAGATTCGGTCAGCTCTTCTCTTCTACACCTCAGAAGCAACTGGATCCCAGACTTACAATCACCAAGCCTTTGCTCTTCTGGGGCTTGTTTTGCTTGGCCTACTCAGGGTTCATGTTAACTTTCAATCCAAAGGCCCATTTGAACAATAGATTCTCATGAATAGTTGGATTTTAATTAATTAATTTACTTACTTACTTATTTTTCTTTCTGAAAATGTGGGAACTTTTGGAGCTGGGTGGTGGCTACCCCTTAGAAGCAGTCTGTGCTCTTCATCCTGCCCCAGAATCTGTCCCTTGATATATTCTATAGTTATTACCTGTGGTCCCAGGCACAGTGCATTTGGTGGCCTCTGCTTCACCGTCACTGCAGTGTGCTCCCTCCACCCTCCTGTTGGTGGAATGGAAGAATATAATGAGCAGCAGTTCTGACCAATTTGGAAATGGCTCACTTAATATTCTGTCACTTTTTTTTGCAAACAGGAACTCGAGATCCACACAGCCATGAGTGTCCTTAGAGGCCCAGCAATGTATCAAGCACAGGATGTGCCACTTGGCAAACATCTGTTAAATGAATGAATCTATGACTAGAACCCCTGAGTGCTTGGGGACTCGGGGTCATTTGTTTGGCTGGAAGAGGAGACATAATGGGGCAGTTCGGGGATATTAATGACGTTCTTTAAATACATGCAGAGTTTGGATGACAACTAGCAATTTTCCATTTCCATGAAAAACTGGATTTTATTTTTATTTTGTGATGGGATACCTTGGCCACTGTATCCCAAAGCCCTTTTGGAGACATTAAACTTTGGTGACCTTATTAAATTTCAACAAATTTTCTTTCTTTTCATCCAAGCAAATGTCCTCTTGGATTCAGTTGGGCCACATAGTTTCTCTAACCTGATGCTGTCTGTTTCTCCCACTGTAGGCTATGAAACACAGACCTTTGTGTCTCTGGGCCCCAGAGAATTTTGGTGGTAACTTGGAATCCTTGTGGCCTTGCCCCACCAGTCAACATAGAAGTTAATACTGTTCTTACCACAGTGGTTCAGAACTAGGGCTCCTTAGTTGCCTGGCAATAGATCCTGGTTCTACTATTTATTTGTATTATGGCCTTGAGTAAGTTGTATCACATGTCTGGCTTAATTTTCTCATCTACAAAATGGGTATCCTGGGGGTGCTGGAGATAGGTAGAATTGTTGGACAGTGCCTGCTATATCGTGGACCTCAGCAAATGGCAGCTGCTGCTCTAGTGGGGTAGTGAATGCAGTGGTGATATCTGCTTTAAATTATAGCGAGGTAGCCAATAAGAAATTCTTTTGTATCTCTCTTTACCCTCAGTTTTATTGAGGTATACTTGACAAATAGAATTGTATTTGTTAAAGTGTGCTAGATTTCTCTTAAATGCACTTATTACTTTGAGAATTGCCAAGTCCTTTTATCATCAGACTGTAAAAATATCGGATGTGTTTTTCCCCAAGTTCGATATGGCAAGGCAAGAGCCTTTCAGGTGTGCATTCAAGGAACCAGCCCGCTACTTTCCTGGTTATGGAAGGTAGATGAGGCTGTTTGAAGGAAGGTGACTATCCTCCCATTGAAATTACTCTTTAAAACCCCAACACTTTCTAATCCCTGATTGCTGAAGGAAAATAAGGCTCTGGTTTCTGCCTAAGCCCTTTGCAGTGAGAGGCCAGCTTTGGAATGCTGGGTGACGTCACTGTTGATTGGCCCTGGGTTTCTGCGTTTCATCTGTGTTGTTAGAATACCTCAGCATATCTGTTTTCCCCAGAGGATTATAAAAAGTTTTGAAGTGAAAGTATACTTGAGGGGTAAGACTTGCCTATCCCAAATATTTTCAAACTTGACAATGTATGCTGACTTTAAAGGGACTTCTTAATTTTTTCTTAGCCATCAAGGCACAGTTTTTTTTTTTTTTTTTTTTTGCTGCCTCATTGCCACCTCCTTCTGATCCACGCCTTACTTATTCTGAATGGACACTTGATTCAGGGGCAACATCATAAAGAAAATATTTATGCCAGGCTCTTGCTTTCTAGTTTCTTAAAGTCTCCTTTCAGGTTTCTACCAAGATAGAGTGCCTTCAATCAAAATTAGAATTGACTCCCAGAGTGGCTTTTGTACTTCATGTGATATGGCTTCTACTGAACAAAAGCCTTCCATAAAAAAAGGAGGGGGGATGCCTTGCAGGCTACAACAGGAAATGTGTGGGGCTAAATGGCAGCAGCGGGTGTAAGAGTCAGAATTGAATGTATCACAGTTCTGCTGTGACCTTAGCAAGCTCTTACCTCTCAGTTTCCCACTTTGGGAGTCAGTAATGTGGAGCACCACCCTCACAGAGAGGAGGGAGGAAGCTGTCCACAGGAGGCTCTCAGTTAATAGTATGCTGCCTCCCATGTCTTACTCTAGACAGAACCTCTAAGAGTATTCTACTATTCCAATTATGGGATCTCATGCTCTCAAAGCACTTTCTAAACACATTTTTTCCTTATAGAATATTCAGATGATCTGTTTTTGTGATCCTATATCCTTTCACATCACATTGACCAGTACAACTCTGTCTAATCAGTAACTATATAGGTGAAGAAATGCAGTCACCATTATGACAGATGCTACTTACTCTTAACTCCCAGGAAACCAAGAACTTCTTGAGCTAATCAGTTCATCAGCTATTTCTTATTTACTGAGCACCTACATGTACACATGTACAGGTGGGAGGAGGTTCTAGGGCTCGCATAACAAGCTAGAAAAGTCCCTGCCCTCAAAGAGATTGTCTTATTATTATTATTATTATTATTGGTACTAAGGATTGAATCCAGGAGTGCTTAACCACTGAGCCACATCTCCAGCCTTTTTATATTTTATTTAGAGATAGGGTCTCACTTAGTTGGTTAGGGCCTTGCTAATTTCTGAGGCTAGCTCTGAACTCCTGATCCTCCTCTCTAGTCTCCTGAGCCGCTAGAAATTATAGGTAAATACTACTGCTCCCAACTCAGAGAGACTGTCACAATAGCAACATTACTTATTTGTATTTCTCTCTCATACTGCATAGTATCTGGCATGTAGTAAGTACCCTACATCAATTCTAGGTGAATTGAGTGCAACTTAATTGAAATGGAAGTCCAATGTTCTCTTTCTGGGAATTTTTCTTTAAGGAAAAAAAATCTAAGCTTTTTCATTCAAGGCTAATTTGTTTTGATGTTTTATTTATTTATAATCTCCATCAGTCTGACTAGATGGAAAAATAGATCTTGATTACTACCATTTTCTTTCTGTTTGAAGAAGTTCTTTGCTTTGATACCATTTATACAAAATTGCCTGTGATACTTGAGCATATCAAAAACTGTGTTAAAGGAAGTTTTACAAAGATACAAACCATGGTTGGTGGACTTATCCTTGAACTTTCTAGACCTTGCAGCCTGACAAATTCTTTCCCTAATGTACACAAAACTCCGACCCTGCCTGTACACAGCAGCCTCCCTTTCCTCACCTCCAGAAAAAAGCAAGGCAGTAGCACAGGAAAGACAAGGCAAGAGGGAGGCAAGCTCTTACCTCTCAGTTTCCCATTCTGTGAGTCAGGCTTGTGTAGAACATTTTACCTTTTCCTAAAATCATCTCTTACTTCTGAGAAATGCTGGTAGATGCTATTGGCCCCACTGTCCATAGGAGGAATCTGAGGCTCATAAGTTAAAGAACTTTCCAAAAATGTTCAGTAGAAAAGTAGCGTAGGCAGAACTTAAACCCAAATTCAATTCAAAGCTATATGGGAACAAGGACATGTCCCTCCTTGTCTTAATGGATAATCTTGGTTAAGCCTTACAGGTATCAAGACTTTCCTTCCACACTGTTCTGGGGCCAGTTGGGCAGATCATAGGAAGTAGTGAATTGAAGAGTGGTCCCTTTTGTGTCAGCTCTCTGCAGTTGGGTCATAGGAGCAGTCAACACAGTCTGGGATTCCCTCAGGTTCTGTGGCTTTGTCCCAGGAGAGTGCTATTCACCTCTGTGAAGAAGAAAAACCCCTCCTTTCCATGGTTATTTCTTGGGATTTCTCAGTTAAGATGCTGACACATGGTTTAGGTATAGTTAAAATTAATGCAACTGTAGTGTTCTTTGTTCAACAGCTTCAACTTTTATCCCCCACAGAATTTCAGGACATCTGTGTTGAGGCTCTGTGATTGCTTAATGACCTGTGTGTATTTCAATCTGTTAACCTCTTTCTGCCTTCTTCCATTTTCCTCAAAACACCAAAATACTGTGCTAACTCTGTTATTCACTGGGAAGTATGTGACTTAGGGTTCTTTCAGTTGTTATCTAAGAAAGCAAACTCAAGTGAATTGAACAGAAAAGGGAGTTACTGGGTTCATTTAACTGAATAGTCCAAGGACATTGAGCTTTAAGCACAGCTGGATTCAGATGCCCAGAGTAATCTTTCCCTCCCTCTTCCAGTGTAGGGGACTATGTAATAAATTCTGTGTAATTGTTAGTTATTTACCAACTATGTTTACCAGAGTTCCTTTTTTTTTTTTTTGTACATGGTAGGATTAAGCTTCTTTGTTTTCTGATATAAGGTATGGCAATGTGATTTGCTTTTATCAATAAACTGGGCTCTGAGGTATGTGTCACTTCTGGGCAGGAGTTTAGGAACCAGTGCATTATTCCCTATGTCCTCTTCACCCTGCCTTGCAATCCTTGGAGAATGTGTCAAGACAGAGCCTCTAAGAGTAAAAGTCCCTGAGTGACTTTATTTAGTGGAGTGTTCCCCTTCTGATCCATGATAATAGTGTGAGGGGTAACTATAATTGCATTGAGGTTTTGGTATTTTACTGCAACATAATTTAGCCTATCCTAACTATTATACACACTCCAGGTTCATGTACAAATTAAAACAAAAGGTATTTCTCTCCTGGTTGCTTGAATAAGAGTCCTAGAATTAATTCTGGTTTTTTTTCCCCACCAAATTTTCATTTTATTGATTATATTTATTTTATTTGCTCCTTTATTGGTGTGTTATAGTTGTACATATTGATTAAATATTTATGTTACATATTCATAAATGTACACAATATAAAAAACACAATTAGCCAATATTACTCCCAGCGTTGCCTTTTTTTTTTTTTTTTGATACTGGAGATTGAACCCAGGGGCACTTAACCACTTAGCCACATCCCTAGCATCCCCACTTTAAATATATTTTTATTTTGAGACAGGGTTTTGTTGTGTTTCTTTACAACTTTGCTAAGTTGCTAAGGCTGGCTATGAACTCGTGATCCTCCTGCCTCAGCCTCCTAAAATGCTGGGATTACAAGCATGCCCCACAACCCTTAGCTCCTGTTAATTCCAAGGAGCCATGATAGTTGATATTCCCATTTTTTGAACCAAACTCATGGTCTAGGAATTCAGAGTTCTGATTGATCAGACCAGAGTCACATCTTTATCCTTGAATCAAGGGGAAATCAGCCCACCCAATGTTCATGGCTAGATGAAAGAGATGTAGGGACTCAAAAGAAATAAAGATTTCAGAAAAGTGGAAGATAAATATTGGTCAGATTTAAATGAAACATATCTTTTATGTCTTAAGAAGTAATGAAAAATTTCTGCGGCATTTTATTTTTGTTCTGGAACAGAAATCCTATTCTTAGATCTTTTAAAAGGCAGTGTGTCTGTACAAACCTACTAAAGAGAATTTGACTTCATCTTTATTGCCATGCTACACATATATATATATATGTGTCAGAGAAATTTTTTTAAATTGCAAGTTCAAAGGGGAAATATCCTGCCAGCCCCATAATCCAATCATCAGTAATTAAACATGAGATTAAAGTAGTAACATGACTGGCTTTGCTTTCCCCAGTTTCTTCCACAGCATTCCTACAACTTCAGCATGTGTTCAGCATTAGGAAAGATACCTCCAAAGAGAGGGTAAATCTCTGCCCTCTTTCTTTTTGTATTCTTATGGTGATTGATGATCTGTCTTCCTCTCTCATTAATTTTGTCCACTAGGAATCAGGAAGAAAGCAAATCTTATACCACTTCTATGAGTGTGAAAGCTTCTAGGATGGACCTAGCATTGAGTAAAGAACAGTTTCTTGCTGTATATTTAAACAAATTTAAAGATGTTCTGTCCTAGTCTTTTCGCCAAGGGTTATTCTTATCACCTTCTTTCAGTTTTTTTCTTGAATGAGATAGTTCCAAGTCTCCTAACTATATTGCCTAGTATATCTTCTGTTGCCACTCCAGTTTGTCTATGTGCCTACATTGCTTTTAGTTTTCTTAACCCAGTCTACTGTCTGCCTTTTAGCTTCGTGTGTATAGGCCATTTATATTTGTTGTAATAATTGAAATGTTTGGATTAAGTTTTGCTATTTTATTATTTTTCTGTTTATTTCATTTTTTCATTCTTCTATTTTCTGTTTCCTGACTATTATTAAGGTTTTTTTTAACATCTTTTTACTATTTAATTTCAATTTTTATTGTGTGTTTGATTTTATCTCTTTGTATTCTATTTTTAGGGATTATCATACACAAAGTTAACATGGTATCATGACAGTCAACATTTTACTATTCAAGGTTTAATGTAGAAGCATTCTGTACTTAAGTTATTTTATGTTGTAATTCTTTTCTTTTTTTTAAAGAGAGAGTGAGAGAGGAGAGAGAGTGAGAGAGAAAGAGAGAATTTTTAATATTTATTTTTTTTAGTTCTCGGCGGACACAACATCTTTGTTGGTATGTGGTGCTGAGGATCGAACCCGGGCCGCACGCATGCCAGGCGAGCGCGCTACTGCCTGAGCCACATCCCCAGCCCTGTTGTAATTCTTTTATGTATTATATTTACATACATTTAAATTATGCTTATTAATATTATATTTTTATTTCAATTATTGAACATCTTTTAAAGATCTGCCTATAATAATTTATTATATTTACCAATATGTTTACACCATGTCTATTTTTCTGCCTTAATTTCTAATGTTACACCTTTATCCCTGACATCATTTCCTTCAATCTGAATAACTTTTTAAAGCAAATCTTTAAAAAAATAAGTTTGTTGTCAACAAATTCTCCTTTTTCATCTGAAAAACATTCATTTCACCTGCAATTATGAAGTCTGTTTTCACTGAATGTATCTCTTTTCTTTTAGCACTTTAAAACAGTTTTACTTCCTCTGGCTTATGATTCTGATGTGAAATCCTAAATCAACTTGAATTTGCATTTTGGTTTCATTGAGTACAGGCTGGGTAAACAGAAGGGAAGAAATGGAACACTCACCATAATTTTGATGAGACTTCAAAGTTGGTTCTTTATCATACTGAGCTTAAATACTCTGTCCAAATCTTGTAGTCAAATTCAGTGGGAGAGAAAAGTTAGAGTATGCTGACTTCATATTACACAGAACCTCCCTGTACATCTGCTTTGAAGAAGCCTGGGTAAATAGTTCAACAAAAGCTACCAAACACATTTTTATGTTCATAATTATGTACTGTGTGTGTGTACATTTAACAAACACCTAGTGCTTAGTGTGTACCAGGTATAGTTTTAGGTGTATTAAAAATTGATTTACTCCCCAATGCAATTATTGTCCCATACTTTACAGAGGAGGAAATGAATGACTGAAAGTTGAAGTAACTTAACCAAAGTCACAGTTAATTAGTGGTAGAACCAGGATTCAAATTTGGTTTCAAAGTCTAGCTCTTAATCATGACACTAAGATGCCTCTAATTCATTTTTTGTTGTTATACAATAATAATAATAAAAACAAGGAGAAATAATACATCATTATTATTGAAAAACTTCTGTATCTTTGATTTATTCTATTTTATACACATTCCCTCATTATATACATTATGTCATAGAATGAATATGTTCCTTTGTCCAACTCTTATTGAGAATTGTGTCAGGTACTGTGATAGTTTCTAGAGCTCCAGAAGTAAACAGACAAACCCATCCTGGTGTGATTATAAACTTCTAGCAGGAGAGTCATTGAACAGACGACTCACATGAGTGCAGTAGTAAGAAGTATTGCAGAGGAGACTTGTTAGTGGGGAGAGTCTTCTTGTGGAATTTCTAACTGAAGGCTACCAATTAGGATAGGATAGATTATTTTGAAGTAAAAACCTCAAAATTTCAGTGGCTTGAAGTAATAAATTTCTGGCTTATCCTACATGTTCATCAGAGGACTGAGAGCTCTGTACTCCATTGTTATTTTCATCCTCCTTACTCCAGAAATGTATGGACAGAGCAGTACTAACACGTGGCTATTCTCCAGAGGAGAGCGAAAGCGCAAGGTAAACAGGACTGGTGATTAAACTTTTTGCCCAGATAAGACACAGTAGCTTCTGCCCATGCCTCAGTGGCCACAGAAAGGTCATGGTCACCCCTAACTTGGACTATGAGAAGTGTAGTCCTACCTTTCTTCCTGTGAAGGAGGAAAATAAAAAATTTGGGGGAGAGCAGCACTAAAATCTGCCAGGCTGGTCCTGAGGTCAGGGAAGGCTTCCTTAGGAGGCAATGTTTGATTTGAATCCTGAAGCAGAAGACAAAGGGACTGAGGTAGAAAGAAGGTGAAATGGCAAATGTGACCGACGTGATGAGACTAACTGCAGGCCTGTGAGCGAGCTTAAAGAGTGGGCATTTATCCTAAGAGTTACAGGAAGCCAATAAGAGGGTTTAAGTGGAGTAAGACTCAGCTGTATTTTTGATAGGATGCCATGGCTGGTGTGAATAGATAGGATTGGGCGGGGTAAAGAATGAATAAGTGTAGGCCAGTGGGGATGCTGAGGTCCATAGAGCTAGAGAAGATGGAGACTCCATTTAGACAGTGACAGCTGAGAGAAGTGGCTAGACTGGAGAAACAGAGATTAGACAAGATCCTCTGAGGAACCTATTGACCATGTCTTCTCAGTGAGGAAACGAGCTTGGAGAAAGAACAGAGCTGGGCTTGTAGGTGCCAAACTAGGGATTCAAACCTGAGCCTGGTTGCAAGACTTGTACTCTGTCACACTATTTCAGCAGACTATTTTGAGGTTTATTTTATGTTCCTGTAATAGAAAAAGGGTACAAACTTTCAGGGCTCTGACTTGGCTCAGGTAGAGTTTGCAAACCCTTTCATGGCAGATGTCATGACTCACTGATATTTGCTCACCTTCGAGCCATGCCAGCTGCACAGTAAATTCCAGATGACTTTATAATGATGTGGCATTAAACTAAGAAAATTGGAAATCATATTTAAATGCTTCCATTTGAATTGGTTAATATATTAGAACTAGAGTCTTTTGTATTATAAGATATTTTGGAGTTAGTTAAACTACCTTAAAGATTTTAGTTGAGTAGTCATTCCTAATTTCATCCCCACTCTCTTCTTAATCTCTGTTCTCTTTTTCTTTCTTCATCAACCATTTGGTCATCAAACACTTCCTGAGTGACATCTATTCTGGGGCAATATGGCAAGGTCATTTAGAAGGTGGTCTTTAAAACTGTTGTGGAAAAGCCCCATTCCATCTTCTCTATTGACATAAAAATTCCAGATCTAGTTCAGTATTGACTGGTTTATGAACCTGCCTCAGCCTCTGCCTGCCGTACTAAATGACCTGCATTCATGAGGCAGTCTTAAGCTCATCTGTCTTAGATTAAATCCCTACTCCCCTTTGTAGTCTGTTCTCCTTGACAATGAGAACTCATTTTTTATACTTCTTTTATTTTTCTCAAATACACTCATCTTGATATTAAGCATAGTTACTTCCTAATACATCCAAGAATAGAGGGATGAAGGGCGTTTCATTCTGATCTTTTTATAGCATTGAAATTTCAGTATGATAAACTGAAACACAAGTAGTCTTGAAATATCATCTGTAACAAAAATTTCAGATAACACAATCAGAAACCCAAATCAATATATTCAAATATGAAAAATTTTAAATGGTAAAATTATCAATAATGCTATGAGTAATGATAGAAGTACAAAAATTCAACTTATATAATTTATTTCCTTTTCATTTCTCAATTATATGTCCAAAGACTCACTTGGTACCCAGGACTTTATGATCCAGAATAGCTTTTCTACCAAGTAATCTTTAGTTTGCAGTTTGCTCTAATTTTTGCCTTTCTAAGTGTCACAGAGTTTTGCTTGAAAGATGAAAAAATCAGAGATAATTCAGAATAATTTCAAACAAGATTATGATAAAAGAATGGAAATTATATATATCAGAAAATTAAGTAATAATATGTCTTATTGGTCATATTCTGCCTCATTTCCTTTTTTACCACTAAGTCTCTAACTATGCTTTGCTGGATGACCCCATGAGCTTTGGAGAAGGGAACTGTGGGGAAATAACAAGTGGTCTTTGTTATGTGTTAATATTCTACAGTAGTTATTAGCACAAACTGGTGTGGATTTTATTTTTGTTTTAAATAAATTTTACTTTTTAGAATGGCTTTGCATTTACAGAAAAATTGCAAAGCTAATATGGGGTTCTCAAACTTGCTAACATTTTAACATAACATGTTAATATGCACATTTATTCCAATAACAGATATTGATATATTTTATTAACAACAGTCTCTAATTTTTTCACATTTCCTTAATACTTAACCTAATATACTTTTTCTGTTCCAGGACCTTATGAAATTTAGTAATCATGTATCCTTACGTCACATTGTATCAAGGGTATGTAGTATAAATGTGACATTGATACTTGGTAGAGTCCTGTTTTCTCCATGATGCACTTATTCTTCTTTCCCCGTTACATACTGCATGCACTCTTTGGAAGGAAGTCATTATGTGGAGCATACTAATGAATGGGAATTATGTTCTGCCTCCTTGATGGCAAAATATTTATGTAAGTTATTTGGAGTTTTTCTATAAAAGAGATTTTCTTGTTTGTTTATTTCACTATGGACTGATGGGCATGTATTTTGTACTTTGGGTTATAATCCCATACTTCTTTTTGTTGTTGTTCCTAATATTTTATCTTTGACTTTTGTCAGTTTCTGTGTTCTTCATCTTTATGCATCTTCCTCCCCACCTCCCCTCTTTTCCTTCCTTCCTTCTTCTCTCCGTAGCTCTCTTCCTTTCTTCCTTCATTCAGGAACTACAAAACGATCTAGACTCATTATATATTTCCTGCCCTAGTTCTAGAATCAGGTATTTCTTCAAGAAGGTTTGTTTCTTTTCACTGAAGAGTATTAGAAATCAAGATCAAGAGCTAAGTATGCTTGTTACTACTAAGAAGTCATTATCCTTCTAAATCCTCTTAGCTTATAGAGCAAGTATGTGTGTGTGTGTATCTGTGTATTTTTTTCAGATCCATGTCGATGCACATATCTAAAATATTTCTTTATGAAACCATCTGTCTCCAGTTAAGCCCAACATTAGTTATACTGATATCTCCAACTCTAATTCATTACCTATGTGGATGGGTGGATTATAGCCTCATATCCGTATATGTCTGTACACTTCCATACCAACAGTAAAAAAATCTGGCTCCCACCATCATCTATTTATTAAATTGTTTAGATTCACCCCCATCTCACCTGAAAGAGCACATAAGTGAAGTTGTGGCCTCTCAGGATATGTCTCTAGAGCTACCTCTTCACTTATGATGTTAATTTTGATGATCAAGATGTTATCTAGTTTGTTCCTATAATAAAGTTACTGTTCTCCTTTGTGACTAATACGTAGTTCATGGTCATTTATTTTGAGACCATACAAATATTGTGCTTCTCATCAAGTTTTTTTCCCATTGATTCCCAAGATCAGAGCTTGTGTGTGTGTGGTTGTATGTGATTGTGTGTGTGTGTGCATGTATGTGTGTATGTGTGTGTGTGTGTGTGTGTATGTGTGTGTGTGTGTGTGTGTGTGTACATGGATGTTGGTGGTGTTAGTTGTTTGACTTCATATCAGGGAACTGTTTAGGCTGAATATTGCAAGTTCAAGTTCAGCCTCAGCAACTTAGTGAGGCCCTAAGAAACTTAGTGAGACCCTGTCTTTAAATTTAAAATAAAAAGGGCTGTGGTAAAGTACCTCTGGGTTCAATCCCTAGTACCTGCCCTCCCAACCCCCCAAAGAAAGTCTACAAAAATAGTTTTAAGATTTACTTGCAGAGTCCCCTCCCCCAGACTGAGGGTATTAATTAAAATACTATATTTTAATGGTACTTGGATTAGTTCTTCTCTAGCCTTCCCTCACCCGTCTTTCCCAATGTGGTTCTATAATTCAGTCAGGATTCAATTTGTGTTTGTATTTTAACTTAGGGTTTTTACCTATACTTATTGATTTAATTGTATTTTTTCAATATGTAAAAGATTAACATTCTTCCATATTTAAAACTGTATAAAAAGGTACAATCACAAATGTCATTCACTTCTCTATCCTGTGCTCCTGCTACTTAATCCCTTTCTAGGTAACCAATTTTATTAGTTTCTGATTCATTATTTTGTGTTCTTTTTCAAAAATAATAAGAGGAAATTTATGCTGTCTTATTTCCTCATATATAAAAGTACCATGTTATATATACATACTATTTTTTCCTGTGCTTTTAAAAATGCATAATATATCCTGGAAGTTATTCTGTATCAGTTCATAGAGAACTTTTTTCTTATATCTGCCTAGCTTTCAATTGTGTGAGTTAATTCAACCATATTCTATGAAATTTTAGGCATTTTTTAGGTGTTTTAAAATATTTATGATTCCAAATAATGATCTACTGCAGAATATTGTATATATGTTTTGAAAATATATTATCAAAGTAAATTTCTAAATAGGTCATTGTAGTCATGATATGCGGGATAAAGGTAAATGTGTATAGTTTAATTGGATATTGAGAAATGCTTGTACATTGTTGTAACTGTCTGCCTTCTCACTAGTCACATGAGGGAGGGCTAGTTTTCCTCCAATCTCACCAAACAACTGTATTATCAAGATTTATTTTTCACCAATATGCTGAATGAAAAATGGTATTTTGATGGAATTATATTATGGATTTCTCTTTTAAGGGAAATTGAATATATTTTCCTATTTTAAAGTAACTTTTTATCTTTTATGTGTGAATTGTCTATTCATGTTGTTTGCCCATTTTTCTATAGTACTTTTGGTCTCTTTTCTTCAAAATTTTAAAGTTATTTATAAATTAGGAACATTTGTTCTTATGGTATATTTTCAAATATTTTTTCTAATTTATTTTCTTATGACTTTGCCTATGATATTTTGCTATTCATTATTTTGATAGTGAAATATATCAGTCTTTTGAAAAAAATTATATCTGGCTTTTAACTCAGAATTAGAAAACCTTTCTGCATTCAGGTTATAGAGTAAATTGGCAAATTAAAAATTAATTGTATAGTCTTATATTTAGGTATCAGATCAATTTGGAGTTCATGTTTATGGCTGGCATGAGAAATTGATAAAAATTTGTTTTTCCAAATAGCTATTCAGTTGTCTCATCACCTTTTGTCATAAAGTCTAAGATCAGAAGTTCAAAGCCAGCCTCAGAAACTTAGGCCCTATGAAACTCAGGAAGACCCTGTCTCTAAATAAAATATTTAAAAATATTGGGGATATGACTCAGCTGTTAAGTGCCCCTGGGTTTAATCCTGGGTACCAAAAAAAGAGAAAAGTCTACCTTTGTCCCAGCATTTTGAGATGTTCCTGTTCCATCTGCAGTTGACTATCTTTATGGACTCATGGTTCTCTATTCATTGGTCTGTTTATCTTTGTATTCCAGCCCAATACCATTTTAATTATAGAGACTTTTAGTAGGTTTTTAATGTTTCTGGTATGGATATTCCTTCATCACAGCTTTTCCTTTTCATTGTTTTCCTAGATACTCTTGTTTGGTTATTTTATTTTATTTTATTTTATTTTATTTTATCTTATTTTTTGTAGGAAGTTTAAGATGTAGTAAAGTCAATTTGTCTTTTTCCAGGAGGGGTAAAAAGGCTTTTTTTTTCTCTTTTTAAGCTAGGATTTCACAAAATTTACATATTGACTTAGTGATAACAAACGTCTTCTATTGACGCTGAAATATCCTGGCTAAGAACTAGAAATGTTTCTCCATCTATTTAAGTCTACATTTGTATTTCACAGGAGTGTTTTATTTATATATTTTAGAACTTTAAAGTTTACTTGTAAGTATTCTCTCTTTTTCCATGTCATTGTAAATAGGGTTTTCTCTACCATTATAAGTTTTTTTTGAATTTTCATTTAAAAATCAATGCATAGTACAGTTTTTTTGTCATTTCAAACTATCTCAGTACATCCAGACTCTATGCTAGCTAGCATCAAAATATTTCTTCCATGAGTAACATCCTTTACATCAGTAGATAAGTTTAAAACTTCACACATGTTCTGTGAGCTGGAATCTACTGAAACCCTTTATTATCTAGAACTTAAAAAAACAACTACTATCAAATAAGAATATAATTCAAGAACTCTGTGGGTTGCTCTTTGGATTAATGCAACATAAATGTTTTGACAGGAATCAAAGATAGGAAAATGACCAGAGAAGGGCCCCAGTCTCCTTATAGGTGCGTCAGCATGTGGTAGAACAGCTCTTCAACAGCATAGGAGTGACTTTTGTAAACCCAGACAGCCACTGGTTCTGAGTTTCTACAAGCCAGCCTTTCCAGAGGTGACGTGGGTTAAGTATTTTGCCATACACAAAGTACTGGTAGTTTCTTCCTGTCCCTGGGAGCTGCAGTGCTTCAGTGTAATTGTTGCATTTGACATTTTTCTGTCTCTTTTCAGGCATTTGAAGTTGTGCCAGAAGTGGAGATCTTTCTTTTTTATACCTAGTCTCCCAGCTGTGGAGTTGCATGATTTATTCTGAAACACAGGTTGGGGATGGTGGTTTTTTTATGCAAAAGTTCTAGAATAGTTGCATAGTCATGAGATTTAAGGAAACTTGCAAACAATTTTATTTTTTACAGTTCAATTTTAGCATTGGTATACCTTGCATTCACTACCAAAGATAGATACTAAAAAACCTAAAAAAACAAAACAATTCACACATTTTTAGAATAATGCTGAAGTAAAACTAGAAACTCACTCTCAATACTTGTTGGGTTTGGCCTGAGGTCATATTTGGTTCCATAGGGAGCCTCGTGCATCTGGTTTTTCATCCCATCCATTCATCCCTCATCCAGAGCCTATTCTCACAGATGATTTTTCAAAAATACCTATAAAAGTATCTTTTTATAATATAATATAGTTCTAATAACCTTTCAACACCTAATTTAATGAAGGCAATTCAATTTTGCTATCTAGCATGGATAGATTAATTGATCAAATTAAGAAACCATCTCTCAGGCTGGGGATGTGGCTCAGTGGTAGAGAGCTCACCTAGCACCTGGAAGGCCCTGGGTTTGATCCTCAGTACCGCATAAAAATAAATAAAGTTATAAAAAATAAATAAAGTTATAAAAAACAAAGTTATAAAAAAGAATAAAGTTATAAAAAAAGAAACCATCTCTCTCACTACACACATATGTATGTGCACATTTATTTATTTGCTTGCATAATTTGTTTTATCTTTCTTCACTGTGATGGTACTTCTGATTCTTAACAACTTCAGGGCCATCACTAAAATGTTAATATTTTTGGAATTTAAGGAGATAATAATAATAGACAATGTTTGTGGTACATTGCTGTACCAGGCCCTATTACTTTTGTGTTTTTAAAGTTTCTGATATTCTTTAATTTAATTCATTCTAATTTAATTCTTTAATTTTAACTTTTGCCCGCAACAGTTTCGGAATTAGCATGAAACACAATAGGAAAACCATGATTATATTGTCCCTGTACTAGTCCTGAAACATGCATAAAAGTATCTATATAGGTATGTATAAAAATATATGTGACCCCTGATGGCAATAACATTTCAGAAATAATAATATAAAGTAATTTTCAAGTGCATATGTCTCCTTTTACATAGTCTGACATGAATTTTATAAGAGCCAAAGTGAAATCTCCCATTATAAATTTTTTAAATTTTAAAATTTAAAAGATATTAGAGTGCTGTTATTATTATTTATTTCAGTACTTCCCTGATATCCATATTCTTTCTGTTTTCCTTTGTTGGTTCCATAATTTATTGGTATTTCATAACTAGTTTTTCCTCCCTTTCTTCCTCTCTGTCTTTCTCTCTCCTGTTTGTGCTGGGGGTTGTGCTTAGTAGTGCCACTAAACTACATTATCTGCCCCTTTTATACTATCTATGTCACTGAACTCGAATGAGGTTCAATTCAGTCTTGTCCAGTATTTTATGAACATTAATATGCCTTTTACTAATAAATCCTTATTTTGTTAAGTAACAATACCCCTCAAAAGAGTAGCAACCATTAGAGGATATTGTGAGGAAAAGGCTAACAATTGTGTGCTTAGGGGGCACAAGGTAAAAGGAATGTAATGATAAACTCTTGGCTTCATGAAATTTTATGAACCCATGTGGAAGAAACAGATTGCATAAATAGTCCTGTGAATGACTTTAGTGATTTTGGAAAACTAGTGATGATTTGTAATTGTTTACTATTCATATATTTCTAACATTAATGGTGGTGGTACAAATGATAGAACCAATCATGTTGGTGTTTGTGTTCACTGACTTAAAAATAGTTTTTGAGCACTTGCTGAGATGCCCAGGATATAGCAATGAACAACACACGCAAGGATCCCTTTCCCCACAGAGCCTACAATTTAGCTGAAGGAAAAACTTAATAAGAAATAAGCAAAATGTGTGGATAGATAGATGAGTAGATGACAGAGTATCTTACTAGGTGGTAGGGGATGTGGGGAAAGTAATAGTACGGTAGTTGAAGGAAGCTGAGACTATGGGAAGAACAATAATATAGAGTTAGGGAAATCTGGAGAGCATGTGTGTGCACTCACGTGGGTAGTATTAAGTAGAAGTGCCAGGCAGAGTGCGTTGAGAAGATGAGATTAGAAAAATGATTTTAAAGGGTTCAGGGAGTAACGAAGTAGTTATCTGGGGGAAGAGCTTTCCAGGCAGAAGGAATGCTTAAAGCAAAGCTTCTAAGCTGGGTAAGTCGGGAAAGTTTAAGGAACAGAATAAGCAAGATAAGGGGGAGATAACGGCATACCATGAAGTCTGTGAGCCCTTTACAGGGCTATGGTTTTAACTCTCAGTGAAACATAGAGCCATTGGGGCATTTTAAGAAGAAAAGTCCCCTCTGACTTTATTTTCATAGGATCACATTGTGGATTCTGTTGAAAAGAGACTGAAGAGGGGAGCAGGAGCAGAAGCAGGAACTCCCAGGGGAGGCTTTCAGAGTGCCATGTGAGAGGTGGTGGAAGCCTGGCCCAGGATGGTGAAGGATGTTCAAAGAGATCAGTTTCTGTATTTATTTTGAGGGTTATACACTAAGGATTGGATATGGAATGGTTATACAACATAAGGCAAAGAAAGCTGTCAAAGATGACTCCAGGGTTTTTGATCTGACAACTAGGATTGGAGTTAAAGTCAGCTGGGATGAAGGAGGCTTTATATAAGTAGTTTTTGAAAGAAAAACATCAATTCCCCTTGGCTGTGCTGAGGTTGACATATCGTTTGGACATCTAAGGCTGAAATTGAAGAGCCATTGGAATGTAGATGTTATATAAGGTCACAAGACTGAATCATATCACCAACGGGTAAGAATAGTTAGAGAAGGAAGCAAAACCAAAGACTTATGTGAAATGGAAGGGGAGAAGAAAGGAACCAGCAGTGAAAAATGAGAAAGAGCAACCAGTGAGGTAGAAGGAGAATCCAATTGAATGTCATCTTGCTGGGTAATGGCACTTGCCTAGAATCCCTGTGTCTCAGGGGGCTGAAAAAAGACGATTACAAGTCTGAGGCCAGCTTCAGCAACTTAGCAAGGCCCTGTCTCAAAATAAAAAATAAAAAGGACTGAGGATGTGACTTAATGGTAAACATCCCTGAGTTTAATCTCCAGTACCCCCTCAAAGAATATGTTATCTTTAAAGCCAAGTTAAAATATATCAGTAATGCTGCTAATCAGACACGGACCACTTTTTGACCACTGTATTTTGCAACATAAAGTTCATTGTTGACAAATGAAATAACAGTTTCAATATAACAAAGAGGCAAGGCTTTGTAGGACTACATTTTTTTTTTGATTTTTTAAAGATCGTTTTTTATTTTTTAAAATTTTTTTTTCTTTTTTTTATTTTATTGTTGGTTGTTCAAAACATTACATAGTTCTTGATATATCATATTTCACATTTTGGTTCAAGTGGGTTATGAACTCCCATTTTACCCCGTATACAGCTTGCAGAATCACATCAGTTACACTTCCATTGATTTACATATTGCCATTCTAGTGTCTGTTGTATTCTGCTGCCTTTCCTATCCTCTACTATCCCCCCTCCCCTCTCCTCCCCTCCCCTCTTCTCTCTCTACCCCTACTACTGTAATTCATTCCTCCCCCTTGTATTATTTTTCCCTTTCCCTTCACTTCCTCTTGTATGTAATTTTGTATAACCCTGAGGGTCTCTTTCCATTTCCATGCAATTTCCCTTCTCTCTCCCTTTCCCTCCCACCTCTCCTCCTTATTTAATGATGGTCTTCTTCTCATGCTCTTCTTCCCTAGTCTGTTCTTAATTACTCTCCTTATATCAAAGAAGACATTTGGCCTTTATTTTTTAGGGCTTGGCTAGCTTCGCTTAGCATAATCTGCTCTAATGCCATCCATTTCCCTCCAAATTCTATGATTTTGTCATTTCTTAATGCAGAGTAATACTCCATTGTGTATAAATGCCACATTTTTTTTATCCATTCGTCTATTGAAGGGCATCTAGATTGGTTCCACAGTCTTGCTACTGTGAATTGTGCTGCTATGAACATCGATGTAGCAGTGTCCCTGTAGCATGCTCTTTTTAGGTCTTTAGGAAATAGACCGAGAAGGGGGATAGCTGGGTCAAATGGTGGTTCCATTCCCAGCTTTCCAAGAAATCTCCATACTGCTTTCCAAATTGGCTGCACCAATTTGCAGTCCCACCAACAATGTAAAAGTGTACCCTTTTCCCCACATCCTCACCAGCACTTATTGTTGTTTGACTTCGTAATGGCTGCCAATCTTACTGGAGTGAGATGGTATCTTAGGGTGGTTTTGATTTGCATTTCTCTGACTGCTAGAGATGGTGAGCATTTTTTCATGTACTTGTTGATTGATTGTATGTCCTCCTCTGAGAAGTGTCTGTTCAAGTCCTTGGCCCATTTGTTGATGGGGTTATTTGTTATCTTATTGTCTAATTTTCTGAGTTCTTTATATACTCTGGTTATTAGGGCTCTATCTGAAGTGTGAGGAGTAAAGATTTGTTCCCATGATGTAGGCTCCCTATTTACCTCCTTATTGTTTCTCTTGCTGAGAAAAAACTTTTTAGTTTGAGTAAGTCCCATTTGTTGATTCTAGATGTTAACTCTTGTGCTATGGGTGTCCTATTGAGGAATTTGGAGCCAGACCCCACAGCATGTAGGTCGTAGCCAACTTTCTCTTCTATCAGATGCCGTGTCTCTGATTTGATATCAAGCTCCTTGATCCATTTTGAGTTAAGTTTTGTGCATGGCGAGAGAAAGGGATTCAGTTTCATTTTGTTGCATATGGATTTCCAGCTTTCCCAGCACCATTTGTTGAAGATGCTATCCTTCCTCCATTGCATGCTTTTAACCCCTTTATCAAATATAAGAAAGTTGTAGTTTTGTGGATTGGTTTCTGTGTCCTCTATTCTGTACCATTGCTCCACCCTCCTGTTTTGGTACCAGTACCATGCTGTTTTTGTTACTATTGCTCTGTAGTATAGTTTGAAATCTGGAGTTGCTATACCACCTGATTCACACTTCCTGCTTAGTATTGTTTTTGCTATTCTGGGTCTTTTATTCTTCCATATGAATTTCATGATTGCTTTCTCTATTTCTACAAGAAATGCTGTTGGGATTTTGATTGGCATTGCATTAAACCTATAGAGAACTTTTGGTAATATCGCCATTTTGATGATGTTAGTTCTGCCTATCCATGAACAGGGTATATTTTTCCATCTTCTAAGGTCTTCTTCAATTTCTCTCTTTAGGGTTCTTTAGTTTTCATTGTATAAGTCTTTCACCTCTTTTGTTAGGTTGATTCCCAAGTATTTTATTCTTTTTGAGGATATTGTGAACGGAGTGGTTGTCCTCGTTTCCATTTCAGAGGATTTGTTGCTGATATACAGGAATGCCTTTGATTTATGCATGTTGATTTTGTAACCTGCCACTTTGCTGAATTCATTTATTAGCTCTAATAGTTTCTTTGTAGACCCTTTTGGGTCTGCTAGGTATAGAATCATGTCATCTGCAAATAGTGATAATTTAAGTTCTTCTTTTCCTATTTTTATGCCTTTAATTTCTTTCGTCTGTCTAATTGCTCTGGCCAGTGTTTCGAGAACTATGTTGAACAGAAGTGGTGAGAGAGGGCATCCCTGTCTTGTTCCAGATTTTAGAGGGAATGCCTTCAATTTTTCTCCATTCAGAATGATGCTAGCCTGAGGCTTAGCATAAATTGCTTTTGCAATGTTGAGGTATGTTCCTGTTATCCCTAGTTTTTCGAGAGTTTTGAACATAAAGGGATGCTGTACTTTGTAGAATGCTTTTTCCACATCTATCGAGATGATCATATGGTTCTTATCTTTAAGTCTATTGATGTGGTGAATAACATTTATTGATTTCCGTATATTGAACCAGCCTTGCATACCAGGGATGAATCCTACTTGATCATGGTGCACAATTTTTTTGATATGTTTTTGTATTCGATTCGCCAGAATTTTATTGAGGATTTTTGCATCTAGGTTCAATAGAGATATTGGTCTGTAGTTTTCTTTCTTTGAAGTGTCTTTGTCTGGTTTCGGAATCAGGGTGATGTTGGCCTCGTAGAATGAATTTGGAAGTTCTCCCTTTTTTTCTATTTCCTGAAATAGCTTGAAAAGTATTGGTATTAGTTCCTCTTTAAAGGTTTTGTAAAACTCTGCTGTATACCTATCCGGTCCTGGGCTTTTCTTAGATGGTAATCTTTTGATGGTTTCTTCTATTTCCTCAATTGATATTGGTCTGTTTAGGTTGTCTATATCCTCCTGACTCAATCTGGGCAGATTATATGACTTAAGAAATTTATCGATGCCTTCACTATCTTCTATTTTATTGGAGTATAAGGATTCAAAATAATTTCTGATTATCTTCTGTATTTCTGAAGTGTCTGTTGTGATCTTGCCTTTTTCATCCCGTATGCTAGTAATTTCAGTTCTCTCTCTTCTTCTCTTCGCTAGCATGGCTAAGGGTCTGTCAATTTTATTTATCTTTTCAAAGAACCAACTTTTCATTTTGTCAATTTTTTCAATTGTTTCTTTTGTTTCGATTTCATTAATTTCAGCTCTGATTTTAATTATTTCTTGCCTTCTACTTCTTTTGCTGTTGTTTTGCTCTTCTTTTTCTAGGATTTTAAGATGAAGTATGAGATCATTTATTTGTTGGTTTTTTCTTTTTTTAAGGAATGAACTCCAAGCAATGAATTTTCCTCTTAGAACTGCTTTCAATGTGTCCCATAGATTCCAATATGTTGTGTCTGTGTTTTCATTAAACTCTAAGAATTTTTTAATTTCCTCCTTGATGTCTTCTAAAACCCATTGATCATTCAGTAACCTATTGTTCATTCTCCAAGTGATGCATGATTTTTCCTTCCTTCTTTTATCGTTGATTTTCAGTTTCATTCCATTATGATCAGATAAGATGCATGGTATTATCTCTGCTCCTTTATATTGTCTAAGAGTTGCCCTGTGACATAATATATGATCTATTTTTGAGAAGGATCCATGTGCTGCTGAGAAAAAAGTGTAGCTGCTTGATGTTGGGTGGTATATTCTATATATGTCAATTAAGTCTAGGTTGTTGATTGTGTTATTGAGTTCTATAGTTTTCTTATTCAACTTTTGTTTGGAAGATCTGTCCAGTGGTGAGAGAGGTGTGTTGAAGTCTCCCATGATTATTGTATGGTGGTCTATTAGACTCTTGAACTTGAGAAGAGTTTGCTTGATGAACACAGCAGCACCGTTGTTTGGGGCATATATATTTATGATTGTTATGTCTTGTTGGTGTATGGTTCCCTTGAGCAGTATGTAGTGTCCCTCTTTATCCCTTTTGATTAACTTTGGTTTGAAATCTATTTTATTTGATATGAGTATGGACACTCCTGCTTGTTTCCACAGTCCCTATGAGTGATATGATTTTTCCCAACCTTTCACCTTCAGTCTATGTATATCTTTTCCTATCAAATGCGTCTCCTGTAGGCAGCATATTGTTGGGTCTTGTTTTGTGATCCATTCAAACTAGCCTGTGTCTCTTAATTGGTGAGTTTAAGCCATTAACATTTAGGGTTATTATTGAGATATGGTTTGTTCTTCCAGCCATATTTGTTTATTAATGCTGCTAAACCTGATTTGTTTTCCTCTTTGATTATTTTCCCCCCTTTACTGTCCTACCTCCCACTGTTGGTTTTCATTGTTGTTTTCCATTTCCTCTTCCTGTAGTGTTTTGCCAAGGATTTTTTGAAGAGATGGTTTTCTAGCTGCAAATTCTTTTAACTTTTGTTTATCATGGAAGGTTTTAATTTCATCTTCCATCCTGAAGCTTAATTTCGCCGGATACACGATTCTTGGTTGGAACCCATTTTCTTTTAGCGTTTGAAATATGTTATTCCAGGATCTTCTAGCTTTTAGAGTCTGTGTTGAGAGATCAGCTGTTATCCTGATTGGTTTACCCCTAAATGTAATCTGCTTCCTTTCTCTTGTAGCTTTTAAAATTCTCTCCTTATTCTGTATGTTGGACATCTTCATTATAATGTGTCTAGGTGTGGATCTCTTATGATTTTGCACATTCGGCGTCTTGTAGGCTTCTCAGATTTGGGGTTCTGTCTCATTCTTCAAGTCTGGGAAGTTTTCTCGTATTATTTCACTGAATAGATTGTTTATTACTTTGGTTTGGAGCTCTATGCCTTCCTGTATCCCAATGACTCTTAAGTTTGGTCTTTTGATATTATCCCATATTTCTTGGATGTTCTGCTCATGGTTTCTTAGCAGACTTGCTGAGCAGTCTATGTTCTTTTCAAGTTGAAATACTCTGTCTTCATTGTCTGATGTTTTATCTTCTAAGTGATCCACTCTGCTGGTAGTATTCTCAATTGAGTTTTTAAGTTGGTTTATTGCTTCCTGCATTTCTAGGATTTCTATTTGTTTGTTTTTTATTTCCTCTATCTCCCTGTGAAATTGATCTTTTACTTCCTGGATTTGTTTATGTAGTTCCTTGTCAATGTGATCTTTTGCTGTCTCATGTCTTCCTTGAGACTCCAGATCATCTGAAGCATGTATATCCTGACCTCTCTATCTGACATTCCATCTGTTGCAGCTATTACCTCTTCTAAAGTTGAGTTGACCTGCATTGCCTGTGGTCCTTTCTTTCCTTGTCTTTTCATACTGCTGGCGTTTCTTTCTGCTTGGTGAAACTGTTGTGTTTTTGAAATTTTCCCTCTATTTATTTATATTGCTCTTGTATAGTTGAAAAGTCTCCCTTGCAGGACAGGTAGTGGCTGTTATCCTCCTCCAATTGGTGTGATCCGTCTACCATGCTGGCAGGCCCTAGGTCTGCTCTGCTGGCTGGTCGAAGGTCCGCCTACCCAGCAGGCGCGAGAGGCACCTCTGTCACTCCTCAGGTTGCTGGGCCTAACCTCCCAATGGGTCGCAGGTCCGCCTACCTTGCAGGTGCGGGGGGAGGGGCCGGCTCCGCCCCTCAGCAGGCTGCTGGGCCTGATCTGCTGGTGGTCACAGTCCCACCTACCTTGCAGGCACTGGGGGAGGGGAGGGTCCTGCCCCTCAGCAGGCCGCTGGACCTGTCCTGCTGGTGGGTCGCAGGACCGCGTTCCCTGCAGGCATGTGTGTCAGCTCTGTCTCTCGGCAGGTTGCTGGGCCTGACCTGCCCGTGGGTCGCCGATTCGCCTACCTTCTTTGTAGGACTACATTTAATAGACAGTTAGAAAACAAAAATGTGACATTGACTACGAACACCTCTTTGAAACACTTAGTCTATAAAGGAGACAGAAGAAATAAGATGGTTGTAGGAAGGGAAAGTGGAGTCATATATATTTAGAAATAAATGCATATATATTTGATAAGAGAAATAAAAGCATATTTTATGCCAATAGAAATTATCTATACCTGGGAATGGTGGTACATTCTGTAATCATAGCAATTTGAGAGACTGAGGCAGGAAAATCACAAGTTTAAGGCCAGCCTGGACAACTTAGTGAGAACCTGTCCCAAAATAAAAAGTGCTGGGAATATAGGTCATTAGTAGAGCACTCTAGTTTCAATCCTCAGTACTGTATATAAGGAAAATAAAAGAAGAAGAAGAAATTATCTGTTGGAGAGTAAAAAAACTGATGATGTTGGAACAAAAGGGTAGAATGCTAGAGCTAAGTTGTGAATTGAATTGCAGCCCTCCCAAATTCATATGTGAAAGCACTGACACCCAGCAACTCAGAATGTGACTTTTTTTGAGGATCATGTCCTTAAGGAGGTTAATTTAAAGTGGGATGAGGTCATTAGGGTAGGCCCTAATCCAATATGACTAGTACCAATATAAGGAAAGATTAGGATGCTGATACACACGGAGGAAGACCATGTGGACACACAGGAAGAAAGAAGATGGCCATCTGCAAGCTGAGGGGAAAGGCCTTACAAAAAGCAATCCTATCAACACCTGGATCTCAGACTTCTAGACTCCAGAATTGTGAGAAAATAAATTTCTCTTGTTTAAGCCACCCAGTATGTGGTGTTTATTATGGCATCCCTTGCAAACTAATACAAACCACATGCTTGAATAGTTATTCATGCTTAAGCTTGAATAACTTAAGTTAAAGTAAGGCTACTCTACAAGAGTCTCATTTACAAATGAGAAAATTGAGACTCATGAAGGTTTAGGTAGGAGAATTGCAAGTTTGAGGCCAGTCTCAGCAACTTAGTGAGGCCTTAAACAACTTAGCAAGACCCTGTCTCAAGAAAAAAATTTTAAAATGACTGAGAATGTGGCTCAGTGGTAAAGCACCCCTGAGTTATATCCCCAGCACTGTCAACCTCCCTGCTCTGAAAGGACATGTGGCTTGGCTAAAGTTATACCCCTAGTAAAGCCAAATTTTCTAACTCTTAAATTTCCCCTTCTTATTTATATTAGTATATGAATAACCTATTTCAAAAGAAAGATAATTTCAGTGCTATTCATTTTTAGTCACTTAGTTCAAAGTTTAAAAATTACATACAGTTGAAATGGTTTCCTCCCAGCCTACTCCATCTGCTCCACCAGCTCTACCACCACTATTATGCTTCCTGGAGACACCAGATACCTCAGTATCTTGTGTTCTCTTGTGGGGACATTACACACACACACGCATGCACACACACACAAATACATGTATCTCTTTTCCCCATCCTTTTTGTTAAAGGTAAATCATATTTATCTTCTCTTCCTCAGAACCACTGTCTCACTCTTTCTTCCTTCAAAGCAGTCTTGCTGAATGGCCTACACAAACGCAATAACTCCTGTCCCCAAATTGGCCCTTGGGTTTTTTGTTGTTGTTGTTGTTTTTCAGTTTCCTTTATTTTTTATCATAATATTTGTTGCCATCTCACATACTATATTTTAATTTTCATTATTCTTACATCATGAAACCAATAGTCTGCTTTCTATCTCTATAATTTTATCATTTCAAGAATATTATATGTATGGAATCATATGGTAAGTGACCTGTTGATACTGGCTTTTTTTCTCAAATGAGATCTGCCACTGAGATCTGTTAAAGTTGTGTCATGTCCCAATAGTTCCTTTGGCATCCCACATCTTGTTTTCACTACTGAGCTTTAGGCATATATACACCACAGTTGTTTAACTATTCACTTGATGGACATGTGGATTATTTTCAATTCTGAGCTATTACAAACAAGGCTGCTATGAACATTCATGTTCAGGTTTTTGTGTGAATATAAGTTTTCAGTCCTCTAGGATAAATGAATAAGAATATAATTGCTGGGTTGTCAGATAAGTATACAATTATTTCTTATGGAAATTGCCAAAGTATTTTCCAGAATGGCAATATCATTTTACATTTCAACCAGCAAAATTAAGATCATTTCCCTTTTAAGATGTTTTAAAAACAAGGGAGCTTTTTATTATGTGTCATGTTATATTTTTTATATCAGCCATATTGTAAATTCAAAAAAGGCTGAGATTTTGTCAGTGTGTGTGTGTGTGTGTGTGTGTGTGTGTGTGTGTATAAACACACATACACTTCCAGCACAAGGTCTAGCATGACATGTTGTATTGTGTAAATATTTGTTGAATGAAATGAATCACAAGTTGGGCTATAATATGGCCTATTAATGTGATAATTTCTAATGTGGCTTTGATTCAGTGGAATTGTTTCGAATGAATAATATTCTAATTTTGATGTCTCCTTTTATTCCCCCTTGCCTAAAAACCTACAATTATGTTGATTTTGACTCTGGAGGATTTATATTTAATGATCAAATTGATGTCTCTTGTAGAATTTTGTTATCCCAGCAGAATGTAAACTAAAAGAATTTTTTAAAGGGTGAAGCTTCAAGTTATTGTAAATGGAAAATGAATATGACATAGAATGTATTAACATGGAAGATATGACATTGCTAAAATGAAATTGAGAGTGTTGGACTCCATATTCCAGCAGTCTTATATAATCCAGATGTGAGAGTACAACTCTCCTCTCAGAAACCCTCAGGTCTGCCAAAGCAATTTTTACAAAAGTTGTAGCCTCTGCACTCAGGAGGGACTTTAGTGTCCTAAATTTGAACTATTGAGGTTGAACTAAATTGACATTTTATGGAACAATAAATTGTAATTAACTTTTATTTAGCAATAAGATTTATATAGATATTCCTAGAGGATTGTGTTAATATTTTTATAAGGTATTTCCAGAGTCTGGATTAAAGGAAGATAATAAGAGACAATACATATTCAGATGATTTTTTTAGGCTTTATGTTTTTCATCTATTGTTAATAATCACTTTTGAGTCTTTCATACCACCCTAGCATAGTTTGCCAGAATTTTTTTTACCTATTTTTCTCTTTTCCCTATGTTCTAAGAATTAATTATTTATCCCTCATGGGAAAGAGCTTCCTCCTCCTCCTCTTTTTTTGGGGGGGGGGTACCAGGAATTGAACCCAGGAGGACTTAACAATCGAGCCACATCCTTTTTAAATTTTATTTAGAGACAGTGTCCGACTGAGTTGCTTAGGGCCTTACTGAATTGCTGAGGCTGGCTTTGAATTTATAATCCTCCTTTCTCAGCCTCCTAAGCTCTGGGAGAGAGCTCCCTTGTATCTCAGAAAAACTCATAATATTATTATCTTACATTATAATCATCTCTTTTAACTTTGTATCTCCTAACCCTGCCCTTTCAACAATCATCAAAGGCACAAAGTTTCCTTCTTTGAACCCTTGGACTTAAGCTTTACAAATCTGGAAACTCCCTCTCATCTGTTAATGACCACAATGTATAATATATGATAAGATATTATAACACCCATTTGTATAATTGGCACCCAAAATCAAGCAGTATGGCACAGCAGTTATGATTGTGGTCTTGGGCAGTTGTGAAGAACAAGGACTAAATGCCTAGACAGGCCTGTGTCTGAGTCACTGGTTCCTGAACTTCGAATGTCCACCTGTAAAATGGGAAGTGATAGTGTATATCTCATAGGGTTGATGTGATGATCAAAGGAGATAAGACATATAAAGCCCTGAGTACAATGCTTAGCACATCTCAGTGCTCCATAATTACTAGCCTTTAATTGTAAGCTTCATGAGGGCAGAGATTTGCTCTGTTTTGTTGGTAGCTGTATTCTCATTATCTAAGACTATTCATTGTAGATTCATAAACACTGAGTAAGTGAATGAATTGTTATTAAAGACCTTACTCAGGAATACTACTATGTAATCAGTTGGACTCTTTCTCATTCCAAATCACAAACTATAGAAGCTTTTCATGGAAGCTTCTTTCTTTTCTATCCAGATCTTATGATTCTTTCCTATACCCT
Source organism: Ictidomys tridecemlineatus (assembly GCF_052094955.1). Taxonomy (NCBI): domain Eukaryota; kingdom Metazoa; phylum Chordata; class Mammalia; order Rodentia; family Sciuridae; genus Ictidomys; species Ictidomys tridecemlineatus. The sequence continues at coordinate 38,628,172 of NC_135485.1, read as the reverse complement.
ATTTTCACATATTTATTTAGCTAGCATTGAGCTCCTAAAAATACCTAGTGTAAAGGTTTTCATCTCTGCCCCCAAGGAGGTTTTTAAAAAATTTTTAAATTTGTTTTCATTAGTAAACATGGCTATATAATATGTTTGAGCACTTTGATATATCACACATAAATGGGGTATAATTTCTTATTTTTCTGATTGTACATGTTATAGAGTCACATTGGTCATGCAGTCATATATGTACATAAGGTAATACTGTCTGTTTTATTCGACTATCCTTCCTATCTCCATATTTTTGTCTTGGAAAGAAAAACAGACCTGCTGCTTCCTGCTTCTGGATGAGGCCCCCCTGCTGGTTCCTTTTCATTCTCCATCCTCTCTCTTACAGCATTGTCAGTGAGTTCAACATGTGTATCTTCTAGAAAGCATTGCCACGTATAATTTGGATCCAACAGAAAGCCCAAATGTTTATGGGAAGATGTTTGTTTTCAGTTTTTTATTTTTTGTTTTGTTGCCAAAATAGTTTTCACTTGTCATCCTTTTTTTGACTGGCTTCCAGCATAACTGTATATACAAAGCAACAGATGGCCTGGAAGAGGGTTTCACAATGTCCCTTGGGCCTAGCAAAATCCCACTTGCCACCCAGACATCACAGTTTCTTGACAAACCTTCAAAGCTTCTCCAACTTGTTTTTCATTGCAAAACAGTACAGTGCTTGGAAGTCTCTATAGCATACTTTATAACTACCAGAGCGAAACTCTGGTGTGGAGCTCTCTGTAGAAGAAACAAATATATCACACATATTGGCACAGATGTCTTTAAATTAATTTTATTTTAATGGTTAAGCATGTTTTGGAATGTCACAGGGGAAATATTTGTATATCTTTACAACTTCAGAAATGATGCCAAGCAAATATTTCTGTGGATTAATATTAGCATTTAGTTCAAATGCTGATTAAATTATAAAGCTAATTTAAAAATATGGAAATTCTTTAAGCAGATAGGCTATCTAAAGATGGCCCTATCGGATTTATTTTAATGCCTTTCTAAGCAATTTATACATAAACACACAAATATATATATCCATATACAAACATAACACACAAATATATATATATATATATTCATACACAAACATATATATACATACTTTTGTTATAAATGTCTTATGACCTTATGACAAAATGAATCAGTATCATCTGAATAAGAAAATTTTAACTTGTTATTTCATAGATATCTCTTTTATAGAGAATTAAACAGAAAAAATTTTCACTTTTGTGCCAGTAGAGAAATTGTAGGCTGCTTCATTAGTTATTTGTCATAAATAACTTAAAAGCCCTATATTTTAATCTTACTATTTTCATAATGACACATTTTATAAAGAATTTTATGATTTTAAAAATAAGCATAATTTGCTGGGCATGGTGGCACACACCTATAATCCCAGTGGCTTGGGAGGTTAAATCCGGAGGATTGCAAGTTCCAAGTGAGCCTCAGCAATTTAGCAAGGCCTGTCTCAATATAAAAAATAAAAAGTGCTGGGGGTGTGCCTCAAAGTGGTAGAGCTCCCCTGGGTTCAACCCTCAGTACCAGGGATGGGATGGGGAAGCACAATTTCATTTTATCAAAATTAAAAACCTTTTTGCTTCAAAGGACAATGGAAAGAGGGTGAAAAGACAACTCAAAAAAATTGGATAAAATATTTCAATCATATATGTGATAATAATCTAGCATTCAAAATATATAAAGAATTCTTATTATTCAAAAGTTAAAGAGGAAAATAATACAACTTAAGCATGAGCAAGCCAAAGACTAGGTGGTATAAACATAGCAGAAATTTTTTTCTCACAGTTCTGGAGGCTGGGAAGTCCTAGGTCACACTTCTGGCAGATTCAGTGTCCACCGAGGGCCAGCTCTCAGGTTCATACATGGTACCTGCTTGCTGAATCATCACATGGTAGAAGCTCTCCAGAGTTTCTTTTATAAGGACACTTATCCCATTCACCTACTTAATCACCTACCAAAGGCTCCTCCTTATATGAATTTTGGGAGGACACAAACATTGAATCTATAGCATCCACCATTGCCCCGCCCCCCTCCTTCATGTCCTTACATGTAAAAGACTTTCATTACATCTCAACAGACCCACATGTCTTAATTCATTCCAGCTCCAACTCTAAAATCTGAAATCCAAGTTGTCATCTAAATATCTAAATCAGGTAGGGACAATATTTCAAGGTATGCTTCATCTTGAAGCAAATTTCTCTTAAGCAATAAGCTTGTGAAACCAAACAAATTATATGCTTCTAAAATAAAATGGTGGGAAAGGCATATAATAGACATTTCCATCCCAAAAGGGAGAAATAGGAAAGAAGAAAGGGGTGATAGATCCTAAATAAATTCAAACTCCTTGAGATCTTAGGGCTCAACAATCATTTTCTTTGGCTCAATGCTCTGTCTTCCAGACCAACTAGAGCAAAGCTACTGAGTGGGGTCCTGTCTCTGCAGCCTTGCCAGAAAGGGCTTGGGACCCCAAGGGTTAAGTGCACCTGCCCTCATTTCTTTGGGCAGGGCAGCCCTGCCCTCGCAATTTGCATGGAGGTCATCTGGCCTTTGGAAGGTGGGGTGGACTCCTGTCCCCTACCACACTTTTGAAATAAAGGAGGCAGCCTAATGATCTCTGAATCTACTTCAGTATCATTCTTTTGTGGTTACTCCTGGCTTCTGTTGAGATGACTGATCCATAATTTTGTCAAGTGGTTCCTTGGACATACCCTTACTTTTCTGTTTTTTTTTTCTTTCAGTAAAATAGGTTGAGAATCTTGCAAATCTTAATATTCCACTTCCTTTTTGCTTTTCATCTTTAAACATTTCCATTTTCTCTCATTTTACCATAAATAATGAGAGGGAGCCAAACCTCATTTTCAGTACTTTGCTTTGAAACAGCTTTTGCTAAAAACAAACATACTTTGGAGATATCACAGGTTCAGTTCCAGACCACCACAATAAAGTGAATATTGCAATAATGTAAGTCACATGGATTTGTTTCCCAGGACATATCAAAGTTATGCTTATACTGTATAGTAGTCTATTAAGAATGCAATACCGCTGTCTTAAAATGTATATATCTTAATTCAAGAATGCTTTATTACAAAAAAAATTGCTAACAATCATCTAATTCTTCTGCTAGTTACAGTCTTTTTGCTGGTGTGGGGTTTTGCCTCAGTGTTGTTGGTTGCTATCTGAGCAAGGTAATGGTTATTGAAGGTTGGGGAGGCTGTGACAATTTTGTAAAATAAGAAAATCATGAAGTATGCCACTTTTGACTTTTCCTTTCATGAAAGATTTCTGTATATCATGTGATATTGTTTGATGGCAGTTTATCCAGAGTAGAACGTTTTTCAAAATTGGAATCAAACCTCTCAAACCCTACCACTGCTTTATAAGTTAACTTTATGAGCTATTTTATATCTTTTGTTGTCATTTCAATAGTGTCTTCACAGATTCCATTGGATTCCCTCTCCAGAAACTATTTTCTTTGTTCATCCATAAGAAGCAGCTCCTTATGCATTAAAAATTTATATGTGATTATAGCAATTCAGTCATATCTTCAGTCTCTACTTCTAATTTTCTTATGGTTTGGATATGTTGTGTCCCCCAGAGATTCATGCACTGAAGCCTTGGTCCCCAGTGTGCAGCAATGACCAGAAGTGGGGATTTAGGGAAGTGATATTGGATTATGAGGGCTCTGACCTCATAAATGGATGAATCCATCAAAGTATTCATAGCTGAATGGACTATTGGAAGATGGTGGGAACTGTAGGAGGTGGAACCTAGTTAGAAGGAGTGGGTCCTTGGGGGTATGCCTTCAGGTACTGTATCTTTTTCCTGGCCCCTTCTCCTCCCCCTTCCTCTTGCCCCCCTCGAACCTGCTCCCAGCTGCCATCAGCTGAGCAGCTTTCCTCCACCATACCCCCCCTTTTTTTTCCACCCTTCTACTTTGAGGTTCTGCCTCACTTCAGGCCCCAAGCAATGAGCCATCTGACCATGGACTGAATGAAGCCTCTGGAACTGTGAGCCAAAATAAATCTTTCCTCTTTTAAGTTGTTTTTGTTTTAAACAATGATGAAAGCTGACTAATACAAATTCTAATTCTTTTGCTATTCCTAACACAGCTGTAGTTTAAACCCCTCAAAGTACTCTATGAGTTTTGGAATCACCTTCTTTAAAACTCCTGTTCATGTTGATATTTTGACCTCCTCCCATGAATTACCAAAGTTCTTAATGGCATCTGGAAAGGCCAATCTTCTCTAGAAAGTTTTCAATTTATTTTGCCCAGATCTATCAGAAAAATAACTACCCACAGTAGCTGTCACCTTATGACAACATGACATCATTGTACATCTCTGTCAGAGCTCTTGGGAGACCAGGTGCATTGTCAATGAGCAGTGATATTTTGAAAGGAATCTTTTTTTTTTTTTTTTTTTGTTCCTGAGCAGTGGGCTTAAAATATCCAGTAAGCCATGTTGTGAGCAGATGTGCTGCCATCAGGCTTTGCTGTTCCATCTATAACACACAGGCAGAGTAGAGTTAGTAATTCCTAAGGACCAAAGAGTTTTAGAATAGTATATGGAGTCTGGCTTCAACGTAAAATCACTAGCTGCATTAGCCCTTAAGAAGGGAGCCAGCCTGTCTTTGAAACTTTAAAGCCAGACATTTGACTTTTCCTGTCTATCTATGAAAGCCCTACCTGACATCTTCAACCTAAGGTTTCTCATTCTACACTGAAAATTTGTTGGTTAGTGTAGCCATCTTCATCAATTATTTTATTTGGATCTTCTGGAAATTTTTTAAAAATTTTTATTGTTGGTTGTTCAAAACATTACATAGTTCTTGACTTTTCACACATTTGATTCAAGTGGGTTATGAACTCCCATTTTTACCCTGTATACAGATTGCAGAATCACATCGGTTACGCATCTATTGTTTTTCTTCCAGAAATTTTACTGCAGCTTTTACATGAGCATTTGTGGCTTTACATTGCACTTTAATGTTATGGAGGTGGCTTCTTTTCTTAAATCTCATGATCCAGTCTCTACTAGTTTCAAACTTTTCTTATGCAGCTTCTTCACTTCTCTCAACCGTTATAGAACTGAAGACAGTTAGGACCTTTACCTGAATTAGGCTTTGGCTTAAGGGAATATTGTGCCTGGTTTGATCTTTCTTCCAGACTGCTACAACTTTCTCCCTATCAGCAATAGAATTATTTTGCTTTTTTATCACTCATTTGTTCACTGGAATAGCATTTTTAATTTTCTTCAAGAACTTTTCCTGTGCATTAACAATTTGGCTAATTTTCTGGCATACAAGGTCCAGTTTTTAGCCTATCTTGGCTTTCAGTGTGTCTTTCTTGCCAAGCTAAATCATTTATAGCTTTTGACTTAAATGAGAGATACATTGCTCTCTTTTTCACTTGGACATTTAGAGGTATTGCAGGGAAAAAATGACCTAATTTCAATATGCTTTGTCTCAGGGACTAGGTAGGCCTAGAAGAGGGAAAGAGACCGGAATGGCTGGTGGGCTGAGTAGGCAGAACACACACATTTATCAATAAAAATTCTCTTTTTTATATGGGCATGATTTGTGGCACCACAAAACAATTACAAGGCTAACATTAGGGATCACCCTAACAAATATAATAATTATGAAAAGTTTGAAATATTGTGAAGGTCACAAAAATGTATCACAAAGACAAGAAATGAACAAATGATATTGGAAAAACAGCATTGGTACTGATAGACTGGCTCAATATTGATTTGCCACAGCCTTCAGTCTGTAAAAAACAGAGTATGTGTGAAGTGCAATACAATGAGGTGTGCCTCTAATGTACATTGCTCCAAAGTTCCATTCTCCATACAATACTGGGACATGAACATTATTCCCACAAATTTTGCCATTTTGTAAGGACGGACTTTCCTACAGATGTTAATAATTTCTTCATTTTTGATCTGAGATTTCACCAAAACAGCTCTACATATCCATATATTTCTACCAACATTCTGTTCACAATTCATTCAGTATTTTCTGAGGAGATTGAGACTTTCTCTATAGCCCTTCTCTTTTCCTTTCTGAGCCCTCCTAAGAATCACTTTTATAGTTTTTATCATGATAAACTAGCCTTTTTTAGCATGCACCTTGAAATTTTTCCAGGTTCTGTCCATTACTTGGTTCCAAAATTGCTTCTACTTTTTTAGGTATTTATTATAGCAGCACTCCACTCCCTGTACTAACATCTGTACTAGTCAGGGGGTTCTCCAGAGAAATAGAACCAATAGAATGTACAGAGACAGACAGAGATTAGTTAGGAAGAATTGACTCATGCAATTATAAAGGCTGAGGAATCCCATACCCCATGTTCTATAAGCTAGAGGTCCAGGAAAGCCAGGAGAATGAGTCTATCTAAATCTGAAGTCCTAGAAACAAGTGAGCCAACTAACCTGAGTTTTAAGGCCTTAGAACCAGGAGCACTGTTGTCCCCGGGTAGAGGATGGATGTCCTATTTCAAGCACAGACTAAATTTGGTCTTCTTGTGTTTTTGTTTTGTTCAGGCCCTCAGTGGCTAGGATCATGGCCTACCTCACTGTTAAGATGATATTTCTACTCAGTCTACTAATTCAAATGCTTATGTCTTCTGCAAGTAACCTCAAAGAAATGTTTCCTCAGTTTTCTGGGCATCCCTTAGCCTATCTATCTATGAAAGCCCTACCTGACATCTTCAACATAAGGTTTCTCATTCTACACTGCATTGTTATATATTCATACATGCATACAAGTGAGATGCATCAATTTTTCAAAGATGATGACCAGTAAATACATGAAAAAGTGATCAGCTTCATTAGCCTATAGGTAAAGGTAAGTTAAAATCACAATAAGAATCAGTTTAAGCCAGGCACCATGGCACATGCCTGTAATCCCAGTGGCTTAGAATGCTGGGGCAGGAGGATTGCAAGTTTGGGGCCAGCGTCAGCAAAAGTGAGGTGCTAAGCAACTCAGTGAGACCCTGTCTCTAAATAAAATGCAAAATATGGCTGGGGAGTATCCCTGAATTCAATCCCTGGTGCCCCCCCCAATAAAAAAAGTATCATTTCATACCCATGGCAATAGCTATAATAATTTGGGTAGGGGAAGGAATATTGATGAGGATTTGGAGAAATTAGAACCTTTTCTACCATTGGTGGGAATGTAAAATAGTGCAACCACTTTGGAAAATGTTTTGGCAATCCTCAAAAAATTTGAACTTGGAATTATCATCTGACCTAGCAATTGTATTCCAAGAAGTTAATCCAGCAACCCACTCCCAAGAGCATCGAGGATGTATGCACACTCAAAGCTTGTACATTCTTTTTTTTTTAAAAAGAGAGAGGGAGAGAGGGAGAGAGGGAGAGAGGAGAGAGAGAGAGAGAGAGAGAGAGAGAGAGAGAGAGAGAGAGAGAGAGAGAGAGAGAGAGAGAATTTTAATATTTATTTTTAGTTTTCGGCAGACACAACATCTTTGTTTGTATGTGGTGCTGAGGATCAAACCTGGGCCGCACGCATGCCAGGCGAGTGTGTTACCTCTTGAGCCACATCCCCAGCCCTGTACATTCTTTTTTTCGTATTTTTGGTGCACTATAATTAAACATAATGGTGGTCTGCATTGTTATATATTCATACATGCATACAATCCAATAATATAATTTGACCAATATCATTCCCAGTTATTTGCTCTTTGTCTCCCCTCCTCCCTGGTCCCTTTCCTGTACTCTCCTGATCTCCTTTAGATTTTCATGAGATTCCCCACCCCACATTTTCTTTTTCCTCTCTAACTCCCACATATTAGAGAAAATATATGATTCTTGACTTTTGAGTTTGGTTTATTTTATTTAATATAATTTTTAACTTCCATCCATTTTCTAACATAATTTCATTCTTCTTTATGGCTGAATACAACTCCACTGTATGTATAAACCACTTTTTAAAAAGTCTATTCATTCATTGACAGACACCTAAGCTGATTCCATAGTTTAGCTACTGTGAATTGTGCTCCTATAAACATAGGTGTGCACATATCGCTATAGTATACTGACTTTAGTTCTTTAGGATAAATACCAAGGAGTGGTATAGCTGGGGGATATAGAGGTTCCATTTCTAGTCTTTTGAGGAACCTCCATACTGATTTCCAGAGTAATTCTACTAATTTATAATCCCACCAACAGTGTAAAAGTGTTTCTTTTTCTCTACATCCTCTGAAGCATTTATTGTTTGTATATTCTCTCTCTCTCTCTCTCTCTCTCTCTCTCTCTCTCTCTATCTTAAATTCTTGATGGCTGTCATTCTAACTAGAGTAAGATGAAATCTCAGTGTAGTTTTCATTTGTATTTTTCTAATTGCTCAAGTTATAGATCATTTGTATTTCTTTTTTTTTTGAGAAAAAATTTATTTGCCCATTTATTAATTGGGGTTTTAGGGGTAGTTTTTTTTAAGCTCTTAATCTACTCAAGATATAAATCCTCTGTCAGAAAAGTAGGTTTTCTCCCATTCTTTAGGTGCTCTTCACATTCTTAATTGTATCCTTTGCTGTGCAGACACTTTTTAATATGATGCCACTCCATTTATTAATTCTTGCTATTCTTTCTCAAGCTTCAGAAGTCTTACTAATGAATATTCCATTTTTATTAATCAAAATAACCCCAAATTGGTGACAACCCAAATGTTCATCAGCTCATGAATAGTTTAGCAAAATGTATTATATCTATACAATATAAGAAAATAGATAAAAGTATCAACACATGCTAAAACATAGATGAACCTTGAAAACATTATGCGAAATGAAAGAAGCCAGACACACAAGAAAACCACATATTGTATGATTTCGTTTATATTAAATGTCCAGAATGGGAAAATCTATAGAGACAGAGAGATTAGTGTTTGCCAGAGCCTGGCAGAGGATTGGAGAGAAGGGGAGGGAGGAGGAAGGGGGAAAGGAATGACTCCTTATGGGTCTGGGTTTCTTTAAAGGATGATTTAAGTGTTTTGGAATTAGATAGTGGTGACAGCTGTACAACTTTGTGAATATGATAAAATCCACTGAATTTCATAATTTAAAGTGGTAAATTTTAATATGTAAATTGTCCCATTTTTTAAAAATCAGTATAGAACAAAGGAAAACAAAAGAAAAAAGTTAAATACATTTTTAAAAGAAAAGAAAAATCAGCACAGGAAGCCTATAAAAATCAATTAACAACAACAAATCATCCAGATACTCCAACGAATAATCACCCAGAGTTTCCTCCTAAAGTCTTATATTCTTAAGTATTTTTATTAACTTATTTTTAATAAGTTATGTATGTCAAAAAATATTCCTCTTAGGGTTTATATGGTAGGTTATATAGAGATCACCTAGACTTTTTTAACCCAGCCAATAAGATAATTGCCTGAAATTCTGCTTCAAGTGTGCTCAAGTGTAGACTTAATTATGTCTTGCATTTATAGAACATTAGGAAGTAGACTATAGTTTGCAACAAGTAATTGAAATAATACACTAGATAATCCCTGAAGCTAGAATTATCACATACTTGCTGTATTTTGTCTACTTTAATATGCATTTTTTTTCAAATTTTAATGTCTTTGAGATGGAACATAGAATTGATGGTGCCTTGAATGTGGTGAAAAGTGTGGTTTTGTATTGTATGTTTGCTTCCAGTGCCTTTGTAGAGTGGTCAGCCATACCAGATTAGCGTTTTTATTCCCTAAAGAGCTATTTATATTGAAATATCATTGTTAGTGCTCCTCCAGTGGTGTGTTTATTTTGAGGTTTTAAAATCCGGTTGTTGACATATCTCCTAATTACATAAAAATAATTCTCAGAGGTTAAAGGAAGGCTTCCCACACCCCTTCCCTGTCCTTTTTGCACAGTGAATATTGAGAATGATTGACTTAGTTTCTTTGTGGGCCAGAGAAAGTCCTATCACAGTTCCTACTGGTAGATTCTTTTCTGTTACTTTGGGTGGTTTGAGGGAGTAAGTGGAAACTTATCCTGACATTTAAAATTTCTGTTTCTACATATGTTATTTTCAATTGAAATCTTGAATTTCTTCAGTGTTTATATTATATAACATAGTTTAATTGTTTTTATTGCCATAACATATTCTAATTGTGCTAAAATATCCTATAATACAAGAAAGTTAAAGTTTTGCTTGAGTGTCTTCTCTACGGACTTTTGAACCAGAAAAAAATCTTACGTTCCTGAGAGGAGACTGAGATGATATTATTAATCCATTGTTTACAAAATGTTTGTTTTACCCTTAAAGACAGACTGAACCTGGTTATTAAAAATGTTCATACTTTTTATAAATCTAAACATGAAATGAGAACTCAGAATTAGCAAGCTGAGAAGAAATTGTCAAGGGGAAGGGGTAGGGAGGGAAAATTTGCATTCTTAAAACACTTGGTCTATGTGATGGTCTTTTTCTCCAAAGACAAAGCTTCACTGGTATTACCTTTAAACAAATATGTTAATCCTTACCATCTGTCCATATGTGCTATGCAACAGGAATACCTAACTATTCCCATGTGAAGAAAGGAATTTCTTTATGTATATATTAAAATGTATATTTATGCATATAAATCGTCTTATATATGTTTTCTGTATTACGCAAATATGTAATCTGTATATGCCATATATCCATCAACTATTCCTTAGGGTCTTAGCCCAAGGGTGATTTGTAATGGAGAGAATGACTTTCTCATCTTTTTGGTTGAGGATTTGAAATTGGATAATAAATACAAGTGATGAAACAAGATATAAATGGAGTATAAACATGAGTAAGAATCTAATGATTCTTGTGCTGAGAGCCATATAGTAATGATCATTAGGTACTTTGAATACTCTAACATTAATTTCAATCTGAATCCTTGTTATTTGAAAACCCTTTGCACATTAGATTGATCACATACCTGTGACAATCTCTCCCCATCACTGTTTTCCCAGTCCAGATCAGAATCCCTTCTGATGAAAGAGGAGTAACTTTTAGAAAGCAGGGCACCATAGAGGTCGATAAAGTCTCAGCAATACATCTACCTAGATCCCTCTACCTAGGTATTATAGCCTGTGGTAGTGCCTAATTGTAGGATATCTGTGGAAACCTGCTTCAGATCCATGGCAATGCTGTGTTCTTGCCTGATTTGCACCTTATTCTGTTTCATCTTAATTCAGTGTGATGGTTAATTTTATGTGTTAACTTGATGGGCTAAAGATGCCCAGGGAGGTGATAAAACATTATTTCTGGATGTGCCTGTGCAGTTGTTTGCAGATGAGATTGCCATTTGAATTGAAAGAATAAGTAGTAAATATTTCCTTCACCAGTGAGGGTATGCACCTGTCAATTCACAAAGGGCCTGAATAGAACAAAATTGCTCCTTGTTTGAAATGAATGTTCCAGCTTCTAGTTCCTTGGGCTTTGAGACTAAGACTCATATGGTCAGTCCTTTCACCTCTCCTCACCCGACCCCCTCATCCCCGTATTTTTAGGCCTTCAAACTCAGATTAAATGACACTACCTGATGTTCTGGTTCTTTCACTTTTATATGGCAGATCATAGGACTTCTCAGCCTCATTAATCTTTATCTATCTATCTGTCTATCTACCTACCTACCTATCCATCCATTTATCTTTTCTAGTTTTGTTCTTATTTTCCTGCTACACTGTGCAATCTAAAATTAAATCTTAGGCTGATTACCTATGCATGTAGTCTTAACCCTAGAACTGGATTCATTTAGAAGAACAAAGGAAGATTCTTCCTCATAAGAAGAACAGTGTAAGTTTTATGAGATGCCACTGGATGCTCAGATGAGATATGTCTTTACAACTGAACTGACTCTTCAATCTTTTCTTGGCAAACTTTGAGCAATATATAAAATGACTTCTTATGTATTAAAATTAGTGCCATTACCAAGCCTATTGTTTCCAGGTTCTATTCTGGTGCTGAATGAGGAAATAATTTGTTCTTTAAAAAAAAAAAAAAAGGAAATGAGATAAAACATTGGATAAACCCAAGTGTGGCCAGCAGCCTCCTCTGGGCCAGTGTAGTGAAATGCTGCTGAGAAGCCCGAACCCCTTGCTCATCACCATTTGAAGGTTCATTAAATTGGATGGAGAATTGTATTTAAATGCTCAGAGTTGGCAGGTCCTTTTTAATTCGCAGCTTTTTAAATGCCTTCTTCTGCCAGTGATTGGTCCATCCACCTCATTTTCCCCTTAACATTTCACTAGCACCTCTGCTCCTGACAGTAACGAGGACACAAGGCCAGGCAGATAACAGCACGCTCGCTCAGCCCCGCAGTGGCTTGGGAATGAGCCTGACAAGAGCCAGGGAGCAGAGGCTTCTCATAAATAATGGTATGCTCTTGTCAGTGGTTTTGGCCTCGCAGGATGGTGACATGTTTCCACACAGATGGGTCAGCTCTTGTCTGCCATTCTGTCTTCCACACTTCCTGTTCAAGGGAATGCTTTTCATCAACCTTGATGCTGTAGAGAACACCTAACTTATAAGATGGGGTGGTTTTTTTTCAACTCAAAGAAAATAACTGAATGTTTTTGTTGCATAAAAGATTTCTTTAGAAAAGAATGAAAGGGGTTGGAGTAACTAGTCCAATTGTCCATGTGAAAAGTTATAACTGTCATAGAGGCTTTCTTTTGTATTACATGAAAATTAAGACTGAAGAGAACAATGCTGTTGAGGCTCAGGCTTCATTAAATGTCATTAAGAAATTTTACCATTTGCTGCATAACTGCTTCTCTTATTTTTTTCTTGTAAATAATCTCTGCACATTTATGTCATTTTGTTTATGCATATCTATAAGCCCTTTGGCAAGAAAAATACTGTCTTCTTTTTTTTTTTTTAGCATCTGGATCTCATTTTCAGAGGGACAATCCAAACATAGTTCATAGGGTGAGAAGGGTTTGGAATGCTTGGTATGCCAGCCTCATTCAGCCAGTATTTACTACTAGTAACAAAACAAAGCACAGGTAAATTATAGGGATCCAATCAGCCTTATTAGACCCATGAAATTAGCTTTATCTAAGCAATAGAAAATGAATAACTTTCAAAGCTTTGTACGTTTATAGAAGGAAAAATAATACATGTATTTCTGTCATGGTATGTACACACACTTGTGTCCTACTTTAAGAATCCCCAATATGTAAAAATAGAATCATTATAAGCATACAATGTAGGAAGTGATTATATACCCTTCTGCATTTATATTCAGATTATTATTACTTGACAATGAGAATAACTGGCAAGCTGCTAGAGTCAATAGAGATAATTCCATTTACAAAGGTTTAAGAAATTATTTTGCATTATAGTAAGAATGCAGAGCACCATTAGAAAGAAACTGATTTCAAGACAAAATAATTGTGAAGAAAAACATAACCCCATTAAGTAAAATGTGATATCAAGTGTAATTTTTGATAATTAAAGAGAAGACACTAGTGGCATTCAGTGTATCCTATGCATATCCTATGCTTAAAATTGCTAAAGTAATATTTTTGAAGCAAAGAAATATCCCTTTCCATTAGTATTCTGATGACCACCAGAAAAATCCAACTTGATCCGTTATACCTGATGAATTTGCCTAAAATGAGCCCCAGTAGCACTGACTTTTACCAGGAAGTCATTATGGAAGGTTTTGGTAGTCATCTCAGATGTGAATTTTGCTTCCTTCCATGTCTGAATACTTAGCAGAAGGGATGAGAAGGCTAAGTAATGTTTAATGGGCATGTTTTATGCTGGGGATACTGTGCTAGATGAACTAGAATACTAACCAGCAGTAGACAGTAAGTTGCAGTAATATGAGGGAAAGGAAGTGTTGATAACAAAGGTCAGAAACCCAAACCAGATCAAGAGAAAGGGTACTGATGATAAAGAATGGAGAAGGATCTGGAGTCCAGTTGCAGAATGCAGCCAATCTTCAGGGGAGCTCTAACCTTTGGGCTTTTAGTCTCATTCAGGCAGTTTCTCTCTGGGTAGTACACACACACTTTTGTATGTGTTTGTCCCCTTTACAGACCAGGATCATCTTCTTTCTTGGTTTCTGCTTCTTCATTAGCCCACTCACTCAGGGTGTTGGTGTATCACGTAGAGTTGTCTGTATTCTACATAATCTTACACTTCACTTCTCCACAGCTAACCAACTCATTTGCATCCCAATTTCAAATTCTCAAGAAAAAAAAGTCTAACTCAGCCCAGCCTCTGGATTAGTTGGTCTTGGATCATCTAACACAAAATAATTTCAGTATTTACTCACACTGTGATAGGTCCTGGTTAACATACTACATGTACTATCATGTAATTCTTGGCATTCTTGTTATGGTTTGGATCTTAAATATTGCCCAAGAGCCCATATGCTGAAGGCTTGGTTGTCAGCCTGTGGCACTCTTAGGAACGGTTTTGTTGGTGATATTACAGCATTGTATGTTAAGCAAAAATTTAATTGCTTTTTATGTTTTTAATAATGTGAAAATTCTATTTCTATCAGATACCGAAAACTAAAAACAATTTTAAATAATCAAAAGCTTTATTGGGGCTGGGGATATAGCTCAGTTGATAGAGTGCTTGCCTTCCATGCACAAGGCCCTGGGTTTATTTATTTATTTATTTATTTTTCAAAACACTGAGCTTTATTAACTGTCCCAATTCCACTTTGTGCACATAATTTATTTGTTCTAAGAAAATATTTCTTTTTTTTTTAATTTTTTATTTTTTTTATTGGTTGTTCACAACATTACAAAGCTCTTGACATATCATATTTCATACATTAGATTGAAGTGGGTTATGAACTCCCAATTTTACCCCAAATGCAGATTGCACAATCACGTCGGTTACACATCCACAATTTTACATAATGCCCAATTAGTAATTGTTGTATTCTGCTACCTTTCCTATTCCCTACTATCCCCCCTCCCCTCCCCTCCCATCTTCTCTCTCTACCCCATCTACTGTAATTCATTACTCTCCTTGTTTATTTTCCCATTCCCCTCACAACCTCTTATATGTAATTTTGTATAGCAATGAGGGTCTCCCTTCATTTCCATGCAATTTCCCTTTACTCTTCCTTTCCCTCCCATCTCATGACTCTTTTTAATGTTAGTCTTTTCTTCCTGCTCTTCCTCCTTGCTCTGTTCATAGTTGCTCTCATTATATCAAAGAAGACATTTGGTATTTGTTTTTTAGGGATTGACTAGCTTCACTAAGCATAATCTGCTCTAGTGCCATCCATTTCCCTGCAAATTCTATGATTTTGTCATTTTTTATTGCTGCATAGTACTCCATTGTGTATAGATGCCACATTTTTTTTATCCATTCATCTATTGAAGGGCATCTGGGTTGGTTCCACAGTCTAGCTATTGTGAATTGTGCTGCTATGAACATCGATATGGCAGCATCCCTGTAGCATGCTCTTTTAAGGTCTTCAGGGAATAGTCCGAGAAGGGCAACAGCAGGGTCAAATGGTTCCATTCCCAGCTTTCCCAGGAATCTCCAAACTGCTTTCCAAATTGGCCGCACCAATTTGCAGTCCCACCAGCAATGTACAAGAGTACCCTTTTCTCCACATCCTCGCCAGCACTTGTTGTTGTTTGACTTCATAGTGGCTGCCAA
The DNA here is from genome assembly GCF_052094955.1 of Ictidomys tridecemlineatus. Classification (NCBI taxonomy): domain Eukaryota; kingdom Metazoa; phylum Chordata; class Mammalia; order Rodentia; family Sciuridae; genus Ictidomys; species Ictidomys tridecemlineatus. The sequence goes on along the minus strand of NC_135485.1, from coordinate 38,612,483 downwards.
TCTTACTGGAGTGAGATGGTATCTTAGAGTGGTTTTGATTTGCATTTCTCTGACTGCTAGAGATGGTGAGCATTTTTTTATGTACTTGTTGATTGATTGTATGTCCTCCTCTGAGAAGTGTCTGTTCAGATCCTTGGCCCATTTGTTGATTGGGTTATTTGTTATCTTATTGTCTAATTTTTTGAGTTCTTTGTATACTCTGGATATTAGGGCTCTATCTGAAGTGTGAGGGGTAAAAATTTGTTCCCAGGATGTAGGCTCCCTATTTACCTCTCTTATTGTTTCTCTTGCTGAGAAAAAACTTTTTAGTTTAAGTAAGTCCCATTTGTTGATTCTTGTTATTAACTCTTGTGCTATGGGTGTCCTATTAAGGAATTTGGAGCCCGACCCCACAATATGTAGATCAGAGCCAACTTTTTCTTCTATCAGACGCAGAGTCTCTGATTTGATATCAAGCTCCTTGATCCATTTAGAGTTAACTTTTGTGCATGGCGAGAGGAAGGGATTCAGTTTCATTTTTTTGCATATGGATTTCCAGTTTTCCCAACACCATTTGTTGAAGATGCTATCCTTCCTCCATTGCATGCTTTTAGCCCCTTTATCAAATATAAGATAGTTGTAACTTTGTGGATTAGTCTCTGTGTCCTCTATTCTATACCAATGGTCCACTCGCCTGTTTTGGTACCAGTACCATGCTGTTTTTGTCACTATTGCTCTGTAATATAGTTTGAAATCTGGTATCACTATACCGCCTGATTCACACTTCCTGCTTAAAATTGCTTTTGCTATTCTGAGTCTTTTATTTTTCCATATGAATTTCATGATTGCTTTATCTAATTCTACAAGAAATGCCATTGGGATTTTGATTGGCATTGCATTAAACCTATAGAGAACTTTTGGTAATATCGCCATTTTGATAATGTTAGTTCTGCCTATCCATGAACAGGGTATATTTTTCCATCTTCTGAGATCTTCTTCTACTTCGCTTTTTAGGGTTCTGTAGTTTTCATTGTATAAATCTTTCACCTCTTTTGTTAGGTTGATTCCCAAGTATTTTATTTTTTTGGAGGATATTGTGAATGGAGTGTTTTTCCTCATTTCTGTTTCAGAAGTTTTGTCGCTGATATACAGAAATGCCTTTGATTTATGCGTGTTGATTTTATATCCTGCCACTTTGCTGAATTCATTTATTAGCTCTAGTAGTTTCTTTGTAGACCCTTTTGGGTCTTCTAAGTATAGAATCATGTCATCTGCAAATAGTGATAATTTAAGTTCTTCTTTTCCTATTTTTATGCCTTTAATTTCTTTCGTCTGTCTAATTGCTCTGGCCAGTGTTTCGAGAACTATATTGAATAGAAGTGGTGATAGAGGGCATCCCTGTCTTGTTCCAGATTTTAGAGGGAATGCCTTCAACTTTTGTCCATTCAGAATGATGCTAGCCTGAGGCTTAGCATAGATAGCTTTTACAATGTCAAGGTATGTTCCTGTTATCCCTAGTTTTTCGAGAGTTTTGAACATAAAGGGATGCTGTACTTTGTCGAATGCTTTCTCTGCATCTATTGAGATGATCATATGGTTCTTATCTTTAAGTCTATTGATGTGGTGAATAACATTTATTGATTTCCGTATATTGAACCAGCCTTGCATACCAGGGATGAATCCTACTTGATCATGGTGCACAATTTTTTTGATGTGTTTTTGTATTCGATTCGCCAGAATTTTATTGAGGATTTTTGCATCTAGGTTCATTAGAGATATTGGTCTGTAGTTTTCTTTCTTTGAGGTGTCTTTGTCTGGTTTCGGAATCAGGGTGATGTTGGCCTCATAGAATGAATTTGGAAGAGCTCCTTCTTTTTCTACTTCCTGAAATAACTTGAAAAGTATTGGTATTAATTCTTCTTTAAAGGTTTTGTAAAACTCCGCTGTATACCCATCCGGTCCTGCGCTTTTCTTGGTTGGTAGTCTTTTGATGGCTTCTTCAATTTCATCCATTGATATTGGTCTGTTCAAATTGTGTGTATCCTCCTGACTCAGTCTGGGCAAATCATATGACTTAAGAAATTTATCGATGTCTTCACTATCTTCTATTTTATTGGAATATAGGTTTTCAAAATAATTTCTAATTGTCTTCTGTATTTCTGTAGCATCTGTTGTGATATTGCCTTTTTCATCCCGTATGTTAGTAATTTGAGTTCTCTCTCTTCTTCTCTTTGTTAGCATGGCTAAAGGTCTGTCGATCTTATTTATTTTTTCAAAGAACCAACTTTTAATTTTGTTAATTTTTTTAATAGTTTCTTTTGTTTCAATTTCATTAATTTCCGCTCTGATTTTAATTATTTCTTGCCTTCTGCTACATTTGCTGTTGTTTTGCTCTTCCTTTTCTAGGGCTTTGAGATGAAGTGTGAGCTCATTTATTTGTTGGTTTTTTCTTTTTTTGAGGAATGACCACCAGGCGATGAATTTTGCTCTTAAAACTGCTTTCATTGTGTCCCATAGATTCCGATACGTTGTGTCTGTATTTTCATTTATCTCTAAGAATTTTTTGATTTCCTCCTTTATGTCTTCTGTAACCCATTGATCATTCAGTAACATATTGTTCATTTTCCTTGTGATGTAGGATTTTTCCTTCCTTCTTTTATCATTGATTTCCAGTTTCATTCCATTATGATCAGATAAAATGCATGGTATTATCTCCATCCCTTTATATTTACTGAGGGTTGCCCTGTGGCATAATATATGGTCTATTTTTGAGAAGGATCCATGTGCTGCTGAGAAAAAAGTATATCCATTTGATGATGGTTGATATATTCTATAAATGTCAGTTAAGTCTACGTTATTGATTGTGGTATTGAGTTCTATAGTTTCCTTATTCAACTTTTGTTTGGAGGATCTGTCCAATAGTGAGAGAGGTGTGTTGAAGTCACCCATAATTATTGTGTTGTCGTCTATTTGATTCTTGAACTTGAGGAGAATTTGTTTTGTGAATGTCGCAGCGCCATTATTTGGTGCATAAATATTGATAATTGTTATGTCTTGTTGGTGAATGGTTCCTTTTAACAGTATATAATGTCCTTCTTTATCCCTTTTGATTAACTTAGTCTTGAAGTCGATTTTATTCGATATGAGGATGGCCACCCCTGCTTGCTTACGAGGACCGTGTGCATGGTATATTTTTTCCCATCCTTTCACCTTCAGCCTGTGTATGTCTTTTCCCATCAGATGTGTCTCCTGGATGCAGCATATTGTTGGATTTGTTTTTTTAATCCATGATATCAGCCTATGTCGCTTTATTGGAGAGTTTAAGCCATTAATATTCAGAGTTACTATTGATATATGGTTTGTACTTCCATCCATGTTTGATTATTTATCCTTTTTTTAAAAAAAAAATTTAGTTTGTTTCTCCATGATTATTTTTCCCCTCGTCCTCTGTCTTTACCGAGGCACTTCCCTCTGATGGTTTTGGTTATTGTTTTTCATTTCTTCCTCGTGTAGTGTTTTGCTCAAAATGCTTTGCAATGCTGGTTTTCTGGCTGCAAATTCTTTTAACTTTTGTTTATCATGAAAGATTTTTATTTCGCTGTCATACCTGAAGCTTAATTTTGCTGGATACAGAATTCTTGGTTGGCATCCATTGTCTTTCAGTGTTTGAAATACATTGTTCCATGACCTTCTTGCTTTCAGTGTCTGTGATGAAAAATCCGTTGTTAACCTTATTGGTTTACCCCTGAATGTAATCTGTCTCCTTTCTCTTGTAGCTTTTAATATTTTCTCTTTGTTCTGTATAGTGGATATCTTCATAACAATGTGTCTTGGCGTTGGTCTACTGTGATTTTGTGTGTTCGGTGTCCTGTATGCATCTTCAATTTGTATATCTGTTTCCTTTTTTATTTCTGAAAGTTTTCTGTAATTATTTCATTCAGTAGGTTACTCATTCCCTTGGTTTGAATCTCTGTACCTTCTTCTATCCCGATGACTCGTAAGTTTGGTTTTTTTATGTTATCCCATAACTCTTGGATGTTTTTCTTGTGATTTTTTTACCAGCCTTTCTGAGTTGGCTAGACTCTTTTCAAGATGAAATATTTTGTCTTCATTATCTGACGTTCTGGCTTCTACTTGCTCCACTCTGTTAGTGATACTCTCAATTGAGTTTTTAATTTGGTTTATAGTTTCCTTCATTTCTAAGATTATGGTTTGCTTCTTTTTTATAATCTCTATCTCCTGATAAAGGTGCTTAACTTCTTCTTTTATCTGTTTGTGTAATACATTCTCAATGTGTTCTTTCGCTGTTTGAATTTGCTGTCTCGTATCCTCTTTAAGGTTCCATTCCATCTGTCTAAGGTGTTCCTTGAGTTCTTTATATGACCATTTTTCTGATGACTCTAGGTCCTCCTGAATATTTAGGCTCTCTTGCATTGTTTGTACTCCTTTTCTTCCTTGCTTTTTGAAGCTGCTCATGTTACTTCTTGTTCTGTTTGACTGCTGAGTTACTGTTTACTCCTATAAATTTATTTGATGCTTGGGAGGAAAGGTATTAGAAGGGAAGGGAAAAAGTCACTAAAGAGAATGAGAGTAAGCAGGTAGAATTCAAGGAAGGGGGGATAAGATAATTGAAAAGAAATGAAAAGACAAAAGAAGAAAAAAAATAGGAAATAAAAAAAGAAAAAAAATTTTTTTAAATAATAAAAAAAATTAAAATTAAAATTGGAAGAAAAAAATTTAAAAAAATTTGTAAAGGAAAATTAAAAAAACAAGAAAGAAAAATGAAAATGAGAGAAAACCCAAAATCAAAATTAAAAAACAAACAAACAAACAAAAAAAACTAATAAATACAGTCTTAGAGTTTGATTAACTTCTCTTCCAGTAGGTGGCGCTGTGACCACCAGGCCAAGTTTCTCCTATCAATACGTGGAAACCAATCACTGTGCAGCAGCTCCTCCTCCCAGACTGGGCGAGTCTCCAATCCTGGGTGCCTAGGGCGTCCTCTTGTGTCTAGTCACTTCCCCACTTTTCCTCTAGCCAGGCCCCTCTCACGGGTGCCGCTCACCACAATACTGGGTACACGCCAGGTCTGCTGCTCCCGGGAGCCCTGTTGTCATGAATGACTGGGCATACTCTTCCAGTTTGCCCATCCCTCAGATCCTAAGTTTGTAGAGCTTGGGGCTGAGAATCCTCAGCGAATTTTACTGCCCCTCCGGTAGCCACACCCCCGGTAGCTGGTGCAAGAGACCTCAGCTGTCAGCACTGGTGGGAGCGGTAGTCCCGCGCCGCGGGTCCCGCTCCACCTCTAATTCCCTCGGTCTGGCTACCGTGCTCACGGGAGAGCTGGGAAGGGGCCCTTACAGGAGAGCTGGGATTAGCCCTTAAGGTTTCCCTGATGTGTGGAGAGGGAAGGCTAGCGAATTACACACCTGTAGCCACAGGTTTCAATGAAGTTATCTCCTCCGCCGCAGTCTGATGACGTCAGTTGTCTGCCATGGTGGTATCTCTTGCAAATGGAGACAGTTCGTTTCCCTTTGCCGGGTGACCAATGCAACGGGTGGGTCCTTACTGTCTCTCCCAAGCCCCGTTTCAAACCTGTGGCCACTACCTATGAAGGATTGGTTGGCATTTACCTCCGTAGGATCAGAAGGGCTGACCAGTTGTTTCAGCCGGATGGATTAGTGCTGAGTCACAGCTGTTTGTCTTCGGCAAGCAGGCGAACGGGAGCTTGAATTCAGCCGATCCACATTCAGTGTGTGTTCTGAGAGGCCCAGACTGCTCGTCCCAGATCCACGTCAGCTCAGCATTGCCTAGTGATCCTGAGCAAACAGAATTAGGCTGTTTACGACTCCCTATGCCTGCACAGCTGAAGAGGTCAGAGACTTGATCTCTCCGCGCCCGCCGCCATGTTGGAATCAAGGCCCTGGGTTTAATCCCTAGCACCAAAAAAAAAAAAAAAAAGCTTTATAATATAATCTCTACACTTTTTTTTAGTTATATGGGAATAGAAACTCTCTTTTAGAATATAATCCCTACAGTTAAGTTGTATGCATTTGCCTTTCTTACTTGTTTTTAAGAATTAGTTTTTGTGAAAGTAGGGATGCCTGTACATGTACTGCAGTTATTAGAAATGATAGAGCATGGGATTTGGAATCCTTCACCTTGATTATAGTTTTCACCCCATTTTAACTTTGTAAAAGAGATACACACTGAGCTTTCAGGATTTTTTGTTTTTAAATCAATAAACAAATGAGATTTAAAACAATATTTACTTCATAGGTGATTGTGAAGATTAAGGAATAAAATGGACATGAAAAAATTGCTAATTAAAGAGCAGACACTAGTGGCACTCAGTGTATCCTATGCATATCCCTAAAGTAATATTCTAAATTTGGGGTCCACACACACACACACCCTAAAATTATATGCAAACTTACATGTGTTTACATCTGTATCTGTTAATAAGCAGTTCAGCTATGAGACAGAACACTTAAAAGTAACTGTGGCTTCATGAAATGTTACGTTCATTTCCCTTTCAAATGTACAAACTCAAGATAAGCCTCTAGACCAAGCATATTGGTCCAGTAATTAGGGATTCAGGCTCCTTCTCTCTTGTTTTGCTTTATTAAGTTTATGACTTCCTTCTTATATTCCAAAATAGCTCAAGCTTCAAGTTGTCATTACATTCAGTCCAGCAATAAAGAGGACACAGAAGTTTATTGGATTAGAAAAATGGGAATGAAGGGAAGGGAGGAGGATGGGAATAGGAAAGACAGTAGAATGAATCAGACACAACTTTTCCATGTTCATATATGAATACACAGCCAGTTTAACTCCACATCATGTACAACCACAAGAATGTGAAGTTATATTCCATGTGTGTATAATAGGTCAAAATACACTCTACTCATATATGACTAACAAGAACAAATTTTAAAAAATGGGAAAAAATTTAAAAAATATGCTGTAACAGAAAAAAAAAGAAGTCACAGAGGAGGGAGTGAAAGAAGACCATGTTTAAGAACATTTCCTGGAAGTAACAGCACTTATGCTTATATCTCATTGGCTGAAAGTTAGTCATATGGCTATTCTAGCCAAAGCTCAACTAAGAAAGGTAGTTGTTTTTTTAATGTATTCTAATTAGTTCTATATGACAGCAGAATGCATGTCAATTTATTTTACATATATATAGCACAACTTTTCATATCTCTGGTTGTACACAGTGTAGGGTCACACCATTTATGTCTTCATACATGCACTTGATGTTCATCTCATTCCACTTCCTTTCCTCCCCTCCTCCCTCTCACTTCCCCTCCCCCGCTTTGCCCTATCTAGGGTCTGTCTATTCCTCCCGATGCTCCCACACCCTCAAACCCAGATATGGTGCTGCCATGTACACAGCATGGATAACATTTGATAATAATTGCTGATTATTTTAATTTGCCCTGTTAAATCAATTGCTTCACACATCATAAGCCAAAGACTTCTTTTTCATGCACTCTGCTTATGATATATTACTTAAAAGATTTTTAAACAATTTTAAAATTTATTTACACCCTTCATCATTTTGGACACTAATCAAGGTTTCTTTTGAGAATTAATTGACTTTTGCTTTTCATAATAATTTAATTTCAAATTAGTAAAGTCCAGTGAACATTTTTCTTAGTTTAATTGAATTTTTGCTTTTAATGCTTTTGCTTTGTACAAAGAATCTGATCTTTTTATTTTCATGTTTTAAGTAACACATGTTGGGCAATACATAAAATCTCAAAAATTTTATTTAATTCATTCAAAAGTAAGCAACTGATAAAAACCCATTCTAAGAAAATAAATTTTTTTAGACATTTTAATTGTTTTATTTTTGTTTTTATAATACAGTCTTCTTTGCTATGCATAACTTTGTAGCTATAAATGGATGGGTTATTTATTTTAATTAATGTCTACTAAGAAATTTCCCTCTTTGGAAAAAGTCAGATGTCAACATGAAACACATAACTCCCCTCAAGTGGTCTTACTAGTTTAATTGCTGAAGTAAAAATATGTCAGGCCTTTTACAAGTATTAAGAATAGTTAATTTTGCAGCTGTAAAAAATCAATGTTGATTGACACAGAAACATATATATGTAAATTGGTAAAATAGAAAAGGTTACAAAGTAAGTGTTTCTAATGTGTTTTTTCAAATATTTAAGTGTCAGAGAGAAAACCATCTCTCGCAGTATACACCAGCTATCCAATCTTTTAATAGCAGCTATCTTTGGATGATGGGGTTAGAGGTGATTTTTTTTTTTTTTTTTTTTTTTTTTTTTTTACTTTTGGGAGTTTCTTTTCTATATTCTATGGATTTTTACAGTATCATGTTGCAGTACTTTTATTACTAGGGAGGAAAACTCACAAGCTTTTTTCATTTTGGAGAAAAGTAATAAGAAATCTATAAATAATGGTAGCAGTTTTCCCCCACCACACAGTTTTATTTTCTAAAAATGAAATAGCCTCTTAGGTAAAATCAAACACCTCCCAAGTGAGTACTGTGATATACAGCTGCTTCTGTTGATGAAGCTTCTTTGCTTTGCCTGTGTGGGTTGAATGGCAATAGCTACGCTGAATTGCCTTAAGATGTGAAAATATAGAAACTAAATTCAATGTGAATTAGAAATTCCGTCTCCTGAATATCCTTCCCTTCAGAGTCAAGGACTCTGTTAATGAGGATGTGTGGGTATTACTTATCCTAAGGTGTGAGATTAGCAGATGACTGCTGGGCAAATCAGTAAAGCTTTTGTGCACTATACAAGCAAGAATAAACCAGCTCTTTTAACCCAAGCCCAGGCCTTCCCTTTTTCTGGATTCCCTATCGAATCCTTCAGCTGAGTCGGAGACTCAAAGATAAAGCCACTTCTATGCTTCTCTGTGCCCACTGAGAATCCTGCCAAAGCCTTCTATGAGGTATCTGTGAATTCACCCTGGGAGAACACCACACAGTGTCCCTGGCTTCCTGTTCTAAATGACCCACTCCAATGGCACACTGTAATACTACTCAAGGTAGAGAGAGTGAGCTGCCAAAACCTATTTATTGCTTTGTTGGCCTTGGACCATGTACATCCGTCTTAAGTTAAACGAGGGTCATAGGAAGAGCTGTTCTTCTCTCCTGTCTTGCCAACACTAGGATCTTGTATAAAGATTGAAATAAATTATATAGTGTTTCTCTGTGCTCATTTTCCCACCCTACAAAGTGCTGTTCTTTAAAGAGATGTAAGAGAATGAATTGGGGAAAATAGACTCTTGTGGTTTCACACATAAATATTGAATGTTGTAAGCTCAGAGTTACAGGTTTTTAAAGACTATGGGCCTCCAAGCTGGAATATTATGTTGCCTTTAAAAATAGCATTGAAGAATTAATTAATGAAGTGCAAAGGTGGTCAGAATATTTTGTTATATGGATAATGATAACTATCGTATATTTAATCAAAATGCAATGTAGAATATTATCTTATTTTGTGCTTAAATTTAAAAAATACATACACAGGAAAAAATATTATATTGAAAGATACTCCAACACACTTTTTGTAGTTACCTTTCATTAGGGGAATTATGCTCTTTCTCTCTCTCCTCACTTCATCATTATTTATTGAATTTTCAAAATAAATTAAAAATTAAGTCATTTAAAATAAGTTAGCAATTATACTTGTGTAAAATAGGACATTTACTAGTTAATTGAAAAAGGGACATAGTTCAGAACAACTTACTTCTGATAGTTACATTTTTATCTCTTAAAAAAATACTTTAGACACTGTGAAGCAGGTAGAGTGACAGGATATGGGAATTCTCTGTGCTTTCTGCTGATTTTTTTCTGTGAAACTAAAACTTCTCTTTTAAAAAAAAAAAAGCCTATTATGAAAATTCTAAAAGACCCTTGCTGTTGCACTGCTTTGGCCATCTTTAATTTCTTCATAGTCAGGAAAGAACAGGACTGGCTGCGTACTCTGAGTGCAGTTTCCTCCTGCTGGTTCTCCTGGCTGGCTCCTCTGGCCTTTTGAAGCCCAGACTCTATAGCCCTTGCCCTTTTCCTGGTTAAGAACCAGGCTGTCTCTTTACCCTGGATGCCTGCGTACTGGTGAGGACACGGTCCTCCGAGGTTCTGTTGTGCCCAGTACACAGGCCCATTCGGTAAAGCTGCGCAGTGCTATGACACCACTGTTTGGGTTATGACCCAGCCCCCAGAGAGCTCTTATTGAAATGTAAGTATGAATACTAATTGCATTACCCCAAATCAAGGTGTGAGGTCCAGGATGAGTACAGCATGTTTGGGATAAATGCAAGAACTAGAAGGTCAGACAGATGGGACTGAGACCTCCATGCCAGGCCCGACTTCTCTTTCTCCACCGGTGTTCCCTGCAGCAAGACAGGGGGAAGGAGGAGATAGAAGTTGGAAGGAAATAAAGGATGATTGGTGGATGGTACACTACTCTACTGTGCTTGGTTCTCAGGTAGAATGCTAATCGTTATTACTACCTAACCGACCAGTAATAACTAGCTAAGTGGAAATGACTCCCTTTTTCTCTTTCATCCTTCATAAACACATGTCAAAGTATGTGCCCAGCTTTGCCCTAGGTTCTAGGGCTGCAATGGTGAGAACAAACATCTGTGGCCCCTTTCCCTCCTGAGGCTTGCAGTTGAATGGAAGAGAACTGAGCCAATAAACACACTTTATAATGTAAAGTTGGAACTGGGGCAAGTGCTGTGGAGGAAAGGTACATACAGTATTGGGAAGGTCTGAATCTGGCAGGTCAGATATCTGGCCCCCAAGGAAATAGCACATCAGCCAAGACCTGAAGGAAGAATTGGCTTGAACTAGGGACAGGGAGCAAAAGGTTTTCTAGGCAGAAGGAACAGCATGTGCTAAAGCTCTTTTTAATATTGTTGATTGGATGGAGGCTCCCAGATCACTGAACAGCCTTCAATTTTTAATGTTTCAACTTCCAAACAGCCCCACAGGACTCATCCAGGTGCAAGCAAATGTTCTTCTGAGCCTATTATATTTATTTTGGGTGTTCTGTATCAGCTATAAAATTTGTTTTTACAGCTGCGATTTTTGCTACAGAATTTGAACACATATCATAAACAATCACAAGGAAAAAGCACACACAATGACTATTCTGATTTTGATTACTAAGAGCCTGCTGTCACCCCGCAGTTATTCCATCATCCTGATAACTGTAAAATAAGGATGAAAGGTCAGGCTCTCAAGTTTAGGTTGTCACAATAACATGATTTTTATATACTTTTAAAATTTGCTTAAGGTTACAGCTTTGATTTTAGCTATTAGCCAAAAAAGATTGGGCCTTACCCACAAATTGTTTTCTTTGTAACCTTTTGGTAAGGTGAAAGTTTTGTGAAGCACCATTTTTCTTGAACTTAGAGAACTTCAAAGACAATATTAGTCCTGGTCAGAACATTTACCTGTGATTATTTTCATGGTGAAATGATAGTATTAAATCTCCTGATGTTAAAGGAATTATTTTATTTTAAAGCATAATTCCAGAATGTTCTGTCTGCTCTTGCCACAGTTTATGTTTCTTAAAGTTTTATTCTGTGAGAGGTGTTCAGTGAATACAGTAGTAAGAACTTGGTTGTGAAATATATGGTATTGTTATTCAAGTGCTCTGCTGGATATTTCCTTTTTGAAACTTTCAGTTTGCAATCTGTTTCACTTCTGCAAATTGAGGATTATACTGTGCATTTTTTTTCTTAATGAACTATAGTTCATTACAGGAAGCATTATATATATTGAGTTTTTTTAAGTTAAAAAGAAAACTCTTACTTTGATATGGTAACAGAAACCAAATAGAAAATTATCATATATTATTTCTTTAAAAATAAAATTTTCTGAACTAGAATAGTAATGCTATTGAATAATGTTAATCTAAAATATACTAGGACTGTACTTTGAGGTGTGATAATAATTTAAAAACAATAAGCATTTAATGTCTTGAAATATGACTGTAGTTTAAGAAAAATAATATATTCTATTAGACAAAGCAGAGTATTATTGATGGTTTGCTATGATAGTTTCTCAGAAGGATTGAGGAGATTTCCATGCTCTTTCGTAATCTGACATCTGACTTATTATTTGTGTAGTGAGTGTTCTTACAGTATAAGTATTCATTACTTTTTCCAGATTTCCTTTTAAATTTATATGAAAGTTTTTCTCTCTTATCCTTTTCCCCAGGTTACTTCCCTGGTCTATATCCTTGAAGTAATTTATATGCAGTATAACTATTCTTTCTTTTGCATTAAAATCCTGCAGTATAACTATTCTTAAACACATAAAAACTGTATTAAATTTATTGTGCTAATTACTATAAGTAATCTGTGACCACTTCTAGTTACGTGCCTTTCGTTTGTGTAGTAATTATTCTACCAGGATGAGCTTGTGCTGAAAGTGTCCTTGTCACTCTCAAGGTATTTTCTGATTAAATTTTAACTTCTGGGACTGTTGGAAAAACAAATTGAATCTTTTCTAAAAAGAAACATGCTTTCATAAGTAAATTTGTAGAAGTGTGCATTCTATTGGAAAATTATGGATGTCCCCAAAGAAAAACACTAAGAGCATTATTAATTATAAATCATGATTGATTGAATCATTTCTACGTGACAGACACAAAGCTGAACACCTTACATGAATCACCTCACTGAACCCTATGAAATCATTCCCTTTTTTATGCCTGTTTTCCAATGAGGAAATTGAAGCTCAAGTAAGTTAGTTAACTTGTCCAAAGGCTCATAAATAGTAAGTGGTGGAGCTGGAATCCAGACTTTGAAAGGACATATTTTAAGACTGTGATTATATTTTTTTCCAGATAATCCCATTGCATTAGTGTATATTTTCTGATGGGGCTTACTGAGTAACAGAGCATCACTGTCAAACATCAGGCCTTCCTGTCTCTTCTCTCTTTCTCAGAGATCTGGGACTAGTACTTGGATTGTTGTCAGGATTTTCAAAGATTGTTATTTATAACAATCTGTTATATATTTATATATATTCAGAAAGTTAATAATGTGGCTTGTAGTTTTAAAAATGAGGCACAAGTGTGCTCTAGCATGTCTTCAGGACACTCACCCTAGTAATAAATTCTGTGCTTCCTCATTTTCAATTTCCAAAAGACCATTTGCAGTAACAGGATATTGTTAGAATCTTCTCCAAAGTGTGGCTTTCTTGTTGCATTCAGGTGTTTGATCAAAAATGGATGTGCTGGGAGCCATTACCAAAGAAAGAAAGTAAACTTGAGTTGACACGGATATTTCATATAAAGAGCAAACTTCTGTAGGAAGGGAGAGAGGGAGATTGAAGAAAAGAGGGAGGAAAAAGGAAAGAAGGGAGAGAGGGAAAATGGAAAGGGGACATGAGACCAGTTTTCTTCAAAGTTAGCCACAAACGATAGAAAATCCAGGGTAAATGCCTGATTCCTTGAGCTTAACTGGAATAAATTCTGATGATCCAGTCAACAAATATATGAAAAATGTTCAACATCTCTAGCAAGTGGAGAAAAGAAAATAAAGACTACACTGAGATTTCATCTCACTCCAGTCAGAATGGCAATTATCAAGAATACAAGCAACAATGTTGGTGAGAATGTGGGGAAAAGGGTACACTCATCCATTGCTGGTGGGACTGCAAATTAGTGCAACCACTTTGGAAAGCAGTATGGAGATTTCTCAGAAAACTTGGAATGGAATCACCATTTGACCCAGCTATCCCACTCCTTGGTTTATACCCAAAGGACTTAAAAATCAACATACTGCAGTGATGCAGCCACACCAATGTTTATAGCAGCTCAATTCACAATAGCTAAACTGTGGAACCAACTTAGATGCCCTTCAACAGGATAAAGAAAATATGCTATCTAGGGCTGGGGATGTGGCTCAAGCGGTAGCGCGCTCGCCTGGCATGCGTGCGGCCCGGGTTCGATCCCCAGCACCACATACCAACAAAGATGTTGTGTCCGCCGAGAACTAAAAAAAAATAAATATTAAAAATTCTCTCTCTCTCTCTCTCTCTCTCTCTCTCTCTCTCTCTCTCACCCTCTCTCCTCTCACTCTCTCTTAAAAAAAAAAAGAAAATATGCTATCTATACATAATGGAATATTACTCAGTGTTATGGTTTGGATATGAGGTGTCCCCCAAAAGCTCATGTGTGAGACAATGCAAGAAGTTTCAGAGGAAAAATGATTGGATTGTGAGAGTCTTAACCCAATCAGTGAATTAATCTCTGATGAGATTAACTGAGTGGTAACTGAAGGTAGTTGGGGTGTGGCTGGATGGGGTGGCTTTGGTGTATGTATTTGTATCCCTAACTTCCTGTTGAGCAGACTTGAGGCTTTGGGCAAGTGGCATTGCCTCTCTGGGCTTCATTCTTCTTACCTGTTAAAGGAGATAATTATATTATTTGAATTATTTGATAGTGAAATCAGGCCTCTCTTCTTCCTTCCCTTTTTATCTCATTCTAAAATAAGAAATTTTATTTTAAATGTATTTTAGGATACATTTCCTCTAAGGAAATATGCTTCTCTTACTGCTTTTGGAGGACTGTTACATTGAAAGATGAATTATATACAGAAAAATTGCTTTCTCTCTCTCTCTCTCTCTCTCTCTCTCTCTCTAAAGGGATGAAGAGTTAGAATTTCTAATGTAAAGATAGATAAAACAGTTTTTCACATTTGAAGTTGAGTGCCATGAGATCAGTAGATCAGTATTTATAAAGATTAAAGCCCAAAAAGGAACTATTCCCAATCATATTTCCAATAGTGAAGGATATGAAATTGCTAAATTAATCTTTACCATGTTATTAACAAGTATATGGTAAAAATTATTTTTATGAGCAGGACCTTATCTTAGGTATTTAGCTGTGAACATATATTTTTAAAATTGAATCTTCAACTTTGACATCTCAATGTGAAAAGAACTCAGGAAATTGCAAGATAAATGATTTTTTTTTTGGTAGGGCAAGGTCATTTCACATTTTAGTGTTTTCATATCATCATGTACCTATTAAATTATATGGGTTCCATGTACTAATGCCAGCCTTGTTACCTGAGAGACTAAGTCCCAGGAAGATACTCAAAATCCAGGTTTTCTTATGTCAAATCATAAGATGATGTGATTTGCATAATCTCTCACTTGAAGTAAAAATACTTTTTCTGTGTGTCACTATTAAGTCATAATTTTACCCTTGTATTATATTTATATTATGATGGGATAAAACTTTTAAAGTTTGAGCCAGCTTTAAAACGTTTGCACAAGTACAAAGAGCTCTTGATTTTGTTCATCGGAGTACTGGTCTCTCCACTCCTGAATTTCCCAGCTGAAGAAAAATGATGTTTGGCTAGTAGGCATGTTGTGATGCTTCAGCAAATGTACCTCTAATTCTTCATTTGCTTCTCTGATAACTAGGATGAGAGTTTGAGCATAAGTTTTCCACACGCGACTCCTCCTCCTCCTCCATTATTACTACTACTACTACTACTACTACTGTTACTATTATGATTTTGCATACTGTCTCATATAATTACAATGATAATAATATATTTTTTAAATCATAGCATCTTGCTACCTCCCTGAACTAAAGGCTGGCATCAAATCTGGATATAATAACATCAGCCCTCTGTCCTGCTGTGGGTTTGGGAAAAGTGACCTATTGTCCCTTTTGTACCAACTTGTATACTAGTGTCACAGTTCTTTGTAAGTTGCTGAAGGAAGACTAAGGCAATCATATTTGCATAATGGAGACGGGGGACATATTGCCTTTATGAGAATTCCTTGTGACACACCTCCCCAGGGAAAAAGTCCTTAAAAACTACCATCTGATCTCCCAGCCCTGAAGCACTTCACACATAGGGTGTTATTTTCCAAATGAATAAATAACACAACTGCAGTAAGCAGAACTCTGCCCTAAAGGAACCCACAATGTAAAAGCAACAGAAGGCAGAACCATAGACCCCCAGCTACATTATGGGCCTGACATAATCTTAAAAGCCTCTCTGATTTGTGTTTTCCCTCTCCTCATTTGCATTGTATTCTGCCAAGCAGGATTATTCTGTAACACTTCTCTCAGTGGTTTGAAGCATGGCCATTGGTTAGACACTGCCTTGGTCCATATACCAACTATCCTGCCTTGGACAAGTTAATTGAACCTCTCTGGGCTTCAGTCCCCTCCCCGAGCACCATTGTGAGGACTCAGTTGTGAAGGAGTGGAAAGCATTTAGAAACAGACCAGGCTCAAGCAAGGTCGCAGTAAATATTAGCCATTAGAATTAGAAATGACAAAATGTTCAATTTTGTGTTTTTCTCTGCTAATAGACGTAGAACTCAAGAAAGATTTGATTCTTTTAAAGTTCTTAGCACATCTAATAAAGAAATAATGAAACAGGCTTATAAAAATGATGGTACATTTTAAATATTTATATTTTCTATTTGTATAATTTAATATAAATTTATATTATATGCTATCTATATAGAAGTACTTGGTTAATGCTTTTAACCAAAAATATAGTGCAACATATTTTTGCTATTCAAAAGTAATCATAGGATAAATTCTGAATTCCCTGTTCCTTCTATGTGTATGAGCCAGTATAGCAACAGTTCTTGAACTGTTCATATGATCATTGAGACTTCTGGTTTAGGTATTTTCTATACTATACTTACTACAAGTTGTTGACCATATGATAGCACACTGTGTTACACTGACAGCAGCTTCACAAACACCATGTTCACCCTGCCTCTTGTATGTATCAAGAGGTCGCATCGAGAGATGGACCTGAACCATCTAGGTGTAAATATACTTATGATATACCCATAATGACAAAACACCTAATGACACATTGTCAAAATGCATCTCCATAGTTAAGTGACAAGACTATACATTGTCTGCCTTTCTGGTTTTTATTTTCATGAGCTCATAGTGGCTACTTGAGGGGTAATGTCACAACAGACTAAATCTAAAAGGAAATAAAAGATGCTATCTGCTGTCTTTTGAGCAAGAGATTTAGGAAATTTGCAAAAATTTGAAATCATGGTATTCACTATATTTGTTGCTTTTGGAAATATAGTTTTTAAAGATATAAAAATAAGTAACTTTGTTAACATGTAATGGGTTATTATTTTCAGGTTTAATTTCTAACCAACAGTAGATAAAACCCATATAAACAAAAGTTTTTGGAGATTTCTCATTATTTTTAGTTTAAAAAGTTCTTTACTTTTTTTTTTAGTATAAAAGAGGTATCTTCACTTGTAAGAAGAGGTCGAGACACCTCCCTCGCACAGTTGTAGGGAGATTTAACAAGCACAAACTTTCTCTGTTTCTGGTGTCCTTGGTTTTGGGAGCTCTGTGTTTCATTTTATTCAGGATTTTCCTATACAAACTTTAAACTACTTTTTTCACTGAGCTCTACTCTGTACCCTGGCCCACAGTGGTCCTGGGCATTTCTGAGATGCTGTGGCACTGAATGGCAGGCCACATAGTGGCTTCCTTAGCTCTAAGTCATTTACCACTTTCTACGTGCTATCTTCCAAGTCTACCTTGAATCAAGTTCACCTCCTTCCCAATTTCTTTGTCCTTGTGGGTTAGCAACTTTTTTTTTTAACTACTTTACTGGTAGTTTTAGGGGTTGGGAAATAAACAGATATGAGCTTATGTATTTATTCTTCTACACTTAACTAAAAGTTCTCACTATTATTTCCTTTTAAGTTGATCCAGACTTAAAGATCCAAACAAAAAGATCCAGTTAAGGGCAGATTGTTGGGGTGATTTTGCTTTCCTTTTTGGCAATTATTGTTGTGAACTTTGACTGCAAATTGGAATCACGTCGGGAGCTTTACAACTATTGGTGCCTGGTCTCAACCCCAGAGTCTCTGATGTCCTTAGCCTGGAGTGTGACCTAGGAATAGTAATTTTTGAAGCTCCCCAAGTGACACCACTGCTATGAAGACTTTGGTCCTAAACTTCTGTCATTTTTCTTGGGACACTGTATGTATTTGAACTGTCTATGTATGATTGGTTCATCTATTAAAAACATTGTTGGGCTTGAGGTGTAGCTCAATGGTAGAGCACTTGCCTACTATGTGCAAGGCTCTGGGTTCTCCAGTGCCACAAAAATAATTTGATCAAAATAAAAAATTATGGCAATCAAATGAATATTTCTCAACATATTTTGCTAAATATGACATCAATACTTTTCTTAACACAAATGAATCTCCTACTGTGCTCCTCACAATTATATGGAAATATACTCATGAAGTATTATGTATAAGTCAAATAGGATTCTTTTTAAAATAATCTCTGTAGTAGCACTAAATATAGTAGCACTATAATGGTACTAAAATTATCACCTCTATCTTCCTGAGCATTATTTATGATAGAACATTAAAATGAATTATATTTGTAATTAGCTAAGTTAATAACAAATTCAACTGCCTGTTGGTTGGTCAGGTTTTATTTGATAGCACTATTTATACTGGAAAATTTTCTGCTGAGGAAGAATAACTTTCCTCTTGTCGAATTCTGGGATGGTTTATATAGGAAGTGCTGAGTAATTTTCTAGCCATTAGAAATCTTCACTTTGTAAGCTGACATCAAGTTCTTGCTAGTCTTTGCATTGCCTAGCAGCTGCTAAATATTAGTGCTGATAACTTTACTTTTAAAAGCTAACACAGCACAAGGTATATATGGCTTAATTTTTATGTTCAACCATATATGGAAAACTAATGAAAAGCCTCTAGTGACCTCCCCCCTAAACCTTGAAGACACATCACACTACCCCCTGTCTTGATAGCAAGTACCCTGTCCCTGAAATTGTTGGTTAACTGTACCTGACTTTGGTCTCTTTCCTAGTATTTCCTTCCATGTCTCCATTACTCTTCCTTCTCCATTCTTTATAGTCTTCCCACTAGGTGTCCCCTCTCTTCCCCATCATTACTGTATTGTAGTGTATATAAGAATCTAAAGCTGCAGGAGATGGGGAAAGTATAGAAATATAATTTATTGGTGACTAAAAATGGTTCCTTACTAGAGAAGCTAAGTTTAAAAGAAATAGTATATTACAGAAAATCCAATCTTGAAGTTGGTGTCATGGTGGTTTACACTACTTGTTATTGTCCAAAATGTACATCATGCAAGTTACCCTTTTGGGTCAGTTTTCATGCATGATTCTGCATTCTGATTGAATAATGCTTAGAAAGATGTTTGATGTAAATCCATTTGTTGTGGATAAAATAGACTTAGCATTTGCTTATAAAATCTACTCTTTCTCTAAGTTTAGGAGCTGTCCTTTCTCTGAGAGGTAAAACATATACATTTCACATTAGCATTTTAGAGATGTTGATGGGGCCTAGTGCTAGACCATGGCTGAGGTTGAATGGTTAGGACTAGCTGTAAGAATGGACATCCTCCTGGGTCCTCACAAGAGGTCATTAAATTGATTTAGTCTAGATCCACTCTCTGTATTTTAATGCAGCTTAGCTGTAAAAATACAAGGCTCCTATTGTATAATACAGGCTGTGCATTGTTGTTTTTTTTAGGCCTGTCAATGTAAAAAATGTGTCTGTTTGCCTTCCCCTATGACCTGAAAAAAAAATTTAGTTATATTACAGAGTAGCAGGACACCCTGGAAATGTTGGTTTTGGAAGGTACCTTGAGGAATAACATATAAAAAAATATGGCAACATGATTTGGTAAAAGTGCCAGGGATACACATGTTCATTTTGGGGTATGTCATTATCCATCCTTTTTAGTTAAGTGTCGGGGCTAGGAGTAAACCACATGAAGAGCCGCCACGAGGCTGGTGGTTCTCATCATGGTGGTCTGCTTTGGCCAGAGAGATGATTTTCACTTCAGCTAGTCAGGAGGGAGACCCAGAAGTGGACACATGCTCCAATACCCAAAACCCTAGGAAGCCACACTAAATATACTATACCCAAGATCTGCCCCAAATGAACCAGATGGCATTTGGTGTGCCAGGGCGTTTACCAGAATGTTTGTTGTGGGATGCTGCTGGACCCATGTATCTGTCATAAGACTGGTGAGTTCTGGTGGGGTTTTTTTTCCTCTCTCTTCCTTTTCCTCTTTTTTTTTTTCCTTGCATGTGGACACCAGTAGCTATTTCTTCAGATCCTTTATCCTGTGGGTTCCTCCAGGGTGGTTCTGTTTTGCCCTAATATTTACTGGGATGAATACCTTACAGGAAATCACTACACTGTGCCACGTGTGGTTTCATAATGGGCTTGTTTTGAGGCTGCTTTCTTAAACCCTGGGACTCTGAAGCACTCTTTCTCAGGGGTAGCTCTCTAGCAGCTGTGAAGGTTTAAATGCTGTGGGTAGACAAAGGGGTGACAGGCTGGGTCCTTTTTCTACCTGTCATCCACCATGATGGGCTCTAAGGGCCCTTGTGAGAGGGATCCTGGCCATAGTCCCTCTTCCTCAGGCTCTGGAGTCTCATGGGCCTGGCTTAGATTTGAACTCTACCACATCCTCTGTGTGTGACCTCCAGCAAGTTACCCTTTTGGGTCAGTTTTCTAATAAGGTAAAATAGAGAATAATGCAGACCTTCAATGGGTTATTGTGAAGATTAAATCAGATAGTGAATACAAATTTCCTAGTTAATAGTAAGCACTCAATCAATGTTAGACACCACAGTTTTGCTGCTATCACTGTTATTGCTATGAATGTCCTATCCTTACCCTAAACCCACCCATAATTGCTGTCATTGTTTCTCTTCCTGTTAAATTTAACCTATTTATATTTTTAAAGTTCGAATTTAATTAAAAAAAACATTTTTGATAACTCAGCTACTCATGCTGATTCTTCATCTGTCTTCAGCTTCTTGTGCTCTAAAAGATTTTAGTTTTTTTAAATCAAAAATTGTTTAAACTATACTATTGATCTTTGTTACCCATTATATCTCTGTATTTTTTTAATTTTCTATTTGAGTTCAACAAATATTTGTCAGGCACCTTCTGTTTAGTGGGCACCATGCCAGGAGCTAAGGACACAGAGATGACTTGTGTAAGATTCTGCCCTATAGTAGCTTGGGAAAAGCAAATACCTAAAAATTCAACTACAATACAGAATGTTAGTTGTCATTAGAAAAGGAATGAAAAATACACAGGGGAACAAGAACAGACTCCTGACCCAGCCCAGGGAAGCAGGGGAGTCTTCACCAAGGGAATTATGAGGACATTTTCCCCTTGTGCTATGGTTTGGATAAGTGTCCTGCAGTAGCCTGTGTGTAGAGGCTTGGTCCCCAACCTGGGGGAGGGTAGGATCTTTAAGAGGTGGACCTAGTTGGAAGTTTCCTGATCATATGGGGGTGTGCACTTGAAGGTCTCATTGGGTCCTGAATTCCCTTCCCTTCCCTCCTCTTTTGGCCACCATGAAGTGAGCAGCTTCTTATGCCACACACTCCCTCCATGAGGTACATCTCTCCACAGGCCCCAAAGCAACTGAGCTGACCAACCATGGACTGAAAACTCTGAAACCATGACCCAAAATAAGCCTTTCCTCCTCTTAAGTCATCTCAAATATTTTGTTGTCATAATGTGAGGCTGACTGACATACCTGGTGGGTAGGAAGGTGTCAGGAGGATGGCAGGCCTGTCCTCTCTAGTCAGAGGGAAGAATGAACCCCAAAGCATGAAGGTGAGCTGTGGAGTGAGAATGGTGTGACTGGAGCATAGTGTGTGAGTGTGGGGTGTCAGGAACTGAGAAGAGACCATTGAGGGTCTGTGTAATAAGAGCTTTATAAGCCTTGCTGAGCAACTTTGTCCCCAGCTGTGAGAGAGCCATTGCAGCTTCTACTTCCATACGGTAATGCAGATCCTAAGTGTGCAGCCTGATGAAGTTTCCATAGTGAGCACTCACACGTGCAGACAACCTTCCCAACACCACAGCAGCCTCTTCCACATCCTAGAGGCAACCATCTTCCAACCTTTGTCACCATATGTTAATTTGCCAGTTTTGAGCTTCAAATAACTGGAATCATACAATATGTGCTCTTTCATTTCTGGCTTCTTTCCGTCTTTATTTCGTCTGTGAGATGCATTTCTATTGTTGAGTGTAGCAGTACTTTTGTTTTGTAACTTTCATCCTAATGAAGATACCTCTGTGGCCACTTGTGACTAATGTTTTCCTTCACAGGTTGACCTTTAGTTACCTGAAAACAAACTAAGAATGGACTTTTTATCCACTTTCATTTTAACCCTCTTTACAAAATGCTCATAGTATAAGCCCCAGTCATCACGTGGTACATAGCTGGGAATTGTCACATGGTCCCACCTGAGGGAGTATGGATCTGTCAGTAGTTGGAACATTGAAGACCATGAAGTTCTGTTCAAGAGTGTTTCAGTTATCTCATTACTCTTTAGCCTCCCATGGCCTTCTAACTCATCAATTACACGATTTTTTATTTGTGCTAATTTGCTGCAGTCTGTCTGGGCACAATTCAGGAGCCACTTGTCAAAAGAAACTAACTTTATTTTTAGAACTACAAACGCCAAACAAACAGCTCCTCAGGAAAAAGCCCTCAGAGCCCAACTGCCACCACTGGCTTCCCACAAGCCTCTCACCCCCACACAAGCCTTACCACTTCCCACAATCCTCCTGCTCTTGAGGCTGATTGGCTGGGTCGCGTGGGCGGAGCCAAAGAAGTCCCCCAATGAGCAGATCCGTGGTCTGAAAGGGCAGGGAAACAGCCCAATGAACATCACCGCAGAGGAGCCAATCAGCTAGATGTTGCTGGGGCCGCTGTGAGCCAATCATCAGCCGGCAGCTGGAAGTTTGCTGGCAGCTGGAAGTTTGCTGGGGCCCCTTTGGCTAAAATGTATTCTACTGTCATGTGTAACACTAACTAGTTACACATGACAGTAGAATACATTTTGACACATCATACCTAAATGGAGTGTAACTCTCATTCTTCTGGTTGTAAATGATGTAGAGTTACACCTGTCCTGTAATCATATATGCTCATAGGGTAATAATGTCTGATTCATTCTACTATCCTTCCAATCTCCATACTCCCTCCCCTTCCTTCACTCCCCTCGGTCTAATACACAGTACCTCTATTTTTCCCTAGTCCCCCACTTATTGTGAACCAGCATCCACATATCAGAGAAAACATTTGGCCTTTTATTCTTTGGGTTGGGCTTATTTCATTTAGCATAATATTCTCTAGCTTCATCCATTTACCATAATTTCATTCTTTTTATGGCTGAGTAATACTCCATTGTTTACATATATACCACATTTTTCCCTTTTTATTGGTGCATTATAATTATACATAACAGTGGGATTTGTTGTAATATATTCATATGTGCACACAATAAAACAGTATAATTTGATCAATTTCATTCCCTAGTACCTCTCCTATCCCTTCCCTCCCTCCTCTTCATCCCCTTCATCTCCCTTCTACTTATTTTTTTATTTGTTCTAATTAGTTATACATGACAGTAGAATGTATTTTTTGACACATAGTTCACAAATGGAGCACAACTTCTCATTCCTCTGGTTGTACATGGTGCAGAGTCACACCAGTAGTGTAATCATGCATACATATAGGGCAATAATGTCTCTCATTTTACCATCCTTCCTATCCCCATAGCCCCACACAGCTTCACCCCTCCCCTCACTAACCTCTGCACAGTCCAAAGATCCTTCATTCTTTCTTACAGCCCCCCCCCACTACTATGGACCAGTATCTGCTTATCAGAGGAAACTTTGGCCTTTGGTTTTTTTGGGATTGGCTTATTTCACTTAGCATGATGTTCTCTAGTTCTATCTATTTACCTAAAAATGCCATGATTTCATTCTTCTTTAAGCCTGAGTAATATTCCATTGTATATATGTACCACATCTGGTTTATCCATTCTTTTGTTGAAGGCCATCTAGGTTGGTCCATAGTTTAGCTGTTGTGAATTGAACTGCTATAAACATTGATGTGGCTACATCACTGTAGTATGCTGATTTTAAGTCCTTTGGGTATAAACCAAGGAGTGGGATAGCTGGATCAAATGGTGATTCCATTCAGAGTTTTCTGAGGAATCTCCATATTGCTTTCCAAAGTGGTTGTACCAATTTGCAGTCCCACCACAATGTATGAGTGTACCTTTTCCCCTATATCCTCGCAACACTATTATTGCTTTTATGCTTTTTTTAGAAGGAAAAATTAATTTTTATTTATTAAATTAGAAAAATATAAAAAATAAGAATATATTGAGTTGAGCAATAAGAAACTACAATATTCATTTTACCTAGATAAAGTAGAAATTTCACGTAGCTCGTTTAAAATAAAGGCAAATAAAAATGTGAAACAAACATTATTCTATGAATGTAACCTTTATTAATTAACTGTATTAATACTAGGCTACTTAGTATTATTTCACTTATTTTTTGTATTTATGTGTGGCAAGAGAATATATTGAACATTTCTATGACTGTGTACCCAGCATTATGATAGGTGTAGTTTTCTCTCCTAAGTTATACTCATGAAATATCTTTGGCCCTTTATAAATATTGGGTTCCCAAAAAGCCACACTAAAACTTCATATACTTCAAAGGTAAATAGAAAGTAATCATTAACATGAAGAGGTTTACAATTTAATTGCTTTTATTCTTAATAATTGTCATTCTGACCAGAGTGAGATGAAATCTTAGAGTAGTTTTGATTTGCATTTCTCTGATTGTTGGAAATGATAAACATTTTTCCATGTTTGTTTATTGATTGTACTTCTTCTTCTGTTTAGTTTCTGTTCAGTTCCTTAGCCCATTTATTGATTGGGTTCTTTGTTTTCTTTGTGTTGTGTTTCTTGAGTTTTTATATATCCTAGAGATTAATGCTCTATCTGAGGTACATGTGGTAAAGATTTTTACCACATTCCCATTCTGTAGGTTCTCTCTTCACATTATTGATTGTTTCCTTTGCTGAGAAGAAACTTTTTAGTTTGAATCCATCCCATTTATTGATTTTTAATTTTGCTTCCATTACTTTAGTCATCTTGTTAAGGAAGTCAGGTTCCTAACCTGGCATGAAGAAAATTCGGGCCTACTTTTTCTTCCATTAGACGTAGAGTCTCTGTTCTAATACCTAAGTCTTTGATCCACTTTGAATTGATTTTTGTGCAGGGTGAAAGATAAAGGTTTAATTTTATTTTGCTACATATGGATTTCCAGTTTTCCCAGCACCATTTGTCGAATAGGCTATCTTTTCTCCAATGTATGTTTTTGGCACCTTTGTCTAGTATGAGATAACCGTATGTGTATGAGTTTGTCTTTGTGTCTTCTATTTTGTACCATTGGTTTTCATATATATATTTTGGTGCCAATACCATGCAGTTTTTATCTTTGCTCTGTAGTAGAGTTTAAGGTGTACCGCATTGTCTTTACTCATTCATCTTTTGAAGGGCATGTAGGTTGGTCCATAGGTTAGCTATTATGAATTGAGCTGCTATAAATCTTGATGAGGCTGCGTCATTGTAGTATGCTGATTTTAAGTCCTTTGGGTACAAACCAAAGAGTGGGATAACTGGGTTAAATGGTGGTTCCATTCCAAATTTTCTGAGGAATCACCATACTGCTATCCAAAGTGGTTGCATCAATTTGCAGTCCCACCAGCAATGTGAGTATGGTTTTTCCCCACATCTTTGCCAACATTTATTGTTGCTTGTATTCTTGATAATTACCATTCTGACTGGAGTGAGATGAAATCTTTGTATAGTTTTGATTTGAATTTCTCTAATTACTAGAGATGTTGAACATTTTTTTCATGTATTTGTTGATTGATTATATTTCTTCTTCTTCTCTGAAGTATCTGTTCAGTTTCTTTGCCCATTTATTGATTGGTTTATTTGACTTTTGGTGTTAGGTTTTTTGAGTTCTTTATATATCCTGGAGATTACCACATGTACCTCAGATAAAACATTAAAGATTTTTTCCCATTCTGTAGGCTCTCTCTTCGCATTTTTGATTGTTTTCTTTGCTGTGAAGCTCTTAAGTTTGATTCCATCCCATCAATTAAATGACTTTTGAAAATTTGCTAGGTGGCAGACATAGGGACATGTGACAAAAAAATTGTAGTGAGCAATCAGTCAAAATTGTGTCCTATTCTAGAGGTTAGGAAATCCTTTCTCAAAGAAGTGCCAGCTGAGCTAAGAACCAAAGGCTGAGTGGGAATTAACCAGAAGGAACAGCATATTCAGAGGCTGTAAAGTTGGAGAAAACCCTTGAAGTTCCAGAAGCTGAAAGAGTTGGTTGTGTGGGATGAGGAGGAAGATGAGACAGAGTTGAGAGTGGGGACAGAGACAGTGATATGATCTTGTGAGGATCCTGGATTTTCTTATGAAGGCCAAGGAAAACCTCTGAAAGACTCAATAAGGAAAGTTATATGATGCATTTTTATTTTTTACAATTTTTTATTTTTTATCTTTTTAGTTATTGATGGACTTCTTTACTTTATTCATCTAGTTACATGTGGTGCTGAGAATTGAACCCAGTACCTCACTCATGCTAGGCAAGTGTTCTCCCACTGGCCCCCAACCCCAGCCCAATTTTGCCTTTTTTAAAAAAAATATTAGATATTGATGAACATTTAAATATTCATTTGTTCATATGTGGTGCTGAGAATCAAACCCAATGCCTCACACATGGTAGGCAAATGCTCTACCACTAGCCCCCCAATTTTACCTTTTTAAACTAGATTCCCTGTTGTACTTTGATTAAAGGAGAGGGGGGCTGGTGTTGAGGATAGAGAGAAGAATGGCCCCAGCTTGCTGTTCTTGTGGGCCCAAATCTGGGGCCATTCTTCTCTCTATCCTCATCTCATTTATTGATGTGTTTAGATATTTTCTGTATATTTTACCTTCCTTACTTCAAGAACTTTCTCCCCTTTGACTAAGATGTGAAGAAGGCACGCAGGAGAACAACTTTTAAAACCTTACTTTCTTCTTCTTTTTGGTACTTGTAGATAGACAGAATACCTTTATTTTATTTGTTTATTTTTTTTTTTTTTTTTTTTTTTTTTTTTTTTTTTTTTTTTTTTTTTTTTTTTTTAGAATTTTAACATTTATTTATTTATTCTTAGTTCTCGGTGGACACAACATCTTTGTTGGTATGTGGTGCTGCTGAGGATCGAACCCGGGCCGCACGCATGCTAGGCGAGTGTGCTACCGCTTGAGCCACATCCCCAGCCCCTATTTGTTTATTTTTATGTAGTGCAGAGGATCGAACCCAGTACCTCATGTATGCTAGGTAACTGCTCTACCATTGTGCTACAGCCCTAGCCCCTTTTCTTTAAATAGGCTTCTTCAGGATAAATGTCAGGATTTTAACTTTAGGCAGGTGAGCATGGAAGCCTCAGTAGTTTACCCCAGTGCATGAGCTTGGCTTTACATTCAGGTGGAGCAGCACATTAGCGATTCCAGCAATTATCCTAGTAAGCATAACTTACTCTAGCTATTGTAATGAAAACCCAAATTAAAGCAGCTTGCCCTAATAAAATTTTATTTTCTCACTTAAGCAAAACATGGCGTGTTCAGGTGATACCTCTCCTGACCCTAAGCGGTCTCACAGCTTGGAATCTTCAGCCTCCCACCATACTGCTGGGGATCAGAGTGGTACAGAAGATTGGACAGGGTGTTCTGTTGCTAGGTCTGGGAGGAGCTCTCATCACTCCTGTATTTGGTAGGCCAGAGCACAGCTGCATGCCCTAGAGCGTCACTGGAAAGGAGGCTGACGAATGTCTTCCAAGTACCAGGAAGAAAAAAAAAATAAGGAGTCTTCATCTCACCAGTTGACCACAATGACATGAAATGTGCTAAAGCTGATCTTACTTTTTGCAATTATTTATATTCAGTCTTTTATCCAATATGTCTTCATTAGTGCCTTTGCTGAACCAGACATGAGGAATAGAGCAGGGGACAAGATGGATGTGATCTCTGCCTTCAAGGATCTGACAGGTTAGCCAGGAGACAGAAATTTATATAGCAATCACACAAATAAAAATTTAAATGTAAATTTGAAATTAGGGCTCTAAAGACCAGAAGGTATGAGCATGCATGTATCAGGAGACCTGACGTAGTAAAGAAGTGTTCAGAGAAGGTCCCTCTAAGGCAAATGCAGATAAGCTGTCACTAAGAGATGACAGAGAATTGAGACAGTAGTAGGCAGCTTTCAGAGTGAGCAAGAGAAGGTTCACTGGGCTTCTAGAAACTGAAGGAAGCATAGCCGAAGCCCAAAGAGAAGGGGGGCTGCAGCCAGACAACCCCAGGGCCTGGTGGGCCATGAAAATAATACATTTTCAGGTAATAAAGCAGGGAAAGCCATTGAAGGGGTTTCAGCCTAGGAGTCACATGACCACATCTGTGTTTTATGAAACGTTGATCTCACTGCTGAGAGTGGATTGGAGTGAGGCCAGGGATGGTGTCAGCAGTCAGGTGCTTTATCTGTGTGGCGTTTCCTGGTTCTTGTTCTTCCCTCTGAACCTCCTACCACTGTGTGTAAAACTCTCAGGCCCCAGTGGATGGGCAGTGATTTCAGTTCCAGACATGGAGATGTTATCTGTATTATTGAAGTAGAATAATCTAATCCAATTCTGAATTCTTTGTCATCTTGAAATGTTCCTCATGGCCTCTCTACTATCTGTCTCAATCCAGTTAATCACGTCAGCTATTTAGCCAGACCCTTGCTGGCAAGGGTTGCCGCCACTTAATCTGGAGCTAGTAGAAAGCAGTGCCTCTGACTGCTTACTTCTGACTGAAGTAAGATAGAATTTTAAAGGGAAAATTTGTTTACCTACTTTATACAACTATGTTTACATGTCATGTTAGAGTATTTATGGACTTTCATACACATATCAGAATATCTTCTATTGTTTCTTTTTTCCATTTTATTTTTTAATCTCTATAGACTACGGCAGGAATAAACATTTGCTGAGTAAGTACGTGAATAAAAACATGTCAGCTGAAGAAAGTTTTAAAGTATTGAAAACCCAAAAGAAGAAAACAGAAAAAACAGACCTAAAAGAAAACTATGAAATGACTCATTATCCCCTCCACTGAGGGACAACATTTTGCCTGTGCATTTTTACATAGTTTGTATAGGTCATTTTGTATGCTACTTTTCTAAAGAAATATTTTATGGTTGTTTTCTAAAATATTTTATGAAATTACCTGTCATGAGGTCCGTGTAGATCTTACTATTAGAAAACTGAGATGAGACAGCTTGGTGCAAAGGGCACAATCAGCAAGACCCATGATTTCAACTGCTGTGTTCCCCGAACCCCATACCCCGCTGCCTCTCTGCTCACGTTTATATGTCACTTTGTTATTTGGGCAGTAGGGGTGTGTGATGGCAATGAGGGGTCAGCATCATGGTTTAGGGCTCCTGGTGCTCTCCTGTGGGCGTCTGCAGTCTGTAGACCTACCCTCAGGACGTTCTGAGGGTGAAATGATTCAGTTCAGAATATGAAAAGAGCTCTGCACAGCGCCTGGTACATGGAATGCACTGTGCAGTGTTTGCATTATTGCTGTTGTTACTGTTACTACTAACCTCCCCCCAGGTCATTGTACATTTCTTCTCCTCACCCACTCACCTTAAGATTATGCATGTCAGACAAAGTTCCAGTCCTTGGCATCATAATTATGCTTTTTGCCCTTCTTGATAAATTCCAGATTCTTAAAGGTTTAAATTTGTTCCCAAGAAGAAAATGCTTTTCCACATGGAAATAAGTCTGTGATGTATTCTATGTTAAATAAACTGACCTGGGTTGAAAGTAAATACACCATTTTATTGTACTTAGTCTTTGGGACATGTTTTCTAATTCTCATTTACTATTCATTTGATTCGCTCTGCAAGCTACAAAATCACTCCCCGAATTGATGTTTTAATAGTGTATTTTTATCTTTTTTCTTTTTTAGGTCAAAACAATACTGTAAGGGTTAAAGTGAGCCACTAAGTTTTAGAGTATTTAAAGTGTCTTCAAGTTACCTTACCCCAGATGCTCCTGGGTCTTGTGGAAAGGCTGAATGAATGCCTGAGCCATACTCAGCCATCACCAAACATAAGGCAAACTCCCCGACTCTACGACTAATTGGGCAGGAGGCCTGTCAGGCCTGGGGCCAGTCACTTTTTCAGAACTAAAACCTCTGCAAAATATCATCATTTGAGATCCCGGGAGTTACCCACGTGGAAATTCCTATTCAGAAAGGTTTTAACTTCATTTATTATGCCAAGGTAAACAAAATAGCAAAGCAAGCTTTATGGGGTTCTTGGGAAGAAATAAATGTGTCCTTAATGGCCTTCTTTTGGTAGAAACAACCTAAGTAGAACCTCAAGGCTAAAAGTAGGGAGATTTTTGAATTTCAAAATTGTGAGAAGGTAGAAGTATTGGCCTGCGTGTGCATGTGCGTGTGCACTAGTTGTGGATGTGTGCAGATTGGGCTGGGGGTGGGGTGGATATGGTGAGGAACAGACAGTTAATGGGCAATCCATGAGATGAATTGTGTTTTATACTTGTAAGAATAACAGGGGAGCAGGAAATTTCTCTTTCTTTTTTTATTCTCTTTCTCCAAGTTGTAGAAAAATTCTTAAAATGTTGTAGGCACTCAGTAAGTGATTATCGAATGAAATATGAAAAATCAAAACTTGGAGAAATAATTACTATATACATTTTTTCTGTAATACATAACATTGTTAAAATGGGACTGTAAAGTATCACTGAAACCAGAACTTTCTAGTTGAAACATTATTTTCTGGAACTTGTTCTTTTAGTGATTTTTTCAGGGTATCAAAATAATAAACAACCTAAAAGATACATGTTTTAGAATAATCTGTGCCCATACCCAAATTTATTATCTTAATATTGAAGATTTGTACTGAAAATACTTTTAAGTATTAACTTTTCAGCCTCACAGTAGAAGAAAAATAAAAACTAAACTAAAGATGCAGTGAGCTGGATTCTGGTCCAGCCTCTGTACCTTGAAGACTGTGTAGCCTTTGGAAATATACTTGACATCTCTGATCTTTGATTCCTTCATCTTTAAAATGAGTGTTCAGCTAAATGATCTGGGGTACCTTCCAGATATATGAAGCTATGCAGTTTTTTAATTCCATGAATAGTTAGCAAATCTCTACATTTTAAGGAGTTGGATAACTATGAGAGAATTCTCTATGAAGAGCATTTTAGGGACAGGAACTTATCCATATAGCCACAGACTATTTTTGATTTTCCAAAATATATAAATAACTGGTAGATAGACTAATTTATTCACTTTTCCACTAAGCATTTTGAACACTGATATATATGTGTGTGTGTGTGTGTGTGTGTGTGTGTGTGTGTGTGTATGTATGTGTGTGTGTACGCCAAAAGTTTTATGATAAACATTCAAAGAAAAATACATTATTTGGAAGGATATAAGATATGCATATATATAAGAATCAATCTAATTTATAAAGAAATTTGAGAGAAAATAAAATTTTAAATGTTTCATTAGGCAGAGAGCAACAAAAGGTATTCACATATATAACATGTTTTTATATATACCTAAGTTCTAGATATAGTAATATGTTACAGACACTCAAAATTACCCTTTTAAAGCTGACTTAGATATCTAATAAGAAATGTGTTGGCCTTGGCAAAATAGTACATAGCAAGAAAACACAAATTACTTTGACAAATGAAGTGCCCCTGCCCGTGGTGTTCCTGTGGGGTTAGAAAAGCAAATACCACTACCATATTTCATTGAATACTAATAACTAAAAGTCTGTAATATAAAACAAATGTTAATGAATTCCAGTTGAGTCCATGCAATCAAAACAACAATATTGGTAAAACTTAGTACAGAGAAAAAAATAAAATGCTAAAAATGTGCCTAATTCTTCTTTGGGTAGCCTGAGTCTTTGTGAAGCTCACTTGGTGCTGTGGTGTATTGGGGCACCATGCTGTCTCCTAGAGCAGAGTGGCGCTTCTCCTGCCATTGTCCACTGAATGCAGGTACAGACTTATTGACTTTTTAAAATTGCAATAGCATTGTTTAGTTTTAGTACATTTTTATCAACGATTGTATTAGGTGACTGTATGTTCTACAGCTTAGCCCAGACTCAAGGCAGTTTTTCTTTTGAGGCGAATGGAGGGGGGAATTGGATAAGGAGGCAGCAAATGCAAATAAGAGCTGGCAAAAAGAAGCAGAAATACTCTTGCCTCCCAGTAGACTCACTATGTAAAAACAGACAGAACTATAGCATGATACTATAGGACCTTCTGACTTTAATCATTGCTGTATCTGAATCACTGAGAGAACTTTGCAAAACTCAGATGAACAAAGAGGAGGAGGAAGAGGAAGAATGAAATCTAGGACCTACTGTGTCACAACTTCTATGGTTAGGGTATTTTGAACAATAACTTTTCTACTCAGGCTAGACAGTAAGGTACATGAGAGCAGGAAGTGAGTGCAGAGTCTGCACAGCTAGGCAAAAACTACTTCCTGAAAGGCCTTGCTTGCCCTGTGGAACAGATTTTATTCTTTAAGTGGTAGGGAGTCATCGAAGATGGAGACTAATGTGGTCACATTTGGGTTTTCAAAAGTTACTATGCTAAGAGCAACACTGGAAAGAAGACCCTGTTAGGAGGATACTGCTGGGTTGAAGCCAGTGTTGATGAGAGCCCTTGCACTGGTGGAGAGGAGGGAATGGCTTCCAAGAGGTGCCTGGCGGAGAGCCATTGGAATTTGTGTCAGTTGTAAATGGCTTCTGGTTTAGGCAACAGGGTGTTGAGTGATGCTGTTTTTTTAAAGGTGGAACAAATAGATGAAGAAGCAAGGCTGGGAAGGACAGCATGGGTTTGACTTTGGCTCAGTGGCTTTGGACAGGCTGTGGAGCCTCTGTCTAACTGGAGTAACTGTGTTATATCCAGACTGGTCTCCCTGCTCCTGCTATAGCTCTCCTATAATCTTATCGTAGCAACCAGAATTGTCCTTTCAAAACATACATTGAAACTTATCAGTCTTCTATTTGAAGAGCCCTCAGTAACTTACCACCTCATTCAGCATAAAAACCAAAGTCTCCCAGTGGCCTTAGGGGCCCATGAAATGTGTAACCTCTCAGACCTCGCTTCCTCCTCATCTTACCTCGTTCATTCCATTTGAGCTACATTAGCTTCTCTACATCCCCCAAACCTGCCAGGACTGCTCCTTCCTCAGGACCTCCGCACCTTCTGGTCTCTGCCTCCAGTGGGGGTAGTGGAGCTGGTGGTGTGGTAGTAGCTTTGGCCTGTGTTCAAGCCAAGAGCCAAACCCATGGACCTTAGTAAGAGAAAGAATGGCTCCTTCTGTCACCTGTTCAGGTCTTTGCTAGATGACTTCCTACCCCTTTTAAAATGACAACTGCCCCTCCCCTCTTCTGACATTCCTTATTTCCCATTCGAAATCCACATATTTATGTCTCTAGCCCAAATAACTCAAACCCATATTCACAATGATCTTTCTTTCATTCAATCAACAAGCTTTCATTAAGTACCTGTGAAGCACCGTGTGCTAAGCACTGGAGATACAGATGTGAATGAAACAAATCTCCGTGGCTTTGCAGGCCTGTGTTATAGCTGGTGGAGATGAACACAAATAAATACAGACAAAATATATTATTACTGCATAGTACTTTTTAATGCCTGTCACTCAGCGAATCTAACACAGGACAGGAAGGTAGGGAAAGGAGCTTATCTTGAGCTTGGGTTTGGCAGGAGAAATTAGTGAAAAGGATGAGGAGCTAAAATGCTAGAAGGGGAAGAAAACAGAATCCCAGAAACTTCAGAAGAGTTTAAGGAGACAAAAAAAAATGAATCATATTTCCTTTGTCTACAAGATTAAATATTTTATTTTAGTTGCTTCTAAGTCCTCAAAATATGCTCAAAGTTTCTAATGGCTTACTAATTTATTCAAACTAAATTATTTATTGAGCACATTGTACATTTTATTCACTGTCATAATCTTTGGCAAAACAGTCCTAAGCAGATCTAGAATTATAAGATTACGAGGGACCTTAGAAATAAATTTGTCTAAAATCCACACTTTTTAAAAATCACAAAGTTAGGCCCCAGAATAGTAAATTGGCTTTCCCAGTGTCATATAACTTGGGACTTCAGGCTCTTTCAGTGTTCATATTCTAAACCAGGTCTTCAGGCTCCTTCAGTGTTCATTCCCAAACCTCACACTGTCATTGTTTATAGGTCTCAAACTTTTTGAAGGTGTAAACTTGTATTTTCATGATGAAAATCACTGGGAAGTAGTACTTTCTTTATAGATACTTTATTTTCAATGTGCCTTTCAGGAATTCCCATAAAGTTTTAGGGACACCTTCAACTGTGATATTCATGCCATACAAATGTACTAGAAATGAGAAAATTGGTCATTAAATGTAGTAGTTAGGAGATGTGGTTACAAGTCTTAGAACCCTACTTGAGCTAGCACACACAGCATAAAGAGGGGATGGGCACCAATAACAATTTTTTTAATAAATAGCTATAATCTCAAAAATAAAAGGGGATGGGGATAATTTATGATATGCTACAATGCTTATTGATGCAGGTTGGATCACATACCTGCTTCCTATACAATCCATAATACCAGGAGAGATTCATGGTTTAAGAAGTAAAAAAGCCTTTGCAATGGAATCCAGGGTAGAGAGGAGCTCTCCAAGAGGAGGAGGAAGAGTGCCTGTGGGGTGTGTCTAATGGGGCAGAGCAGAGTGGAGCAGGGACACCTTCAGTGGTGTCCATCTTACAACAATGAAAGGCTGATCAGGGAGGGAGGACCTCAGACCCTGGTGCAGGTCTGACTAGGTGAGACAGCCACAGGGGAATTCAGGACTGGAGATTGCCTGTTAAAGGAGATTCAGGAGGAAATGGCCAAGTCCAGTGCCTTCCCCATCTGCATATCAATGTCCAAAAATAATTGAGATTCCTTATTTTGCAAATATATTTTGGGAAATTTATTACTTTTTGATATTTTATGTTTTTATTTGAAGAAAAACTTTTAAAGGTGTCTTTTTTTAAGTTTTCCAATAATACAGAAGTATACAGATGTTTTCTATTTCCCTTTACTACTTGAAATATATGGTATATATTCTCACACAGCTTTTTCATATATAAGTACATATTATGTATGTACAACATATATATCATATGTGTAACATGTTATATACAGAAGTGGAACAATATTAAAAATAATACTTTTGCCAATTGTTTTTTGTTTAACAAGATGAGACCTTGAACACTTATTAACATGTTTCTCCTATTCTAATCCTCATGTTTTGATATGATTATCCAAACAATTATCTTTTCTTTATATTTCTGCTATTTAACTAATTCTTATTTACAAATGCATGAAATTTCACAGTCAACAGTCATTTAGAGTTACATATGGCTGGTTTCTCTTTTCAATACAGTTTCTTGCATGACAAATCTCCCTAACTCATTTATATTTGTTAGTTGACAGCCACCTAAGATCTCCAGCCTAATCATGACACTTTAATTTCACTGCCATCTGCTTCCTGCCTCCTTTTGGCTCACCGCCATCACTTTTGCTCCACTCTTCCCTGATGTGGGCTTCATCTGATTCCCCACAGCGCCTTTCCTGCTTCCATCTGATCTGGGGTTGCCTACAGCACTTTGAAGCAGAGCTTTATGGAGATGTTTTCCTAGGCTCCTTTCCTCTCACTCCTGCTCTGTTTAATAAGAAGCCTCTTGATTAATGTTTAACATAATTGTGTTTTGTTAGTTTCCAAATCCACTGCCATGGTCAGAAATGGTAAAGTGGGACTTGCTTTTAGAAACAGTGCCTGTGGTCCCTTATTGTTCCAACTTATAAAGGTGTTTTCTGGCTTCTCTGTCTCAAAAGATAGAGGAAGGCATGCCAACTCTGGCTGTGACTATTGAGCCCAACCTTGCTCCATGACAAACCAGGGATCCCAGTTGGATGGCAGCAGCATGGTACCAAGAAGAAACCACAAGAGGCTGCTCCAAGAAAGGGGATAGGCTCC
Organism: Ictidomys tridecemlineatus; assembly: GCF_052094955.1. Classification (NCBI taxonomy): domain Eukaryota; kingdom Metazoa; phylum Chordata; class Mammalia; order Rodentia; family Sciuridae; genus Ictidomys; species Ictidomys tridecemlineatus. The sequence goes on along the minus strand of NC_135485.1, from coordinate 38,576,446 downwards.
AAGGATTCTGGGGCTCCATTGTATTGCTATTTTTGGAAATCTAACATTTGCATAAATAAAGTAGAATACAGGGGATTCAGATGGAAAATATGAACTGAGACAAAACAAAAAGGAGAGTAGTTTAATATGTGCAAGTATTTTCAATTTTTAATATGTGCAAGAACTTTTGTCTGATACTAGAAATTTCCCATATATGTTTTCCTGTACACATTATTTTATTTATTTATGAAGATATTTAGACCCTGCTTTAAAGTTTCAGGAATTCTAGTACATACCTCCTTTTATTTTCTGTTGGATCAAGAAAGGCAAAGAACATGGTGTCTTGAACCATGCCGGGCTATAACACAAGCACTGGCCCTTCCTTCACTCTGGCTTATTGTGGCGTGGTGGGAATGAGGGCACACTGTTGTTGCAGCTTTTTATTTTTATTTTTTTTAAAGAAACCTTATTTACTCACATAAAAATAAATGTGATGTCAGGTTAGTGAAACCAATGTAATGGCTTCATGCACTTCCACATTTGGGTTGGGAAATTGGTACTTCTACTATCATGATGTTTTGAGAATGAGAAAAAAGCCATGTAGTGGTCCCCATCAAGAATTGCTTTGCAAGCCACATCAGAGTTGTGAATGACTAAAGGGCCCAGAAGTCATCTGTCGGAAGCATAGTCAAGCTCTGCTGAAAGAAGTGTGTCCATGCTTTAATTAGACCCAGGAGACCAGGTCTGGGCTCTTAAGTATGTTGAGATATGCTTTATCTTTTTGACAGAGCCTATTTGTCCTGTAGCTTATCTTAACAAAGTGGAACATTTATGCATCATGCTGTTATACTGAAAATTGGACATATATAAAAATTAAGGAAACTCCTAAGGATAGTGGATAATAAAATTGAAGAACTGAGTAGACCCTGGGCTATGCTACAGAATGTCAGACAAGAACAAAAACTAAGAATTTCAGCACCAACAGTTCTAAGTAATTGTACTACCACTGAAATAGTGAAACAGGGATTTAAAAAAAAATAGTTGTAGATAAATAGCACGCCTTTCTTTTATTTATTTATTTTTAGGTGGTCCTAAGGATTAAACCCAATGCCTCTCACATGCTAGGCAAGCGCTCTGCCACTGAGCTACAGCTGCAGCCCAAAACAGGGATTTTTAAGCAACAATGTATGTATTTCTTAAGAGTTATATCAACCAAACCTTAAACCACATGTACCAAGTGGCCTTTTTTATTTTCAAAAGCAAATACAATGTGGCTCATTTTCTTTGTTGCTCTTATCTTCACCCAATACTCTTGTAAAACTAAATTCTTACATTTAGACCTGGAGACTGTGACATGCAAGTTATTCATTTGTTTACTTACATCAGGCAGCTCATCTCCTGATTTAAATGCTATTTCAATAACTGTAATGGATGTTGATGTATTCTGCATAGAATTGTTTTTAGAGCAATAACAACAAAACACATAAAAACTCTTAAAGTCTACCAAGTCTTGTGCAATGATTAGAAATACTAGTCAAGTGTAAGAACACCTTATAAATCCACCAGATTCTCCAACACTTTTGTTCCCATCAGTGAGAATGTCTCAGGCATTCAAAAACTATAGGAGGCAACATAGGATGCAACAGCATGGACGATTCTAGAAATAAGCCTCTGCCATTGGGGATCCCACAGATGGTTGCATAAGCCCTTTTAATTAGCACATTACTGACCCAATAATAGCTTCTTCTGAGAGATGTGCTTTATATTTCAGTCCACCCATCTGGCATGGCTATGCTGCTTGCAGACCACATAATAAAAGTCTTTTATGAAAATACACACAGCATATGTCTAATAGCAGATTTATAGACTGAATAGACCCTGTGGTTTCCTTTTTTTTTTTTTAACTTCCCTTCACCAAATAAGGGAAATGAGTAAACACCCAAAACCTGAGCAGTTATTTAAGTTCAGCAAGGGTTTTATCTCGCTCACAAAAGATTTAATACCAACAAGTTTAAAATGTCTTAATCTGTTTCCAAAATTCTCATTTTCACTCTTAATAAAGATCTTTTATAAAATTTATCAGTAAGTTTTAAATAATTAAAAATTACAGTGTTTATTGGCAATGTTGAAGATTCATGAACCTGCTTCTAAGAGGCGTAAGAACGTTAAAAAAAAACTTTTTTTAATGTTTATTTTTTAGTTGTAGTTGGATACAATACCTTTATTTTATTTATTTATTTTTATGTGGTGTTGAGGATTGAGCCCAGAGCCTCACACGTGCTAGGCTCTGCAGCTGAGCAACAACCCCAGCCCCACGTAAGAACTCTTAAGGCTGAGGTTTGCAGAGAATAGAGGAAACCTAAAGAATAGGGATTGTTAATATTGTACAATTGAGAGCTTTTTAAAATTTTTTAAATTTGTTTTAATTAGTTATACATGACAGTGAATGCACTATATACTTTGATATATCATACATAGATGGGATATAATTTCTCATTTTTCTGAGTATACATATTGTAGAATCATATTGGCCATACATACATAAAGTAATAATGTCTGTTTCATTCTACTATTTTTCTTATCCCCACATCGCCTGCCTTCCCCTCCTTTCACTTCCCTCTACCTAATGTAAGGTAATGCTATTCTTTTTTTATTACAATTTTTAATATACTTGAGAGCTTTTTATAGAAATTTTAAGCCACAAAAGTAGTCAAAAGTACATTATTTGTGCTAAACATAGCTACATACTTTTCATATTATACTCTATCAAGCTTTCATATAAAACATAGAATCTCAGATTATTTCATTTCATTGCATTATAGTAATTAAATTTTGGGTTGAATGACCCTATCTTATAAAATTAAGGTGTGATTAGAGGAAAAAAATGTCAAATTCCAATCAAACTACCATCTTGAGAGAGAATCTATAGAAGATATTTGTTAATATTAAAGTATATTTACATTTTGGTGAAGAACCTGGTGTTTTTCTGGGTTCTTTCTGTGTATGCTGTTGTACTGAGAGGGAAACTCATAATGGCTATGGCTTAGAGGCTTCAGACAGAAGGCATGTTTGCTACATGAAACTCTCCTAGCAGTTCTATTTTCATCAAAACCAGATTGTCTAATGAGAGCAGTTTTAAACAAATTCTTCAGTGAACATTTGAACATTTGTAAGGAAACATAAAGAAGCCCAGTAATCAATCTGAAAAATTATATCCAAGAAGATGGAATTGCCTTTATTGTTGAGGCTGGGCCAGGGAAAGGTGATTGCATTTGGGAAGGTTCTCTGGTCCATGGAACCTTCTTGAGACTCATGAAAGGATTTGTCAACTGTAGGGAGGTAGAGTTCTCTTACTGGATTCCAGTGAATGCCAATAAATAGCTTAGTAAATCAGGAAACATGCTTTTTCTAGACTTGTATTCTTTTTTTTTCTTTTCAGAAGTATCTCTTCAACATGCTGTTTTTATTAAGAAAAATTCTGGGAACCATGTGGCTCTTCTAGAGTCAATTTGTGTTTTCAATTAATTTTCAAAAATATTACATTTACAGCCTAACATTGGCCAACACTCTTAAAAAGATCTGTAGCACCACCATTTTATTTTCATTGAATGCAGTCTTAATAAAAACTTCCATATTCTGGCTTACAATAAAGTGTAGTGTTCCAAGAAAATATCCAAGATCTATATTTCCCAGGGTTTGGTTGGACCATGACATTACATTCATTGTTGGATTGTTGTCATGTTTATTGTAGATTTTTTTTCCCTAGGCCTTGAGCAGATGAGTTCTCTGGCCTATAGTTGATGGATACGATTTTAAAAGATTAGACATTTTTCTGTGAAAAGACAACTTCAAATCCAAGAGAACATAAGTGTCCCAAAAGATTTAAGTTTAGGGGCTATGCAAGCTGTGCTTTTACATGCACCTGTGCTTACAGAATAGGTCTCAGATTAGTTTGTGTTTGTCATTGGTTTCATAAAACATTCTTTCAAACTTGGCAGGCATTTACTGATTGGCAACCCAAATGTTTCCATAATATACTATCAGATTGGGTTTCATTAAATGACATACAAATGCTGGCTCAAGGAGAAACTGCCAATCTTACTCTCAAATCTGACTCTTTAAATCAAAATCAAGATTCCATTTTGAATTATAGGTAAAACACATTTTTAAGTGGCTGGCATAATATCAGTTAAATTCTGTTTTTATTGGAATATACATGCATATCTTCGGCTTGAGACATGTTAGATCTTTATACTTTTGTATTATGAAAAATCTTTTTTTAAAAAAACTATACATTATAATAATAGGTAAATCATGGAAAATGAAAGTCTCTTATCATCCAATTTCTTAGAAAATTTCTCCCTATTTGGAGAATATATTTGTCTATTTTTTCCTATACAATTACTAACATACATGTGCATATGTTTCTTAAGATGGACTAACCATACGTGTAAACTTCTATAACTTATTTTTCTCTTAGACAACTTTTCTTGTAAGTGCAACAAATCTACCTTAAACCTGGGCAGGAATATTTCGTTCATTTTTCTCATAATTAATTTAAATTGTCCTCAGCTGTTAGGTATTTACATGAAATATTGTTGTTCATTTTAATTTAAGTATAGTAAACATTACTTTTTGGTGTAAAGTTCTAGGAATGAACACAGTCATGTGACCACCAAAATCCATATATAGCACTGTCCTATCACTTCAAATCCAGATACACCACAATCCAGATACAGCTCTGTCCCATCATTTCAAAAGTCTCCCCATACTGTCTCTTTGTAGTCAAGCCCTTCTCCCACTATCAACCCTTGCCACTATTTTGTTTTATGTTCTTATAATCTTACCTTTTTCATAATTTCATAAAATGGAATCTTAACAGAATATAGTCTTTTGAATATGGCTTCCTTCACTAAGCATAATGTATTTGAGATCCACTAACGTTGTATATGTCAGTTGTTTGTTTATTTTTATTATTGAGAAGTCTTCCATTGTATAGAGATGCCAGTTAATTTACCCAATACTAATGAAGGACATTTGAGTTGTTTCCAGTTGTTGAAATTATGGAGTAAATTCATTATAAAGGTTTTTGTGTGAACAGATTTTTGTGTAAACACAAGCTTTAATTTAATTTGTATAAATTCCCAAGGTTGGGATTACTGAGTCATGTAGTAAATATATTTGATTTTTAAAAACTGCCAGATTTTTTATAAGATCTATACCATCTTATAGACCACTTTTTCTCACTGATTGTTTTCTTATTGAATTTTATTTATTTTATATTTTTTGGATACAAGTTCTTTATCAGAGATTGTTTTGCAAATATTTTCTCTCACACTGCATTTGTAATTTTGTTCTCTCAACTGCATCTTCTAAATTTGATGATATCTAATTCATCATTTTTAAATGAATTATGGCTCTGATATCAGTTAAGATATTTTTGCATAATATAAAACCTCCAATATTTTCCCCCTATACTTTCTTCTAGAAGTTTTACAATTTTAACTCTTATATTCAGATCTGTTCCCAGGGTTCTAAGTTTTCCCTCCTCAAGCATTTAATGAGGTAAATATTAAGGGGAGTGAGTGACTGCTTGAATCTTTTCTAGTTTGCTAAAGTAACTTTTTTCTGTAATTCTACCAAGAGTTGATCAATTTAGAGTTAATTTTTATGTAAGGTATAAAGTATTAATTAGATTTTTTTTTGTTTTTGCTTACAAACATCCAATAATATCAGCACCATTTGTGGTAAAGATTTTCCTTCTTCCATTGCACTGCTTTTGCATATTTATCAAAATCAGTTCTTCATATATACGTGGGTATATTTCTAAACACTTCATTCTGTTCCAGAGTTATGAATTTTAAAGATCTAACATATTGCTTCTAATTTTTTCTAAGAAAGGAAGCTACCAAATCCCATTCAGACCATGTTCTTGTTTATATAATAATAAAGTTATAGTGAAGGCATTTTGTAATTAAACTCAAGTAATAAAAACTTGAATTAAGGAGCAGGTCTCCAAAGTACAGTGCACACATAAGATGTCCCAAAAGAGTGCAGAAGAAAATACTAGGGCTTCTATCCTGTTCTCTGGGCCTCTGACCACATGCTTACCAAAAGACTTTGCCTTGTTTCCTTCTTGCCATTTTCAGCAATTGAATAGGACTTGGTACTCGCTGAAGTTGAATAGGCAGAAGAACAAAGCTAATGAAAAGCAATGTGTACACACTTGAGGTTAAATATTTTTAGTAGGATTTTTCCAAAGATGAAGATTGGTGTTAAACTTTTCCAGATTCTTCCTAATAGATAAAGTGTAAAATTATAGAAGGATTTTCCTTTATATATACAAACACACTCACCACATTAAAAGGAAAATTTTATAGCTCAAAAACATTTGATATTTGTTTGAGCTCTGAATAATAGAATTCTTTTTGTTACTAAGTGCTTGCCTTTTTTCTTGTATTGGAACAGAGTATTATAAGCTGACATTTTTTTTGTTTCAAAGAGCTGAATGTCAAAGCAAGGTGTAAATTACATGTAACATGCATTTATCAATGAAATGTTCAGAAAACCTCTCCAGTTTGCCAATTTATTATACACTGTACCTTCCCAACTCTCATAAGCCCTAAGGACATTTCATCAAGTGACTGAATCAACTCTGTGGTAGAATTCAGGAAAAAAGTTACTTTAGCAAACTAGAAAAGAGTCAAGCAGTCACTCCCCCTTAATATTTACCTCATTAAATGCTTGAGGAGGGAAAACTTAGAACTCTGGGAAAGAGCTTTCTTCCTTCTACTTTCCCCCTCCTTACCTCTCTTCTATTTCCTCCATATTCAGCATGTATCACTGAGCCATGTTATGAGGAAATCACAGAAGGAATGTGATACAATCCCTCTCTGTATTGGACAGAGAATATATATCCACAAGTCAGGTAAATAATACCATAATATGATTCACAAAAAAAAATATTCTGCAATTACTAACTTTACCAAGGTACTAACTTTACTTTTATTGATATTTTTATCAATAAAATAAAAATAATAATAGCCTTTTGTCTAATTTGCCAAAAAGAAGTTAATGGATAAAACTTCAAGCCTTTCTCTCATGTTTTTCTTAAAACTTTAATGCTTGTTACCTATGGTCTATCTAGAAATAAGAAAATAATGAAATCTGAATTAGCACAAAAATTTACTTACTTTGCATTTAGTATGTGTATATCCATTACTCATATTCTTCAACAAATCACCCCAACACCTGAGACTTCCAGGTGATGAATTTATAGAATTACCAAGTGACACATACTAAGAGAATATATGGAACTATAGATTTGGGGGCTGGGAGTGACTTCTTTAATCATCCTACCCATGCCTATCAGGAGACCAGCACAGGCAAGCTGGCCCACTTTTCCAACATCACTGCCCAGGACATTTTCAGAACTGGACCAGACCTTTTCTGTGAGGGCTCAGTTGCAAAAAAGAGATGTGTGGGACAGGACAGCTATGTGGAGAGGGCAGACAAACAAGACCTAGAAGGATGGGAAGAACACAGTGGGCTGAGAGAATGTATTTTCAGAGCTCTTGAGTTTAGAACACTCCAGTGAAATAAGTCTATGGTTATGGATGATCCTGACTCAGTTAGAAACTGGTTCTCTCACTAGTGGTGTAGTTAGTTAGGAACTTAAGGGGATCTATTACATTGGTCTATGTTAATTCTGTCAGATTATTAGGGTGACAGTTAATTCATTGCTATTTCAAAACACACACATCTATTTTGACCAGAGGAATTATTTTGAAACTTCACACTTTTACTAGTAGGAAAAATCTGGAAGAGCTTAGTAATCATTTTCGGCTTTGGAATTTGTATTCTCCATTTCTTGCTTTCCCCCTGCACAGTGGTTTAAGTTTAAAAGTTTGCTTCTCATTGTTTCTTTCACCCACTCTGTACTACACCTTATTCCAACAACCTTCAAGTAGTAGCAGTTGTGACTACTCTAGTTGCCTAGAAGTTTAAAGTATTTCAGACATCTAAAAGGATCTGGCTATAGTTTGATCACTTAGATCTTAGAGGTTAGCAAATAGCAACACAATGAAAGCCAGTATGGATTTTTAGAGTTTTCACTATAACTTAATCCCAGTGTCTACCAACTGCAAGAGGTTAATTTAACTCTGTAAATGGACCAGGTTATCATTATTTTTCATTTAGTACACCACTGCAAAACTGGTCTGGTGACTTGTCCATAGTGCTGTGGAGGCTTGAATAGAAACTGAGGCAGCCTTTTTAGCTCCTGTTAAATCATCTGTTTATCCAGTTATATCTACTGAATGGCTGCTGTGCACCAGGTGTCATTGCTAGTCTTTGGAAGCACAGTGATAGTTCCAGCACTGTAGAACTTCAGTTATGCCTCTGATTAAGTGAAGAACTTAGACTGGATGTTCTTGAAAGGGGCTTAAAACTGGAATATTCTATTCTATTCCCCAAAGCAGAGAATTTCCTGGTATCTCTAAGGGGGACCAGGAGTAACTTAAAACAGTTTGTGGGTGGTGGTGAGGGGACATTGTAATAAAAAGTAACAGTTTAAGAGAAGGAATTCTAGTTTTTGGTTTTTTGAATTTTTTTTCCTAATGGTGGAATCATTTTTGTAAATGTGGAATTTTTTTTCTGTGAAGGGGAAATAAGAAAACTAAAACAGTAGTCATTTATTCCATCTATTTTATTTAAAGTAGATTTTAAGAACATAATTCAGTCTAAGTAAAAAGATTTCTTAAAAATTTTAATTTGTGAAACTGGCCTTGTACAAATCAAGTATATCAGCTTTGTGCATATATTTAACAAAAATTAGATTTAGAGAAATTTTATTTCAAATTCAATCCAGAAGACAAGTGACATGCCTCCCATTAAATAAGAGTTTTGGGTCTACTATGGTGCCCAGCTGCAGGCCACATGGGCCATCAGAGGGTGAGTAAGACAAGGTTCTTGTCTTCAAAGAATTTTCAGTATGGTTGTTTCTCCTGCATGAATTGAGTAGCTTTTTATTTCTCTTTTTGACTTGAGTCTTTTGCATTTGCAATGGAGATATTTTGCTCTGGATAATGGGCAGTATCATGATAGGATATACTGAGAAAGCATAAAAGTGAGAAGGACTGACTTTGGTAGGGAAATTTGTGCTTTAACTAAAATGATGGAAATTGGGAAAGAGCTGTCTCCCAGTACTCTAATGATAATCTTAAAATTGTACTTACTAGGCATTCTTCCTTAGTAACACAGAGGATATTCAGTTTTCTTTGATGTGTTTCTTGGTTTGGAAGTATCTATGCTATTTGGTGTCAATTAAACTAAAAAAAAGTTTTATGGATTAACAGAAATGTTTGCTTTAGTGTTGATTTTTCTCATTTTGTTGTAAAATGGATATTCCCATCTGTGCTTCATCTACAACTTGCAAAAAAGACATTTTTAAGTATATAAATATGATTTGAGGATTTTTGCAAGTATAGTTTTCTATTTCAGAGGTGACCACCCAGAAGGGCTTAAGCCACCTTCCCTCCATTCTATCCTCTTCTTTCATTCCATTCTTTTTATTCCAGGCTATAATAATAGAAGCTTTCAGGAAAGCCCACAGTAGGGCTGTGGAGAGGCTCACAGGGTGAAATTAATCACAATGTTTCCCATTTGGCAATAACCAGATTAAGGCATAGAATAATAACTAGTGGGCTAATGGTAGTGCATATTAGCAGAGTCTAAGATGATGCTCTGGAGAAGAAGTTCAGAAGCTGTACCAGTCTCCAAGTTACCAAGGACTGCTTTCTTCAAACTGTTTGGGCCCTGGGATAATCTGGGCCATGTGTGTTTATTGAGTTGGTGACAGGACAGAGTTAAAGGGACAATGGAACTCTTTCATAGTAACATTATCCCTAGGGGCAGCTAAAAACTTATTTGGAGTTTCTGCTGCCAAAGGGAATGGCTGGAGGTATTTAAAATAAACTTTTAATGAAAATGCTACCAGTGATTTCTGAAAAAAATGATTATTTTAATTGTTTATTTATTTGTTTATTTTATTTTAGCAAAAAGTAAAGTCCCCAATTTGATATTACATAGGTAGTCTTCGAAATAGGCCAAACCAAACAACTGATAGTAAACAATTGATAGTATTTGGGCCTATTGTTTATTCATTTAACCATTCATACATCAAATATTTACTGATTGCCTCCTCTATGTTGTTCCCCTCCCCCAGACCTTTCCTTCAGTATCTTCCTCCAAGTCAATCATGCTGTTTATAGAAACAGAGCTTTAAATCCTGCTTACCTGTTACATGGAACAAGTTAAATAGAGAATGTTGGGTTTTCAGCATTTGTTGTCCAGTTTGTGTTAAATAAAAGACTGACCAGCCATCAACTCTTTAGAGGACTTTTCTGTGGCCACAATTTAGCCTAGAATCCTTCATGTTGGGGAGGTATGAGAATCTTCAGCCTTCCTTATGATGGCTGACTTGCCATTAGGATTTTAGAAACATAGCCACACTATTCAATGGCAACAGACACACGGGGAGTAGCAGGTTTCCATTGGTTGGTTGGTTCTGGAGGCCCTTCAAAAAGGCCAGAGCTGATTGTGGCATTTACATTCCAAGCCAGCTTCAGATTTATTTAATTTACAGTGTCTCTAGAACTCTGGATTTCCATCAATAGGGATTCCTTCTCACCCTCAATCTTTCATGCAAATAGGCCTTCCCAGTGTGGGATGAAGTTGCCCCTTAAATGATCACCCTCACATGGTAAGAAGATGCCACAACCAGTGGGGGAGAGCTCACACTCAGGGCTGCTGGCACTAGAAGTTGCATTTATTAATAATACCTCTCTTTTCAAAACAGAGCCAAAGTGGTTATAGAGAAACATACTATAAAATAAGTGATAATACCAGGGCAAAAAATAAAAAATAAAAACAGAAAATAAAATTAAGCTAAAGCATGATAAAGAAAAGCACTGAGTATAATTATAAAGCATAAGATAAAAGCCATAAAGCAAAAGCCATAAAGTCCTATATGATTGAAACTGGTTTAGATTCATCACAGAGCTTCCTAGGAGCTAAAAAAAATGAGGAACTAAGATTGGTTAGAATTTGGGATCTTAGAAGTGATTAATGTCATAGCATCATGCCCACCTACACTATACCCTCAAAATAGACCCTGTGCTTCCTAGATTATTGTTACTCCTGTGGCTATAGCAATATTTTTTAGAGTTCACATGGATCCATGGTTCATTTTCCCAAAGTGCACTTTTGGAAGGTGATGTCCTAGTTTTTCCAAGTACAGTGTTAGAATTTGAATCATAATTCAATTACAGATTTCAACTTTTATCCCGGCAATATTCATCTTTTAGGGGGAAAATTCAAATCAGAAGGAAGGAATGAGGTATAGGGAAGTGAACTAGCAATTCAAAATTAGGTGTAGTTTCTCAGGAAAGGGTTTTACCTCCCTGGAGTCTAACTCTACATTTAAACCCCTGACCCCTGAGTCTAAATATTTATTGAGCTCTCTATGTACAAAGGTCCTAAGAAGATACAACTACCCATGGGCACCATAAATTAAACCAGTTGACTGATATACTTAGAGGCTTAATGTGGCTTTCTTTAGCCTTTTGGATATTTCTAAAAAAAAAAAAAAAAGAAAAAGAAAAAAAAAGCCTGTGAAAGCATGCTTAATCTGTAGATTTACCTTGGGCCCACTCATTTATTTGTTCGATAAATAATTCTTACACTCTAGCTCTTTGCCAGGCACTGTGCCAGGCACTGGGGATAAAGCAATAAATGAAAATGTCAAAATCTCTACGTACATTACAATTATTATTTTGCTGTTATTACTTGACATTAAGAAGAAAAACTTAACTCTCCTTGCACTTTTTTCTAGCTGAACAGTGAGTCTCTTAAGTACTATCTCATTTCTATTTTGATCTCTAAATTCCCTATGAGGTAGTTCTACAGGAATTAATCCCCTCTCTGGAGACAAGGAAAAAGTTTAAACTTGCCAAGGTTATGCAGAGTTGGGATTCAAAACCTAGCCACTAACTCTAAGGCCTAACCTTTCTCTATTAAACCATTCTCACAATTACCATTTTAATTTTTTTTCTGACTTCCAATTTGCTAGATCAAAAAAGATAAAGAGCTATTTATGACATTATATTAATATAACATTATATGAGCTATTTATGACATAATAGTTTATAATGACATACATTATATATGTATGCCATATACATATCTTTCAGAAAATAGAGAAGAACAATCAGAACATAGGGGTTTTTCTATACCTGCTATCTGATTTAATGTTGGTCTCTAGTGACCTTTGAGACCCTGACCTTCTGGGCCCCAGCATGTTTTCAGGACTGACTTATGGGAGGAGAAGAACAGAAAGATCTTTGCTTGTATTCTTCATCACTATCGACTTTTAAAAAGTCCATGCCCCAGCAAGAAAAATATTTTTTTCAAAGTTTCTTCCTTTTTACATGCATCTCTCAATAGTTAACCTGCACTTGACATCCTTACATAGTTCAGTTTCCTTTTCCAACCTGCTAGAGATAATATTTTCCCTACTCCCAAAGTTTCAATAACAAAAGAGTATAATAGAAGGGCTTCCGACAATCCCACAAATCACTTGACAACATCCCCAGTGGCATTAACCATCATGCTTTCTGATACATGGACCTGTGACCCCCTCCTCATTTTTCACATGGGGATGCTGGCATCTAGTCATTGGGGTAGAATGGGCTAAGTAATGTTTTCCATCTGCTGGCTTGGCACCAGTCATCATAGAATGTCACCTGGATTCTGTCTTATGGCCTCTAGGGCCAAGTATAGAGGCACTACAGAAAAATAACTATCATGTTCATCTGTCGGCACTGTTTATATGAGCAAAACAAGATTTTGCTGAAGTATATAAAAGAAAAAAATATTGGGAGAAAATCTGGTCAAAAAGTCCAGCAAGGCTTTTCTCTACCTTTGTTCTTCCCCCACATCTTCAAATCCTGGCGGATCTCAAATGTCACCTTCTCTAAGGAACTTTTCCCAACACCTTCACCCTCTGGGTGCCCCTGGAGAACTTACTTCATCCCACGTTGTATTGCTGTTATTTATTTGTATTTCCCTCTCCCACTAGACTATAAAGGCTTCAAAGGAGAAAAGCCATCGCATCTTTTAAAGTTCATAACATACAGCATGTTTCCGTTCAGGAAGTGATTTGCAAGTTTAGAAAAATATTAGGGTTCTCCATTAGTTTTAAAATAAGCCTAGAGAAATAAAATATGTTGAAAGTTTTTATAAAAAACACGATAGTTAGAGATGTTTTGTAAAAAGTTAGGATTAGAAATTTCAGTGTTTTGGATTTTAGGATATCTTTTTAAAGAAAAAACTTTAAAACAATTGAAATTTTTTTTAAATTAAAAAACTGACAGATATTTGAAACTCTTCAGTATCATTTAAAATTGGCTTCAGACGTTTAACAGCTGACCATCATTAATTAAATGACCTGAATTCATGCTTGTCATTCTAAAATGGCTTTCTGCTTTATTTGAAAATTTCACTACATGAGTATATCATGTGAGAGATGCATATGCTTAGTCATGGTAGAAATTATTTCAAAAAGAATATAAGACTTTTAAAAGAGCTATCACTTTGAGGCTGGCTTGGACAATTTAGGGAGAAATGATGAGGTGGCTGCAGCAGCAATTCTGGAAGGAATGTCTGGGACAGAATTTTGACTTGTACTAAAGCAAACCATCTGCCCTGGCATTAAGACCCTCACACCACCTTTTCATGAAAGGGCTAGGGCAGGTCCTCAGGATCAACCTCATGCAAGCATAAACCCAGATATCCGCCTTCATCTTCTCTAATACCTGGTTCCTACCACAGTACCGGGGAGGTTTTTAGGGCCAGGTGTGGCAGTGCTCATGTCAGTGGCACCCATAGTCAGTCATAAGGGCCTTCCCACTGACAGGGGAGGCTGGAAACATGGGATTCCTCATGGAAAGAGGAAAGTACCCCAGTGAATGAGCTACTTAGTCTTTAAGATCTGGAATCATCTTTCAGGAAACCTTGTTCTAGGCACCACAGTATGGAAGTGAACTGGAAGATACAGATACTAGAGATGTTTTGTTTTATTCCAGGGCTGGTGACTAAACCCAGGTCCTCATGCATACTAGGCAAGTGCTTTACCACTGAGCCATACCCCAGCCCACAGTAGCAATGTTGAATCATTAGGATTTAGTGACTGACTAGATGGGGTGCGGGGCAGGCAGGCAGGCAAAAAATACACAAAGGATGGACAGAACTCTCTCCTTTCTCCATATCTGGGCTTTCTGTTTAAGCTGTCTGAAAATTATTATAAATGAATGAATAGGCTCTGAATAATTTGTCCTATCACAAAACTAAACAGTGACCCATTTAGTCACCAGATGTATATAACTGGCTTTCACATCCACTCTCTGCCACATGACTTTCTTTCGGAGGTCTGATTTGAAAGAGAATACCATCTAATTAATATGAATTAACATTAGCAAATACAGTATTGTACTGATACATTAAAGGCCTTTACAATGAAGAAAAGTCATGAAATGACATGCTAATTTAGTGTGTGGGCACCGGAAGGGCTATTACCTATTCAAAGATAGTTGTAAAAGAATCAGCCAGGACAAGCTGGTTGCTAATGGTTTTTGGCGTGAGAGGAGAAAACGGCGCTGCAATTCTTGGCTCTGAGGTGGGGTCAACAAGATGAGTAGCCCAGAGACGACCTTTGTGTTTGGAGTCTTTCCTACTGACTCGCCAGACTCTTGTAATTTGGTGAGCCAAGTGGCAGAAATGTAGGCAGAGCTTTCTGCACCTAAACCTTAAACCTCCTGACTAGCATGTTCTTTATGATAATAGTTAGAATTGCTTAGGATCCACAGCAGAGCAGTCACCTAAGACCCACCATATTAATCTAAATTAAATCAAAGAGTGGCAACCAGAGAACCCACCGGAAGGTGGGGGTAAGCAGCCAAGTAGCATAGCTGAATAATTTTGTATATCTTTTGTTTGGAAGTGACTTTTTTGACAAAAGTAATATGCCTGATAGAGTGAGAGGATTTTAGCACACCAATATAATCATACATTTTTTAAGGGTTGAGGTTGTTCCAATCCTCTTGAATCCAAGTAGAATTTTTACTATTTCTTTCTTCTGATCATGAAAGCAGAGTGTCCTTTTATAATCAGGCCAATGACAATTAAGCAAAATCTATATATAGTGGAAGATTATGAAAGATAAACATTTTAAATTAACTTTAATCCCATCATCTACATATAATTACTCTAAATATTTTGGTAAGTCTCTTAGTTCATAGGAATGTATACATAAATATATGTAAATATAAAAATATATGCACATACACAAACAGGCTTTAAATAAAAATTGATCTTTATATCGGGGTACTTCCTACATTATTTGTTTTTCAAAAATTTATTTTTAATAGTTGCATTCTATTCTGAGATTTACTATTATTTATTTAAGCATTTTTCTATTTTTGTTCATTTCAGTTGTTTCTAGCTTTTGAATATCCTTGCGCATAAATATTTGTCCTTATCTTAGATTATTTCCTTAGGATAAAGTCCTGGAAATGGAACTATGAGGTCAAAGGTTACAATCCTTCTTAAGGCTTCTGATGACTGTGGGTCCCATTTTACCTCAGGATATTTGCTGCTGTTTATTCCCACCATCTGGATGTAAGAGGGCCTGCCTGACTGACCGAAATCATTTTAGCATTGAGTATGATTCTTTATTCACCAAATAGAAATTGGATGTTCTCTGGTCTCTATATAGCTACATGGAGTATTCTGCTTAGTACCTGCTCACCTCAAATACGTACTGTGGCTATTATAACAAACTGCATTGTGATCATGCTCAGTCTAAAGGCTAACAAGAGCAGACATAGCTATCTAAAATGTGCCCTGCATGAGCACGTGCCTTACATTGTTCTTAATGAACAAAGTCAGGCTGATATGAGTTTGTTATGTTTAGACATCCTCAGCATCCCAGACGATGCTGTTTTGGTCCTCAGGGTTGATATGTTGGGTCTCTTTCCCAGAAATGTCTAACAATAAAGGGAACTCCAAGCGTGAAAACTGCACTTCATAGGCTGAGTGCAGTTTTCCTGCTGACAGAAAATTGATTGACTGAATATAAATCACTCTGACTTGAGTGATTCTGTCTACTTAGGATGAATTGAGGAGAAATCACCAGAAGGAAATTGGCCTCTGAAGTGTGAGAGCATTGGATTATTGCCGTCAGGAGCGATGCTTGTCAGAAGTGTTGTTTTTACCTCATTTTTGGATTGCATATTGTTCAGAGCAACACTGAGTTATTCCGAGATTTAGACCTACCTTTCTCTAGCTATACATATGCTACCTATTTCCTTTTCCATTTTAGTAATCCATGGACAACAAATTTATAATAGTTAATAATGCTTGTTTTATTTTGCTACAATATCAAATTTTCATCAACTTTTCTTATATGCTTAATAATGTCATAGAAATTAATTAGATCATTTACTTGTGGGGCTAGACCAGTAAATAAAACCAATGAAGTTTTGCCATCATGGAGCTTACATTCTGGTGTGGAATACAGTAATGAGGTCTATAGTACCTCCCATCTAATGATAGCTTTGGAGAAAGAACAGGGGAGATTGTCAGGGAGGGTATGGAGTGAGATAGGGGGTACTATTTTACATGGCAAGGACAGGAGGGGTCTCCTTGAAGGTTACATCTGAACAATCCTGAAGGGAGCAGGACCATGAGGCTTTTGGATTTGGGGGTAAATGCCCTACCAGGTCTGGTGAAACACAAATGCCCAGGCCCTTAAGCTCTCTGGGCCTCCTCCAGGAACAACAGCCAGGAGGTCAGAATGAGTGAGCAGGATCGGGAGGAGAGGTGGCGGTGCTTAGGGTAGGCAGGACTGGTTGGCCTTCACAGGGACTTTTGCTTTGACTCTTCATGAAAAGTAGGTCACAGAGGGTTTTCAGCAGAGTATTGACATCATCTGACTTTGATTTTCACTGGCAGCAGAGGCAGTAGTTCATCCTTAGACACAGGAGGGAAGGATGAGCATGTGGGCACAGGTGCAGAGGTCGGAAGAGGAGAGGTAGGAGCACGCAAAGGCCCCATCTGATAGCCTCTGCTTCTTGGAGAAGCAGAAAGCCAAGGCACCAGCTGGAATGAGGTTGTGGAGGAGGGGAGGAGTGTTGAGGAGAGAGCCTGTGTAATGTTGGGAGGCTACCTGGACAGAGAAATGCAGGAGGAATGAGAATTGATAGGGTCACTAGTGATTTGAGTAGAAGATCGATTGTATATAAAATTTATTCTTGAAATTACTTTTAAGTTTTCCTTTAGCCTCCTCAGCCTTCAACCTGTAACTCTTAGCTGACTTTCTTTGCCAGTGTTGATACTTACAACTTTAATAAGAGTTTGATTCTAACAACTAAAATCTTGGACCACTGGAGCCAGAAACGGCCTTAGAAATCATCAGTTCTACCCCTTCATTTTACAGATAAGGGTCAGACAGACACCCACCAGGGAGATAAAGTGACCTCCCCAGAGGACATAACTCATGGCTTACACAGCTGATCTCAATCGTCTCCTGATTCCCAGCCCACTGCTCTTTATACTACAACAAATAGCTACTATTTTTTCCAAAAATCAATCTTAAAAGAAGATTATCGTACTAATGTTGGTTATTTTAAAGTGCCATATTCTGATGAAATCTAAATGGTTAATCTAAATGGTTTCAAAGATGAAGTTCCATCAGGTGTTTTGAGGATTTTATTTAGGTTTGTAAAACCCATATAGCACTTACTGTTTCATCTTTCAAGTTAAATATAGATACAAAACAGATCACATCACCATCATCAAAAATTTGGGCAAGTTACCTCACTCTCACACAGTGTGTTTTTACTTAACTTGTTTTTATTCATCCTGTCTCTTTCCTTATTTTTCATATGTGATTTAAATGTTTTCCATGTTTATTTTTAGGGGGTAAAGTGTGGTCCATGTGGTACCATTGCACAACACCCCCACCCCTGGATAATTGCTCTCCTTATTTTTAGGAAGCAGAAAATAGCCTATTGTGTTATAATTAGTCAATGGTGCCCACCCAAATATGATTGTTATAGCAAGAACTTTTGCTTCTCTGTTTTAGGGGAAGGCATGAGGATAGAAAGCAGGACGAAGGATATTTTGGTCATTTTTTAATGTCCAGAAATATTTGGAAAATCTTAGGATTCTTGTTTTTTCAAGTGCTCTAAGAGACTTTTCAAAAACTTCATACAAATCTGGTTTAAAACTAAAAATGAAAAATATAAGTTTTCTTTCATTTATCTTCTGATTATAGTCTCTTACTCATCTTTAGCACAATTCATTTATTTTGTCTAGTACAAAGAATATTCAGAGTGCTCACTCATAGTTAAAGAGCTCAGGAATTGCAGCTAAATAAAAATTTTAATGTGCTAGAGTTTTGAAAATTTGCAAATAGATTTGGAAGACTTTTTAAAAATTCATACTATGCAGGTTTTTTTTCAGTTTTTCTGAATCTGCTTGAAATCTTAAAAAATGAAAATGTTCTCACAGGATAGATAGGATTTTCTTGCTTTCTGCTCCTGTATGTTCCAGAAGTTGTAACCAAAAAGCTGAATTTGTGACAGCAGATTTATTTCCATGGCAACTGACTGTAATGTTACAAACATGAGATTACTGGCTAGTTCAACATGAAGGTTAAGGAAGATTCCTGTTAGAATAGGATCATCCAAAACCAATGCCAAGGGGAATATTATCAGAGCGGCTTCCAACAGTGTGTCCTCTTCAAAAAAGTCCTCATTGTTTCCAGAACTTTGTCTTCGCTTGTGAGGGTTTTTTGTTGTTTGTTATTGTTGTCTCGTGTTTTAGTTTTGTTTATTTATTTCCCCACCCCAGGTAACTGGGTAAAAAAAAAAAAAAAAAGGTTATTTTTAGCTTTAGAAAAAAAAATTCAGTCTTCACCTTCATTAAATTCTTCTTTCATAAATAAGACTTAGGTTGGAACTTCAGTCAAAAACATCTGTACTTTGTGCTGGACAAACATCTGCCTTCCAACAAGAGCTGGCCTTCTGATGTTAGATAAACCCATGTTTCTTTTAAAGTCCCTCACAGAAGGTACTGGGAGAGAGAAGCAGGCTCATTCTTTAATCCAGAGTGCCTCTTTGTGGCCAGAATAGGTTACTGCACAAGGAAGTCAAAGCTTCCAAACTGTTCACCAATTTAATTTACTCTCCATTCCTCCCCTCACCAACCTTAATAATTTTTTTAAAGCAAATGAATACGTTTTTAATAAATGTTCTGCTTGACAATATAGTCTGAACACCAAGTGTGGAGCACGTGGAGCTCTGTTACCACTCTGGATCATACCCAGGGCTTGGGGGCTATTTTTCTAATAGGGATGGGAGACACATGCTAATCTGTCTGCATCTTATCTGATCCGCCCCATGTTGACCACATGCACCTGAGACATGTGGCCACTATGGGAAAGCCCACCTGGCTCTCCTGCTGCCTCTTCCAAAGGTTGGGCTAGTTCTGACTTTTTGCTAAATTCCCTTATTGTAAATTCCTTCAGGGAAGAACTGTTGTCTTCTTACTTCTGTATTACCAATGCACATCCCAGTGCCTGGTGCAAACTAGGTCCCCAGTGAATGCTGGATGAATGATGGGTGTTTAAGGACCAACAGTGGTAGATCACAGACCTAACATCCATAATCGTGGCCTGTGTTCTGACCATCTGAGTATATGGTTAGTTTTTATACTGTTTTTTTCTGTGTTTACTCTTACAATTGCCTTAAATATAGTGAATTTTGCTTAATGAGAAACTGAGGTAGCAAATAGCAGACCCTGTAACAAAGCTGGACATTTTAACATAGTTCCTCTCTTCTCCCTCCTGACTTACTGATTTTGCTAAATCATTAGCTTGTAATGTCCACTTTTTATTCAAAACATCTGCCATCCAGTAGTGCACCAGTAACATTTTCTAGTGGATACAATTGGCTCAGAGAAAAAAATAGGCCTATACCCAAACAGCAGGGAGCCTGAGTTATGCTCATTTTTATAGAATAGGGATCCTTGACCATGTTTGATTGTCCCTGTACCATCCACATAAAATACATTGTGTAGGATACTTTTAATTTTTTTATGGTTTTTAAAAATGATTTTATTGGTGAATTATGGTCGATATGACCATACATAATTGTTGGGTTCACATTGGCATAATCATGTATAGAATTTAATTCACTCCATTTCAGTCTGCAGTATCTCCTCTTTCTGTCCTCACGATACAATGTTTTTTCAAAACATTGACCTATGTTTTGAAAATTGAACTGTACTCACCAAACTCATGTATTATTTCAGTAAACATTTATTCATCTCCTACTCTGTGCTTGGCATTGTTCCAGGATTTTGAAAGTGGATAAAATAGTCCTTCCTGTACCTCTAAGAGACCCAAGGGTGCCCAACTGCAATGTGATCTATGCCTTAGTGGAAGAACATATACACACAGGGCTGAGAGTATACTTGGGAAGAGCAGTCGTATGAGGTGCTTGATACATGCTTGATTTGAGGCCTTCCCAAACAAAGTGTATCACCTGTATGCTGCGAAGCTGAACTGAGAATAGTCCCTGGGGTGACAGAAGAATAGCTACAAAATAATGTTACATACCAAACTAAAAATGTTAACTTGGGCAAGGCCAGGAAGGAACGCTTGGATTTTAGGTGTGGCCAGTAGAAACCAGACTCTGACTGTAATTCCTTTCTTACCTCCTCTATGTGGATTACTGATATTGACTTTTTAAATTCTGAAACTTTCTTCTCCAGACCTTTAACAAGCTTTTCCCTCTGCCTGCAGCATCTCTGCCAGTCTGTCCACAGACCCACTCCTCCTTTCATCCTGGAGGAAGCCTTTTCTCTCACAGTGGCCTGTGCTTCTGTATCATGGCATTTACCACACCATAATGTGGCAGAGTGTGTGCCTAATCCCCTACACATGGACAGGAGGGTGTGTGGTGTTTCTCCAGGGCCTTTCTCCTCACCCTTAGCAAAGATGTGTTGGTCAAATTAGGTAATTAATGTGATTGCTACTGGCTCTGTGATATAGCATCTCTGGATGTCACTTCAAAATACCAGATATTTTTTATTGAGCCTTTTAATTTTATTGTGAAGGAAGAGAAAACACTTCTCACATAGATGAGAGGAATATTCACTCTGTAGAACTCACAATATCTTTTCTTTGGTGGTAAAAATTGAAACTTTCTTAGAGTATAAAGAAGTGTATTCTCTGAAATAAAAAGGAAGCTATATAGTCCAGGATCTTCCCTGAAGCCCATTTCCTATCTATAAATGAGGGTTAGGTCTGATGATCATAGAGGATCCTCCAGCAAAAGTCATCCTCTGGAGCCAAATGACAAACACTACAAAACCATCTTATCACTGCCAAGACCCCACTAATGTTAATTAAGATTTATAGAGGACTCAAACTCTCTAGAAGAAAAAGTGAAGAAACTGTCTCCCAAACAGACTTTAATGCACAAGAATTTTTTTTTTAATTTTTTAGTTGTCAGTGGCTCTTTTATTATTTATTTGTTTGCTTGTTTATATGCGGTACTGAGGATTGAACCCAGGGCCTCACACATGCCAGGCACGTGCTCTACCACTGAACCACAACCCCAGCCCCAAGTACATAAGAATTTTGTTGAGTAACTGAAAGAATTAGATTTTTAAAAAGCCATATGGAAGAAGCTCAAATAGTAAAAAGGAAAATACACACACTGTTGTCGGAATTTTTAAGAAGGAAAGGGAGACTTGCCCACAAGGGCACAAGTGGACATTTGAAGTAAAAGCGTTATTTAAGGAGTTCACACAGGTTAGGGCCCATGAATGTGCAGGGAAAAACTTGTCTAATAAGAGAATGAAGGCCATCAGACCAGCACTGCTGTATTTACATGGACAAATTTTGTGGATTAACAGTTTGATGTGGCTTCTTTTTGAAATTTAGTGAAAAGGAGTCCCAGGAAGATAGTGAAAGATAGGAAGAAGAATCCCTTCTGAACAGGTTTTCTTTCCCCATGTTTAGGATGGCTATTTTTCTAGAGTTTCCAACAGTTCTCAAAGGCAGAGGCAACACGTGTTCTCAGCGAGGCTGCTGTTTGGAAGTGGTGCGGGAGCCCCGCAGCCTCCTCCTATGCAGCCGTCTCAGTGTGGCGCAGTGCAGTCTAGTGGGGGCCCCTTCCTGTCATAAATAAGATTACTTTCATTTCACTTGTGGAGTGTGCTATTCCTCAGAGTAATGAATTTCCTCTGTGCCTTTGAGCACATAAACATGGTTTTCATTAGCTTTTTCTCTCTTGAAAAAAAGAAAAAGAGAAAAAGAATAGAGAGGGAGGTGGAAAAGAGAATCTGAGCAAAATTAATAAGATGTCAATTAACTCCCTAAATGCATATACCTTTTTTGCCAACTGGATGGAAGGTGCTTGTGAGCAGTATCAGAAAAACACAAGTTCGTCTCTTTTAAAATGCTAAGAAAATGAAGCAGAGTAGAGAGGGACATGGGTTTTATCCCATGCAAACAAAGAAATGAAAGAAAAAGAGCAAGGAAAGATTTTTTTCAAATCTTGTTTTAAGGAGAATTGCATCAAACAGTCCATTAGTGTGTGCCCTCTGCCCAGACATACAGATAGCCCTGGGTTCTCCTGGAAGTGGGGAGCACTTCACAGAGGACCAGCCTTCTTGATGGGCGTCCCAGCACAGCCTTGGCATCCGCCTCCCATCTCTGCTCTGTGTGTGTGTGTGTGTGTGTGTGTGCGTGTGTGTGTGTGTGTGTGTGTGTGTGTGTGTGTGTGTGTGTTTATGCTAATGAGACATCCCAGCCTCTCCAGATTTCAAACTTACCCCCCTGAGATTTGTAAGTCAGGCAGTTTAGAGGGCTACATACGCAGTTGTTCAATTTTATGGTCTGAAATCTCTTGTCAAGGGGTGACTCATGATAACAGGGCTGGGCTTTTCTCATTGTTTATGCTGCATACTTGAACCTGAAAGCTATTTAGGGTCCATTGACCCTTTGACTTCTGCCAGGACCTTTTCTTACTGTTGTTTTTGGAAATTTGTAGGCAGTGAGTGGGGGATGGATTCTTCTCAAATTATCCTAAAGAAAGAGTCAAGCCATTTAAATTAAAAGATCAAAAAAGTCTAAAACTGGCTTTCCAAAATTAATTATTCTCTGTGGAAAATCCCTAAATTTGTCTTCCCAGAATCTTTTTCTCTCTCTGGAAGTCAACGTTCATTTCGTCTTTAATTCACAGCATATTATTTGCTTATTTGTCCTTCTAGAGAGGAAGAAAGATAATGTTATGAAACATCAAGGGATTAAATTCCCAGCAACAGGTTGTCACTGACAATACACAGCAGATCAAACTTGTAACGCAGAGAAAGAAGCTTGAAACATTTCTCAATGAGGTGACTCCCAGCCCAGTTTTGACCTCCTGGATAGGTGTTCTTGTTACAGTTGAGAAGTACAGCTGGTTTCCATTTGAGTGGAGAAGGATGGAATCATTTAAGGAGCCCGTGCTTCTCGTAGGTGAAGGCCGCTTCACACGACTATGAGCAATGCTCCCGAGGACCCTTGGAAGTAGGCTTCCATCTCACTTAGCCGTAGCACAGGAAATTCTTTCTGGCTTGTTTTTGTTGTGAACAGAGAGAATATTGCATATGAAAAATTCCCTGTAGTTGCTTAATATTTGCTTGGTAGTGTGCTGGTCCCTAATCAAGTCCTTCTTCTGGGTAAATCATGTCAACTCTGTCACTGTTTTGATTGGAAGCTTGAATTGTAACATTGAAAATCTCTCAGGACAGTAAACCTCTGCAGCTGGGGAGGCTGGAGCTTTTTACTGGTGTTATTAAAGGAACCTGAGGGACTTTTTTTTAGGAAAAAAAAAGCCAAGATGGAGTGAAATTCATAAGGTGCACAGAGATTTAGGATGAAGGTTTTATTATGAACAGAGCCCCATAACAGTATCCTCATAGAAACAGATACAAAATATAGCAATTGTTCCATGAATTGGCAAGCAGTTTTCTGCTGTCTTTTCGCCTATTGTTGGTTTTTTGTTTATTTGGGTTTTGTTGTTTTGTTTTGTTTTGTTTTGTTTTTGCTTTTTGAAAAATAGAGTCCAAGTACAAATATTAAAGTAGACATATTTCATGCTTTAGAACAGTGTTTGAACTGAATACTCTTTCCATGTACTCTCTAGGAACCTTTATTTCCTAAAGGCATTTTTTTCAGGGTTTTTCATTAATGTTTTTATGACATCGATTCTCCTTGGAACAAAAGAGGTGCAAAAATGTTAAAGTTTCATTTTTCTAAGGACATGACTGACTAGACTACCCCCTGCTGTGTTTGGGATCTGAGGAATGGCCTCAGAGTATAAAAACATGTGTTGAAGGGGTTGGATCCCAAAGAACATGAAAAGGAACAAACAAAACCAAAAATTTGCTTGGGAGCAGAGACCAGTCCCACACGAAAGATGTTTCTTTTCCATATTCTTTGTTCTCTTGTTCATTCCTTTATTCACTCATGCATTCCACAAAGTATGTTTATTGAGCATCTACTGTGAGCCCAGAACTGTGCTGGGTACTGGGAGGTCTGAATAGAGGCAACTTGCCCACAAGGACAGGTATTCCTGCCAAGAATGTGCTGTCCTTGTTGCTGTGTGTAAGGAGCAGCTGGACTCTGCAGTCAGCCTTGACAGTGAGCAGAAGTCTGTGTGTTCTCTTGACTATGCCTTTCATTGCCAGCATCTTTGCTATTGTATAAAAGCCATCATTAATTTTAAAGACAATCTCTGATTGGATATAAATCTGTTATACTTAAGTAGCAATACAAGCCCCCCCTCCCCCACAAAAAAAACCCCAATTTATACAAAACAACTTTAAGTAATTTAAACAAGGTAACTGTAAATTTGGACTTATTGTAAAGTTAACTGTCAGATATAAACAATAAGAAGATCTTGTGAAGGCTACAGAAATGTAATAAATGTGTTTTCTTTAAGGCCAGAGCAGGATCAGACCTAGGGAAGAAACTTCTAAAATATCAACTTAGCAAAATAAGAGTAAAACTTTGGGAAACTCATACTCATGGGGGAGGCTGGATACTGTGGGAGATACAAGGTAGGATAAGATAGTCTGCATCCTAATCTAGGGGAGGAAATGAAACATAAGCCATGGACTTAGAAAATGATGCTCTCCAAGCTCTCCTTGCAGCCTAAGAAATCACAGTGAACACTGAGCTCCTGCAGGCCAATGGAATGCTGGGGTCCTTGGGAAAGGTGCAGGACCCCAGACCAAAAACATGTACAGAGTCATCCCGTGTTCCCACCTGGAATGTGCATGCTGTTTCTGGCCTTGTTCCTCAGAAAAGATAGAATCAGGCAAGATTCTGAGAAATGCAAGTAAAATGGGGAGCAGGGATGGATGGTGAGTGAGAACAGCTGCCATATTGGGAAAAAACAAAACAGCTGGGATTCTTCAGTCTGTAGGACTGGAGGTTGAACCTACTTGGGTCTGTAAATGAAGCTTATGTGTAAGGTCAGTATTAAATCTCAGTACCACTACAGTCAGGGGAAAGCCACAGTTAGTTGTGAAGTCTTCAGCCAAACATTTCCAGTTCTTTGAACCCCACTTTCTTCTTTAGTAATCCAGATTCCAAGGGGTTTTCAGCAACACACCTCTCCTACAAGGTGCTTGCTGAAAAAAAAAGCAAGTTTGAAGATGTCTGCATACCATGTTTTCCATTCACATTTGATATGAAAAGCTCTCAAAAAGTTATCCTTAAATATAACCTGGTCACCTTGGTGAGTCTCAGCCAGCATATCCCCAACTTGTTTGACCATGGAATCCTTTGTTCATTTAGTTTCTGTGAGGACTTTGACAGTGCTTTTGGAAAAACTGGACTCCAAGTTCTTTAAGAACCCTGGAAGGAAGTTAGTTCAGGATAGAGAAAACACTGCCTAACACTGTGAAATGTGTTGCTCTAGAGCTGATACTAGCAGAAAAAGAGTGGGAGTTTATACCCATTTATGGATGATGACAGGTTTATCAAAGGTAATTAGGAGGAGAAGCTGACAATCCAAAGAAAAAACATGATCGTGCACATACATAGTGCTTTTGGATTGCTGTTAGACCCAGCTCTTTACATGAGAGTGTAGATTATTCTGTCAGAATCATATATCTGTTTTGCACCATTGAAGGAAAAAGTACATAAATGACTTATTTAAGTTTTGGCTAAATCAAGTATACAGTTCTGCATGAGAGAGAGATACAGAATTGGAAAATACTTCTCTTGGACTTTGAAGCCAGTCATATTCCATTAAGTTTGAGTTCATGCCCATTAAAACAGTGTCAGCTGCTTTCTATAGCTTGTCTCCAAAAACCTGGCTAGGCATTCAAGTTCTAGTTTTTTTACTTGTGTTGGGCCTCCTACAAACACCCCCAGACACTGTTCACTAATATTTGGAAAATGTCTTATACATGCACCCCTGTTTCCTGACCTGTTGGCTGACTTCCATCTTTCTCTTACTTCGCTACCTTACCAAACATGTTTACATGAGAGTGTAGATGGCCACAATGTCCTTCCAACATTGTAAAGTTTCCTGTTATTTACTGGACTTTAGAGAGAGCAAATGAATATGGTAGATTAAATAATTGAGGTTCAGAATAGCTTTCTTGCTCACATTTTGCTTCATCTCTCCCTTTGTGCTGATTCTCCTCCTCTCCCCACTCTTCTCCACTCTGCTTTGTTCTGGGATGGGAAGGGAAGGAAACAAATCCTATGTGGACTACACCAGAAGCTCTCTTGCCCCATGGCTTCTGGTTGGGATTAGTTAATGGAGATTTTTAGCTATAGACTAGACTTTAGTGGGAGAATGAGGCCACCCACTCCTTTGAGTTGCTTTCTTTTTGTTTTGGACCCTTCTTTCCATTGGCTCTTAAGACCTATGCCTGGCCTGTGACTAGCCCAGGAGTGCTGGACCTCCGCTTGTTAGTTTCCTTCAACCCAGCCCACATATTTGTAAATAATCCTTTATTAAATTCTCCTCGGGGCTGGGGATGTGGCTCAAGCGGTAGCGCACTCGCCTGGCATGCGTGCGGCCTGGGTTCGATCCTCAGCACCACATACAAACAAAGATGTTGTGTCCACCGAAAACTAACTAACTAAATAAATAAATATTTTAAAAAAAGAAACTCTTAAAAAAAAATTCTCCTCAAATTACCCAGTTTGAATATGTCATCTGTTTCCTGCAGAGGCTTTGACTGATGTACCCACCTTCCTCTAACTTCTGTTTTTTTTTTTTTTTTTTTGCTTTCTAGCCAATAACTCCATTAGAGGGCAGCTCAAGTTCACCTTCTTAAGGAAGTTACTCTGTTCCACATGAATCTATTTTGAGGATCTCTTAAGTCTTACAAACTGCCGTTCTTATTTGCATCCCAAAGTGTTCTCTTGTATATTGACTTAAATGCACTAAGACCAATGCTCCTGGTGCTTACAGCTGGTATTTCCCTGTTGTGTAGGAAGGGTGGCTAATGAGTGGAGGTTGCCAGTTGGCATCCTGACATTTGGTAGATGATTATAATTGTCAAACTTTCATGGAGTATCTCCAGGCCCTGGCTAGCAAGTTGGAGAGTTGGGAGGTGTGAACTATTATCATCTCCATTTTACAGATACAAATACTGACACAGAAAAGAGTTAGATAGATTGCTTCCTTCACACCAGAGCAAGTACTAGAGCTAGAATTTAAACACAGACAGTCTAACTCCAGAATCCATGCTCTTAACACAATACCAAATTACTTCTCACTGTTTTTAAATTTTCAAATCACCAGTTACCACTAAAAATTTATATTTTACTTTAAAAATCTGCATTTCTAACATCCCTTGGGGAAAAAAAGGCAAATCTGGCTATTGGTATTCAGAGGCCACAGCACAGTTGGCCAGAGGAATGCAAACACTGCCCTGTTCAAGTGGGGTGCATGCTGTCCCTAATGAAGGGCTCACCCAGCTTGTCCTTCCATCCACGCTCCTTCCTGAACTTCTAGTGGCATCAAGTCTGAGATTTGTGCATGAAAATAATTTTTACATATGGTCTTTTGGAAACCACTTACATGCCCTTAATCATTCCCCACATTGGAGTTAGAGAGAGAGAGAGAGAGAGAGAGAGAGAGAGAGAGAGAATTTTTAAAAAATATTTATTTATTAGTTTTCGGCGGACACAACATCTTTGCTGGTATGTGGTGCTGAGGATTGAACCCGGGCCACACGCATGCCAGGCGAACGTGCTACCGCTTGAGCCACATCCCCAGCCTCACAGTGTATATTTTTAAACTGCCTCGATACCTAGCACAGATAAGATTATAATTGGTTAAAAAAATGGATTAAAGAATATGATTTGCTGAAGTTAGCTAAGGTAGATTAGGTAACTCCATAAGGACATAAGAGGTTTCCTTGTCCTTAAAACAGCTTGCTTATAAAGCCAAATGTAAAATCCAGGAACATTCCTGAATCCTCATTGCTGTTGGCAGTACTGCTTCTGCTGCCCACTGAAAGAGACTATCCACTCGCTCCAGTCACAGTGGTATGAAACTTGGGGAAGAGAAGATCCACATCTTGGAGGAGAGAAGATCCATTGCTTGGGAAGGCTGCAGGAGAGTGGAAAGGCTGCTTTTGGGGTGAGCAAGAAGGTGAAGGGAAGTTTCAAAGGAGTTGAAGACACAGAGAGTGTCCTCATGGACATGAATCCCAGCAGGCACAAAGATCTGGAACTTGCGCAGGGGTAGATGAGGGCAAGTAGGGATGTGCAGAGCCAAACTGGGAACAGGTGTGGTGAGGAGTGATGGGGAGGCTTAGGTGTTGGATGTACATGAGCTGCAGGCACTTGGGGGTAGACCTTATGCCCGGAGGCAGATCATGGTATGAGGCAGTGAGTTTGAAGAAGAGGCAGGGACGAGGAGGGAAAGTTGTTTTAGGAGCACAGAGCTCTGCCCACCCCCACTTTCTTCTGCAGTGTGGGATGGAGCATATGGCACAAAGTAGAGAGTATTTAAAGGCAGGTTCCACCATCGTTACTGTGAAGTGGACAGCAGAATGCTCTGCCTTTTATATTTGCATATGCACACATAATTGGGAAGCTTCATCAGAAACTGGATGTTTTCATAACTCAACACGAGGAAACTTGCTTCTGCTCTGATAAGCACACATAAGCCTTATTTTTTTAATGTGCTATTCTTTGGGTCTCTTTGATTGCAACTTTTATTATTCCATCTTTTTATAGCTTTACCCTTTCCTATGGAACCAAAGGACCTCAGGAAATATATGCAATTAAGAAAGTGAATCACCTTTCCCAAGCCAGGTAACTAAGTATATTTGTAGTGGGTAATATGCAAACCTGCAGCTGGAACATGAAGAGCTTAGGGAGACCTCACAGACTCCTCCTCATGAATGACTGCCAGTGATTGGGGTACTGAGTTGGCCAACGCTTGGAGCTCTCAGTCCTTGCTGAGCAGGGTCAGGTGCCTGACCTCCAGGAGGCATGCCAGGGACTTTCCCATCTGCAGAGATCAGCAGTGGTGGGTAAGTGGTGCTCATCCCTCTCAGGAGTTCATGGAAAAGTACAGAATTGGCAGATCTCTTCAACATCTATTGCCCTAGCTTCCATGGACTTGGGGAGTGAAGTCCTGGCCAAAGTTAAGAGTAGAAAACCCCATTTCTCTTAAGAATAGAGAGCTTTCCAGAGAGTGAGGGAGGGAGGCGCTTAACCCCTTAAACTACCCACCCAACTGTAAGAGCTTCCCCGCGTCTCCACTCCCCTCACTTCCATGGTATACAGCTTGTCCTCATGGTGCCAGGCAGGGAAATCACCCTGGAAAGTTTCTAGAATGCCTCTGACAGTGTATCTGTGCATTGCATCCTCCCACCACCTTACCCTCCTTCCTTTGGCTGGTCTGTCCCCAACCACACATGGCACATGGCCAATGCTCTCGAATTCCAGATTGACTACCGACACAGTTGTATGACCATGGGCAATTCACTTACCTTCTGTGACCTGTCAGAAGGGTCATAATTGTACCCCTGTTGTAGGGTCATTGTAGGGATTTAATGAACTAAATGATATCTGGCATGTAGTATCTAAATGTTAGTTACGGGACATATTCTGACTACAATGACAGTGGGTGGGTATCTGGCCGTCCACCAGGTCCTCTTTATGCAAGATAATTGCCTGCATGTCTCTGGTCAGCAGACATTGGTCACTGAAGTCAGCCTAACCTGGCCTCCCGGCGGCACTTGTTTACGTCTCCTTTGCACACTCGCCAATCTTCTTGATCTCGTGTTGCTGGGATAGCCACCAGATTGGACAGCTCTAGACAAGAGCTATTCTGTATCAGGGCCCAGAGGTCTCCCGCAGACCACATAGCGTGTATGTGTTGTTACCGGCTTCCTTCTGTGGCTGAGGAATGGCCGTCTAAGTACCGCTTCTTTTTATAGATGGCTCTGACTAGTATATTTGCTGATTAAAAGGGAGGCCTCACAGAGCAGTCATTTGGAAGAGCATAGTAATACTTTAGAACCAGGATGGATTCAGACATTTATTGCAAAGTGTTTATTTCCTAAAATAAGGAGGCATGCGTTTTGTTGACTTCCTTCTAATGAGAATTCCTCAGGGATTTGAAAGCTGTCATTGTGTGCTTTCTCTTTCCTCACTTTCCAGCTCACTCATCCAGAAGCATCTGACTAGTGCTATCATTAAAGTTGTGATTGAGCTTTGAAAGGAATCCTTTGCTACTATTTTCTCCTTAGAATCATTCCAAGCTGCCTCTGTTGACCAAATGTATATCAGATTTTTTTTCATTGTTTTCTGTTGAATCTTATTTTAATTTGTTTTACTTAGTTACACATGACAGTACAGTGATCTTGACATATCATATATTTGAATCAGATGGGATATAATTTCTCATTTTCCTGAGTGTACAGGTTGCAGACATTGATCATACTAGAACTTTTAATTCTATTTCAAACCCTAGCACCAATCCTCTCTCTTCTTTAAGTACTTATCTTGAATACTTAAAGTACTTCTTCCTCTGTGCTGTTTCCATACTGGGACATCCTTTGTTTTTAGAGTACTTATCACACTGTTGTAACATTTGACAACTATGTAATAGTGCTTATTACCAAGCTCAGTGCTAGATTCTGAAGAACTGACCAAAAATAAGACTCCAAAACAGTTAACAGTACCTTCTGTGGTAATGGAAATGTGCTATATCTACATTATCTATGATGTAGCACTATCCAGAAGTGCCTGTGGAGTACTTAAAATGTGGCTAGTGCAATTGAGGAACAAATTTTGTAATTTATGAATTTGAATTTACATGCAAACACCTATACATGGTTAGCCACCTCTAGAACCTAAGCCTCTGAGGAGAGAGATCTCTCTTGCTGTACTCCCAGCACTAACGATGGCGCCTGCCCACAGGAAAGGAAGGGAAGGGAAGAGAAGCCAAGGGGACACCTTAGGATGTGTGTGTGTGTGTGTGTGTGTGTGTGTGTGTGTGTGTGTGTTTAACCAGTCTTTAAGTCCTAATGGCAGGGATTTATCTGTTCATATATTTGTTTCTGTATCTGTAAGTCCCAGAAGTCATGAATTCTCTTTCCGCCTATACCTTTAGACCTATTGTCTAAAGCCAAATTGAGGCTCATAGGAGATACTTAAGAAGTGTTGAATCGAATCAGATGCTAAATAAATGCAAGATTGGTAATGGTAATCAGTGACACTGATCACAGTTGTTAACAGGAGGAAAGTTACACTGCCCAGCGCTCCATGTCAGAGCAGCAGAGTGGCCCTGCCCAGCTATGGCATCCCTTGCATGCATTCTAACTCCTTTAGGCAAATCTGCCTTTCCTGACATGTCCCCACCTCTGGCTCCCTGCTTGACTTGGAAATACAGCTTCTTACACTTGAAGAGTCAGAATTCCAGCTGGGCACCATAGCACATGCCTGTAATCCCAGTGGCTCTAGAGGCTGAGGCAGGAGGATCTCGAGTTCAAAGCCAGCCTCAGCAAAAATCAAGGTGATAAGCAACTTAATGAGACCCTGTCTCTAAATAAAATACAAAATAGGGTTGGGGATGTGGTTCAGTGGACAAGTATCCCTGATTTCAATCCCAGGTCCCCACCCCTGCCCACCAAAAGACAAAATTTCTTGTTATACCACCCCTCCCAACTTCCTGTTAAACATGGATTTCTCACAAATGATCTTTCAGTGCCTCTCTGATGCTTCTTTTGTTGAACCACAACATTCTGGCCTTTCTTTTCCCCTCCTGTCCTTCTTGACAGCCACAACTGAGCTCTCAGATTATTCCATGGTCTTCTTAATTGCAAGTCCAGTTACTGACTTCATCAGCTGATACCTTGGATTCAAGTTTTAGCTTTGCAGCTTGCTTCTCAGGTACTGTATAATCAATTACATAACCACTTAATACCCTCAGTTTCCTCATCTATAAAATGACATAAACGTTTCTCATAAATTTACTGAGAATTATTTGAGATGTTGTGAAGTATTTGGCACAGTATTTGTTGCCCTATAAAGGTTAGCTCTCTTCTCTCCTTGAATATACCTACATATACTATTGCCATACACATAAATACATACGAATTTAAGTCAATTTGTGGTGTTTTGCTTGTAATTTACATTATACAATTTTTATTATATTATTGCCCCCACACACCTGTCTCATCATTAAAAGTTTAAATTATTAAACTAGTAATCTTACTAATTTACCCTCCCTCTGAAAAACTAGTTTGTTTCTATTATTGTAATAAAGGGCATATTTATATCCTTTACCCCTCCTACAAGAAAATAAAGGTCGGTTTTTTATCTTTTTTTTTTTTTGTACATTGCAAATCAAGCAAAACTTAAGCCAAATAAAGAAAGAGTAATAATAATTTTAGAACCACAATTCAGTAATAGGCAGGAAAGTAGAATGACTTTAGAGTAAACTCTTTAGAGTAATTAGGGATAATTCCCCTTCCCCTGTGCATGCTCTTGGCTGTCCTGGTAGAGAAAACAACAATTTACACACATAAATTACCACTGTAGGACAGGCCTTTGAGGGAGGCAGCTACAGACTCCTCCGCCACCCTGTGCTCCCTCCCAGCAAAAGAGTATGTCCTTCAGAAGGCGGCCACAGCACCAACTGCACAACTGCAGTTAGGTTGATTACTATAGCAAGGGATTATATTTGAGGATTACTATAGCAAGGGATTATATTTGAGAAGTATCAAGAACGCTCATTTATTTAATACAAAGAAAACAGCCAGTATTGTAGCATTTATTATAATGTGTAATTCACTGTTCTTGATTAAGTACTGCAATGATAGAAGAATTCTAGATCTTTCTAGAACACTCAATTTTAGGACTCAGTTTTGGTCTCTGCCATCAGCTAGCTGCATGATCTCAAACCTGTTCTTTTCTTTATTATTAATTTTTTTTTGTATTTTCATCTTCTTTTTTGTGTGTGTTTGTGTGGTGCTGGGGATTGAACCCAGGCCCCTGTGCATGCTGGGCTGTGTCCTCAGTCCTTAAGACTTGTTCTTAAGGATTCAATTTGCTTATCTATCAACTAAGGAGGTACAAAATGTTTTATTATATAATCTCTTATGTATATCTGTGGTACTATGTGATAGTAGTCTCCCCTTACCCACGGGGATATGTTACAAGATCCCCAGTGGATGCCTGAAACAGCAAATAGTACCAAACTATGTTTTCTTATATAGAGCTATATACCTATAATAAAGTTTAATGATATATTAGGTACAGTAATAGATTAACAACAATAATAAAGTAGAACAGTTATAACAATGAACTGTGATAAAATTATGTGAATGTGGTCTGTGTTTCTCAAAATCCTGTACTCTACTCACCTTTCTTGTGATTCTGTGAGATATCACACAGATATTCAGTTGATCTGAATACTGAAATGGCTATGAAGTGACTTCTGGGCAGGTACTGAATACTACATGGATACACTGCACAAATGGATGATTCATATCCCAAATGGGATGGAATAAGATTGAGATTTCATCATGCTAACAGGAACAGTATACAACTTAAAACTTATGTATTGTTTATTTCTGGAATTTTTTGGACCATAGTTGGATAGAACTATGGTAACTAAAACTGCAAAGTAAAACCAAGGATAAGGGGAGACTATACATGCCCATTTGCAGTTATGGCATGTGTTAAATATGTGGGAAAACCCTGAAGACCCTTTTTATGATACTTTTAACTGATAGAGATATTTTTAACTGATACCCATTACTGGGTAATCTCAGCCTTTGGAATGAAATGTAGCTTAGGAATCATAGTTGGTTTCCAGACATAGGAAATAAAGAATAAACAAACTCATCTTGGGATAGAGAATTATTTTCATGTTTCTCTTTTCCATTGCTCTTTCACCTTATTGGCATTGCAGAATTTACTCATATGATGTAAATACATATTAGATTCCCATTGTGAGCTAACAGAATGCCCCATGGTGGAGAATTTAAGAAGGTTACAGCAGAGCCCTGAACTCAGAGGACTCAAAGGTCAGAGCAAGAAGTCAACAAAATGCTCACAGGCACTCAACCACCTCAGGCACTCAACCACCTCCCTCTTCCTTAACATCTATGATGGTCCTTGGAGGAATGGTTTCTTGAGGAATGAGTAGTTTTCCAGGTGGACAAGATGTAGAGGTATCAGAGAATATGGGACATTCAAGGCTTCAGATTGCTGAGTTGGGATGTGGGGGGGAGGTTCTCAGATTGTGTTTGTGTGTGTGTGTGTGTGTGTGTGTGTGAGAGAGAGACAGAGACAGAGGCAGAGACAGAGACAGAGACAGAGACAGACAGACAGATGGGAGGGGTAACTTGGAAGGTAGGCTGGGAGTGATCCCAAAAGGTCTTATATGTCAAATCTAGGACTTTATTCTGGAAGTAGGGGGTAACTCCAGAAGGCTTTGAACTCAAGAAGTGACCTGATTAGATACCAAGGCCTACTAGCCAGTGGAACTTTCCTTTTTTAGCATTTATACTCTTCAGTTTTTAGTGCTTTAATTATGCAACTCACGAAGGAACATTATCTCTTCAGAGCCTTCTAGAGTTTTCTTTCCTTCTTAGTGCAACACAAATCTTAATATTATTGTCCCAATATAGTAACATCTCGCCAATGCAAAGAAAATCAATTAGAATGATTCAGTATGAATATTTTGTCTGTTTTAGTATGTGAGGAGAAATTTATCACTTAGCAAACATACATCAAATGGTCACTATGTTCACATAGCAGTTTTGCAACAGCTTTTTCCCTTCCCATGAGGGACCCTGGCTTTTTCCGGCTGGCAAAATCCAGCCCTGCATAGAGAATACATACTGCCAGGACCAGGAGCAGCAGGCTGCCTGAAAAACAGGCCAAGACTTGATGTTGAGAAGTTCAGTGCTATGTCCTAGAAGCTTTGAGACTTAGGGCTCAAATTAAGATTCCCCTTGCTCCTCCATACATGTCTGGCTGGCTTTCTAACCTGTCCTTCAGTGGAACAGAGGCAAATTCAGATGGCACAGGGAGCCATATGGAGAGTATAAACACAAGAGATTTGAGGATTGGAGACTGTGTTCCATCTAAAGGGAGACACTCCTGCTAAGCTCCTGCCAGTTGTTGCCAAGATGGAATGAGGGCTCATGTAACAAGATCTGCTTTCTCAAGAGATGCTGGAAATTTTTATGCATGGAAAAAATCTTTTGGTATTTAGATATTGGGGGCAAAATCTTGTTTGGGGTCTCTGACAGAAGTCAAGCACATGCCACCACCTGACTGCCCAAGGGCCTTCTAGACAGGCTCTTCTAGCCTTGCCCATCCTGGGATCTCTTCAGCCTGACCACCAAAGGGAGCCCCCTGTGAAAGCTCCTGCCCTCACAGTTGCTGTCTCTTCCAGCATCCCATCAGCACTTCTTGGGCATCTGCTATGCCCCAAGGATTGTGCTAGAGGCTGCGGGGGGGGGGGGATGCAGAGGCCAGGAAAATGCAGTCTCTGGTGTTTACAGAAACACACAGGTAAATAGACTACATAGGAGGCCACCCAGTGTCCCAGGAGCTCAGAGACTGCTGTCTCTCTCACTGCCCAGCGTAGTCCAGGAGGGATCAGAGAGGACAACAAGGAATTCCCCCTGGACACTTCTTGAACCCCTCCACAGTGACTGGACTTTGAACCATGCAGTTCATGAGGTAGTACATGGACCTCTCTTCAGGTGATTTCAGAAAGTCATAGCTTACCCAAGATGGCATCCTAAAGGCAGACCAGAAATATAAAGCTGCAAAGAAATGAAATATAGACTTTTCCAGGTTTAACCAGCAATGAACTAAATCAAGAGGACTCAATTGTATTTCTGATGTCTTGGGTCAAATAACTTTCTTCTTTTCTTTCAAAATCCTGAAATCTGATAAAAAAATATTAAATGGAATATATTGGCATTAATTCATCCTTTATTAATTTTGGAATCATGGTAATTCATGCTTACATTGGATTGAATTCTCAGTTGTCCTGACTCTGAAATGAGGGCATCAAAGCAAATGCAAAGTGCAAATAGACTTCAGGATCAGAGAGCTGGGATAATTCTGTGTCATCTTGGTCAATTCATGAGAGCAGGTCCCCAAGGGTCTTACTCACCAACACTCTCAAGGATCATCTTATGTTCTGGAAAGTAATATTCAATTCCTTAATAATTAATTCCATATATGAATTCTATTGCTAATTCAAACACTCTCATATCGAATTTCAGAGGGAAATCATAGAAAGTGTATATTTGGTTGGTATTTTTTTTTTTGCCCAAATGAGGGTTCATCCGTGTGATACTTTTCTCTACCACCTCCAATTCAGGGACCACCCAGAATGTGGATGGAAGGTGCAGTGTCCCCTGCAGTGGTCTACGCTTGTGAATGGGTTACACGACACAGATGCCTTGAGGTTTCTTGTAACTTAAGGCCTTTTTCCCAACCGGGAAAACGGACCTCTTTCCCAAGAGGGTTGGCCTTTGGATATTTTACCATTCCTAAGGCCCCAAAGAGAATGATAAGTGCTCTGAGATAGAGAAAGGCCTTTCTCTGAGGGCTGGACTAGCATTTGCCTCCTTCTCTACTGCAGACCTCCTGTCCCCAGGTTCTGCTTCAAACTGAGCCATACTTAAGCAGGAGGCCTGCCTTCTTGCACCTGCCCCTAGGAAGGATGGGAGAATCCACTACAAAAGACCTTTTGCCTATTTATTTCTGCCACAGAAAGTTCCAATAGTCCCTACCAACAGGGCCCACCTGTGTTTCCCCAAGAGCTTTTATCCCTTCAACTCCAGAGGGCCCCCTAAGGGGCTGAGTAGGAGGAGGGAAGCCTGGAGCTCCCTTCAAATGCTGCATATGGAGCCAATAATAATGACTGGCTGTACACGGGTGAGAGCCCAGGGGAAGGCTCTGAGGTGGGCTCAGCTGGACGTAGTCTAAAGTTTTCCAGCATTGCAGGATAGAGAGGGACCCTGGGTTTGGGGGAAGGTCAACATCCCTGAAGCCAAACCTATCCCAGGGCCTGCCTGGAATCATGCATGACCCCAAAGCAAGACAAAAGTCAGACATTTGAAATATGCTTGATGACACTGGCATTCTGAGTATTTTAAACTTAAAAATGCAACCAAGTACTCATTCTGGATTTTGAAAAAAATTTGCTGTGCTTCCAAAGAGTCATGTTTCCAGTAGAAGCCCTGGAATGTGGCCTTATCTTCCCCCTTTCTTGGGCTGATCCTCTGTCCTGGCTGCTGACCTTGCTCCTTCCTCACACAAGATCTTCTGGATTGGGAGGAGCAATAGATGCAGACAGCCTAATTTGTTCTTGGCAAGAACCACAGCCTGCATTGCTGTGAGGGTCAGGAGAATCATAAATAATTCACAAAGTTTTGGTTTTCCAAGATGAGATGGGCTGCAGTAAAATTTCATTTTTTGATCCCTCTTCCTACCCCACACCCTGATACCCCTAGAACTGCTTGTCCCTGAAGCCAGCATCTTCCTCGTATTCCTTAGAAGGGGCAGGGAGGGAAAGCCTTCTGCATGTGAACCTGAAGCACATGGAGTCTGTCTGTGAAGATGCTGCGCGGCAGAAGCTGGGACATCTTGAAAGCTAAAACATAAAACAGCATTTTAAAAGAGGAAAATAGCTCCAATGTGTTTCCAATGTGCACCACACAGGAAACGGGGATGGGGGCTCCAGAGGTGATGAGGGGAGCCCGCTCCAGCTGGAGGGTTTTTATCATTACTCTGTTATCATCTGCACATCAAGTGTCTAAGACCTTGCTCTGGTTCCAGAAGGGAGAGGGTCCTAATGGCTAGAGAGGCTTGGAATGGGTCCCTCCATCTCCTTTAGCATGAAAATTTCAAATTAAAAGTTCAGTCCTTGGCTGACTTGTGATGTGAAAATAAGTGGCCTTATTCTCTTTAAACTAGAGACAGAGGAAGATGGTGACTCAAAGGCAGTACCAGGATTCCAGTCATTGTTTAATGCTATTTGGGAACAGATATCACTCTGGCTAGAGGTGGCATTGAGCAAGAATCCAGCTCAGTCCCCTTACTGCCAGACCATCAAGGCCTTCCATGTTGAGCAGGAATGGCAACCTCAGAGCTGGTGCGTGGGAGATGACACTACAGGGGATGCTCGTGGAACCCAACAGTCACCTACAACCACCTGCCTTCTGGGCTCAGACTTCCTTAAGCCCCTTCCCTCTTTCCTTTCCCCCTTTGTTACCTTCTCCTTGCCCCTTTCCTTGGAGATAGGGTCAAAAGAGATACTACTTCCTCAAAAGAAGCAGAGCTTCAATAGTGTTTCAACAAAGATCTTTTGGGAAGTGGTAAGAAAAGAGATGGAAGGTTTCAGGACCATCTCTGAACTTTCTTTCTCTTTCTGTCTTACCAAGGCCAGGCATGTTGCTGAGTGCTGGTCAAACAAAAGGAGTTAGGAGTTAGTTCTTACTCTTAAGAAACCAAATCTAAAAAGATAAAATAAAATAAAAAAGAAAGAAACCAAATCAACACTGTAATGACACTACGATATCAGTTTGCTTCCTTTCTTAAGTAGTTATCATTTAGAAGTAAATAAACTTTCTAAGCAACATATGTTAGTGGTATTATTAACACTGTAGGTGTTTGTAAAGGTTTTATTTTTGTGAGATGATGATGATGACAGTAAATATACTTTATGATATTATACAGATGTAGACACTCTCATTCTTTCCTATTGTTAAGGAGTGAGCTTCTTTGTATCATAAGCAATGATAGCAGAAGCTGTGTCAGGCCAGACTGTTCTGTGGCATTTCATAGCAAACAGGATTTCACTGGTCACAAGCTTTGAAGTCTAAGTGCAGGACCCCTACCACCTGAGATGTCAGGGGGGCATGTGACTACTTGGTGCCTTTCTCTTCTCATCTCTAAAAGGTGGTCCTTGTCTTGGGTCCGGTGGGCTAGATGATCTCCAGATTCCTCATTGAGCACTGGCTCTTGCAGTCCACTCTCTACCTTTGACCAAGGAAAACTCTGATACCAGAAAGTCCAATGCACTTGCCTGAAGTGCTAGCAGAACCAGAGGTACAATCTAGGTCTCTGGCACTAAGTCCTTTATTCTTTCCACATTCCCTTATAATTTCAGGATGGTCATAATGTAAGCTGCTAGTGAAATGTGAGGGCTTGGTAGAAAGGTGAAGGACAAAAGCAATGCGAAAAAGATATAGAGAATTCTCCAGATTTAGTCATTCTCCATGCGAAACTGGTCCAGAACCCTTGGGCTTCCTCAGGCACCCCCGTCTGTGATCCACAGGCCTCAAGGTATTTTTTCACCTTTTCTGCCCACCATTCAGAAGAGATGCTGGCCCAAGAATGCCCTGGGAATGGCCCCTGAGCGGTCCACTCCTGGCTTTGGGGAGCTGCCCCTCTGACCACAGCGGCCTCTAGTGTAGCCCTGCTCCACTGCAGCTGTCCAGGGTTGGAGCAGCCTCAGGAAGATACACGCAGGGCAGGCAAGGTACACATGTGCCACGTTCCCTCACCATGGTGCATCCACCAAGGCCTGCAGTTCCTAACCCCATGCCTGTCATCTTTCTGACATTCCCAATTACTTCCCACAGTTCTATCTCCAGTTCTTTTTCCTGAGGGCAATGATTGCCAAATACATAGCAGTCTATGAATAATTTCAGTGTCAAAAGAAAAGTACCTGTCCTAGACAGTTACAGTGATTTCAATTAATTTTATAGACATTTTTATCTTCACCGTCTGGAAACTTGGGGTGGAACTCCAACACAATTGCCAACTTCCCCCAGCATCTGTGCAGTGGCATTTTGTTTTCATCAGACAGTCCCTGTGTGCCAGCTCCTTGCCACTGTCTGTTCCTTCATTCTTAAAGTAGTCATCTGGAGGAGAGAAAAGCACAAGTTAATAAAAAAAACTAACATGGAGCCTACAAACACACTGGCAACCAAAACACAGAGCTGCTTTTAGATATGCGTCTAGTGAACCACGTAGGTATTTGGATGACTTAGCTGCAGCACATACATACAATGTCCAATTAAAGAAAAAAAAACAAACACACTTTTTAAGGTTGCCTGGGGAAATGTATTCACTATGCAGATGTACATTTTTTTAGGTTTAGACTCCACCTCATTCCAAAAAGGTTTGAGATAGCTTTGGGAAAAATATTGGCAGACAGAACAATCTGAACTCAAAATTTTAATGACAAAATGGTTCCTGCCTGCACAGGGCACCCTGCTTTCCATAGCTAGGTTCCACGCAGCTTCCAGAATTTATTCTGCCCTTAGAATTAAAAGCACTTCCCTCTCTGGGTAGTTGGGTGGAGCGGCATCCAAACACCTTGAGCTGTTCTATGTGGAGCTTGTAACCAGGCTTTCTTTGTCTCTGATGATCCCCCCTCTCCCCTGACCTTCACTAGGCTTTGTCCTGAGGTGCCAGTCTTGCTCCCCAAAGCTGAGCCCCTCCTCAAAAACCATGTGATTTCCCTGAACCTCCAAGTTCAGGAGCCTTCCATCCTTTGCCCATACTTCTTGGTGTTGGGAGGTCTCCCCCTGGACCTCAAACTCTCTGCCTAAGGGGAAAAGGCAAGAATATGGACTCTGAAATCAGCAGATCTTGAAATGAATCCATAGTCTGCCTTCTACTGTCCTTAAGACCTTGACAGTTTATTTAGCTACAATTCCTTATGTTTAAACAGGAGGACTCATAGTACAATCCTAGAGGTTTTGGTGAGGATGAAGTCAGATAATGCTCACAAAATGTTTCAGACAGGACCTGACACATAAATAATTACTGAAAAGAAACTATATTGTTATTAAACTCACCTCTCCCAAGCATTCCAGACACCAACCACCTAGCTCCTGAGCGTCCGTGTACTTCTGTAAACAAGCTTTCTGGCAGGCCACATCTCCTCAGTCCCTCTTTAGCCCTGCAAGATGCTCTCTAGTAGCCCTCAGTGAACTCTCTCGCCCCTTTCCTACCCTGCTTCACTCCTAATCAGCATGATCTCCCAATTGTGCACACCAGTGACCCTCCCTGCATGCCCACCTATAGCCCAGTCTGCTCCAAGTTCAGGTGGGTCTGCCCAGGCTTGCTTACTCCCTCCCCCTCAGCCCTCATTCTGATGGAACTAAAGATGAAGCTAATGCTTAAGAGCTACAATTGCATCCAGTTTCTTTGGGATCTCTGTATTTCTCTTTTGTTAGAAAAACCAATCCTTTAGATGTTTCATGACTTCTACTCTTTACTTTTGTCATTTATTCTAAGATAACCTTGCCTACAAAAATGCATAACATAGACACAGTATCTGCTCTCAGTTCATGCTTTGCTGAGAGAACACTACACAGGTCAATATACTATACATTTGTCATTGTCATTTGTGTTCAAATAGACTGTTTAAACTTAGTAATTTGCATGGTTCTTCCATCTAGACAAGTTACCTAATTCATCTGTGCCCCATGTTTTACATCTGAACAGTGGGAATAAATGATAGTCTGTGCCTACAGGTTGGCAGGCCACATCAGCTCTCTTCCTTGCC
The DNA here is from genome assembly GCF_052094955.1 of Ictidomys tridecemlineatus. Lineage (NCBI taxonomy): Eukaryota > Metazoa > Chordata > Mammalia > Rodentia > Sciuridae > Ictidomys > Ictidomys tridecemlineatus. The sequence continues at coordinate 38,534,237 of NC_135485.1, read as the reverse complement.
AGGACTCCTTAATGCATTGTACAAACTGCAACTATATGAAGAACCTTCAACTAATAATTCACTTTATTTTTAAAAAAAATTTTAAATTGTTCTTTTTAGTTAGACATGACAGTAGAGTATATTTTGACATATTATACATACATGGAGTAAAACTTTCCATTTTTATGGTTGTACATGATGTGAGTTACACTTGTCATGTATTCATATATGAACATAAAAAAGTTATGTCTGATTCATTCTACTGTCTTCCCTATTCCCAGCTCCACTCCCTTCCCTTCATTCCCCTTTGTCTAGTTCAAAGTAGTTCTGTTCTCTCCACCACCACTACCACTTATTGTGTGTTACCATCCACATATCAGAGAGAACATTTGGTCTTTGGTTTTTTAGTATTGGCTTATTTCACTTAGCATGATAGTCTCCAGTTGCATCCATTTACTGGCAAATACCATAACTTCATTCTTCTCTATGGCTGAGAAATATTTCATTGTGTGTGTGTATATATATGTGTGTGTGTGTGTGTGTGTGTGTGTGTGTGTGTATATATCACATTTTCTTTATTCATTCATCTGTTGAAGGGCTCCTAGGTTGGCTCCATAGCTTAACTATTGTGAATTGAGCTGCTATAAACATTGATGTGGCTGCATCACTGTAGTATGCTGATTTTGAGTCCTTTGGGTATATACCAAGGAGTGGGAAACTGGATCAAATGGTGCTTTCCAGAGTGGTTGCACCAATTTGCAGTCCCACCAGCAATGTATACCTTTTTCCCCACATCCTCACCAACATTTATTATTTCTTGTATTCTTGATAATTTGCTTTGAATAATTAAAAAGGAATAGTAACAGGTTGACACACTGGAAGTGCACAGTAACAAGTTATTATTCATTGTAATGGTGAAACAAGGCTAATAAAACACATCGGGCATGTGTGTGGGGTGGGGAGGTGCTGGAATCTGCCAGGTCCTCACTAATCTTTGCAGCAGCTTTGTCTCATTAGAAGCATGTTTGCAGTCAACCTTAAATGTAAGAAGACAGCTTTCGTATTATAGCTGGTTGTCCTTCAGGAGCCACTGAATCATGTTAAGATGTCTCTTTCATTTTTGACTCCTGCTTCAGCACTCCTTCTAGGAGGATAATAAATGAGCACGTTAGATTAACTACTGTCTATGCAATGCCACAGGAGATTATCTCAGAGTGTTCAGATAAATGATAGATCACCTCGGCCTATTTATGCATGCAGCAATAACGAGCAAAAGTTGAAGCAGGCATGAAGGATGAGAGGGAGGGGAGGAGGGAGCCAAGGCAGAGGTGGAGAGTCAGAGAAGGAAAACAGGAGAGCGAGCACCCGCCTGAGACGCGGAGCAGAGAGCACAGGGAGGGCGTGTCTGGAGGGCACAGAGGGTACCCAGAGGAAGAGATTATGAATCACCCAACAGAAAAGCCAGGGTTTTGAGAAAACAAAATGCACTGGGCAGATTGGGAAGAAAGTAGAATTTTAAAAATGAAGAGAGAAATCAGGGTGCATATAATTTAATGCCAAAAATGGAAAATATGCATCATTAGATTACATCTAACAAAGAAGCAAAGGGTTTCTCTGATAGAAATTATGCTGCTACAGGCACTTCCAGAACCATTCCATGGCATTTTTATCTTTTTTTGCATTGTATTTGAAGCATGCACACTAGGGAAACTTACAGTGTCTTTATCATAAGTTGAATTCCTAAATTAGAACATTTCAAATGTTTCAGATGCCGAAACACTATAGTATGATATTATATTGTGTAATATGTATCATATATGATATTAGAGATAACAGTGTGGATTAAGATATAATGGAAGTTAGCGTGTTAACGAGACTATTTATATCATCTCTCCTCAGTGTACATTATCAATAGTGCCATATTGATCTCATAACATCCCTTTAAAATCCATAAATAGGTGTTGATTTCACAAAAAGACATTAAAAGACTAACCAAATAATCCTTGAATCATTTGCATTACTAGGAGTGTCATTCAAAATTTCTCTTCCTTTCTTAAAATGCCTGACCGTTCAGTGCATCTTTCAGAACAAACATAATAAGTATTGGACACAGTAGGCAGAGGTTGGGCTTCCTGATGTGTTAACTTTACCAACTGGAGCAACTAACTTGGCCTCTCTAAGGTCCCAATTTCTCCTGTAACATATTGCTCCTTTACCCCTGGGATTATCGTGATTATTAGAGATAAAAAATATTAGTGCTCCTCAACTTACAATGGGGTTACATCCTGGTGAACATCTCATAAATTGAAGATATCCTAAGTGGAAAAATGGTTTTGCAATTAGCCTATCAAACATCATCACTTAGTAAATCAGCCCCTTGTAGAGTTTCTGTTCTTTTCCCTTATGATCCCATGGCTGCGTGGGAACTACAGCTCACTGCCACTGCCCATCTCAAGACAGTATCAGACTGAGCATCACTAGTCCAGGAAAAGATCAAAATGCAAAGTGCAATCACTACTGAACATGTTTCACTTTTGTACCTCATAAAGTTGAAAAATAGTAAATCAAATCATAGTAAGTCAGGGACCATCTGTATTCAGAACAAGTGAGTGGTCAAATGTGGTTGTTATTTTGTATTATAGAAAATAGTTATAGTAATGAACAGCAGTCTTATAATCAAGAAAAAGTATTGCCAGGCATCATTGTAACACCTGTAATCTCAGGCATCATAGTAATACATCACAGTAATCCCCCCATCGTAGTAACACCTGTAATCCCAGTAACTCAGGAGGATGACAAATTTGAGGCCAGCCTCAGCAATTTAGCAAGAGATCCTGTCTCAAGATAAAAAATAATGGGTGGAGTTGTGGCTCAGCAGTAGAGCACTGGTCTAGTGGGCGGTGCTGGGTTCAATCCTCAGCACCACATATAACAAATAAATAAAATAAAGGTATTGTGTCCAACTACAACTAAAAAAAAATTTTAAAAAAAGATAAAAAGAGCTAGGGATGTGGCTTAGTGGTAAAGCACCATGTGTTCAATCCCTAGTACATGCTCTCTACTCCAACAAGAAAATAAGAAAAGAAAATGTATTAATGTATTAGAAAAAAGGGGCAGGAGGGGGAGAGAGCATGATTAATTCAAGGAGAATAAGTGAGAAAGTATTCTGGAGTGAACTTATTATATATCAAAGTGGAAATGTATCCTCTGTGGCCTCTGAGTGTGTACCTAAATGGAAATACTGACAGAAATAGAATAAATCCAGCCACAGACTTCATGAAAGGTTATTAAAATGAAGGTTTGGCATCCCTCAAAAATGTCATAATCTGTATCTCAACAGTAAGATGAAAATTAGGGCAAGTTAGCTTTTACAAAACAATAAAGTATTACATAGGTTGAAGCCTGATTTTATAATGTTCAAAAATCTGAGAATTAGCAGCCATTTCCCCCTGGACTTGATCTTCTGAACTTACACCCTTCCTAGAAGCCTCCTAAATTATGGAACCTGACACAAATGTGGCTCATGAGGTCAAATCATAAAGCAATCTTACTTGGTTTCTCCCTATTACTTTAAATTATTCAATGGGCCTGATTCTTTCCTTAGCCTAGACTGAATATTTGGGAAAGTCCACAATCATACTGAACCATGTTTTCTTTTGATATATAATGTCTTGAACTATGCTTTCCTGGTCACACTTAGAAAATGTAATCCTGAGTTAGTAGTTTGTATGTCCAACCTCATGTGGTAGTCAGGGATTTGGAGATGCATTACAGTTCAGTTTTCAAGTTTCTGCCTACCACAGGTGAAGAGGGAGTTGTGGCTGGCTGCTTCTTTCTTCCTACCCTTAAGGGTTCTCTTCTTCCTCCCACAGCTGAGAAAACTGCAGCATCTGATTTCTGCAAAGCTAGAGTTCAGAACGCCAAAGGGGAGGGAGGGCAGGGGTGTCTGATGCTGTGGTAAGCTCTCTGGTCAGATGTTGCACTCGGCTCTTTCTCTAGGCAAACCTTGGGAGGATCTTCTGAGTTACCCCAATGCTCCTGATTTCTTGCCTGTATGTCCCTCTGCATGGAGGCTATTGCCATTGGTCAATTTGATGAGAGGGCATTGCATTGTGTGTTTTGTCTGTTGTTTGTCTTTGTGCATGACGGCTAATTGCATATACCATCATCTTCTCAGTTAACAGTAAAATAAGCACAAAAATAATTCAAATAAATGAAGGATAAAGGTAAAAGAATCCAAGCAGGCTTGAAGTTAGTTCAGTGACAAATTTTTCAGTTATTCTAATTTTCAAAAGGTGCTGATAATGATGGCAGATTGCCAATCTCAAGTGCTCTCCATCTCAGAATAGATGGCTCACCTTCCTGTGAACTCTGTTGAAGAAGAAACTCTATAGGAACCTATGCTCCAGAGACTCCAAGAAAAGGGAGAGGAAAAAGAGAGCAAGATCTAAAAAAAATCATTGTCATGAAGAGGAAAGGAATGGCTGATAGGAAATGGGAGTTTCCTCAGCTGTATTGTTAAAGCTCAATAAAGGGGGAAAGGGAGCGATACAGAGATCACTCATTTAAAAATCCTTTCAAACTTTGGTTAGTTTGCAACTAAACATTTCAAGACATTATATATCAAACTCTGAATTTTCCCAAAACATTAGGTTGAGCTATATGAAATTTCCATTTCATAGGTTAAAAAATGTCCCAAGTGTTGATAATTTCATATGGTTTAGACTTTTGATTTTACTTCTCTTCTCATAAATACTTAATTCTTCCTTGTAGTCTAGAGATATAGATTTTTAAATTAGGTACTTTTGCAATCCCATGACTAGATCCTTAACTGCATGAATCAAGGAATGGAGTCTTACTCATGGGCTCATTCCCTGCAGCACCCAGCACACAATGGTGGCTGGGAAAATACTTATTCACTCATTCTACACTCAGGGCCTTCATTGTTAGTCATGGAAGTCCCAGAGTGAGATTCATAGCATAGAACTTGCCCCTGATATGCAAAGTAGAAGGTAAAAGAAGCTTCAAACTTTACATATGATCAACAACCTTAAGAAAACCTTATATCATTTTCCTTTCTGTAGCCCAGGGAAGAGAGAGAAGAGGAAGAAGTGCAGCAGTATCCTCCCTCCAGGGTTGCAGAGAGGGTCAGCTACAAGGGAAGTGGCTAGAATAAGATCTGCTCAGATGTGTCTCCACCATCACAATATCAAAAGGGACAAGAGCAAGAGCAGAATATATGGAGTTGCATACCATTTATGTCCTTTCAGTGTCTTAGAAGTTACTCCTTGGAGATCTCTTCAGCACCTTTAAAAATCTCCACATCCAGCCCCATCTCTCCTTGGCATTTTGCTTATCTGATTGGAAATCCATGAGTGTGTTTAGGGCTTTGTTCTAGAATGGGAGAACATAGCTGGATGTGCAGAACATCATCTGTTGCAGATTTGGAGAAACTGTTTTAAACCTAATGTGACCCTAACCTGCTGTCTTTGACCCAGAATTCCAGACAGCTACTTGGGTCTTCTAAAATCATAAACATTTGATGTTTGTGTTCCTAAACTAAATTTTTAAATGAAAACATTTACATCTGGCATTTTGCAATCTTCTAAAGGAAGTTTTCCAAACACCTTTGGGGGTGTGATTTCTTAATAGAATAAAACTGTCATGGTTTTATAACATGCTGCAACATGGCAGTAGACACCTCTCCAAAACACCCTCAAATTTATCAACACCCAAATCCCCAAAGTCACCAATTTGAAATTAGCATTTCATTAGAAATGCATTCAGGATCCTTAGTAACTTGAAAGCCTTCTATTTTAATATTTAGGATGAAACATAAGGCTAATTAATAAAATATGGAGCTAAGCAGCATGCCAAGTGAAATAAATATTTACTGGAAATAACTAAAATGACTTTTCTACATTAGGAAGGTCCCCAAAATTTTAAAGAATGCTGGGTGTTCATCTGCTTTTCACTAATGCATGCTGGATATTCTATGCAGCTCTCTGAGCTGAATAAGAGCAGGGCAAGGATTACTCCTAATGCCAGGAAGCAGTCACACAGTCCAACAATATTAAGTAAATATTTATGATCAATACTCTTAAAACCCCAGGAGAAATTTTAAAACTTAAATTGTCTGAGGCTTAGCTGTATGGTTCCCAATTAAATGAGTGAGTTGTGTTTTTAAGTACCTATGTCCTGCTCAAAACTCCTCATAGCTTTTTTTTTTTTTAAGTTATAAAATGTGTTACTGGTGACAGAATTCAGCTTAATAAGTTTCAGAAGGTTTTGATAGTTCATTTGCACTTTGCCTTATAAAAGGTATGGGCAAGTAAGCAAAATAATTTTCCCCATCTCCTACATTATTGGGAAGGGTACAAAATCCAGCTGCATTTCATTAAAGTTGTTTTGGAAAGTTGAAGACAGTCCCTGAAGAAAAGAGGACTCAAATTCAAATACTTGGAAGCTGAGGTTAAACATTGCACAAGCCCCTCTCCCTTTATATCAGAATGATAGATGACTTTAGGCCTCTGCTGACCTAAGGGTTTGTCACTGGTGATCAACCACAAGAAGAACTACTTAGACTTGTTTAGGAATCACAACTGAAAAACTATTTCCCATTCATTCTATCATATAATAGTCACTCTTAGGTCATATATGTCCTCAAGAGACCCTGGTTTCAGAGCAACTTAAACTCTTGGGAGCTCTTTTACAAGTTTAGTTCCATTGGGAAGCATTTGATTCCAGTGTCAATCAGCCAGGCACTTTTTGTTTCTCTGACAAAGAAATAAAAGGGCGTTGGATACTCATAGGAGTGTTTGAGCAGCACTCATAACAATGGTGTTTTTGAGACAGAGTGCTGAGATCACTATTTTATAAAGCAGCAGGAAAAGTTACTTTTTAAGACAAGCCAACATTCAAATTCTTCCCCTTGTTTTATCAGTGATTCTAGTATTATATATGTTCCTTCCTTTTATTTCAATATGGACATATATGACACAGTCTCTGCCTTTCCAAAGTTAGAGTCTTACAAAAAAGTGCCTTTCGAGTAATTAATTCAGGGAGTCATATTTATGACACATAAATATGTTCCTGTTTGGCAACCTGGCCCAGTGGGACTGAAGCATGCGTTTTGAATGCTCTACCACTCACTTACATTCTCTTCCATGGACTCAAGCACTACAGCTGCTTTGCACAGAAGCAGTAAACAGATAACCCTATTCACTCCATCAGAAAGATAAAAAATAAAGCTGGTAAGGATGTGGGGAAAAGGAAAGTCTCATACATTGTTGATGAGAATATAAATTGGTATAGGCACTATGGAGAACAGGATGGAGCCTCCTCAAGAAACTAAAAATTAGGTTTACATTTGATCCAGGTATCCTACTTCTGGTCATGAAAGAACTATCAAGGCTTGTCATAGGAGAAAATGCCCATTTATTGAGGAACAGCTCTGCATATTTATAGAGCCAGGAGTGGTTTGACAGTTTTGACAGTTTAATGGTTGAACGGTTTGACCGTTGGCATGGGGTGCTTTCTGATTGGTGGGTAAGGATCATGTGAGTCAGCAGGGCTAGTCTGATTGGTGGGTAAGGATCATGTGAGCCAGCAGGGCTAGTCTGATTGATGAGTAAGGATCATGTGAGCCAGCAGGGCTAGTCTGATTGGTGGGTTAGGATTATGTGAGCTAGCAGGGCTCACCATTGGACGGCTCTTCTCGGGGGATGGGGAAGTTAATATTTGGAGCCGGGGTGACTCTCAACAGGTCATATATCCAAAGACGTTTAAATCAACCTACCAAAGAGATACCTGTATGCCCATGTTCTCTGCAACACAGTAGCTAAGATAGGAAATCAACCTAAATGTCCTTCAATGGATGAATAGATAAAGAAAATGGAAAGAGAGAAAAGAATATTATTCAGCCATAAAAGGAGTAATATTCTCTTATTTATAGCAAAATGGATGAAACTGGAGAACATTATACTAAGTACAATAAGTCAGAAGCAGAGAGACTAATACTTGTTATTCTCTCCCATGTGGATATGTTTTTTTTTTTTTTAAATCAACCAAAACGTATAATAGTGACTACTGGTGGCTGGGAAGGTGGGGAGGAAGAAGAGTGGGAGCTTGAACAATAGGCATCCCAACATAGCTAGATAGAAATGATAGATTCCAGTGCTCTCCAGAACAGTTGGGGATTAGAATTTATAATGACATATTATGTATTTTCTGAAAACTAGAAGAGACAGACTTAAAGTCTCCAAACACAAAGTAATGATAAGAAGAGGAGAACATTAATTACCCTGAAGCGATCAGTACATACTGTATATACTTATTGAACTATCACCCTGAACCCCATGAATATCTATAATTTTATGTTAATGACAAAAATTTCAAATGTCTAAGAAGATGGAAATGTTAACTACACTGTCTTGATCATTATACACTGGATACATGTATTACATTATCACATTGTACCACATAAATTTGTACAATTAAAATAATAATTTTAAAAAAGAAAAATAACCAACTTTTCTAAAATTGACCAAGCAAAATCAAATACAAAAGATGGTACTTCTTTTAAGAGAATTTAAAATGCTAGCAGAATATGATAGGGTATTTTATGTAACGTATCTTTTTCCCAAGAATTTATTTATCAAAATGACAATTTTAAACATGTCTTATCTTAGAGAATATTTGATGTTAAAGAAGAGAAACCCATTGAAAGCAACTCAGATTAAAAGTGGATAGCAAGGATATAGGGATTATCCCAGAATCTGATTGCTGGAGTGTAGCATGTCTTTCCAGATTAAAATCAAACTCTATGACATGTTTTAGTTTTAAATTCCTATGATCCATATTCACCAAGGAAGAAGAAAAGGAGAGAGAGAGGGAGAGATGGAGGAAGGGAAGAAAGCTATGAGGAATCAATAATTGAGGTGAGACTTCCTCTTAGGAAAAGAGATATCCCACAAAACAGTCTAAGTTCCCCAGGACAGAGGAGACCAGGTGGAGCATCTGTCTTAATGAGAGTCTGCTTCTGGCAAGCAAGGATGCTAGACTTACTCCTAAAGCAAGCAAATAGTTCTTTTTTTTTCATATCCCAGATAATGAAACCAAACTAGAAACAAAGGACAGAGTTTGTGCCTGTTGTTTCATTTGATTTTTTCCAGCAGAGGTCACCATTTTCATGATCTAGATGGGTTTCAAAGTCTAAAACATAGAAACTATTAGGTTCTGTAATGTAAAATAGACAAATTATTGAAAGGATCAAGGAAATTGAGCCCTCAGCTTTGGAACTGAGCACAGACCCTCTATGAGCCACTGTGTTTTATTTAAATTTAAAAAAATAATAATTGTCTGGAATATGTAGGTTGTCGAAGCAGTTTAATTTAGATCTTGGCATTTGAGATAAATTTCCACTAAGCTAAAATAAATAAATTGCCTTTGAACATTTGTGTAAACAGGTATACACACACACACAACTACAGTTTTGAAACTATTTTGGCAGCTTTAAAATGTGACTCTTCCCCCCTTTAAATCATTTAACATGAAAGAAGAGTTATAAATATTATCACAAATCTCTGCCATATGGTGCTTTTAGGTGTGTCCATTATTAAAACCCATTCTATAAGCATCAAAAATGGCAGTTGTATATACTGAACATTTGAATTTGGTTTTCTAGGATCTGGTGTCCTTATGTGGCCGTATAAAGAATTATCATGTCCTTCTGACCCTTTATTGGTGAACTTTCATAGACACTGTTCTCTGGCAAACATCCAGGCCTTAGGTTGAAGGATTGAAACAATGCCTAAGTAAGTTGAACAATGCCTTGTGTAAGTGTTTCAAGTTGTAACACTGTCAAAAGCCATCACAATAAAGCAAGGGATCAAATAGTTCACACAGGAGCTCAATAAAAATACCTTCTCTGAGAGAGTAGGGAATAGTGACCATAAATAATGCCCAATGGAATTCCGTGAGGCTGCATTTTCTTAAAAGTATTTGTTGTCCCGTGTGGACCATTATTTTGACTATTTCTGTCATGTATGTCTCTCTAAAATAAATTTGGATGAAGTATAGATAGAGAAAATAAAGGTTGCTACTTTGTCCCCAGTGCATTGCCATGTGTGGACATGTATCCAGCTGCTGAATGATTTTGAACAGTAGAGAGCAGTAGAGGAATGCCAAGCACTCAGCTTGCCCAAATCAAGATGTTCAGGAAAGGAGTGTGGGGGCAGACAGGAAAGGTGTGCTCTCCTAAGATGACAATGGAAGACCCTTTTCCACTGACAGTGAGGGACACTTTGGAACTATGTTGTAGATATATCCATTTTTAGAGAATGGACCAATCAAATAGGAATGGTGGTATTTATGCTATTTTTTATTTATTATTAATTAAAGCTGTTTACTTTGGAAGAGTGGAAAAGTTCAGTAGCAAATTCTGTGCAAACTTTAGATCAGTACTAGTTATAATCCAGAGCATGCTTTTGACTACTTATATAGAAGAGTCATCAAAATCACGTCATTTCAATGAATGCCATTTTATACCAAAAGTTTGAGGCATTTGCATAAGTTTACTAAGAAAGTTGCCTGTCACTCACAGTGTAGTTAAACTGCCTTTTGTCCAAACTGTATCATCTTTCAGATCTGTCCCCTGGGCCTTTGTAACTCTCCTTGGGTGGTAGTGATGGGGGCACTGGTGGTAATAATGTCACCACCGTCATGCCTGCTCAGTGCTAGGTACCATGCATTGCAACCTCTGTTGTACTGTTTCCATTTCTAGCTTCACATAACCATGTCCAAAGCCAGTTTCTTCATTCTTTGTACTCGTATCTTCCAATCTCATAAACAGGAATACCATCTGCCCAAACCAGAAACGTCAAAGTCGTCTTTGATCTTTCCTTCTTCTTACCTTCCACAAATCCTTTTGATTCCAATTCCAAAATGTATCTCAAATCCATCCCTTCTTTCCAATTCAATCATCACACTCTCAGCTGGACTACCATAATCTCATACCTGCACAACTTTAAGAGTCTCCAGCTGGTCTTTCCCCTCCTAGCAGCAGTGTGATACTATATTTGTATTTGAAAACATAGATCAGAACCTACTGTTTCCTTGTGGGAAACCCTTCAACTTCATCAGGATGCATCCCATACCCCTGGTGGCAGCCCACCAAACCTGACCATCTCCCCTTCTTCACCCTGCACCCACTCACATTCTTTCTCATTCAGGGCCTTCTTACATGCTATCGCCTCTGCCTAAAGGTGATGTGATTTGGAGAAGTAAATTAAATTAATCTTCTGAGCCTTGATTTCTTCCTCTATGAAATAGAGAGCTATTCCTTTCCAGCAATGACCTTCCTATTTCCCTTGAAAAGATAGCAGTTCTCTTGAATTTGTCTTTTAATAAACCTCTACTATGCATTGATCCTGAAACAATACTAGAGGTTAGCCACAAGCCATTGGAAAAATATTTTCCAAGTATATTACAGGAATATACAGTACTTTGAAATTGAGATGTATATTTTAATTGAGATGTATGTTTTCAATTAATAGAGGGATGTTTATACCATACAAGAAGCCTTAAAGCCTACAATTATAGCAGGCAGGAGACTTCATCTTTCATAGAAAGTAAATGTACTGCTCTCTCACTCTTTTCTATCTAAATGCAGCATTTACATGTGGGTTTATATCCAAATTGGAATTCTAACCATCCTTTATTAAAAAGTACATTTTCATAATTTATACTGTTCTCATTAGCAGGACGGTGTTGTTAAGATTCCAATCTTAGATTCCCAGGCTCCCAAACCAGAATTCTTCCATTGCCTATAGCAGATAATAACTAATTAGATGTTCTTAAATCAGTGTACCAGAAAAACAAAGGTGAATTTTTAAATAGGTTTATTTAGAAACTTGAGCCCTCTGCATACCAATCCTATCCAGTTTCTGCACTTTGCTGAGTATCAACCAGATGCCAGGCACCATACCAAATACAGGCTATGTCTAGCAGGAAGATTCATATGCAAAATCAATAAATCAGTAAATCATATCAGAAACTGGGTGAAGTAATAAAGAAAGGTTCTGTGAGCTCTGGGGCAACTAAGTACTTCCATCAGTATGGAGGACCAGGTGAAGCATGATGGGTGAATGATATTTACCTGCCAAAGAAGAAAGCATTTCAAGAAAAGGAGTCAGGTATGCAGAGAAACAGGAAGTAGTAGTGTCCTCTGGAAATAGCTGGAGTTCAAGGGGGTCTGTGGCCAGAGACAAAATTGTAAAAAGACAGGTGCCATGTCTTGAAGCTCCTGGTATGTTCCACATTCGCTCCATAAAATTTGAACAGTGTCCTAAAAAACAAATAATAACATTGTTAGCTAACTTTGTTGAGACCTCACTAAATCCTCTTTACATGGTATAACTCCTGCAGTCCTGGGAAACACCAGCCCAGTTTGACCCCCTCCTAAGTCCTGCTTCGTGCTCTTCTATCTCTAAGAGAAAAGGAGCCATAGAAACCACATGATCTTGGCAAATTACCTAACACCTCTGAAATGTATTTGTCATCTGTAAAATGGGAATGATCATAGTGCCTGACACACTGAGCTGTTGTGAAAACTAAACAAGTTAAATGTTTAATTAGGACAGGGACCTGCTCTATTATTATCTTCAACATCATCGTTTTAATCCCTTTTTGAGGATTTAAGAAATAGAACACCATAACCATATTTGCATGTTAAAAGATGACTATGGGGTGAGAGAAGTCTGTGGTATTCCCAACTCTGGGAGATGCCCTCCACCTTTAGTCTGTATAAACGGTACCCTGGGACCTGTGGTGTGCCATAGATCTGAGCAGGACACAACAAGGAGTAATCTGGGGATCTGAAAACCTAGATGTGGAGAGCAGAAAGAGCAGTGATTGGTACTGAGGAACCAAGAGTGAGGGGGTAAGCACAACAAAGGGAAGGGAGAAGTCCTGATCCACTCTCAGGTTTCTGCTCTAGGGTGGGTTGAGGGAGACATTGGGTATGGGAACCAACCCAGATTATTCTGTTTCTAAATAAGCGTCTCTAACTTCTTTTTAAAGGAAAAACAAACACGATTTTAGATTTGCCATTTTCTTTCTATTAAGTATATGTCTCTTCGTCTTATGAGTGCAAATAATTGGGATTGACTATGTTGCCAATAGCAACATACCCTGAGGCATGTGAGGTTCGGTGCCAGGACAGGTATTATAAGCCTGTTCCATTTTTTTTTTTTACTATGGCAATTTTCTGTCTGGCAAGACTGACCTTGTTATTTCTGAATTGATGGTTTTTGTCACTCAGGAGACCTTTTAAGTGAATTTGGATGCACCTTTAAGTGCATATAAATGAAAATCTATTGATTATGGGAAAGTACTTCATTGTGCTATTGTATATTTGAAATACCTCATTTTTGGGCGTGTGAGTGTAAAGTTTTAATGACATAGAAGAAAAAAAAATCCATGTATCTATCTTTTTGTAAAGACAACTTCTGAACATCCTGAAAATTGAAGAGACAAAAAGGAATATGGGTTGTGTCATTGCATATGTCCCTGGCAAGCCTACACTCTGGGGGTGTGGGTCACACCCGCCAGCTTGGGAGAAGTCTCCATCTCCAGAAACAGGCAGGTGGTATGTTGCAAGATGATTTCCTTAGCCCTTTGAATGATTCATTTTTCTACTTTATACTTTTAACTACTTTCAAAGAAAAATAGTTCAATAGTTTATAGAGGCTGGAAACAACATATTTCTTGGGAATCTAATTATTGCCCCTGCTTAACCCTGAGTGTGATACTTATATATATTAAAAAAAAAGCCACATTTTTAGTGTTGTTTTACTAGAACCAGAGAGCTATGGATGCCTTGGTGATATTCCAAGACCCTCTTCATAAACACACATGCTCCCCACGATTCATGTCCCAACCATGTTTATCCACTGCTGCTGCTTCCTTCTGTTTGTTTTCTTGTTTTAAAGCAAAATATGCCCTTTTATTTTGCTAAAACAATGAATCCAAATAAGCATCCACTGATTACAAAAACAATTTTTAAAGAAATAAACCATCGGTACAATTTGATATCTTCAAAACAATAATAGCTACCTTTTTTGAGGGCTAATGGTACACCAAGTGTTGTGCCAGGTGTTTTACATACATGCTTTGCATTTGATCCTCCCTGAAAGATGTATCACTGCAATTTTCCACACGGAAGGTTGGGCTCAGATATACATAATCTGGCCCTTCTCCCAGACTCTGATGAGAATGTTCATTAGCAGTGCCTAGAGGGTCGTTTGGGAATAGGAACAGAGGCCAGGGAGAGCAGTGGCCAGGGCTCCCATGCAGTTATTCTGCCTAAGAAGATGCTCTCTTGCCCCACAGTACTTTCAGCATTGTCTCAGCCTTGACCCTTCACACCTTCTGGAATCAGCCTCCACTTTAGGCCTTGACCCCAAGACTCCTGATTGCATTTCTCCCTTGGTGAACACAGCCATTGGCTTTCCTCCTTCCCTCTCCACAATACTTCTTTCAGTCCTTTGTTCACCCTTCCCATGAGGAGTTATTGAGCACTTCTGGTGTGCCAACCACTGCTCTAAGGCTGGAGGTAGAGCAGTGAACCAAGTGGTCCATTTAGTGCAGCTCTTGGTTCCATAGAGCCATTGGGTGCAGACAGAAAACAAGCAGGGAAAGAAATCATCCTGAATCTGAGTTTAGAATCAAGCCCCTTTCATCTCTTGTGTCACTTCAGGCTTCTGACGAGCAACACATCCAACACCCTTGCTTGAGCATTTTCTCATCTGCCAGACACAGCGCATGTGCCTCTCTATCCTTGGCAGGCTGGAAGATTTCATGGAGGGCGCTGGCTTCTATGCTTCCTACTCATACACCTCAAGCAGGAGCAGGGCTCTGGAGGTCCCAACAGCTCCTCGGTGTCAGTTTTCTCTTCACCCTCTATTCATCTTCCCGATAACACAGAACAAGAGAAACCAGCCAGTCCTGCAGTCATCATTCCCAAACAGGGTCTGCCCCAATCCTTCCATCTTTAACTGGATGGAATAATATAGAAGCAAAGCTGATGCCCTCTTTTTTAGAGTTTCCCTACCAGAAAGCCTGTCTTTTTTCTGGTCTGTAGTCTGGCCTGTGAGATCAGTGGATCCCAAAGTACCCCAGCTGGCCGCAGCCATGATTCCCTGATAATACTGTGTTGCTTCTTCCCACAAAGCTCTCGCCTCCCAGCCCTAAGAAAGGAAAAAGGGGCTGAGGATGTGGCTCAAGTGGTAGCGTGCTCGCCTGGCATGCATGCGGCCTGGGTTCGATCCTTAGCACCACATACAAAGATGTTGTGTCCACCGAAAACTAAAAAATAAATATTAAAAAACTTCTCTCTCTCTCTCTCTCTCTCTCTCTCTCTCTCTCTCTCTCTCTCTCTCTCTCTCTCTCTCTCTCCCCCCCCCCTCCCTCCCTCCCTCTAAAAAAAAAAAAAGAAAGAAAGGGAAAGGGACGTGACCTCTGTACCTTACCCTCTCTACCTGAGCCTGGAATGTGGTAGACCCTTCACCCTGTTGGGAAGGATTCCCTAGCAGCTGTTCAGTTTCATAAATGGTCCTATAATAGCACATAATTTCTCCTACAGAATGCAGTCAAGTGTAAGTGGCCCCTTCAGACACTTAATAATGCTATGAATATTGTACAAAAATAGTTGAATTTCTTCCAAGAATTGTCAGTTATATACAGGCCCTTAAGTTTCTCTCTGCTGCCAAGGGCATATGGCAAAATCAACTCTCCTGTGGGGACAACAGTTCAAAGTAAAGTTGCCATTTCAAGGGAGTTCCAGGGACTTGGATAAGAATAATAGCAGCAATAGGAGCTGGCCTGCCACAGAGCTTATGTGTGTGAGGCTCCATGCTGGGACTTTACAAATAGGACTCTTTAATAAATCCTTCAGCAACCTTAAGAAGTAGGTCCTATTATTACCTCAATTTTTCACATCAGAAAATTAAACACAGAGAGGTAAAGTAACTTACCCAAGGTTACCCAACTAGTAAATGGTGGAGCCAGGATTCAAATCAAGTCTGCCTGTTAGGATTAATGCTAAAATCTCAAATGTCATTCCTTTCAGTGGGAGTAAACAACAAAGCTGGGGTGAGCTGTAGGCTCTGGGTTCACCTGATAGCCACAGTGAGGCTTCCGAGTGTTTGGTCCTTAGGAATGCCAGTTCCTTACATGCTGTGGGTGCATTGGCACAGTGGCTTCTCTGAGCCCAGCTTTCTCTCTCATCAAGCTTTGTCTTTTCAGTTGTGGTCCAACTGCCTTTACTCTCTGCTGGACTTTCTGTGATTTCAGGAGGAGGTGAAGTCCTGGGAAGTGGCTATCTGAATTTGGATGACACTTCTGATTAAAACAGGAGCCAGAGAAGGGAGAGCTACAATTTCTTGAGACTTCCAAGGAAGAAATTTTCTACTTGGCTCTGAAAGACAAGGGAAATACCTCCCCTAACAAATTCTGTTTATCAAAGTGACACTTTCCCACCAGGTCGGAGTTTCTTCATCTCAACAGCAGTACACTTCTACAGCCATAGCTGGAAGCTTTCTTTACCAAAGCTTCTGCCTTAAGTTCAAATTTGCACCTGACTAGAATCTTAGTAACTACTGGTTGTCTTTTACATCCCTACAGCTCTCTATCCTTTAAAAATACTTTAAGTGGAAAATATAGCCATATTAAAGGAAAGTGCACATTTTAGAGATTCTGATTTTTTTTTTTCTCCAGAGCTGGGGCTTGAATCCAGGGATGCTCTGTCTCTCAACTGTATCCCAACTTCTTTTTATTTTTATTTTGAGTCAGAGTCTAAGTTGCTTAGAGCCTTGCTAGTTTATTAAGGCTCCACTTGAACTCGAGATCCTCCTACTCAGCCCTCTGAGTTTCTGGGATTACAGGTGTGCATCACCTGGTCCGGCTTAACAGTGCTTTTCACTTGTGCATGTTGTCTTCTTGTCCAGGCTCACGATATTCATGTTTTCCAAATCACACTCACGGCTCATGGTAGTGGCTAACCCTCAAATCTGAGGGGCTTACCCCGCCTACATTCATTTCTCCCTCTCTGCATCTCCAGCTCAGGTCGGCAGAGGGCTCTGCTTGTCAGTCACTCCCTCACTCCCCAGCCCAGACCTCGTCCCCCCACACACACTTCTACCATCACTGCAGCAAGGAAGAAGAAACAGCAGATCAGAGACACAAGGTTTAAAGCTCTGCCTGGAACAACACCATGATCTCAGCTCGCTTTCCACCAGCCACAGGAGTCACCTGCCAGGTCACCTGCAGGGAACAGAGCTGTACGTCTCCCATGTGCCTGGAAGGACGAGATGGGTGTTTGAGAATGCCCTTTATGATCCCTTAAATGTGTTATATTCTATCATGAACCCTAATTACTCATCCATTTTCCTCCTCACAGAAGCAGTGTGTGTGTGTGATTCTAGAACAGGTGTGTGAATGTGTCTTATGGCACCACCCCCAAGTAATGTTTGGTTGCCTGCACATGAAATGAAATCCCTTATGTGCACATGCCCTCCTTCCCCCACTCCCCTTCTCCCTTACACACACACACACACACACACACACACACACACACACACACACACACACACACACTGTGCTACCAGTTCCCAAACTAGCAGCTTCCTTCTTGCCCTGTCTAATTCTGCCTTGCGGTATTGGAAGTGTAACTCAGTTGTCACACCCACTTTCCTGTGGCTCGGTTCTCGACCACCTCTACTCAGCCCTCCTCTGTTGCAGTGAAGAATTTATCACAGACTCTGTTCCGTGTCAGCCAGCTGCAACTGCATCAATGCTAACCACACACAGGCAGGCAGATCTGATCACCTGTTTGCCCTCTGGCCACAGATCAGAAAATCAGGCACTAACAAAGCCCAGCTCCTTAGTACAACCTAGTGTGCCAGCATGTTCTGATTTGCTCCCTTTTAAATGCAGGATGTCATCCTAAGCACCCCATCTCCTCCCTGCTGCCACTTCTGACTTCATGCCTTTTACTGAGAATGTTGTGCCCAGCATCTAAAATGCCAAGCAGCAGCCCTCTACACAGCTGGGTGATGCACCCATACGTTCAGCCTAGCACTGTCCCTGGCACACAGCGGTCCATGTCCAGGTCATAGGACCACTTTGGCTTTTGGATTGAATATTGTGTATTGCCAGCCTTCTAGATTATTCAGTAAAGTGTTGATGGGACATAAGAAGCCACCTGTCCTGTAGTTAAATAATTACATTAAGAAATGAATGACCTAGTGGACCATGGCTAAAGGTATGCTGGAGCTGGGAAGGGACACAACACTGACAGAAGTGGAATAGGGAAGGAAGGGGGAGGGGCAAGGGGGCAGAATCATGCAGAGCCCAAGTGGTCAAAGCAGGGTTCAGTAGGCTGTGCAAGCTCAGGCATGGCTCAGGAAAACCTGGCACCCCCAGGCCCAAACTGACAAACAACAACAGAAAGGGATTCCAAGAGGAATCAGACGCAGCTGTAATTGGGTGAAGAAGTGAGTTTATTTGGAGATATGTGAGGAGTACAGAGAGCCAAACCTCTTCCCTGGTGGAAGGACAGCCAGGACCAGCAGGGACTAACAGACATCACAGGATGCTTGGAGCTGCTGGGCTGGGATTCCAGGACTGTCCTGTACTCCTTTCATAAATTCTTGACCCTCCCTCTGCTTGTGATTCCTTATCTGGAATCCCTACCTCCCAAGGATGTTGTGAAGATTAAATAAAACAGTATATGTAAAATTGCTTAGAGCAAGGACTGCCATTAGTTAGCACTCTAAAGATGTGGTTTAGGCTGAGCACAGTGGCACACACCCATAATTCCAGCCATTTGGAAGACTGAGGCAGGAAGATCACAAGTTCCAGTACAGTCTGGACAACTTAGTGAGAATCTCATCTCAAAAAATAATCACAATAAAATAAAACAAAACTATTATCTAGGAGGCATTCTTAGGTTTCAGTTTCTAAATGAGATTTAGGCAAAGGTCCAAGAACTAGAAGCTAGATGGATTTCCATGTAGAAGAGGCCTGACTCTAGAGTGGAGAATCAATTAGAAGGAAGATTAAAGCCTTGGTAGAAGATCGGGACCGTGAAGAACATGATTTTTCAAAGTGGGTTGAAGATGCAGAATATGGACAACATGGGTGGAATTTTGAATACATGCCATTCATAAAAAGACAAAATACTGTATGACTGCATTTACATAAGGTACCTATAGTACTCAAACCCATAGAGACAGAAATTAGAATTATGGCTGCCAGGAGGATGGGGTCAGGGGTTGCCAGGGATCATTGTTCAAGGGCAGAATTTTAATTTTGCAAGATGAAAATAATTGTGGAGATGGAATGGCAGTAACAGTTGCACAGCACTATGGGTATGCTGAAGGCTGAATGCACATTTAGAATTTTTTAAATGGTAGATTTTATGTTACATATTTTCACCACTTTTTTTAAATTAAGGAATTCTGTATGAAGTGTAGACTTTAGTTACAATTATGCAACAAAATTATATCATTCATTAATAGTAACAAATTACCACAGCCGGAGAAAATGCATACAGAGGAATATGAGAAGTCTCTAACAGTTTTATTTTTTTGTACCAGGGATTGGATCCAGGGGCACTCAACCACTGAGCCGCATCCCCATCCCTTTTTTATATTTTATTTAGAGACAGGGTCTCTCTGAGTTGCTTAGGGCCTCATGGAGTTGCCATCCTCTTACCTCAGCTCTCTAGCTGCTGGGATTATAGGCATGCACCACTGTGCCAAGTATATCTTTACAATTTTTAAATTTGGAGCAAGTACTAGGGATTGAACTCAGGGTCACTTTACTGCTGAGCTACATCTCATTCCTTTTTTCTTTTGAGACAAGTTCAAGCTGACTTTGAACTTGTAGTCTTGCCACCTCAGCTTCCTAAATAGCTGGGAATAAAGGCATGCAGCAAAACTCTCAGTTTACTTTTAACTGATATAAAAAGTGTATATATTTGTAATATTTATGTATATATAGTATATACATATATATGTGGTATATATGTTATGAAATTATTAAATAAAGCTAACTGAAATATCCATTATCTTGCATAGTTAACACTTATGTGTGTGTGGTAAGAAAATATGGAGATCTACACTCAGTAATATTCAAGTAAAATACATTGTTATTAATTGTAGTCACCATGTTGTACAATAGATCCCTTGTATTTACTCCTCCTAACTGAAATGTTGCTTTCTTTGATCAACATCTCTCCAGTTCCCTCATTTATATTTATATTTTTTATAAATCTGAAACAATTCTACAAAATCAAATTTATTTTAAAAAATAAATATGCAGAAGATAGAAGGCCTTGGAACTACTTTAGCTAGAGTAAAGGATAGTTGTGATTTCTGGAGAAATCATTTCCTGAAAACAGACTATAAATGTGATTTGTATAGTAATGTGACAAAGAGGAAAGGGACTTGAAGATTTAGAAGATTGGTGACAGTAGCAAGGAAATGGATGATCACTGGCCTGGCTGGAAAAGGATCCAGGTGGTCATGGACCTGTGCTCACACTCATCCTTCTTTGCACCTTTGTAGAAGGAAGGCACAGAAGCAGATATCATCACTCTAGGTTGTTTCAAATTTCAAATAGGGAAAATTACAAAACCTGCATCCTTGAGCATTTACTTAAAGCAAAACAACTCTGACAATTTAGGGATGGACAAAATGGTATCAAGCAGGGCATGAGGCCTAGGCTCCAGAATCCTGGTGATCTGGTATGTCCATGAAGACTTGGGTACCCAAATATGTCAGAATGGAAATGTTAATCACTGATGCTATAAGTCATTCAGATGTCATTTTTATAAGATTGTGCCATTTTGAATTCTCATCCCTAAAAGTCCCGAGAGAGCCTTTATAAATTAGATTCAAGTTTAACACATTTTTAGCACTCACAGATTTCTATATTTGGCATGTTTATCCATGTTGTTTTAATCCCCACAATAGCTGTAACATTATTACCACAGAATATCATATGAAGAAACTAGAATCAAATATTGTGAGTAGTACATGACAGAAGGAATCAAATTATGATCTTTCTGCCATAACTATGGAAAAATGAATTGTGAGTTTCTATGTTCTTTTTATAATAGCTGTCAAACCAGATGGAATCGAATCAGAGCAGGTTTTGGCCACATATATGGTGGTGAGGTGTTTGCTTACAGGCCTGATCCAGGCATACTGGCTACAGCAGAGGGCACTAGAGGAAGCATGGAAAAACAGAATGGGCAGAGAACAGCCCAATGTGTGTCCTGCTGCACTCCTGCTGGGAGCTGACCTATAAGTAATGTTGACACCATTTTGAAATCTATGCAGTAGTATAGAAATTGGGCATGCACAGGTTCTGACCTATTGATGGGAGAAGAAGGCAAGGAAATTGTGGATGTAGGAAAACATGGCATAGTGTGGGCAGAACAAACACTAGCATGACTAGCTTGACAGGGAAAGAATTAAAGAGTTTATGCATGAAGAAAAGTGAGCTTTGGGGTGGGACTGCCAGACAGCCATGTGGCCTGGGCTAAGGCAAGAAATCAGTAAATAGTGTGCCCTAATGTTAGGAAATCTAAGAAGTTTGGTAATATGCTAAGGAAGCTATCAATATTAGGGCCTTCTTGAGCTTCTATAATCTAATTAAGTGATTAGGATGTTTTCAATATAGCTCCCAGAAAAACAAAGGCATACACCACGTTGCAGAAATGGCATGGATAGAAGCATGAAAATTTGTAATATTCTCCAGCTTAGCCTTCAGCAGCCATGATGTGTAAGCTGCTAGTTGTATTCAATGAATGCTTTTTTAAAATTTTAATTTGTTATATATTACAACAGAATGCACTATAATTCATATTACACATATAGAGCACAATTTTTCATATCTCTGGCTGTACACAAAGTAGAGTCGCATCCTTTGTGTCTTCATATATGTACTTAGGGTAATGATGACCATCGCATTCCACCATTTTTCCTACCCCTATGACCCTGCCCTTCCCCTCCCTTCCCTTTTCCCCTTTGCTCTAGTTAGAATTCTTTTAATCCTCCCATCCCCCTACCCCCACCCCAGCATATTATGGATCAGCATCCTAAATCAGAGAAATCATTCAGCATTTGGTTTTTGTGGATTGGCTGATTTCACTTAGCATTATATTCTTCAGCTCCATCCATTTACCAGCAAATGTCATGATTCTATTCTCTTTCCATTGTGTATATATACCACATTTTCTTTATCCATTTATCTACTGACGGGCATCTAGGTTGGTTACACAGATTAGCTATTGTGAATTGTGCTGCTATAAACATTGATGTTGCTGTATCCCTGTAGTATGCTGTTTTTAAGTCCTTTGGGTATAGACCGAGGAGTGGAATAGCTAGGTCAAATGGTGGTTCTATTCCAAGTTTTCCAAGGATTCTCCATACTGCTTTCCATATTGGCTGCACCAGTTTGCAGTCCCACCAGCAGTGTATGAGTGTACCTTTTACCCCACATTCTCGCCAACACTTATTGTTGTTTGTCTTCATCGTAGCTGCCATTCTGACTGGAATGAGATGATATCTTAGAGTGGTTTTGATTTGCATTTCTCTAATTGCTAGAGATGTTGAACATTTTTCATATATTTGTTGATTGATTGTATGTCTTCTTCTGAGAATTATCTATTCAGTTTCTTGGCCCATTTATTGATTGGGTTATTTGGGTTTTCTTTCCTTTGGTTAAGATTTTTGAGTTCTTTATATATTCTAGAGATTAGTGCTCTATCTGACATATGTATGGTAAGAATTTGTTCCCATTTAGTAGGCTCTCTATTCACCTCACTGATTGTTTTTTGTTTGTTTGTTTGTTCGTTTGTTTGCTGAGAAGAAAGTTTAGTTTTTAATAAATGCTTTTTGAGCAAAGGTTATATCAGGGAATAACACTTATATGTGTGTCTTTGTGCAGGTTTGGTTATTATTGTGAATCTTCTCTGTCCATGAATCACCATAAATTCTGCATTTGTGATCAGCAATAATATGACTAATGTCATCTCTGTAACTCTTCTCAGCTTCTGTGAGTTTTTTTTTTTTCCATTGTGGGATAGAATCTCCAGTGGTACAGTTTCTAAATTACAGACCAAGTTAACATGGGTTATTTCAAATGCTTATCTGAGACCATCCTGTTTCAATCTGTCCCATCCTTAGAAGTAATCAAGTGAAGGCTGGACCACTAACTAATCTGAATGAAAGTTTGAGATTAAAAGATTCAGGGATCCCTTCTGATTCTGAGTTCTTTTTTTTTTTGTGACCTCTGAATTCTTGAAGGTCCATATTCTCATGACAGTCTGAGGTAGATTATAGTAGCTGAATATATTGTCTTCATATTGCAAAATTGTTATGTTTAGCTTTGAACCATTCATGAAGTGAAATGAAAACTCAAGCCTACAACTCATAGATTGTGCCTGGGTGTGTGGATGAAGATAACCAGGGGACTGCTGAGGCCTTTGAAAAAGATATAGGTTTCCAGAAAATGAGGCCCCTCATAATATAATAAAATATTTCTCTTTTCTAATTAGAAAATATTGAACCTCATGGTTAAATCAGTCAGCAATCACTACAACTTCTGAATTAACTCTGAACCACATCCAACCTGGTGATATATACTTGTTCACCCTTCTACTAAGCTCCTGTGCCTTTAACCAGTCTAGAACTTAAACAACTGACAGAAAAAGGCCTGACCTAGTTTTTAAATCTTTACATGATGCATAGATAAAAATAATTTCTCTGTACTAATTAACTTAAAAATCTTGGAACATAACAACTTGGAGGCTTTACATTTCTAAAATTAGTGCCCACAATATTGCTAAGTGACCTAATCTAGGGAAAGATGTGTTGGTTTTAGATAATTCAACATTGAGCTTTTCAGTGGAAATAATTCAATAAAAATCTCTGTATTATTCTTTCTCTCAATCACAAAGGAATAATGTAATGTGTGAAGGACAAATATATGACCAATCTTTCACACCCAGGTTTAATTTTTCTTAAACATCTCTTGATTTTCATGTATTTGATTAATTATTCAGATAGCTACTCAACATGGAACTTTCAAGTTCCACTTACTGATGCTTGTCTTGTCCAATTTATGATGAGATCAGAATGCAAAATTTTCTCATTCCACATCTGTTTTTTTTGTTATTGCACATTATTTTATTTTCCTATAAAATGTTTAGTTTTATTATGATTATTAGCACATAGTAATTGTACAGATTGATGGCTTTTACTGTGTCATTTCCATATATACATATATTGTGACTGGATCATGTCTATCTCCCTTCCACCCTCTCTTGCCCCAGATCTGAGACAGAGAGGGGGACTGATTGCTGCTAATTAGACTTGCAGAAGATACCTGTCTCAGAGAAGTTCTCTTTCCCCTCTGTGTGAGAAAACCAAATAGATCATTAGAGCTACACCCCCAGGCTCTGATGGGGAGACCTTGAAGACAGTTAAATTTTGTAACTTTGCCTTAGATACTTATATGTATTTGCAGTAGTTCAATTTTGCATAAGGAACATGAGGGGTGGGGAGAAAAAGGAGGAGGAGAAGATGATGAAGGAG
This sequence comes from Ictidomys tridecemlineatus, assembly GCF_052094955.1. Classification (NCBI taxonomy): domain Eukaryota; kingdom Metazoa; phylum Chordata; class Mammalia; order Rodentia; family Sciuridae; genus Ictidomys; species Ictidomys tridecemlineatus. The sequence goes on along the minus strand of NC_135485.1, from coordinate 38,509,590 downwards.
GAGGAGAAGTAGAAGGAGGAGGAGAAGTAGAAGAAAAGAAGGAGGAGGAGGAAGAGGAGAAAGGAAGGAGGAAGGAGGGGGCAGAAGGAAGAGGAAGCCAAATCAAGGACATGGGTGCTCTGAGAAAGATAAATGGAATTGCTTTGAGAACCTGCTCCAAGAAACAGGGAAGAGAAGGCAGTTCAAGGACCTTTAGCAAATTCTTAATGCAAAAGAATTAAGTGCATGTAAACGTTTTTAAAACAGGAAGGGTGAGTGATCCAACATAGTGTCACTATTCCTCCAATCTCATGTTGCATCAGAAGAAAACAACAACAGCAGGAAAAATGATTGTGGGTAGAATACTTTTTTTTTTCAATTAAAAAGCTAGTGATCTGTTCTCATCAGAGTATTAACACAACTATCATTTAAAAATAGTTCCAGAGTAATCTCATTTGTTTTTTGGTTTTGGTTTTTATTAGCAACCAGGACATTTCTCATAACAAGTTGCTAATTTAGAGAAATTCATTTGTTCTTTTTAAAAAGAGTAATTAAAGTGCCCTAGTAGTAATGGAGTACTTCTGGAGACTCAGTCAACTTAGTAAAACTGGTGTTTGTTTAGGAACTTCTTGATCTAAATGAAGCCAGTATTTGTGCATGTTGGGCTGGGGCAGGAGAAAGAAGGCAGTCAATGAGCCATGTGTAAACAAGTCACTCTGTGTGGATTCAGGCCTCGGCCCTTCCTCCTCTTCTGTCCTTTTGGGATCTCATCCAAGCTCAGAACTTCAGCTGTGCCATGCATGGAGATAATTAATTTGGAAAAGAAAGATTCACAATGACCCAGATATTAAAATATTGAATAAGTGGTCCTGAGTAAAAGGGATTAGACCTCTTTCAGAGGCAGCCAGGTTCCGTAACCAGGTAGAGCCATCGAGGTGAGGCAGGTTTCCTGTGGCTGATTGAAGGAGGTGAGGTGGGAGACAAGAATTCTGACTGCTTCCCCAGTCCATCTCATGGTCATACTGTGTTCTAAGCTGTTCTCATCAGAGTGTTAACACAACTATCCTTTAAACATATTACTTCAAATAAGAAAACAATGGGTGAGGGACAGCATGTTTTGAGAGGTGACCGAGGAGAATGACCTCTTCTACTGTGCTTTTTCTTAATCATGTCATAGTCCATCTGTGCTTTTTCTTAATCATGTCACCTTCATCTAACTTACCCATCAAATTTATGGGGAAGCCCATTTCAGCACAATAAAAAGTTAAGGTAAAACAAAGAGCTCTTATAAAAAGGTCCAAGGATACATCTGGTTCCCTCTGTCTTTGTCCTTAAGAGTCTATCTCCAACTTGGCTCTGCTTTCCTCTATGTTGTTTTCCCTCTCCAGTCTCCCCTCTCAAGGTAGTAGCAAAATGACCACCAATAGCTCTGAGGCTACTTCCTCTGAATGGGAAACCCCAGATAAAGGAGAGCTTCTCTTTGCCCATGGTTTAAGCAAATATGGCTTGTTTTGAATCCTTCAAGTGAACCACAAGGGCCAAGGGTAAGTTTAATGACAATCAATGTGCTGTTATCAATAGAAATGGGAATGGACGCAGTCATTGCCTCTTCCTGATTCCTCAGTCTCTCCTCCAAGGCCAGCCTCAGGTCCCATGTCCCTCAGGAGAACATTTTATAACCAGACTTCTCATTATGACCGTGAACTTACTTTCTACAGCCCTTCTACTCTAAAACTGAAGGCTAAGATCCTTAAAGATGGACACCATATCTTATTCATCTTTACAATTTTGTTTGGCTCATAGATCCTGGAACTTATTTTGCATCATTGATACATGATAAATTTTTGAGATTAAGGATGACTTTTGCTGGTGTGTGCCCACATATGTGTGTGTGTGTGTGTGTGTGTGTGTGTGTGTGTCTGTGTGTGTGTTTGAGAAAGAGGGATGAGTGCATGGGTAAAGGAGAAGTGTATCTCTGTGGAAATGGGTCAGCAGGCTGCCCCTGGGTCTCGTGGCTGCTGGATTGATGCAGGTCTTTGACCATCCGTGGCCAGGGTCAGGCCTCAGCTGATGATGAAATTACAGGGAACATAGAGAACAGGTTATTTGGTCTCCCTTGACCTAAGTTTCAGCAGGGAGGGACAAAAATCAGTAGACCCAAAAGGAAAGACCGAAGACAATGGGGTGAAGGGAACATTTTCAGGGGACAGCAGCAACATAAATTAGGAGAAAAAGTTAAGACCATGGTCAAAGGTGACAAGACCTATTTGCTCTCACATTGTTCTCTTACAGCCTAATTTTACCTGTTTTCATGTGTGTTTCAGTTTGGAATCCACCTCCTCTCCCATATGTGCTGTCAGTAGTCCCTGATCTAGTGACCCTTTCCTCAGTAACTAGTTCCATATGTTTATTCACTTCTATTTGAAAAACAACTTTAAGAAAATTCTTTAGCTAAGGTCATGTCATCTTGTTTTTGCATTCCTTTTAAATGGGAGGAATTTGTTTGGTATGGTTTAAACCTTTCAAAGGATGAAGAATTTGACTCTCCTATAAGAAACAAGATCTTGGTGTTGTATACAACTGATCTAAAGAATATTCCAGATGTTTCAGGGTTAACTTTGGGCCCAATGAAAGAGTAAAACTTGCTTTCTTGAAAAGTCTCTTACCAAAGGAAACTTTGGGCCATTACAATAAAGGTGGATTTATGAATCACAGACAATGTTATCTCAGATTTTAATGCTTAAAAATCACCTGGGTTCTTGTTCAACAATCCCTTTACCCCAGGGATTCTGACTTTGTAGATCTGGAGTGGAACTCAGATCTGGTGATTCTGGCAAGAGTAGTCGGTTTGCCAAGCTCTGGGAAACACTGACCCAGCCCAATATCATGTTATCAGGCACCAAGCAACTGCAGCCAACAGTTGTGAAGTGGCCTGTTGAACATCACACAGCCATTAGATTAAAATACTATGGAGGGCTCCTGACACCCCACCCAAAGCTTTGCTCTTTTGCCTCTCTTAAGAGGCATCTTAAATAGTGAGTAAGAACGTGGACTCAAGTTAGAATGTCTGGATCCCAATGCCAACTTGACCACCACCAAACCCTGAGACCTCTTCCAAATTACTTTACTTCTCTAATCCTTAGTGTTTTACTCTGTAACATCAGAATAATAATGTTTCCTATCTCCAAGGGTTATTAAGAGATTACATATCATACATGTAAAATACTTTGCAAGTTGCCTAATAAATGAATTCAGCTAGTACCCAAGTATGATTATCAGATTATTGTTATATATGGTAAATTACCTCCCTGCTTGAACTGTACTTACCTGTAGTTTTCCAGAAGGCATCAATTCTATTTGGGATGGAATGGCAAGGTATTTCTGGGAGCAAGAAATACAAAAACCCCTTTTCTCAGCCCTGTCCACACATCTCCTCCTTCCATTCTAGTAGTGGGTGACTGATGTGGGATTCAACTGGTCCCAAGTTAGAAACTCCCTTCTGGAAAATTTTAACTTTATCCTTGAGCCTGTGGTGGCTATGAGGAAGTCCATCTGTCTTGAGACACAGAGATGTTAGATGGGTAGTAAGAGACTAAAGTCAGTTTTGGGAGTGGAGGAGAAACTGCAGTGAAAGACCAGTTATGAGTGTTCCTCAAGCACATAGAAAAGACCACCACGGGGGCTGGGTGTGGTTCAGGGAGCTCGCCTAGCATGCGTGAGCACACGGGGTTCAATCCTCAGCACGACATAAAAATAAAATAAAGGTATTGTGTCCACCTATAATTAAAAGATAAATTTTAAAAAAAAGAAAAAGAGAAGGCCACCATGTGGGATTATAAATAGTACAACCACTATGGAAATCAGTTTGGAGGCTCCTCGAAAGACTAGGCATGGAGCCACCATATGACCCAGCTATACCACCCCTCGGTGTTTATCCTGAAGAACTAAAGTCATCATACTATAGTGATACCTGCACACCCATGTGTTTGGCAGAACAATTCACAATAACTAAACTATGGAGCAAGCCTAGTTGTCCACCAATGGATGCATGGAAAGAAAATGTGGTGTATGTACACAATGGAGTTTTATTCGGCCATATAGAAAAAATGAAATTGTGTCATTTTTAGGAAAATGGATGGAACTTGAAGAAATTATGTTAAGCAAATAAGCCAAACTAAAAAGGTCAAGGGTCATATGTTTTCTCTCAAATGTGGAGCAAAAAAGGAGAAGAAAAGTGAAGGGTAGGGATCTCACGAAAATCCAAGGGAGATCAGTAGAGTAGAGGAAAGGGACTGAGGGAAGGAAGAGGAGAAGGAAAGGGAAGATACTGGGGAATGATATTAGCCAGATTATATCGTTGTATTACGTGCATGTGTGAATATATAACAACAAATCTCACCATTATGTTCAACTATAATGCACCAATAAAAATATGGAAAAGAAAAGGAAAGCATGCTGTAGTGGTACATGATAACTTGTGTTTATAGCAGCACAATTCACAATAGTCAATTGTGGAACCAGCCTAGGTATTAATCAGTGAATGAATGGATAAAGAAAATATGGTATATATACACAGTGGAGTTTTGTTTAGCCATAAAGAATAATGAAATTATGCCATTTGCAGGAAAATGGATGAAACTTGAGAACATTAGGCTAAGCAAAATAAGCCAAATTCAGAAAGTCAAGGGTTGTGTGTTTTCTCTCGCATGTGGAAGCTAAACAGGAACAAGGAAATGAAAGGTGTAGGGCAGGGGAATCTCAAGAAAATCAAAGGGAGATCATAGAATAGAGGAAAAGAACCAAAGGGAGGGAAAGGAAAAACTCTGGGGAATTATATTGACCAATTTTTTTACATAGAATTTATGCTGTATTAGGTGTTATTTTTTTCATGTTTTTTATTGGTACCTTATAATTATACATAATAGTGTGTTTTGTTGTTACATATTTGTACATGTACATGATATAACAATATAATTTTAAATGAATTGTTTTAAATGCTATCATGTTATAGAATGTTAGTTCTGAAAGGAAACTACCTTGTCCAGCACCTTCCCTTCCTCCATTAAGAAGTGAGAAAAGTACCTGGTTGGTGACAGAACTGGAATAAGAGACCAATTAGTCTCCTTCCTAACCATAAATAAACACACATAAAGCCCACTTTACTGTATTGACAAAAGGGTCTCTTAGCCTAGTCAGATTTTAGTATGTAAGCCCAAGTTCATGACCTTGTTATAAAGACTCGGATCAAATGTGTATGCTGGGTGTACTTTCTAATTGGACCTAAAGTATCATTGTTTTTCCTCCCCACCTTGGGGAATAAAAGTAGCCGTGCCTAGTCTAAAGGAACAATTTGAATGCAATGAGAGAAAATGAACCTTTCTTCCTTTGTGTCTAACTTGATTTCTGTGTACAATGAGCCTGTGTTCTGAGGAGTGCCTGGAGATGGCCACTGGATCATAATCACCTTCACTGTTCTGCTGCACAAGGAAGCTGTGTGCGGGGTTTAATGGGACTCCCTTAAAAACAGCACTAACCAGCCAGTTAATAAAAACAGCCCTCCGAGTCCTGCTTGCAGTGGATAGCTGAGATTTATACTACCAAATTAAGACATAAATATAACCTCAGCCTGATGTAAACACATTCCTCCAGCAGGTTAGATTTTCATCTAAACCCGGGCCACCTGGCCCAGGACTTGGGGCTGCAGGTTTAAGTCTCATCTCTGTGGACAAAATCAAATGAGGATTGAGTCGAAGTCAGACAGCAGGGAGAATTCTTTTGCTGACATCTCCATGAGTAGCCTCCCCTCTCTTTTTCTCTGGTTTTGGGGCCTGGTGCGCGCTTGCCATTGTGAAGCAACGGAAGAGATGAGAACAAAACCTGGTGAATGCGCTTGGTGAGTGATGGCCGTTGGAGCCGTGTGGTATGTGGGCCTCAGCCTTTGTGAGGGGTCACCCGGGATTTGTGAGAGCCCATAAACTGCCACGTCAGGAAGAACCACTGCTATTCTCAGCAACTGATAGCTGGCAGCAGCTGCCAACATTTTTTTTTTTTTAAACTCAGACCACATACTGCTCCTCTCCTGCTGATTCTTTAAATCTGCCTCTCAGAGTGGCAGATGGTGACAGTTCTCCAGATGTTACAGCTTTCATGTTCATCTGATGTTTATATGGTGTGCCCCGGTTATTGATGTAAGTAGAACAACATACCCAGCACTTGTGGACCCAGCTGTGCATCCCACGCCAGCTGTCAGAGCCGCTCTTCAGGGCTCAGGTGAAGGTGCTGTGCCCCCACCTGTCCCTTACATTTACAATGCTGTGTTTGCAAGCCTACTCCTCTGGAATGCAATCTTTGAATATACAGCCCAGAGTAGTTTTGAGACTCTTGGGGTATCTCTGATCCACTTGCCCTCCTCTCTCCTGAGACTTCAATCTCCCAGGCCATAGGAGTTCCCCAAAACACTGAAGACCTGGGTTATGAAGACATATTCATTCTGACCTCCAGCTGAATTTTGCTAAAATTTCAGCAACTCCTGCCCATCGTCTCTTCCACCTTGGCCAACCTCTGGCTACTCAACCTGGGGCAGTGTTCCACCATACTGCAGAGACTTGAGGGCTCTGTACTAGAAAATCATTTGTTGGTCATCGTGATGTCATCTGCCATACACCCAGCCTCCTGAGAATTCTTCATGGGGAAACACTCTTTGTCTCCAGCCATTAGATTTTAGTGGGCTGTCTATCACACTACCCCACCTTTTTTTGCCACTGAACCAGGCCATCTGGATTTCTTGTTTAGGACTTTACTAATTGACATGAAAGGAAGCCCATTATTTCCTAACCATGAAGCTGAGAAGTTATGTTCATGAAAGCTGCTGGCAGCCATGTTTTATATTTCATGGAAGACACAGTATGTAGGAGAAGAAAGCTGATCCTCAGAGAGAAGAGAAAAGAGATGAAAGGGCCTGGGAGGATTCAGGGTCTTACTTCAGTGTTCTAGGACCTACCTGGTCACCTGTCCTTCCATTGGCTTTTCGTTGCTTGAACCAATTCATTCCACTGTTTGCCATAAAACATGATTTAAACTAGATTTCTGTCACCTGCAATAAGAATCCCAGTGTAGAGCCCTTGACTTCTGCTATGGTCTCTGTTATGAAGCCACTGCACTATCCTCTAGCCCTTCAACCACATGCCCCTTCCAGTCTTCAAGCAGAAGGAGGTTTTCCTTCTAAATGTGTCAGGCGATTCTGGCCTGCTGTAGGGAGGTGGCCACTGCTGCAAAGAGGACAGTTCTTTAAGCTCCAGAAGTGACCGTGGGCTTCTTCCATACTTCCTGCTGTGGAAGATTATCCCAGTGCCCTTCCCGTGGCATCTCAGACCCAAGACTGGAAGGAAGACTTGAGCCCACTGTAGCCTTCACTTCATCAACAAATGTCAGTGCCTGTAGTGAAGTCCCCATGGCACCGCCAACCACAGCAGCAGGCACCTCGGCTTGCTGCAGCAATCCAGGGTGATATGGTCCTGGAAAATATTCATATGGCCAGAGAGCATCCCAAATTGCTGGATTATAGGTGTGCTCCATCATGACCAACTTGCCAGGGTCTTTTATGAATGTCCTACAAAGTTATGGGAAAATGAGGCAATTTTCAGGAGTCTTCTAGAGGAAAACTAAGAGCAGGTTTCTGGAGTCTGACTTCCTGTTTGGACTTGTAGCTCTGTTGCTTACCAATGCTGTCCCTAAAACAAATCATTGAACCTCTTTGTGCCTTAGGTACCTAAGCAGAGAGAAGTCCTGGAAACCCCTCTCCAGAGCCTCCCATCCCATCCAAGATCAGAGGGAACACTCTGGAACAACAGTGCTCAAGGCAGAAAGTCAACCACTATTGCTACCTTCCCAGGGTTGCCTTTGTGCAAGAGGAGATGAAAGGTGAAGCTTGAAGGGTGGGAGGAAAGTAGCCACCAGATGGAGTGAGAAAAGTCTCAAGAATAGGGTAGAGTGTGGGAGAAGGCTTGACGTCAGGAGCAGGAGGGTGGGTGGGTGAGGTTCCTTTAGGGATCAAATGGAGCAGGCAGAAAGCAACAGATGAAAGAGAGTCTGCACCATACAGAGAGGGGTCGTGGCCTGGGGTGGGGGTCAGGGGCAGAGCCCCTTCCTTCTATCTTTCATGGCCCTGAAGAATCCCTCCTTGTCCCACGTCCTAGTCGGTGTGTTCATCTGCAAGCCTGCCAACCCTTGAGCCAGTGTTTGTGCTTGGAGGACATGATTAGATCCTGGACTTAATTTATGCATTTCTTTGATGCTGATGCAGCTGCGTGAGTCATGGTTATTTTATTTGCTTTCCTTCAGACTTTCCCTTCTGGTTTTTGCTAGACTGCGTGTTCCTCTTTCGTGATGCTTTTCTGGGCCTTAGATGTGTTTGCCCATGGGTACTAGGGTGAAATACAGGAAATTGGAGGAGGCAGGGACTGAAAGGAACGAATGCAAAGATGAATATGAAGAAGATTTTGAAAGCGTGAGGAGCTACATGAGTTTGAGGAGGGAGTTGTTAACATACCTGGGGAAGTTCATTGTCAAGTAGAGAATGACTAATGGACCTGTTAGAGTTTCTCCAGAAAAACCAAGTCATGAACACAACCATGATATCCCCAAATGAGAAGGCTGGGCAGGGATATTTGATTGATGCTATTAGCAGTCTACAATGAAGGACAGGTGAGCACTTACTACCTACTCAAATGTTTGCCTGTGGTCTAGTGGCTGAGACCTGCACCCAGCTGGTCTGTGCTACCTACTAGCTGTGTTATCCTGGGCAAGATGCCTTACCTCTCCATGTCTTTGCTCCCTAATGGCAGGAGACATCTAAATCCCGGTGTTGTGGGGTTGGTGTGAGGCTTACGAGGAGGACTCAGAGCAGCAGCAGGTACGGAACACTATGATCTGGGTGGGAGCTGCTCTCATGTCCTGACAGCCAACCAGGCTTCTGTCACCATCAGACAGTACTCTTCAGTGGCAGGGACTCAGAGCAGGTGGCTATTTTCCTGCTCCTTTGGGAACTTATCTTTATAATCTGAACTTGAAAATATTCATTTGAACCATATGAAATTGTTTTGGTAGTTCAGAAATGGCTGAAAATCATCACTTTCCAAGCTCTAACAGGGGAAAAGACTTTCCCAGGCCACAAGGTATGCAACTGCCACCTACAGATGAACAAGTGGCCATGATTCCCAGGGAGGCTTACCCCAGAAATCACGTAGCATTGCTGAGCAGCTGCCTGACCTGCTCTAGTGCTCAGGGCACCGTGGCATGGTGAGATGCACTAGCCTCCCCCAGTGTTGCTCACTTTCAGCTTGGAGGCACTTGAACTTGGCAGGACTGTGATCATCACTGCCTGTGAACCTCTACACAAGGTGGACGTAGTAGACATTCCTCCCTTCTGTTTGTTCTGCTTGAAGCTGGCTGTCCTCTTACTCCAAGTCGTGGTCAATGGCATCAACTGACAGTCAGGCTTCGGGTGTAAAACTCAACTGGGTGCATGTTCTTTAGGAGTGCAGCATTGGAAATTTCTATAGATAAATTTTGGGTGGACTGTGAGGACTGAGGGTGGACATACGTGAAGCACACCCAGCACTCTGTGATTTTGTTGTTGTTGTTTAATTCTAAAGACATCTTTATTTTTATATTGCACCCAGTACTTTGTAAATGCTCAGCTAATGCAGTGGTCGTGGTTGTGGTTGTCATCCTGGCCTGGTTGTCATTCTTATTCACTTGCTGTTACTTTTGAACATGCCTTTGCACTCAACCTCACCAGTAGAGTAAGCTGTTGGCCCTGTGGGACAGTAAAGCTATTGACACCACTCCCCTCTTCTGTAGCTATTGAAAAGATACTTCTACAGATTTCAAGATGCTGGTTGTAATTTTATTAGTAGTGCCCTACTCTTTGGTGACATTCCCAGGAAATAGTTAGGTTCCATGAAGCATTGTATTTTTATCTGAGAAAATATAGGGGGATTTAATGTTGGGGAGAGTGAAATACTGTCAGTTTTCTGTTGGACTGTTTCCAGCAAGTGTCCCCTTGTCACCAACAAATTACAAAGTTCTCATCCACCCTGTTCCTCCTAAATTGGGAGTTATATATCAGGAAAGAAAAACATCTTCAGCAACTGTTGCTTGAGTCCTCCTCCCTGGTTCTATATGGGGCTGCCACGCATTCAAAAGATACTGTTGATTAATTCTTCTTTCGGGGGGTGGGGTGGATGAGTGGAACTTTGGATTGGCCTAAAGCAAGGAAGGGTAGGGGCCGTGAGAATAGGTAAGATGGTGGAATGAGACGGACATCATTACCCTAGGCACATGTATGATTGCACAAATGGTGCGGCCCTACTTTGTGTACAACCAGAGAAGTGAAAAACTGTGCTCCATCTGTATACAATGAATTGAAGAGCATTCTGCTGTCATATATAACTGATTGGAACAAATATAAATAAAATAAAAAATATTGTTGAAATAGCCTTTGAAGTCATAATGGCAGTGCTTTTAAAGTCTTTTTTTGTGAGAGGGAGAAGACAAACTTCATTCCAGAGTAGTATTACCTGGCCTTGTTTAATATGCTTGCAGTATTTCTCTCTCAGCAGCTGCCAACCTTTTCCAAAGGTGCAAACCTTAGCTGCTCATTGCCTGGGAGCAGACAGCAAAGGGCTGCAGGGGGGAGAGCAGCTGCTTTCAGATAGCCCCTCGAGAGATCCCTGGCTGTGGCATGTGTCACTGTCTGTGCCCCACCATGGGGTACCCATCTGAGGCAGAAAATGGCTAGGGTGGAAGTGGGGGCAGGACAAGATGGGTCACATGGATAGTCTTTCTGCAGATGATGTCTCCACCATAGTAAATCTCCCTGAATTTTCAGAACTACATGGTAGATTATGGTTTTCAGATTGTTAGTCTTCCTAAGGATTCTTATTGACCAGGCAAGAGATATCCATTTTCAAAGACCTTCCAGTCTCAAATTAATGAGCCCTCCTCTGCTCTTAGGCCACAATATCCATGTTGCCTATATGGATACTGTGGCCTAGGAGTATATGGCCTATATGGCATTAGATCTAATTGTCAGAATCCTGTTCCTGCCCCTCTCTACTTCTCCCACTGCAAGCTCAATTCCTAAATCTTGAGGGAAGAAAACAGATGTGTAGGGGGAAAGTACTGCTAGTACTCAACAGAGTGTCTGGCTATTTGGTGAGTCAAGAATGAAGGGAAGAAAGGAAAGAGAGGAGAGAATGACAAAGAGAAGAATCAGTTAGTCAAAACCACTTCTTGGAGTGGGTTAATCATAAACTAGACTCATCTTTTATAGGTTGATTTTTACCAGTGTGGTGAGCACCGGTGTCAGGATAAATGTTTAGGTATATAGCAAATGCAACATTAAATATTTTTCTCTAACTTCTTTAATCTGTATGTTGTGTTCCCATTCCCCTGGGTTACAGAAACTTACTCTCTGGCAAGTCTAGGGCCCCAACCATTTTTTTCTATATTCTGAAAGCCAAGGATATAAAGAGCTGGTATCTGTTTCTGACAATATCCCCCAGACAGCCTTTGTCCCACTGGTCTTCCACTGTCAATCTACAGGGTCCTGGTGGGTGTCCCTGGCTCCTGTTTGGAAGCCAATTCACTATCTCTCAGAGTCTCTTTGAATTCCATTAGGCTTTGCAATCTTTGAGCAAGGGGGTCCCAGAGTCTTCAGGTTTTATCTGCAGCCCTGCCACCCTGAGCCACAGACAGTGCTGGGCCATGGAAAATACTGTGATCTCATATGACACATGTCATAGCCAATTCTTCTCTGAGTAACCAAGAGGAGAAGCATAGACTGCTTTGTTCTATAGACCTACAAATGTGTCTGTCCAAGGACTCTCTCCTTCCTACCAAGCCTTTACTGAAAAGATATATAAAGAGTAGAGCATGGCCCCCTTTTTAGGATCCTGTAACATTTGTCACACTTTGTGTCCCCATCATTTTTCCTCTCCTTACATCCCAACCACACCCAATTCCACACCATCCACAGTTCAGGGACATTCCTCTAGTCTCGGGGTAAGAAGCCTGACTTGTCTCTTTCACACTCCTCAATATCCTCAGGACCTCACTTAGTAACTCAGCATCTAAGAGAAGCTATGGGTCGTAAGGTCAAAAGAAAGGTGAGTCCATGCACGTGTGCACGGTCCATTAATACTTTAAATATCATCCGCCATGCTCATGCTCTCTATTTGTTCTGTGCCCCAAATTTAATCTAAAGGCCTCTTCATCTGCCTCATCCCCTGTCTGCTGTCCTGTTGGGCATACACATGTGTCTGCTGTCCCATCTGCCCACCCGCTGTGCCCAGAGCAGCTTTCCACAGCAATCCATCATGTGCCACAATTCCAGGCTCTGCTTCCCTTTACCCTCCTGGATTCTGCACCAAGGTTCAAACATCTTTCCTACTCCTGTGGTTTGTGGGTATAGGTCTGGATTTTTTTATATCCTAAATCAAAGGATAAAAGATTTGGGGTGCCACTGTTTCCATAGAGCATTTGGGTCTGGCCCTTGTAGGTCACTCCTATAACCAGGCATCTTCCAAGAAGTGAGGAAGGAGGAGACTAGAGTGAACACAACAGGCTGCGGCTCTCAGAGCAGAGACAGTGGCTGGGGGGATTTATATATCCATGCTTGTCAATAATCTTGTAGAAAAAACTCTGCTGCAAGAAACCCTGAAGAAAGATGGCTCATGCAGAAAAGCAATGCACGAGTGAACACCTGTTGGTTAAGTCAAAAAGGAAAGTGGTGAACCTTGGACATCAAAAAGGAATGTGGCGGCTTTCAGAGACAGCTGCAGATACAAATGGTTGTCAGAGACTAACACAACGCACCATGAAGAGCAGCCCTGCTCTTCTCTGGGCTCCTGGTTCTGAACCTAGAACCAGATTTTCATAAAGTACATATTGGGAAAGATCTCACTGTTAAATTACGAACATATGAACAAAAGCATTAGATGTATGTTTGTTGTAGATTAGTATTCTGAGGATATTTTACTGTCCTATAATGACTTATGATAGGGACATGGAGCACCAGCAAGGTCATGTGGTCCCAGTTGCACAGAGAGTTGGTGGCCCTGCAACATCCATCAAGGTCCAGTCTTGTGGCTGTCCATGCTACTTCATAAGAAGCCTTTATGTTCAGATTCTAATTCAATCTGATGATGTAAGAGTCTTTTTAAGCCATCTCTTAAGATACCCACTTTTAATAAATTGGTATTCAAAGTGCCTGTGTATGGAGAAGAAAATAGAAGGCAGGATGTAGAAGAAAGAGAATGTATATTACCACTCTGGAAATAGACACAAAAAGAATCAACCCGCCTGTTGATTTAAATCCAGCCTGTCCACCCCCATGAAGTTACACACTGGCAGGAAACAGAAAGGCTCCAGCCTGTTCTGTTGGCTGCTTAGGCTGGTGCTACATCCTCTGGGATGCATACTTCATACACAGAAGTAGGAGCTGGAAATTCTCATGATATTTCCATGTGTGAGCCACTGGGTGCAGTGAAGAGACTTGGCGTGTCACCACTAGTAGCAGATATTGGCCCGGACTTACACTGTGGAGCCGTGCAGAGCCTATGCTGCAGTTCATTAGCTCATTGCCACTGTCGCTCTTTCAGGGAAAACTGAGGCTCGAAGTTTGTAAGTCTGTCCACAGTTTGCTGCTATAAGTCCAGGTCTTCTCACCCCACCTCCCTGTTTCTTCTGTGGCACACAGGTGTACCAGTCATGTCTTGATCTTGTATTAGGAACCTTGTTCCAGGGAGTAAAGAAGGAAGAGAAAGTGTGTCGTCAGCAGTGCCCTGCCATGTTCTAAGGTCATAATGCTCCTTGTCCCATTTCCTCTTATAGTTTTTATCTTTAGTACAGCACTGTCAACTGAGGTTTCCAGCCATTGATGTGTCCCTGAGGGGCTTTACATGTGTATCATTCTCATTTTCCTGAATCTGTGTTTAAAAAAAAAAAATGTATGTGTTTCTTGTAGTTCACTTCGTTTATTCTGTGATTTGCCTGTTTGAATTCTTTGCTTGTCCACTCAGAAGTTTATCATTTTTCTATTGATTTTCTTATTGAGTTCTTCATTTGTTTGGACAACCCTTTGTTGGTTCTATATGTTACAAGTATCTTAGACTAGCTTAGGTTTGTCTTTTCACTTGATTTGTGGTATCCTTAAATTCTTTTAAAAAATTTTCAAGTTTCGGGTTATTCAAATTGTAGGTCTTAATGCATCTGAGTTTTCCCCCATGTACTTTGTATTGTAGGGATGAGATTTTGTAGTGTTTTTGCTAAATACCACTTGATTAGTAGTAGTTAACCCTTTTGCTGTGGAATTTCAGTGTCATCTTGGCTGAATATCAAGTTTCCATATATATGCCTGGAACTGTTCATAGACCCTCTATTTGATTGGTTTGTTTTTTTTAAAAAAAAATAAACACATTTTTTCAGTTGTAGTTGAACACAATGCCTTTATTTTGTTTATTTGTTTTTAAGTGGTGCTGAGGATCAAACTCAGCACCTCTCACATGCTAGGTGAGTACTCTAACGCTGAGCCACAACCCCAGCCCTCTATTTGTCTGTCTCTATGTCAGTACCATACTGTCTTAATTACCATATGTGTTTAATGACTGTTAACCTTCATATATGCATTGGTTATTAGCCAATCAACTTTTTAAATTACACATATGCCCTTTACTTTGTGACTTTCATTGAATTCTTCTGAATTAATAGATTAATTTGAAGAGAACTGATACTTCTTTACAGTAGTAATCTCTGATGGAACTTGAGTTTCATCTGTCACAGGTGTGTGAAGGCCAGAGCTTACTCTGAACAATGAATCGACTCCTGGCTTCTGTCTGGCAGTTTCTCTGTGAATTGGAAGCTCCCTGGAATAGCTGTTTGTGACTGAACCTCGGGTTCATTACAGTATGTAGTTTTCTCAATGGTGAGCCAAAAGGAGAAATGATTGTAGTGTGATTTGCCAAGATGTTTTTTCAAGCTGAGTTATCAAATATATATAATTAGGTAGAGGAAAAAAACTGTAAGAACAGGGGGAGGACCAGCACCGCTCTGATAGCTGGAACCCCAAGGTGGCCTGAATGAGCGCACTCACACTCACCAGGCACCATGCACAGGCTCCAGCAGCTGGGAAGCATCAGCAAGACAAGAGGTTCAAAAATAGCATCAGGGGAAAACAACAATAGTGTCTTCAAGCCTGCTGAGTTTGACAGGCCCAGCCAATTTCATTCCAAAGATTATTACCCTTTTCTTCTGATGTGTACTTTCCTGCCTCTCCCAGCTTTCCAACCATAAATACCTGAGATCTAAAGAAAAACAATCCCTGGGTAATAATGCCAATCCTTTATTCTCAACGGCTCCAACACTGGAAAATGAGAATTTTTAAAGAATGAGAACCAATTTTCTTTTAACTCTGAAGATTTTATGGAAATTAAACTATGTAGCTGTGTTATGAAAAACAATAGAAACATAAATAATATTTTTAGTTGAGGATACAGGAATGGTAATGCTGGTTCATGACCTTCATCAGAGTCATTGTCATGGTAAAGCATTTGTATTTCCAACTCTAGAAAGTTTTATGAGAACTTAATACTCCTCCTTATTGAAGAAATAATAATGAATTTGAGGTATAGACATCAAACAGTAAGAGGGGGGGAAATGACCTCAACTCTTTTAGAGTTGGAATGCTCTAGTAATTTTGAAACATGGCATTCTTCCTCCTTTTAAAATCACTCAATGGGATATACTTATTTTTAAATAGAAACTTTAAAATCTTTTACTGTGAGAATTTGAGGTTATTTTTGGCCTTTTGAGACTATCTATGGCTGCTAATCACAGCTTCAGAAGATGCATTTACACCAAGAAGGAAAAGATAGCAGGCTACCCCTCAGGACTGACCGTCGGTGCTAAAAATGCAGATCCTGCGTACCAATCCAAGAGATTCAGTTTTTGATGTAAGCGTCTTATTCTATGAACCTTTTACAAGTAACCTATTTCCTTTTTCCATTGTTGTGAATTATTCCAAGTTCACAACTTTTATTTTCTCCTAAGACTATAAGAACTAGAAGATGATTTTTTTAAAGGATGCAGGATTTGCTTTTAAAATACCATTAATTTAAGAATAAGAATCAGATCCCCCCAACACACAGAAGTTTGATGTATAAAACTCACCCTCTTTATTCTTAAAGAAAAGAAAGGAGTATTACAGTTCTCTTGAATCCTTCCATAACTTAAAGATTGGAGAGAAAAAAAATAGTTAAATCTAAAGTCAGTAAAAGAATCATTCTGTTTGAAATGTGCTCTTGGAAAGTATACCTAGAGACCTCTGGTCACCAGGGGCTGTGAGAAGGTCATGTTCTAGTGGGAGCTGTGGCTTTCTGCTGATAAGGAATCCTATCTTTTTGCTTTTGTTTATTGTGTTGATGCTGTTTTTTCTGATTTGGAGTTTTTTATCCTTGACTTAGCAGAAGCAGAACACATTTCCCATGGATCAACACTGAGTGCTGATGAAAAAAGAAACATTTGTAAAAAGATCAGTGTTCTAGCCCCACTTTTTTCCATGACAAGGAGGATACAGGGGATTTAGCCAGTTTAGACTCCAAATGTATGTATTTACATAGAGATTATTTGACAGTAGAAAATCTTAAATGGGGGAACAGAGCTCTAGAAATAAGAAGGCAGCCGGATTTACTGGGATAAGTTCCTTAAAGAAAAATAAGTGTGTAGTTAAGTCAGACTCATGATGCTTGAATGTGTGGATTTTTTCTCCTTGACCAACATTCAGACAATATAGATGAAAGTACAAGTCCCTCTCAGTGTCTCCTCTTTTCTTATTCCATTCCTCTTTCCCTGAGTAACCTCTATCATCAGTTTGGATACAGTCTTCCACATTCTTTTTTAAGTATGCATATAACAAATGTATATGCAAAGGGATGCTTAAAAGTATATAAGGCTTTTTAAAGCATATATGAGCATCATATTCAACATATTGTTCTGCAGCTTGCTTTTCTGATTTAATAAATCTTAAAGTTTTTTTCAGATCTTCCCATATAGATATTTTTGTTGGCTGCATAATATTCACATAAGACATATAAGAAAGGCCAGTCAATTTTGTTCTCGGGGGTAAACTTTAGATGATAAATGTGTCACTGAAACAGCAGATATAGGCCACGCCATCCATCTCTTTGCAGTATTGCACAGTTCTCTGACATGAACTCTGAGGCATAGAATGATGCAGTTATGATTCTTTTTCATCCTGTGGTCTCTTCCTTAAGTATCGAGGACATGAAGCTTAAGAAATGATCTCTAAGACGTGGTTGTTACAAAAACAGCACACTTTTTCTCTCCCCCAACCACAGGCCTCCTGTAGTGAAACTTAATAATATTCTGGAAGTATGAAAATCTTTTTTAAAAATAAGTACTAATATGTCATTTGTATGATTAAAGAAATGAGAATTCTCAGTCTTGTTCTACATTGACATAAAATAAGTAGTAAGAGATAATACTTATAGTAATTATGCAAAACTATATAAATTCAGACACAACTCGATGAGACAGGATGGGTTTAAATTTACAAGTGTTATCTACCATTCAGTGAAGTCCATTGAGAATATTTTTAGTTCTTATTATCCTTGTCGATTTCTAAGGGTTTATCTGCTGAAAATTGTTTGCACCATTGACATTTAGATATCCAGGTGCTTTTATGTTTTAGGCTTTCATTTTATTAGAGTCTTTTGTAAATAAAATGTTCTCAGTGGGCTAAAAATAAAAGGAGACATGTGATTGAATGTGGTTCTATTTTAGGTGCATTGAAGGGTTGGGAAGACAGGAAATGCAGCTGGTCACCCAGAGCCATCATATAGTTGTTGTGATCTGACCCTCCAAAGTTCGGGGGTTACCAGTGGGACAGTGTTAGGGGCCAGACCTGTCAGAGGTGATGCGGCCAGGAGCACTTCTCTTTCCTGAGCAGAAGGTCCTTATAAAGGGGCCTGAGGGAGGCAGGTAGTTCTCTTGCCCTTCTGACCCCTGCCACAGGAGGACACAGCAAGAAGGTCCATACCAGATACTGGCACCTTCATCTTGGACTTCCTGCCCTTCAGAGCCATGAGGAAATGTGTTTCTATTCTTTATAAACTACCTGGTCCCAAGTATTCTGTTATAGTCCCATGGAATGGACTGAGCCATAAGCTTAATGCCTACCTTCAACAGGGATTTTTTTTTTAAAGCCATGAGTTACTAACAGGATTTCTTTCAAGTGAGATATTTAGAATTCAGTACATTCCGTGAGGCATAGTCTTGATTGCTAGTGTGGAGGAGCTGGGAACTGCCGCCAGCCTCCTGTGCCAGGGACACCATCTTGAATTGGTGGGCTACTCCCACACGTTTCTTTCATTTTAATCATCCTGAAGCATTTTAGAAGATTCTTCTCTAGTAGCAGCAGGGTAATACATATTCAGATAAAGCCCAGTTCTCTTTCAGTTAATACTTGTTTTATGTGCTTTTTTTTTTCTTGCAAGGTAGATTATATAGGTCAAGTCTTCAGCCATCCATGTTTTGCTACAGAGGCAAATCCCATCTTGATGAGGACATTCTCATGTCGACATGCTCAGGATGGCTTAAACATTTTGAATGCCAACACACTAGCCTACTTTTTTATGCTTTCTCTTTGTCCCTTAGTCCCCTTACCTTCTGCTCCAAACCAAGGTACACTCATTGAAAGTGCCACCTAACGGTAACCTGACCAAGCTGCTTTCCCTGAGGGTCAGGCATCAGTTCAAGGTCTTCCCATGTAACTTATCTACTTCCTTAACACCCCTAGGAAAAAAATGCTGTTATCTCCCATAATGCATTGGTGAAGCCCAAGGAGTTAGGCAACTTGTCCAGCCCCACAGGACAGGAATTGTTCCAGTCTCCTTGGCTCCAGAGGCCTTGCTTCTAACAACCACAAGATCCCATCTCCTCTAAATCAGAACCTCCAACCGAGATGGTCGTGTGTCTCGGATCAGCTCCCTGTTCCTCAGGTTCTATTGACACTGGACTCAGCCCTCTCAACTGCTTTCACACCAACATTCCCATGGTGCCCCCAGCCCACCCTCACTGAGGGTAATGGGAACAAACACGAGCCACTCTGGGGATCTGTTACTGGGTTGTCAGGGACGTCAAACCTACTATTGCTCCGCAGCCCCTCAGCTTCCTGGGACACTTTTCTAACTCCACCACTCTGCGCTGTCCGCCCAGTGACACTGTCCAAGGTGTGGTGGATATGATAAGGTTATAAATGAGCAGGAAGATGGACAGACAAAGGCCCATCGGTGCCTCAGGGAGTGAGCTCCCTGCCTGGTGGGAATTCCTAAGCCAGCTGGGCTGGGGGCTGCTGTGGACGACAGGGTGGGGCTGCACTTACCTTTCACAGGTGGCTTGGATGTCACCAAGCAGTAGCATCATGCTACCATAGCTGTGTGTCAGGGCAAGGCAGGTGGCATATTCTTACCAAATGTGTGCAAAATCTGGGCAGAAGGAGCAGGACTTCTGTATTTGGCCATTATTTCTCGTTGCTTTCCTGGTTTTCCTTCTCCCCTCTCTTGTTCCCTTATCCTTCTTTCTTTGCCTCTGAGTGTGTCCCTAAGTCCCACCCAATTCCTACCCAAGCAAGACAGCTCTTCTTGTGCCATCCTGAAAATTACTGTAGCCTAGAGCACCACCAGTTCAGCAGCATAGCTGCCCTGTGTGCTGGGGATCCCACCCCAGTGCCCGACAGCAGGTTAGCATGGTGGGTGGGACTCTGCCTGGGTGCCCCCCTTCCTGGCGTTCCCATGTTTGGCCTTGGAGCAATCTAGTTGTCATGCTTTTTTATAGACAGCATAGTGTAATCACCAGATTCATGCAGACCTGGATTCAAATTCATCTCTGTCACTTAACTCGCTGTGTAACTTGGACTAAGTTCTCCTCCCTCTCTGAACCTCAGTTTCCTCAATATAAAATGGAGATAATACCTACTTCTCAGTGTTACTAAGGTTAGGTGTGCATAACATGTACATATCTAAAATACAGTAATGGTCACTTAACGTTTTCATTTTCTTTTCAGTTGACTATCTAGATTCTTTATTCATTTTCTTCCACTTTCATCTAGAATTTGGAGGGCTGGTATCTGTGTAGGTTAGGATGAGCTAATAACAAACAACCCTAGAATCTCAGTAAGTCATCTCTTGATATCCAGGACTCCCACAGGTACCAGAATACTCAAACGTCCAAGTAAGTCCCTGATATAAAATGGTACATAGTATTCGCATATAACCTACACACATTCTCCTATATACTTTACCTCTGGATTATTTATAATACCTAATACAATATAAATGTTATGTAATTGGTAGCTACACTACATTATTAGGAAACAAGGACAAGAAAAAAGTCTGTAATGCTCAATATGGATGCAGTTTTTTCCCCAAGAATTTTCTCTCTGCAGTGGTTGAACCCAGGCCTCCAGAACCTCCAGTTACAGAGAGCCATGTTATTGCTGTGTACACACGGATTGGTGTTTTAGTCAGCTTTTTCATTGCTGTGACCAAAAGACCTGACAAGGATAATGTAGAAGAGGAAGGTTTATTTGGGCTCATGGTCGCAGAGGTTCAGCTCATGGTCAGCCAACTCCAAAGCTCTGGGACCACGCTGAGGTGGGAAGTCATGGCAGAGGATGCGGAGGAAGAAGGCCACTCGGGACGTGGCTACAAGGAAGTAGAGAGCTCTGCTCACCAGTGACAAAATATCAACCCCAAAGGAATGCCCCCAATAACCTCCTCCAGCCATACCTACCTGCCTGCAGTTACCACCCAGTTAACCTGTCAGTGGGTTAATCCACCGATTAGGTCACACCTCTCATATTCTAATCATTGCACCTCAGAAAATTCTTGCATTATTTCACAGATGAGCTTTTGGGGACACCTTATATCTAAATGATAACAATTAATTTCTCTGTATCCTGTGTCCCCCTTGGTTTGTAGGGGCCCTGCAGGCAGCCAGAGGCCTCCTGGCTTCCGTGGTCACAGAGGCAGGTAGAAGAGGAAGTAAGTGAACTACACACTGGCTTTTAAAGGCTTCTACCGAGATATGGCACCTGTCACTGCCCATCCATGGTCCTCCTCACATGGGAAGCATGAAATTCTACCACACACCAGGAAGAGGGGACCTGGGATGCTGTTCAACACCAGTGACTACCTGGGGGCATTGGAGATGAGTAAACCTGGGAGCGAAATCTAATTTTGTACAATGAAATCTTAATTTAAATTCCTTTCACCTGGATCAAGTGAGGGTTGTTGCATTAGTGAGTAAAATCAAGAAAATGGTAATGGCGTTGTTAGCTTTTTGGAGAGAACAAAGCACATTAATGATATGAGGGGTGTGTGGTTAGTGTTGGGCACTTTGCAGAAATCCAGTCTTAAATGTTCATGGCAACAAGAAGCAGACTCCTGTGCTTGTTAGTATCTTACAGATGAGCCCTAGGATCACTAGCAGGTAATAAAGATAATATCTTTCTAAATATTCCATAATTTAGGTCTGTCATAGATTAGACTGATCTTTCTCCTATTTGTTTAAATTTGAGCTGTTTTGTTATGTTTATGCTATACTTGTTATCTTAATCCTTCAGGTGTTTGTTTATTGATTTCCTGCTGTGATAAATACATAGCATTTTAGAGTCTGGACACTGGGTCTAGATGGCTCCAGTTCAAATAATGGTCTGCCCATAAATTGGCTGTGTGGCCTTGAGTAAATTACTCAATCTCTCTGTGCCTCATTTTTCTCTTCTGTGTAATGGGGATGATGACAGCACCTGTTTCATAGGACAGTTCTGAGGATTAAATGAATTCACATATATCAAGAACTTAGAATAGTACTTGGCGCATAGCAAGTACTCAATAAACGTTACCTATTATCATCATTCTCAGGCTCAATGGAGAAATGCAAAGAGAGTTTGGTGCAAGTGTCACTTTTTATGTTTTGTTTGCTGGTCTGTGCTGTGTTCAGTGCCATGGGCCAGGCGGTGCTCAGTAAGCAGGTGTTGAGTGAATCAGTGCATGAGCCCTCACCTTGTGCAGTTTAAAGAGCAGCCTAATCCTTGATTCTGTGTGTGTAATAAGAGTCTTTCCTTCTTTTAAAGCTACTTGACCAATCTTGAATTTTCAGGATCCAGAGTGAACCAGCCTGATCCTTCTAGCTGAGGGCTTCCTCCCCTCCCTTGCCAGCTCACTTTCAAGCAAATTCTGGCAGCAATGCCAGCCAGCCTTGGGCTTCCCTGACCTCCCGTCTCTTCACACCCCAGTTGGTGACTGTCATCGCAATACGAGCTCTCAGAGCAGAGGCTGGTGATGATGACACCAGCTCACGTGCAGCTTTCTCCTGTGGCAGTTTGGGTGATTGGCATAGTATTTAATGTGGCTTCACTCACCAAGTTTCACTGTGTTCTTACTGTCAGAGAGAGAGGGGGTGTTGGACAGGTCTGGGCACCTCTTGCAGAGGGCCTGCCGCTCTCCAGGCCACACGTCCTCTGCTGCGTCTCTACTCAGCATCCTGGGGAGGTTCCATTCCAAGTTTTCCAAGAATTCTCCATACTGCTTTCCATATTGGCTGCACCAATTTGCAGTCCCACCAACAATGTATGAGTGTGCAACACTTAAACTTCATAATAGCTGCCATCCTAACTGGAGTGAGATGATATCTTAGAGTAGTTTTGATTTGCATTTCTCTGATTGCTAGAGTTGATGAGCGTTTTTTCATATATTTGTTGATTGATTGTATGTCCTCTTCTGAGAAGTGTCTGTTCAGGTCCTTGGTCCATTTGTTGATTGGGTTATTTGTTTTTTGAGTGCTTAGCTTTTTACCTACTCTTTTGAAGGTCTCTGCTAAGATACCACCTCCTCCAATAGGCCCAATTTTTTGCCATTTCTTAAATATCTACCTCCATTTTTCTTCTGGGCATTTCTTTCCAATAACTTATGATTCATTGGTTTGTGTATTGATGTGCAAATGTCTGTTCTCCCTCCCCATAGTATAAGATGAGCGGAGGCCCTGAGCCTCCAGTGCCTAGTGTGTACTGAGCACTCGGTAACTGTGTATTGAAAGGAAGGAAGATCAGCTTACAACTAAGGAATAGACGAGTTGGTTTAACTCACAGGAAAAGACCGAGTAAGTAATGGGACAGAGAGTGCATAGGAGTTGCCGAAGGGAAGGTGACTGAGAAGTGACTCAAGTTTAGGATCGTGGACGTGGCAGACAAGTGCACAAGCTGAAGGAGGCAGAGGGGCAGAATAGTCTTGAGTCAGCTTCCTGCATCAGACTTGGAAGAAGAAGAGCCCAAGGGCCCGGCCTGATGCCGAAGGTCAAGCAGTGGCATTCACGGTGCCTTGGGGACTCAGTGAACAGACAGGCTAGACAGGTGTGTGGGCGAAGAGGAGAGCTACCTTAGGATCCTACCACTTAGACACTCACTGACTTCGAAAGGTGATAAATCAGGTCCAAGACTGGCCTTGTAAATAACCAAGAGGAATGTGCCCGACCCTGCATCTTAACGACAGAGACAGTATTTTCTGTCAGGGTTTCTTCCCCACTGGAAATACGGCCTCTGCGGTTGACCTTGCTGAGGGCCGGCACTGAGGAGTGAAAGATGAAACCGAAGCCCAGACTTCTGTTAGGCATCAGGGACGGGGGGCTGGGGTTAAGTGAGTGAAGCTGTGACACACAGGAATGTTCACTGGGAGCGACTCAGTCGAGGCACCCAGCAATGAATCACCACTACCCAGAGCCAGCGCCCTCCTCGCCCGCCAAAGCGAGTATTACTTGGGTCAGCCATGAAAAGTAAAAGGAGATTGATGTGGATTGCTTTTCAGAGGTAGCATATCTTTATTTTTTCTTAATGCTTAAATTATATGCTTCTGAAAAAATCAAAATGGAACAGAGGCCCATAAAGAAGAAAGTAGAAACCTCTTATAATTCACAAGTAAGAACCCTTAGGAGGTAACTGCTTAACAGTGATTTATTGTGCACCTACCACATTTCAAGCACAGGCACTATTTTAAAAGGTTCAAATACATCAGTATTTAAACAAAGGTCTTTGTCCTCTCTGGGTTTATGTTCTACTGTTGTGCTGTATATCACAGTAGCCACTAGCTAAATGTTTCACCAGAAACACCAGCCACATTTCAAGAGCTCAGTGGCTATATGTGACTAGTGGTTATTGTATTAGGCAACACAGATACAGGATATTTCTATCAAAGCAGAAAGTCCAGAGGAATAATAAGTGAAACAGTTTATAATAAATTATTTTGTATTTGTACATACAAATGAGTACATGTGTGTGTGTGTGTGTATGTGTATGTGTATGTGTGTGTGTGTGTGTACAAGATAGGACATATGCTATATAACATAGGTACTGTAGTTCTGCTCAACAACCTACTCTTGTCAGTTAATCTAGCATCTCTTATTAATCAGTAATAAATCAGACACATTAATTTTTATCCTCCCACTGATGGGTATTTAATTAATTCCAAGTTTTTACTATTATAAACAATATTACTATGAAATCCCTTGGAACTTTTACCTTTCCTTATTTCTCTAGTCCTTTTTTTGGGGGGGGGGTACTGGAGATTGAACCCAGGGGCACTTTAACACTGAGCTACATCCTCAACCTTTTTGAATTTTTTTAATTTTGAGATAGGGCCTCAAACTTGCCTCCGTCTCCGAGTCCCTGCATTATAGGTGTGCACCACTTCTCTAGCTCTTTCTTAATCTGCATTCTGTGACATACAGTGAGATTCAGTAGCCACTAGCCACATATGGCCAAGTAGCTCAGCACACAGTAGGCACTCAGTAGCTGTTGACTATGCCTGTGAGAAGCTTTGCAGAAGTTCCCAGAGGTGCATTTCGAGTTCGTGCACTTTCCAGACCTTCATGTCCCCCTGGCCCCAAAGCAAACCAGATGGTGCAATGGCCTCTGAAAATCTGGAGCCTGAAGCTATAGCCCGCAACTTCCATGCAGGGCATTTTTGTCTTGTTTTGTTTCCAGAATAATTACACATTTTGAATCTCACCACATGTTACGTTTATGGACCACCTCCTGGGTGCCTGGCCCTGCACTAGGCGCCAAACCTGTTGCAGGCCTGAGACGGGCTCATTTTATGAGCTCACAATGGAGCTGTTGTGGCAACCGTGGGTAAAGGGGATATCGCTGTTCGTTAAGGCTGGTCCCCAGCCCTAGGCACAGTTTCACTGGGATGGAGGTGAGTGCTGGGCCCAGAAAGGAAGGCAGTGATATGCTGGTGTGGAGGGAATTCCTGTGTCATCTAGGTGGCCCTTCTAGGTTAGCGGGGTTTTTCTCTGCACAATGGAGGCCAAAAGAAATTCTAACCTTTTTGCAGTCTTTATTTCTCAACTAATTCACTCCAACTTGCTCTTTCAGGCCCATGAGATGTCGAGCCCGTTCTGTGCCTTAACCCCTCCCGTCCCCATCCTGCTGAGGGAAGAGCTTGCCCGGCCATCTTGCCTAAAATCACCCCCCCTCACCTTTATAGAGTGATGGTGAAAACAGCTGTGGGCTTCACAATGTCCCTGCTCAGAAGCCAGCGGAAGACTGGATGCCCTACATCTTTGTGATGAGTTCTTTTTGTAGACAGAATTTGACTCACCTGTCGACCAGGGGATTCAGCTCAGTTATCTCCAGCAAAGGTTGAAGGAAAGGGGTAAAAGCTGTGTGGAGCCTGTCTAGACGGTAGTTAGGCAGGTAAGGAGTCCCTGGAAGGCTGCAGACAAGAAACCCTCACTCACTCCTCAAGGCAGGGAACTGCTGCTCTCTGTCCTGCCCCTTCCAAACCCTAACCACGGGGGTGTGACCTGAGTGGCTTTGAGCCTGTGAGCTTTCCTTGATTTCTCTGCCTTTGTTTCCAGGGTCTGTCTCAAGCGTCTTCCTGGTTTCAGGGAGATATTTTTGTCCTCCTCTCTTGCCACAGGCGCATTGGCAGCCCTTTCTGGATGGCATCCCATCTCTGAATCAGGAATGGCTGACCCACACACTAATCCACGCCACTCCAAAAGAAAATACAGAAAAGTGATAGATAAGGGGCCTCATTTAGTGAGAGCTTAAATTTCAGGCCCAGCAATGCTGGCTCGGTTCAATGGAGATTTACAACAACAGGTGCAGGGGACCTAGAGTGAGGCCCCGGAGCTGTGTGCCCATGGGGGTGGGGAGAGGGAGGGGCCTCACTTGATCTGTCTGCTATTGGAAGAAAAATAAACGCCATTTGCTCTTCTATTCTTTTAAGAAACAAAAGGGATGAAAGAAACTTTAGGGCAGTAAGCTTCCCTTTTATTCTTCCCTATTCCCCAAAGAGATCAGAAAATGATCCCTTATTTTTAACCACTTCATCTTCCCCCAAAAATATGAGGGTAAGAAGACACTGCTGTCCCCCTGTGCTTCCAGAATCTCATAACAAGCCCAGTGGAGCCGCAGCTCAAAAAACAAAATGGAAAACAAAGGGTTTAAGGAAATCTTCCAAATGACAGTGGGAACAAGAGTCTGGAGACAGCCAGACAGTAATTTGAAAAGCTTTTAAATATGCCATGATTTGAACTTCTGATTTCACCCTTTTCTACAAATGGACAATTAGTGTAGTGCAGGTTTGTATAATTAACAGGCATTACAGAGGGCAGCGTTCATAGTAACCTGGGTAAGAAAGCATTTCCCAGCAGCATGTCATAGCCAGAAATGACACTGTATTATTTGCACACTCTTAAGCCCACTTTCATTGGCATTTCTAAAGTGAAGTACAACCTTATCTCTTTTTCCTCATGTGCATTAGGCTTTTGGTAGTATTTTTCAAACCAGCAATTAGACTGGAAATGGGCTAAGAATCAGACTGGAACATAAACAGTCCTCACACTGTGGTTCTTCACAGCTTCTTTTTTGACCTGCACCTGCAGGAAGACTTCCTTGTGGTCTTTTGGGGGAGCTCTGGAGCCTCTGCTGCAGCTTATCTGTTCAGGTCCCCAAATATGCCCCCTTGTCCTCTTCCACCAACACATGCACATACCCTTGCAACGATGGAGAACAGGGAGGGACAGGGTATGGAGGGTAACACAGCAACAAGCTATAGCAACAAGCTACTTGCAGGAAGGGGTACATCAGACATGCTTCCTGGAGGGCAAGTGGGATCAGCCACCAGTGGGTCTGGGAAGGAGTATCTGGACTCCCTTTCCCTCTCTCTGACATGCTGGCCTGGCCCATGGGTGCTGAAACTTTGCACCGGGGAAATATTATTCCCAGCTGTAATGGAAGGATTGGCAGGCTTTCTCCAATTCAGAGAACAATAAAATAAGCAGATCACATTTTTCCAAACCTGTTCTCATCCATCCTGTGTTATCTTTGTTGCAGCTTCGTCTTTTGTAGCTACTGCCCCACCCACCAAAAAAAAAAGTAAGCAAAATTTAACATAAATATTGCCAGCAGTGCTTAACTTGTGGGCAGGGTGTGATGATTGCTCTGTGTACCTTGTTTTCTCCTGGTTCAGAGGAGAAGTCACAGTAACAATTTGTCATAGTGTTACTCTACTGGGCGGCCTTCAGGTGGTCTTAAGGTGCAGCCTACCTCCCAGGGCTCTGCCACCTGGAAGCTTTTGAAAACAACCAGATCCTGGGCTGGGGATGTGGCTCAAGCGGTAGCACGCTCACCTGGCATGCGTGCCGCCTGGGTTCCATCCTCAGCACCACATACCAACAAAGATGTTGAGTCCGCCAAAAACTAAAAAATAAATATTAAAATTCATTCTCTCTCTCTCTCTCTCTCTCTCTCTCTCTCTCTCTCTCTCTCTCTCTCTCTCTCCCCCTCTCCCTCTCTCTCCCTCCCTCTCTCAAAAAAAAAAAAAAAAAAAAACAGATCCAGGTAACCTGTCAAGGCAGCTCTGAGAGTAGGCAAACCATATTGAGCTCTTCAGACCCAGCAGAAATGTCAGCACACTTTGAATGGGGACTTATTATAGTATAAATGGCAAGCTTGTAATTCAGTAGAATTAATTTAACTGAACAAAAACAAGCAACTTTTTAGGAAGCACTTATACTGAGATCTGCCACTTTGAGCCCTTGGCTGTGACTAGTAGGAGCCCATACTCCTCGGGGATGGTGAGATTTGTGAACACATGCTCTGTAAGTGGCTGTATGGCAGGTTTCATGACTGGGAAAGCAGCCCAAAGCCAAAATTGATATGAAAGAGATCTGATTTTCCCATGGTAAAAGCCCAATAATAGAAGATTATGTAACTAATCAAAAATCCAATGCCTACATTTTTTGAGAAATACCCTCAAACATTGTATCTGTTTCAGTTACTCTGAATGGTGAACCTCAGGATCTCTTTGTCTATAATATATTTGGATTGGTTTGATAGACAACATCATGACGAACATGAAATTGTATTAATTCATATGATATAGTATCATGTCATCTATTAAGTTCTCAAGGATTCCCTTAGTTAGCCACATACAATCTTAAGATAAAGAAATTCTCTATCTTTCAGTTATGGTAGTCATAAAAGCCACCTTGGAGATATTTCTCAGAATCATATTAGAGGAGATTTTTAGAAATAGTTGGGGTTATTTCATGGCTTTGTGATAATCCAGTATCATCTGATTTGCTGCCTCCTTGGCACTCCTGCTTGCACCTCAGATAGGATTACTGCTTTCTGGGCCTGACAACTTGACCTTGAACCCTGCCAGGCAAAGCTACCCTTAAAAATGGGTGCATTCCAAAGCATGTTCCTAACAGTTTCTTTCCTTCTTCCTCCTACATGAGTTCTCCTCAAAAGCCTCAGAGCTTGGGCAGCCACATGCAGCATGTCACATTCTCTCTTGACTGTACAAGTCTTCCCATGTCTTCCACTCATCCCAAACCTGCCTAATGATAATAGATTTCAGCTGTCATTTGTTCCTTTAATCATCTATTTTAAAAAGCTGAATTTGCTGGAGGCTTAGAAAGCAGTGGAACTGGTTTTTCTTATATTTTAAGAAGATAGCTGTAATCTATAAAAGATTAGGTGACATATATTAAGAAGCATAATTATATAATAAACACCCATGGACCCACCACCTTGTCCTGTCCCTTTGCTTACATACGTCCCTACTCCACTCTGTCCAGAGGTAACCACTGCTCTGAAGTGTGTATTTGTCATTCTCGCTTCTTTTAAAAACAGTTTTGTCACATATGTATATATTCCTAAACCATGTGTGGTTTAGTTTTGTGTGTTAAATAGACAAACAGAATTCATCATTGCATAGAATTCATCAGAGCAACCATAAAGGTTGCTCTTCTCTGGTCACCTTTTTGGGAGTTGATCTGTTTCCCAGTGTAGGCTGCAGTTGCTCAAAACCAGCTGAGAGCTCTTTGTTTGAAATTTCCTGCAGAGGTAGTTTATCATCGAGATAAAGTTTATTATCAAGAAAATCAGTGCTGTTGCTGTACAGAATGTTTACTCTGATTCCACTGTTTTTCCTACAACCTCTCTTTTTTCCCCATTCATTTATTTAAGAAATATCTAGTGGGCCAGCAGTGAGAGTTCAGCAGAGGAGAGTTGAGAGTCTTGCTCCCATTGGAGCTTGTCCTTCTGTCTGCTTCCCTCCATTGTTACTTAGGCAACAACTATAGTTGCAGGATAAGAGATTACAGGATACAGAGCAGGAGTCAGCAAACCAATAGGACTGTCCAACCAGTATGGGCAGGAGCCAGAGGGAGGCGTATGAAGAGACTTCAGGAAATAGCCTTCGTAGGTGCCTACCTCTCTTGGACCCTTTGTGGCCTCACTTTGGTATTTCTGGCACAGATTTGTTAGAATACCTCATACACTTAAACATATTCATGTCATTGCTTGTTTTAGTCAGGGTTTTTTTTTTTTTTTTTTTTTTTTTTTTTTTTTTTTTTTGCTGCTGACCAAAAGTCTTGACAAGAACAATTAGAGAAGGAAAAGTTTTTGGAGGCCGTTCATGGTTTTAGAGGTCTCAGTCCATAGATGGCCAACTCCATTCCTCCGGGTCTGAGGTGAGGCAGGACATCATGGCAAAAGAGTGTGGTGAAGGAAAGCAACTGGGAACATGGCACTAGGAAGCAAAGAGAGAGACTTCTTTCACCATGGACAAAATATATACTCTGAAGGCACGCCCCCAAGGACCCACCTCCTCTAGCCACCCCCTACCTGCTGACAGTTACCACCCAGTTACCGGGTTAACTATCAGCAGGTTAATGCACTGATTAGGTTAAGGCGCTCACGAACCAATCATTTCACCTCTAAATCCTCTTGCATTGTCTCCCAAGTGAGCTTTTGGGGACACTTCAAAATGTCATCTAAACCATAACATTACTCTACCCCTGCTGAGAAGCCCCTGCTGTGTGGTGTAGCTCAGGGCCTCTACAATGAAGGAGAAAATGGGCTCTGTGACACCCGAAATCTAACAACCTAGATTACGATTCTTTTTATTAGAGGACTCAAAAGTCACACCAGGTCATTTAGATGAGATTGATGATGTAGCTGAGACTGTCTGGATAGTATAACTGGAACCTCAGGAATGTGTTTAGATTTTTTTCTCATTTGTAATAATATATATAATGAATATAAATTTTTGTATACTTACACACATTTCTTGTATTCCTCACCTGCCTTCACATGACCCAGTCACCAAAATAATGTTGGTAATCCTTCTGTAAAATATGACTAATGCCAAAACACTCACCCCCTCGTGGTTCTAAAGCCATCTCTGTGTGCCCATGCACATTTGCTCTTCCCAGTTAGGCACTTCTCAATAGTCGGCTATGTTTGTCCCCAAACCTACTTATGCCAGTTATACTTGTTACTAAATTGCAAAATTTAATTAAATGTTTTCATGTAGTGATAAAATAGAAATTCAGAAAGAAAACTGTTTTAGTGACAAACTTAACTGAATGCTTTTGAAAATAAAGATAAGTCACTTTTTAAAAATGCATTTGTGGGCTGGGGACGTAGCTCAATGGTAGAGCACTTGCCTACATGTATGAGGCCCTAGGCTCCATCCCCAGCACCACACAAACAAACAAAATAAACCTTTCAGATTAGGTGTAAATAAGGCAACTATAAAGGATCAAAAGACAATAAAATGTAAAAGAATTCTGCCCTCAGATTATGCTGAAGTTCTCTTTAACTGCCAGTTCCATTTTAAATGGAGTAAATGGTATATCAGAAATCCTACAAGGTGCATCCTGCATTTTGTTAAGAAAGAACTATGACCAGCAGACAATGCTCAAAAAATAGACCTTGGCCTTTCATCAAAGGATTACTAAATGAGAGTATATGTTTTTTAAAATATTTTTTAGTTGTTGATAGATCTTTATTTTATTTATTTATATGTGGGTGCTGATAATTAAACCCAGTGCCTCACACATGCCAGGAAAGGGCACTACTGCTGAGCCACAGCCACAGCCCCAGCATTTATGTTTTAATTTAAAAAATACATTTATTTATATGTGTATAAGGATGGATGGGTGGGTGGATATGGATATGTGCATGAGCGATTGATTTTTCGTGCTCCTCTCTTTAAATAACTTTCCCAGTCTCCTGTCTTTCTCAGGAACACTTGAAAAGAGAGCTTCTATTGTTTGCCTTATGTACTTGGCAGGGCCACCTGACTCAGGAGTCATTTTAAGTAGTGACATCATTAGAAGATTTTAGATGTGACACCACTTGCTAAAGACGTCTTGGTTTTTATTTTGTTTATTTATTTTCTCATTTAATGAAAGCCCTGAGAAACAAAACTCCATTTTTACAAACAATCATTTCAAAAGAGAGAAAAGGCATTGTCACACTGCTGGATGGATGAGGTAGGTCGTGACCTCCCAATGCTCTGCCCTATCCAGCCATGCCAAACCCCCTAGCAGATCTTTTCTCTGACTGGTCCCTGGAGGTGGGCCCCCTGCAGCTTGCAGAGAAGCAGCCAGCAGGGGACAAACAGGAAAGTAGCCTGTGCTTTCAATTCCAGACCAGTTAGAAGGACAAGAAGAGCATCCTTGGACCAGAAGAAAAAATGGCCTCAGACCAGGCCTCTTGACTCTTGGATTATGGTCTGTTTTTTGACCCTGCCTTTTTCCAAAGTTATGAGGGGCCAGAAACACTTTTAGAACTATGAGGAGAATAATATCAGTAAATAGGGAAACATTTCAAATCCTAATCTAGCCACACTCCCTGCTTTTCAGCACATCTAGCCACACAAGTAACTGTGCCCTGTGTTTAATCTGCATGTGTGTGTGTGTGTGTGTGTGTGTGTGTGTGAATGTGTATGTGTGTAAGGCCTTAGATAAGAGCGACTTCAGTTCCAGTCCAGACTGAGGCAAGTCTCCCATACAAGATGCTTTATTTGCTTTATTTTCTTGAATTCACAAGGAATAAAATCAAACCATGGAAACGATGAAAAGATGTCCCAAGAACCACAAAGCTTCAAGACCATTTCGTACAGAATAGAATATCTCAGCCACATAGAGGAAGGAGTAGAGCTTCATTCCAGCCATCCCAAGAGGATCGATAAGTGATTCAGCCTGCTTTCCATTTTAACCTTGTTGTGGCTGAAAATGTGGCCCACCATGTACAGAGCCATGGAAACCACCGTTCTGCCTCTGCTGAAGGCAATGGACTTGAGTAAATGGAGAAGGGTGGGAGGGGAGGGCAGGGAGGGTGGGCATGACACAGGAGCCCTGCTTTGTTTCTCTGAGGAGTAACTGGACCCCTGCCCAAGAGATGCCAGGCCACAGAGAAAGAAACTGCAAGAATGAGTCATCCCCTCCCCCATTTGGGAAGAAAACAGGGGCCTCCCTTATCAAGAGGTAGGCAACTAAAGTACACAGACTATGCTTAGCGAAAGGCTAGGATCAGCTTCTGTTTTATTACCTATTTAACTAAGTGGATTAAATGGAGTTCACTGGAATTGTACACTTAAGAGTTCCCTTACAAAATGCTGTTATCTCAGGAACTGGCTTAATAAAGCAGGCTGTCAGGGGTTTATTAGAAGTAACTGAATACAGCACCTTACAGAGCAAAGATTCAAAGGAGCCCACACAGCCGGACCTGGGAAACCTCACACCTTGTGTGGCCAAGGGAGAAGGGCCAGGGTCTAGACCTGAACCACCAATTAGCATCTGCTCCCAGGACAGGCCCAGGTCTTCCCAGGAAGAGAGGCATTTACCATTCCCTCCATTTTAAAAGTGTTTCTTTAGCTTGGTGGTGAATTAAGTATTTTATTAAAAAAAAAAAGTGTGTGGGGGGATACTATCGATTTTTTATATGTGTGATCTTAACACATCTGAGACAGCAGTCAGTACTGGGAATTCACAGAACCACCTTTGGAGAGGGCCTGCAAGGATTTGAATCTCAGGTTTACCATTGACTCGAGAAACGACCTTGTGGAACTTCTCTATGGCTCACTTTCTCCATCTACAAAATGGGAATGACAGCAGTATCTGATGGGTTTCTGTGGAGGTTAAACATGCTAATGTGAATAAATTTCTTAGAATAGTTCCTAGCATAGAGTGAGCATTCTGTGATTATAGGGATTACTATCCTCTCAGAAAATAATTCACCCCACTTAATAGCTTTTGTATCCACATCCCCTCTTATCTGTTAATTTCAATGTGAACTTGAAATGAGCAGCCTTCACGGATGAGACTTTGAATGGTGGGAGGCCATGTACATGGACAGCTCAGGTCTGTAGTCAGGGACATTTTGGACCCTGGCCCTGCTGGTGATAGCAATATGTGATCTCCCACAAGATATTTATCTTCTCTGACCATATTTCTAAAGAATTTGCATGTTTAACTTTCAATTTGGGTAAATAGATTTTCTAGTGAAGATTAATTAGGAAACATGCCTAAAAACTGAAAAAACCAAATCCCCTTTACCTAGTGTTGACAAAGCATGCACATCCTTGCACACTTCTTTGGGGATAACAGATGAGTTAAAGTTAACGATTTGGATGGAAGTTGCCCTGGTACGGCTGGTTTGAACAATGGACGTAATTGGCTATTTTTCAGGAGACTGTTACTTTATTAGTCAATTTTGGACTTTTTGTTTTCCTTCCAGCAATTTGACAGTTTTATTTTCCTGTTGAATTCATTTGAGCTCAATTCACCAGAAACCTATAAACACTTCTTTCAAACAATCTACTCCAGTGTTGACTTTAATTGTTGCTTTTGCTTAACTTCAGTGTACAATCAACAACTTCCATGTATTATCTAGAATTTTTAGCAAATAATTTTTAGTCTAGCTGATGATTCTATTACACTCAGCTTAATGGGTAAATATACTCCTCACTTTCCAAAAAATTAAGCCATATAAAAAAATTGGATAAATTTCTCAATTCTATAGAAAGTGAATTGATTTAAATAAAAAATGTCAATCTATTAGATAGGTTTCTTTTAGAGGAATAAAACACTTTGCATAGTATTAGAACTAGTATCATTTTCTTTCTCCTTAGTTTTGTGCCTTTTTTATTTGAAATAGCAATACATACTCTAAATCTTTAGATATCATTGATATAATTTCTGACATCTTAACTGGTTCAATCTGAGAATTTGTAAGAAGAAAGCTCTTGATTGAGTGAGAAGCCATTCCCTTCCAGGACTTCTTCTGGTTGACTGGTGCCTGATGCACAGACTATTGTATCTTACCAAGGACAAGCATGGTGTGATGTCATTCAATGGACTGTACCTGTGGAGCTGAGCTTTTCTTGGTGATGAACCTCTTTAGGAATCAGGAGGAAGTTATGAATGTGTTCCTTAGAAAACTGCACACGTGCTCCTTCTCACAAAGTTTGGCATTGGGTTCCAGGGAGTAAGAACATGTGACCCCTGAATCCTCTCCATCAGCTGGCTCCCTTCCACCCCCTGCAGTTGATAGATCCCATGTGTGTAGGGTCTATTGAATACAGGAAGGATTTTTTTCTCACTGGGCTATGGTTTGGGTGTGGGTTGTCCTCCAGGGTCATGTGTTGGAAGTTTGGTCTCCAATGTGGTGATATAACTAGTGGTAAAACTGTAAATAGGTAAGACCCAGTGGAAGGTGATTAGGTCATTGGGGGCACTGACCTTGGAAGGGATTAATACTGGTTTTACAGAGAGAGAGTTCTCAAAATAGCACGTTTTTATTAAAGGAAAAATACTGGTCTCTCCTCATTCTCTGGCTTCTCCTCTTACCATGTGATCTCATACATTCTCCCACCATGATGCCACCTGCCATGTTGTGGTGTAGCTAAAGAGCCCCTTGTCAGAGGCTGAACAGAGAGTTTCACCAATATTAGATTTCCAGCCCAAACCCATGAGCTAAATAAACCCTTTTTCTTTATAAAGTTTCCAGTCTCCAGTATTTCATTATAACAATAAAAAATGGATTAGCACAACTATACTTTGATTTTTTTCCCTAAATGTTAATGAGTCAGATGTTTCTGGAAGCAAGAAGACAAAGATTAGACACAGGATTTTTGTCCACCCTTTGAGAGTTATTATATAAAATGTCACACAGTCATTAAGAGTATGGACTCAGCTACCCATGTGTTACCTTGCTACTTGATAGAGTTGGGTTCTTTTTAATGCTTATATAAATGTTAGATAAATTTCTTTTTAAGTTTAAGCTTGTTTGATTCTATCATTTCTCTCTAAAAAAACAAGTTCTCTGATCAAAATCAACAAGTGTCTCTTCACTTTATACTAAGTAGGATAGCTATAATCAAGAAAATGGATAATTTGGATAACAAACAGATAAAGCTAAACCCTCTTATACTCCTGTTGGGAATGTCAAATAGTGCCGTCACTTTGGAAAACAGTCTTCAGTTCTTCAAAAATTTCAACACAGAGTTGTCATATGACCCAGCAATTCTATTTCTAGGTAAATACCCAAGAGAAAATGTGTATCCACTCAAAAAATTGTACATGCAAAACTAACATTTGGTAGGAAGAACCCAAATGTCCTTTAATTGAAGAATGGGTATATAAAATGTAGTGTCTCCATCCGATGAAATATGGTAAGCAATAAAAAGGAATGAAGCACTGATACACAGTACAACTTGGATGAATCCTGAAAACATGGTAAATGAAAGAAGCCAGTCACAAAATGTCACATATTCTATGATTCTATTTATATGAAATGTTAAGAATTGGTAAATCCATAGACAGAAAGCACTTTGGTGGATGCCAGGGTGTAGTGGTAGGGAAAAAATGGGATTTATTGCTGACAGGTATGTGGTTTCTTGTTGGCGAAATAGAAGCTGTTCTAAAATTGATTGTGGGGGTGATGGTCTTATACTAAAAGCTATTGGATTTTTCATTTTAAATGGGGAATGATTTACATCTTAATAAAGCTATGTCCAAACAATAATGACAATGAGAGGATAGCTCTGGGTACAGCCTGCCTGGGTTCAATTGCAGTGGCAGCTCTGGAGTCAAGGATTTGAGACAAGGATTTGAGTGCAGTTACTGCATTTGGAAAGAGCCCCTGATCACAGTGAGCCAGCAGGGAAGGAAGGAAGGATGATCAAGGGGACGTTCATGAATGAGTTTCTGCTGTGGGTGGCTGATCCCCTCAGAAAGACTGTGGAGACCACAACTCAAAAGTGTCCCTGCCAGGGGTGAGAAAATGGAGTTATTTCTATGTATATGGACTGTCCAGCACTTCCAGTTTGCACCTGTGCAGGTTTGACACTCTTACAACCAGAGAAAACTCCAGATGGGGAGAACTAGAGACAGAGATGAGGGACAGAGACGGAGACAGACAGACATGCAGGAACTTGAGCTAGAAAGCACTCAAAGTGCCCAAGAACTGTTCACCAAACCTACAGGTGACATGAAGGGTGACACCTGCAGATATGGACAGGGTTTTGATAATGTCCACTTATGGGAGTGTTACCTAACCTGTACCTCAGTTCCTGCATCCTCAAGATGAAGAACATAATTGCTCCTACCTCACCAGGGCGATGTGAGAAGTAATGAGTCAATGCTCATCTGATGTAAATAAGAGGGTCAAGAATACACATTTTAATCTTTCTCTATTTTAAAAACTTCTGTCTTATTCTTGATGTTTTCTCTCCTGAATGAGCTTCTAACAAAATAGAGAGTGAGTCCATGTAATTCAAAAGGAAATAGAATGAATGCCGAGAAGACTCTGCGAGGCCCCTTTGTGCCTCCTCAGCTCTGAATGGCTGCCTTTTGAAATATCCTTATGCTTTGTTAGCACATCAGACAGATGCCCATCCCAGCAAGTTCTGCTATTGGAGCAACTCTATTATCTTTCTTCAGTCTTTCTGTCTGACTTTATGGAAACAGTTAGTGGGATTCAAGCAAGGGAGCTTCATAAGGGGTCTCTTATATTTTCCTTTGAGGCTCCTTAGACGTTCCCAAAGCTGTATTCTGAAGAGTGCAGCCCCTAGGGAGTTTCTTTCTATGAACCGTCTGCAGTGTAGGGGTCTAAGCCAGTGGCTGCGACCCCAGGCATTCTGAGCACCACTTCTGTCAGAGGCATTTAGACTCACAATATGTTTTGTTGCTCGTGGGTGATTGAAACAGCCCAGTTGGTGAACAGCCAGGGCAAAATGGGTTTTTAAAAAAATTCCCAACTGTATTATCAAGCTCAAGCTGTCATGAGGAAAACTTAATTTAAGAATTTGCTCACCTAAGAAAATATTTCTGGATTGTTTCAGGCTGTGACTCTTCAATTAACCTGACATCTCACAAATCCAAAATTGCCGTGGATGAGCTCTTCAGTACTCTTCGGGACATTGCCGGAGCTCGGAGTCCCATGAAACAGTTTAAGTCTGTGTGTGTCCCTGGGAATCACAGCCACCAGGCAAGTGCATGTGCCCTAAAGTGACTGTCTAATTGGTTGCACTTTGAGGATTCAAAGGCTACAACTATACATACGGAAAGCCTTCATTTAGTTCCTAAGATGAGGGGTTCTTTCTAGATGAACGCCTATTCCCTTTTAGTTCTGGGCTTGGGTTCCACTGACTCTGAAAGCTCTCAATTTACTTGTACCCTAGGCTTGATGCAGTAGGATGAGCACTGGATTGGGACTCACCCATAGTTTGTTGTTTTTTGTTTTGTTTTGTTTTTTGGTGGGGGGTGACCAGGAATTGAACTCGGGGGCACTCAACCACTGAGCCAAATTCCCAGCCCTATTTTGTATTTTATTTAGAGACAGGGTCTCACTGCTTAGCACCTTGCTTTTGCTGAGGCTGGCTTTGAACTCATAATCCTCCTGTCTCAGCTTCCAGAGCTGCTGGGATTACAAGCATGCACCACTGCACCCAGCACATCCATAGTTTATTGACTGTGGGTCTGTCATGTGCTTGTTTTATACCCCTAGGCAAGTGTTTTGGTTTCTTTGGGAGATGCCAAATGAAGGACTGCCCCTAGATGAGTCCTAAGTTTCTGGATCTAAACAGTCTATAAACATTCTGAACAATCAGAATAATAAAAATACTTAAAAATTATATAATAAGGAAAAAGAAGTTTGTGAGGGGCAAATACTTATTATTAAAACCCCCTCAGGGCTGTCTGAGGAGAGTAAGAGAACATCAGAGAATGTTTTGACCATTGAGTAGGAAGATAGTATGAGGAACCAATATTAAAATGAAACTCAGTGTGGGGAATGCACAGAAGAAGCCAGAGGGGAGCTCAAGGAGTGAAAAAAGGCTGTAGCCATGGAGCATGGGGAGTCTCTCTAAGGTTCCTGGTGACCAAGCCTGAGCTTCCGGGGAAGAAGAGAAGTTTCTGATGGAAAAGATCATGAATTTTGACTGTGGGAATCTTCTCCATCTTCCCATGAAATCTTTATTAAAATCCACTGCATTTGTTAAAACTTCTTAGAGAGCTGAATGTGCTCTTAGTGAGGACTATGTCACAGTGAGAAGCTAAGCTTCAGAAAGTCAGCTCTGTAAGGGGGTGTATAGACAAGCTAACGTTCCCCATGACAGCTAGCACATCCTGACTCTCCCCCGTGTGTTCCTATAGCAGCTGAAGTTCCTAAGTACAGCACTCTGCACTTAGTTTTTCCTTGGATTCCAATAAGTAAGCCAAAGAGGCATCATCCGAGACCCAGGAAAGCCAAGTGACCTACCTCGGGCACACAGTGACCAGCAGCAGATTCTGGGTCTCTCAGCCAACACAAAAATCTCCTGCTCCTCTGTACTATGGTTCTTATGGAGGTTCTAGAAGTATTGATTGATGGTGCTGATGGTCATCCAAAATCACTTGCCACTATACTGAAGACCATAGAAACTGGCACCTGACTTAGAAACAAAGATCTGAGGATAGCACTGCCACAAAACATAATCACTCAGATCACTAATCACATGCAGTTTTGTCATTTAAAAAAATCAGCAATTTAAATATTGCCGTATGGATTAGTTCCAAAAGAATGATAGAACTGGTGAAGTACAATGAAGTTTAGGCCAAAGAAGTCAAGAAGCAAATGACTGCTATAGTTAAAAAGAGGAAATAAACCACTAACTTAATGAGGTCTTTTCCGTTTTCTGATCATTGTGGTGAGTGATTTGGCCAGCTTCATTCACATACACATGCATTAGCTATAAACCTTGAGCGTCATGTAGACAATGATGAGCAGTCCAGATGGATTCCTTGCTGCCTCCAGGCCTCAGAACTCTGTCCTCTGTCATGGCCTATTACATTTACTTCCCCTTTTAGGGCATCAGTAACATCAACACACTCACCAAAGACCCTAGATGGCCACTATCAGGAAGTGGGGGGTGGGGCAGGATAAAGTGTGCATGAAACAAATAATGCTATGAACACATAGTGAAATACTGCACAGCCATAAAACGAATAGGCTTAAGCTGGGTATGCTGGCCAGGGCCATATGGAATCTCAGTCCCAAGGTCTGCTTCTTGGGGGAAGTCCAACTACAATAGGTTCATGATTCATTAGGTGGAGAAAAACATTACAGATCATTCTGTAAACATTATCCTATTTCATAAAGATCTAATAAAATAGAAATATATATGAGTATGTATGTTTAATAAGTCTTTAAAATTTGGGGAAAAAATATAATAGAGACCTTCTAGAGGACGGGGAGGGTTGGATGGATGGGGAGGAACACTGACTTCCTGGTTTATATTTAATATCTAGAGGAAGAACTTTTGATGGGATTAGGGATCGTTTTTACCTGTTTGGCTTTTCAAGTATTTTGAAATTTCAAAAAATTTTAAATTACAGATGTAAGCCTTGTGAGCATAGGGCTTCTGATCTGTTTTGCTCACTGCCATATCCTCAGTACCTAAAGAGGTGTCCTATACATAACAGGTGCTTAATAAATCCTTGCTATGTGCATCTGTGATCTTTATTACAGATCACAGGATCAATTGGTATAGAAAGTGCTGGATCTGCTTTTGAAGACAGGACTTGGCTGGGCAATTTTCTATCCATCTCTTCTCCCAATTTGGTCCTCAATCCATGGCTCCAGGAGAAATCTGTGCTTTCTGTCCAGTGCTGTGCTATCTCTCTGCAAAAGAGATATCCTGGGCTCCCCAGCACACCCAGGAAAGCACTACACCTGGTCGGGCCATCAGCTCCTATTCCAGATCTGCACTGTGCTGTGCTCTAGCTCTCTGCCCTGGGTCTTGGGACCCCTGCCACCTCAGGTCCCTCCCTAGGGCCCTCTCTCCTGCTCTGATGCACACGTGCTAACTCTCAGAGGTACTCGTGTTTCCCCACTGGTGCTGGAGGTGCTTCTTATTGTATCTTCATGTATTATCCTGTTAGGAAAATGTGTCCATCATGGTTCAGATGCAGAAA
The DNA here is from genome assembly GCF_052094955.1 of Ictidomys tridecemlineatus. Taxonomy (NCBI): domain Eukaryota; kingdom Metazoa; phylum Chordata; class Mammalia; order Rodentia; family Sciuridae; genus Ictidomys; species Ictidomys tridecemlineatus. Next base: position 38,468,712 of record NC_135485.1, on the reverse strand, counting down.
GCAGACCCCACTCCTGCCTTTGAAGGAGAATGTGGTTCATACAAGAGATTATCAAACCTCTGGAAGACCCAGAGGAGGGAGACCTGCACTGGACCTCCAGAAATAAGTTTTGAGCATCACCAGATCTGGCACTCCAGGGGAGCCAGAACCTCGCCACAGTCAGGGACTGGGATAGGGGGGACAAGGAGGCTGCTGCTGAAGCTCCTGATGTAAAGAACATGCCGCACAGCTGGAAGCAGCCTCTGTGCTGCTCCCCATGGATCTGTAGGGTCGGGCCCAGTGCTTGCCACTTCTGGGTGAGCAGGGAGGTAGGTGGAAGGATGCCAGAGAGTGGGCCTTACCCAGAATGGCATTTCCCAGGGTACCTGTGTTCACAGACCAGCTGAGCCCCACACTAACAAAGTGACTTTAGGCAAGTCACTTCCCCTGTCTATGCCTGGTTCCCCCTCTATAAAAAGGAACTTATAATTGTGACTCTCTCACAAAGATGCTTTAAGGATTTGGTATGTTAATACCTGTAAAACTCTCAGGACAGCATCTGAATGTCACATAATCACCATCACATAAATATTTGCAATGACAGCCATGAAGAAATGCAGAGCAGAGAGCTGGTCCCTTGGTCGTCTTCTGCAGCATCCATCCTTTCCTTTGACTCAATGAGAGCTATGCAGGAGGACCTTCTGAAACTGGCCATTACTGCTGTTTAGTGCTAACTCCTGCCTGAAAAGGTTGTGTTTGTGGGTCCACCACGGCCAGCGAAGCCCCGGGTCCCACGGTGCCTATGCAGCAGGACTTATAGTGCTTCCTTTTCTTTTTCTTTTTTTTTTTAAGAGAGAGAGAATTTTTTAATATTTATTTTTCAGTTTTCAGTGGACACAACATCTATATTTTATTTTTATATGGTGCTGAGGATCGAACCCAACACCCCACGCATGCCAGGCGAGCGCTACTGCTTGAGCCACATCCCCAGCCCCAACTTCCTTTTCTTATTGCACACATCCCAGTTCCATGGAGGCGTGGGCACCTTCCTGGGTGCCAGTATTTGATGTGCCCCTGTTCCTCAGTGGTGGCATCAGGAGCATATCAGCAGAGGTCTCAAGGCAAGGAGCTGACAAATGTTGATGGCTCTTGTATGGCCTTGGCATAAGTCTCCAAGAGCAGAGATGTGCCGAGAAACTATGAACAGATGTGTGCTGTCTCTTGTGCCTCTGGCATGCTGAACGGGAGCATTAGACCCAACAGTACCCAGGAAGTTTGATTCATCTTGTGCCCAGTGAAAAATAGATCTCTGAACATCTCCAGGCCCCTCTCTTTCTTCAGCGAGCCCCAGCCCTGGCCGCCAGCTGTTCATTTCCCAGGCTAAGTTTGATTCCTTCTCCTGATTCTATCTACCTAAACCCAGACCTGCTAAGTGGCCTTATGGAAAGAATCAGCAGGGGACATGACTAAAACTGAAAGCCAGGAAATGTGGCCCTGTCCTGACATCTACTTCTAAATGGCCATGTAAACTCAAGCAAATTTCTTTACTATCTTTTGGTTTTGATTGCCTCATATTGAAGTTGAGGGACTACTTTCAAATTTTTTAAAAATAATCTTCTATATAGAAGGATGGGATGGGTGGATGGATGAGTGAATAGATAAACAAATGAAATGTTGATTTAATCTGCAAACAATTTCCATTAAGAAGATGAAAGGAGAAAATAATAGGTCATAGTTTAGCAAAAAATAAAAATAAATAAGCCGTGGAATAGTCAAGTAAAGCCACAGTTTCAAGCAGATGTTTATCTCTGCCGTCTTGGACTGAAACAAAATGAATACCCTCTACAAGTCTAGTTTCATGAGAAGTTAGTGTTTGGAGTCAGTTCTGTGGAAGAGGGAGAAACAAGCGTGGGGTGACAGTTCAGGTTTCCTTGGAAACGGATATCCTGGACCATGTTTAAAGTGCACCAAATTCTGGAAGTGGCTGGCGTTAGACTGTTATGGATAATGTCGGACACTGCTGCTGTAACCGGTTCCTTTCCTCAGGCAATGAAAGTCTTCTAGACATAACCACACTTTGCTTATCTCCACCACAAGATTAACCAGGGACATTGGCATGAGTATTTTATTTTTCATATTTTGTTTAAATATGGCATCTTTTTTTGCTTTTCAGTTTTTATTTTTATGATTTTTTATTTTTATTTTTTATATATTTTTTTGTGATCCTGGGGATGAGTACCCGGGCCTTGTGCATACCAGGGAGGTACTCTACCACAGAACCACTGAGCTGTATCCCCAGCCCTAAATACGGCATTTTTAAAAGTCCAGTTTGTTCTTAAGAAGATACTAGGCATTTAAAGAATGGAAGGCAAGGAGTTTCTGATATGAGATCAGCTCTGTGACGCTTTGGCTGTTTCACGTGTGCCGCTATCAGGGCATCTCTTCAAGCTCCACCAAACCTTCAGCCCCATGAGACCAGCCGACAGGGCCGAGTGATGACTGCTCTTGCATTTGTAGGCTCCTTCCCATAAAAACAAGAAATGTTAAAACATTCAGTATAATTATACTGATGTAAAGGAAAACATATTAATATTTCATTTCAAAACATGATTTTGACTTAAAGCTTTTTTTTTTCTTTCTGATATAAAAAATTAAGACATTGTCATGGACCCTGAAAAGTAATGTGGGCCCAAAGTCTATGTGTCCTGTGCATTCCAGGTAAGTTGGCTCTGTAGTCATAACCCCACTGACAGCAGTCCCCAGGACAGGAACAGAGCTTGCCATCAGAGGAGCACCAGGGGTTGGCTTCCCTGCAGTCCTCCTTGTGATCACCCGTAAAGCATGAAGCAGCCCATGCAGCTATCAAGGAAGGAGCAATGCATCTTGGTCCTGAGGGGACGTTCAGGAGTGAGAGGACTAGCTGCTCATCGGGTGGGTGCAGGAGTCCCTGGTTTTAAAGCTTCATATCTTACAGGAGCTCATTTCTCAGCAGCAACTCTGTGGGCATAGCTTCCAGTGCTCCTCCCAGGGACACGCCCAGGTATTATTCAAGTCATCGTACTCAGGAGCCCAGAGCTCTAGCTTTCTATCAAATATTTGTAGTTCTCCCAGTCTAATGCAGTGCACTAAGCCGGGGTCATTTTGTCATAAGCACTCTTGCCTGGCTACATAGTTTGACATTCTTTCTTTATCAGGTTTCCAGGGAAACAGCTAGAAAGTTAACCAAAGGTCAAATTCCTAGGCAGAAGAGAAAAAGGGTTTTAATGATCCTTTGCTCACACATGCACCATGCCAATTGTTAAGGGAATAATTATATTAATATTGCTTCAAAATTTACAATGTGTCTGTGGCAGAGACAATACTGTGTGTTCCCCAAACTCCATTTACTTGTCCTGAGCATGCAGTGAGAGTACATTTTCCAGATTCTCTAGTAGGTAAATGTGGAGGGGTGACTAATTCTGGCCAATGAACTATGACTAGAAGTGACATGTTTTCAAGCCAGGCCCATAGCCTGTGTGTGTGTGTGTGTGTGTGTGTGTGTGTGTGTGTGTGTGTCTCTCTCTCTCTCTCTCTCTCTCTCTCTCTCTCTCTCTCTCTCTGTCTGTCATCATCTGCAGAGGAAATGTGAAGTTTCCAGTGTGGAATTCCAGTGCCTCACTCAGTGGCAGGAATCTGGTCTCTGAATGGTTGTCTAGAACACAGACCACCCCACCCCACTCCTACAGAATGTGAAATAAGCAAGAATAATAAATAAATGACCAATGAGAAAAGGAAAGAGCAAATTGTCTGAATTTTTAATTCCTCTCCTTCCCCCGCAAAAAGGTGAACTGCTAGGCAGTGTTTGATTAGCAAAGTTTGAATTACTGTGGTTGACCCTCTTAGAGTTGAAGCAAACAACATGACTGATCTACCCTCTGGCCATTTCGAACATGTGAGAAAAACTTTTGGTAGGGTTCCAGAGAAATGATACCCATCTCCTTTTCATCTTCCGTAGGGTCCTTTGTTGAGAAGTGGGTGGCTCCTGGCTGAGTAGACAATTTTGTGACAATCAGGTTCTCATCTCATCTCTGAAAAAGCCATGGGCAAGGCAGTTTTTTTTTTTTTTTCAGATTTCAAACATGATTTAGGGATCAGAACAATTCAAACTAAGTGGCTGAAATTAAGGAGTCAAAGGTTCTCATCATTAAAACCCTAATTGGAAAAAGTTCAGATGTAGTTCCTAAGAAGGCATAAGACAAGCAATGCTTTGTACCCGAGAAAGTCTTTCCCAAATTGTACTTTTAAATATTACTTAGTCATTTTGTATCTAGTTGTTTTAATAGAAAATTTAGTGTTTTTTTTCCTAAGTATGAGATGACAAAAGCTATCGACTTCTCTTTAAATGAGTAATACTTCTATTACTTACTATCTTTGGGTTGTAAGTAAAAATAGAAAAAAGAAAAAAAGCTCTAAATGGCTTAAACAAGAATGGTAATTTACTGGAGCCTATGACGAAAGTCCAGAAGAAGGTCAGCTTCTGCTGGGGAGAGGCCATTGCCGGGGAGAGGCCATTGCCAGGGCGATGCTGACAGGAAGAACAGCCCCAGGGAGGAGAAATCATGCTTGCTCTTTCTGCCTTCCAGCCTCCCTCTAGTGATCCCTATAGGCAGGGCCTAACACACCCAATTGGCTATGCTCATGTGTGGTTTGCAAAGACCAGCATCACAGAACTGAGTCTAAAAGGGAACTTTAAAAATGGAGAGACAAGAGCTCAACACACCTATAATCCCAGCAACACTGGAGGCTGAGGCGAGAGGATCACAAGTTGAAGCCAGCCTCAGCAACTTAGCAAGACCCTAAATTAAATCCCCAACACAAAATAAATAAATAAATAGAGAGTGCAGCCAAAAGCATAAGAAGTGAGTATTCTAGGGGCATGTCAAGCAGTTAATAAAAACACTTATTTTTTTGGATTATGTGATGTGTTTTTTATCTATTACATTTTTTGTATTTTAAATTTTATTCATTTTCTCATTCTAAATAACTGTTCACCTACTATCTTAAAAAATAACATAAAAAAGACTTCCAACATTCTCCACAAAATCTCAAGAATAAAAGTGTTAAAGGAGCAGCACTTCTAAATCTCTGCTCACCCCATATGATGAATAGTATATGATGTACTCAGGGGTGCTTTGTTCCCCAAAGTCCAGCCCAGAGTGGAGCAAGAGTGAGGGAAAGAGGCAGGTGCAGAGAGAAAGGTCCCAGAATCCCTGCTTTCCCTAATCCTCCTGCCTCCTCTTGCCTGTTATTCCAGTCTACCTTGGGTCTCTGGAGCCCTGAGAACAATCCTGTCACCCTGAACATACTGTGTCTAGCACAGAGGAGAACAGAGTAGTGTTTTAGCTTGGTTTACAGAGCCACCTTTGTCCATGGTCTGAGCTTAGGTCAGAATTGCTTTTCTTTTTCTTTTCTTTCTTTTTAAAAATCTTTTAGTTGTAGATGGACACAGTATCTTTATTTATTTTTATGCGGTGCTGAGGATTGAACCCAGTGCCTCCCTCACCCATGCTAGGTGAGCACTCTACCACTGAGCCTCAGCCCCAGCCCTCAGAATCACTGAAAAGCAGCAACCTTTTTGTGGGTGTGTTCATTTGGGAAGTATATAACTTTTTTCTAAAATATGAAGCCTATGTGTATTTCTCTGTTTTCACGTCAAGTTGCTGTTTAAGAGCAAATTTTATATACGCTAACAAAACAAGTAACTGTAAGCTCCTAGAAGTAAAGAATGGCCTCTTATGACTCTATATTCCCTTCATGCTTCATATCAGAAATTCATTCAGTTCAGTGGCAGAAATCTGAAAAACAGTAGCTCAAACCCACAAAGTTTTGTCATGTAGAATAGGTCCTTATTTAGCCTATCTGTGTTCGATTATGGACATGCTACAAATCATCCCTGCCCAAGGTTTCCCCAGCTCTCTGCTCCATCTCTAAGGAATAGCCTTGTCTTCCAAGATGGCTGCTGTAGCTCCAGGTATCACTTCCACATTCCAGGCAGCAGAACAGAGAATGAAGAGAAAAGCATGTGTTTCCATTTTAAAAAGAAGACTTCTGAAAGTCCCTTATGATTCTCCTACTTACATCTCATTGCTCAGAATTTAGGGACACAGCCACACTGCACTGCAAAGAAGGCTGGAGGAGATAGTCTTTTAGTCAGCTGTCTGAAAATTGGAATCTATTTCTAAGAAAGAAGAACTTAATGTCTGATGATTCTTTCTTCTTAGAGAAGGTTTAAGGAGATTAAAATTGAAGTTAAGGAGAATAAATATCCTGAAGGATTAAGATGATAGAAGTGCTCCCAAGACAACTTACTCCAGGAAGAGTATTTGCAGAACCAGAGGCCGCTCTGTGGGCGTTAACATTTAGCATGCTATTTGTTTGATTGTTTCATGAATCCAGAAGTAGACCTTTTAATTTGAAAAAATAAGAAATAAATACCTCCTACTTCCTGAGCACAGAAATAAAATAGCCCTAATTAACATGGCAGTGTGCTTTACTGTAATCTCTTTCCCATGCATAAATAATTTATTAATTTATAACAAATAGGAGGTAGTTTTTTTATTATTATTTATAGTGATATCTTAAACTGTACTTAAAAAAAATAAAAATGATACAATGGAAAGTCTTCCCTCCTCCCTTTGTCTGGTTCCCTTGATCTCTGCTGATTGTAGTTTGCATAAATCACAGCAGTTTATTTTTGTGTATTTAGCAAATAGAAACTGTCGTGTTCTTCCTCCCACTCTTTACACAAATGCCAGCCCACCATACCCTGTGGCTCATCTTGCCCTTTTCCATCACGCATGATTCTGCACCCATTTTCTGCCACATCAATTCAGAAGTCCCCCCCCCCAGTACACTTGCGTGAATTTCCTCCCTGTAGATCCACCTCACTCATTCAACAGCTCCTAGTGATGAGGACTGGGGTGGTTTCTCTGGTTTTGCTATTTCAAACAATAAACAGCCTTTTTTGGATCTCATTTGCATCCATGAACATATCCAAGGAATAAACTTCTAAAAAGTGGAATTGCTACATCAGATGCATTGTGGTTTTGATGGGTATTGACAAATTGTTCTTCATGTTGGTTGCAACAATTCACATTCCAAACAGCCACATCAGAGAGTGCCTGTGACCCCTGGGCCTCATCAAAAGTGTATGTTTTCTAACTTTTGGATACTTGCCTAAGTTGGAAAAAAAGAATCTTGGTATAGCGTTAATTCAAATTTCTCTTATTATTAGCAAGGGTGATCGATAGCTTTATATAGATTGCTATCCTATCAATGTTCCTTTTTCAGTGCATGCCCTTCATGATCATTTATTTAATCATGAAATCTTTGGGCACACAATGGTCTGCTTGACTAATAAATATCAAAAGGTAGAAGGTGGTATCTTCAACTGAGCAGATACTGGTTCTCCCTGCATCATATCCCTGAGGAGCAGACCAGCTACATTCTGAATAAATGGACATTTTTAATGTTAATTAGCTCTATATTGCTTGATTTCTAAGATATTTCCAGAAAATTGGAATAAAGGAAAAATAAATTAATATGTCTGTTAAAAAAGCAAGATGAAGACAGGGATGAGGTCAGTATACTACATATCTGTGACTACGGCTACAGGCAGCCACATATTTGGCCAACGCAAAGAGAGAAACAGAGTTCAAGTCTGCTGCACCCCACAGTGCCCTGTTAGACCACGGCTCTTCGTGGATCAGAGAGTGCATGGAGGGGAGACTTTTCTTCTGCCTTTGCCCTGCATCTGCATTTGCCAGATGCTGTGCCAGATGTGAGCTGATCAACAGAAGCAACAACAACATTGGGAGGAAGGTGGCCCAGCTAAGGGGAAGCAAAGATGCAGAAGAACTTCCCGTGAGAACTTAAAAAGAGGTGGGGTACAGTATGGCAAAGAAAGTCAGTCAATCAATCAGTTCTGTGTAGCTCAATGGTAGAGTGCTTGCCTAGTTTGCCTGAGACCCTGGATTCCATCCCCAGCTCTGCACCACCCACAAAATCAACAAATAAATAAAAAATGAAAATGAAAAAAAGAGAGAGATGGGGAAAATCTTAGGAAAGAGCTGCTCAGAAAGCACAGTAGTCAATGAGACAGCGGCCTCCAAGTGCAACCTAAAGGTGGACTGGTTATTCAAGTCAGAGAAGAGGAAAGCGTCATTTATTAAACTCTAGGATTTGTTGTAAACTAACATTACCCTAATTCTGCTGAAATTCTTGTAGTGCTCTGTGGCCTGCTTTCTGCCCTGACCTTGGTCAGATTTGTTTTGTCATCTTGAGCTGCTTTTTCTGGCCAGAGCTTGGAGTTGTGCTCTTTAGATGAAGGGGGATTGGTTCAAACTTGGATGTTGATGACACATTATCAGTAAACATTCGAGTTCCTAGCAGAAGGGAACGTAATTCTAAAAATATTTAGGAAAAAAATGGAGACCATCTTCGTATTTATATCAAAGGCCAGGACTTTGCTTTCCAGCGTACTTCACACATAAAATTGTCACTTTAAATCTAGATGGAAGCCAGTCTGAGGCAACATGATTACAAGTTCGAGGCTAGCCTCAGCCACTTAGTGAGACCCTAAGCAACTTAGCGTGACCATGTCTCAAAATAAAAAAATAAAAAAGGCTGGAATGTGGCTCAGTGGTTAAGCACCTCTAGGTTCAATTCCTATACTTAAAAAAAATTGAACAATTATTCAAACTATAATTATAATTCTGGTAAAAGAGATTTGCTTATAGAAAGGGGTGTAAGAGGCAGAACATAGTGTTAGAGAATTAGGATGAGAGTATCAAAGAAACTCCATATTGTTTCATTTTCTTTACACACACACACACATACAGAGAGAGAGACATACACACACAAAGCATAGCCATTGCTCAGTATCAAAATAAACTTGCTTTATTTTCCTTTATGCAGATAAGGTGTCCTTTCTCCAGACCCAACCAACAAGTGCTTTCACTTACAGCACAATATTTTGTCTTTCCAGGCAATCTATAAGCCATTGTTGAAGCAGGTTGTGGAAGAAATATTTAATCCTGAGAAGCCAGATCCTGTTGATATTGAGCACATGTCTTCAGGCCTCACTGATCTCCTTAAAACTGGATTTAGCATGTTCATGAAGGTAAGCAGCCTTGAAGAGGTAATCCTGAGGAGAATGACGTTCCCTTGGCTAGGCATGAAAATGTGGTGCTCTGATAGCCCTGGCCCGAGCCACACAGATAACTGTCTGTATTTTAGCTCTTCTAAAATCAGGACAGTCTTTGTTTACCTTTTGGTTATGAGTAGCCTGACCTTGCAGCCTCATAGAGCTTCTTCTGAGCTGAGCAGTGTCATTGCCCACCCCCTAGTGCAGCCTAAGGTGGCATACACCAACCCCCTCCCACCCGGGGAACAGCACTGGAAACTTCTCTCCTTGTGACCCTCGTTTCACTTAACCATGAATCCATATACTATTCACCAGGCCTAGTGATAATCCTTTGCTCTTAACTCTAGAACTTATGTTATAGGATAACAAGCAATTCTGCACAGTCCTGTGACTAACATCAACCTAAAATCCATTTGGAAATGAATGACTTGGGTTTAGGTCCAGGAGGCTTCTAAGTGACAAGTGCAAGAACTTCTCTGGCTCGTATCTGGGGTAGGTCAGAGTGATTGAACAGCCCTTGAAGCAGGGATGAAAGGAGGAAAAGTACACAAGGGGCTTCTATTTTTAACCTACTATAAAGTTTCTAAATTTAAAAGAATCTAAACAAGATTACAGGCTGACCTCCCAGGCTATGCCAGGATTTCAGTGGTCATAACTTTGGGAAATAACAGAATGTTTTGCCAGTTTCAAAAAGTCTTTGAAATCATGAATTAATCTCCATAGAAGATCTGGCCTTTCAGAATTCAATAAATGCATATTCCAGAAAAACAGATTATTCCAAAGCCTGAGGACAGACAATCAGACTCTCAACCAAGCAGTAAACAGCTGGAGCAGACACACACGGCTCAGTTCTGCTGGTCCCAATTACCAGCAACTTCTGTTGCAATGCCTGGCTGCTGCATTTTCCAACTCCTACAGGTCCCCCTCCTCCTCTTTCTTTTCTTCTCTTTCTTTAATGAAGCAATGCAGATCAGCTCCATTTTTATTATTATTTTTTTAGTTGTTGACAGACTTTATTTATTCATATGCGGTGCTGAGACGCAGACACAGTGCCTCACACATGCTAGGTGAGCGCTCTACTACTGAGCTACAACCCCAGCCCCCAGATCCACTTCTTAAAAGCACCTGTGGGCTTCTGCATAGAGTGTCAGTAAGTCCAGAATCGCTGAGCAGCTCCTCTTCCTAACTAGCCCTTTGTGGTTGCTAATTTGTTCAAACACTTCCAGGCTGACCATAGTTTCCAACCTTCTCCACTTGACCTCTCTTGTTCTCACATTCACTCCTGAAGAGACACTAAATAACAAGTGTGGAGTTTCAGGTCCAGGTCAGTAAGGACTGAGAATGGCACAGTGGCCTCTCTGTCCTTTCCCAGACAGGCTTCTCCTCTATGTAAAATTGGGCCCTGAAGGAAGGGGTCTGACCAAGGGTGCAATTGGCAGTTTGCTGTACTTTAAGAGGTGAGTTTTGGGTGAGAGGGGACCTTGACTCTATTTCTTGTCCAATGATGTCTCTTGGACAGGAAGAACTATTTATTAGCAAAAAGGGTTCCACGATCACATAGGTTTGTAAAAAGCTGGGTCAAAAAACAACTTACCTGTGTCATTCAGCATCCAGGGTTTACCTGCCAATGGACCCTGTGCCTTTCAGAGGTGACCATGGAGCATGGCAGGCTGCACAGTTGTACTGTGGGAGGACCACACACAGGCATTTCCCACCACTGTTCCATGACATGGAACATCTAGGAGATGTCAAATTTTAATGCTACCCTTTAAACTCTGCATCTTCCTGAGATCAGAAGCTCCACTATGCTAAATGCACTTGGCCTAGGAGGAAGCTTAGAACCATCCTGGGCCAGCACCGGGAAACTGCACTTTCTTCTTTCCCAAGTTCCCCATTCCAAACCCCATTGTGAGGGCTCATGAAGAAACACTCTGGCAGCTGGAAGATGATATCAGAGGTAGGTTTCCACAAAGTGAATTAAGAAAAAGGAATCAGAGCTGGGCACAGTGGCACACACCTGTAATCTCAGCTACTCAGGAGGCTGAGGCAGGAGGATCACTTTTTTGTTTGTGTGTGTGTTGGTGTTGGGGTTGAACCCAGGGCCTTATGCATGCAAGGCAAGAACTCTACCAACTGATCTGTATCCCCAGCCCAGGATCACATTTTTTAGACCAACCATAGAAACTTAGTCAGACCTCATCTCAAAATAAAATAGAAAGGACTTGGGTTGTAGCTCAGTGGAAGAGTTCTTGCCTAGTGTGAGGCCCTGAGTTCTATCTGCATAAAATGATTTAAAAAAAAAAAAGCAGGAGGAGGAAGACTACCCTGTTCTACCAACAGCTGTCAGTATCCACTGCTCGGTCCTCAACTCTGGGCAGGGCATCTCATCTGTCCACCTGGGCTAGAGAGACTCTCCCTAGGCTGGTAGGAAAGCCCTTGCCACCTAGTACTCCCAAAGAAGAACCATTTTGTTTTATTTCTGATTGAGTCTCTATGGTGGGATTTTCCTGACATTTCATAGAGCTCGGCAAAGAAAGCTATGTGTGGCCTATGTGTTCAGGTTTTGGACATAATTGTGATAAACTTGCAGCCAGTAGGGGTTTTGAGGGACCCCTAATTTCCCAAAGACACTTCTTTGAGATGGAGGTGAACCCATCAAGAAGAGATTCCATTCCACTCTAAGGCCCTTGGAGAGAGGGGTGTGGAAGACACAGTCTCACCTGGTTATGGTGGTTTACCAGTCTCCTTTGAGAAATAACCTGTGATCAGTGTGTTTCCATCCTTTCTTGTATTAATCCTCGTGACCACCTTAAGGGGTAGGTCCTGTCATTATCCCTGTCTCCCCAGTGAGGAAACTGAGTCAGAAAAGCTGAGCAGTGGAAGTGAGCTCCAGAAGGCTGGATTGTGTCTCACTTTCCTCTGTCCTCAGGTGCTCTCCAGAGGGCAACATAGTGGTGACACCAGGATTTATGCAAACCCCAGGCTCCTGGCCACATGTCTTGGCTCTGAGATACTGCCAGGCATTTTTTTTTGGAAGTTAAATATTCGTATGTTATTAATTCTGGTTTTCTTCAGAATTACTCACAAGCACAAATGCTTTCCCTTTCTAGTATCTGTGTAGCTGTGAACAAAGTCTATGCCTGAGTTGGTCCCTGAGACAGCCAGATCTGCTGGCATCCTGTCTTTTCCTCTGGGACTTGGCCGCAGGCTCTTGGGTGGTGCACCCCAGGAGGATAAATGTGTGCATTACTATTGAGCTGCCTCTGCACATGGCCTCTTCTTTCCGGATCAGCAGCCTACATATCACTCATGCCTTTCTTGCCACTTGCTGCCCAATTCTGTGCCTCTGCTCCTCACTTCTCACTCAAGACTCCCCAGTGCTGAGCCAGGAGGAAATAAATAGGCAGAGCTGATGAAACAAAACCATCCATGTAGAACCCTTCCCCTGCCTGGGGCACTATGTACAAATGGGAGATTCTAGAAGTGCAGCATCAGCTGGAAGGGAGCCAAGTTGCTGGCCCAGTCCTGCTCTTTCTCTGTACTTAGAAATGGTCTCATGAACCATGTTTGCTTGAGGTCACCCAGAGGCAGTATCTGTAGACTGTGCAGAAGACAAGGGAAGATTGAGAAACCAGTGAGAGATGTGCTGGGAAATGGGACCTCAGTGATCCCCACGGGACGCACTGTGTCTGCCCTCATGGCCAGTAACAGAGCACAGGAAAGAGTTGTCCAGGCTCCTGTCCTCCTCAGAGCTCTATGCCTTGTACACACTCCTGTGGCTACCCTTACACAGAATGCTGTAATCACACTTGTTAACTTTCTTTCTGCCGATTAATGTTTTTCTTCAGATTAGCACAACTCGGTCCATTGCACATTAGGGGAAAGAGACATTGTTTCAATGGGTTGTAATCAACATTTTATTTTAAAGACACAGTAGAATACACTAGATCAGAATTTATTGCATTTAGTGAGGTAAAACAGCATGCCCTAGGAGCTGATATATCTACATGTGTGATTTAACTGTGTTTCTCACTGTTAAGTCACACTGAAAATGCAAAGCTATGGCTGTGAGAGCGGAAGGCGATCTAGGTCAGATTCTCTTCTGTATTCTCAGTACTTGAGATCTGGATAGACCTTGTGTTTTAGTCAGCTTTCTCACCACTGTGACCTGATGACCCAACCAGAACAATTTCAGAGAAGGAAACATAGTTTCAGAGGTCTCAGTCCATAAGTGGCCAACCCTGTAAATTTGAACTGAAAGTGAGACACAAAAGCGTGGAGGAGGAATATGACAGTTACTGTCCAACTCATCCCTATCGGAGGATTAATGCCCCGATTAGGTGACATCTCTCAGAATCTAATCATTTTGCCTCTGAACAGTCTTGCATTGTCTCACACAGGAGCTTTTAGAGGACACCTCATACCTAACTGTAACTGGTGCTCACCAAAGATGGGAGGGAGGTTAAGAGTGGACCTATTATAGTGTTCTCTCAGAAAGCAGCAGTTTTAACTCACTGATTCCTTTTTCCAACTCTATCAGTTCGTGGGGGATATATTCCAAGACCACTGTGGATGCCCAAAACCACAGATAGTACCAAACCCTTGGTGGACTGTTTTTTTTCTATACACACATACATGAATTTAATGCCTTTGCCATCTTAACTAAACACATATCATGCACTGTAGACATACCTTTTGCAGTTTTTAGTGTGACAATAAAACTAGAACTGATTTCTTTTTCTTCACAATTTCATGGGTAGATTGGCCCTTACCATTTGTCTTAGCAAAGTCAGCATACAATTATTTTTTTCTTTCCTTATTAAGTCAAGAACTTTCACTTTTTCAGTTGAGGAAAGCACTTCTCTTTGGCATATTGGAATTGCCAGCATCATTATTCTTCTGCTTTGGGCTATAATTACGTAAAATAAGGGTTCTGAACACAAATAGTGTGGTATTGCCACAGTTGGTCTGATAACCAGTATGGCTGCTAAGTGACTAATGTGTGGGTAGCATCTGCAGTATAGATACTCTGAACAAAGGAACAATGTGTGCAAGCAGAACAGAGCAGGACAGTATAAGATTTCATCACACTGCTCAAGACAGCTTGCAGTTTTAAATTTCCAAATTGTTTGCTTCTGAAATTTTCCATTTTATATTTTCAGACTGCAATTGACCATAGGTAAGTGGAACTGGAAAGCAAAAGATCAGTTAAGTGGGGCGTACTATATAGCTCTGAATCCAAGCTTCATTTCAGTAATTTCACAAGCTATGTATAGAAGGTAGCAGCCTTATCGATCAACTCCAGTGACCTGCAGTGGAGTCCCTGTCCTCCTTTCTAGTGGCAACTAGGCAAGGTGAAGCTGACCGTTGGGTCATCATTACATAATCCCCAAAGCAGAGCTCATCACACTCCTACCATGTGCAGAGCAGAGGCAAGGCCACCTCCACCTTTGTCAAAAACAAATGACAGTCTCATCCCTTTTCCACACCAACAGCATAGAAACCTGTTTCTTCCAACTTCTTTGTCTCCTTGGAGAAAAGGACAGAAGCAAAAGGGCTTATTTGCTAAGGAAATTAAGTGAATTGAGAGAGAAAGATCCTAAGAGTGGTCAGATAGAAGATGAGTGATACCAGGGGAGATCTGAGAAATTGAGAAATCTCTTTTCTATTAGCCTCTTTTTTTTTTTTTTTTTAGTTTCTGTAAATAATAGATGGCTATCTGTTTTGCACATTCCTTTCCCGCCAATCTCATACATTCTGTACTAACTTCCTTCTGCCTTCTGTTTACAATAGAGTCATGTGACACATCTGAAGTCACACCCATGCCTTAGAACTTGGGCCCCACCAGCTATGTGACCTTGGGCACATCATTTAGCCTCTTTTTGCTTGACTTTCCTAATTTATAAAATGGGGATGGTAATAGCACCAACTTTATAGGGCAGTTATGAGAATTAAATGAGTGACTACATACATAGAACTCAGAACAGTACACAGCCTGTAGTAAGTGCTACGTAAGCGTTTGCTGATCTTTTCTAGAATTGTGACTCTTGAGAAAGCAGCCACCTAGAGCATCTTTGTATCCCTGAACACAGCTGGTACTCAGGCATTTGCCGTACACAGCCAAACTGTTGGGTGCACAAGTGATTCAATAAAAGAGAAGAGCTGGGCACAGTAAGTGCATGCCTATGATCCCAGTGACTTGGGAGAATGAGGCAAAAAGTTCACAAGTTTGAGGCCAGCCTGGGCAACTTAGCATGCCCTGTTTCAAAATTAAAAAAAAAAAAAATTAAAAAGAACAGGGATGTATCTCCATGGCAAAGCACTCCTGAGTTCAATACCTAAAATAGAATTGACACCTCATCCCCAAAAAAGACACAGACATTGCAGATTTTACTAGCAAATTGCTCTTGACAGAAAGACATGTGATTTAGTGCCCTTCTTTATTGTGTCTGTCAGAAGTCACCTTCATAAGGCTGTGATGTGGTTTTCCAGACTCATTTCTTTCTTCACTATGGTCCAACTTGTCAAGCTCCTCAGTCTTGGGGGACACTATTCCTCCTATGACAAATTGTGATGAGCCCACGAAATACTGTACAGGTACCACACAGGATGGTTCAAGGCCTAGAGGCCCACAGCAGTAGACCCCGGCCATGCAGAAGACAGAGGCACAGCCCAAGATGGCTTAGGTCCCTGACTCCCCAGTAGCATAGTTGCCTTGTGCTGGGAGAGGATAGGAGCTGTCCACCAGATTTGCTCCTGCTCTTGGGCCAGCCTCAGCTCCCTAGGCAAATGAAGGCCTCTGTTCCAGGCACTTGGAAGTGGCTCCCAGAACCAGTCTATTTATATACATTTTTATAGGCAGCATTTTATGAAAAAATGCCTGGGTGTCTAAGATTCTCTGCATCAAACAAATTCCACATGAGCAGGGAAGTCAAGGTAGCTGGATTCCACCCTCACTAGAGTCTGAACTTCATTTATATCATATTACGATTCATTGAACCTCTCTTTCCAATGCCTTCTGGTGTAAATCAGAGTGTCAAGAGAAGTCTTTCATCCCACTTGTTCTGATTATTTGTTGTCTCTTAAGAAGTCATCCCAAAACATTGACTAATACTACGAACCCTCCATTATGTTCATGACTCTGCAGTCTGGGCAGAGCTCAGGGTGCACCCCCCAGGGAGAGTGGCTCATTCACATGGACACTAAGTTGATGCTGAGCAGCTCCTGGTAGCTTGACCATGCACATGGGCTGGGGCCCTAGTCCCTCTCCACATAGGCCTCTTGAATGAACTTTCTCACACACGGCAGCTGTGTTTTAGGGACAAGCATCCAAAGAGAAACAGCCAGGTGGAAGCTGTATTGTGTTTTACGATGCAGCCTTCAAAGTCACGCAGCATCACTTCCATAGTAGCGAGACAGTCACCAATGCCCACCCAGGTTTAAGAAGAGACTGAAAAAGGACCAAGAGCACGAGGAACAGAAAACATTGTCAGGATCACTCCTGAGAAATGCAGTCTGCACTCCGCTAAATACATGCTTGACTCTCTGGCTGGGCAAGGGCAGTGTTGGGCTGAAGCTAGGAGTTTTCCCTCCAATCTAGAAGACATGAAAATCATTCATACTACCAACCTGGCCTCAAAATAAGTGAGCCCAGAAAGGCTTTGATGATGAAGGCTAACTTGCTATTTATCCAGGATGTTTTTTAATGTAACCTAAAAGGAAAAGGAGGGGAAAAAAGTACAAAATCAACTTCCTGCGAAGAAATGGAGGTGCAGAACTTTCCTCACTTTCCATGGAATCCTGTAAAGTAAACCAGACCAGCTGGGTAGAAGAGCTAGCACGTCCACCAGGTCACTCTTCTGTACCTCTGAGAAACCGTTCCAATTCGGCCTGATGCACTTGAGGCTCACCCATTCGACTGCCAGCTCCCAAGGGCAGCCAGGAAGCACACTGGGTCCCTATGGGACTCGGAAGAACTGTGAAGGGCCAACCCTGACATTCCTAAAACAGCCCAGCTCCCGCTCTGTAGTCCTTCTGCACAGAGCACCTTGAGCTCCTTAGAGGAAAGCTTGATAGCAATCTAATAAATAAATCAAAACATCCCTCACCCCCACATTAATTTAATTTAAAACTGGCATGTCTAATAAGCAGCAATTTTAAAGTGCGTTTCTGGAATTTGTGAGTTGGAGTTCAGTCTCCTGAAAACAATGTATTTTATATCTACTCCATGTGTTTGGACCTCGGCTTGTTTTGACTAGAGGACATGATTTGTCAAGATGTGTTCTCTGCTGGAATTGGCATGAGGAGGGTGGGTTTTATCTAACAAAATTGCATGAGGCCCTTTCACCTCCTTCCCTGTGTGCTTTTTAAGTTGTGTTCTTTGTTGTTTAATTGGAAAAAATAAGAGATTTGTGAAAAATCTCATGAAAGCTACCAAGGCTTACCTCTGGGCTCTGTTTTTGAGTTGATACAAAAGTCCCATCACCCAAGGTGGTGACAGAAAAAGACCCACAAGAAGAAATGAACGACTGCTCAGCAGGCCCTGAAAAACTGGGCACAGTGAGAAGATAACATTTGAAACTTTTTTATTTGCATTTAATATGTCAACACATTGTGACAACTTAATCCAAGAAAGGGCAATTATGAGGACCAAGGGGTGTCCCAGGGAACTCAATCACAGCAATGCAGTGGACCTTAGGAAGAACTGGGACTAAGAACTAGAAAGCCATGAGGGAGGTAGGGAGCTGGCTAGTGCCCAGCCTCTATTAGGTGCTCATTAATACTAGATGAATGAATGGCTGAGTAGCCAGTCCATGGCTTGGTTCTTTTTGAGAGCCTAGCTTAGAGCCTCATCTGTCTTAGATCAAATTTTGATTCAGAGGAAAAGGTCTGTAGTTGGCCCAGCCTAGTTCTGGACTCCATTCCATGACCAATCAACTGTAGCTGGGCAGCAAGATCACATTGTAACTACATGGCTCCAAACATGTGCATGGGAGACTACTGGCTTGTGGACTGGAGGAGAGAGACCTACAGAGGAATCTACTGCAGGTGTTAGCAGTGAAATACCCAGTATTTCACTCTTCATTCATTTTGGAATGAAGAGTGAAATATTGGGCTTCAAGTAAATTTTGATGTTAGATCCTTGAACTTGAGAGGTAGGCATACCTTGGAGATCATCTAGTCTAGCTCCTTCTTAGTCACACAAGAGAAACAAGAGTCAGAGAGAAACTGTTGGCTTAGGTCTATCATACTTAACAGCATTTCTGACAAGAGGAAACCATCTCAGCATTCAAGTTGTTGATTAAATGAGTACAAGTTCTGGAGTTCCTTTTTATGAGGTGGGGTTTGATTGATGTCTAACACTAGCTAAATGTGTTCCATAAGTTCTAGTGAAATGGACATTTGGTACAACCCAGTAAGCAAAAAACAAGAACTTGATGCTTTGCTTTGTCTGGAAGTGAATAATTCTTGAGATCTTCTGCTGTATGGAAGGCAGACATAAAATGAACTAGATCAGGGTGAATTAGACACCACAGCACAGCTAGGTCATGTTTCTTACAGTTTGTGGGGGAGATTCCCAAGAAAACTGAGGATTACAAGAAAGAGGAGAGGTGCAGGAAAGGTGATATGAGAGCACAGAGGAGTAGCTCAACCAGGATCAGAGGAAGCTTCCCGAGACACTGAATTTTGTCAGACCAATAGGAATCAGGAACAAAGTAATGAACTGTCGTGGTATAGGGGGAATTGCTTTAGTTCCAAGTGAGGAGCTAAGGTGGCATGCAGGCAGTAGAAGAATATTAAGACAGAGGTAAGCAGAAGCTAGATTAACAAGAGCTGGAGGTTTGAAATGTGACCCAAAACAATGAAGTGGCATTGAAAAATTTTTTTTAAGAATACACGACAAGTTTACATTTCATGAAGATAGTCCCAGCGGCATTAAGAGAAGGGAAAACGAGGGCCCACCTGGCATCAGGTAGGGAGGGAAAGTGAGAAGGTGAGAATCTAAGCTCAGGGTTAAGGGAATGAGGGGGCATTGATTGAACGTGGCAGTGAGAGGAAGTTGTCTAGGGCCATTTGCTTGGTCTGGAGCGACTAGATGGATGTGGTTGACATTATCTCTTATTGGGAAGCAGGAAATGGAGAAGGTAACTTATATTTTGGTGTGAACAGCTTAGGGGCTTGGGAGACAGCCCTTAGGCTTGGCAGAACCTGGTCCAACAGTAGCAAGCTGGAGCCCTTGGGATGTGTGAGGCATGGAACTGTGAGCGGGTGAGGGGTGCCTAGGGAGGATGTGGGGAAATGAGCAGGAACTGGAAGTATTATGATTTGGATATGAGGTGTCCCCCAAAAGCTCCTGTGCTAATGCAGGAGGTTAAATGATTAGATTATGTCAGCTGTGACCTCATTAGATGATTATTTCCATTTGATGGATTTGTGATTTGAATAGATTATTAGGTAGAAACTGTAGGCAGGTGGGGCATAGTTGGAGGAAGTAGGTCACTAGGGGTATGTTCTCAGTGCACCCCACCCTCCTTTGATTTCTGACGACTGTGAGTTGAACAGCTTTCCTTCACTATGCCTTTCTGTCACAATGCTCCTTGGACCCAGAACAATAAAGTTGGCCGACAATGAACTGAACCTCTGAAACTGTGAACCAAGTAAACTTTTCCACTTCTAAGTCGTTCTTATCAGGTATGTTGATCACAATGACAAGAAAAACCTGACTAATATAGGAGACCAGACCAGATGGGAGCACAACATGTAATGGAGCAAGTGGAGCAAGAGAACAGCATCTTAGGAGGGCTTAGGGGGGAGGGAGCGTGGGAGAAGTTTCAGGAAGGAGGAAGCCATCTACTGCAGCAAATGCAGCAGGGAGGTCAAGCTCAACAGCAGAGTGGTGTAGTGGCATGGCAGCCTTTTGCAATGTGATTGAATGGACAAGTCCACAGGAATCTGGTAATTGAATGATGTTTCTAAAGAACTTTCAGTTTGAAGAATTAGTTTATCAATGGAAGTGTGTGGATTGCAAAGGAGGACATTTATATCTCTTCAGGGAGATAGACTTGAATTTTAGTCTCAATCCTACAGCATATTAGTTTGGTGACTTTGAATTATCTTACCCTTTAAGCTTCAGTGTCTCTCTCTATAAAATGGGGCTTCTGCCTACTTCATAGATTCTAAGTATTGCCTAGAGTAATGGCTCCCCTCTCCCCAGTTTTCCTCCATAGCACTTACCACCTTCTGCACTTACCAGCTTACTTATTTATTTTTACCCCACCCTCCACCCTACCACTAAAACTAACTACCACTAAAACTAACACCCCAATTCTTCTCTGTTTGGTGCATTGCTGAATCCCAGATGCTTCAAGCAGCATCTGACCCTCAATAAATATTTGTTGAATGGACAAAAAACTGAATAAGAAGCACAGCATTAGACATTAAATATCTAGTGACAGTGGTGGCAATGTTACCAACTCCTGTGGAAGAAAAGCCTTTGTTGGGCCATCTTCAAAGTCAGCCTGGATCTTTCCAGAGTTTAGTACTCTTTAAGGCCCATGCTCTAGTTTCTGCCTCTACGAGGTACTGCCCACTGATGGAGAATTGGGGACCTGACCTTCCTTGTTCTAGGGACAAGTGAGCCACAAAGAGAGAGAAATTATAAAGAACATCATGTGAGGGAAGTGACCACAGGATTCCCAGGGCTCCTAGAAAGCACCCAGAAACCAGAAGCAACAGAAAGCCTTTTGACAACCCCATCCTGGAAGCCACTTAGACATCAAAGGGCTCCCTTAGGGTCCACACCTGCAGAGAGGACCCACAGCCTCTGCTGGAAAGGCAGCAACGCAATATGAAGGGAAACCATCTTCTGTGGCCAGAACTGCTGTCTCAACGTCACAGCTGGCAAAGTTTTGAAAATGAAAGAGCAGAGACACTGACTTGCTTTATTAATCTGTGCATGTGTGATGGCAGAAATGATGCTCAAATCTTTCATCTTCAAAGTGTGTCTCACCATGAACTAAATGGGACCCAGCCATGTATGGCTGCTAATAAAGAATGCGTTATTTGGGTGGAAGAGGCTCCAGTTTCCGACAGCCTGCTGACCTGACATGGTCTGAAGGGAAAGTCTAGTATCAAAACATAAATCTAAACTAAAACCCAAATAGCAAACAGGAACATGCATTAATTAGACCCATTTATTTGTACAAAACCAGCATTCCCTCCACTCCTCCAGGGAATTGCTCTTTGTTGTTGCTGTTCGTTTCTTTTTCCCCTTTTCATCTTTCAATACATCTTTCCAAGATTCTTGCCATGTACTACAGATTCCAGACTCTCTTATGGAAAGCATATGTCACAGGGAACCTATTGTACCATGCTGAAGCTCTGGAGTCAATTGTGTTTCTGTTCCAGGATTGAGAAACAACAGTTGTTTGTGGGGCTGGGGGGAATCCCAGGGTCAGTTATGCAGCCAGACAAACCATGAGCAAAGCACTTTCTAGAAGCTCTCTAAGATAAGAAGGGCATCTCCATTAACCTGTGCAACCCATTCACTTGTTCATTCCTCTGTTCTATTTATGTAACAATTTCTGACCATTTCCTGTGTACTAGGTACTATGCTCAGCCCCATAATTTCAAGGCAAATGTATGCAGTCCCTGCCTGTCAGGAACTCAGAGCTGAGGAGATGGTATGTCAGGGTAGCCGTTTGGTTTTCCAAGGCAAAGACATAGGGGGCTATCAGGCTGGAATCATGCACAGAGGTTGAAAGATATCTGGGGAGAACTTCTCAGAGGAGGGCATGCTTTTAAGAGAGAAGAGAAGAGAAGAGAAGAGGCGAAGAGGGAAACGAGGGACTCCACATGGAGGAGACTGAATGCTACCTGAGATAATGTGACTCAAGTGGCACTCAAACTGTTTAATGGGCTTAGAGATAGGCCGAAACCCTCTGGTATGGCCTCACCAGGACCTATGGACTGTAGCTGAAAACCTCCCAGGCTTAGAGTTAAGCAAAAGAATCAAAGTACCATGTAGAGCAGTAGAAGGCAGGGTGCTGGTTATCCTAGAAGAAGAGGTGACAGGAGGGGGCTTGAGGTACAAGTTTTACTTCTTGATCTGGGTGTTGGGCATGCAGGTTTATTTACTTTGTGAAAATAAATGAAATTGTACACTTGGGATTAATGCACTTTCTGGGGCCTATATTCAATAAAATGTCACATATTCAACAGAATTTCCCAAAAAATGCAAATAACCAAGCATTGAGGCATGCACAAGTCATTGTGAGTGACTCCAGAAAAAAAAAATGTGGAGAGGAAATGAAGACTTAACCCAAAGCTATGCAATATGAGCCTTATATACTGAAGTATATATACTGAAGTATATAGAGGAGTTTGAACTTCATCTTCATGGCCATGAAACTCTATGCAGAGAATCTGCACATGTAACAGAGCTGAGCAGTAGATAGGACTGTAGCCCCTGGCTCTATAATTTCATTACTTCAATCTTTTCATCTGTAAATACACTAATAGTTGCACTTGCCTTCTAAAGATATTTTCAGAATTAAAAAAAGAAAATGCACACAAGTAGCATTGTGCTCACTATAATCAATTCTAAATATTGGTATATTAGAAAGATTACTATAGGCTGGGGATGTAGCTCAGTTACTAGAGTGCCTGCCTCGCATGCACAAGGCCCTTGGTTCAATCCCCAGCACCACAAAAAAAAAAAAAAAAAAAAAGAAAGAAAGAAAGAAAGAAAGAAAGAAAAGCAAGACTACTAGGCAGAAATTAAGGGAATGGATGCAGAATATCCAGACCAGGGACTCAGAGATGAAGCAGAAAGCTGTAGCAGTCATCTAGTGAAGAAGTTGGGGATGTGGGAGTCCAGAAGATACTGATGACTGTGAGGGGCAGAAAGGGCAGGACTCAACCTGAGAGACAAAAGAGGCAGCAAAGTCTAAGGTGATTCTCTTACGTCTGGCTCAAGTGACTGTGAAGGTGGCATGTGGTTCGAGTTTCAAGCGAAGGGTAGAACTGGAAGGAAGGTTGCACATCAAATTTGAAGCCAGTTGAGTTTAGAATCCAGGGAGGCATCCAGGTGGCAATGTCCAAGGATCATAGAGATGTCTGAGCTGAAGACAAACTTGGGAAATATTTAAAAAATTGTCAAAGGCAGATGAGAAGATGAGGTCCCTTGGGATGGTGTGTTGAGGGAGAAGAGTAAGAGGCCAAGCATGGAGCCCTAAGCAGGGCCAAAATTTATCTGAGAAGAAACAGAAATCGGGGCTGGGGGTGTTGCTCAGTGGTAGAGCAATTGCCTAGTGTGCATGAGGGCCTGGGTGCCCTCTCCAACAAAAAAGAAAGAGGAAAAAGAAAGAGAAACAGGAGGGAGGATAGAAGGAGGGAGGGAGTGGGGGAGAGAGAGAGAGAGAGAAAGAGAAAGAGAGACGGAAGGAAGGAAGGAAGGAAGGAAGGAAGGAAGCCACATCCCCAGCCCTGTTTTGTATTGTACGTAGAGACAGGGACTCATTGAGTTGCTTAGTGTCTCACTCTTGCTGAGGTTGGCTTTGAACCTCCTGCCCCAGCCTCCCGAGCTTCTAGGATTACAACGTGTGTCACCATGCCTGGCAACAATCTTATTCTAAAGGTGAAAGGGCTTTGTAACTTTTTCCAATATTCACCATTACTAATTTTAAAGACCTTTAGAATTTCTTCCACCCTCTTTCCTCCCTCCCTCCCTTCCTTTTTTCTTCCTTCCTTCCTTTCTTCCTTCCTACTGTGAGTTTCTCTGCAGAATCCAATAAGTTATAAAACTTGGAATATTTAATGTGTAGTCCTTTTAAGAGTTTTTAAAATAAGAGACTGAGAAATGGGTATCTTTAGGCAAGGGACAGCAGAACCCAGCTGAGAAAGGAGCTGGGACGGGGAGAGAAAGACTTCCTGGTGCCCCACTGCCCACCCTGCTGCTCCTTGGACACTCCAAGGCCTGCAGAGGCTTGTGCATCTGTGAGCAGAGTGAGTGAACACGAGCCTCTCTGTCGTGCCTCCAGGTGCGCTCCATCCTGGCCAGGCCCTGAGCTGCTCCCCGCAGCTGGCGACCACTTATCTCCAGACCCTGGCTCCACCCTCCCTCCTGCCCTCTCCTCATCAACTCAACTCCAGCTTCCAAAACTAACTCAAAACATAATTCTTAGAAACCCTATTGTCCGGCTGGTGTCATTTTGCTAAGTCCTTTCACGAGTTATTTTGCATTTCCTGAGTGGTTATTAAGAGTAATTCTGATTTTAAGAATAAAATAAAACTTGGTCTCATTGGCGAAATTATTTGTAATCATGAAGAATTCTCTACAGCATCTGCCATAGGTTCCAGGCAGTGGGGGTTCTCCACTAAGACTGTTTGAAGAAGTCGAGGTCTGTGCTAGAGTCTGCTCTCCCCAGGGTGGCCCAGTCTCCTCCATCTTTGTACACCTCCCCCGCCCCTGCCTGCTTGAGTTCTGACTGCTCATTAGTTCCACCCACATTTGCAGAGCACCTGTTCTGGGCCAAACTCTAGGTATCCTGGGAGTTGCAGAGAGCAGGTAGATAAGGTGCCTACCCTGGTGGGTTTCTGTTCTAGTACAGGAGACAGCAGGCAGCAGACAGGAAACAAATAATAGAATGTGGTGGCCACAGGCTGTGGGACCTGCTCTGAAGGAAGTAACCACTGCAACAACGAAGGGAAGCAAGTTTGCGCTGGGACCTGAACAATTCTGAGGAGTATGACGTGCTGTCCTCCGCCTTCACTTTTGTCTGGTAGCCACCAGCTCCTGTGAGCTTTCTTTTGGTAAAGTCTTTAAATGGGTGTAATAAGGGACCATGTTATTTTCCTGGTCAATTCAGTCACTAAGCACTGACACACCTGATAGCTGATAAATCACAGTCTCTCAAAGTCCCAGTGCATGATGAGGTGGCAGCCCTGGGCCCACCTCTGACGCTGGTGGTCTTCTGTTTTGCAGGTGAGCCGGCCTCATCCCAGTGACCACCCGCTCCTGATCCTCTTCGTGGTGGGTGGCATCACAGTCTCTGAAGCCAAAATGGTCAAAGACCTTGTGGCTTCCCTGAAGCCAGGAGCCCAGGTATGAAGTCATGGGTGATGAGAACAAGAGTCCAGGGGCAGGAGCAGGAGGGGCCAGCAGGGGTCCTGGTGTCCCTCTCCGTCCTGGTTTTCTCTCTCTCCCACCTGCTGCTGCCCTCAGCACAGTCCCCTGCCTGCCCCAGAATCCGCCAGCCTCCTGTCCAGATCCAACCTAGCACCCTCTGAATGGACTTCGTTCCCCACAGTATAGGACTTTGATAGATTCCATTATGACAGGTTAATTCCCACATCAAGCAAATTAACCCTAAATTGAATCTAAGTTGCTTGCAAAGTAAATTGCTCTCAGGTGGGTGATGAGACCAGAGGAAGGAGAGCTCTCCCTGCCCCGTCCTTTCCTATGTCTGGGTTCCAAGGCCAAGGTGTCGCTATCATCACTCCTCAGTGCATTGATTATTCAACCTGTGCTTAGTCACTCAAGAGTTTGCCCTGCTTTCTAGGCTCTCTCTAGTTGAGGGACAACTCAGAGACCTCCTCCCAAATCTGCTCATTAGGGGACAGATATCGCCAAGACAATAACTAGTATGTAGCTTTCTCCTATGAGGTCCCATGCCATTTCCCAAACAGGAAGCCTGCCCTGCAGACCTAGGTTCAGAACACAGAACTTTTGGTTTTATAGGCCTGGGTTCTAGTCCTGCCTCTGCCTTTGACTAGCCAAGGGACCTGTGGGAGAAAGGTCCTGTTTTCTCACTTAGGAAACTGGGCGGGTTGGCTGTAAATCAGATCCGGTTTGAGAATGTGCCTTTGACACGGTGCCTGACTGGCGGCTGGCAGCACTGGTGGCTTGGCTATGGTGATTATCCACCCTTTCCAAGGAGTCCCCACCCTGCTTTGGAGGAGGATTTGAGGCTCGTGGCCCAGGAAAGAGCCTTCCAGAAAAGGAGTGCCTCAGCCTCTGCAGGCTCCAATCTGACTGGGGACCCAGAGTCAGTTCCTTGGTAAGAGTTAAACCCTCACCCTGGGACAGGGCCACGAGAGCTGGTGGTTTACTTAGGAGATGATCCCAAGAAACAGCAGTGAGGGGTGAGAAACAGAGATCAGTGAGGGGACGAAATCCAGAAAGAGGTGCACCACTGGGCTGGTTATTCTGCACACAGCTGAGGTCCAGTCCTCCTTGGGGCCCTGAGGGATGGTGTATGACATGCCTCAGCATCACCTGGATATCTCCCCTTGACTCCCACCCCTGATTGGGACTTGGTTCCAGGGGGTAATCTTCCTGACATTTGGAGGTCATAGCCTCGAGCCACCTCTACACACAGCTGGGCGGTGCTTTGTGGCTTGCACAACACCAAACAGAGGTGCAGTGCTTCAGGCAGGATGCCAGCTGGTGCTGGGGACTGGCTGCCAAGCTGCACAGAAACCAGCTGGATAGGGCCGTGGTTCCAGCCCAGTGCTGGCTGTCCGAGACCTACTGTCATCCTTGTGTGCTGCATCAACCCACTGCCATCAGGGTCCACACAGCCAGCGATGGGAGCCCCTGTTTCCCTTCTGTGGTGTCCTGCTGTTGAGCCAGGCCCTTCCTGCATCTCTGCTGGCATCCCAAATCCATACTGTGCAGTGAAGCCCTGCTCATACCTGCTTTCTCTTTGCTGGCCTGGTGTCCTCAACCTCAGGAATTCCCTGAGGACAAACCGGGGCTCTCTAGGCCTGAGCATGTAGCAGGAACTCAGTAGTTTGGTGGATTTATTGACTCCATGAGAACTGGTTTGACGAAGCAGTTTTGATAGGCCTGGGTTCTAGTCCTGCCTCTGCCTTTGACTAGTCTGTGTTAAGTGTCTGGGCCACCTGGTGAAGTCAAGCAAGCCTGGTCTCTATTAGTGTCCAGACAATCAACTAAAGAAGCTTGGAACTGGGTACTTGGGGAGCTACAACAGGTACTTGAATAGAGGAGTGACCAGGCATTGTCTGTGACCATTCCTGCTGCCATTACTCTACCCTGTTATGGTCATAGCTGGTGAAACTTCTGACAAATTGGTAAATTCTGCTGCATTTAGGACCTTCTCGGTCAGCAGTGTTAAAGGTCTATTTAATAAGCAGTTGCCTTTTTTGAAAAACACATTAAAAAAAAATTAGAAAGTTCCCTTCTCACTGTCCCTAACTCGGTAAACCCAATTCTTAGCTCTTCAAAACAAGGATGCATTGTAACAGCCTGCAGACATGGCAGTCCTCGCTGTAAAAGGATAAATGCAGGCGTCTTCAAAGCCCTGTGACCTGAGTTTGACAAACAGCCCCAACCTCCAAGGGCTTTGCCGCAATCTGATCCTGTGCCCAGTCTTCTGCCCAGAGAGCTTGTTAGAGAATTTTGGGCGTAAGGAGCAGCCTCAATGGCTTGCCACTTGTCCTTTGTGCCCAAAGCTCCCCAAAGAGCTAATAGGCCCTGGGAAGATTCCCAAGGCATTAAGGGAAGTGGGTCATTTATCACATTGTCCTCTCCAAGTTCAGGAAAGCAGGGGGATCATGCATGTTGGCATTTTCCTCTCCTACACCTGACAGACGCACAGCTGCCCTGGCTGGCAGCTAAGCTAAGAGTTCAGTTTCCTGCTTTTAGAGGCACCTTGGGAATCAGGCCTGGTGCTGAGCCATCCACACAATGACATGTGCACCAGCTCCATTATCTGTGGGGACTCAGACTTTTTTCAAGAATATGTGTAACCTAACTGAAGGGGGCGTTCTGCAGGATCCACACACCTGTGCATGGCTGGCCTGAGGAGAGGCCACCTCTGCTAGATGCAGCCCCAGTCAGCCTCCTGAGAGCCTTCTCTCACTCAGCTCTGGGGCTGCACAGAACTTCAAAGCAAATGAGGCAGTCCTGCAGACATAACAAGCTGGTGCCTCTCCTCCCCCAGGGCTCCTCTTCAGTTCCTATAGCCACCTCACTTGCACCCAGTGACACAGACCTGAGACCCCTGATGATCCTGGCTGCTGTCATCAGCCTCATTTTGCTCTGTCTCTCACACAGTTGGAACTGAAAAAACCATCCCCTTGTGTGGACTGATCAGTGCAGAGGACATTGGGCTACCTCCTCCCATCCTGGCCATGGCTCACAAGACCCCACAGGGTCTCATCCTCCTCCCTTTGGGGCTTCTTTTCTATTATGCACCTCTTCCCTTCCAGCCTCAGGACTTTGCCTTTCTTAGCTATCGTTTCCCAATACTTCAAAGAGGGTCTGCCACTTAGTGGATATTCATCCATGTTCATTGAATGTCAGATACTAAATATTAGAAATTTATTATATTATTGTAGCATAAAAGAGAAGATTTTCTGAACCACACAAATCATGCCAACCTATTGATTCATATTGAGAATATGAACAACTAAAATAACTTAATCTCTGAATCTATTGCTACTAATCTCTATCTTCCCTATCCTATATGTTTGTGGGTGCTTTTTAGACCTAAATAGAGACACTTAAGATCATTTCTACTAAATTGGATTAACTGATCGCTCAACAATACATTTATTGAGCATCTACTCTGTGCCAAGCACTATTTGTGCAGAGGGTGAGCAGTAGTCAAGCTAGATACGTTTCTGCTTTCTCAAAACTGGGAGTGACTGATAAGAGGCAGGATCTGCAGCTCATAGAGAACATGCAGAGGATACAGGTGGGGGCTGTGGTGGGAAAACCAGAGGAGAAGCTTCCTTTAGATGGCACAGGTTCCTCTGGGAGGAGAGCATTTTGGATCTGAGATGTGAAAGCACATAAGGGATCAGCTATTCAAAGAAGCCTATAGGACTCTTTTAAGGCATCTGCAGGAACAAACTTTCCCTCACAAAGAGTGACAAGAATAGCATGAAACATGGGGAACCAGAAACACATTCCCTCCTCTAGGCCCCAGGGCTATGGGACTCACATGGGATGCTTGCTTTGCTCTCACTGTCTATGGTCACAGGACACATCCTGGTGAAGAAAGAGGCAAGTCGGGAAAGGTCCTTTTTCCTGGCCACAAAAAAACCCTCTTCCCTTGACTTCACTGAGGAGAGCAACTCCCCAACACACCCCAGACAGCCAAGCACCAGCCCCTGTCCTCTCACCCACTGGCTGCCTGGTGTGGGATTTGTGGCCAGACAACTCTGGTCACCTGAGATCTGCAGCCCAGTGGTGGCAGCAAGTCCAGAAGCCTGTGATTGTGAGAAGAAAATAACAGGGAAGAGCCAGGGTGGAAAGCATAGGGAGCAGCCAGCTGAGGAAAAGAGAGGAGGCTAGGCGGGCAAGCAGACCCGCTCCTACTACTCTTCAGAGGTGGCTTGTGCTCGTCACCCACCCTACTTTCATGCAGTTCTGCATTTCAGAGATGGATATTTAGTGAGGACATGATAGTCATATATTTTTTAAAGTATGGTCAGGCATACAGGTTCACAAGGTCAGGTATAGTGGTTCACCCCTAGAATCCCAGCTACTCAGGTCTCTGAGGCAAAAGGATCACCAATATGAAGACAGCCCAGGCAACCTAGTGAGACCCTGTCTCAAAGTAAAACAATAATAATAATAATAAAAAGGGCTGGAAATGTGGCTCAGTACTCGAATGCCCCTGAGTTCAATCCTCAATACTAGGGGAAGACAAAAAATGCAAATACACAATTTGCACACAACTTCTGGGGTTCAAGGAGAACTAAATCCTGCTCTAAAACCTGCTTCCAGGTTATTTTTAAATCGATGAGAAGCCCCAGGGAGGGAGGTGAGTAAATTTAAAAACACCAACTCCACCTACAAAAAATCAGAAGGGACAGAAGATGATCTGAGTCTCACACTTCCAGGCTCTTGGGGAGCCTGAAGCACAGCACACCGAGATTGGGACAAGGTGAAAGCAGGTCAAATGGTTTACGAGGAATTTTCCAAAAAAGGAAAATCTATTGTCCCATTGGTGTAAGATCAAATCCTTTTACAATTAAGACAGGTGTGTGAGTGTGTACGTGGGTGTGTATGCATGCACAAGAATTAGACGATGCCTCCAATATGATATGTGCTCAAAAAATAGTTCTTCAAGTCAATGAATATGCATAGTGGTGCCTGTGCTTATGTGGGTTACTTTTGGTGGGGGAAAAAAATCTCTCAAGAAAGAGAAAGGAAGAAAACAAAATTATTCCTTGCTTCTTTGATTCCCAGTGTTAGAAATCAGAGGATTATGAGCATCCAAATCCTAGACTTTCCTGCTTCCTCCACATTCAGCAGAAATAGAACAGCAAGATGCTGGCACCTGCAAATTATATCAGATGAGGAGGGTTGAGCAAGAGAGTGGGCTGGTTGTCTCTGGGGGCTGGGCTGTTCCTGGTGCTGAGAGCAGGGCATCTTAGAGCAGAGTGCCACCAGCATGGGGCCTGGAGGCTGCTGGAGGGGGGAATCAGTTCCCTGGCTCTGGGGAACATAATGTCCTTGCCCCTGACTCAGCCAGCCAGCACAGGTTTTTTCATGTCAGATTTCTGCTGTGTCCCAGATGCCTGTTGTTAATGAAGGATCTCCATATCCCGACACTCCACCATGGAACTGCTAGCCACACTTAGTGATGCCCTGCAGTCGCCCTGCAGGAGGTGGAGGCGGAGAAGAAGGGCAAAGACACAAAAGGGGGACAAAGGAGTAGACAACTGGGAGACCAGGAGTGGCCTGGTGGCCAGGACAGGGGCCGCCCTGGGCTCTGGTTAGTGCTCTCACTGCCTAATAGCAGGCCATTCTCTAAAAGGACATTAGAGATAATATTTAATTTGTCTCCTGTCACCCACTTGATGGCTGTGTTTTAAAAACCCAAGTGTCATCTGATAGGCCTGTCTCGGGCTCTTCTGAGCATTTTCCTTTTCATTTTTGAGTCTTTTTTCCTTCCCCATTTGGAGTCCATTTGTGCAGAAATGGCTTTAGTTGAGCCAACTAAAAAAATACTCAAAAGCAGTCTGAATGTCAAAAATGCCTGAGATGAAAAAATACTTAAGGGTCCCTATCATACTGCGTGTGAACTTAGCCAGGGGACCCCACTTGCTCTTTAATAGGAATTTTAGACGAGTAGATGTTTGTTGAATTCATGTGAAAACCAGAGCCATTGGAGCATCTTTTCCCAGAACTTCTCTGAGTGAAAACCTTCCTGTTGACCACTGCTAAACTCCCTGCCTCCTTTGCTGTACGGTTTCTGTTCATCAATTCTTTATGAACTCACTAAATCAGGGACCTGCTCTGTATCAGGAACTGTGCTAAGAAGCCCATGGAGGAAATGGAGAAAGCTGTGAATTATAAACCACCATGAGGACACAGTCTTGGGGGAGGGTAGTCTGGGAAGACTTTCTGGAGGTGGTGACACCTGAGCAGAGTGAAGGACAACTGTGATGTCTTCAGCCAAAAAGTAGGGAAACCGTTTTCTAGATTTTTTTAAATTGTGCCTGAAGAGCCAGTTACAAAACTGCTAATAATTTGGGGTGTCTGGAGCATGGACTGATGGTGAGGGGTGTGAAGACAGGGGGTGGGGTGTGAAGAGCTGAGCTAGGAGCCGATTCTGAAGCCTGGAAGACTCTCCAGAGAGCTGGGCTTATCAAAGGGCAGTGAGGAGGCGGAGGATTTGAAGCCTGTGAGTAATACCCTCAGATTTACACTTGGTGGAGAAGAAGGTTCTGGCAACTCCACCTCCCCTGCATCGCCCCGGTGACAGCAGGGGCTACACAGCAGAGGAAGGGCAGCAAGAGGAGTGCAGCAGAGGAAGCAAATAGTGAGGGTAGCGATGGTGGTGATGGTGATCGAGTGGGTGATAGAACCGCCATCTTGGGCCCCTCTGGAGCCTGCTGTGTTCAATGCTTTATACAGTTGTTCCCATTTGATCCTCATAAATATTATACCTAACAGATGAGGAAACTGAGGCTCTGCGTGATTAAACAACTTCTCCAGGGTCAGCTGAGTTCCAGCTCCAGTTGGGTGCTCCTGAACCTTTACTCTTAACCTCTTCTCCTGGGAAGAATGTGAGAAAGCCTGGCTTTCTCCCATCCTCAAAGGCCACCTAACCGACTTCATGAGCTGCCTCTGTTTTCCATCTGTTTCTTTTCACTTCTCCACAGAGTGGGCCACAGACACTCTGGTTTAGCTCTCACTAAGCTGTTGCCTGGGGTGTGTGTAAATACTTGCTTGTTTAGATGTGAGGCACCTGGTCTTTGGGTGCCAGCTCAGTGGTGGACAGTGAATCCACAGTCTCTGTCGGCCATGGTCAGGAGCCCAGTGTGCCACCTAAGAGTGATAGATTCTTCACTCTCAGGTGTTCAATTATTGCTGCTCTTGAAATGTTGACATTAACTGAATCTCCAAGTTCCTCAATTCTGCCAGCAAACTTTACCACCTTGGAGACTCGCTGCCCCCACTCACACCCATGAGGAATCTGCTACCTTTATATTAGAACCAAGGACATCAGGACAGCAGAGTCTGGCTGTATAATGGGGACTGGCAAGTCACAGGGCGTGCTGCCTTGCTAGGCTTTTTGGTATTTTAATCATTACTGGCCTCTCTTACCTCAGAAGACTCTGCTTCCAGAGAGTGTGCAAAGAAAATTTGCCTTTATGTATGCATTTTTAAATGGGCTTTGTGTTCTGTGAATCCCTAGGAGTCCACCAACCTCTCCTAAAACTGCATTTGAAAAGTTGTATATGAACATATGTGTATTTTTCTAGAGAGTTCTTAACTTACATAATATTCAAAAGGAGGCCTGTGACCCAATCAAAAAAAAAAAAATCACAGTAAAACAGCAGCTGACGCTTGCTGAGCACTTTCTGTGCTCTCCACACGGGAGCTTATGTAATCCTCATGACAATCCTGGGAGCTCAGGCCATTCTTTTCCTTCTGTGATAGCTGAGGCGAGGAGACTTGAAGTTAGGCTACAGTAGCCTATCAGCAGTGAAGTTGGGATCACTCAGGGTCTGCAGTGGGCTCTGGCCTGGTAGCCACCATCACCACTCACCTGCTAGACCTGGTGCAGACCTGGGATAAAAAGAGACCCTCTCCAGGCCCACAGTGTCTAAGCCACACGCGTGGGTAATAAGGGGATGCTAATTTTGCTCAGTGTCCTCAAATACTCTTTGTCTGCTTTCAAGGAAAAATGGCAAGCACAAATTCCATGGGTTTTTTCCTGCCAAAATACCATTCAGCCGTAAGACATTAGCCATCTATTTTTTTTAATGATTATCTTTCAAGAACAAGTAAACTGTATGTTTCCAATAACTAGTGTTTTTTCTTAAAAAAAATACAAAACTTTATTAAGCTTTTAAAAGTTGTTTCTTTAACAAGAAAATGATGAAAGACCTCCTTTTCTCCTTTCTTAGTTCCTTCCACTTTTCCTCCATGTGGGAATGTAGACTTTGTTTTCATCAGCGAACCAGCTGAAATGGGATCTGGTCACTTCACCGTTTTGAACAGTGAACTGAGGACTATTTTGGGGGATAAGAAGCGGGGGATGGGATGTGTCCAGGCCAACTTGCTCCCCTCCAAATTGGCAGGGCCAGGCAGTATCGCCAGGTGAAGCCCAATCATGCTGCCACCCTGGAATCCCCTTCACTCAGACGCTGGCTTGGGAAATTCCAACTCTAGTACCACCTCCCCCATTTCCCATAGTCACCTCCTTGCTGAGGGGGTTACAGCACCTGCATGGGCAGAACCTCACTGGACACTTACCAAGCATACCACAGCCCCCACCCAACCCTAGGATCTGGTTCTCCCAGTGTTCCAGAGAGAAATCCACCCCAGAGTAAAGTCCAGGCTGAGGGAGCTGGAAGCATCCCCAACAAGGGGCCAGAGAGCCCAAAGGTCCATGTGGACTAGAGGAGCAGAGCAGCCATGCCCAGAACCTTGGTGATAGATAGGTGATCCTGGAGCCTCAACGGCTCCTGACTTACCCACTTACATATGTCCTGGAAAAGCTCCTTAACCTTTCTGTACTTTGTTTTTCTGTCTACAAAATAGGAATTAATAACCCTATTCCATAAGGGTATGCTGAGGAATTAAATGGAGATTAGAGATAGTCCTCAGAACCTGGTGTAGCATAAGAACTATTGAACATCAGCTGCGATCATCAGCATGATTACCACAGATTGAATTACGTTTCCCCCTAAAAAAGAGATGTTGAACTTCTAACCCCATCCTCTAAGACCTGTGAATGTGACCTTATTTAGAAATGTGGTCTTTGCAGATGATTGAGTTAAAATGAGATCATTCACATGGACTCCAATTCAATATGAGTGTGTCCAGATAGAAAGGAGAATTTGGACACAGTGGCAAACATGAGTTGAGCAGAAAACATGTGAAAACACAGAGAAGTGGGAAAAAGATGTGGACCGGATTCTCCGTGCAGCCCTTAGAAGGAACCTACCTTGTCGGTTGATCTTGGGCTTCTCATCTCCAGAACTGTGGGACAGGAGATTTCTGTTATTTAAGCCATTTGGCTTATGATATGGAGAAACTAATAGAGTCATCATTGTCATCCCCAACAACAGCATTCCCCACCTTGGGTTCAACTCCATTTGCTCCCTTCAAGGAGCAAAGACTTCCTGAAAGTGGAAGAAACCTCAATATTGAGGTCAAAATCCTGCATGGGAAGGCCACCATTCAATTCAGCAGCAAGGTGGTGGCTGGGCCCAGCCGCTCCAGTGCACCCAGGGTTCCTCTTAGCTGTTCTTGGTACAACATTGGTCTTGTAAACATCCCAGCTGTCCCACAGGCCACCTTCCCCAGACTGCATCCCTCCTTCCATCCAGGACACTGGCACCAGGTGGTGTTCAACCTGTACCTTTTGCTTTTTTCATTGAGGTTCTCTCCACACCCCTCCAAAGACACGCATTTGCATTTTTATTTCTCATCATCTAATAACCCAGCATTGACCTTCCTAATTTCTGCTGTGTGTTTGCCCTTCCTGTTGTTAGGTGATCCTACTGTCCACCCGGCTCCTGAAGCCACTTAACATTCCCGAGCTGTTATTTGCAACTGATCGACTACATCCAGACCTTGGTTTCTGACAACTGCTAAGAAGATAAGACCTGCCCAAGCTGGAATACCAATACCGTCATCTGTCCCCATTCCAGATATGCCTCCAAAACCAGTGTCCCTGTTGCTAATTGTGGGTATGACCACATTCTGCCGGAAGAGTCTTTTGATAACTGAGTAGCGAGGTACTCTGTTTGGATTGCTTGTATATTTTTTTAAGTTGTTTTTTTCATTTTTCTAAAAGTGTCAAGTTCTCTTTAGCTGACCTAATAGTGATAATTTCCATTTGTCCTTCACTCTTTATTTGTGATTCTTCCTGTAAGTTCATTAATTCTAAATAAAAGCCTGTTGGTAAGTGTGGGTAGATGACAATGAGTCTTTTGATCTGAATTGGCCAAGAAAAATTTAGGCATGCTTTAGAATTATGAGTGTGAGGAAAGTTTGCTTTTCTTTAAGATTACATAACCGAGGAGGGCATGCTGCAGATGCGTCTGAGGCTCTGTTTCTCCCTTGATCTGAAACAATTCTGAAAAGGCGGGCAAGGGGAGGGGTGGCGCTGGGGCAGCCTCTGTGTGCTGTAAATCATGCTGCCTAACAAAGGGCCACATTGTTCCAGCCTGCTGGCTAGGCAGAGCTGCCAGGCTCCTTAGAACAGCAGTGGGAGCGAGGGCGAGGGGAGTGCTGTCCTTGCCTAGAGGTTTCCTCCCCCCTACAGGAAGGCGCAGTAGAAGAGATCTTGCCCAGAGAGTCTAGATCAGGACCTCGACCCCCACGGCCTTTATGATTTCAAGTTCCTAATTGAATATATATCTTTTCTATAAGTTTAAAATTTCTTTCTGGCTGAAGTAGAAAAACCCAGACCCACCTAGTGAAATTATATGAGAACCCTAGGGAAAAAGAAAAGAAAGACCAAAAAAAAAAAAAAACCTGCTTGGAACCCAGACATTTATAGGTGTACAATTGGTGGAAATTTCTGGCATCTCTAAAAGATGTTTGAAACAAGAGAATAAAGCTGAAAAAGTTTCTAACATGAACTGAACAGGTGGAGGAAATAAAACTAAACCACAACACTCATTTATCTGATTTTAGTTCTCGAAAAAGTATTTAATTAAAAAAATCTTTTTTAAACTGTGAAGATTTTTTTTATAGAAATGGACATTCATTTTCTTACCCCTCACTCTAGTTCTTTGTTGGTGCAAAATATCGGAGACCTCAGTCTGGGGATGTGGCTCAAGCTGTAGCGCGCTCGCCTGGTGTGCACAGGGCGCTGGGTTCGTTACTCAACACCACATAAAAATAAAAATAAAGATGTTGTGTCCACCAAAAACTAAAAAATAAATATTTAAAAAATATATCAGAGACCTCATATACTTATTTATTTTTTATCGTGCTAGTCTAAAAGTTATCAGAATGAGGAAGAAAGTGGCAGTAGCCCCAAAGACATTATGATGTTAGCAGAGGCTAGTATTTTATAAAATGGTATAATTAGAAGAAACCTGTAATATAATTCAAATCTGAATTCATTCTCACATGTTGAGTGAGCACCTGCAATAACATTCCAGGCCCTCTATTAGGTTCCGAAACATGGTTATGCATGAGGAGACACATCCCTGACTCAGTGGCACTCCCAGAATAAGCAACTAGTGCTTCCTTTGTGCCTGGGCCCTATGTGAGTATCTTCTCAAGGTTAAGTTGCAAACCATATGCTTACAGGCAAAGGAAGCTTTCTAGAAATATAGAACCAAACTCCTAACAAGGTTACCTCTGGGGGAAAATATCCAATGGGAGGGCTGTGAAAAGAGGGAGTCTCGCTTTCTGTGTACTTCTATATTTTTTTTCTTTTTTAATACCAAACTTGTATTTTTGTTTGGTATTAAAATTTAAATTTAGAGTGTGGTCAGTGAAGAGGATTGAACCCAGGGGCACTTTCCCACTGAGCTACATCCCCAGTCTTTTATATTTTTTTATTGAGACAGGATCTTGCAAAATTGCTGATGCTGGCCTTGAACTTGTGATCCTCCTGCCTCAGCTGCCCCAGTAGCTGGGATTACAGATGTGTGCCACTGCTCCTGGCACTTTAGTGACTTCAATTGTATTTTTACAAGTTATTTTTTTTATATTACAGAAGAACATTCAAAATCTTCTACTTTTATATAATAATAGGAGAAAGTGACTAATTATAAATGTTACTATGTAGTAGTTACCATGTCCTGAAAATGGTCTCAGTGCTGCATTAAACATGGCCACATTAAACATGGCCTAGTCTCACCGTGGTGGAGAGAAAGTGCTGTTTACAATCTGTTTCCATCACTGTGGTCACTGATTGGAGGAACTGAGCCAGCGAACAAGCAGACGGCAGAAGGCTTTGGAGGGAAGGTGAAATGGAGGAAGTGAGTCTTAGCCAGTTTGCTTTGAATAAGAAGGCAGGAGGCACAGGACTGGACACAGCTGATTGGTTAAAAAGCAGGAACATCATAGAAACTTAGTATAAATCCCACAAAGGGCCTTCAGTAAATAAGGAAAAAGATGATGGTTCAGGAAATGGAGCACTGTCCCCTTGGCACATCTTGGAACCTCTTGGAACCACTGTCCCTCTTGGAAGTTCTCTGCTACTGTTTCTGTGCTCATTTCTCAGGCAAGGGAGGGGCTGCCAATTACCTTCTTCACCTACTACAAAGGAACAGAGTATAGAACAGAACTCCGAAGCCTTCTCAGGGTCAGTTCTGCCACTAAGAGCAATATGGATCCCTCCAAGCCTGTTTCTGCATCTGTAAAATACAGATAATAACACCTCTTGGGAGGCATGCTATGGAGCCATTGCTTACACAATGGCTTAGCGTGTGACCCCCCCGAGCAATGTCTGTCTTTACTTCTGAAGTCACCAATGAAATTACTTTACAAAATGCTAAAGTGTCAGGAGGAGAGCAATAATAAATGAAGAAAAAGTTTGAAGGCACTCTGGAGATGAAAAATGGAGGATATCTTGGTCCAGTACATTTCTAAGACGAGATCACCCTGACAGCAGTATTGGTAGCCCAGTCTCATGGCTACATTCCAATTCCACTTCTTTCACTTAGTGGTTCACTTTTCCTGGTCTTAGCTGACAATGACATCGGAGGACAATGGGACTACTACACTGAGTTGTGGCAAGAATTAAAAGAGCTGATGCACATGTAGCAGGAATATGACATGAGGTAAGCTCATTCACTGGAGTCACCACCGTCGGTGATTAATGTCTGATTACTCGTGCAGGGCTGTCTGTCTCCAAGAGTCCTTTCTCCATCACTAACATTACTCAGAAATAGTTATAGAGAATCTGAGATTGACATCCTGACTTACCATTTCACCCTTATCCAAGTGTGTCCATTTGTCATTGGGATGAGGGTTCCTAGGAGATCCCCAAAAGGCAGGTGGACTTGAACTTAGCCATTAGGGTTCTTAAAGTTGTCACAGGAAGGTATTTAAGGACAGGTCAAAGTGAAGCACATACTGAACTTATTGAGAAAAAGAAAGAAGTCCACACTGAGAGAGTAGAGCACAAGTGATGGCACCATCTTAACCAGGCACATTCCAAATGTGAGATCAACAGTACAGGGACATGACCTAAGAGGGTGTTTTTATTTCTCCTTTGTGTTGGTAACTGGGCATGACTGCTGCCAGTCCGGGGTCATTTACTGCCATTTGACCATTATCAGGACAGGGTATTCTTTTTCTTCTTTGTTATGCTTTGTAAACGCAGCATAGTATTGGTGTACCTGTGGACAAGGTCTAATAATTGATTTAATAGTGCTGTTTGTGATCAGGGCATGTGAAAGTGACTTGTAAATCTGAACTTCAAATTATGCTACTCTTGTGTTATCCCGCCTGTCTCCTTTCTACCCATCCTCATGCCTCTATCCTATGTCCTATGTGACATTCTGAGGGGATCACCCACCCCATGTCAGCCACCCAAAGGTGACATGAAATGCAGAGCTGAGTGGTAGTGCTGTTGCTCCTGTCTCAGGCCTGGCGTGAGTATTTACCACCTGAACTGGCTGGCCAGAGTCAATGCCAACATACAAATGCAAATCTCCTGCCAAGGACCTCACAGGCCACTTTTTATAAACACAGTAGATAAAGGTGTAAATACTTTGTAGCAATTGACTTGTACTTTTGTAAGCCTCTTTCTGGAGCTCCTCTGCAACAGAGTCTGGCAGAGCTCCAGAACTACTCAGCCCAGCATGGTCCCCAGGGCCAGGCCTATGCAAATATTCTGCTTCTCCTAGGGCCCCTACTTACAGCCACATTTAAATAACAAAGAATTCCATCAAGCTCCCCGACCACTGTTATTTATTTTACCCTGGTTACCAGAAACCAAATCTTAATAACAAATAATCCAGTATTATAAACATTGTCTTCATCCTGCTCAAGAAACATCAAGAAACTCCATCTCTGTTTTCAAAGGAATTTAAGGAGATAAAACAAGATGATGGGAGGTTTGCAGACTATGTGAGAAGAAGGCATTGGGTGGCTGGGGTCTTGCCATCAGCAGCAATAACTGTAATCCAGTTCTCTTCTCAAATTCGTGAGTAATGAGGACAATGAGAACTTTCTGGAATCTTCTCTTTAGACTTTCAAGGGAGTGCCAACAACACCAGTTTTCCTGGATTATTTATTGTAACCAGACAAGCTCCATGATTCCTTCTGGGCTGTGTCCCCCCCACACACACACACCCTCTTGCTCTGGGCCTGTCGTGAGTTTTCTCTACAGAGACTTCTGAACCATCCCATCTCCATAAGCCAAGTCTGGATCACAGTTTCCCAACTACTCCTTTGTGGGGATTTGCCCACAAGCTTGTTCATTTGCCCAGAAAATAGATTTCTTTTTTTCCCTCTTGGGGTGTAAGATGAATGTTGAAATCCCATTTTTCTCCTAAACAAGGGTCTCTCTATAAACACATCCATAGCTCCTAAGCCTTGGGTTTAAGAGCTGGCCAGGCTGGCAAATCAGCCAGTCCTGTGTCTGCACAGCTCCTGCTTGGCCTGCCGCAGAGGCTGCAAATGGTTTTGATTTGAGGCAGGGAGGAAACTCGAAAGCCAGACATCACGACAGACATGGGTCCGGCTGGTTCTTAGACAGACGGGCTGCGTGGCCGCCCCTCCTGCCTGGACATCTTTATTACCGAGGGGGCTGGAGGCCAGCAGCAGCTGGCTGATGGCAAGAGCAGATGTGGCCTAGCCCCAAAGAGGGACTGGGCCAGAGAGGAGCCAGGAGCAGAAAGAAGCAGGCCCAAGCCAGAACAGAGTGGGGAAGGCAGGTCCCTGGTGGAGTCTAATTCAAGGAACAGGACCAGCGGGCCCCTGAGTTTTAAGCTGTGGCATCAGAAGAACCTGAGATAGAGTCCTGGATCTGCCACTTCAGAGCCTGGCTGGCTACTTGGTTCTTGTGAACCTCCCATTTTCTTTTCAGGAGAAGAAACTAAAGATGCATGGTAGAATGGTAGAAAATGTCTGTTATTTCAAACCTCTCACCATGCCCAGCACCTAGATGTTCAGTAAACACAGTGGAAGCAGTCATTGTCACCATCTATGTGGCCCTAAGTGGGCCATCTCTGAGCCTCAGTTTTCTCATCTTTAAAATGGAAGTGATAGTACCTTTCTAAGGATTCTTCAAAAATTACAAGAGAGCATGTGTAATGTGGCATGTTGTAAACATTCAATAAATTTGAATTTGAATTCCTTCCCCTTCTCTACTGCCCCATACCCAGACACATCCACACACCCCTGCCTTCCCTTGCCAGATGGCAAAGGAGAGATTTCCCTGCCCCAGGAGGGAGGGGGCTGATTTTCAGAGCCAGCTGATTATAGCTTAGAAAATTTTAGAAATGGAGGGGATGAAATGGTGAGAAACAATACTAATCATAAAAGAGATAAGAAAAATAATGAAACATGAGGTTGAACTCGGAAAAGAAAACATGGCATATTCCACAATTATAAATAGTGGAGTCAGCCTGAGATGGTGGCAGAACTAGGCCCTGGGTGGTTTCTGGCTGGGACTCTGTCTCTGTGTCTACCTCTGTTCCCCATTCCCCACCCCAAATAGCCTGAAACACACCCCTGTATCCCTCTAAATGGACTAAAGCTGGAACACGGAGATGACATGTGAGACCCAGTTCTGTGCAGGGGTGAGGAAGTGAGGAGCAGAGGCCAGGGAAGCAGAGGTGCAGCACACACCCAGCACAGGAGCAGAGGAGGCCAGCAAGATGCAAACAGAGGTGTGGAGCTGATCAAAAGGAAGGGGAAGCAGTATGGCAGTGACAAATGCAAAGGCACCTTTGCCACAGAAAGCCACCCACAGGGAAGCTTTTACCTCCTTTCATTCTGGAACCTGGGGAAGAGACCCTGTGAAAAAAATATACAGATTAACCTCCCACTCACTGGTCACTGTTAACACAACCACGCAGAATGAGAATAAATGAAGGGAGAGGACTCCATCAGAGATTGTTGGCTCTGCCTTTGTACTGGGATGTTTTTAGTCTCCTCTTGGAAACTTTTCCTCTCCCTGCCCCCAACATATGCACCCTTGAGGTGAGGTGAGACTCCACATGCATATGAGGAAGCTTTGGAGCATCACCTGAGCATCAATGTCAAGAACAGTCAGATTTTTCCTCCAGGAAAACAGATTTGAAAATCGGGGTCCACATGACAGTAGACCCCAATAGCTAGTCACAGTGGCTGCTCCCCCGACACTACCACCCAACCTATGCAGCAATATCATGAGAACATTGAATATATTCAGAAAACACGGATTCGGGTCCTCTCTTATGAACCTGAGGACACCACTCAAAACTCAGAGTGCATTTTTCTCATTTGCAAAATGGTGTTATCACCTCCCCCGCCCTTCTCACAGGGTTGCCCCAGCATTGAACAAGATCAGGTATGTGAAAACCCTACTCAAATAGAAGGTGTGATTATTTGCCCACAAAGATGGTGACTCACTTAGCTTGCATGAAAAAGGCTTCCAGGCCCAGTTGGGAGCAGTTAAGAGGCCCAGCGGTCATCGCACACACACTGGCAGAAAGCTCTGTGGAAGTGCCTCTGAGCAGCCATACATTGGTGGCTGTGAGCTTTCCAGTGAGAATAAAGTGTATTTTTAGAACTGCGTACCCAAAGAGGCTTACTAAATAAATCACATAGAGAAGCACTGATCTTGTATAGAAGCATTTCTACCCTCGAGGATTTGCTGCGAGATTCACATAGTAAGACATTCGTCTTAGGTTTACCTGGAAGACCATGAAGGAAATGAATAGACATAAGCTACTCTAGAGAATAAATAAAGTGCCAAACAAATTGCAGTCCACAACACTCACAGGTTGTGGCCCTTCAGTTCTTCAACTTGTTCTGTAAGTCTAAATTTCATCATCTATAAAATGAAGATGCTAATAAAAGACACTTAAGAGATAACCCTGAAAGGTGTATAATGCCTGACTCAACATGCCCAAGAAATAGAAGATACTGAGTGATGCTTTATCTGAAAGGCAGAGGGTTAAAATTTCAATAAAGACCAAGTCAGATGTCTGCTCTTTTAAAATCAGATTTATTGTACATAAAATAAATTAATTACAGTTTCAGCCAAAACATGAGTGGCTTTTTAAAGTGCATCTGTGGTAGGGGATTTGGTGGGTAGCCACGGCATCTGGTCACTTTCTGCAACATAGTGTTTTGTACGTTGGCCACCCAAAGCCACGATTCAGCCAGGCTGAGGAATCAACCTAACGTCATTGCCGTGAGCCACTGAATTGAATCACACCAAAATCAATTGACAAGTTTTGTTTCTGTGTACTTCAAGCAACAGTTTAAAAAAAAACCAAACTACACAGTCTCACAATTAGTCTGTCTGGGTTTCGGTTGTTTTGAGTTCACAGCTATTCACACATGTCCAACCAGGCATGCCCATTCTGTGTCAGGAGAGCCAGCACCTTCCTGAAAACCACAGCTTACGCTGTCTGTATACAGAATATTTTGGCCCATAAACTCCACCTTTTGTGTGTGTGGTGGTGGTGGGGGGGGGAGCCTCCTCCTTGTTCTTAAAGAAATCTGGGTATCCTTCAAGTTTGAAAGGTATTCTGTAAGGAAGGGTGTACCAAAAATGCAAATCATACTGATCCAACAGGAAAGGGGGAGGGGGAGAAAGAAAAAAAAGGGGGCGATGAATGCTTAATTTGTTCTTTCCTTCCCACTATTAATCACATCAATATATTTGGTGAAACTACAACTGACCATCATTTACAAGGCAAAGAACAAAAGCCAAAGCCAGTCTGCTCCCCTCTTCACTCGAAAGGGAAAGACACAGTATATGTCACACAATTCAGAACGGCTCGATGGGCTCACTCAAGCCTCATCCATCTGTCCTCCTGTCCCCTGCTCCAAACAACACTTCCTTTTCTGTAGCAGTTCCTTAGGCCCTCTGGGCACCTCTGCTCCAGCCCTTTCTGGAACCATGAACTACATCCAACATCCAACATTCCTGCACTGGAAGAACCTCAGGCCCTCATCCCAGGAAGACCAAATCCCCTGGAGTGGCCTGCTTCAGACAGAGGTGACAGTTCTCACTTTGGCAGAGAGAGCTTGCTTGAACCTCCTCTTCAGGTCCTGCATGTTTGGTGACTTGGGCCTGGGAATGAGAGAGGTTCTTCGCTTCTCCGGTGTGCTGCTGGGCTGCTGTTTGTGACTCACTTCTTTGCATAGGACATGGAAAGCATTGTAGACATCATTGTAATTTTCACTGACAGACACTTCATAGAAGGAACAGCCCAGCACACTGG
Organism: Ictidomys tridecemlineatus; assembly: GCF_052094955.1. Taxonomy (NCBI): domain Eukaryota; kingdom Metazoa; phylum Chordata; class Mammalia; order Rodentia; family Sciuridae; genus Ictidomys; species Ictidomys tridecemlineatus. The sequence continues at coordinate 38,424,692 of NC_135485.1, read as the reverse complement.
CCAGCTGAAGTCCAAGCTGAGGGTCAACCTGCTTGATGTGCAATAGGTCAGCTTTGTTGGCCACGACCACCACAGGCAGCCGGGTGCCCAGATGGAGCTGCTGGACATGCTGGTGGAGCTGGCCAATGAGTTCATAGCTCTTGTGGTCAGTAATAGAGAAAACAATCACCACGGCGTCTGCCCAGCGAATGCACCGATTCAGCTGTTCACTGCAACTCAGGCCATTCTCGTGGACCTGGAAGAGAAGGGCAGTTCCAGGGTGAATTGGAGTGCCAGTGCCGCACAGTACCCTGGCTTGGGTGGCTGGCAAATTCAAAAGAGCCCTTCACAGTAGTGCCGGGCTGCAGGTCATAAACAAGTTAGATCCCCACACACTCCAGCATTCTTGACAATATGTTGATCCAGCTGCACAGAGTTGGAATAAATAACAGTGCAGCTCACCACACTCAAGTGGAAAATTGACCTGCAGAGAACTCCATGCAGAGAGACTTTGTAGTTGCACAAAATGGGAAATTAACTGGCTAGACAGTAAGTCTGGGGAAGTAAAGATAGGAGCTGGAAGCATTTAAACCTGGATAACTGCCCAGTTCGGGAGAGGGAGAAAAGAAAAAAAAACCACTAGCATGGCTCTTTTGTCTATAGAGTAACTTTCCATAACATAAAAGTGATTCCAAGTATTTGAGACTATACCTAGATATTTGGTTTTTAATGCCAAAAACACATATGTAAAAACTGACCTTTTTAACCATAGCAAGGAATCACCGCCAATTCCAAGTGCTTGGTTTAGTCTTTCCTGCTGTGTTGAATCTTCCTAAGAGAAGGATTCTGCCTCTTAGCCAAATCTCCCAAATTAGGCCAGGCTAAGATTGACCATCAGCCAGATACAATCAATGTGTCAAATAACATGTAAAAGTCTAGACCTGACTCCTTAAGTCTTCTCCCCCTCCAGCTTGAGATACTCTGAGAACAACTGAACAGTTCCACAGTTAAGCTCCCCTTTGACCTAGTAAGTGTCAATGCTTCTCACCTGAATACCTGGAGTATCCTGAACTTGAATCGCCAGGGTTTCACCTTCTATCTGGACTTGTCTGGTATAGAGATTACCTATGAAGGCAAACAAACAGACAAAAAAAAGAGATTATGATCTTCCTTCATGTTCCACTTTAAAAACTTTTAAAACACATGTGTGTGTGGGGGGGGGGTGAATGTATGTTGCTGAGGAGAAGAACCTAGAGCCTTACACATGCTAGGCAAGTAGTTTACTACTGAGTTATATACTCAACCCTAGAATGTTTCCTTGAAGAACATTTTGTTGCTCAGCCTGTGTGGGGTTTCTGTTTTAATATGTTACCATTCTTTGACAAGAAGTTTATATTTGGGCCATGAGGTATAATGGTAAGCAAATATGGTTAGTAATGCCCAGCTAACATCAAATGTAATAAAAATGTGGCACAACAATTATCAACTCTCCATCAAAGCAGAAGGCTACCGTATCATATCTTGGGATGGCCTGCATAGTTCATTTCAAATAATCCCCTATAGGTACTTCAAAGGCTCTATGGACTTAAACAATTTGCTAAAAGAGCATAGGTAGAAAGCCCTTAAGCCTCCCAGTGGCTATTCTTAATCATAGGGATTGAAATATTTGTCCTCTCATTTATTCAGGAACTCTCCTTCTAAAACTCTACCATCCAGTTATTTTCTTTGTTAAGAGAACTTTAGGTTTACAACTGATGTCCTTTGGCCTTTGCTTTAAAAGGTCACTTCTGAAAGGCAGCCAGCAGAGAGGAAGAGGGGAGGGGGAGGAGCTGGCCAATGTTTTTTATGACTTTTGCAGGCCTGTTTTGAAGGGAAAGGCCCTGGAGTACAAAGGGTGCTTCCAACTGGGGTCCCTATAGTTAAAACATACCAAGGAGAATACTTTCAGGCACTTGATAAAATGATGAATGGGCCTGGAATGGAATGAGGCAGATGGCAGGGTTTTTGGGTTTTTTTTTTTTTTTTTTTTTGGGGGGGGGGTGTCGTATACAGGACATGCAGAATTGTAAGTGCCAGAATCCTGATGCTCTCAGACTGTCACTCTGAAGGAACCTGCCTGGGAGGCACTGAGAAATGGGAATGGCAGTACTCCTGACAGCATCTTCCTCAACACATTTCCTCACCTGCGTTTCTTTCGTAGTCACCAATGAATCGTTTGGTGAGGAACCGGACCACCAGAGCTGCAGGTCAGAGAGAGGAAAGAGGGTTAACCCTGGCAATTGGATGACTCTCCACCCCACCCCCCATCTGGAAAACAACTTTCCTGGAGAAAGCCACAGCCGGCCACAGAAGGAAATTCCTACCCTGTACCTCCTTGACCCTTCTTCCAGACAGACAGGACGAAGGGGTAGCATGCCTGATGAATATGGCTCTGCCAGCTGGGTCTTGTGGCCCACCCCCTCCTCTGAGTCCAGCTCAGCCACACCTAAGCCTTCCAGCAGCGAATGTTCCCCTAATTTTAGAGACCTCTGCGAGGGATTATGTTCACTAACTTCCCTTTCTCTGCTAGACATCGCCCAAGGCTCTAAACCCCAAAGATCTACCCCCATTGTGCTGGTCGTGGCCGGGAAATCATCTGGCCAATCTGGATCCCAGTCACCCTCATCTGCTGAAGCAATTCCGGCCGGACTGCGGGAGTGCGGTCCAGTTGCAGCTCCCACCTTTCCCCACGCCTGGTTAAGCCACAAATCTCGGCACGGGTCTCCCATGTCCTGCCCTGGAACTGCGCGCCCGCCAACTCCTGAGCGCGGGGACTCACCGGTCTTGCCCACGCCGCTGGCTCCCACCACGGCGATCTTGACCAGCCTGCGGCCAGCGGCCCCTAGGCAACAATCGGCGGCAGAGGCGCTGCCGGGGGCAGGGTACTCGGCTATGGTGCACATGTTCTGGATGAGGCGCATCGCCGCTCCAGCCGGGGCTGCACCACGCGCGCGGGACCGGACTTGCGGGACGGGAGGAGGTCGGCGCAGTGCAGGAGTGGGCGCGGACGGGGCGCTCCGCGGTAAAAAAAAAAAAAAAAAACAAATTAAAAAGTAAGAAATGCAGGGAACCGAGCACAGAACCGAGAGAGCAGAAGCTCTGGGCTAGGACTGCACAACGGCGGCGCGCGCCTGGTTTTCTCCAAAGCAGGCCCCGCCCTCGCCCCCCACGGCCAATCCCAGGGCCCTCTGCTCGAAGCCCCGCCCACAAGGCTGCTCCGCGCTCCCCGCGCTCCCCGCGCCCCCGCGCCCCCGCGAGTGCCTGGAGCCTGTGCCTGGGCCCCGTGAGGCGAGAGCAAAACCGGGCTGCGGGCGCGAGGAGAGCAACGTGTAGGCCGGAGAGCCCACCGCTCAGCCAATGGCGAGCGCCGGGCTGGGTCCAGCAGCGCCCACAGTGGGCAGCTGCTGTGGCCGCGGGGTAGCGGGCGTCTCCGACTCTGGGAAATGTGCTGGCCCAGCGGCTGCGTGAGGGTATCCTGTTCTCTGTCTTCCTGGGGAGAGCGCGGGCCCCAGGCTTCGAAGGGCATTCCCAGGCATCTTCCCTGAGCCCACCAACCCACCCGTCCCAGCATCCTGCTGACTTCTGGACTGCTGCTCCTACCTAGGGAACCTGCTCAGGGCAGTGCAGGACCTCATGGGTGTGATGAGCCTTTGGGGGACTGGAGCTCCCTCGCATTTTGCTGCCGGGCTCCCTAATTTAGGGAGTGATTGCACTGACTTGGATGCATCTGCGGTGGCACCCTGCATCATAAATTTTAGCTACGATTACAATAATTGGTCCCCATACCTACTCCCCTAAAATGTAATGTTTGACTTGGCGGCAAAATAGTATCACCCATTTTGCTCTAGATCCACTTTCTCTGTTGACAATGCAGGCTGGCATGAAACACACACACACACACACACACACACACACACACACACTCACACACACACAGGGCAAAGCACATGTACTGCCCCCAAGAGGCAAATCAAGAAGTAATAATAGAACAAGCTTTCTAGTGCCTCACACACATCACACCTCCTCCGGGGAACTATGAAATGGTAAGAAAACAGTTACCCCGAATGCAGTGTCTGTGGATGCCGACTCTATTGGGAGGCAGAAACCCGAAAGTCTCTGGGCACAAGATACCAGAAGAGTTAATTGAAAGTGGCTTAATGCCAAGGGAGGTGTAGGCCCTGCACTCATAAAATTTCGAGCTCCAAACCTTACATTCTCATCAGGGAAATGCATCTTCAGTGGCAAGCCAAATTCCTCCTCCAAGCAACCCTATGTAGCTGGAACTGACTGCAAAATACATCACCCTTCTCTCAAGCTGATCACCCCCATACACCCGGCACCCTCCTTCCAGCTTTTCTGGACCTCAGACGTCCCCAAGTCTTTTATCCTGTGGCAAATTCCAGCAAATTCTGTGACTTGTGGATATCCACATTAAAGGTTTAAATGTAAACGTATGATAAACCAATTCCCAATCTTCACATCAGGCATCTAATTTGACCCATTCTACCCTGGGTTTAACTGACCAGATATTTAGCAGAATTTACCAACCTGACCCAGTGAAGACTGTGATGCACTCTCTTGTCTCCAAGCTTAGAAGTTTGAAGGAATTTAAGGGGAAATAAAAAGATAATAATATTCTCTCTCTCTCTCTCTCTCTCTCTCTCTCTCTCTCTCTCTCTCTCTCTCTCTCTCTCTCTCTCTCGCACTCATTGTCCCTTAAATGTGTATCCCTTGCTTTATTCCAAAGGTTTCTCGTTCTCAAGATAGCCCACATTCTCCCTTGAATGTGTATCTACTTCCTAAATAAACCTCTGTCTATGCCTTTGGGGAAAAAAGATAATCTCAAACTGCTTTGGTAGCAAGCCTTCTAGGATGGGCAACTTAATTACCAAGACACACAACTTTAGCAATAACCATAATAAAAGGTTCACTTCTAGAGAGCTCACTAGAATGAAATAAGATCAGGCATTTGAGTCAGAAAGAAAAAGAACATTTCCAATATGCTCCATGTCTTTCTGTGTGGTTTAAATCAAACTTGAGTTTTGCTGGTCTATAAAATCAAACTTAGCAAGACTATAATTACAGGTAACCTTGTACTTTTAACCCCCCCCCCAAAAAAAAGCTTGCAATTCTATCATGTTTACATGGTAAAATAATTATGTAGTCTACAGTATTTGTTTAACTGCTTTTCACCCCCCCTTCCCCCCCCCCAAACACACAGACATGACAAAAGTTGTCGGGAAGAATTTTGCTTTGAATCATTTTAGCTTCTGGGGTTTGATTTTCACTACCATGAAACTATACCAAACCTATGATTTTTCTGTCTGCATCACAAAGGCTGAATTTGGTATTCTTATTTTGGGCCTAAATAATCTGGCTGTACTTTAAAGAACACAAAAAAGAAAGGAGGAAAGAAAGATGGAAAAAAAGAAAAGAGTGCAATTCAAATTCCAAGCATCTACCATATAGTCCACCTATCTCAGATGATGACTCAGACCTACCTATTCCTTCTTGTAAATTCAAAGAATTAAAAAAAGAAAAGGAAAGAGACAGGTCAGGAAAACTGGTATTTATTGAGGGCTGTAGGAAAGGGATGTTGCATTTTAAAATCTCATTTTGCTTTCACAACACTCCTATCATTCCTTTCAGTGGCAGTTATCCACTGCTGCTTAGCAAACCTTAGTGGCTCATGGTTCTGCATGTTAACATGTTCCATCAAAAATATTTAAAATAGCCAGGATATTCACAATGAGATGGTATGGTATGGCACAATAGAGGTTTGCTACATCGTATGCTACAAAGAGGTTTAAACGTCCCTCTTTTGCTTTTTCTATCTCTCTGTGTATTTGGTGGAACTAAAAGAGATGAGGATAGAGGATTAAAATATGAGTGATTTCAGGAGGAATAAAAGTAAATGTTTTTCCAGGTTTTGATTTTGCCTCAAAAACAAAATTCAGCATCTGAAATTTCTATCACCTCCTTGAATATTCAGAGCTGACCTTTTTCCTAAGACCTTCCAAAGATAATTCAGTGTCCAGAAGCCCTTAGGATACCAAAATATAAACTCAATAAATATTTATTGAACCTCTGGGCCACAGGTACACCCATGAGTCGTGGGTCTACACAGGCAACAAGAGAGACACATCTTTGCCATTATGGCAATTACATTTAGCCTGAGAAACAAGTGACCAAGCAATTTCAATAGAGTGTGAGAAAATGCTTTTGATAGGAGAAATTCAGGAGTTACTGGTCTATAAGCCTGGATTACGACACCCTAAGAAGCATGTGTGAAAGAGCGTCTGAGGGATTGCAAAGTTGTGAATGATGTACAAACACACATGGATATGCAAGGATGTAGCAGGGGCCAGGAGTCGAGGAGAGTGGTTTGGGTGGAAACATCCCCTGCCAAAAGACAGAAGATACTTAGTAATATCTGTAGACTGTGAAATGAAAGAATAAGTGAATAAAGCAAAGAGCTCACTCGCATCACAAAAACAAATTCAAGAAAGAAAGAATAGTTCCCAATGGGTATACAGAAAGAAGAGCCCTGGTGAATTTTAAGGAGAGACATGCATATTGACAGAAGAGGTCTGAGAGGTTTGTGTGGTCCTCCCTTCTTTCATGCAACATGCCCCATGGAAGCCAAAGGAGCTTCTTTACCCCTCTCACTGAGGGTTGCTCACAAATGCACCCATCTGAGCATCCGGACCTTCAATAAGGACCAAACATATTTTTGTTGTTTTTCAAGACTTATGTCAACCCTGCCTATTTGAATCCAGCAAACAAATACCTCTTTGGCTATTTTAAACAGAATAGATTTAATAAATTAAAAAAGAAAACAGGCTGGGCATGGTGGCACATGCCTGTAATCCCAGTGGCTCGGGAGGCTGAGGCAGGAGGATCATGAGTTCCAAAGCCAGCCTCAGCAAAAGTGAGGTGCTAAGCAACTCAGTGAGACCCTGTCTCTAAATAAAATACAAAAAATAGGGCTGGATGTGGCTCCGTGGCTGAGTGCCCCTGAGTTCAATCCCTGGTACCCATCTCCACTCCCCCCACTAAAAAAAAGAAAGAAAAAAAAAAAAACCACAGTGAGCTCCCTGCTTTCACTGTTGGAAGGGTACAAATAGCAAGCTTTCAGCTGGGCCCACAGAAATGGCTTCCAGAGTAGTGCTGTAGAACTGGTCCACCTTAAGAACTGCTACTACTTCCACAATCGGGACTCCAAAGGCTACCTCTGCTGCTGTCTCTCAAAACCCACCAAACTAGAGACTGCACATTGAAGGTTGCTACAGAAAAGCCCAAGATCTCTGCAACTGTCTCTGACAGCAGAAAGCAACCAAGCAGCAGAGAACTGCCTTTCCACTAGCTTTTTCTTTGTAGAACTTCTCTGAGCACCTTTACTGAATGGAATTAGCTTGTATCCATTACCCTCACTGCAAGGAAGTCTGGGAAATGTCATGTTTAACTTTCTAGTCTCAACATCACTGTAGAAATGGGTAGAAAGGAAGCAAAGTATGAACCCACCATTTCCTCCACACTTTAGCAGCCCCAAGAACACAAAAGCCCACAGGAAAGAATGTGTCCTACCAGACATTTAGTTTTCAATTAAAAAGAGGATTTGGGGGGGTTTTGGTTTGTTTGGTTTTAGTGGATTGAGGACAGGTTTAATTGCTTTTATGTAGTATGTATTAAATCCATTCTCCTACTGTTTTCTCATGCTCTTTCACGGGGAACATTTGTTGATTTCACTTTCTCTGAATCCTTTTCCATTCTTTTAATAAGCACATCCCAATTTTCCTTTAGGCACCTTCCCTATTCCTTGGTGAGTGTGCGGTGGGGACCATGCCAACCTCTCATTCCCTATGGTCAGCTACCCATATTAATCCATGGCCAGTCCAGTGAATCACCTCCCTGAATGCTTTGCTGGGAGTTAATCAGCTGGTAGAAGGTGAACTTGCAGCTCCAGGGAACCATCTTGTCCACCTCATGTGTGAGTGTGCCTGAGAAGGAAGCCAGCCTAGAAGAAGACAAAAATTGAGAGACAGAAAGAGCCAGAAACCCAGGTGGCATCTTTTCTGGCTCTACATCCAGTCATGCCTGAAAATCCAGACTTACCCCAGTTATAGGAGTCAACACAGTCCCTTTTTAGAACCAACTGGTTATCACTGAGTCATTGTCACTTGTACTGAATAAGTCCCCACACTTCCTGTTGTCCTGGAGCCATGGTCTCCCTGCTGCCACACTAGGATGGGTCCCCAGCATCAGCCACAGCCGTCACTCAGAACTCTGCAGCTCAGCCATCTCTCTTCAGTAGACATTACAGACATTAGGCCGTCACATCCTTCTTATTTCATGTTTGTCCATAAAAACCTACAATTGAGGCCATCAGTCCATCCAGACAAGCAAGATTCTCCAAGTGAAAGAAGCCGGTCTAAAAAGGCTACGTAGAGATGACCCTACATGTGACATTCTGGGAAAGGCATAACTATGAAGTCAGTAAAAAGATGGGTGGTTGGCCATGGTGAAGGGGAAGGAGGGACAAACAGGTGGAGCTCAGAGGACCTTTAGGGCAGTGAAGTTACTCCATGTGACACCGTAATGGTGGACACACTTCACATTTTTTCAAAACCATGGAATATACAGCAGTATATGAGAGTGAACCTTAATATACACCATAGACTTTGAGTGATAATGATGTGTTGATAAGATTCCATTAACTATGACAAATATAGCATTGTGGTGTGGGGGAAGTTGAGGGGAGGTGTGTGGGAGTTCCCTGCCCCTTTTTTTCATTTTTGCTGTAAATCAAAAACTCCTTTTTTAAAAAAATAGTCTGATTCTTTTTTTATTTTTCTTTTTTAGTAAAAAAAAATATATTGTAGAGTATCTGGTCCAACTTCTCCCCTGAGGTTTTGAACTCTCATACAATATCCCTACTATGAGATTGTCGACCTCATCCAGAACACTTCCTGTGGTGGGATCCCTACCACCCACAGCAGCACATTGTCTCTCCCCAGCCTCCTTCCAGAAAGACAGACTTTGGTGTGCTCCCAGCTTAACAAAAGCCTGGTGCATTTTTGCTTTGCTTTTTACAGCATCTGGAAAGTAGTGGGGAAGGGACATGGGGACAGTAGCCTGGACATGGGCTGCATGGGAGGCATGGCCCCTGCATCTGTGTTGGGAAATATTTGCAATAAAAGTTTTTAACATTCAGATTTTTTTTTTTAAATTCAGGGAAAACATGGCTTGGAAACAGCCTGTGAATTAAAGAGGGGAGGAATTTCACTTTAGAAAACTTATCTTCAAAGAGATCTCTGAGTATACAAATAGGAACAGGACAGATATAATGAGGCATGGCAGAGAGCTGTCATGCAGTGACTGCATGAAATGTGTGTTAGACATCCTACAGGCCGGCACATTCCACACCAGAGAGCTCAGGGGGGACGTGTAGTGTGCTCAGGGGGTGTTGCTTTAAATTGCCAACCTTCCTTCTGGTCAAGTCTAGACTGAAAGTCAGCCAGAATCCTTAGATTTAAAAGGCAAAGTAGACACGAAGGAACTCAAATAAAAGGGAACATACACATACATACGTCTTGGAACTAGAAAGATCACCTCTTGACTACAAAACTTTAACTTTGAAAAAAATGGGATCCTAAGTTCCAAGGGTGGGGGGGATGGGCCTTGAATGGACCCTCCCTCCCCCTTCACATACCTTGGTGGGTTTCTATGGTAGCAAAACAGGTCATAAGTCCTCCTTCCAGGCCTAGGAAGAAAGAAAAACTAGTGTTGCACAGTTATATTCCCCTGCTATTCAATCAGATTTTATCTGTCCTCTTCTGGAAGGTTGAGTCTGCCCTCTTGCTCTAATTCAATGTAATAATGAAGAAAAGATGAAAGTAATTCTCTTTTTTTCATTTAGGGAAAAATCTGAGGTTTTCTTCTACTCTAATGACTTGAGTCTTAATAGCTCAAGTCATTTTTCTGGGAACACAGATCTCCCATTTGTAAGCAATCTGATGACAATATTTCAGAATAAACTCAAGTTTTCAACATTGCTTGGGACAACTAATGAGTTTCCCCCATGTTTTCACTTAGGAGTAGAAAAAAAAATTTCAGTGCCTATTTTCCCAAAGCTTTTGGAACATTGAAAGATGTGAGGAATTGACATGACCTCATTATTAATAAAGCCATTTTTAGGAGTTCCCTTAGTTAAATGAAAAGTCTAATAATATTGCGAGTAGACAGTGAGAATATTCTTTTGGGTCAGTATCTTTTTTTGTCCAGCAAGAAGAACAGTACAAACATGTTCACCTGCTCCTTTTCTCACTAACCCATCATTTGTCCAGAAAACAAAGGAGCAGAAAGCAATGAATATTGGCCTTGGGTCCACAGGAATGGGCACTCTTGTATACTTGACAAGATTTTGTGATCAGAAGCTATGCACAGGCAGAAAAGGTTCATAAAAGAATCCCAACAATTAAGCCAATTGTTTAGCCAACCCCTTGGGTCTCAAATTCCTAAGTAGATTGGACACACCTAATATTTACCCTCTTACTGCCCCTCGGAATGTAGAAAAAGCCATCTAAGGACACTTTAGGAATTCTTATTGTTTTGGTAGATGGTGTCCTCTTCCCAGAGCTTTAGCTCCTTTAACATAAGGATCTAAAGTAAAAGGAAATCAGAACTTTTCATAAATATCCACCCACAATCTAGGGAAAGAACAAGTGTCACTTCCCCCATTTCACACTTTATCTAGAAAACGAGAAATCGAGTCTTGTTTTGCACCAAATCCATGATCGTGATTGCTTTTCCTGGCTCTCAGAATTACAGTAACCATCAGAACCTTTCCAAACTCTAATTAATGCTACTGTCTCAGGCGGTTCACTGGTATCCAAGTTATCATGGTCATAGTATGAAGTTATAGAAGTTGAGCCTCAAGTTGACAGAGGTGTATTAGTTACTTGGTTGGTGATGATGCAAGGGAAGGTGCAATCATTTTTTAAACAAGGATGAAATTCAATCACCACCCAGAAACTCTTTTAATTTTGTTTAACAGTAGACCACCAGGATTTTTCACCATATTTGATTTGTTAGTACATTTTCCTTCTAATGAAAAAAAATAGGTAGTGGATGAGAAAAAAATTCAATGTAATGGTTTTTAGGAAATGCACAAATGACTCATGTACTTACTTAATTTGACAAGGCACTGGTTTCTATATAAAGAAACAAGTTGGCCCCAAGATAGAAATTGCACATGGCACAATGCAGCTGGTGGAGGAATCACATATGCCAAGCATCAGGAGTATGAAAGTTGGTATGTAGGGACATCTCTGTGGGAACATTGTGTGAAGCCCATTAGTAATTATTATTAATTCATCTGGAATGTAAAGCTTTCTACCTCAGGACCTTAAGTATTACAAGATAGGAAAACTTCAGTATCATTTGAGATAATTCTTAACAGACCCTAAAAGCAAGCAACAACAACAGAATTTGTTTATTTTTTGCAGTTTAATGTGTCCCCCATGCTAACAGAAAGATCTATTTAACTCAGTGGTAAATAAATTATGACAGATTTTTTTTATCACACAATACATTCAATATCCAATGAGACCTGTTATATGAAAGAGCCCAGTAAGTCATACAAGTTTAATACCTTTACATCTTCATGATGAGAGTGAAGCCAAGAGCTATTTTTCCAGCCTGCATTGTCCTTTAATCAGTGGTTGGGAGGCAGCGTATTTACAGCTCATCAAGTTCTCTCTCAAATTCCTCATTACCTGGGCCTAGATGAGGAGATAGGAGGAAAGACCCGTGCTGAAGAATTTCTTGTATTCATTTGCCAAAGACATGCAGTGGAGTCAAGAGCCAGGGCATTCCTCTGCTCCCTATCTCCAAGAAAGAGATGGAATGATTCCTTTTGGAAAAGCTATTGCATTGTGCTATCAACCAGACCCATTGTGTCTTCAGGGCAGGCTCCTTGCGGTCACAGCACACACCAGGCCTCAGAACACTGTGGAGAGCAATATCTAGACTGTTGTACTGTCCAAGGCAGCTGACTCCAGAAGTATCTTAAATATTCGTTCAAGTAGCAGGAGATTGAACAGCTTCTCCCTCACCATCATGAACTGGCACAACTATGAGAGGCCACTTTCTTGCAAAAGCTCCCTCTTTCTTTCCCTCCATCTTTGGTCACCAGCTCACATAGGCCCAGTGCCACTTGACGCATGGTTGAAAGTTGTTGCACAATTGCCCCTTAGTATTCATGGATTCCAGGACCCCCCAAAGATACCCAAATCCACGGATGCTCAACTCCCGTCTATAAAATCGTGCAGTGGTTGCATCTAACCCTAAATACATCCTCCCATATATTTTAAACACCTCTATATAACTTATAATAAGTTATACAATGCAAAAACTATGTAAATAGTTCTTATTCTACAATGTTAAAGAAATAACTTCAAGAAAAAAGTCTGGACATGTTCAGTTACAAATACAAAATTTTCCCAAATATTTAGGACTCTCAGTTGGTTGAATCCTCAGATGCAGAACCAACAGACACAGATGCTGATCGTTTACCATGCAATATGCCACATCATTTGCTTGGTATTTTATTTCCAACTCTCCACACTAAACTGCGAGCTCCACGTAGGTACAGATTTTATTTTGTTCACAGCTCTATCCCAAGGACCTAGGATAACTTTAAGCCCATAGCACACAGGTGAGCACTTCATAGGTTTTTGTGAGTGAATGAATGAATGAATCTGTGCGTTTTGTGGGCATTGAGAAAAGAGGCAGTGGAGAGAGTCTGAGAAAGCTAGAACTGCAGGAGTGGAGGTTGGAGGGGTTAGAGGAAGGGATGAAACACAGGCTTTGGAGGTGAGGATGAGATTTGAGTTGATTGCCAAGTGGAGAGCTTGGAAAGAATGCTGCTGATGGCCAGCTGGGTCTCAGACCGAGAGAATTAAGGTCATTGGCTCAGAATGGGAGGTGAGACAGGGAATGGCAGGGCGGTGGTGCAGAAGGTGTGAGAACAGAGCAGGCGAAGACATCTGCCAAAGATGCTTCAGCAAGAACCAAAGGAGCAATTGAAGTGAAAAACTGGGAGTCTGGAGTTCATGGTTCAGGCAGCAATGTTCTCTGGAAGGAAGCAGAGAGAGAAGGTGCATCACAAGGACCCAAGTGGGTGGGTCTGCCCGGGATCATGGTGAGTGGCTGATTGTGGAATGGAAGTGGGAGGTCAGTCAAGGGCATCCATGGGATGCCTACCTGAAGGGGGAGGATGGTACCAATTCCTTCCTGAGAGCCAGGCACTGTGCTGCTCACCAAGCGTCCAGGGCGAGGCATCTCCCCATTAGAGCATCTGCGACTGAGCCTACATGCTAGACTGTAACTGCATGGGGCAGGCACTTCCCACTTTCTTCCACTTGCAAATGAATTCATCCACGACAGCAGGGTCAATGCAAGAACTGGCAGATTACAGTTTTCTATCACTCACTTTCTCCTATGGGCCCCTTCCTAACCTGTTTGGGACTTGCACAACTTCCCCTGCAATGCTAACTAATACCAACTGAGCACAGGACGTGTGCCTGGTACTATGGTAAGTGCTCCAAGCGAGCTGACTCATTTAATTGTCACAACAAACCAAGACTGTTAGATGCTGTTGTCATCCCTGTTTACAGAGATAGAATCCAGGTCCAGACACATCAGGCCATTTGCTTGAGAAGACACAGAAAGAAGGTGGGAAAGACAAAATCTGAACCCAGACATTCTGGCTCTAGAGAGCCACAATTCAGAATCTGCTGCCCACTTTTCAATAGGCACCACTGTCTAGCGACCACCCAGCAGGGTGCCCTTTATCCTCAGCCTTGATCGCCCCTTTTTATCTTTTCTGAGACTTGCAGGTTGGAGGAGGTTTGTATTTGGAATGGAATGTGTGCAATGCAAGAGCAGGTTGAGAAGGAGGCTGGAGTCCAGGAACCTCTGTGCGTGCGCGCGTGTGTGTGTGTGTGTGTGTGTGTGCACGCGCGCACATGTACACACACACACACACACACACACTAAAGGGCCCTGCAATTGTTAAAAGTCACTTTTAATGTATTTCCCCCTAGACCTGAGTGGATCACTGCTACAGGACAGCAGCTGGACCCTGACGTAATTCCGAGTCGGAGCATAGAAAGTTTAGGACCAGTTGCCTAAAAAAGCCACTAAACCAAGATTCTGCCTATTCCCAGTGGAGGAGGAGGGAAAGAGGGTCACTTTTTGAATTTAATTTAAGCATTTAGTCCAAACACCTCTTTATTTTCATCAAAGTCCCAATTCAATTCAACTCCAACCATAGCCAGACATTCTGTAAGGTGCTTAGAAAAGGAAAAGTGGCATTTATCTATGTCTTGGTGTTTTTGCTTTTTCCACTTTCTGCCCTTCTATTACATAATGCCAGTGCCATTCAAAACTGGAATAATGCTTCACAATAGGGCCAGTGCTCAATGACGTGGAACGCATTTGCCAAACACTGGTGGCTGTTGGACAAATGCCACTGCTCCACTTGAGTGTTTGTTTAATCATCAACAGAACCTTCGATTGCTTCATATGTCCTGCCCATGTGACAATTATGTTCAGGTGACAGGCTCCAGCTGGTTTGGAGGAAAAGATTCTGTTTCTGTCATGGGCAGATGGCTCATTCTTCTGACTTGGGCAGAAAGTTTATTCCCTAACAAATACTATCCTCATCACTATGATGCTGAAAATTTGAAAAAGTTAAGGATTTTTCAAATGTTAAAAAAATACAATTTTCCCAGGAGAGATACCCCATAAATATTAGGTTTTTAACTATAATATAGGGTCAGTCCCGTTTTTTGCTTAAATCCCGATGTGCATTTGTGCCAATGTGAAAATCACTGAAGTAATTTGACATGATCCTTGTCCTCAGGAAATTTATAATCTACTGAGGAAGGCAAAATAATCCACAGAGGAAAGAATGAATTATATATTATGTCATAAAAATGTCAGACTATATTTAAGGAGGAAAAGGAAGATCGATAAGTTCTGGAGTGGCCACAGGAAGCTTCTTGGAGGAACTGGAAATCCAGCTGGACTCTGTAGGGTGGATGAGATTTGATGAGTGTGTGCAATTGAAGGAGGAATGGAGGTGGTATTGTGGTGGGGGTGGGAAAGGCTGCGAAGACAGAAGGAATTGTGTGAGGACAGAGAGGGGACTCGAATCCAATATATAAGATGTAACCAAATAACGGAAGGACTTGGAAGCTGGGAGATGGCATGTTCAGACTTGATCCTTAGTGGCTGCTACCACCCAGACTCAGTGTGAACCAAGACTGCAACATGCAGGAAAAGCTCTCATAGCAGTTAGCCACCTGTCATGGTTCAGACACGAGGTATCCTCCAAAAGCTCATGTGTGAGACAATGCAAGACAGTGCAGGGGTGAAATGACTGGGTTATGAGGGCCTGAACCCAATCATTGCATTAATCCACACATTAATAAGGATTAATGTGTGGGAACTGTAGGATATAGGGTGTGGCTAGAGGAGGTGGGTCACTGGGGGCAAGCCTTTGTCTTTGTTGAAGGAGATCTCTCTCTGCTTCTTGGTGGCCATCTTCTGAGCTGATCTCCTCCACCACGCTCTTCCATCATGATGTTCTGCCTCACTTTGGGCCCCAAAGAATGGCATCTATGGACTGAGACCTCTGAAACTATAGCCCCCAAATAAACTTTCCTCCACTAATTGTTCTTGTCAAATCTTTTGGTCACAGCAACACAAAAGCTGACTAAAAGACACCCCTTCCATAGTCCATTGGCAAGACAGGTGCATCCAGATTACACTAGAAGCACAGGGATTGAAGGAAGTAAGGAATTAGGAGAAGAAACATGGTGCCTTTGGCTAACCTCAGAAACAGGCCACTATTCAAAGACTGACTTAACTGTGGACCATCTTTGATATTTGTTTTTTCTTGGAAAACAAGGAAACTATAACCACTGAGCTTAGTCCCTTTTGTCTTAATCTGTTTTCTGTTGTTGTAATAGAATGCCTGAGACTGGGAAATTTATAAAGAAAAGTACATGGTTCTGGAGGCTGGGAAGTCCCAGGGCATCATGGCAGCTTTTGATAAGGACTTCATGCTGCAACAGAACATGATAGAAAAGTGGAAGGTCAGGCAGGCCCACAAGGCTGAGACAACACAAAAAGGGCAGCCTTACTTCATTACAACCTGCTCTTGCTATAACTCATCCAGTCTGGAGAGAGTGGGGACCCTTGTGAAAAAGGCACTAATCCCTTTAGCCACCCAACTACATCTTTAGGGTCTTGCCACCTCTCAATGCCCTTATGCTGGGAATCACGAGTCTCAGAAGATAGAAATAATACTCACCACAGCAATGAGCCAGGAGCAGACATCTACCTGTAGGATCAAGCAGGAGTAAAGGAGTGATGGGATGAGGAGAAAGAGCAACCCTGGGTAAACACTAATCTGGAGAAGAAGGATGGTGAGGGCACGAACAATCCTAAAGAACTGTCTGCTTGAGCAGATATTGTCCAGAAGCTCCGAGAAGCAGTCAAATTGTCTAAATGGAAAGCAGATGATCATAGGAATAGATTTGATCTACAGGCTGATACCATCCAGGCAATATTTATGGAGTATCTACTGTGTGTTAGGTTTGTATTAGGAAAAGGCAAGCTAGAATAGACAACATAATGAAAAAGGAAACCTTGGGCTGGGGTTGTGGCTCAGCGGTAGAGTGCTTGCCTAGCAAGTGCGAGGCCCTGGGTTCAATCCTCAGCACCACCTAAGAATAAATAACAAAATAAAGGTCTTGTGTCCAACTAAAACTAAAAAATAAAATGTTTTTTTTTTTAAAAAAGAAAGAAAAGGCGAACCTTGTGTGCCCGAGAAAGCATGTTCAGCCAGAATTTCATTCATTCATTCATTCATCTATTCTCATCAACAAAATATATAAGGTGCAGCCACTTAGTTATCATTCAGGGGTCCCCATTTATATCATTTTCTGTATAAGGGGCACCTCTAGAACACCATGTAGAATAAATATGAACAAAGTTCTTGAAGATGTTCATCAGTGTGGCCTGGACTGCATGCTTAATATACGTTGTAGGGCAGCTGAATAGAGGTTCAGAGAAGAGTCCAAGAAAGGAACCTGCCAGCCAGCCAAGACTGCAGGTTAAAGAACACAGGATGGCTATAGAGCATGAGACATGCATGCACAAGTCCCCAGGACCTGGCCAGCGCTTGTTTGTGTTCATCCTTCCACTTACAGTAGATGTGAGAAAAGTTGAAGGCAGCTCTTCCACTGTGGGGGGGGGGGGCGGTTAAAACACATTTATAGACAGATGGTGGATTCCTCTACCAAGCCTCCAGGTGGGCAGCCCTCCTTCCTGGAGGAGAGCTCAGCCCATTTGGAGAGAGATCAGACATCTGAAGAGGCTGGGAGCAGGATTCTCCAGCCTGTGCGATGAAAATGGATAATGAAATGGCCCTGCTCCCTCTGGAAGGCTGATGGTGGGGAATATTTTCCAACCTGCGATGACACCTTTCTCTTGACTTCATTAAACACTTACTTGAGTGAGAAAGGTGAAGTCAGTAAAAATTTATGGACTGCCTTGCCCTAATTTCTGCAAAACCATGACTTTTCCTTCTCGTTGGCTGCAGGATTTACCCAACATAAGCTAACAGTCACAAACTGGGCACCAGGGGAGCACAAAGATGCTCTGGGTAAGTTGAGACTAGCATCACGTTGCTAGCTTTATGGCATTAAGCTGGCCGTGATGTCACAGCAGAATGTCTAATTACTTAGGAACATAAAAAGAAAAGAAATTTCCACAGAAAAGCCTGATTCAGCAATGAAATTTGTTCTTTGCTCTCTCCTGCCCTCACTTAAACCTTAGATCATCTTTGGAGACAGTTTCACCCAAAGTATCGTCCTCAAATGCTCAGCACTAACTCTTGGTGCCTCTAGCTTAGGGAGAAGAACCTGTTCAGCTAAAGGGGGGAGGGGTGGCGAAACTGCCTGGAGACATTTTCATTTTATCATGCAGATAAGTGGATTTCCAGGAGGATAAGCATGGTGGATGGGCCTGGTGGATGCACTGCCAACCCTGAGCTCCATGACACTCCTGACATTCCCGACGCTCCATGGCTCTGGTACCTTGGTGGCCATTCACAGAGTGGTCCTCCCAAGCAACCGTTGTAACCACAGTCATCATTTCTCAAAGTTACCCAAACTATTCTGCTCACGGAAGAGGGGAGGGAAAGGGGAGAGGGGAAGGAGATTGAAATCAAATCCCCTACATGTATTATTTTGTCAGAATGAACCCAAATACTATAATTATAATGCTCTAAAAAAAATTTTTTTTTGAAAGAGGCATTCTTTAGTGTCTTCCTTAACCAATGACTTTTGCCCAGTTAAGCAGGCCTTTGGGAGTCTTCTCTTGAGACAGGACCCTGTAGCTCACTTGCAGGGTTTTCTTGTGTGACTTTGCATCTGTGGCTATGTCTGCATTGTTCCTGGAGCGCTTGGTGTTGGCTTCTCCCAATTTGCTTCTCTGCACTTGGTGAACATTCCCCATTGTTCAAAATGGCTCCTCAGGCTCTCATTGGTCATCTCTAAGCTCAAGTGTCCAATGAGGAGTTTCCACGGGCATGATTTCAACATGGCAGCAGCCAGAGAAGACATCTCTATGAAGCTTCCCAAGGTGGGGGGGGGCCTGGATAGAAAAGAGCTGATAAAGACACAGATCTCAAAACCTGCTTAGTTTTGAAACCAAGTTAATGGAATGATGAGGTATCCTTTCATTCTTCACTAACAATCAATATTCCTTACATTTCCTGGGAAACTCGCGGCTAGGATTCATGCTTAACTGAATGCATATCTTGAATATTCTGGAGTAACTTTTCCATATCTTCATTGCTAGGCCTTTGTTCTTTTATCATTGTTTGCTGTAGAGCATCATTACATTTTTTTTCAATATATAAACCCATCTCAATTTCCAACATAAGTGAGTAGTTGAGGGAATGAAGAAGAAATATCTATGGATCCTAAAGACAGAAACATAAAAAGCAGACCACGCCTCAGTGTTTAGGTTGTGAGGTTGAATCTGATCATTTTAATAAAGTGATAAAGGGTCAACTAATGGTAAAAGCTGGAGCAAGGAACTCAACAGGCTTACAATGGCAAAATCTTTCCTCTTGGGTAAAAAATGTACCCCCACCTAGGATCACATGAGGGCCCCATACTTCAATGAGGGAGGGAACCCTTAGGAGAACATGGTAAAATACAGGAAACCACCTCACTGCCATGAATGAACATGGCTATCTGTGGCAGACACTGTTGCTGTCTGATCTAACGGCCAATCCCAGCTTCCTGGCCCTTGCTGCTTCTGAAACAGAAGACAAAGGACTGAATTCTCATTTCCCAGTGTCCACTACAGTAAAGATTGCATCAAAGTTCTGGCCAACAAAATAGAGGAAGTGGAAGTTTCTTTAGAGCTTCAGGGAAATCTTTGCCTGGGCTGTAGCCAGCACTGTCCCTCTCGGGCAGTGGGAGAGCATCACACTGATGTAGGCAGGAGGGTGGGCATGGTGGGAGTGTGTGGAAGTTCTTATCCAAGGGCTTCCTCATCTCAGTGACATGAAAAGCAAGGCCAGCAGTTGAGATCAGGACGAGGAAGAAGTTGGGGGCGTATATTAGGATTTTCAGGCAGTTTCAAGACCTATTTGAGATCAGTGGTCAATAGCATAGAAGTGTTTCTCTCCGATCTTGTGCAGCAGCCTATAGACAGGCACAGGTGAAGGTGTAAATGTTCATGTTCTGCCAGGAAAGAACAAGAAAGAGAAGGAGGTGGCTGGAAGGTCTTTGCAAATAAGTAATTCTAGATGTAGACTGTGGTCACTAAGCTTGGGATAGAGTGATGTGAGAAAGGAGGCAGGTGGGGGCAGTGATCTTGTTGGGTCTTCTACTCACTGAGGCTGAAGATGGTTTGAGTTGAGCTTTAGAGATTGTGTTCTTGGAAAGCAGAAGGTGTCAGTCAGAAGGGGGAAGGGTTAAAACTGAGACTAGAGTTGTTGGTCACATCCAGATTATGATAAAGATGCAGTATCCAGAGTGGACAATGAGGGCAACAGAGATAATGCTTTCCCCCTTCCCTGAAGTTGGATAATTGCCCTAAGGACTGAAAGCCCAAAAGTAGTTTCCTCCCATTTCCCATCACATAGACCCACTGGGTCGTTCACTGGGTCATCTGTTCTTTTCCATGAACGGATGACATGGACTGCCTGAACCTCAGGGCCTCTCTGCTCCCTCCCCACCCCTATTTGCAGATCCATGCCAGAGCCCCAGTCAAGAGGAACTCCAGCTCCAGATGAGGTGCAAGCCAGGACCTTAGGGGAGAAGGAGCCTGGGGTCAGTGAAGACAGTCTCAGAACAAGATGAGGTTGCAAGAAGGGAGTGGAGCCCAGGCTCTCCTGGACCCAGGTGATGTGCTTTGGGCTGAGAATCCCCCACACCCCCATTCCCTCCACCCCCGGCCCCGTGCACCTTCACTTGGTAGAAGTGAAAGCTGTGCAGGTTATAGTGCAAAGGCCTGAGAGCTCAGCATGACATTGTGTGTATGGAGTCAGGATTTCACAGGCCTCTCCTGCTCTTCTTCTAAGATGAGATGCAGCTTCAGGGAGCAGAAGACTTGGTAGGTGACTCAGGCAGACATTCATGTTGGGAAGGTCCTAGCTTCATTTTCTTGCCCACCACCCAATTGTGACTCCCATTCTAGTAATGTTATTTTGGGCAAGATACTTATCTTTCCTCATTTGAGGAGTGGGAGTAATTACGGTATCTACTTCACAAGGCACATCAGCAAATCCATTAATATAACTTGAAAATGCTTGGGGTCAATGCTAATACAGTGAGCCTTGGCAGGGACTATTTGTTTCATTTGGATCTACTAAAGTACTGGGCACAAAGCAGGAGCTCAAAAATATTTGTTGACTTAATAATTAATTGTCATCATTATTATTTTTCCTGCAAAGTACCCTCAAGCTCCATCTAGAGTCTACTCCATTCACACAGCCCCTAGAATCAGCCTGGACTGATTGACCCATCTTTATGTCTGGAAACCAGTTGCCCAAATTGGAAATGACCTGGATGCAGTTGTCCAGGGGTAGCTGATGAAGGGACCAGCCCACATTGGTCCCACCAGAGCCTGAAGACTGCCCCAACTTCTGCCGCCTCCGCCAGACCAGACACTGCTAATGGCTTTTGTTTGTCTGCCAAATTCTCCTGCCTGTCCTCTGGGAAGGAGGAGCAGACATGACTGAGTCCTTTGGAGGCCAACACATGCCTGAGGCTGGGCGCCTTGGAAGGGGAGTGAGGAGACAGCCCCTGGAGGGGACAGCTTTGGGGGATCCTGCACAGCCTGGGAGATGTTTTCTTCTCTGTCTCCGGGTTGCCTGTGCAATTGCAGCCATGGCTCCAGAATCCTCTGCTTCCTTCCTGCCAGAAGGATTGTGGCGAGAAAGCTCACAGGAGTCAAAACAAGCCGGCTGATATGAAAACCATATGAAAACTTGGCAGGACCCCCTTTCAGCCTAATGGGCCTCCCAGACATCGACAAGCCCACAGACACTGGCCCTTTGTGAGGTCGGGGGGAGGGGGGGGCTGGCTCCCTCCCTCGTTCCCATTCTACTGAGACAAAATTAAAAGGGAAAGAGAAACAAGGAGTGCAGCCAGTCTTCTCCATCACCATGTGCTTTGGAGGGATCAGAAACAGGGAGCTGAGCTATGTGTTTGAGTGCCTGTAGTTACCCACGGCCAAGGGCAGTCTGAAAAGATTAAATGGAAAATTCCATAAATACATATTTATATTTATTTTATTGATTATTTTGTTGATAAATTAATAATTCCTATTTTTATTTGGGGGTTCCTCTTGACTGTGGCTCCTGCGTGGATCTTCTAAGAGGGCATCGGAGGGAGGAGAGAGATCTTGAAGTTCAGGCAGGTCATGTTGTCTGTCCATGAAGAAGAGCCCCAGTGAATGACTCCAGGCAGAGGCTCCTCACAATGGCTCTCCTTACTCACTGTGGACCTTCTCTCCACTTCAAAGGTGGGGTCACTGAGGCTGATGGAGGTCAGGCAGCCCAGGTCCCACTATTGTGAAGTGGTAAGACAGCCAGACCAGGTTCAAATGCAAAACTCTCTGGCTGAAAGCCAGGACCTTGATTATTCCAGAGCTGCCTCCCAGATGGCATTTGATTATTTCAACCAAATCTACCAACATACACAATTTGCCTAAAGGCTAAACCTTCAGAAAAAGGCATTTCCCAATCTAGAGAGAAATTGAGACCTAGCTTGTCCTTTGTGATGCTATTGAACCTTTGGACAAGGCTCTCACATGTCATTGTTATTTATACCTGAAATCACTATAGTTCAAAGCCCCGCTGGGTGTATCATCACCGAGGTGCTAAAATTAAGTGTTAGTTTAGAGCATTAAAAAAAATAGCTAAATTAGAAAGTAAAAAAAATAAAGAGCTGTGTAGAGAAAAGGGATGAAAGAGAGAGAAGCAGGGAGGGAGGAGGAAATGCTGGGGAGTGATACTGACCAAATTGTATGGTTATGTTGTTTGCATGTATGAATATGTAACAATAAATGCCATCGATATATTCAACTCTAATGCATCAATAAAATAAATAAAAATAATTTTAAAAAACAAATAGCTGGGTGTGTGACAGTTATTTGTTTTTTAAAATTATTTTTAAATAATTGGTATTTGGTACCCAAATCCCAGAAGAAAAAAAAAATTAACTTGAAAGTCCATGTGCAGACTATGATCTGTCTATAATCTACTTCAGAACATATCCTCTTGGGATGATTTCTAAAAATAGCCCAAAGCTCATTTAAATGCATTTGCAAACTTGATGACTTCTGTGTGACACTCCCCTCCCTGCCTAGGACTCAGGGGGTCTTGATTTCCTCTCTCCTGGACTTCAGGGGTGGAGGCTCCTGCAGGAGGGCGTCTGGTCACTTACTTTAGTCTGGTCATTTTAGGAGACAAGGATCTGCCTCAACTTTTTCCTGAGGAGCCTCATGAAGGGGTCTCCCCCTGGGGCATGGGGAATAAGGGAAGGCAAAAAACACTGCGAGGGACCGAAGCAGCCCAGGTAAAAGGGGCAGGACATCCTCACCAACCTTCAGCAGGAGCTGGACAAATGAGTCACTTGTCCACAGCTAAAGTGCCAAGAAGAATAGGTGGGATTCACGGGGAATGATCATTTCATTGTAATTTTTTTTTTATTTACAACAAATCTTTTCAGCGTAGACCAGGCTATAATATTAGTCCTCTCTTATGTGTGGGAGATACTTTTCAAGATAATAGGGAATGACCCAAATCATGGATCATAATGAACCCTCTACTATGCTTTCTTCCTGTATACACACCTGTTATTAAGTTTAATTTATGAATTAGGCACAGTAAGAGATTAACAATGATAACTAATAATAAAAATAGAACATTTTAACAAATATATAATTTTAAAAGTTATTTAAAATTTATGAGTTGCTTATTTCTGGAATTTTCCATTTAATCTTTTCAGATTGCACTTGACCATGGGTAAGTAAAACTGCGGAAAGCAAAACCTCAGATGGAGTGGGGCTTACTGGATCATATGCATGTATTACTTTTACAGAATACACTCTTTTTTCAGTGTGGAAGGAAGTTGCTGCAGCCGTTTTTCACCATGAGAGCTACACCATCCTTGGGTCTGTGATTGTTGGGTCCGGTTCCCGGTGGTGTTACCTGAGAGTGGGTTGGGTGGAGCTGGAAGAAGGTGGAAGTGGTAAGGTCTGTCTAACCAGTGTCTGGATTGCCCAGCCCCTCAAACAAGAAGCCAGGGTGTTCATCCTCTGGAAGCTCTTGATTTCCATTATTTTCGTGGTATTTTTAAAGTATATAAGTTAGATCTTGCTTTAAGCCTCATGATGTGGTTTTGCAACCCTTGGTAGATAGAGTTCGCCTATCAGGGGGGAGAAACCAACAGTAGTCTCTCCTGCTCTCTAACGGAGAGATGAAAATTCAAACTTCTCTCACACATTTTCCTCACCAGATTAAAGGAGCACATTGTGTTGTCTAAACAGGCTCAAGCTCCAGACAGAATGACTTTCTCTCCAGTCACTGTAACCCTGAGTCAGGTTTGGCTCACAGGGCCATCTGGTCTCAAAACCCACAGTACCCTACTATATTCAAAGCAATGCTAATTGCCTTGTTAACAGAGCTCCTCTCCAGAGAACGAAATTTAAGCAGAGGAATATCAAAGCGTGATTTTAAGAGAATTGAGTTGATCCAGGAACTGATAGCATTTCCAGCAACCAAGTCTCTGAAGGCTCCCAGAGCAAATAAAGAACATTTTAATGGTATTGTCAGAGGATATGACTTGTCAAGGCAGATTTGCGAACAGGAAAGGGGGCAGAGACTATGCTTGTCTAGACATCTGATTAGTGGGAAATTGTAGGATTATGAGGAGTGTAGGTTTTTCTGGCTGCCATTTCTAAGGAGGTCAGGTTTTCTATGCACAGAGCTAAATGAGAGAAACATTTGTGTCCGGATAGATGAAAATCCTCCCTTGGGCTGCAGCAGCAATTCCAGACCCAGGGAACACATTGGATGGAAATGCACGGTGTCGCTCAAAGATGGAAACAATCACTGCTGGGGGGAGGAATCTAGGGCTGTCACCCTTTCCTGCCCCTCAGTCTCAGTCCCAGTTTGCTTTCTGATCCCACTGCTAGCTGATCCTTTGGACTTGGGAAATCTGCTCTGCTGAAATAACAGCACCCTTTGTCCCCTTACCCTACTCTGGACACTAACAAAAACCACAACACATTCAGGGTAGGAGTTATAGATTGTGGTGGACAAATAGATCTTGATGAATTCACCGTGAAGCCAGGAGAGCTTGGGATGATTTCATAGGTTTGGTTAACAGGTGGGACTCTGAAGGTGCCAGGTGGGTTTGGAGAGGAAATGGTCTCAGAGTCAGGAAACTTGGGGTTGGGGGTTAGGTTCCTCATCTAGAAAGCGAAGGCATTCCCATAGCTCTCCCCGCCTCTGTCCCACCTGAGTGCTTTCTGTTTCGTGTGCCAACCATTCCTGCCTACAGCCCCGGGCTGCATACTTTTGCAGTGACCTAAGACAGGGCACTGTCTGTGAGAAGGTCACATCCCTGCTCCACACCAGACACGGGCCCTGCTGCAAAGGCCTGGCTGGGGTTTAAAAATACAAAGGGTAATTACATCAGTCTGAGTTCAATTAGGAAAACAAACCACTTTGTATCTAAAACAGGAACTTACTCCAGGGAATGTATTACATAGGTGATAGAGGAGCCGAGACAGAACGGTGGGACAACCTGAAATTGGCAGCGGCAGGAGTTGTCAGTTCTCTAATGCAGGGGACAAAAGGAGAAGGGACAAGCAGAGCCATGTAGAAACTAAGAAAGCAGACCTGGCCAGTGGGAGCTGTGACCCTGGAGAAGCCACCATTCAAGGCAGGGCAGAAGGGGACCAAAGGAACTTGGCTTTTGTCCCTTTGCCCTGCCCTCCAGCCTCCTGGAGGTGCCTGCCATTGGCCGAACCAAGCAGGAAGTGAGCTGGCCTGGAGTGTGGGAAACAGAGGGCAGGGGTCAGTCCAGGTCTGGTCCAGGGCAAGTTGGGGCCAGCAGGCAGAGTGAGCAGGTCAGATATTCTGTAAACACTCCGCTGTCACCCTCTGCACTTTCCTCTGCTACAGTCAGAATTAAACCACAGAATGAAATATTTGGGTAATTATTGGTTTAATGTTTCTTTCACCTCCCCCTCACCATCCCTTAGACTTGCAAAGTCTAGGCTCTGTGAGGACAGGGAGGGAGTCTGCTGAATTCAGATTCATCCCAAGCATCTAGCACAGAACATTGTCCCAGGAGATTCTTTAGCAATATTCTTTGAAAATAGTTGAATGAATGAATGAATAGTGTGTTCTGTCTATCTTGCAAACAACTGATTCTTGAAATGGGATCTTGGCACATCATAGGCAATAACACATTTTAGTTGCGGTTGTTACAGTTACATACAGACCTTATGAAGGGACTAGCAAAATTGCATTTTTGAAGCAGTAAATCATTAGAGATGTGTGAGGAACCCCAGTCAAGATTTTAGGTCTAAGATAGGAGCAGTGGTGCATGCCTGTAATCCCAGTGGCTCACAGGAGGATTAAAAATTCAAAGCCAGCCTCAGTAACTTAGCAAGGCCCTTTGCAACTTAGCAAGACCCTGTCTCAAAATAAAAAAAATCATTTCAAAAAAGGGCTGGGGCTGGGGCTCAGTGGCTAAGTGCCCCTGGGTTCAATCCTAGGTACCAAATAAATAAATAAATAAATAATTTTAAAAAATAGATCTAGGGGAGAGCAAATTCCATAGGCCTAGACTAGATAACCCCTTGGCATACACTTCTAAGAATTCAACTTTATTCACTGGAGCAAGATTTTAGAATTTAAACAGATTTTACTCCATTTACCAGACAAGATTTTGCCACTTGATAAAAGATGAGATTATTTTTGTAAACTATCAAATGATGTTTTAGTGGTAGAGATTAGGGTAACAACTATTATGCTTTCCCTGGGCGGGCCTGCCTTCTGCATCCACTAGAGTGGCAGGGAAGAATTTTAGGGAGCCTCCTTTTAAGACCTGTTACCATCTGGGCACAGATAAAATTCCAGGTGACAATATAAGCAATTTAGTTACAGGAAGAAATAAAGAAGGGGAAGATGAGAAATCATATGGAAACAAAGACTCAGAGTAAAGACAACATGGAGTAGCTTGCATATTGTCAGGACAAAAGGAAGCAAAGTGGGACAGGTAGGAGGAAGGGGGTGCGAACTAGAGACCATGACTGCAGGGAGGGCCGAGCTCTGAGTGACTGGAGCCAGTGACAAGTGAGTCACAGATGCCAATTAGGGCAAAGCACAGATGGAACCTGATAGGGTGAATGTTATGAGTCCAGAAGGGGCTAACAAATTGATAACTGTAACAACCACAGCCAGAATGTGTTACTGCCTATGAGGTGCCAAGGATCCAGCCAACTATTAATTCTCTGGACAACACTCCAAAGTAGACACTATTATTTTCCCATTGTTACTTGTAAAAAAAAAAAAAAAAACAAGTGTTTTCTGCAAGTGTGTGTGTGTGTGTGTGTGTGTGTTATTTTGGTTTGGTTTAGTTTTACAGTATTTTTTCCCCTCCTCCCATGCATACTCTGGTTTCTTTCCTTTTAAGAAATGTGTTAAGTGGTTTTCAGGACACCACAAATGAAACCTTTTGGTATCTACACACCTTATACACCCCATCCACATTGTATAGATGTGACCTGCATAACTAGAGAGAAATCGTGGAAATCGTGGCATATGTCATAAAAGACAGGTCGTGTCCACTTTCTTCTTTCCTGGATCACTCACTCTGGGGAGCAGCCGCCATGTCATGAAGATCTCAAGAAGCCCCGTGGAGAGAGCCAAACAGTAAGGAACTGAGGCCTCCAGCCAAAAGCCAGCACAACTGCTCAGCTGTGTGAGTGAGACATCTTTGAAGCAAACTCTGTTGGAAGCAGGGGATGACTGGAGATGTGTGAGGAACCCCAGTCAAGACTTCAGATGACAGCAGTCCCGGTTGACAGGTTTGCCAACTCATAGGAAACCCAAGTCCAGCATCACCCTGTCAAGCTACTCCTAAATCCCTGACCCACAGAAACCATCACACAATAAATGTTCACTACTTTCATAAGCAATTAAGTTTGGGGATGATTGTTTGTAAGACAAAAGATAAATGTGAGAAGTCATTTTTCTTCGTTTGGTCCATGGGGCAGACACCTGATCTGAGCTCGACCAATCAGCACTTGCCGATTAGAATTTAAGCCGAGTGGAAATGGCTGGGGCTTGTCCATCCTGATGGACATCCTTTCTGCTAAAGACCTTTCCTATTGCTCTTCTTTCCCAGCTCTTGTTTCCCACCAACTCATTCTGCAATCTTGGGTGAGTTGCTGAAGCCTCTGGACCTTTATTTCCTCCTCTGTAAAAGTGTGTGTGCCCGTGTAACATCCTGGTACCTTACCGGGTTTCTGGCACATGAGAAGTATTCAAAAGCCGGCTGTCATTAAAAAGCAAAGAATGTTCACAGACCAGAAACCAAGCCCCGAAAAGTAACCAGGTCATTGACTAGTCAATAGTGCAGAACCTCCAATATTTGGGCCTCACTTGGATTGTCTGAATCTGTATCTCCAGCCCTGAATCACTCCTAGGAGATGGCTGGAGCATAGCCCTAAGGCACCTGCTGGACACTGTACCAAAATTAACCATTAGCATGAGTCCAGCTCTCAGCTTGCTTTGGCAGGGTGATAACCCAGAAAATGGCCTTTTGCCTGTGGCCATTCCCCCTCTATCACACTTTCTGATCTCTGCTCCAACAAGGAAGAACAGCCTCACCTGGTGCCTTCCACCTCTTACCTTCCCTCACCTGCTTGGTTTTCAAATCACACCTGGATGCAAATGAATACATTCCTTTTGCTTACTTTATCACCCCCACTGAGACAGAAGTGGGGGTGATTCAGTGGGCTGGGTCCACTGGCTGGAAAAGGACAACAGCAGCATCTACTTCAGGAGGAATGGAGGTCGTGCTGGTGGAAGACAAATGTTCGATAGAATGGTCAGGGAGACCTCACTGAGAAGCGAGCTTTTGAAAAATAATCTAAAGGAAGTGAGGGAGCTTCCTTGTGGCCAAGGACAGGGAGAGGACATGGAGAGGAGGGAGTTTCAGGAAGTGGAAAATGGCAAGTGCGAAAGCTCTGCCGTGGGACTCGATCTGGCATGCTCAACAAACAGCAAGGAGGCTGGAGCAGAGCCTTGGCTGGGGGCAGAGCAGAAGAAGATGGAGTCTGCAATGCAGTGGGAGGAGAGGGGAGCTGATCACAAGGGCCCTTGCAGCCAGGACCATGGCTTTCCTCTGAAAGTACAGAAACCACGTGACCTCACTTCTGTTTGGCGGGTTTATTCTAGCTACCATGTTGCAAGTACACCAATGGAGCCAAGAGTGGACATGAGTGATTGCCATGGCCCCGGGAGAGATGGTGACCTGCTCCAGAACAGTGGCAGTGAGCAAAAATGGGAGTTCATAACCCACTTGAATCTAATGTATGAAATATGATATGCCAAGAGCTTTGTCATGTTTTGAACAACCAATAAAAAAATAAAATAAAATAAAAAAGAGAGTGGAGAAGATAGGCCAAATTCTGAAAATATGGAATCTGGAGCCCTAAGGATTCTGGAAGTCTGATTGTTGAGCAGGGGAGAAAGAAGTCAAGGATAGTTCCAGGGCTTGGGTCCTGTGATGGAGAAAGATGGTTTCCATGAACTGAGATGGGGAAGCAGGCATGAGGCATGTCAAGGAGGCAATTAGAGGTTCCATTTTGGACACACTGAGTTTGTGATGCCCATTGGACATCCAAGTGCCCAGGGGGAACTATGTAAAAGATGTCACTCAAAGACGCGAGATCACATTGAGAGTGAGAATGTTAAAAGAGTGTGTGTGGGGAGAGAGAGAGAGAGAGAGAGAGAGAGAGAGAGAGAGAGAGAGAGAGAGAGAATGAGTTCAAAATGCCTGTCCAGTGAAGCATGGCTGGACTCTGGCCACCCCACTAGCCATAGTCCCAATGGTCCAGGCCAGATCCATTTCCTCAGCCCCTGAGCACTTACCTGTGGTGGGATCACAGGTAGTGTCATAATTTCCAGAAGCTCTCCACCTCAGAACATCAGATTATATTTCAGAGTCATAAAAACAGAGTCATTCAGATTTAAACAATTCTTGTATCAAAACTCAACATTTTCAAGGAAGATAGAAGATAGAGCAAGGGGCTGATAACAGGTTTTGTAAATGAGTCACCAAGACCTGCCACAGTCAAGCTACACACACACACACACACACACACACACACACACACACACACACCCCTCTTGTGCCTTTCAAATAGGATTCTGTTTGTAAAAATGGGGCACCAGATTTTTATCAGTGCACCTGTTGCTTAAAGTTTCACCTGTTCCCATACTTCTGTAGTCAAAGGTCATCTACCCAAACCACCCCCTGGGGATGTCACTGGCTGAATTGCCCCTCCAGGTCCTCCTGGAAGAGGAGACAAAGACAAAGCAGGGGGAAGGAAGTGAAGCTCTCTCCACTTCTGGGATTCTGCCCCTCAACCCTACACGTGTCTCCAAACTGACACTGAGCCCTCTCTCTGGTCCCATGCAGATAGGAGTACACCCTCCCAGAAGACGCTAAAGAAAAGGCGTGTCCTTCAGTAGGAACTCAGACTATGATACCTTTTCTAAAGCACTTGAGATATGACACACACACACATAACCCTCTTAACTGGGGGATCCTACACTTACGTTCTTCCATGATATAGGGGTGTGTGTAATCTGTTGATGCCTTGGTCTCCTCATCTCTCAACTGGAGATCAGAATGAGCCGAGATTGTCCTGAGGATTAAAGGAGTTGAAGTGTGTAAGGAACAAAACAGAGTATGTGTCAGGAAATAAGTTAATATATTATTGTATGGCATGGTAATAATACAGTTCTCAGTTGCTGCTGTTATTATTATGAATTACTATGACAGAGTAGACTCTGGGCCACCTAGTTGAGTGACCCTGGACAATATTTGTTCTCAAAGCCTCCTGGCTCCTGCCCTCAGAGATGCTCTCCTTTCCTTGGCAGTCAGTGAACTGAACCCCATTCCTGGCTCCCAGACTGGCCACAGAATCCATGGGAGCACTTCAAGAAGCCACAGCCAGGGACAAAGATTGAGGTCACATGATGGGAAATAGAATAGTGCCATCAGAAGTGAGATGTCAGGGGGGAAAATTACCCCATGTCCCCTTTCCCCCAGGAAGAATGATGTTCCTCCGCTCCCCACTTCTGCCTCGCACCCTGGATCCCTGGAAGAACTGTACAGAGTGCTCTGGGCATGCTGGGTAGTCTGTGTCTGCAGTTTCAAGGAAACCATCACATTTCACCAACTTGTTCCAGGAAACAATTTTCATAACAAACAAAAAGATCCAAACTTCTGAGAAAGTCTGTTTGCCTCTGCAGGGTCTTGCTTATGTTTGAATTTGCTCTACTGGTCACTGTTGGGCAGGACTGGGGGCATCTTGCCAAGGTGGAGGGAGCTGGTCATGGAAAACTCCTAGGAGACACTGGGTGCCTAGAGCTGTGCCAAAATGGGAAAAGGGAAGCAGAGGGTGGGAGGCGGAGGAGAGTCCTGGACCAAGGGCCAGGAGCAGAACTGAGAATTGTGGGATCCCAGGGCAAGCTAATCATTTGGTACTAGACTGAATGAGGAATTGATTTTTTTTTTTTTTTTTTTTTTTTTGCTATGTAAGAAACCCAGCTTCAGTAAGTGGTTTATTTCTCTCTCACACAAACAGAGGTCCAGAGAGTTCTTAGAGTGGCTCCATAAACTCATTAGGGACCTAGGCTTCTTTCTTCTCTCTGGTTCATTGTCTTGGTTTATTGCTTCCATTCTTCATGGTTTCCTCCTGATCTAATATGGTTGCCAGGAGCTCCAGCCACTGCATTCATATTCCAGGCAGCCAAGGAAGAGCAAAGAGAATTCACACTCTCCCCTTTATAGAACCTTCTCAGAAGTCCCACATCAAATCTGCTTACTTTTCAATAGTGAGAGCTCAGACACATGACTGCACCTAGCTGCAAAGGAGGTTGTGCTACATAGAAGACAATGACAGTGCTCTGAGCGAGTGGGGAGAATGGGGCTATTAGGAGCAGCACAACCTGTCCTCAGGGAATGTCTTATCCCAGATCCTCCAAAACTCTGATCTGGCCCCAAACTTGCACAGCCACCTCGCAAAAGAGTACTTTATAAAGTAACCTCGTTACTCAAATATTTCCCGGAGAATATCAAATGATTTCCCCTCACCGTGTTATATACCATTCCCTAGTGGGGAATTCTGGCAAATAAAGTTTGTTCCATGTTGGCATGTGTTAGGGTTTAGATCTGGAACATTCCCCAAAAGCTCATGTATTGAGGGCTTGGTCCCCAGTGAGTAATGTCCAGAGGTGGGACTTTGGGGAAGGTGGGATCATGAGGGCTCTGACCTCATCCATGGATTCGTCCATGGATTAATCATTTCAGTGGACTACGGGGAAGTGGTGGGGACTGCAGGCAGGTGGGGCACGGTTGGAGGAAGTAGCTCCCTGGGGTATGCCCTCCGGGAATATGTCTTATGCTGGTCCCCTTTCTCTCTGTCCCTCCCCCTCCCCCACCTCTCCCCCACCCCTTTCTGGCTTCCGTGTGCTGAATGGCTTTCCTCCGACATGCTCTTTGACATGCTCTTTGGCCATGATGTTCTGCCTCATCTTGGG
The DNA here is from genome assembly GCF_052094955.1 of Ictidomys tridecemlineatus. NCBI lineage: Eukaryota > Metazoa > Chordata > Mammalia > Rodentia > Sciuridae > Ictidomys > Ictidomys tridecemlineatus. Next base: position 38,392,219 of record NC_135485.1, on the reverse strand, counting down.
CTCACAGCAATGAAGTCAGCCAGCCGTGGACTGAAACTTCTAGAATCATAAGCCAATATAAACCTGTCCTCCTCTGAGTCGTTCTCATCAGGTATTTTGGTGACAGTGATGAAAAATGAACAAACACCATACATTTCCCTGGGTGCTTTGGCTCCACAACAATGTCCAAATACTCCAAAAGACGGGTGGTCCACACCAGTCTGCCTCTGACCTAGCAATGACGCTGTCTCTCTGGATCCTCATCCAACAAACACTTGTCAAGCATCTAACTTTCCTAAAGCATCGTGCTAGGTGCCGTGGCCTCAAGAACCAACACAAACCATACCACAGCCGGATGAGGCTCATAGTCTGCTGGACATTGTAGACAATTCACATTCACCATGGGAGCGTGGCCGCAGAGGAAGCTCCCTGGCAGCTCTTCAAGTTGAGAGCTAAAGGTCAAGTACAGATTGTTCCGATTATGAGCAACCAACAAATGACAAGATCGGAAGATGAAAGATCATTCTGGTCCCCGTGCAGAGAACAAATGGTAGAGGGGCAGGTGTGGAGGCAGGGAGGCCAGTCTGTTGCTTCACCCAGGAGGACAGAAGAGAGGAAGGGGCAGTTTGGATGGAGAGAAGGGGATGCATACATGGGCTCTTCTGGAGGTGGCATCGGGGATCTTGGTGACTGATTGAAGGATCTGTTTGGGATGACAGGAGGGGTCCAAACATGAGCATCAGTGTCTGGCTTGAAAACTCTGGATTCTATGTCATGGTGCTTATGGGTAACACAGGGGATAGACTAGAACCTTTTGCCACTGATGGAAGCCAGTAGCCTAAATCTGGCTCCTCTGCCTGCACTGTGAGGAGCTGGGCATGTGGCTCCCCAGTCTGCACAGCCCCAACTCCCTACCACCCTTGCAATCGCAGCACTAACTGGCTGAGATCCACAAGGGACCTGGGAGAAACTAGAGCTATTCAGGAGAAAATTCTGAGTTCCTGGAATAAAAGCATGGACAGAGGGCTTGGCCTGGGCTTGGTGGCATGTCCTATGGAAAGAGGGGCAGAGGCAGAAGAGAACAGAAACAAGGGCTCCCAAGTGTCCAGGGCAGTATCCCAGCAGCTGGCTGCGGTCTAGGGGACGTGCTGCAGGAGGGTGCAGGGTCAGGGGTAGTCTGGGCAGGTTGTGTTTGGAAGCCTGTGGAGATGCCCAGGAAGCAGTCAGAGATGTTGTTCTGGAGCTCAGGACGAGATTTGGGAGTGACACGTATGCCTTCTCACATCCAATACCCGCAGTGTCACACTGTACTGCCACACTGCGCAGTACAGTCACCGAGGCAGATCCGGCTCCTGCTCCTGCTCTGTACCATAAACCAGCCCCCACCTCACTCCCTGGCCCCAGGGCAAAGTATGCGGAAATCTGTCCAAGGGGCGCAGCACACCCCGCTTCACCAAACTCTTGTAATCAGTTTAGTTACACGACAAAATTCAGATCAGAGTGAGGATTAGTTTTTGAACAGTGCTTTGAACTTCACAGATGAAAGCTCCCTCCCTCATGTGCACAAAGAAAGCCCAAGGTATTAAACGTGACAGAAACACAAGGCCACCCCACCCCCAGTCTCTCTGCCACCTGATGCTCAGAGACGCTCGGCAGCCGGCTGGGTGATCAGTTGGCATCCCAAATCGCCTTCCCGTGGCATTCCACTCAGGTCTCCCAGGGAGGGAAATGGACTGTCTTCAGCCCACTGCTCTGGAATGGCAAGCATTCGAGAAGGCCAGCCCCCGCCCGCCTCCTCCAGGCCTCCCGCCTGCAGCCCAGGACCTCTCCCTGCACTGTCCCAGCTCACAGGGTGCCCAGAGAATGGTGAGGGAGGCAAGCCTGGAGAGGCGGCAGCTGCTGCAGGGACTGGCCTGCAGTTTCGCTGTTATTGTTCCCAGATGGGGACTGTCAAACCCTGTCAGCCTCAGATACACACGGAGAGCGTTACATCCGCATTCCTGGGATGTGTGGAGGCCCAGGCTTCACCTTCTGCGGCCCTCGATGCAATAACATGTCAACTTCCCTCAGTCTCACCCGGAGCTGAAGCCCACTCACCCACTCACTGACTGTGCCCGCGTGCACCCTGCCTGTCCCCGCACTTCAGCGGGGCCCAGGCCAGGCATACTTAGCCTGCGCGGAGTACACTAGGTGTCCAAGCCAACCGGGTCTCACCTGCCAATGCCAGTTTCATGATGAGCTTTGAGCGGTTGAGCGGTTGACCGCTCACGGAGGCCTTAGGACTGATGATCCTGAATGCTGTCCCTGAACTTGGCAGCCTGTGGGACCAGGGAAGAGGCCCATGACAGTATGGCTGGCTGCTCTTCATTTCTTGGCCTGGCTGCTCGCATCACCAGGGGACTTGCCAGGGACTGCAGAGGAGTCCGGTGCCTTCATTCTCAACTGGGCATACCCAGTCTGCCAGGATGGAAGCTCCTGGCAGGATGGAAGCCCCTTTCAGATTTCACTGTCCTGGTCTTACCTCTAGGGCTTGTGCTGCAACTCCCAGCCTGGCAGACTCTTTCCACCTGAGTCTAGGCTCTGACTTATCTGAAAGAACTTGGTCTCTTTTTCCAACAGCTCTGAATCTGCAGGCCGTGAGGGTGTCTGTGGGGACCTGGGGCCCATGAATGGTAAGTGATGGCATAGGACCACAAAGCATTGGTGATTTAGATCTTTTAGCTTTCCAACTATTATGGGTTGCATTGTATCCTCCTAAAGATATGAACTTTGTACTTGTGAATATGACTCTCATGTGGAAAGAGGGCCTTTGCAGACATAATCAGGTTGAGCTGAGGGGTGGACCCTACTTCACTATAACTGGTGTCCCTTTAATAAGACAGAATCCGAACCCAGACACAGGGAGAAGATGGCCATGTGAAGGTGGAGCAAGAGGTTAGAGTCAGGTAGCCACCAGCCAAGAAACACCTCAATAAAGCCTCCTCAAGTGTTTGGAGGGAGCACAGCCCTGCCAACACCTTGATTTCAGACTTCAAACATCTGGGACATCTGAGAGAAGAAATACAATCTGTTATTTGATGCCACCTTGGCCGTGGTACTTTGTTACAGCAATCCTAGGAAAGTCATGTCCCATCCAATAGCATTTCTGATACAAGAACTGGGTGACCTTTAGAAGAGAATGCAGTTTCTTGGAAGCATGAGAAATGATGGGGTTGGGGTTCAAGAGCACTAGCAGGTCATGGTCAGCCTGTCAGTCATCTTTGAGGAGAATCTGGTGCTCTTCACCTCCTCTCATCCTGAGAAAAGCTTTCAATCAAGGCCCAGTGATGTGGGCTTCTTATCTAACTTTAATTTGTGCGTTCATGCAAAATCAGAGAGATTTTTCCTCTTCAGCATTTTTATTTACTTATTTTGTTCTACTTTTTTATTTTTTATTTTTGGTGGTGCTGGGGATCCAACCCAGGCCTCGTGCATGCTAGGCAAGCACTTTACCACTGACTTACATCCCGGACCCCCTTAAGTCCTTCTTTGGACTGTCATCTACAATTCTGATGATTGGCGTGAAAGTGACCTTACCATATGAGGGATTTCAAGGCACCAAAATTGGAATAGCCTCTGGGGTTAGGAATTCCTGGTTTACATTTGCCTTGTGACCTCACCCTGTCCCAGTGACTTCATTAAACTGAGTCATTTAGTTTTGTGGACTCAGTAAAGATGATAAGAGCCGGCATAGAAAACACTAGCTTGGGATTTGGCTGACTGTGGGTTGTGGGTTTGGGCAAATGGACACTTTGCAATTGACCTCAGTGTTTATCCTAGTTCTCAAGAGATGGAGATTATGAGCTGGCAATTTTCCGAGAATCCATTAGCCAGCTCCTTGAGTCTGTGATGCTATTTCCTACAAGGCAATTAGGGGGGTTTTGCATCCAGGAATGATTGTGCGGCTGTCCTACCACCCAGCAGTGCCAGTCAGAGAGACCCCCACCCCTGCTGCCTTCTGTCAGCCTCACCCATCATCCCAGGTTGGTCTCCCAAACCCCAGATCTCTTGTTTACATAACTTAGGTCTAACTGTCCTAAAAAGTATGTTCCATTTTTTCTTGCCTCTCTGCTTTTTGCTGAAACTTCTTGTTTACTATGGAAGAGCTAAGAATCTAAACATGTCAGGGGGCGGTCCCCCCACCCCCGTGGCCCTTCAAGGCATGAGTTGAACTAAATGGAACCATATCTCTGGTTTCTTTGCAAACAAACAGGTGGAACCAATTTAAAGCCTCATGATCTTGCAATGCATGTGCAGAAATTTCCCTGCCTGTTTGAATGTTCTACCAAGAGGGACACACCGTTCTTGCCTCTGTTTTATCTGCCTGAGACAGGCATCGCATTCCCCCAGCAAAGGGTCTGAACAATTGGCTGTCGCTTAAGCCTATTGTTGTCTGGCCATACAATGCACCCCATATAGTCATAGAAAGTCACAGTTTGGAAGCAAATTTCATGACATGGAAAAATGTTGATGGTCTGCTACTAAGTGAAAAGAGCTGCTTACAAAACAGAATGCACGGTATGAAAGCAATTATGCAAAAATAATGCATATGTCTGTAACAAAATCTGGAAGGCTGTACTCCAAAATGTAAACACTGACGGAGCACTCGGGCCGTGAGCATGCAGGGGCCCAGTTTGTGCAGGCACAATGGCATCCACTGGAGGGAACAGCGGTGGCTGGCACCTCGACACAGGCTGTGCCTACTGGAAAGACTCTTCTTCTACTCTTACAATGATACCGTAGAGGCTGCCATCAGCCCCAACAGTTGTGGGTGATTCTAATTTTTAGTCAATGTGCTTTTTCAATGTTTTCCAAGAGTTCCTCAATGAGTACATGCTACTTTTGTATTAATTTTTTTATTTGTTCTAATTAGTTATACATGACAATAGAATGCACTTTGATATATCATATATACTGATGAAGTATAATTTCTCATACTTCTGGTTGTACATGATGTAGAATCCCACTGGTCGTATAATCATATATGTACATAGGGTAACAATGTCTGATTCGTTCTACTCTCCTTCCTACCCCCATACCCCCTCCCCTGCCTTCACTCCCCTCTGCCTAATCTAAAGTATCTCCATTCTTCCCTAGCTACCTGCCCCCTTATTGTGAATTAGGATCCACATATCAGAGAAAATATTCATCCGTTGGTTTTTTGGGATTGTCTTATTTTGCTTAGCATGATATTCTCCAGCTTTTGTATTAGTAAAAAAAATGCATAATATAACTAATAAAAAGGGTAAGTGGTAGAAATTTGAGTAAGACCAAATATTTGATAATATTAAGGAATTGTTTTTTTAAGTGTGCTAATGATCTTGTGTTTATATTTTGAAGAGTCATTGACTTCTAGAGATATACACCAAAATTTGTGTAGATGAAATGTTGATGTTTGGGTTGTTTTCAAAATAATAAAGGAGATAGTTAAGTGGGTAGGTATATAACATAAAAAAATAAAGGCCCTAAATTAATTGTTGTTGAACCTGAGTGCTAGGAACACGGGGGTTTGTAATACTATTTTGTCTATTGCTTTATATGTTATAAACTGCCATGATACAAAGCTAAAATAAAACAGAAAGTTGGTTTAGGTTATTGAAATTGTCAGGGTTCTCCAGAGAAACAGAATATATATACATATATTCTCTGGAGAAGCAAATATAGTAGTTCCCCTTATCCACAACTTGGGTTTTCTGAGCTTTCAGTTACCCCTGGTTAACCATGGCCTGAAAGTATTAAATGGAAAATTCCAGAAATAAACAATGCATGTTTTCAATGTGCTCTGTTCTGAGTAGTGTAATGAAATCTCACACTATCATGCTTCATCCTGCCAGGACATGAATTATCCCTTTGTCCAGTGTATCCACACTATATATGCTACTTACCCATTCATTTGTCATTTATAGCTATATTTTTTGACAGATCAACTCTTATAGTATCATAGTGCTTATGTTCAAGTGACCTTTATGTAGCTATATCATAGTGTCTCTGCCGTCCACCTCACTTTGTCTCATCACACAGACATTGTATCATCTCACATCATCACAAGAAGGTTGTGTGTAGAGTAACATATTTTGAAAAAAAAAGAGAAAAGCCATATTCACATAACTTTTATTAGAGCATGGTTACAATTGTGTTATTTTATTATTAGCTATTATTGTTAATCTCTTGCAATACCTAATTTTTAAATAAAACTTTATTGTAAGTTAAGTATGTATAGGGAAGAATATATAGTTTAGTCAATACTTCGTATTCACAGGTTTCCGTATCTGTTCATTCAAGCAGTGGTGGAATGAAAATACATGAAGGAAAAAAAATTACATCTTTACTGAACTTACATAGGCTTTTCCCCCATCATTATTCTCTAAGCAATGCAGCACAACAACTATTTACATAGCATTTACCTTGTATTAGGTATGTTAAGTAACCTAGAGATGTTTTAAAATATCAGTGAGCAAGTGAATAGGTTGTATTTAAATACTATGCCATCATATTTAAGAGTCTTGAGCATCTGCAGATTTGAGTATCTAAGAGGGCCCTGGGAGCGATGCCCTGTGGGGTTGGAATTTGTATTCACTCAGTACTATTTAAGGTTTCACGCACCCATTGGGATCTTGGAATGGACATCCATTGCAAAGGGGGGTGTTTGGTCAGTTCTGGTTTTTTCTGTGACCAAAAGACTTGACGAAAACAATTTAAGGAGGTAAAGTTTATTTGGGGGCTCATGGTGTCAGAGGTCCATAACCAGCCAGCTCCATTTCTTGGGGCTCAAGGTGAGGCAGAACATCATGGTGGAAGTGTGGTAGATGGAAGTGGCTCACATGATGCTCAGAAAGCAGAGAGACTCCACTTGCCGGATGCAAAATATATACCCCCAAAGGCACACCCAGTGACCCACCTCCTCCAGCCACACATACCCGCCTTCAGTTACCACTCAGTTAATCCCTATCAGGGGATAATTGACTGATTGGGTTAAGGCTCTCATAACCCAATCATTTCTCCTCTCAACCTTCTTGCATGGTCTCACACATGAGCTTTTGGGGGACACCTCACATCCAAACCATAACAGGGTGACTGCTGTAGATATGGAGGTGGAGGGGTAAGGTCAGGGTAAGATTGAGAGACTTTAAGGAATTGATTCATACAATCGCAGAGGCTGGCAAGTCCAAACTCTGCCAAGATGGGCTAGCAGCCTTCGAGCCAGCAAGGAGCCAATGATGCAGTTCAAGTTTGCAGGCCCTGGCTCAAAGTCCTCTTGCTTGAAGGAGATCAGCCTTCAAGTGATCAGATGAGGCCCACCTGCACTGGGGAAGACAATCTGCTTTACTCACTGTCCACTGATTTAAATGTTAATCTCATCCCAAAATACCCTAACAGAAACATCCGGAATAATGTTTGACCACATTATGTGGGTGCTGTGGCCTAGCCAAGTTGATGCATAAATTAGCTGTCACAGTCACTGTGGCTGAGACAGACCTGGATTTTCCTGCCCCTTTGCTTCTGGTAGAATTGTGCAAACCCATGGGCCGGGCCGTGTGAGGAGTAGAGTCCAGTGAAGGCTGGAGGATGGACAGCGCAGCTGGCCAAGAGGGAAGGCAGCAGGACACACGCCACCCACCCACTTCTGGCGGTGGTGGCTGGCCATCCATGTTCTTGGCCTCGCGGTCTGCTGCAGACAGCCGTGGCAAAGCAGGCACCAGGAGTTCTGGCCAAGCATGGACAATCTGGCCCTCGCAGCCAACATCAGGCAATAGGTCCCACAAACGGGATCAAATAGCCAAGTTTAACCCTAGACAAGAGCCATCTCGTATCTGACAGGCGGAACTACAACAAAGATTGGGGCCCAACAAGCTTCCTTCTCTGCTTAGACTAAAGAAGAAGAAAATAATTGATTTATAGTGGAAAGAAATGAATTTAGCTACATGGGGAAGCTCAGTACTGGTAAGGGAATATTAAGTACAGGCTTGTTGTATCTCCTAGGAACATTTTCAGTTATGAGAAATTTAGAAATCCAACAGTGCTCTAAGGCAAACTTCCTTTTATAATTCATTTTTATTAGTGTGTAATAATTGTAGATATTAATGAGGAACCAGATGATATTTCAAAACATGCAGATAGCATGGACTGATCAAATCAGAACAATTCACCTTCCTCCTCCTTATCATTTCTTTGTGTTTGAAGGTCAAATGCTCCTCTCTTCCAGTTTTTCATAAAATATATAATAGATTGTTGTGAACTATACTCACCCACTGTGCTGAGGCACACCAGAACTTATTTTTTCTGATTGTGCCTGACACCCCATACCCAATCTCCTCTTACCACCCACTACCCCCACCTTTCCTGGCCTTCAGTGATCACTATTTTACATTCACATGGGCTTTTTTTTTTAAGCTATAAGCACATTTGTCAATTGTTTAATAGTCAACAGGTAAGAAATCTCAGGGTTGGTTCAGTAACCAGTGATGACATTGAGAAACCAGTGCTCTCCCACCTCCACTCCTCTTCCGTCCGTAGCTATAGATAGACACAGTGATTTTTCGCAAATACCTGAACATGTACATATATCTTTGCAGCTGTAAAGTGAGTGTCCATATGCCCATTTTGAAGGTGAGGAGATGATGGGCTGAGAAGTCAAGGAGTAAGGAGCTGAAATCAAACTCAAGACTGCTTCAAACAAGAGGCCACGCTCATGGCTCAGTAAATCCTTTGCTGTCCCAGAGCGAGAGAAGGGACATGAAAAGCAAAGGGAGGGGAGACTCCATTGGCCCTCCTGGGACTCCACACCCAGAGCCTCTGGCCACTCAGGTGCTGCTGAGCAGGCAGAGGACAAGGAGCTGGAGCCAAGCAACACGAGGGTCTCCCCAGGGCCCAGAGCTGCAGGCCCAGAACTTGGTTGGAGAAAGCTCTGGAAAAGGATGCAACCTCCCCTTCTCCAGGAGCTCAAGCTGCTGTCTGCACTTTGGGGCTGTGAAGAGAAGGGATTGCCTAGGCCCTTGCTGCCTTCACACTGCTTCTCTCCCCCATTGTCACAAGATCCTGGGGTTGTCCCACGGTTTCCTTCTTATGCATCCGTGGTGCTTACAGCAGTGCCGCCACATAGTAGGTGCTCATATTTATTTTCTATTGAGGCTGTAACAAATGATCACAAAGTGAATGGCTCAAAACACTGCAAACATGCTGCCTTCTGGTCCTGTAGGCCAGAAGGCCAGGCCAACTATCTCCCTGGGTGGATACCAGATGGTCAGCAGGGTGAGCTTCCTTGGAGGGGCTGGCAGGGAGAGCCCATTTTCCTGCCTTTCCTGCTCCAGAAGGCTGCCTACTACTCTGAGCTCAAGGCTTCATCCCTTTTCAAAGTTAGCAGCTCAAAGGGTAAGCCCTTCTCACATGGTATCTTGTACCCTGCCACAACCTGCATGGTCGAACCCTAGAAACCAGCGGTGGGCAATGGGAGATTAAGAAAGACGCACCAACATTTATAGAGAGAAATCTGGGGCCAGGTGTGACACCGACCCAGAACCAGTATAGCACATTTATTATATACTGGTCTCACAATTAGGAAATTAAAACTATAGGGGCATTGTCCTTTGTGCACTAAAAAGAGAACTAAAAACATATTTGTAGATATTTTACTGTTGCAGTGCTAGGAACATCCTGTTATTATCCTGCTGCACCCAGGAAGCCCATTGTCCAGAATTTCTGCAAAGTAGAAAGGCTTCAAATTTGCAGCACTTGCAAGATATATTGTGGCTATCTTGTTATGCTCAGAATTCTCTATCCCTGGCAGCTGGTGTCTGAGCTCAAGGTTGAGACTGTTACTGTTCCATACCTTTGCACAGAACTTCCTCAGTCAGGGCTTTACCATTGCCCCTGGACAATTTTGTCCTGTACCTTTGCACAGAAAGCTCCCAAAGCAAAGTGCAGCCACAGCTCTGAGGCAATCAGAGACCATGATTCAAGTCATCACTCTCCACAGAACTCTCCTTCCCATGTAACACCTGTTCCACAGCCTGGGAGACTTCGCTTTGAAGTAAATAGTTAGGGTTCAGAATAGTCCCAGGTCTTAATGTAATCACACCTGCAAAATCCTTTTTGTCATGTAAACTAGCAGAGTCACAGGTTCCGGGATTAGGATTTGGACGTTTTGGGGGGAGGGCAATTGTTCTGCCTATGACAGGGATTTAAACGTAATGTTCAGTAAATGAGAAGACAATCATAGGTCAAAGTGACACACAGTCCAGAGCCAGCTGCTTTTGACTCAGCTTGGGTCCACCATTTACTAGTCACGTGACTTAAATAAGTTACTTAACCTCTCTGAGTCTTGGATTCTTCATCTGCCAAGTGGGGAGCATCCGAACCCATCCTCCCTCCTAGGGTTTGAGAAAGAGTAGATGAGGTAATGCACTATCAGCTCTGGGTTGGGACTTGCTCTTACGATGGCTGGAAGCAGCAGTGTCACTCATCACTATTGCCCAGGTCATTACATCCTTGGTGAGCATCTGCTTGTAAGATTGTGGGATGAGCTGGAGAAAGTGTGGGCTTTAGGGCAGAGGGACGGGACCCAGGCGCAGCTCAACCACTTTCTAATTATGCACTTGGTAATGACACAGTTTTCCATCCACAGAGTCAGGGAAATGAGACCTGCATTATGAAGTCCTCGTGAGGAAGGCAGAGTTGTGTAGGTGAGAACCCACGACGCGGCATTAGACTCGCCACAGGTGCTCTGCAGCAGCACTTTTAGGGTGATTTACAGGCCCTGTAACGCCCTGAGAGACCCAGCATGCTCCGGCCACCTCCCCTCCACCTGAGGCTATTTCTCTGTCCCAGTCTTCTCTCCCTCCTGTCCCTCCCACCCCTCCTGCTCCAGCCATGCTGGCCTCTGTGCCTCTGTTCCTCACACTGGGACACACACAACTGGTTTCCCTATCTCCTTCAGACTTCACCCAATATCATCTTTCCACGAGACCTACTCTGACCACCTGTATTCGTTTCCCAGGGCTGTGGAGACAAACTGCCACAAACTGGGTAGTTTTAAAATAACAGACATGTGTTCTCTTACAATCCAGGAGGCCAGAAGCCCAAAGTCAAGGTGTTGGCAGAGCCACACTCCTTCAAATGCTGCAGGGAGACTCCTTCCCAGCGTCTTCCGGCTTCCGGAGGCTGCAGGTGCTCCTTGTCTAGGGGCTGTGTAACGCCAAATTTAAGGCCCACCTGGATAATCCAGGATGCTCAAAGCTTTAAACCTTTAATTATGTATGCGAGAATCTTTTCTCCAAATGAGATCACTTTTACAGGCTCCAGGAATTAGGAATTGGATACATCTTTTAGGGAGGACAGTATTAACCCACTACATCCCACTATTTAATGATTGCAAAACTGAACACACACGCACACACACACACACACACACACAGGTCCTCCATGCCCTTTATCCTATTCTACTTTTTAATTCCCCAGTGTTTGTCACCTTCTAATATACTCTATTATTTGCTTATGTAAGAAGGGTCTTGCTGTTATGCTTTCCTTCTACTAGAATAAAGTCTCCACAAGGGAAGGAGCTTTGTCTGTTTTATGCGTTGATGTAACACAAGAATCTAGACCTAGAACAATGCTGGGTCCATAATAGATGCTCATTAAAGTCTTGCTGACCCACTTGAATCAAATGTATGAAATATGATATGTCAAGAGCTTTGTAATGTTTTGAACAACTAATTATATATATATGTAAAGTCTTGCTGAGTGAATACATGATGCATGTCATACGTTATGAACAGCCAGTGACCCAACTAGCTCCTGACACAGACAAGAAGTCAATAAGTACCTGTAGAATAAAATGAGATTAAGTAATTGTAAACTCACCCTTAAGAAAGTCCCGGGAGGTCCTCAGTGGACACGAAGAGTTATTCCCTTTGCAAACTATTTTTGTCTAGCTTTTAAATTTCTTTTATCTTTTTCTTATCAGATTTCCAAACCCTGAGCTGCCTACTTGGGGAGGATCCCTGGGACTGATTTGGAGTTAAATGGTTCCCAGGCTGACTGGGTTGAAAACCACCACCCCCGAGTTAGAAAGGTTAGACTTCCAGAGATTGCATATTGGTCTCTTAATAAGGTGTAATTAATCACACCAGTGAGCGTAATGACTGAAAATAGTTTCCAAAGAGCAACTTGATGTTGGATAATTATAAATCGGAGGATACGGTGAATCTGAGATGCTGCTAGAGGGGGACATGGATGGCTTGAGCTGAGCAAATACCCCGTGGATAACGAAGACGGGAACAGGCTCCTCACAGGTTCAGGCAGCTGCACGCCCCCGACGCCCCCTTCCTGGTGTGCACTTATAAGCTCGTTCGACCTTTAAAAGCTACTGTGGGATACAGTTACTTGTTTATTTCCCAATAGAAAGGCCTTCAAGACTTGAAAAATAAAAAAAGAAAGAAAGAGATGAATAGCTGATGGGAATGTCGTTTTTAATGATATTTTTATTTTATTTTTAACTGAACAACTAATAATTCTGTGTATTTCTGGGAGATCATGTGTGGTTATAATAAACATATACATTGTGGGATGATTAAATCAAGCTCTCATCCTCATCACTTCACATACCCCTGGTTTCTGTGCTAAAACCTACTTTTGGCCATTTGGAAACAAATAGTACAACATTATTAACAGTTGTCACTGTGCCACAAATTGATGACTGAAAGTTTTTCCTCGGGTCTAACTGAAGGTTTGTACCATGTGACCAGTTGCCCCTTTCCCATTCAGGTCTCCTCTCCAGCCCTGATGACCAGAGGCCACTCTCTGCTTCTGTGAATTGGATGTGTCAATGTCCCCATGTAAGTGAGATCATGCCGTGTTTGTATTTCCGGGCTTATCTGGCTTGGCACAGCGTTCTCTAACCTCATCCATGATGTCAAAATGACAGATTCTTCTTTTTTAACACCGACTAGTATTCATCTGTATACAGTGACCACGGTTTCTCTATCCATTCGCCGGTTGATGGACACTAACAAGGTCGTTCCCACATCTTAGCTATTGTGAGTGTCTTGACGTTGAACAAGAGTGACATGTCTCCTTGACATACTGATTTCTTTTCCTTTGCAGGTGAACCCAGCTGTGAGTGGGACTCCTGGATCATGCAGTAGGTTCTAGTTTAACTTTGAGAAAGAAAATGTCATTTGCGTGCCTGGGATTTCATCTTACTGTCTTGTCTTTATTTCAGTTTGTTGGGTAGTTTGGGCCTTTTGCAAAGTTCACAACGCAACTCAAATCGTTAAATACTAATTTATTTCTTATTTTTGGTAAAATGGTAAGACATGTTTTGAAGGGTATTTAGAAATTACAGACGAGCAAAAGGGAGAAAATACTTCAAATTGCCTGTGACCCCCCTGCCCAGAGAAAGCCCTGGCCAAGCTCCCCTCTGGGTCTCTGCATCTTCTGTCCTTCATATTTTGGCCCTTCTTAACCTTTGTTCAGATACTCCTCCAGCTGTGTTTACAGTGACTTGAAGATAACACATACCACGCTAAGCCAAGCGGCCAGTGACGACCTGCTGATGTCCCAGCCCTGTTCCCAGTACTGTACCCTCCACTCCTGGACCTGCTCTTCTTACATTTTTCTTGCAAGGGTTAAGTCACAGGCCTCCATGAAAGTGGGCGGCAAGATCTCCACCCCGGAAGATGTTCCAGTGCTAGGTCTGTCTCGGAATGACTGTGCACCTTTCCTTCCAGCAAAGAATGATGAGAACAAAATCAGACATTATTCATTTACTCATTCACTGGACAGACACCGACCAACTGTCTACCCTGTGCTAACGTTCACAGCATTGACTTCTGCATAGCAAACCACCTCAAAACAAAATGGCTTTAAGAACAATACGTTATTCCTGCTCACGGTTTGGGCCTTGGCTGAGATCAGCTGAGAGGTTCTATTTGGGGGCTCAAGGGGCTGCAGTCAGATTACAGCTGGGGCTGGAGTCATCAAGGGCTGGACATCCAAGATGGCTCCCTGCCAGGCCGGCACCTCAGTGCTCCTTGGAGTCTCCCTGTCCATGGGTGTCCTCCCCCCAGGCCATCTCCACTTGGCGTGGGCTTCACAGCATAGAGGCCTCAGGACACTTGCACATCTCACAGAGCAGCTGACTTCCAAAGGTGGAGGCTGAAGACTCCAGGCCAGCAAACGATCATCCACAGAACAGGACAGTGTTACTCAGGCCCCGGTCTATGCATGAAAGCTGTCACCAGGCCCACCCAGGTTCAAGGAGGTGGAGATGGGAGGGTGGTGGGTGCAGAAGGGCATATGGGTGGGAAATACTCACCCACATCTTTGGAGACCACAGTCTGCCACTGTGTGTGGCCAGGGATACAGCAGTGAGGCCCCTTGGAAATCAGAGCTAACGTCTAGGAGGCATTAAACAAATAAGAATAAGCATGCAATCGAATACGTGTTTCCGCATTGAAAACCGAGGTGCTGTAAAAAAGAGAAAAGAAAAACAGGAAAGAAATGAACAAAAGAAGATTTGGTCAAGGGTCACCTCCATTCACAAGGATGGAACTTGTAGATGGAGACCCCAGGGAAGGAGCAGGAGTTATCCAGGGGAACAGCATTCCAGGCAGAAGGAACAGCATGTGAGAAAAAAGGAGAGTGGGCTAAAGATGTGCCAGCAAAAGAAAGATCGTGCAAGGTGAGGTCAGAGGATGATCCAGGGCTGGGTCCCCCCCCAGCCCAGGAGCTAGGAGTTTTTTTTCCTCTAAGTTAGGTTCACCTAAAAGTGACCGATGTGTAAACAAGGTGGAAATCCATCTCTTCCTCACATGATCGAAGCATTGTGCAATCCAATGGAGGCGGGCATATCTAGCCACAGTATCGGGAATCTAGCATCTTCTTTTATCTGCCATCCTCAACACAGTTTGCCCCCAACTCATGGTTCAGCATGGCTGCTTGAGGGGGCAGCCGCCACATCCACGTGGCAGTCGGCAGGAAGGAGGAAGACAGGAGTTTTCTTTTGCTGAGGACACAACACTTCCACTTTCCCTCACTGGCCACAATTTAATCAGGTAGCCAGAACTCTCTGCTGGGAGGCTGGGGGTGGAGTCTTGATCCTAGGTGCCCATGTGCCTCCTTAAAAGCTGGATGCTTTGTTATTAATTAAGAAGGGAGGGTGGATAAAGCAACAGCCTCTGCTTAGTACTGAGAGGTGTAAAGAAGGAATTATTTCTTGCATCTCCAAGATGTGTTGTAAAATAGAGTCTCAAGAGCCCAGGAGCCATCACACAGTTCTCTGGGCAATCAGGACAATTCACTTAATTTCTCTGGGCTCCCAGTTCCTTGGCGATACGAGAGGGGCTGCTCTGTCCATCTCATGGGTTTTGAGAACTAACGAGGTAATAACAGTGGAGGGATGAGCAGGGCGTGGGAAGGAGTCGTCTTTTAGTGGGGAGGTTAATTCTGAGAACTGTGTAGAGATCTGGAAGCACCCAGGAAATGAACCCTGTTCCATCTGAAGCCATGTAGAAGTCCTTCAGTGGACAGAAGTGGGATGATGCCCCCTGTGTTTAAGTGGACAGGACTGGACCTCTGTCGTCAATCCCTCGGGAATGCCAAAGCTGACCCACCCCACTCTGGGCATGTGGCAGCCGTGAGCCTTTGGTCACAGCTCAGCCAGCTGAAATGAATGACCGGAATGCAGTTTCCAGGAAAGCAGGACACACCACAAGTCACCCGGGGAGCGGCAGGACTTGAGATGAGTCCGTCTCTAAAATCTGGATTCAAGGCAAAGGCAGGGACTGAACTAGAGTTCGTTAGTTTCTTGCTCCCAAACTTTTTCTCTATCTAATAATACGTAAGAAAGAAGACCCTGTTCACAGGCTGCCTGCTCTGCCTAGTGGCTGGCTCTGAACCAACCTCCTAAAACAAGCACCTCACGTGACAGTCTGTAAAGAGGCAGGGGTCAATCACACCCCCATGTGACAGATGGAGAAACTGAGGCCACGGTTACTATGGGCTAATAGCAGGATCCAGCCCCAGGAAGTCTGGCTCCCAGCCTTTGAACATAACCACTAACGACCCTACCTTCACTTCCTGAAGTCTGTAGGTGCCTCAGGTCCTGAAGGCCTGCTCCACATTGGGCCTCACACTTCTGGGAGCACACAGGCAGGCGGAGAGATGGAAGGATGAACAGAGTGAGCCCTCCAGGTTCATGTACTGCTGGGTATGCTGACTGAAGGCCGACGGAGGAAGAACCCTGCCCTGGCCACCTTGAAGTCAGGGAAGGCTTCCTGGAGGAGGCAATGCTGAATCTGAGGTCTCTGATTCACAGCCACTCGAATGAGGATATGAGTAGGGAAAAACCCTTCACACACACGTGGCTGTGCCTGCCTTGTGACTGTGTCCCTTTGATCCACCCATGGGCTACTAGTACTTTATTGGTAAATGGCTGAGTGGGCTTTCCTGCACCTCAGCCCTTCTATTTATGGCTCAGGTGTTCCATGGTAGGTTCTGGCAGATTTGGGCAGCCAGAGGGGGCCAGAAGCCAGCAGCACTTGCCCCTCGGTGGAGGGAGGCGTGGAGCTCGGCCCCCTGCTGAGAACCAGCTCTTCCTCCCTCCCTCACACTTCTGCTCCACAGGCCTCCGTTATAGCCTCCTTCTCCTCTCTGTTCCATGATGACCGTCTGTGAAGAGGCCCCGGCTCACACTGTCAAAGCTGAAAGACCTTCCAGCGTGTGTCCCATTCCACCTGCCTTCCCCAGAGTGCCCCCGGGGGAGGGCCCACGGCCTGCATCCATTCGCCTGAACATCCTTCTTCATCTCTCTTCACGTGGGGAAGAAACTGAGGTCAGGAAAGGGCACAGGATGGAGGGGGGGTAAGTGGGGGCAGCCTGGGGACTGGCGACATCAGTGCCACCCCACCCAGGGCATTCAGACAGTCTCTACAGTTCAGTTGTCCACAGCGGAGACATGGATGGTGGAGGTTAAGGAGTGGGGGTGAGGCTTCCCTTAAGACTGGAAGAAAGAAAAGATAGAGGGAGGGGCCTGGGGATATAGGTCAGTTGGTAGAGAGCTTGCTTCACGTGCAAAGGCCCTGGGTTCCATCCCCAGCACCACAAAAAATAAAGAGAGAGAGAGGGGAAGGGGGGAGAGGGAGAGAGAGAAGAGTCCAGGAAAGGAAGAATGGATGGAGGAGAAGGAAAGAAGGAGCAAACTTAAGGACCAGAATTGCTAAAACCAGCTTCCTGGTTAGTGAAGACCCCGAGCCACATTTCAGGGAAAATCTTTAACATTTTCTATTAGGACTAGAACCCAGATGTGGCACTGTGGTACAATTAAAAGAATCTGCGTTTTGGAGAAAAGAAGGATGGAGTTGAAGTCCTGTTGCTGCTAGGCCTTAGCTGAGGGACCTAGGATAAGCCTCCACATGCCCCGAGTAGAAACGGGTGCCATCAGGTCCAGCAGAGCAGCGGACATGACCAGCTGCGGCTCTCAGGAGCCACCGGGGAGGACAGCGGTGGCCTTCCCCAGGGGACTAGAAACCAGGGCAATCCGGCCCGAAGGCTCCCTACAGCTCATGCCCCTGGAGAGGGACGGTCCAGGGGGCATTTCCACAGCTGCAGAAAAACTGGGGGAGGAAAGGCCTGAAGAGAGAAGCGAGAGGCCCTGATGGCCCGGGGGAGGGAAGGGCGCAGGCGTGGAAGAGGCTCTGTGAGGGGCAGCCGCTCACTCCCAGCTCAGACCTGGGGTTTGGGGTGTCTGGCTGATCGTTGCTGGTCCCCAGGTTCCCACGTGTGAGTTCCTCTCCTCTTAGCCCTGTGTCTGGGGCCTGGGCTGCTCCCAAATCAGTGCCCTTCTCCTTCCACTCCCATCCGAGTTCTAGATGTGGGGTTCAGGCCTCCGGTCCTGTCTCCGGTTTTGAGGTTGGAGGCTGTTATGGTTTTGACACGAAGTGTCCCCCAGAGAGGCTCATGTGTTGAAGGTGGTCCCCCATGGGGCAATGCTTAGGAATGGGGACGTGGGGAAGAGTTTGGATGGTGAGGGCTCTGACCTTGTCAAAGGGCCAATCTGCTGATGGGTTCCTGGCTGAATGGCCTCTTGGGACATGGTGGAAACTGTAGGTGGGGGACCTAGTTGATGGGATTGGGGTGTGTGCTTGGGGGCTATATCTCATCCTTGACCCTGCTCTCCTCTTCTCTTCTGTATCTCTCGTCCTTCCTGGCCACCATGAGGTGAGCGGCTCTGCCCCACCACAGGCCCCACATCATGGAGCCCAGTGACTGTGGACTGAAGCTATGAGGTCTCTCAGGTATTTTGTCACACTGATGCCAAGCTCTGGACACAGAGGCCGTCCCTCCTCCTGGGCCACGTTGGTCTGGGCAGGCATTCCTACTGCTCTTCTCAGGGCTGAGCTACAGCCGCTGTGAGAACAGTCTTGAGTGTGACTCACGTGTGCACGAGTGTGCTCCCTTCCCTGTGGCACCCCCCCAACCCTGGCTCTTCCACTCCCCATGCAGCCTCTCTGTGAATAAATTCATCCTCAATCCTTTGAAACATTTCACCTCTAAACCCACAAGAATGCTGAGATTCTCTCGAGGCCTCAGGAATTATAGATTTAAAAAAGCAATTTCAAGTTGCATGACTCTTAATCTAGGAACTTTAACCTTTTGGAATCTTTCAAGTCATTCCATGTGCAAATTTAAATGCATCCTGTTCTCTCTTTGTTGAGTAAGCTAACTAATCATCCTGGCATTCGCCTTATTGTGGGTGTTAAGAAACCCCACAGTACTTATTTGTACCAAGTAGATTTCTGACAGTTCTCAGAAGGGCTTATAATCAGAAAAAAAAAAAAAAAAAAGCAGTGATATTTTCCAAGTAAACAAGAGAATTGCCCAGGAATTGTGTTAAAAGAGACAATTTATATGTAAGTACTTGCTCAGGAATGTGCAGATTAATACAGTAATTTCTTAATGCAGTGACACAGTATGAACACATTTTATTTACAGTGTTCTTGAAGCAACTTCTCAGGTGCTCTGTGCCATGGAATAAGATACTTACTACACTCTTCTCAAGAACCACACGCTCCAAAGAGAAGTAGAATGTAATACTACCGTGGGCATATCTCCAAAACAATTGGGGGGAGAAAAGGCTAGACTTTATTGAAACTGTGAAAACCTAGCATGCTTAAATGAAATGGTTCAGTGCAGCTTACCTAGATAAAGATATGGCAATACAGTGCATCTATGTGAGCCTGGAATGTGTGAAATTCAATCATTTTATTCTAACTTAGAATCCATTCAGTTTTTCATGGGAATCTAGTGTTTCATATCACTTATCCAGGAATGTGTAATTTTGTCGTAAACTTTATTAATGTGTCTGATAAGTGTAAAAGCATATATTGATGTTGAGGAAGGGACTCCTTTAAAAATAACTTTCTATCAGTATAGAAGTACACAGAAATTTATGAAGGACAGAAAAAAATCACTTCTATCACAACTTCAGAACAATTATAAATTTTTAAGGATAAATCTTTCAGGCTTTTTAAGTCTTTTAATTTTTTTTTAATTTTTTGGTACCAGAGATTGAACTCAGACACACTCAACCACTGAGCCACAGCCTCATCCCCCATTTTAAAAATTTTATTCAGAGACAGATCTCACTGAGTTGCTTAGGGCCTTGCTAAAGTGTTGAAACTGGCTTTGAACTTGCAATCCTCCTGCCTCAGCCTCTTGAGCTACCGGGATTTTAGGCATATGCCACCACACCTGGCTTTTTCAGCCATTTTTAATGCATAAATAATGTGTTTTTAATTAGGAAGTTATAATAAAAATGTGATATTTTAAACTAGAAGATTATAAATGTACCAAATTTTATGCTCTATTTTGCTATTATTGTCACTTCTGCTTAACATGTGGTGCAAAGTCTGTCCTGTATCATTGTACTTTCTTTTAAGCCCTCCTTATCATTGATACATAGCTTTCCACTAAATGAACCATCATTTCTTTTTTACATTAGTTCCCTACTATGCACCAGTTAGGTTATTCTGGCTTTTTATTTGCTTGCTTGCTTGTTTGTTATAACAAATGACAGTGTAGGTAGACCTATATGTATATCCACAATCGGTTTTCTATAATAAAGAGTATGAGCATATCTTTTTGTAAAGCTACTGGTACTACAGCCAAATTACCTCCAAAGGTTGTAACAATATATGCTCACTCCAGAAATGTATAAAAATAGTGGGGGAGCCAGGTGCGGTGGTGCATGCCTGTAATCCCATCAACTCAGGAAACTGAGGCAGGAGAATTACCAGTTCAAGGCCAGCCTCTGAAATTTAGTGAGGCCCTAAGAAATTTAGGGAGACTGTCTCAAAATAAAAAAATTAAAATGACTGGGATATAGCCCAGTGATAAAGTGCTTCTGGGTTCAATTCCTAGTACCAAAAATAAATACAGAAAGAAAGAAAAAAAGAAAGAAAAAAGAAAAAGAAAGAAAGAAAGAAAGAAAGGAAGGAAGGAAGAAAGAAAGAGAAGTTGAACATTCAGTTCTGGGTTCAAATTTTGGCTTTGCCACTCTCCAGTCATGTAACCTGGGACAAATTATAGAAATTTTCTGTTCCTCAGACTTTTTTGTTTTTTTTTTTGAAAAATAGGGGAAATAAATGTATTTATATCATCTGGCTTGTGGAGATTAAATAAAATTACTTAGGCCTGTGAATGGCATATTGTAGGTGCTCAGTAAAAGTTATCATCATCATCAGGAGAATCTTACGACCAGGTTCTTCCACTCAGTGGTTCAGTTCACTGCACAAATATTTATTGAGTGTCCTCTGGTGTGCCGGGCTCAGCTCTTGGCACTTGGAATACTCAGTGAAAAATCCAGGAAGATCCCGGTCCTCATGGAGGCCCCGTCCTCGTGGGGGAGGGAAGAGACAGAGAGCGCACATCAAAAACAAGTAACTGTACAGGAGATGAGAAAAAGAAACCGCAGAGCAGAATGAGGACTTTCAAGAATTGAGGGGGCTGGGGGTGAAATGTTAAGAAGGGCCATCAGAGCAGGTGCCAGTGAGAAGGTGACAGATGAGCAAAGACTTGAAGGGGTGAAGGAGTGGCTGTAACAGGAGCAGCCTGGAGCCCCAGAGGCCAGCAGGGGCAGCCTGCCGGGGATAGGGATGAGGTGCTGTTGGAGAGGAGGCAGCCTGGGATCCCTGGGGCCACAGGTAGAGGGAGAGAACGCAGGAGGGGGTGCAGATCACTCCGGCCTCTTCCTCTGTGTAGAGGGAGGTGCTACCACAGGATCCTGAGCAGGGCAGTAACATGCTCTGACTCATGCTTTACAAAAATCCCCCTGTCTTAGACAGACCAAGGGCAGAACCAGGGAGCCTGTCAAGGGGCCTCTGCGGAAGTAGTGAAGGTGGCCGCAAGCACCCAGCCAATGGGCATGTTTTGAAGCAGCACCTAGAGGATTTCTGTGAAGTGAGAATTGGAAGCAGGGCATGAGATGAATAAGAGTCAGGGATTCGTTCCATGCTTTTTTTTTTTAATTATTTATTTTTTAGTTGTAGTTGGACACAATATCATTTATTTATTTATTTACTTACATACTTACTTACTTATTTTTATGTGGTGCTGAGGATAGAACCCAGGGCCTTGCATCTGCTAGGCAAGCGCTCTACTGCTGAGCCACAAACCCAGCCCTTGCTTCATGGCTTTTGACATGAGCCCTGGGAAGGAGAGTGTGGCCTTTAACTGATGGGGGACTATGGAGTTGATCATCTACTAGACATCCAAGTGGAGATAGAGAGAAGACAGTTGAGTAGGTGGACAGACTTCTGGAGTTTGGGAAAGAAGGCTAGACTCAAATAGAAACTCAGGGGTCGTTGACCTAGGTGTGGAATTTTTCAAGCTATAAGGCTTAGTCTTTTTTGGCTGCTATAACAAAATACCCTAAACTGGGTTGATCACAAACAACAAAAGTTGATTTCTCATGTTCTAGAAGCTAGAAGATGAAGACAGCAGCAGATTCAGTGTCTGATGAGGGCCTACTTCCTTCGTGTGCAACTGTCTCACAGTATCCTCCCGTGGCAGACAGGGCCCAGAGAGCTGCTGGATATGGTTCAACTGTGTCCCGCAAACCTTCTGTGTTAGAAGTTTGGTTCCCAGAGTGGTGGTGGTAAGAGGTGGCGGGACCTTTAAGAGATGGGGCCCAGTGGAAGGCAATGAGGTCCTGGGGGCTCCACCCTCAGGGAGGATTAATGCTGGTCTGACAGTCAACTGGCTCCTATAGGGGAAGGTGGCTATAAGAAGAGAACACCTGCTCCCCACTGGCTTCCCAGCTCACCATGTGATCTCTTCCACACAGGTTCCTGCCATTGTGATGCCATCTGCTAAGAGGCCATCACAAAGCCTAACAGATGCTGGGACCATGCTTTTGAACCTCCAGAACTGTGAGTCAAATGAGCCTATTTTCTATATAAGGTACCCAGCCCCAAGTTTTATATTATAGTAACAGAAATTGAACCTAAGGCAAGAGCTCTCTGGGGCTTCTTTTACATGGGCACCAAACCTATTCACGAAAACTTTGTGAACTAATCACCTCCAAAGGCCCCCCCCCCCAGTACCATCACATTGGGGATTAAGTTTATCACAAATATGTTTGGGATACAGTAAGTAAACATAGTAAATATTCAGACAGTAAGACTTTAAGATTAAATACAATTTCCAAAATATTTTATTTAGATGCAGCAGAATAAAGCGGCCAATGATTAAACTCTGGGATAATCTAAAAATCTGAAGGGAGAGAAACAAAGAGCAAAGGAGACCAATAAGCAGCTAATTTTAAGGGGAAAACAAGGAGAATCTGATGTCCTAGAAACCAAAGAAAGAAGAAAGGGGAGAAGAAAGCAGATCAAGGACAGAGTGACCCAGGGTGTCTAGTACTACTAGAAGGAGATCAAGTGGCCTGGAGATGTGGCTCAATGGCACAGCACTCGCCTAGCATGCAGAATGCCTAGCGCCCCAAAATAAAAAGTGAGAGAGAGAGATCGAGTGAAGATGAGGACCAAGAATCGATGGGTGGGTTGAGCAGCCTCAGCTGTTGAACGCAGGCCTGATGGAGGAGGCAGGACCAAGCCTGAGAAGGCAAGTTGAAGGGAGGTGAGAGGAGACAGCTTGGAGACTGAACGCAGGCAAATCTTGGAGGTGTTTGCTTTTAAATGTGGCAGTAGCTAGCTGAGGTGGTGTATTAGAAGAAGGTACTGTGTGTGTGTGTGTGTGTGTGTGTGTGTGTGTGTGTGTGTTAAGGAATGTGTACATGCTGATGGGGAGGATTCCGAAGATAAGAGGAAATGCAGGAGAGGAGAGAACCGCTAGAGGGAATACAAAATGGAAATTGTATCTGGAGACTGGTTTTAATAGGAGCCTGGGAAATATTTCCTTATAAATACTTCCGATGCTCATAAGGAGGCGGATTGGTAAAGGGAGTCTGTGAACATTCTCTCCTGATTGCCAGATTCTCTTGTGTACTTACTGAGAACCTACTGGATGCATGCCAGTAGGCTGCCCACTTGCCCATACCAGCTTCTCCATATCCTTGGCATGTCCCTGCCTCTCTGCTGCAGTCATAATTCAGGACTATGTATAGGACTTACTGGTTTTAAAGTGACAGGGGAAATGGTACCCACAGAAGCCTAGAAAAATGGGCTGGGAATAGAGCTGAATGGCAGAGCACCTTCCTAGCATGTATACAGTTCCGTGTTCATCCCCAACATTTGGGGAAAAGAAGAAGCCTGGAAGGACCCGAGGCTTTCCAAAGCCTTCTCTGAATATTTCTTGGGGTCAAGAATTTGAAGCAATTACCCTATCACCCATTACTAAGCATTGGTAGAATTCTGTACTAAAAATAGCAATGCTAAAAATAAGAAGCCCAGACTTATCTGAGTTTTGTCAACTAAACAGACAACATCTACATATTTGGAAACATCAAAAACCCTTGCATCATTTGGCATTTTAATAGCTTTACACTCCTTATCTAGATATTTGAGTTTTGTGTAGACACAGCCAGACAGTATATAAATTATTCATTTGACATAAAGCCTCTGTCCACAAAGATCTGGTTCTGCTCTCATTCAGATGCTAAATGAAAGAACACAGTAATCATTGACCCTGAGAAACAAAAATCTGATCATTTTTTTCCCTTAATATTGACCATGGAAATAAATATCCCCCTATATTTAAAGGTAGACTCTTTCCCCAAATTTTCATTGCATGCTTAAATTTTTTTTCACTTTTTATTTGTTCTTTTTAGATATACATGACAGTAGAATGTATTTTGGCATATCACACTTACGTGGAGGATAACTTCCCATTCTTGCGGTTGTCCACGCTGTGGACTTTCACGGGTCGTGTATTCATACATGAGCATAGGAAAGTTGTGTCTGATTCCCTCTACTGTCTTTCCTGTTCCCGTTCCTCCTACCTTGCATGCTTTAATTCTCCAAACAATTAAACTCTGATGTCTTCTGGCACTCCAAGTAATTACAAATCTTTTTTTCATCTTCTTTTTTAATTTTTGATGACACTTTAAACCCACTAAAACCCTTGCCCAATGTGGCTGGTGTGTACCCTCCGGAGATCTCACAGACCCTGGCAGTTAAATGACCTTGCCTTTTTATTGCCTTTGGGTTCTGTTTCTGCGTTTTGCTAGGAGTTTTTGATTAAGACACTGCAGCATAACTCCCATGAAATTAAGCCCAAAGCAGCTGGGTGCTGTGTTGCACACCTGTAATCCCAGCGGCTCGGGAGGCTGAGACAGGAGGATTGCAAGTTCAAACCCAGCCTCAGCAACTTAGCAAGCCTAAGCAACTCAGTGAGACCCTGTCTCTAAATAAAAACTGAAAAGAGCTGGGGATGTGGCTCATTGATTAAGCACCTCTGAATTCAATCCCCAGTACCAAAAACCAAACCAAAACAAAACAAAAAAACCAAAACCACAACAGCAAAAACCCAAAGCACTATGTAGCTTTTCTAAAAACCTGCAATTCTTTTTAACCAACAGGGCATTAAATTCAGCTTCCTTTGTTTATGTGAAATATGATGATAAAGAATAGGCACATCATTTTTTATTTGCTTTTAAATACATGACAGCAGAATGTATCACAATTCTTATTATACATGTAGAACACAGTTTTTCACATCTCTGTTTGTATATAAAGTACGTTCACACTATTCATGTCTTCATACATGTACTTTGGATAATGATGTCCATCACATTCCACCATCATTGCTAGCCCCCTCCCCCCTCTCTTCCCCTCCCACCCCTCTGCCCTATCTAGAGTTCCTCTATTCCTCCCATGCTCCCTCTTACTACCCCACTATGAGTCAATCACCTTATATTAGAGAAAACATTCAGCATTTGGGTTTTGGGGATTGGCTAACTTCACTTAGCATTATCTTCTCCAACTGCATCCATTTACCTGCAAATGCCATGTTTTATTCTCTTCTATTGCCGAGTAATATTCCATTGGGTATATATGCCACATTTTTAATCCATTCATCTACTGAAGGGCATCTAGGTTGGTTCCACAGTTTAGCTATTGTAGGCACATCATCTTTATGGTCTTATGCTTACGAGTACTTTGCCCTCAGTTGCCCCATGGTTATGCATAATTACTATTCCTAAAATACCATTCAACTAAAGGAAAAGCAAAATTGGTCACAACAGGCATAGACAAGAATCTTTGGCACTGCTTGGTCCTTCTGGTGCAGTAATAACTTAGGAATGCATAGATACCTTTCTCATATCAGGTTCTAATATGAAAGGAAATGTTAAGAGGCAGTTCATTAATCTGACATTTTTTTTACTCCTTCCTCTATAGCTCCCTCCAGCTTTATATAGATGATATGAGTTTTGAAAGTTAAAAACCAGTAAGGACATTCCTCGTTTTACCTAGAACTTGGAATCCTACAAATGTTAATTTTATTATTTTTATAAAACGTACAAGTGTATAAAAAGAAAATAAAAATTGTAATTACTGGTCAGTGAGTATTATTTGTGTTAGAGTAATGCTAGCTGCTCTAACAAATAACCCCCAATTATCCATGACATGGCAAAACAAATTTGTTTCTTGCTCATGTGATGTTTAAGAAGGTATTCCTGGCCTGGGATGTAACTCAGTGGTAGAGTGTTAACTAGCATGGTTAAGGCCCTGGGTTCCATCACCAGCCTAAGAAAAAATAAAAAGAGAAAAGAAAAGGTATTTTTACTCAGCCATTGGCTGTTCCTCCACATTGTCATTTAGGGACCTGAGCCCCTTCCAAGTTGTAGTCCCATAGCCTCTGTTTCCCTAGGGTTCTCTATACCAGCTAACAGAAGGCAAAGGGGAGCACAAAAAGAAAAAATTTTAAAAAGCAAATCCCATTTCTTAAAAGTCCTACCCCAGAAGTGACACATCAGTTCTCTTCACATTCCGCTGATAAGAATTGCCATATGTCCTGATTGGCAGACTGGCAAATTAGTCCCCAGTTGAGCAATTGGGCCCAAATACAACTCTAAGAAGAGTGGCATAGCCAGCCATCTGTATCTGCTTGGATAATGTAATTACATTTAAAATACATGTTCTTTAATGCCTCCCACTGTGAATCTTTCAGAATGCAGCTAATAAATGGGATCACACTACAGAAGCTAATTTATTAGATGAATTTTAAAATCAGCAATATATTGAGTCACACGTCTGTGGCACGTTTTAAGTGCACATCGTTTACATGGACAGTGTGGTTGCAATAGTAGCTGGGCCATTTCTCTGGTGCATCTATTTGTTAGCCAGATTTATATTGCTAAATTAAATCTTAAACACATTAAAAGAAAAAAAGTCAAGAAACCAAGTTGTTATAAAAACAATTCTTGTTATTAATTGTTTTTTGGAAGAACTGTGAAGGAATCGGATTCACACCCATGACAAATCTTCCCCATGGTCTTGGTCTCTGATTATTCATAATGCTTTAGATGATGCTACCTGAAATGGACCCTCTGGGTCTCTGGATCTCCTTTCCTTCTTGAAAGTCTCCTCTTTTCTCTCTTCCTTCTATCTGCTGCCGCTCAAACCCATTCTCTCCATTTTGAATCCCAAAGGCTCCAATATTAGCAGAGAGAGAGGGAAGGGGCGAAGTTTACCAGACACAGTCAAGACAAGGGAAGAAGAGGACAGGGACAGAGGGGGGGACACTTGCAGTTTGTTAAACCCTCTATGACAGTCTCTCTTGAGCCTCGTGGTCCTCAAGGGCCCTCAGACTCCTTCCAGGGCTGACCCTGGCAGTCTTTTTGGAGTTAATGGAGATGCTGTGCAGAAGCATCCTCCAGGGCGGGGTTCCTTCTCAGCTCCACAGGAGGACCTTTGTCTGGGGGTGATTGTGGGGCTGCAGTGGAAGGTCATCAAAGATCAAGCTAACCATCTAGTAAGTAACCTATCTGTTCCTCAGGACTAACAGAATCATATATTTTTCATCAAGAGAATTCTGAAAAAATGAGAGCAAAGGTAGGAACTCGTTATGTAGGCAACACACAACACACGCACACACACACACACACACACACACAGATCCGTGACCTCTAGTCCAGATGACAGATGGAAAAAGAAATCTTAATCCTACTTTAAACAAATAGAAATGATGGACCAAATGTCTTCTGAAAAAAAACATATTTAAAACACATACTCATACTTGAAGTAGGAAATAGTATCTCCAGGAGCAAACATGAAGGATGATTCAGAGCTGGGGAGATAAGCAGGGGTTAAACCCATGTAGCCTTCAGACAGATTGGATTACGGGCTTCAGGGCTGTTATAATGCCCCTGAAGGACTGAGAAGCAGAGCAAGAGATCCTAGGCAGGCAGAGAGCTGGAATTTGCCTGATCTAGGAGCCAGAATTCTGCTAAACCATTGGTCCCCAGATGCCAGGAAAAGGTGTGCAAAGTATTATAGGTTACATGAGGAAGTGAGGCATCCACCCCCAGGCCACGAAAATCACCAACTGGAAGACAATCAACCACCCTCAAAACTTGTTATTGAAAAGAACAAGAAAAGAAATGAACCAGCACTTTTTTATTTTAAAAAACCTAACTAAGCAGTTTTAGGGCAGAAAATAAATCTTAACTACAGATATGGCAGGGATGAAGAAATAGTATTACTTAAAGAAATTATGACAATAAAATAGAAAACTTGTATGACATGGGATAATTTTCTAAGAAATATGAAATTCTAAAATTTATCCAGAAGCCCCATCTTTCCGTAGTTCAGGGTGCTATATGTTTCCATTATCTGACCCTTCTTTGAGTCTCACAATTCAGTGGGGCTCTCCTGTGTGAACAAGTTATTAAAATGGTTTTTATGTTGGTTAAAATGAGAGAAGATTCAAAGGGAAGGAAGAGGGGAAGGGAATAGGAAAGACAGGAGACTGAATCAGAAATAACTTTCCCATGTTCATCTGTGACTACACGACCAGTGAAACTCCTCATCATGTACAGCCACAAGAATGGGATCCTAATTAGAATAAGTTATACTCCATGTATGAATAATATGTCAAAATATACTCTACAGCCAAGTATACCTAAAAAACAAATAAAAACTTAAAAATCAATTTTTAAAAAAATGAGAGGAAATTTTCCAGCACATTAAAGAATCTGAAGAGCGCACGATGTTACCCATGGTCTTTTGTTCAAGCCTCCCCCTCCCAAATTATTTTGGCTTGTTACAAAAACTTAAAAAAGTTTCTATGAACGGATCAGTGGAGTTGGCCATCTATGGACTGAGACATCTGAAACAAAGTGTTCAAGAGAGAAGGATTGTAGAAGCAGCAAATAAAAAAAGAAATAGATTGAGTAGAATGAATCAGATACGAGGACTCTATGTACATACAGGACTACGCAACCTGTGTGATTCTACATCACCTACAACCAGAAGATGAGACGTTATCCTCCATTTATGTACGATGTGTCACAGTGCATGCTACTGTCATGCATAATGATTAAATATTATTATATTCCTTTATATTTTTATATTATTTATATTATATTTATTTAATTATAAATAGTTAAAACAAATAAAATAAGTAAATAAGAAGTACAAGCAAAAAAAAAAAAAAAAAGAAAGAAATAGACTGTTTAGTAGGGAATATCCCAACTGGATGGAAAACTTGGATTAGAAGAATGAGGAAGACTCTACTTCCTATGGGAGAAATACTAAAAAAATGAATAAAATAGAGAAGAAATGAAAAGTCAAAATTTTTATGAAAAAGAAAAACTCCTTAGGAAAGAGACCAACTAGGAACACTTACCTCGACCTGCCCAACCTCAGATTAAAGGTCATGCCCCTGCTCCGTGCTCTAGAAAGGAAGGACACTCTATGGCTCCCACCAGCACTGGTAAAAGCTTTCAGCCGGAATCTTGGATGTCACAAGATGGCAAGAGCCATCATTAATGAATTGCACTGTGGTAAAATCATCTCATTTCCACGGATATAACTATTTTAACAAATGAAATGTTGGTCACTCAAAAAATGTCGCTGTGGTTTGAAGGTCCCCTCCAACACTCACTAAGATATGGTGACAGTATTGAGAGGTGAGTGCTTAAGAGGAGATGAGGTCATCCGGGTTCTGTCCTCCTGGATTTATGCTGTTAATAGTAGGAGTAGCTTAGTTGTCATGGAAATGAGTTTCTGGTAAAAAGAATGAGCTCATTCCAATTTCTCTGTCTTACACGTTGTCACTTGTCCTTCTGCCAGGATATGACGCAGCAAGAAGGCCCTTGCCAGATGCCAGTACTATGCTCTGGGACTTCTTAGCCTGCAGAACTATGAGCCAAATAAACTTCTTATTGCTTATAAA
Source organism: Ictidomys tridecemlineatus (assembly GCF_052094955.1). Taxonomy (NCBI): domain Eukaryota; kingdom Metazoa; phylum Chordata; class Mammalia; order Rodentia; family Sciuridae; genus Ictidomys; species Ictidomys tridecemlineatus. Next base: position 38,362,348 of record NC_135485.1, on the reverse strand, counting down.
TTATCCAGTCTGTGGCATTCTGTTATGGCAGCAGAAAATGCATCAAGACACCAGTCAATCTCTGTTACAAACATATATGCAAATAGTCAAGGAAAAATATTAGCTCATTGAATGCAATAATAAATCTTTTTAAAATTTCAAAGGTAAAGTTACACAGTAATTGGAGAAGGCACCATGATACCACTAGACATTATTGTCCCTGGACACTTGATGCTATTTCTTGTAACATTGCCACATGAAAAAAAAAAGAGAAATTTTTAAGTCAAATGTCCTTGATTCTTTGCTAATGTGTTCCAGATTTTAAATTCTATGAAAGAAGTTCTCATAGCTAATCATACAGCATATTTCCATGTCATAGATATATATGGGCAGAGGAAAGCATGTGTTTGATCATTTCAACCATGGAATTGGAAGACAAGCCCAGTTTTCAGGCAAGAGTCATATAATAGGAAATTCCCAAAAAGAAAGTTTAGATGCTGGACAGTAAAAATGAGAAAAAAAAATCCATCAGAATTTATCAATGTGAAAAAATATTAAATCTCTCCCTTCTCACAAAGGATACCATGTTTAATTTTTTTCTTGTAGGCAGCACTTATCAAATCATCAAACAATTACACTGTTCCAAAGATTTTCTTTCTCTCCATATTAATCAATAATTCAGTATATCTCAATTCAATTATCAATAAGATTTTGGGGTGACATTTGACAAACTGATTCTAATATTTACATAGAAGGATAAATGTTTAAGAAGACCCAAGCTAATTCTGGGGAAAATCATCCTTTGAGACATAAAGATGTATTATGATCTTATTAAAGCTAAGACTGCAGTGTTAGACAAAACATCAATGTAAAAAGAAGAGGTTTGCTAAATTAGAAACTCATGGTTCTACAGAATCTTTGAATACACTAGGGAAACTCTCCTTCTTCAATCACTTTTAGAAGAAATATTTGATAATTGTGGGGGATTAAAAATAGAAAGTTGAACACAAATTCTACAATGTCCCAAAGTCAAAATTCACTTCCAACATTAAGAATTCTCTAAACTTTATGACAAATTCTTTCCCTGGAATAAATAACTCTTTTGACCTTCTTCCCTTAATGTAGCTAGAGTTTTGTGCTATGCCCAAAACAACAATAATAAACATATTTAAATGGGCTTTATTGTATTGCAAAACAAAAAATACCTAAGCAAAAATGAATACTAACCAAGCGATCCTCAGAATATCAGTATTTGTTTGGTAATATTAGATAGAAATCTTTATTCACTTTGTTTCAGGATTGTTTTAAAGCAATGGATGGCTTTATAAGATATTATTTTAGATGTGATCAAAATAATAAAGCATAAGAAAGGACAATTTACTTTTAATTTTGGTAGAGGTCATAGGTACACTGATTTATGATCTCACTAGAAAACACTAAGTACTTAGGACACTCATCAATTTAGAGTGGAGTGAATTAATTGTTACAAATAAAAGAAGGAAACTCAGAATCTCAGAGTTAGTGCCATGTTCTTACAGCATAGAGAAAAGGAACATAGTATGCAGATGAGAGCTCTGATATCAATCAGGAACATGTCCAGAGACTACACAGAGAAGCCCTATTAAGGAAATTTTGACTTTGGAAGCTATTCAGCTTTCATGGAGAGAGAGAAAGCCAAGTTCACAATAACACTGAAAAAAAAGCTGTTTTTCAGCCTTGACATTCAAATATTTTACCTTAGTAGATGCTATGGTAAAAATCTTTCACTTTCATGTTATCCAAGTCTGGTTGAAGTGAGTCCTTTCTTACACCTTGTTATTTTGATTACACCTAAAACATTATTTTAGTAAATTATTTGTTACTTAAAACAATTAAAAAAAAAGACAGCTCTATCTGAAATTATCAAATAAATAAATGTTGGTATTCTGAGTCCCCAAGCAACTTAGTAAGACTCTGTCTCAATTCTCTATAAAATTCTGGCAAATCACATACAAAAACATATTTAAAAAAATAGTGGGGCCTGGAGTTGTGGCTCAGTGGCCTCGCACTTGCCTCACACATGTGAGGCACTGGGTTGAATCCTCAGCACCATATTAAATTTTTTTTTCAAAAAATGAAGGTATTGTGTCCATCTGATATAAAAAAATATTTTTAAAAAATAAACAAAAAATGAATATATTGTGTCCATCTACAACTAAAAAAAAATTTGAATGTTAAAAAAACAGTGCACCATGATCAAGTGGGGTTCATTCCAGGGATGCAAGTTTGGTTCAACATATGGAAATCAATAAATGTAATTCATCACATCAATAGGCTTAAAGATAAGAGTCATATTATTTATCAATTAATACAGAGAAAGCATTTGACAAAATACAGCACCCTTTCATGTTTAAAACACTAAGGATAGTAGGAACATACCTCAACATTGTAAAAGCTATCTATACTAAACCCAAGGCCAATATCATTCTAAATGCAGAAAAATTGGAAGCATTCCCTCTAAAAACTGGAACAAGACAGGGATGCCCTCTTTCACCACTTCTATTCAACATAGACCTCGAAACTCTAGCCATAGCAGTTAGACAAAAGAAATTAAAAGGATATCAGTAGGAAAAAAAGAACTCAAAACTATCATTATTTGCTGAAAATATGATTCTATACTTAGAGGATCCAGAAAACTTCTAGAATTAATAAATTAATTCAGCAGAGTAGCAGAATATAAAATCAATACCCATAAATCAAATGCATTTCTATACATCAGTGATGAATCCTCTGGAAGTGAAATTAAGAAAACTACCCCATTCACAATAGCCTCAAAAATAAATAAAATACTTGGGAATCAATTTAACAAAAGAGGTGAAAGACAACACCTCTACAATGAAAGCTACAGAACACTAAAGAAAGAAATGGAAGAAGACCTTAGAAGATGGAAAGATCCCCCATGCTCTTAGATAGGCAAAATTAAATATTGCAAAGATCCCCCATGCTCTGGAAATCCATATGCAGCAAAATGAAACTAAACCCCTATCTCTCATTCACAATAGCTAAACTGTGGAAGCAACCTAGATGTATGTGGCTATGTCCCTATAGTATGGATGAAGAAACTGTAGTATATATACATATAGAATGGAATATTACTCAGCATTAAAAGAGAATACAATTATGGCATTTTCAAGTAAATGTATGGAATGGGAGAATATCATGCTAAGCGAAGTTAGCCAATACCAAATAAACCAAAGGCCAAATGTTCTCTCTGATAAGTGAATGCTGATCCATAATGGGATGGGGGACATGGGAAAAATGGAGGAACTTTGATTGGGCAAGGATGAGGGAGGGAAGAGGAGGGGGTATGGGGGCAGGAAAGATGGTGAATGAGATGGACATCATCATCCTAGGTACATGTATGATTGCACATATGGTGGGATGCTACATTGTGTACAACCATAGAAATGAAAAGTTGTGCTGCAATTCTGTACAATGAATCAAATACATTCTGCTGTCATATATACCTAATTAGGATAAATTAATTAATTAATTTTTAAAAAGAACTGGATATGTGGCTCTGTATTTAAACACCACTGGGTTCAATCCCTGATAAAGAAAGAAAGAAGGAAAGAAAGAAAGAAAGAAAGAAAGAAAGAAAGAAAGAAAGAAAGAAAGAAAGAAAGAAAGAAAGAAGAAAAGAGGTTTATTTAGCTCGAAGTTTTGGGGATTGAAAATTCAGACAACATGGTGTAGGCTCTGGTGAAGTTCCCCTAGACGTGTCACATCATGGCAGATGAATCAAGGCAAGAAAACATGTGAGAGGCAGAGATCTCATGGCAAAGAAACGAAAGAGCAAAGAAGAGGCCAGGCTCACTGATTTTTGTAGGGATTTTGGGTATGGGGAGGGAGGGGTGAATATGGGACTTTAACTCAGGGTCTCATGCACACTAGGAGAGCACTCCACCACTGAGCTACATTCCAGCCCAGACTCACTTTTTTATAACACCTCCCTTTCTTGAGTACTAACTCAAGGTCTCATGAGCACTACCTTAATTTCTTTGTAGGGTGATGCCCCCAATAACCCAAACACCTTGCACTGGATTACACCCTTAAAGATTCTACCACTTCAACATAGCCACACGAGGACTGAACTGCCAACACACAAACGCTTAGGTCCAAACCACAGCAAGGCACCAGCCACCAAGGGCAGTCAGGTGGGAAATGCCAATGAAAACATTAGCTGGAGGATTCTAGGGAAGAGGGAGAAAGAGCAACAGTGGGAGCTTAGACACACCTGCAAGCTCAGGGGAGCAGGGCAGTGGGAGAGACACAGGCAGCCCTGGCAAAGGGTGTGGAGCAAACTTGTCCTCAGGGAAGATTCCCATCTCCATTAGATGAAGGGGCAGGAAAACTTCAGAAAAGAGATCAGGCATAATTTCAGTGATTGTTCTTTTTTCTGGAAGTCCTATTTTTTTTTCCTCAAGCAAGTTTAATATTTCAAAGTTTCTGTTCCTTTCTCATTTTTTTACTTACATCATTTAATTTTTTAAGTTTTTATGCACAATATTCTATAGCTAATAATTCTAGTTTATTAAATTCTTGGGAATCCAATCTTTTTTTTTAACTTGCTGACTTTCGTTCATGATGAGCCCTTTTCTTGTGCTTGCTAATGTTCTCTTGTGAGCCTCTGTTCCATTGCACTTGGTCTGTGGCAATCCTGAATGACTTGAGTTGATGCTTTGCCCCTGAGTGAGTTTGAATTGTCTTGGCCACATGCCAGAAAGCATTTGCAAACTGTGACCAGTACACATTATTTGAGTTCTGACCCTGGGACTTTCCCTGATTGCTCTGGTAGCACAGATTTAGACGACAGATTTAGATTGGGATGTTGTAATTTTCACTTGAAAAAAAATTTTTTTTCCTACTCAGAATAGTAGTTGCCTCAAAGGAAGTATAGTAATTCACATTTTCACTAAATCTCAGCTTTGGAGGGTCACAGCTTTGCTTTACATGGGGTTTTACTCTTAGAGAGTTTGGGAGAAACAGTATAGAGACAGATGAAACTTTACCACCAAAACAAAAGTTTTAAAAATGTCGGACAAGGAGCTGGGGTTAGGGCTCAGTGGTAGAGCCCTTGCCTAGCATGTGTGAGGTACTGGGTTCAATCCTCAGCACCATATGTGCTTATTCAATTGTTTACCCATTCCTGTTAGTTTACTAGGGCTGACATAATAAAATGCCAAAGACTGAGCATCTTAAACAACAGAAATGTATTTTCTGAATTTTGCAGACTGAAGTCTAAGATTAAGGTTTGGTTTTCCTAAGACCTCTCCTTGGCTTGTAGACAGGCACCTTCTCCGTGTGTCTTCATATGGCCTTTTGGTGTGTGTTTGTACAACCCAAGTTTCTCCTTCACCAGCCATATTGTATAGGAGCCTTGCTCTAATGACCTCATGTAGTCTCAATTTACCTCTCTAAAGGTCCTGTCTTCAAATATAGCCACATTAGAAATCAAGGCTTCAGCACATGAATTTGGGGAGGAAGCAATTCAGTCCATAACATCACCTGTTAAAAAAGTAATATTCTGCCATTCAATAGATATATGGATTTTAAAAATTCATTTATTCCATTTATACACAATGGAATATTACTCAGCACTAAAAAATAACAAGATCATGGCATTTGTAGGGAAATGGATGGCATTAGAGCAGATTATGCTAAGTGAAGTTAGCCAATCCCTAAAAAACAAATGCTGAATGTCTTCTCTGATGTAAGGGGGGTGACTCAAAATGGGGATAGGGAGGAAGAGCATGAGAAGAAGACTACCACTAAATAGGGAAGAGAGGTGGGAGGGAAAAAGAGGGAGAAGGGGAGTTGCATGGAAGATGGAAGGAGAACCTCATTGTTATACAGAATACATGTATGATGTTGTGATGAGAAAAAGAAAAAAAAAGTGTGTCACATTAGATTGGATAGAGAGAAAGGATGGGAGAGGAGGGGAGGAGTAGGGGGGATAGGAAGGGCAGCAGAATAGAATAGACATTTTGACATACATTCCACGTATGTATTATACGTCAAAATACATTCTGCTGTCATGTATGACTTAAAAATAAATAAAAATAAATCGTATGGTAAAAAAAGTAATGTTCAATTCTTATGAAATATTAAAAACTAAATTCCAGCTGGAATAAAATTTAAAAATTGAATCATAAAATTTGTAAAAAATAATTTGAGATACTTCATGTGTGACCTTGGATCATAGTTTTTTGTTTGCTTAGTTGGGCTTTTTGTTTTGTTTTGGTTTTTTTGTACTGGAGATTTAATCCAGGGTGCTTTACCACTGAGCCATATCCCCAATCCTTTTTATTTTCAATTTTGAGACAGGGTCTCACAAAGTTGCTTAGGACCTCAGGCTAAGGCTATCCTTAAACTTATGATCTTCCCACCTCAGCCTCCGGAGGGATTATAGCAGTGCACCACCACACCTGGCTCTAGAACTTTTTAAAATCAAGTCAGGAATCTCATAAGCTACGAAATAAAAATAGTAGATATATTTTAATCTGTGAAAAAAAATTTAATTTTATGAGGTGATTAAACAATGTGGTCAATTGGTCTTGAAATACCACTCTAGGTATTTCAAGAAGAGAGAAATTTAATACAGGGAATTGGGAGTTTGCAAAACTCTTTTAAGGACCATAGTACCAGAAGGCAGGTGGCTGCCACTGTACAATTGATTTCAAGGGCATATCAACAAAATTGCAATCAGGTGATGGAAAGCTATTGCTGCTATCACCACTACCTCCTTAATTCTCAAAGCCAGTGAGCTGATGATCAAACACTGGGATGCAGAGTCAGGTCACAAATATTCATGTCTCCCGAAATTTGCTTTCTAGTAGCAATAGCAGAAGGACATGGTATCTGCCTCACTTCAGATCCTCCAGATCATGGATGAGTACATCTCCTGGTGCAGTCTAAACAATTTCCTAGCTGCAGTGAATCTATGAAATGTGGTTTTAATTTTGCCAGTGTCTGTGATTGGGAAGGTACTTAAAGATGTTGGAGCCAGGCATGGTAGTGTATATCTGTAATCCCAGTAGCTCAGGAGGCTAAGGCAGGAGTATCACAAGTTCAAAGCAAGCCTCAGCAACTTAGCAAGGCCCTGAGAAACTTAGTGAGCCCCTGTTTCTAAATAAAATATAGAAGAGTCTTGGGATGTGGCTCAGTGTTTGAGAGCTCCTGGGCTCAATCCCTGGTACCAAAAAAGAAAAAATGTTAAGAATTATCATTGTACAACTGTCCAGACCATGTTTAGCAAACAAAGTCTATTAAAAAGCAATATATTTGAGAGGTGGGGTTGGAAATTATAATACTTTGTACTATCCTAAAAGACATAATTCAAAATGCATTGGAAACTCTTAATGATGGATAAGAAAATGGTTAACAACCCGAAAGAAAGATGATAAAGGACATGAATAGACAATTCACAGAAAAAAAATATGTGGTAAAAAGAATATGTGCTAAACTCACCAGCTATCAAAGGAATCAAAAATTAAACAGTATAAAAATGTCCATTTATGCCCATCAGACTTGCAAGAATTTTAGAGAACATTAACATATAGCAATGGTGGGATTTGGCAAAAAAAAAAAAAAGTACTTGAATTCAGGTAAAGAAAAGACAGATAACTCTAAGTTGATTATGCTGTGATATGTTTTATGTTCCCTCTGCTTTATGTTCCCCCCAAATTCCTATGTTGGAATCCTCACTCCCAACCTAATAGTTATAAGGAGGTAAAGACTTTGGGAGATGGTTGGACCAAGGGTGGAGCCTTCATGGATGGAATTAGTGCTCTGATTTAAAAAAAAAAAAAAAAGGCTCTGGATAGAGTCCCTTGCTTCCTCCACCACATGAGTTTAGAGTGGGAATAAGGCTACGTGTGAGAAGCAGGGCCTCTCCAGACACTCAATCTGCCAGAGCCTCAATGGTGGACTTTTCAGCCTCTGGACCTGTGAGGAACAAATCTCTGTTGTTTATAACCACTCAGTCTGTGATGTTTTTTATAACAGCTATAACAGACCAAAGCAATTAGAAAGGAATTGAATACCAGGAATTACAAGATAAAAGATGTATTAAACAAGGTATGTCAGTGAGAATACAGTGCAGGAAAATGAATTCCTCTGGGTATTTCAAGAAGAAATCAAAGTGATTTTTGTTAGCTTTCCATTACCAGAAAAAAAAAAAACCTGAGATAATCAATTTGTAAAAAGAAGATCTATATTTTGGCTCACAGCTTCGGAGGTTTCGGTCCACGATTGGTTGGCCCCTTTGCTCTGGACCCATGTGACTCATATGGCTCAGTGAGCAGTGGAACAAAACTGCTCACTTCGTGCCTGAGAAGTAACAGAGAGCAAGAGGAAGGGGTTGAGGCTCCATTATCTCCTTTAAGGGCACACCCCAAGTGACCCAAAGACTTCCCACTAGGCCCCAACTCCTCAAAGCCTCCAAAAGTCCCAACAGTACCTCCCCAGGAGCAAGCCTTTGCCACATGGGCCTCTGAGGGACACTCAAGATCCAAACTGTAGCAAAGCACCAATTATTGAAAGAACTAGAGCTGGTGGTTCTAAGTGGACCGCCACCATGATGGCCAGGAAGCCACTGCTAAACCCACCACCAGAGACACTGCTTCCTATTTAGTCTACGGGGAAGAGTGTCCTGAATATCATTTCCATGAAGCAATAAGATGTGTGTGTTTGTGTATGTGTGTACATAGACAAATGTGTGTCTGATTTTGTGTGCATGAGGAGGATTATGAAAGGATGCCCACTGACTCATTAATACAGGTTGCTAGCATTCATGGAGGAGTAGAGGGAGGAGTGGGTCTTGAAATGCTGTGTGTGAGAAGAGTAAGAGGGAATGAGAGAAGTGAGAAGAAAGAAAAGGGGAAAGAGAAGCACTAAAACAAGGTTCATTGTATGTGGCAATGTTCAAAGTCACCCTCTGAAACCTACCATTTAAAAAAGCCTGTGTCCAAACACTGCCCTGTAAGAAGACACCACGATTCAGCCAGGAATGTGTTACCCATCACTAGAACCACTGAAAGCAACTCTTGCTTAATTTATTCAAATGTTCTTTAATGGAATCTTTTCCATTCTGAAAGCAATTTGGCATAAGCCACAAAACTTCCCTATTCCATTGATCCAGAAACTTGCACTTTTAAAAATCTCTTCTGAGGAAAAAAATTGGAGATTTGGGAACAATTTTTGGTTTAAGTTTAAAGACATCATTGTAGTAGTCATTACAATAATAAAACATAAGAGAAAAGCAGTATAAGTGTTTAGGAGAAATTAATTTTATAGATCCATAGAATGGAATATCATGCAACCACAGAAAATTATATTTTAAACCTTTTAATGCATATACAACTGCCTATGATATAATATTGAGTGAAGAATAAAACCAGAAAAAATAAGTATTGCATGATTTCACTGTTAGACACACACACATACATAAAAGATCCTAAGGAGATACATCAAAATGTTCATGGTAATAATCTCAAGGAAATAGGTTGAAGATGATTAGGCTTTTCTTCACTTATTTATATTTTTTCCAAATTTTCTAAAATGGGCATATGTTTGGGATGAAATGCTGTTCTTTTGCTCATCAGATATGAAGGCAATCTAACTAGCAAATCAGTCACCTCAAGGATCCTCAGTGAGCTGAGGTATCACTGTATCCTTCCTGCATCTGGTAGTAGACAAGTGGACAGATGGGTGGGTGGGTGTGTGGATGGATGGATGGATGGATGAATGGATGGATGGGTGTGTGCGTGTGTGTGTGTGTGTGTGTGTGTGTGTGTGTGTGTGTATTTGCTTGTTGGGCAGTGGTTTTCCTCCTTCATCAATCCCCCCTTCTTTTCTCTTAAAGCTTCGGGGCACAGTAGGACTTTTTTTTTTTTTTTTCAGATTGGAGGACCATTCTACTTTCACTCCTCTGTATATGTCAGGCTTAATTCAGGAGAGGACAGTATTTGTAAGAGAGAGCTAATAAAAACCACAAATCATTTGTGCATTTGTCAATATAACATGGGAATTATTATAGGGCTGTATGGAATTTTGAGGTTTGGTCCTTGGGTTCTCTACCAGGCCTCGACCATATCCTTTGATGAGTCATATTCTGGTATCTTTGGCTTTCTATGGAAATCAGGAAGGACACAAGCCAAAATCATATCAGGAAGAGCTGGGTAAGGTAAGGCATTTAGGACATTTTTATACACTTAAAACTCATGGCACATTAAGAATAAAAAATTTATGGAATGAACATTGTGCTCAAAATCCCACATCTACCACTTTAGCCATCTACTTATAGTTAGGCACCTCAAATGTGTAATAGCACTTTATCTTAATATTATTATCTTGGGCTGGGGTGGTGGCTCAGTAGTAGAGTGCTTGCCTAGCTTGTGCGAGGCACTGGGTTCGATCCCCAGCACTGCATATAAATAAAAATAAAGGCTCATTAACAACTAAAAAATATTTTTAAAAAATAATAAAATTATTATCTTAATTTTATTCTTGAAGACCCTGGAGAGGATGTGATTTGCTTAAGGGTATACCTCTAATAAGTGGCAGAAGCTGGATTCAAAGCTGAACTTGTCCTCTTCCAAAACCCCAGGCTTTGTCCAGCATGCCCAGCCATAAGACTCACCTCCTGACTCCCTACCTCCAACTGTGCTAGAGCAAATCCTTTCGCTGCCACTTTGAAGCATTTGTTCCCAGTTAAACTGTGTTTTGTTTGTTTGTTTGTTTAAGTTGCCTTTGTTAATGGATGTTAATGCTTCTGTTCTCAAGGGAGCTTTCTGTCCAGATGCCCAGGAATATTTCAAAGTTACAACTGAGCAGTAACAAATTATGGTCTTAACAAATTTCCCACCTAATCATAAACTGATTGTGGACTTGCAGGTATACGCTGGGGTTTACATCCTGGCTGTGAGCGGTATGCAGGCAAACATCAAAGTTTTGTGGGTGACAAAGAATCACCTCTGATCTTCACTTCAAAGACAAACCAAACAAAAAGACCTTCCCAGCTATACATTGGAGATTAATGTCAATCAGGCTTTTTCCTCAACTTGTCTATACAAGTGCGTGTTTTATGATGATGGAAGCTTGTTGGGAAACTGTAAACCTTCTCAGAAAGATGGCAAAAACACCTACAGTGCGTACACACACACACACACACACACACACACACACACACACACACACACACACAATTTTTTTTCCTGATGTGTTATAAGGAATTTTAGCCAATGGACTTTTCCCCCACTTCATCCTTATTCCCTAAGACTAATTTTAAAAGAATGCCAACAAGTAACCACTGTAAAGATGTACAAATTGTGTTTTTTTTTAAAAGCGATAGAGAGAGAGAATTTTAATATTTATTCTTTAGTTTTCAGCAGACACAACATCTTTGTTTGTATGTGGTGCTGAGGATCGAACCCGGGCCGCACACATGCCAGGCGCGCGCTACCGCTTGAGCCACATCCCCAGCCCCACGAATTGTGTTTTCAAGCCCAAAAACCTATACTCCTAATGTTTTCTATAATGTCTGCAGAACTTTCCTTCCTCTCCAGAGCCCACATATAACTCTTCTCTCCCAGGAACATGCTCAGCTTCCAAAGCCTTTTGGTCTGATTATAGAATTTGCTCATGGCTCTGAATCCCACTCATAAACAGAGTGTTTCTAGGACACACAGACCTGAGGAAGGCAGCCTTGCTCCTGGAATCTTCCCAGGCTGGTTCCCTGCCCCATTTCTGTCTCCCACAGAGCCTGAAGTTGCCACACTACATCACTTCCTGTACAGTCTTCATCCATGAGCTCTCTGAGAGTTGGGACCATGTTTTAATTATTGTATCCACAGGCACAAAACTCAGGGCCCAGTATACAGTCAGTGCTCACTAAATGCCTGTCATCTGATTAAGTGCATGAAGGGATGTGCAGACCGCACTTCACCCATGCGGCTGATCATGAGTCCTCAGAAGTCTAGGAAAGGAGATGGAGAACAATTGGAGGAGGGGGGCATGTAGCTGGAGCAAGGTGGACAGTTGCAGTTTCTGTTGTGAAAACTCAAAAAAATCAGAAAATATATATTTAATCAAAAGGGACCCATGAAGCACAGGCTAACAGCCAAACAGACCATAATATGACAGCCATTATGGGACACAGGCTGGAGCTTCTGATCCAGGATTGGTGATATCATTTTCTTGGCAATCAAGACCCAGGATGGTCTCTAAGTTTTTAAACTAGTCCCATCCAAAATCTCTATGTAGTGTGTGTGTGTGTGTGTGTGTGTGTGTGTGTGTGTGTGTATGTGTGTGTGTGTGTGATCTAAATAATGTGATAATGGTCTCTTTTGTTTGACAAATACCTTCAAACTTCTCAAATACTGAATATTCCTGGCCTCTGTATTAGTTTTCTGTCATAACAAAATACCTGAGGCAAAGACCTTATAAAGAGAAAAGGCTTGGGGCTGGGATTGTGGCTCAGTGGTAGAGCGCTAGCCTAGCACATGGGAGGCCCTGGGTTTGATCCTCAACACCACATAAAAGTAATAAATAAAATAAAGGTATTGTGTCCAATTACAACTAAAAAATTTTTTTTAAAGAGAAAAGACTATTAAAGCTCATGCTTTTGGATGTTCTAGGACATGATCCAGAGGCCCCATTCTTTGGGTCTCTAGTAAGGCAGCACATTAGGGCAGGGGCACATGACAGATCAAACCATGTTTCATGACCAGAAGACAAGGAAAGGAAGAAGAAGAAACTGGGGTCCTACAGTCCCCTTGGAGGGTATACCCCCAATGTCCTAAGGACTTTTTACTAAGACTCACCTTCTAAAGGTTCCATCACCTCCCAACAGCACTACCTAACAGGGCAGGTCTTTCGTACATAGGCTTTGGGAGCCACTTATCTAAACCACAAAATGATGGGTCTGTCCATGATGGGTCTGTCCCAAAAGGAGCTTGATAAGACCTCTTGGATCAGATTATCCTGAAGTCACCTACTCTGTTACAGAAAAACGATTGAAGGCATTATGAAACCCCTTAAAATTGCTTTTCAACATTTTCAATTCAACTTTGAATTTGATGATTCAATAAATCAACAAATATTTGTTTAGTATCAAATTACATATTAGCTCCTGGCTGGGTCTAAGGATACATCTGCATACCACTAAGTCTTAATAAAAGTATCAGCTGGAAAGGTGTAAAGTAAGAACATTTCACTTTTCCCACTCACCCTGATTCTACAGCCACTGCTATCAAGAGTACAGAAGAACCTGAGAAACAGTAAAAGACATATATTATTTCTAATTTTATCTAAATATCAGTGTTATGGTTTGGATGTGAGGTGTCTCCGAAAGCTCATGTGTGAGACAATGCAAGAAAGTTTAGAGGAGAAATGATTGGGTTATAACAGCCTTAACCCAATGAGTGGTCTGGCTATTGTTAAGGATGGTGGGTTTGACTGGGTGGTAACTGTAGGCAGTTAAGGTGTGGCTGGTGGAAGTGGGTCATTGGGGGCGTGCCTTTAGAGTACATATTTTGTGAGCTTCGCTCTCTTGGCTTCCCTTCACCACACTTTTCCATCATGATATTCTGCCTCACTTCAAGCCCCCAAGAAATGGAGCCAGCCTTTTAAGAACTAAGACCTCTGAAATCTTAAGCCCCCAAATAAACATTACCTCCTCTAAAATTGCTTTTGTCAGGTCTTGTCTAGTCACAGCAGAAAAAAAATACTGACTGAAACAATCAGCATCCATGAAAATGGTGATTTCTCTGAGTTACTGAAATGAAGTGAGTTGACTTGAGGAATTTTATGAACAGAGGTTGCCTTAGTTCTTTATATAAATGTTATCTAAAGGGCCAAAGTAATGAACATTAATAGCAGATGGCAAGAAACTGCCCTCCCTGTTCTGTTCACTCTTCAAACTCACCAGGCAGAAATGTTCCTCCTTCTCTGGGAAGCAGTAAGGAAGGGAGCCGGCATGCTGTTCTGCTGGACACTTGCTCACTTGGAAAGTATATGATTGGGGAAGGAAGCACTGTCCACTGACCAGCTCAATATTTTAGAGTGGTTGATTTTATTCCCTGTGATCCTGACTTGGACTCTGTCTTTCAAAAACAAGTACAACCATAATGTCTGTCTCACCCAATTGCTGAAGTAATAGCTGAGCTCTTTCATGGTCATATAGGACAGTAACAGTTACCTGGGATGGTTCTGTGGTTTCGCTATGGTTTGTCCCCACCAAAACTCATGTGAAATTGGATTTCCAATTTAGTGGCCTTGGGAAGTAGGCTCTTTGAGAGATGATTAGTCATTGCGCTCAAGAACGTATTAATGTCTTTCTAGAGAGACTGAGTTATCTCAAGAGTGGAATGTTATAAAGCAAGACTGGCACCTTCCCTCAGAAACTTTTAGTCTTTTTTTTCTTGTACATGTGCTCTTCTGCTTGTACCCCTTTCCCTGGTTCAATCCCTAGCAACACACAACACACACACACACACACACACACACACACACACACAATGTGCATTGGGATTGATGGAAAGATCTCTGTATGATCAAGAGTCATTCTGAAATGCATTGCCACAATCTTCCCATGTAAATTCCCATGAAGACAGCAAGTTACTTTTTTTTTTTTTAAATGTATGTGTGAGAGACAGAGAGATGCTGGGGACTGAGCCCAGAGCCTTGCACATGCTCTACCACTGAGCTACATTCCCAGCCCAGCCTCATTCAACTTAAGATTTAATACTGCATTTCAGATATTCTTGCTAATTTTACTGAAAATAAACAGTTTTTTCCCAAGAAAGTAAAAGAAATACACCTCCATTTGTAAGGCAACCCTTCAATTCCTTCTTACAGTTTTGATTATCACTTGAAAGATTTGTCTTAATTCTTCTCTTGTTTAAATTTAGAAACTGAATTTTAAAGTGCAGCTGATCAATTACACATTCCAGATTTTAAAGTTTTAGCTTTATATTAACTCCTCAGGGAAAAAAACTAGAAAATTCTCATTTCTTGTGAAAATATAGGAATAGGGATGCATAGCAGTCACAAAATAGGTCTAGGTCATTTGTGGTGCTCATTAGTCCTGCGACTCCTATGAAAAAAAGCTAAAAGCACTGCCTGTATTTTGCAGATGGAAAAAAAAATGTGACAGGTTTCATCTTGCTCTGGGAATAATAGCAAAGCCTCTGGTAGAGTCAGAAATAGAACCTCAAGGGATTTGTGTCCTTACTTGATGCAGAACATACTCAACTTAAGCAGTCTCATTAAAATCGTGTTACAGAAGAAGCAGGTCTATCTCTTTCCTCAATTTTATTTAATAGAATTAAGTAATTCACTTCAGCTCTACTCTCAATTGGATGCGTTATGCTAATCAAGCTACTGAACCAACCAAATATGATTAGATAGTGGTCTCAAAGAATACATTGAATGCTAAGCATAATGAATAACATGTCATCATTTTAAGAAATCTTTTTTTAAAAAAAAGAAAACGGAATATATAAATTCCAATGTATTCAGGGCTGTGAGAGAGAAACTCTATCATTTAGGTTCAGTAGGTCAATATGCAACATCTAATATTGCTGCCTTAAAATAATTCTGAATTTTAAAGGATTATAAATTCCATCCCACAATCATTTTTTTTTACTGAGAAAAAGTAAAATTTTAATTATCTTGTGAATCTACTTAGGAAAACACATACAAGCAATGTTCACAACTATAAATTTAAACCTTTTGCACTGAAAAAAAAAACCACGAAACAACAAACACAGGCATGAACTGTAAACCTGTATTAATTATCAAGTAGTCTTAAGGTTAACTCTTAGCAGTAATTCAGTATTTTCTTCCTTGGCAATTGTAATATTTTAGCACCAAATGATCTCCCACTAGTAACAATGCTGGTTGCCAGTATAAGGAGGTATTTCACACACACTCCTTGCACACACACCTTCCCCTCACACCAATAAGGAGATCTGTGCAAGCATGCTGATTCCAGAGCAATGGAAACAAGATGAAGGGATGGGGTCACACGTGCATTCCTAGAAAAGGCCAAACATTATTCTATACCTTTCCATCAGTGTTCAGGAAAACACTTTAAATTGCTACTTAATTTACACCATAATGACTAGGTTACAGCTTTAGCTCATTGGCAATTTTGGAAGCAACTACTTTTGAAAGTTATGATGTCTCTGGTTGCAGCTTGAACCGGACCTCCTTCAAAGAGATTCTCTTGGTCGCAGCTATTGGTGTCCATCACTTGGCAGATTTCCCTCATCATGTCACTGGAATCCCTGGAATTAGTGGTTCTCATGCTCCAGGTGAAGCGCAGGGAGCGAGCTGTTGCTTCTTCGTTCTTGTCCTTTTGCTCAGCAGAGACGTTGCGGCTTCTTGTGAGTTTTGAAGTTAATTTACAAAAAAGATTAGGGGCACCTCTGCTTTAAGTCTGGGACAGTGGCGTGGCTTGGTGGGACAGGCTGCGCTAGGCAGAAGGGCCGTTGTCTGTTGCAATTGGCGATTCCTGGGAAGTGCTGCCACCAGCAGTCCCCTAGGGAAGAAGATTCAGTCTGAGGAGGTGGCACTGCTGACACTGTGCGTTGAAGCAGCTGGAGTTCTCTGATCTGGAATGGTGCTCTTCTCCTTGCCATTCTGGATCACTAAATATCTGTGTGCTGTGGTTTACTCACTGCAAACGTGAATATGTCTCTGTATCATCCATCCCCTCCAGATCCTGTGCTACTGCTGGAGACTTCGGGCTTTTCTTGCTGTTCAGGAATGTCCACCTTGTTGGGAATACTTGCCTTCCCAAGCATGGGACTGGCTGGAGCCATTCCCTTTCCTGTAGTCCCAGTGGCACTGCCTCCTGATTTCTAGGAGGGAATCCCATCTTCTTTGAGGTCACTATCTGCAGTGCTAGTCTGACTCCTCTTTGGATATGCCACAACTGAAGGAATAGCTGGTCCAGCATGGTCACTGTACTCTCTCTGGGCTCCTGGATTGAAGAAACACTTCTTGGTACTTTGTGGTGAGGAAACTGTTCCTGAGGTCACTGCTTGGCCGCACCTATGAAGATTTGCTCCTCAGCAAGTATGTAGCTGTGATTTCGTCATATTTCATTTTACTGAGAGATTCTCGAATTTCCTCTTGTGAATATCCCATTCCTACTATAATATCTAGTCTCTTCTGGTCTGAGATGTCTAGCTCTGGTTCAACAAAGGGTTTAAGTTCATCTTCCTCACGCCCTGTGTTGATCCACCTGTCCTTCATGATTTGCTTTGGAGTATCTAGAGTAATTGGATTTGGCATCAGGAAGCTTTTGAGAAGGTTCTCAAAGTCTATGGACATGAAGAAAGAGATTCTGTATTTCTGTCATAACACTCTTTCTCTCCAAGTTCCTTCAGATTTTGCCTGCCAAAGGGAGGAGACCCACCGACTGGGATGTATGGGAGAACGCCTAGACGCCAAACGTGGACTTCAGGCCCATCGTACTTCTTGCCCTGGAAGAGGTCTGGGGCTGCATATGGAGGACTACCACAAAACATGTCCAGTTTACTGCCAAGAGTAAACTCATTGCTGAAACCCAAACTTGCTATTTTAATGTTCATATCCAGATCTAACAACAGATTTTCAGCCTTGAGTTTTGCCAGGTTTTATTCGTGACTAAAACACTTAGGGGTCACTCCAGGGGAACTGGGCTAACTGGGCTGTGTGAAATAACCACACAAGAGACAGAAATACCTTTTTCTTTGGGGTTGCTGTGACAGCTCCTTTTACCTTAAGGGTTCGGGGTGTGTGTGGGAGAGAGAGAGAGAGAGAGAGAGAGAGAGAGAGAGAGAGAGAGAGAGAGAGAGAGAGAACGTGCTGACCCCTTTTATTGAGAAGCTATTCAAATGAGGCAAGGGGTCAGGTTTCAGGGGACTGAGTCTAGCTAGCTTCATGATGTCTGCTGTCAGCAGGTTGACTGACATCTAGGTAGGCCACACCCAAGGGCACAGTAAGAGAAGGGGACATGCAAAAGGCACTTTCATGGAACATTCTATCCCAAACAGGGCAAGGGGTAATATTACAAAGGAATAAGTAAGCATAGCTCCACCCATGGGGCTGTAGGAAGGCACGCCCAAGCACGAAGATACCATCCCTGAACCCAAGAAGGGTGGGGCAGTCTAGCAGCATCTGCTGCCTGATGCCTCAATCACCCAGCCCGGGAGTGACTCAGTCACATGCAAGGTTGGTATCCCACAGAGTTCCCTGTGATCAATCAGCTTTTAGTGGCAATACTGTACTGCAGACATGGTCTGTCTAAATTTAGCTCTTGCTTCTTTTCCCGCCATTCATCCATGTGGAAATACGTCCCATCCATTTGTGTATTCCATGATTAAGTAGAGTGTTTTTTTAGTTTCAATGACTTCAAGCAACTTCATTATGTTTGGATGATTAAAAATCTTCATACTCTTAATTCTCTGAAGAGCTTTTGAAGATTGTTAGATTCAACTGAGTTTTGTCAATTTTTTTTTTTTTATCCAGGGATTGAACTCAGGGGTACTCCACCACTGAGCCACATCCCCGTCCCTAATTTGTATTTTATTTAGAGACATGGTCTCACTGAGTTGCTTAGTGCCTTGCTTTTAATAACGCTGGCTTTGAACCTGTGATCCTCCTGACTCAGCATCCTAAGCCACTGGGATTACAGGTGTGCACCACTGGGCCACAGCCTGTCAATTATTTTTATTGCAATCTCTCTGCCTGTAAGGCTGTGTCATGTCAATGTCATTTTTGCAAAGTTCCCCTTGCTGATCATTTTCAAGAGTCTATAGTTTCTGATGTGAGGCTGCTCATCTGCACAGGAAGCTATGGAGTTTCTATACCTCCAGAGCACCCAGTGTGGGAGGTGACTTCTAGTCACCCAGCTCCATGTGAGGTGTGCATGCTATGTATAAGGTTCTTTATCATTGAGTATCTTCAATGTCTTTTGATGATTTAATAGAAGAAAAAATAAACGCATAAATCTACTCAATCAGCAAAGCTAATAAATGTCTGTGAGTACCATTGGCAGGATTAGGACATGTAAAGGGAAGAGGAAACAAGGAAAGAGTTGGAGATGAAAGATTGTTAAAAAAAAAAAAAAAAAGCCTCACGTGCCTTCCACAACAAAAGATGTTTGCCCAGGTAAAAATTATTCTTCTTCTGGGTAAGTCTAAGAGCAAAAGGCAAATGAGAAGTGGTACTAGGTCTACTCATTTCCAAGATTCTCATTCTATAATCTGCTATGCAGTCAATGTAATCATAAAGGTACTGACTGCATAAAGAATGGGCATATACAACACTGGGATCAAAACTTCTGGTTCAGCTTACACAAACTTCAAGTTCTATCAGTACAGATTTTCATGTCAAATGTCCATAACACAAACCCCACAATATTTAGACTCTACTAAAAAGCAACTGCCTAGCTATTAACAAGAAATACAAAACATCTCCTGCTTTGTTTGAGCTTCAACTTTGAACATCAAGATTCCACATAACCTACAGAAACAATGCCTTAACTAATCTACATAAGATTATATAAGATTGGTCATGGCTGAGCAGTTTAAGTGGCTAGGAAGCAGTGCTAAAGAACCTCAGGTTGAAGAAAAAATTGGGTTCTGTTAGTTAGCTGTCGCTCTAATAAAATGCCTGAAATAATTAACTTGTAAGAGTAAAGGTTTATTTAGCTCACAGTCCTGGAGATTCCAGTTCAGACAGAGGAGGAGGAGGAGGAGGAAGAGGAGGAAGAGGAGGAGGAGGAGGAGAAAGAAGGAGAAGAAGAGCCCACAGTCACTTTTAAAGAAAAGCATCTTCAGGGGCTGGGGCTACAGCTCAGTGGCAGAGCATTTGCCTAGCTTGCTTGAGGCACTGGTTCTATCCTCAGCACCACATAAAAATAAACAAATAAAATAATATAATATAGTTGTCCATCTACAACTATAATTTAAAAATAAAAGGGAAAAACACCTTCAAAATTACAGAAATTGAGATTCCATGCTGGTGGATTATGTATCCACCATCTTGCCATTGCAGATTATCTAAATATGTATGTTTTTGCACACAAGTGTGCAAATGTTCAGAGAAGAACTGGAATCTCTACTGCTACATTCATTGGATGTGCTTAGAATGCCTGATAGGCTCACTAGTGTTCTATTAGACTGGGGAATCAAAATGTTTTCACAAAATATTAGCAATATATGGGTCCTTATGGAGTGTGGTGACTGAGATTGGGGGATCCCTGACTGCTTCATAGCTGTGGCATACGTGCTACCTGGGAATGTATCTAGGCAAGGGTACAGGATGCCCAGTTGTTATGGTGATACCCCCAACCCTCCCAACCCCCACCCCCACCAAGTTTCTGTGCAAGAGACTTATCAGTCTCTACCTTGATCTCAGGCTCATAGCTCTGGGGAGAGAGGAATTCTAAGCTTGACAAGACAACTACAATGTTTCACCAACGCTCCTACTTTGTAGCCTGCCCACTTAACAGTAACTTTAGACAATGGGCATCCTGGAGTGCTGCAGGAAGCTCTAAGCATTGCAGCAGTGAAATGGCTACAAGAATGTTTCTAGCCTTGTAACTTTCTAGTGCACAAAGAACAATGCTTCTATAGTCCTGTACTTCTTGATTATGAAACATTATATAAATAAACTTGCTGGGTCAACTCTTTAGAAACTGCTTCTTCATCAGAGAGCAGTGCTCTACCTGATCCCAGCCTTTGGTCTTAATATCTGTGTGTGTGTTTCTTAATTTCCTAATGCCCCTTGCTGGTTTCTCAGGTTCAGGTATACAGGGCATGGCAGGTACTCAGGTGGAAATTGAGGAATTTAATCTTGGCTACTGGATAGGGAGTTAGAGGATTTAATTTTAAAAAAAAAACTATATAGAGCAGTTAAAGGAGTCGGAGAATGTAAAAACTGAGCAGTGAAAATTGGCTACTATTATGTAATATACCAACACAAACATATGCCGGTCTGGCAAACATAACTTTTTATTGACATGCATGTATACAACACATTATTAATGAGCATCATTTATGGGCTTGTGTATGTGTTGGGATAAGTACTGGAGATTTAACACAGGGCATTCTACCACTGAAATGCATCTTCAGTCCTTTATAAGTTGGCCAGGCTGACCTCCATCTTGCAATTCTATTACTTCATTCTCCTGAGTATCTGATCTATGGGCATTTAATATGGCCTAAATGTCTACCATGATCTGATAGCCTCCAACATCTCTAGCCACATCCCACCTGTAGCCTGGTTTATATTATGATATCCTGCATCTTTTTTCTACTTAATCTCTTGGCTGTTTGTACTAAAGTTATGGCAGACATCCTGCTCTTCTAGGAATGAACAGAGCTCCAACCTGGAGCACACATTCTGTACACACTCTTGCTTTTGCCTGGAACTAGACCCCAAGCTCCTCTTCTTTGCCTCAGATACACTTTTTTTTTTTTTTTTTTTTTTTTTTTTGGTACTGGGCATTGAACTCAGAAGCATTCTACTACTGAATGCTCAGCCCTTTTCATTTTTTAAAGCAGCCCCCCCCCAAGTTGCAGAGGCTGGACTTGACCTTGTGATCCTCCTGCCTTAGCCTCCCACATCTCTGGGTGTGCATCACTGTGCCATGCTCTCATATACGCATCTTCAATGTTCTGCTTCTTCATCTCTTCCAACCTTACGCAGGAACCCTGATATCTCCATTTTAGCTCTTGTCAAGTGGCAAATTTACATTTTAAGTGAGTCTTACATTCATGTTTGTCTACTAGATTGAAAGTCCCAAAAGAATAAAGTTTATGCTTTGGATTTTTGTCTACTTACTCCCAGGTCTATTTACAGTGATTTGGCATGTGGTAGGTTTTCAGTACCTATTGATTCTATAAAATAACAAACACATCCCAACATAAGGCTGGTGCTCCTGAGGAATGGGCATTTCTCTCTTTCACTTTATTTCACAATCATGGTTCCCCTCATCTCTGGTTTTACTCAACTATACTATGAAGAGACATACATATTTTACTAGGTAAAATTAGGTTGCAGAAAATGTGAATTTAATTGTCAGGAAATGGGAGAGGAAGGAAAAGAAAAGTCAATTAAGTAAGCATACTGAGAAATTGGGTAGTCGGCGTTTTATAGAAACATGTATACAGAATTTCTGGAGTATTACTTTCCTAGTTGAGAACAGTGTTGCTGCACTTTCATTCGCCACAATGTCATGTAAACATGTGCATGGTGTTTAAAGACGTATCTATAAAGAATGTAAAACTGTGTAAAGAAACATTAATAAAAGATGTTCTTAGTATGCTACTTGAAGAGAGGGAGAAAGGGGAGGAGTTGGAAGAGAAATAATAATGAGGTGGTGAGTCGACATCAGCAAGGTACCACATGAATAGTGGTTAAACTCATGTCACGAACCAGACAAAGAACCGAAGACAGAAAGAGGAAATCAATGAAGAGACAGGAGACAAAAAATAATGGCCAAGGATGGGCTGAGATAGGTGAGAGCAGAGACTACAGGAGTGGGGTGGAGTATTCGTGGGGTAGGGTCCCTCCAGCTGCCAAAACAGTGGGAAGCTGGGAACTGAGAAGCTGAAGAATTTGAAGACCTCAACTCCTTCCCATGACTCTTCTTTAGAGGTATCCTCTTACTACTGACTCAGTCTAAGGGAGGCCTTTTATTTCGTCCATTTAAGAATTAGGAAGCTGCAGAGTACATAGAAGCACTCACTTAACTTAACTGATCGTATAAGTGAATAAAAATATAGCAAAGAAATAGCAGTTCAGGATTCTAGAAGCTGTGAGACCGGAGCATAGACTCCGAGGTGGGGAGAGAGTAACTGAGCAGACCAGGAAGGCTCAGTGACCGGAGACACTCCGATTCCTCAGTGCCAAGGACTGGTGAGCAGCCTGATAAATCCGGTTCTTTGGGATGGGACGCTGGAAGTTTCAAGAAGGATTCTTGGAGCAAGGTGCACTACTACTTCTAGAGCTACTAAGTGCCAGAAAGATCCCGGGCGGGCAAAAGACCTTGTGCAGCCAAGGTCCTGGCCCGGCCCGCCCCGCCCCTGTCCCGAGACCTCCCGAGATTGGTTGCCCGGCCAGAGGCCCCTCCCACGTGGCACCCCCTTCCAAAGTCCTTCCAGGGATTGGTTGCCCGTCCTCAGCCCCGCCCCAATCCCAAATCTGTGCTCCACCGAGCTCCGCGCCCTGAGTGGATCGCAGGTCTGTTCTTCACTCGCTGAACTGATGGAGTCTTCGGCCTCCGGCTGCGGGTGTGCCCTGTCGGCCCCGGGCCTGGGTAGTGGCTGGGCTCGCCACACGTCCCCTCGACCTTTGCTCCAGCAGGATGGAGGGAAGAGCAACTCCCGGCGTCCCGGGGGACGGGTGGCTCTGCGCCCAGTCTCACGGAAGTTCCCTTGCGAGAGTCTGAAGCAGTAACAAGTTTGCGCTTTGCTTCCTCAGGCGGATCCGCCGCAAGTACCCGACTTGGGATGACTTGGGCCCCTGGAGTTTGTTTCTAACGTCTGCGGCGGTCAACAACCTCAATTCTAAGCGCAGGTATGTCCCTGTCCTTGGGCGAAATGAATTGACCCAGATTGCCAGCTCTTGGACAAAGGCGACAGAGTATTCTCCGGAGTCTGGTGCAGTGGTGCTAATCGGACACGCCCTAAAAATAAATAAATAAATAACCAGAAAACTCCAGAATAGCCTTTTCTTGTGTACTTTAAAGGTTGATGCAGCCGATAGGTTAAAATCTAGAGAGGAGATTGTAGAACTCCTCTTTGGATCCTGGCCGGTGTCACAGCTGAACCGGAAGAAAAAGATTTCTTACAATTTGAGAACCTTTGTGATATTTTTACATAACTTAGAGCACAAGTATTAGATTCAAACTTATTCACTTTGTGGATCATAGTATCCACTCTGACCTCAGCCATTAACAACCCTGGACTCTTTACATTGCAATAAGGTACTTGAAGGGCTCCCACCAAATGGTCAGGGCAATGTGGACTTAGCTCTTTCAATGCTAGCCAAGTTACAAAAATGGGATCCTTCGTGCATAAAGAAACACCACTTAGTTGCACCCAACAAGATGTCATAAACAATCCACTCAGGAATTCAATAATATGAACACTTTTTCCAAGTTTGGCAACTATGATCTTCCAAATGCCATTCTAAACATTTCCAAAGTAATAGAACAAATGTTCATGTCACTATGCAGACCTTAGAAGTCTATCAATCTAAAGTTACTGGGGTAACCTCTGTATCAAAATCGTGACCTACAAACACTGATCATACAACAGGGAAGAGCTTGTTCAATCATTGGCAAACAGTGGTGCTTCTATGTAAATAAAACAGAAGAAGTAATGTCCAATCTACAGTGTATAAAAGCACAAGTCAACATTCTACATCAAATAAATGAGGCACAATCATTTAATTGCACTGATCTGTTTCGGGAGTGGGAGACTATCTCTGTGGAACATGGAACTATGTATTCCCTTCATTCTTTTCTGCTTATTCAACCTTGTTCTAATCTGTTCTTGTCTTTCATAGATCACTTAACTCCCAATCTTTAACCCGACTCCTCTCTCCACAGCAATGGAGCCAGCTCCTTGTCTATGAAACTTCATGTCTATTTTCAGATGGGACAGTGAAGAGCCTAACAACACTTGGGAATGGCAGAACAACTACTTAGTCCATCTGAACAAACAGCAGCTGCAGGAAAAAAAGCCTTATCTAAGCTTTCCTTTGATGTGTATTTCAGGCCTCTCTGAGAATTCAGCTGCTCTAGCCCCTTCCAAGGGAGCATCCTGTGAGGAAACTGAATGTGGGAACTTCTGGGGGAATTAAAATGTATAAATAAGCCTTATCTGACCCTTCCATACTTTCCCTCTGAAGCCTTAACACATACACCCTATCCTTGGTCATTCAGAAAAATACCATGTACAGTGCTCTCACATGCATGTATACTAATTCTCTTTCTTATTAATCAATTTTCAGAACCCCACACTGGAACCTGAGTTTGTAGAAGAAAACTTTTCCTCCCAGCAACACTGTCTATATTTTTCTGGATAGACAAGAGAGTGTGTTCAAATAGATAATGCAATTTGGAAGCCTGTGTTTTGTTTGAAGGTGGGAAAATCCAATGTCTGCATATACACAAAGATTTCGCCCTTTGAACTTGTCTTGAAGAGTAAACTTTGGACAGTCATCCTGTACATTTAAGAACTGAGTGTAACTTTTTATTTCCTTTAGGGAGGAAGCTAAAAACCAGTTAAAGTGGATCTGTGCTTTCCTGACTTCCCATAGACACTGCAGTCTACAATCTTAACAGGGTATTAGGTGTGAATGGAACCAGCTGACCACCATGGGCAGCAGATGGGACTAGAACAGTGGGGATGATGTAGAGGAATCATTTATTGTACCAAACACTTCATTCTACCTGGTTTTGTGGTAAGTTCATAAAAAGAGGAAGAAGTAAGAAAAAGATTTATATACATATCTTTTGGCATTTAAACTGAAAGATTAAGTCAGAAGTTAATGAATGTGATTATATATAAGGAATGGGCAGTGAGATGTTCATCTCCTTTTTAAAAGTTGAATATAAACTAATAAATTTAGTAACAAATATTGTTTCAAGTTACATAAAAAACATTCTGGGAATATTCTTAAAGGTAGGTTTATTCATTCTAATGTTGGTGCTGTAAAAAAAAAAACAACTCCATTGTGGGGAGAACCAAGACAATTACATATGTATACACACACCATATATATATATTTCGTACACACACACACACACACACACACACACACACATATATAGTGTTCTGGATAGAATTCTCTATATCTAATCTAATCTAATTGGATTGTATATTTATATATATAATTATATATATATATATATATATATATATATATATATATATATATATATACACACACACAAACATACACACACACTTTTTATTTGAGGCTTTAAAATATCTTATTTAAAAACTTCTTATTCTGAGCTCAGTGCAGTAGGACAAACCTGTAGTCCCAGCAACTCAAGTTGATGAGGCAGGAGAATCCCAAATTAGAGGACTTAAGCAACTTAGTGAAACCATCTCAAAACTAAAAATTAAGAAGGGCTAGGAATGTGGCGCAGTGGTAAAGTGCCCTTGGGTTCAAACCTCCCCCTACCCCCCACCCCCCAAAAAAACACAGAATTTTTATTCTGAATTAAATTTCAAAGAAAGTTGCAAAAATCATAAATTCTATGTACTCTTCATCCAGTTTCTCCCAGGGGAAGTATAAAACCAACATTGAGATGTGTGGCAGTATTCCATGGTTCTGTCATTTTGACACATGGAGATTCACATAACCACCACAATCCATATATAGAAGGTGGGTGGATTAATTTTTTTATCATCTTGATTTTTAAAACTTCCTACTCTCTTATGATGCTTTTGTTTTCATTTTACAGATAATTAAAATTGCAGTGTGTGTGTGTGTGTGTGTGTATAATATATTCATTCATTCCTTCATTCAGATATTCTGGTCTTTTTCCACTGAATTTTTTAAAAGAGAGAAGTTAACTTTTCTTTCATTGCTCTATTTAAAAAAAAATGTTTCCTAATAGTTTTATATTAATTTAGTTTTGTTTAATTTCTTATATTTGGATTGTTATTCAAATGCCTATCTAATATTCCCTTGATTTAAAAAACCTTGTACAGCCGTGTACTGTTTTATTCTTTTTTAAAGAATTCTGAATTCTTATTCATTGGAATAAAAAATTTCAATACAGCAGAATAGGCTATAAAAGCTAATAATGACTTCTTTTCAGATATCCTTTTATATTCAAATTCATTTATTTTTCCATGTGAATATTTGTAAATATTTTCTCTTTATATTGCATTCAGCATGCTCTATATTTAATCACAATTGTATTAATATAAAAACTTCATATACATTTGTGCAGTTGTAACTTAAGTAGAGAAAACAGGCATATAAAATATTCAGTCTCAAGCTTCAGAACTTAACTTCTTATGCATCCAGCCATCTACAGCTCATTTCTCTTTTGCCTTCCTTCATTCTATTTTGCCATTCTTCATTCTATTCAAGAATAAGCTATAGCTCTCTCTATATACAATTCCTTTCTCAATAGACTCCCAGTAATAAACTTAAGAACTAGCACTGAAATGTATTTGCTATGCAGCAGAGACTTTCCTAAGCACTTTATACTTTTAACTCATATAAGCTTTCCAGCACCATTTCTTCATTTTCAAGCTAGGTAAATAAGACAAGTAGAAAACTGAAGTTCTCACAGTTGCTAAGTGGTGAAAGCCAGAGTGACCCCTGATGCAGCCAGTTCTACAGGCTATTCTCTGAAGGCCAGTCCAGTCAGTATGTTTTACAATTAAATAAATAGATATAAGCAGCATCCTTTTTATTCTTTCATATAATTACGTTTTTGTGACTGTTATAAATTACACATATTTTTAAGCTGGTTATATGAGGATCCTATTGACTTTTATCTGTTTTTTTGTTGTTAACTTATTTTTGTACCTACATTCAGGAAAATGTTAGCTGATTTTTTGGATTTTCTAAGTACATCAGTTACATCACCTGCAAATACTGGTGCTTTTCTTCTTTTTTGTGTACAAGTACACTGGCATGGAATTTTCAAAGCAATATTAAATACTAATTGTGTTTGAATTTGTTATTAAAGAAAATGTGACTAGAGTTTAATTAGATTGAAAACTTTTTTTTTATTATTGGTGCTGGGATCAAACACAGGGCCTTATACTTGCTAGGCAAGCACTCTATCATTTAGCTATGCCTCCAGACTTACATGTTTGAATATATTGTACTACTCTGACCTGATAGAAGCAAACTTTTCCTTAACAGTAATAGGCGGACCTGAGATTTTCTCTCTAATCTCAAATTTTAAGTGCTTTAGCTGAAGATCTTGAAAATATGAAAATGAATTGATGAATATGAAAAATTTGATCCAGTTTAATTGTATTTAAAGATATGGGAAACCTAAGTGTGATTTAGGGATTATAGGGAAAGGTGAATGATGAGACTTAGATGAAATGGTGTTTACCAGGCATTTATTTGGGGCACTAATTCTTGAACTTAGCCACACATTGGGAAATATCAGTAATATTTACAAATGATACCGATGCTTGGGTCCCTCTCCTAGGTACTCTAACATAATTGGTCTAGGGTACAGGATGAATACTAGGCACTTTTTAAACATTCAGATAATTTTAATGTATGGCCCAATTTTATAACTATAAATTTAGGAGAACTTTAAACCTATTTCCCATATTGTATAAATTCCAGTTTAGAGGTTTGTGCAGCCCACTAATAAAACATTCCAGTGTGTAGACTAAAGTTCATCATAGCATGTTGAAAAATATGCTGAGTGAAATAAGCCAGACACAAAAGAGCCAATACTGTATGATCCCCCTTATTTGAGTTAGTTAGAATAGTCAAATTCATAGAGACGGGGAGACAATGGAAGGCAGGGGCCATGAGGAGTCTTGGTTCAATGGGTACAGAATTTCAGTTTGGGATTATGAAAAAGTTCTGGAAATGAATAGTAGTGGTGATTGCACAACATCATATATGTATTCAGTTCTGCAAAATTGTACACTTAAAAATGGATAAATTTTGTTATGGGTATTTATTTTTTATAATATCTTTATTTTATTTTATGTGGTGCTGAGGATTGAACCCAGTGCCTCACACATGCTAGGCAAGCATGCTACTGCTTAAGCCACAATACCAGCTGTTATGTGCATTTTAATATGAGAAAAATATTTTTTAAAAGCATACCAGCGGGCAGTCCATGAACCTCCTTTCCCAGCTAAATTTAGAGCATTGATATCATAGGGTGTTGTAGTAATGACTATGACAGTTTGTTTATGGGACTGGAAGCGGGCAGTCCTCATGCTTTTTTTCAAGGAAGACAGCACATGCACTTTGCTAACAACTATTAGCCACTATAAAACATTACACAACTGCGGAGAGGTGAGCGTGGAGCTGGATCTGCAGTGTGCTACTCTGAAAGCCCTTGTGGATGGAGCCTTTATGTATGTATGTAAGTATGTATGTATGTATTTTTCTGTGCTAGAGATTGAACCCAGGTCCTTAAGCACTGTTGACAAGTGCTCTACCCCAATCCCTATTTGGAACCTTTTGAAGCAGATTAGAGGTGAGTTTTGTTCACCCTATACCTTCAGACCTACACATACACACCAAATAAAGCTAAGACATCAAAGCCATTATTTCTTATTAATTGACAGATTTATCGATAGTATGATTTGCATTTGACTTGGCAATGTTTGGGTGTTCCAAAGAATGAACTTAAGTGAAACATCTCTTTTTGATGCTATTTTTCATGAATAAAATGATGCCATTTATTAGTTTTGACTGGTGAAAAATGATGGATCATGGTGTCAAAGAATGGCCTTGCATTACTATAGTCCTGAGGTTTTGCCTTAGCAGAAGATAGGTGAGCTTCCATGGCTTGTTGTCCCATGCAAACAGTTACATGATAAATTCAAATTGGATGAGTATAGCAAATTTATATTCACAATGTCTAAATTCCCAAAAAATGTCAAGTCCAAGAGATCTTGCCAAGGAACAAATAGTTCTTTGGCAAGCAGAAGACTCTAGAACTGCACTGTCTGAAATTGTGCCCTTCAAATGTGGCTAGTGCTACTGAGGGTTTTAATTTCCTGTAGCAAATGAATACAAAGGTGGTTTAACCCATTATGTCCCATATTTTCAGATGTGGGCCTCCTATAAAACATAAATTGAACATCATTACCCTAAGTACATGTATGAAGACACGAATGGTATGACTGTACCTTGTGTACAACCAGAGAAATGAAAAATTGTGCTCTACATGTGTACTATGAACTGAAGTGCATTCTGCTGTCATCTATAACAAATTAGAATAAAGAAATAAATCTTTTAAAATGTAAACTGAAAAATCCATGCACCACTTATGGTAACTTTGGAATAATTAATTCATTTTATTAAATTGGTTAATCAAAAGCTTGGAACTTATCAAAGCAATACATGTTTATTCTTTTATAATTCTAGGCCAGAAATTCAAAACCAGTTTGACTGGGTCAACATCAGGTGTAAGCTGGGCCATTCTCCCTCTGGAGGCTGTAGGGGACAGTCTGTTTCTTTGCCTTTCCCAGCTACTAGAGCAGCATTCCATGCATTCCTAGGCTAGAGGCCCCTTCTTCCATCTTCAGAGCTAGCAGCATGGCTACTGGCTTCAGTGACCACATTGCTTCCTTCACTTCTGTAGTCAAATCTCTTTCTGTCTCCCTTCTGTGAGGACACTGCCACTTACTTTTAAGGCCTACCCAAATAATCCAGGATAATCTCCCATCTCAAGATTCTTAGTTTAATTACATTTGCAAAGTCCCTTTTGCCAAATAAGGTCCAGGGATTAGGATATGGACATATTTAGAGACCATTATTTAGTCTACTGCACTGAGAAACTGAATATTTAATTTAATTAGACCTACAGCTGGTGGCTATTATATTACCTTAGGAATCTTTATTTTTTATTTTATTTTATTATTTTAGTACTGGGGATTGAACCCAGGGGTGCTCTACACTGAGCTACATCCTCAGTATTTTTTATTTTAAGATAGGGTCTCATTAAACTGCTGAGACTGGCCTCAAATTTACCATCCTCCTGCCTCAGCCTCCCAAGTCTGTGAAATT
Source organism: Ictidomys tridecemlineatus (assembly GCF_052094955.1). NCBI lineage: Eukaryota > Metazoa > Chordata > Mammalia > Rodentia > Sciuridae > Ictidomys > Ictidomys tridecemlineatus. The sequence goes on along the minus strand of NC_135485.1, from coordinate 38,331,568 downwards.
GCAGGCATGTACCACTAAGCCTGGCTTCCTCAGGAATCTTTTCCTGTGATATGGGGCCACATATTTCATCTTGTCTGATCGAGAAAAATGTTTTCCAAGGCACTACATTCTCCCACACTGGAAATAGTATTTTCATTTCTAAGAGTTTAAGTTCAATTCTGTGGGTCTTACTAATCTATGGAAACTGTGTCCCAAATTCCTTTTAAAAAGGACTTACATAGATATTTTTGAAGAGCAGTATAACATTAAACTCTGGTATTTTCTGCCACAGACCATCTAGAGCTGTTGTCCTGTGAAGATGGAAATATTATAAATCTGTGCTGTCCAATCTGGTCACCAATAGCCACGTGGCTATTAAAATTTAAATTAAAAATTCAGTTCACTGGTACACTATCAAGGCTTACAATAAAGCTCTAGTTATAGAGACAGTGTGGTGATGGTGTGAAGATACACAAATCACCTGATAGAACAGAATCAAGTTGAGAAGTACATCTGCACACAAATTGTCACTTGATTTATAACAACTACAGAAGGGAAAGTGATTTTTTAAATTAACCTTGCTAGACCCATTGGCTGTCTACATAGAAAAAAAAAGTATCTGGACCTACCTCGACAAATAAAAAAGTTTTTCCTCAAAAGACATCATTAAAAGAATGAAATGATACATTAGTTTAATTTTACACACTAAAACCAACATGTCCATAGTCATCACATTTATAATTTATCAAAATGTATCCATTTATGATAGATTTCCTATCATTTTGTTGAATGTTTAGAATCTTTTAGAGCTTGTATCCTTCTTCATGCTGATAAAAAGTTGTTAACCTAATAAAATATATTTCTAAATTAAAAATAAAGAATGAGGGCTAGGGATATGGCTCAAGCGGTAGCGTGCTTGCCTGGCATGCATGCTGCCGGGGTTCGATCCTCAGCACCACATACAAACAAAGATGTTGTGTCCGCCGAAAACTAAAAAGTAAATATTAAAAAGAAAATTCTCAATAAATAATGCTGCAGTATACTTGGGAGAGGAAGTATCTTTAAAAAAAATAAAAATAAAGAATGAAATAGAACTCAGAATGAGAGAGGATATATGCAATATGTATGTGTGTATATATGTGTATATATACAGGGAGAAGAGAAAGGGGGTGAACAAGCAGGAAGAAACTCTTGGAGATGATAGATATGTTTATGGCAGAGATTAAGCTGATGGTTTCAAGGGTGTATCATTATCTCCAAACTCATCAAGTTGTGTATATACAATTATATTAGGTATATACAATTTAGTGTAGTAATCATACCTCAATAAAGTGATTCTTTTAAAAAGACACTTGCAGCAGATAAACAACCTGTGATATATTCATCCAGTGGAATACTACTCAAAAATGAAAAGGAAGGCATTAATGATATGGATAAATCTCAATACAGTGTGTTAAATGAGAGGAATGTTACAAAAAAAGAATGTGCTGTATAACTCCAGTTGTATGAAATTTTGAAACAGGCAAAACTGACCTACAGTGGTGGAAAAGATCAGCATATCAGTTGCCCTGGGAGAGTGGAAATAGGGGGCAGCATGAAAGACCTTCCAGGGTGATGGTATGGTATATATTTGATAGAAGTTTGGGTTACACAAGTAAGTGCATTTGTTGAACCTCAGCAAATGTTCACTAAAGATTTGTACACCTATTTCATGTACACTTTTCACTGAAAGAAACCTTAGCTACTGATTTCAAGTGAAAAACATGCTAAAATATTTAGAAAGCTAAATATGTATTGCTATCTACATTTTAATTTGAAATGCAACAACATTAAGATGGATAGAGAAAAGAACTGTCATTAAGCAAGTTTTATAAAATATTAATTAAAGAATCTCTGTGGTGTTCTTTGGTTTTGTTTTTTGGTGTTTTTTTTTGTTGTTGTGACTTTTGTTTTGGTACTGGGAATTGAAACCAGGGTGCTTAACCACTGAGCCATATCTCCAGTCCCTTTTTATATTTTATTTAGTGACGGGGTCTCGCTAAGTTGCTTAGGGCCTTGCTAAATTACTGAGGTTGGCTTTGAACTCACAATCCTCCTTCCTCAGCTTCCCAAGTGCTGGGATTACAGGCATGAGTCACCACACCCAACTATGTAACATGTTTAAATGTGTTCACTGTGTGAAATTTTCTAAACTTTGCTCAATATTTTTATAATCAAATGTTAGGAAAATACAAAAAAGACGATCTGAAAAGTGGGCAAAGATTTTAAAAGACACTTCATAAAGTTATTTCTAAATAGCAAATAAATAAAATGAAAAGGTGCTCAACTTTGTCAGTCACCAGGGAGAAGCAAAATGACATAAGACTCAATTATCACCCACGAAAATGATCAAAATTGAAAACCAATAGAAGTTTCACTAGATTGGACAAAGGGAATGATAGGAAGGGAGGAGAGACGGGAATAGGAAAAACAGTATAATGAATCGGACATAACTTTCTTATGTTCATATCCAAATCACAACCAGTGAAACTCCACATCATGTACAACCCCAAGAATAGGAAGTTATATTCCACATATGTATGATAAGCCAAAATATATTCTACTGTCATGCATAACTAAAAAGAACAGATAAATTCTTTTTTTAAAAAAATTTTTTTTAGGTGTAGATGAACACAACACAATGCCTTTATTTTTATGTGGTCCTGAGGATTGAACCCTGATCCTGCCGGTGCTAGGTGAGTTCTCTACTACTGAGCCACAATCTCAGCTCCAGATAAATTCTTTTTTAAAAAAAATGGAAAACCAAATGGTGATGAAAAGGGTAAACATGTTGCTGAAAGGAGTATAAATAGACACAAACATTTTGGAAAACTTTAAAAATATCTACTAAATTTGAACATGATATATAACCTCTGATCCAAGAATTCCATTTCTAGGTTTATATCCAACAGAAATGCATTCATCATTCACTATGTTCATCAAAAGATACATTACAGTGTTTGTTACACTTTATTTGGCACTGGGGATTGAACCCAGGGGTACTTTTACAACTGAGCTACACCCCCATCCCTTTTTATTTTGAGATACATTCTTGATAAGTTGCTTTAGGGCCTCCTAAATTGCTGAGGCTGTCTTTGAACTTGCCTTTCTCCTGCCTTAGCCTCCTGAGTTGCTGGGATTACAGGCATGTGCCACTGTATCTGAAAGCAATGCTTTTAGTAGCTCCAAAATGTTGACTACTCCAAGAGGATCACTATCAAATTTGGCTAGATAAATCAATTGTATATCCACACAACGAAATCCAAGACAGGGTTTGTATGAACAGACGATACTAAAAGTAAATAAATAAATAAATAGCATGAACCTCATGAACATAATAAATTAAACAAACCGAGAACAAAAGTTTATTTGTTGAAATGGCTCCACTCACCTACTGTGCAAATGCAGGGATACTACCCTATTCTCTTAAAAGTCAGGATAGTGGTCACCATTGAATGGGGGGGAGTGGTTAGTCCTGGGATGTAGTTGTGTTCTGTTGCATGAGCTAGCATGAGTGTAATTAGAATTTCAGCAGACTGCATTTATGATGGTGTACTTACGTGTAGGTATGTTGTATTTTAATAAGAATCAGTCTCTGCCAGAATATGTAAGCAAAAAGGGGCCACAGAAGGATTACACATTTGAAAGACTTGAGAAGGATTTGAGAAATGGAATCAGATTTGCATTGGGAAGATTAATAGAGGATGGCCAGAGAGGAGTAACTAAGCTGTTTATAGAAGTAACCCAGGCAAGCAATCACGAAGGCTTGAATTAAAGCAAGAGTGATAGGGATGAAAAGGGCTGAGCACAGTGGATATTTAGAGAGTAAACAACAGGATTTGGACAGATAAATAATTCCCCCACCCCCATTTTTTTGGCTCGAAAAATGAGAATGATAACAGTTCTACATTGTTGGGCCTCTTTTGATGATTTATCGAATTAAGGGAGTTTAGTAGTGATCCTTGTTTACTATATAAGGTATTGATGGAAAGCTTGAAGAGAAATACTTCAATATGACAAAGTTTAGGCGAGTCTGCCTTCCCCCAAGCACAGGTAAAAGCCACCTCCCTGATTAAGACTGGTCAGCATGGATCGCAGGATGGAAGGCCAAGGTGAGGAAGGAGTCAGGACAAGTCTGAATCTGGGCGTGAATTAGGGCTGAGGTACCAGGAGGGACTCCACTAGGTCTCCATTCGGGTGGCCAGGAGCACAGCGAACCAAAGGCCTGTGTTGACATTTCCTCTCCTCAACAGCTCTGCTAAGGGGTGGACTTACGGGAAGGGCGGGGATTCAGGCCTAGGGGTGGAGTCGCAGCCGGAAAAGTGGCCAATGGAGCGCGAGCTTCCCCGTTCTTAACCAATTACGTGCACCGAGGACCACTTCCACCGGTGATTGGTGGAAGCGTCGCGCAGGATTCTCGCGAGCTGCAGGCGTGTGTCAAACTCTCGCGAGGGTGTACGTCTTGTCCCTGTCTTGACCGCTTGGTCTTCCTCCTCCAGATGTTTCCTTGTCTACGGTGCTTTGGACGCCTGTCCTCTGGCTCCAGACCGTGAATTGAGAGCCTCGAGGAGAGGTGGGCGCAGCCAGGGTCAGTGACAAGCCGCCTCTCCTCAAAACCTGGGCCTGAGGCCAAGGTGAGGCGCGGCCCGAGCTCGGGCTTTACCTGGCGTTCACCTGCCTTCTCCGCGGGGTCCCGAGAGACTCTGCTGCCACTTGGCGGAAGGAACCTGTAAGGAACCTGTAGTGCAGAGCCACCCGATTAGGCTGCACCAGGTACTACGCTCACTTCCGCTCTGAAAAGTTGCTGAGAGGAACATTTGAGTGAAATTTTATGGGTGAGCTTGTGGTCCTATTGTTAACACTTTTAAACAATTTTTTTTTAGTTGTTGATAAGCCTTTATTTTATTTATATGCGGTGCTGAGAACCGAACCCAGTGCCTCACACATGCCAGGCAAGTGCGCTGCCGTTGAGCCACAGCCACAGCCCTTGTTCGCACTTTTTAGCGCTTGCAGTACAGTATACTACCATGCTGATGGAGAGTCACAGCCTAAGTTATTTAATTGATGGCCTCCTGTTCCCATTCTCTTTCTAGCTCTTGCTTTCTCTGCCAAATAAAAGATGTTCAAGTGAGCTAAAGCCACTTATATTTTGAAGTGTCTTTCCAGTGCAATCAAAGTAGTCCTAATGCAGATTCCTTCAGTAAAGAAACAATATGTCAATATGTACTGAATTCTTACATTTGGCAAATAACTCAAAATCATTTCTAAGTATCTTATATGCAATACCCTAAGTATTAATATAAGATTGTGAAGGTTCATAAGAAAATAACAACTGCTAATGAGGCTGGGAAGAAATTGGAACCTTTATGCATTGCTAGTGGAAAAGTAAAGAAATGTAGCTGCTGTGAAAAAAAAATTTCATAGTTCCTCAAAAAATTTTAAAAATTATGTAGTTCAACAATTTCAATTCCTGGTATATGCCCCCAAAGAATTGAAATCAGGGATTCAAACAGATACACTAATTACATAGTAACATTCACAATAGCCAGGGGGAAATGATCCAAATGTCTATCAACAATTGAATGGATAAACAAAATGTGGTGTACATATAAGTGGAATATCATTTGGCCATGAAAAGGAGGAAAATTCTGATACATGGTGACCTGGGTAAACCTTAAGAACATACTCAGTAAAATAAGCCATTCAAATATGATTCCACTTATGTGAGATAACTTAGAATAGAAAAATTTATAGAGACAGCAAAATAATGGTGGCTAGAGTTGGGGGAGGGAGAAATAAGGAGTTATTCTGTAATGATTAAAAATAATTTCTGTTGGGATCATGAAAAACTTCTAGAAATGAATCGTGGTGGTGGTTGCACAAAATTGTGAGTGTACACAGTGCCAAAAAATTGTATCCTTAAGTAGGTTTAAAGATATATTTTATTTTCTGTGTATTAATACACACTAAAAATAAATGAATAAATAAAACCCTAGTAGATACACTCAAATCACATCCAATCACTGTAAAACTTTTTTTTTTTTTGTAGTTGTAGGTGGACATCATGCCTTTATTTATTTTTTTTTTTTTGTGTGTGTGTGTGGTGCTAAGGATCAAACCCAGTACCTCACACATGCTAGGCAAGCACTCTGCCACTGAGCTACAGCCTCAGCCCCAGCCCCAGCCCCAGCCCCTAAAACCTTGTTTTTAACTGATTGTGGCATGTGCATTTTACAGCCTCTAAGTGAAATATCTATTCAAAATTTGTAAGATGCTATTTTTTAACATGTGTGTTTTTTCAACCACACTAAGCAGTATTTGCAGGATGAATGTGGGGAACAATACTTATGTTCCTAGGGACATAACCATACATATTATACAGACCAGAGACATCGATATCCATTTTCTTGTTATATATTTTGAAATAAATTATTTTGATATTTTCCTTTGAGATTCCCTATCTGTCAATACCAATAGAAAAAAATCCTAATTTCATCTTAGCTCATTCTAAATATACAGCCCAGACAAGGGAGAGTTTATATGTTTTTAAGGTGTATTTTTATCATCTTAGTTTATTTGGAGGGGGGAGTATGCTGCCTACTTATAATGAATGTACTTCCTATTAATTTGATAAGCAAGAAAATGCCAATTTATCCTTTTAAAGGTGGGAAAATAGAAAGCATTCAAGCTGAAATGGCATGGTGCCGAAGCCTTCATCAGCTCCAAAGATTATTTGTACTTTTTTTTGCTAAAGATTAATTGTGCTCTTCTGAAATTTTATTAATTTTTCATGTGTACCTTGGGAAATTAGAGGAACAGCTATTGCCAGGATAGATTATAATATTTCATCTGGCCACAATAGTGCTTTTAAAGCTAACTTTGTTAGGAGGTATGTGTGAAGATAACTACCTTCACCATTAAAAAAAAAATGGGTGCTTGTAATTTAAAGCAAAAAAAAATCATATTAAATAATGTAAAGTTAAATGTATTTGCAAATGAGACACTTGAAATGTTAAATGCAGTCAGTAGTGACAAAAAGATGTCAAGAGCAAGTATTTTTGACTAGCACAAAAGATATAAAGAAGGTAGCTATAAACCAGGCATAGTCTCAGCAGCTCAGGAATCTAAGGAGGAAGATCACAAGTTCGAAGCCAGCCTGGGAGGACCTTGTCTCAAAATAAAAAATAAGAATAGCTGGAATATAACTTAGTGGTATAGAACCCCTGGGTTGAATCCCCAGTTACATACACACACACACACACACACACACACACACACACACACACACACAAACTGTAAGGATAATATCCATGATAACCCATAAAGTGGTCACCCAGCCACCCACAAAAACCGTGAAAACACTGAGGGTCAAAAATTTGGCTGGGGTCATAAATTTTATTAGCTCAAATAGCCAGTTAAATGATAAAAATGGCCAAAAAGTTAAATAATTAAATTCATTCTGAAAGAAAACGTGTACATGAAGAAACTTTCTGGGAATATTATTTCTCATGCTGTTGTGGTTGATGATCTTGGGAGGCTTAACCAAAACAGCTACACATGGATCTGCCACTTGAGTATATATTCAGGACACAGTCCAACTGTTGGTCTTGGAGTAACAAGCTAGTGTCTTCAAATGTTTTTCACTAGCTTTATAGATACGTGATTTAAACAACACAAAGCCGGTAGAACTGGTGTAACAGGGTGGAACATGGGACTAGATGCTTATTTATTTATTATGGTTCTAGGGATGTAACCCAGGGCTTTGCACATACCAGGTAAGCACTTTATGACTGGGTTCAATCCTTAGCACCAGCCCTCTTTCAGACAGAGTGTTGCTATTAAATTGTGCAGGTTGGTTTTGAACTTGAGACCCTCCTGTCTTAGCCTTCTGGGTAGCTGACATTACAGAGGTGTGCCAATACACCCCAGCTGCCCTAGATATCTATTAGGAAGACCCTAGCAAACTACCTCATGCATTGCTACTTTTTTTCAAGGTAAGCTCATGTGAATGATCCTAGGCTACCTGCAGTCTGGGCACTTAAACTATATGGAAACATCTCAGAAGTAAGAGTAGCCATGTTTAAGCAGAAATATTCAGGTTTGTAATGAAACTTCTTTTTGAAGTCAAGGTAGTAGAAACAGGAATTTGATTCCATCAGCGAATATATTGAGGGTTGGGGCTGTAGCTTAATGGCAAAACACTTGTCTGGCACATGTAAGGCACTGAGTTTGATCCTTAGCACCACATAAAACAAATAAAATAAAGGCATGCTATCCATCTGCAACTACAAAAATAATATTTTTTTAAAAAAAGAATTTATTAAGAAAAAAGTGAACAGTTTAAGTAAAAATATGCTCTTCATTTGTACTTATCCCACCCCTGAAAAAAATCAGGACCTTATTTTAGTCACTTTTCTTTTTTTTTTTTAAGAGAGAGTGAGAGAGGAGAGAGAGAGAGAGAGAGAGAGAGAGAGAGAGAGAGAGAGAGAGAGAGAGAATTTTTAATATTTATTTTTTAGTTCTCGGCGGACACAACATCTTTGTTGGTATGTGGTGCTGAGGATTGAACCCGGGCCACACGCATGCCAGGCAAGCGCGCTACCGCTTGAGCCACATCCCCAGCCCCATTTTAGTCACTTTTCAAAGCTTTCTAATCTCTATATAATCTGAAATGTCTTTTTAAATTTCTTGTTTAAAATGGTACTGGGGATGGAAGTCAGTGGTGCTTTTTTTGTTTATTTTACAGGATCTCACCAAGTTGCTGAGTCCACCCTGGTAATTATGATCTTTCCTGAGCCTGCAGAGCTGCTGGGAATAAAGGCATGCACCACTGTGCCCAGCTCTAAATTTGTTTTAAATAGATTTTAATATATAAACTGTTCACATATGAAATTTGGTATGAAAGGTAGGCAAATAGAGGTCAATGTTGAATCCTACTTTCTTTATTTATGAGAATGAAATTTCACAGGTTGAGTTTTCATAAGGCATTACTGCAGTTCATATATACATACACTTCATCCACAAAAACGGACTGAGTTTTGACCTTCACATTTTCTTTATTATTGAGTGTACCTGGTCATACCCTAAGCTTCAGCTCTAAATGCATTTATTAAAGGGCAGCTTTACTAAATAAGTGAAAAATGGTTTCAAATAGATAGAATTCTGATAAGCCAAGAAAAAAATGCGAAAAGAATTTCAGGGGGCTGGGGTAGCTTAGTGGTAGATTGCTTGCACTTGTCTGGCACATGTGAGTCACTGGGTTCAATACTTAGTACCACATAAAAACAAACGTATCCACCTATAATAAATTTTTTTTAATTAAAAAAATTTTTTTCAATATGTTTGCCCTTAACTTTTAAGGAGCTAGTTGAATCTCATGAGCTCTTCCTTCCCATAATAAATTTTTGAGTTCAACAATTATGAATTTCTTTCAGAAATTTATATTCTTTGCCCCAATTTCCTTTTTGGTCTCTGCTATACTGGTGTTTAAGGGTTATCTCCTGTCATTATTAGTATTCTTGCAACCTATAATATAAAGGACTTAAGTAAGCCCTCTGGTATCTGACCAGTTTAGTTTTATTAGTTAAAATGCAAAACTTCCATAGCAATCATGGTTTATGGAAAAAAATTTAATTGTCTGTGTCACCTCTGGGATACTGCTGACCAAAGCTATATGGCCCACAAGGAAAAAATTATAGTTTTTTCCTATTATCTTGTTTCTATTACTAAAATCTTTTAACTTAGTATTTTATACTGTTTAAATGAAATTTGTTAAAAGCATACATAAAATGACATTCTAATAAACTAAAAACTGACTTTTTTGATGTAGTTGCTTATTCTGCATTTTACCCACATGCTTATGTCATTATTAGTCTCAATTTTAAATTCACCACCCCACGTGGCTTTTTTTCAAAAATTGACCCATGAATAGATAAGCTCTACTTCTACCCTTCCATTGGTATTAATACAAATAGTCTGGGAGGTATTCTGGTGTGGTAGTTTTATTCCCATCAAAAACATTTGCAATCTTAAGCTTTCATTTTGTTAGTTACCTGTGGTTGCTATAACAAATTGCCACAAACTTGATGGGTTCAAACAAATTTATTCACTCCTTTCTGAAGATTAAAAGTCTGAAAGCCAAGTACATGTTGCCTCAGGAGGGTCATTCGTTCCCATCTTCTAGCTCCCTCACTCCAAGACCAGTATCTTCAAACATGTGTTTTGTCTTCATGACTGCCCCCTATATGTATGGAATCTCCCTTATGAGGGCACCCCCCCCCTCCTGTTGATCCTGGAATATTCAGAGGTAAAATGAATAGATTTTGAGACCTAGAACCTAATCAGTCCATCCTACTTTGAATGGGATGACTGGGTGTTATCTATAGGTAGGTATGGCATGGTTGGAGGAGGTGGGTCACTGGGGACATGCCCCAGAAGGGAACATCTTCCCTGCAGCCCCTTCCCTCCCTGCTTCCTGATCACCATGATATTCTGCCTCACCTTGGGCCCATAGTGATACAACTGATTGATCATGAATGAAATCATAAGTCCAAAGTAACTTCTTTTTTAAGCTGTTCTTATTGAGTAGTGTATTTTGGCTACAGTGATGAAAGCCAACACAGGCTTTGTGATTGCATTTAGGGCCCACTAGGATTATCCAGGATAATCTCCACATCCCCAAACCCTTAATCTAATCCCATCTGCAAACCAGCTAACATTTTCAGGTTCCAGAGAAACCTGTTAATTCAGCCTACCACACTATCTAGTTCTGATATTTTCTGAGAAATAAGATGGCTACACTACATAATCTCTACAAGAAGTGTACTCCATCTTTTGCTGTCTGTAGCCACACAGTTACAGAGCTCTTGAAATGTAGGCAATGAGTTATATGGTCACAACCACTGTTTTGTCTACTTTGTAAATAAAGACCAAAGCTATTCTAGTATTATATAAATACTAAATACCGATATTGTGACTTTGTTCTCTTTAATTACCATATATTATAAAAATGAGTACCACTAATATAATAAAATTTACTGAGCATTTACTACTGACATTGCAGTTATATGTATTATGTATGACTAGTTTTTAGAAATGAAGATTAAGAAGTAACTTATAAGATCACATATAGGGATTTGAACCTAGGCTCTTAACATTGCTGCTCCTATGAGCAGGTGACTCACCTGAATGCCTATATAATTCGACTAAGTGAATTCATAATGATGCTGCTCCTTGTAGTTGTCAAGTTGGGCATAGGAGCCAAGTTAAATATTTGAGAATGTAGAGTATGCCAGGTACTTAACTAGACCCTACAAATATGGTAGGAATTTAGATAAACCTCACCTCTAATAGTCCAGGGCCTATAAAGTAAGGGGCAATGAGTCAAGTATAGATCTAACTATACCATGAACAGTTCCAAATGTGGTAAGGCTATTATAGACTGCTACAGAAATTCAGATCAAGTGCACTTATGTGGGGGAAGGAATGTTTGGTCAGAGAAAGGTGAAAATATGACCTTGCTCTTTATACTTTTCCCTCCATTTGAGATGGTCTTCCCCCAAATATATAAATGTATCCTAATGGTACTTCCCTCATCCCTCCTCCTTCAGGTCTCCCACATAGAGCCCTTCACCTGCCAGCCCAATCTGAAATAAAAAACTCCTTCCACAGAAATACTTACCATTTGAGGCCCTTACCTCCATACTTAACCATGAAAACCACATCTGTTACTCATTTCTATAATTGTGTCACTTAAATAATGTTACATAAGTGAAATCATACCATACGTGGTGTTTTGAGATTGGATATCTTTATGTAGCACAAGTCTTTGGAGATATATCCATGTTGCTGCTTGTCAATAGTCTTTTCCTTTTCATTGCTACATAGTACTCTATGTTGTGGATGTACCTGTTTATTTAACCATTCACCCACTGAAGGACATCTGGATTTCTTCCAATGTTTGTTACAAATAAAGCTGATATTTGGGGGGTAGGGGAGATGGCCGCGGGAAGACTTCCACTTAGTGCATATGCCTGTACTTACTGCTCTTCCTAGCAATTTTGACCTGCCTATACATATCGAATAAATTTCTGAAGACTTTTTATAAGACCAGACTTTTAGAGTATAATATGGAACATAAATCTTAGTAAAGCCAGAAAAATGTTAGAAGTAGTAAGAATGACTCCAAAGTAAATATTAAATACCTTTATTTTAAAGTTTCTGGAAAATAGCTCATTTGTATTCAGGCTCATTTAAAAAAAAAAAAAGTCAACTGCTAGACAAGTAAATTGGTTACAAGGAGTGAATGTGTTCTGGGCTGCATGCACCTTTGCAGACCATCACATTTCATCCCAGAAACTTTCTCCATAGCCATCTAATGTTTATATATTCTAGTGATCTAGTACCACTGTGTCCTTTAAATCTCCCGGCCTTTTTTTTTTGAGTACTGGGGATTGAACTCAGGGGCACTCAACCAATGAGTCACATCCCCAGCCAGTTTTTGTATTTTATTTAGAGACAGGTTCTCACTGAGTTGCTTAGTGCCTCACTTTTGCTGAGGTTGGCTTTGAACTCACCATCCTCCTGCCTGAGCCTCCAGGATTATAGGTGTGTACCATCATGCCCAGCTTAAATCCCTTTTTTTTTTTATTTTTAGTTATTGATGGACCTTTATTTATTCATTTATTTATATGTGGTGCTGAGAATCGAACCCAGTGCCTCACACATACTAAGCAAGTGCTCTACCACTGAGCCATAACTCCAGCCCCCTCTTTTTTTTAATATTTTTTTTTGTTTTTGGTGGACATAATATCTTTATTTTTATATGGTGCTGAGGATTGAACCCTCCCTCATGCATGCTAGGCAAACACTCTACCACTGAGCCACAGTCACAGCCCCTAAATCCCTTTTATACCTCATCATGGTACGAACATTAGAAACACATAACATGCTGACATGTGCTCTCTTTGTGGGAAACTAGGTTTAATGCAATTAAATACTATCAAAAATCTTATATTTTTAACAGCTCTTTTGTGGCCCTTTCCACCACAAAACTGGCACAATCTCTTTAAATGTTATTTTTTACTGTTATACTAGAATACCAAATTTCAAGGGATCTCATTAGTTACAAAGCCAGTTACAAATGTGAGGTTCTTCATTCAGAGCCACTCTTCTGACAAGTTCCCACCTAACCCATTTTTTTATCTGTAAAATGGGAGAATAGTACCTACACCTCAGTTGAGAAAATTAAGTGAAAGGGGTACATGAAGCACCTGCCACAATGTCCTGCTACCACAGGCACAGTCTTACTGTTCTAACTCCTGGGGCAGGGCAGAGACAGTTCTACATGTAAGAATATTTCATGTCATTAGAGGCACTTCCCTATCCTAACTGTAGAATAATTGATGTTGTCAGTTATTGAAATAACAACATCAGAGCATCCCAGCATCTATGGCTTGTACTTCTGTTTTTGACCTCTAAAAAGAATGGAAACTTTTAAAATGATCTTTTAATCAAACAACTTTTAGTATTTTTTTTCTCAGTAAATTTCTAGGACAAGCATTATGTACATGTGTTTTACTCTTTTTGATTTTTTCCCACCTTCAAAGAAAACCAAAGTAATTACCCTGAACAAGAATATCAGTAGTCAGTCTTCTTCAAACACAGGAATCACAGCTGGAGGTTAACCACTAGACATATTAATAAGCACCATAAAGGCCTATTTCAAATGTACAAGACCTTGAGGCTCCCCTGTAGGAATACCTCCTGCCAACTCCTTTGTCCCAGAGGTGGAAAAGGAAAGATGAAGGTGAACCCAGATGGAAGTTATAGGAAGGAAGGTGGGATAAATCTGGATGGAAAGATACTTTGATGCTCTACCCAGAACCAATATAATAAGTTCCTAAAATGGCTCACCAAAATGGTTTTTTGGGCTATCAGGCCCCTTCCTGCATGGCAGGAGTTCAATCTCTTCCCTTGATGCATTTACTCTTCCCTTCTGTGATTGTGTGACAGTGTCTACTTTATGCTTTGAATGTAGCCCTTGATACTTTGCCACTGCAACTTATTTTTAAAATGGACAGGTTTTTCTTCCTTTCTCCCTACTCCTCCCTAATATCAGAGGAAACAGGATTACATTTCTTCCCCATTTTAGGCAGTTATCTGTCCTCGAGTACACATCCACCATAGGAAGAAATAATCTAAACTTAAGGGATGATACCAGAGATCTCAGAAATGACTATCTCCTTACTTGTCTCCCAAATTAACAAGTTAATTTCAACTCCAGAAAACACAAGGAATGTAGCCTTTGAATCACCTCTTTAAAAGCCCCATGATGCCTGGCAGAATCACAGCCTCTGGAACAAGAGTGTTTCTCCTTTGCTAGCAAAGCAATAAAACTTCTTTTTCCTTTTTCTCAAAACTGTTTTCGTGTTATTGGATTGGCATCCTGGACAAGAACTGAGATTTCAGCAACAAAAGTCCAAGGATTTTATTCTTAAAACTTTGGCAAAGTGGGAATCTAGTTGAAAGGACATTCGCAAAGTCCACAGACCACACCATTCACACCAAATCTCACATAAGCGATTTATTGTCAGTCTCATAGAGCAAACCTGCAAGACTGTCCCTCCAAGGAGAGCAGCAGTGTCAACACTCACGAGGGCTTTATAGGCTGCAAGAGGAATTTCACATGCCGTTTAGGGGTTGCAAAATGGGCTGGGGTGGGGCTGACCTTTTAGCAGTTACATATTTTACAAGAAGCTGATCAACATTGTCTTAGGAGTTCCTAGATAAAATGGCTCCTGAGCTAAAATGGCAGATCTGATGCCAACATTCCTCCCTTTTTATTTTTACAGATACCAGGAGTGGGGATGAAGGTCTTTCTTCTGCAGCTTTTTCTTGCTGATTAGAGACAAAAGAGTGTTATTCCTGTAACAGGGGTCAGGGAGGGCTTAAGTGGGGGCAGAGTCTCTGGAGTCTGAGGATTTGACAAAGAGTTCTAGATCTCGTCTTGGGTGTCAGGGGTGGGTAGTCTTGGAGAAGTAGTTGACTGACTGGTTGGTGAATTTTTGTATCTGATCTTGCATCTGAACTTCTGTAGGCAATTTAACAGGCATGGTCCTATTAGGAGAAACATAGAGGACTAATAGGGGTCTTGCAGGGCCAAGGCCATACTAGATTGAGCATTCCCCAGGGGGACTGTTGGCCTAGTTGTTCTCTCCTCTTTTCTACCTGCTCTTCTTGTCCTTCACTACCCCTGACTGGTTGACTAAAAACACTCCTCTTGTAGCTATAGGCAGAGGCCTCCTTGTTCTGCTGTTAGTATGTCCAGTCCACAGCAGTTTTATAGGACCACAGCGACAAAGGAGTCCAGTTGATTCTGAAGGGTTAGTATAGACGTGGCTTCCTGTTGGATATCCCCTATCTGCTGATTTGCAGAGCTGATGATAATAAGTAATGGATGAGGTTATTCCTGTGGCTAGGCCTGCTGTAGCCCCCAGGGTGGCTAGTATGGGAACAAATTGAATTGCCCATTTGTGTAAAGGGCTCATATGAGTCATGAGAGAGACAGGGACTTCCTCATCCCCTGAGATGACCTCTATAGGTGGAAATAAGAGGACTAAAGCACATACACCCTTACATCTGGAGGGTAGGCAATGATATATACTTGTCCTGCACAAGAAGGAAGCCTTGGAGACTGGTGAGTGGGAGTTTTGAGACACTGTGTATGGGATGATCTGTCTGACTGTCCTGCAAGTCCCCACCTGATGTAATCCCTGATGAGTTAAAACACATTGGAGCACAAGCTTAGATGAAATGTCAGCGGAGTCTGGGAAGATCTCATTGAATACCAATGAGTTGTTTAGGTCTAAAGGAGTTGCTATTATATAGGAGAAGCCAGCCTTTAGGCACATCCAACATCCTTGAGCCAAAGAAGGATTAGCAAGATTTAGCAGATAGTGAGTACTATTAATTATCTAAATTAAGACAGGGTCCTTAGGTATGGTTTCCCATCTGATTGGGTGGCCTTGTGGGAAAGAAAATATTATGGAGGTAGTACTTGGGGCAGCTCAGTAAAAATGTGTTTTTTGCGGCCCTGATCTTGCATCCCACCCCCATCCGACATTCCCATGTGGGTCTGGAAAGTCCAGCAGTAAGTCTTGAGAGTGGCTTGATCTGGCCAGGGACATTGATTTAGTCTAGCTTTGAAATTTGATTGACCTGTCCAATACCTAGTCTGACCTCGTTTGCAGAGGATTGCTCGATCATAGCATTCTTTGGGGACATGGGTATAGGCCACAAAGTAACCCTGGGAAATGCAGGCCTTAGGACACTCCGGGACCTTAGCTAGATTTGGTTTAGGAGAGGTTGGGTTTGGCAAGAGGGTAAGTATGAAGGTTAGTGCCATGGAGGTAAAAAGGGAATAGACATTCAGGTTACTCATTCTTTGTAGCAGCCTCCTCTGGCAGAGAAGAGTCTTCTTTCAGGAATCAGTGGGAGTTCCGTAGAGTTGAAAGTTGAAGTTTTGGAGATGCACAAAGACAGAGATCCTGTAATGAGATGATGTGAACAGTTTGAGATGGGAATTATGAATCCAGTGTGGAATGCCCTTGAGTTTGGCAGCAGAGGGGTAGTTAAGATTACCCTAAATGGTTTCTTTCATTTTGAGGTTAGTAAAGGAGGGGGTTGGGGAGAGACTGTCTCCCAGAGTCAGAGGACAGCATGAGGCCTTAGGATAGGCAACATTGGCCTATAGTTTATTTCTGATAGTGTAAGAGAGGGGTCATTAGATGAGGCAGGAGTGTGGAAGGTTGGTAAGCTAGATAGAGTTGGAGGGAATGGCTCGACCATACATCAGCTCAAAGGGGAAAATGTTTAGGGGCTTTCTTGGTAGGGCCCTAACCCTAAGTAGGGCTAGCGGAAGGCATTTAAGTCAGTCTAACTGTAACTCTAAAGATAGTCAAGGTTGATTTTTAGGGCTCAATTGGTTCATAACACCTTTCCAGATGACTGAGGATGGTAGGGAATGTGAAAGTGCCAGGGGATGTTTGGGGCCTTTGAATTGATTTGGGAGATTTGAGTTGTAAACTCCGGCCATTATTAGTCTGTAGTGAGCAGAGCAACCCAAAGCAGTGAAGGATTCCTTTCATTAAGGTGTCAGCCACCATTTGAGCCCTTTCATTAGTTGTAGGGAAGGCCTCTGTCCAGCTGGTGAAGGTATCTACCAGGACCAGGAGATATTTACTGTGGGCATATGGGTGAAGTCCATCTGCCAATCAGATGCAGGCAAATGGCACCAGGCTTGACAGACTGGGAAGGCAGTTGAGTGAAGATCTGAGTTGTGATTGGAACTTTGGCAGATATTGCAAGAAGCAGAAAAGATCTTTAGAAATTGAGTCCAGGGGAAGAGAGGTAATATAGGACTTTATGTATTATTGCAGGGCAGAGGTATTAGGATGAAAGAGGATATGTAGATAAGTTAGTATGTCTTGAGTGGCTGGGGATTGGGTCTTCTTTAAGAATGTCATGATGGGGGCCTCTTTGGGGGGATCCAAGGCTGCCTATCTTGCTGCCTCATCAGCTTTGTTATTTCCCTTGGAAATGGTAGAAGTTTCGGTTTGATGGGATCTGCAAGAAGTTTTTCCTATTGCAGTGGGGAGGTGGGACACCCTAAGCAGGGGCACAATGTAGGAAGCATTAACCACTGAGGTACCCTTGATGATGAGGAGTCCCCTCTCCTCCCACTGGCTGAGCATGACAAGAGGATGTGGAAAGCATATTTGGAGTCTATGTAAATGTTACGGGTGTAACCCTGAGCTAGGGTAAAGGTCCTTATGAGAGGAATAAGTTCCATCTGTTGGGTGGAGTTGTTGGGAGGCAGAGGCTTGACCTCAGTGATTTATTTAAGGGATACTATGGCTATCCAGCCCTGCAGATAAAGAAAAGAGCTCCCATCAGTAAACCATGTGTAGGCAGCCTGTGGCAGGGGCTCCTCTTAAATGTGGGTAGGGTGAGGTAGAAGGTTTTCTAGGGTCTCTCTACAGGAGTGGAGGAGGATGGGAGTGTTTAAGGGAGAAGACTAGCCAGATTAGTCAGTGGACAGGGTTGAAAAGTCAGTATAGAATCCTCTTTATGAGCAACTTGAAGGGAAAGAATCCTGGAAAGAAGGATCCAAAGGCCTTTGTAGGTGAGGAGTTCGGAGGTGATGTGGAAAGAGGACTGTGGTAAGAGATCCAAAGGTTAGCTTCTTTGATTCCTGTACTAGGAGGGCTGCCAAAGCTAAAGTTCTCAAGCAGGAGGGTGTCCAACCTTGGATGGTTCCAAGACTCCCAGAGCATATCCATCCTTTTCAAGGATATACAAAGAGAATGGGCAAGTAAGAGCAGGAAGACAGAGGGCAGGGGCCCGCAGGAGGGCTTGCTGAAGCCTGTGGAAATTTGGTGTGATAGGATTCAGCCAGGGTTTGGAGAGGAGACCACGTGCAGCCTCATAGAGAGGGCGAGCCAAAAAGGAATAGTTGGGAACTAAAATGGGATTGATGCCAATACTAGTCTTATCTCAAAACTCCCATTTCATCTGTATTTGAAAACATTATCTTGTATTCCCAGGAGTCTGAAAAGCATGCCTGAAGATTAGTTTAAATTGAAATGTATCACTTTTTTTCTATGAATTGTAATAAAAACATCACAAAGATATTTAGATCTGTAATAAAATTTCTTCTAGTTCATCTGTAACTCCAGACAGGTTCCAAAGAAGAGTTTTTGCAGTCTCTTCTCTGGGTTTTTATGGAGCTTTCCTTTACCCTTCTGTGTTAGCCTCTTAAAGCACTACATCAACCTTAAAAGGGCACAGGAAAGGGCGATTTGGGAGAGTTTTTGTTTAACTCTGGGTACTGCCTTGTGGGTCTCAGTTATTTTTTTTAGCAAGTCTGAAAATCCATTAGAGGCAGTTGTTGAACTGGGTAAGCACGTGAATGTAAATTTCCTTTCGGTTAAGAGAAGGCCAGTTTCGGGCCTCTGCCTGAGCACCCAGTTCGCCATTGGCCGCGTGCTCGTGGCCTGGGTCTTTACATTTCACTCAAGACACGGACGTACCTGCGCTTTAGAACTGAGATCGCTCTGTCTTCGAGACGTCAGAGACAAATGTCCCACGGCCCAAGGTCAGCCCAGGTCGGGGTTCCGGCAGCGGCGGCTGAGGCCCTGCCCGCCACTCACTACAAAGTAGCAGCGGATCCGCCTGCGGAAGCAAAGCGCAAACTTGTTACCGCGTCGGGTCCTCGCAGGGGAACCTCCGCCTGGCTGCGCGCGGCGCCTGTGTCTCGCGCGGCCCCGGGACGGACAAGGTTGCCCGCCCCGCGGACCGCCGAGAGCTGCTCTACCCCTACATTCTGGCCGCCGGGAGCAGCGGAGCTCCGGGCGGGCAAAGCTTGAGGGGACGCGAGGCAAGCCCAACCCCTAACCCAGCCTGCAGGCCGGCAGAACGCACTAGCAGCTGGAGCCCGAAGACGGAGACACTCACCGACCAACTCCGTGGGACAAAAAGGCCGGAGTTCCGCGCCAGGCACAGAGACCCGGAGGGCGGAGAGGGCGCAAAGGAGGGCGGCGGAGCAGACAACCAATCCTCAGAAAGACTCTGGGTCGGGGCGGGCGGAGAGGAGGGCCATGAGGTGGGCGGCCAATCCCCAGGAAGTCTAGGCCCGGAGCGAGTAGGGGCGGCCTGGCCATTGGCTGCTTTGGAGCTTCAGCTTGCCGGGGTCGGGGGAGGGGGGAGTTCTTCCAGCTCTTGCTATGGCTGTAAAAGGAGCAGACCCTGAATAGGGAGAATATCCTTCTTTAAGTCTCAGGCATAGAACCAGGCGAGAATGCCGTGTTCATCTTCCCCACTAGTTCTTGGTAATGGGGAGATCTGGTTCTCTGGGACCCACGTGCCTTCCCCGAATACTTGGCTAGGGAGGCCTTCCTTGTTACTTCAGGGCTGGGACAGCCCAGCGCTTCATTTTCCTAAAAACTGCACAGCCCCGAGTGTGTTCAGGGCTTCAATCATGTCTTGTTCAACAAACTCACTCCTGGCCTCTCCTAAACCTGAAAGACCTCGTGCTCTCTGTTCATTTATTTACAATGCTCACCAAGTAGACTGTAATCAGCTGGGGGTGGCATGGTGGAGGTGAGGTGAGTATTACAAGCATTCTCAAGATGACAGATACGAATTTGGCCAACAATTAACAAATTTAAAATATCTTTTATCATCCCCAAATTGTAGGGATAGCAATGGATATATTGGGCAACTTACCCAAGTTCAGAGAGCAGTTAGCAGTTTGTTTTTGTGGGATTTGAACCCAAGCAGTCTGAACACAGAACTCTTCAAACACTATACTACACCCCCGCTCCCCCCCCCCACACACACGCACTTTTTGTGGGAGTTG
This sequence comes from Ictidomys tridecemlineatus, assembly GCF_052094955.1. Classification (NCBI taxonomy): domain Eukaryota; kingdom Metazoa; phylum Chordata; class Mammalia; order Rodentia; family Sciuridae; genus Ictidomys; species Ictidomys tridecemlineatus. Next base: position 38,311,131 of record NC_135485.1, on the reverse strand, counting down.
GGGCCGGAAGGGAAATAAAAAACTGGCCTTCTTCTAATTGACTGACCAAAATAGGCAACTATGGTGGGGATGTCTGTCTATAGGCAGAAAGAACAGCTTGCCCAGAACTCTAAGGTAGAATAGGAAAGTGCTTGATCTGCTTAAGAATCCCAAAATACTTGAGCATATAGGAGAAATGTGGCCTAAGATAAGGGTGGCTTGGGGCCAGACCTGCAGGAAGCCCAGGTAGTTTGTTAATTGTGCCAAGAATCATGGAGCAAAATCCATTTATAGTGGCTTTTGAGATAAGTTCAGGATAGTCTGTATTTGGTACTAAAAGTGCTCATAATACAGTTTAAAGGGAGCTGAATCGATTGAGTTTATTATTGGGCCTGATTATTCAAGAGAATTTAGTCTGACCAAATTTAACCTGTCAGATGAAATGAATGAAACAGAGACCTAGAGGAATAGGACTCCAGATAGAAAGGCATAGACCTGTTGATAGTCCTGTTGTGGATGCATTGACTTCATATTCTCCCAAACTCTTAGTTCAATAAATGTGTACATTTCCCCTTGATGACTATTAATCCCTACCCCTGGGCTCTGGGCTCCATCCCTGCCAACCTCTTCAGATTCCCCCAAGTTATTCTGTCTCTTCTCTAATTTCTCTCTGGCTGATAGCTCCTCTGTTTATATACATTCTGTCTTGGAAGTGAATAGCTCCTACCTCCATCAAATGTCCCCAGTCCCCAGGTACCACAGATGCTCTTCTTCCTCCTAACCAACCTTCAGAAAATACAATATATTTTCCCATCACCTCAGCCCTGCTCACTCCTCAACCTTGCATAGTCCAACTCTCTTTCTATTTCCCTGAAATTGCTTTAGTGATCAAATCCAATGGTCCTTCACTTACTCAGCTTTTCTGATATATGATCCGACTGTCCACTGCCTCTTTGGCTTCTCTTGCCTCTGAGTTGCTAGCTAGGTCCCTGTTCCCCATGGTGTTCCTCTAACATTTACCTGCAGCCATCCTTTCTTTTTTTGTGGCTGAGTTCTTTTTCAGTTCCCTTCTCTTTTCACCCTGTATACTCTAGCTGACCAACTTCCCAGGTGTGACAGTAATAAAAGTCATATACTGAGTGCCAGACATTTTATACACATTATCTCTAATTCTTAAAGCAGTTACACAAGAGAGATAAGAATGTTAGCAATACAGGATGAGCACTTATGAGCCATTCATGGTATTTAACTCTTTACATAAAAATTCCATTATCATTTTAATAGGCCTCTTTCACCACCCAAGGGCAGTTCTGGAATTCCAATCCTGTTATCTCAGCCCACCTGCCTCCTACCACCACACACTAGAGTCCCATATACTTAGAAGCTATCCAGATATTGTAATCTGGATGTCTCAAAGAACCCACAAATCAGCTTGCCTCAAATATAATTCACTGTCTTCATCCAACCCTACATGTCCCTTTTGTGTCCTCTGTCTTGATGAATAACTTGTTCTTTGAGGCAAAAGGATCATTTGCATCCTGGAGTTTAAAGCTACTCTGGGCAACAGAATGAGATGCTGTCTCAAAATAAATGAACAAATAAATCCAACAAAAACAATTCTTGGTCCCCATATTTTCCTCTTTCAGGCTCTTCCACATCTCTTGGCCTCCTTCTTCAACCTGTTCTAGTCAGCCAATTTTGGATCTTCCTCTCCTCTTTATCCTCTGCCTGTTTCTTAGTTCTAACTCCATGATCTTTGTTTTGGCCACTGAAGCAGGCTCCACTCAGTCTTTCTGTCTCCAGTTTTCCCTCTTCTAATAATTATTCCACATTGTCATTATCTGCATTAGAAATTCTAGACGGCTCTTCACTGTCATCAGGAACAAGACCAACTCCCCTATCTGTCTTTCTATCATCTCCCTCTTCCCCCACACCTCTTTATGATGCAATCATGCTGAGCTAATCACAACTTACTGTCCTTTGAGGCAAAAGAATCATTTGCAGCTCTCTAGCACTGTCCAGAACAACTGTCTGTATGGAAATGTTCTGTCCGTGCTGTACAATATGGTAGCCACATGAGACTTTGAGTACTTGAAATATGACTAGCATAATACACAAATTCCTAATTATCATGTGGCAAAACAGTTCTCTGTCAGGTCAGGTAACATTTGGAAAGAGAACTAGATTCTGATTATGAAGCAGATAGGCCACACTCTACTGAAACCAGGGACTGAAAATAAATTGGATGATATCATAAGAAAGATATTAGTATAGGGCCAGGGCTCAGTGATAAAGCCTAGCATATGTGAGGCCCCAGGTCAATACAAAGCACTAAAAAAAAGAAAAAAATGTAATTCAGTTTAACTCCCTGGCCAAAGATTAAACATTGAATTATAGATGAGTATAGACATGCATGCAACATATTTTTAAGGCAGTTCAGTCAAATAAGAGTTAGAGTAGGTTCTAGGAATAACATATCTCCATAGGAAGCCCTTCACAATAGACAATTAGATATAACATATCAAAATACTTGCTTATCTTGATGATGAGAAATCAACTGGTTGTTCAGAATATCAACTATTTGGTTAATATAATTTTATCCTCACAGAATTTCAAGTGGCTTTTAAGGAGGGAGTTTGAATAATTTTTCTCTTTTTAAAAAATGACCAAGAGGGCCGGGGTTGTGGCTCAGCGGTAGAGTGCTTGCCTAGCGTGGGTGGGACCTGGGTTCGATCCTCTGCACCACATAAAAAAATAAAATGCATTGTGTTTTGTCCATCTACACCAAAAACTAAATATTAAAAAAAAAATGACCAAAAAACTTATATCCCAGTGCCTTTCCTATTTTGTCCATTAATTTTCCCCAGTTAATGGAGGAATTCAAAATTTTCTCCTTGAGCTTTTTTCTGCTGAAAACTCAAAAGTAAAGACCTGCTTCTAATATTTGCTCTTCAACCTCATCCTCACACTACTGGTATTCAATGGTACAACTGAAATTCTTGGAATCAAAACAAATTAAGTTAGTTAAGAAACCCTGAGTTCCTTTATTCTTAGTTTTTTTATTATGAAAATTTCCAAGCATGTATAAAAATAGAGTTCAAAAAGTCCTTGTGTATTTATCTACCCGCCAATGATCATCAACCACATTTATTTTTTGTATACTTGCTCCATCTATCACTCAAAATATTTTAAACTAAATCTCAAACGTCATGTCACTTCACTCCTAAATATTTCAGCATTCATTTCAAAACAAAAGATACAGTTATACCTGGCAACAATGCCAGCATGATTACTAAGAAAATAAACAATAATTCCAAGTTTACATTCAAATTCTTCCATTGTCTTAAAATGTCATTTTACCGTTTGTTTGTTTCAGTTGGGATTCAAACAAGGTCTGCTCATATTTAGTTATTATGTTTCTTAAGTTTCTTTTAAGCCTGTTTTAGTCCAGTAAAATGATGTTCTATTTTTTTTTCTTTTTGGTACTGGGTACTGAACCCAGGAATGCTTTACCACTGAGCTAAATCCCCAGTTCTTTTTATATTTTATTTTGAGACAAGGTCTGCTAAGTTGCTGAAGCTAGCCTTGAACTTGCAGCCTACTGAGTCACTAGAACTATAGGCATGCAGTACCACACCTGGCCCTTTATCTTTTTCAGGAATAATTTTTGAGATATAATTCAGGTACTCATTTTTTTTTTGTTTGTCTTATAGTTTCTTTTATAAGCTAGGTACTATAAAAGTCACCTTTTTAGGTGCCCAAATTGGTGGTTTTTATTAGTTATCGAGTTTCACATAATCATTACCGTTATCTAATTCCAAAATATTTTCACATTCAACATTTTATTCCAAAAAAGAGACCCTAATTCTTGATAGCCACACTTTCTGTCTCCATGAATTTGTCTATTCTGGGCTTTTCATGTCAATGAAATCACTCAAAATGTGGCATATTGTGTCTGACTTTTTTCACTTGAGACTCATATTTTCAAGGGTTATCCACATTGTATCATGTACCTACTCCCGTCCATTTTATGATTGCATCACATTGCAGAGATATGCAGCATTTTGTTTAATCATTCATCAGTTGATGGACAAGACAGTCTTTGAAGAAACCAGGTAAGTTGTCCTAGAGTGTACCACATAGAGGATTTTGCTGATTGCTCAAGGAGGGAGTTTGAATAATCTTTCTCTTTTTAAAAAATTACCAGCTGGTGATGTTCTTGTTTTTATCTTCCCTGTTTTTTTCATAGACTTGGGAACTATTTCAGAGTTTTTGTTTGTTTTGTTTTGGGAGTGGGAGTGGGGGAGGACATATCAGGGATTGAACCCAGTGGTGGTTACCACTGAGTCACATTCCCAGCCTGGACCTCACTAAAATGCTGAAGCTTAGGACCTCACTAAAATCCTGAAGCTGCCTTAATGTGTGATCCACCTGCCTCGGCCTCCCAAGATACTGGGCTTATAGGTGTGCACTACCATGCTCTGCTGAAAATTCATGTTCTTGAAGACTTGACTGTGAAACTTTATTTTATGGAATAAATCCTCTGTCATGCTCACTAAAGGTCCAGAGTTCCAGGCCACATCACCAGAGTCTGATTTCAAAGGCATGAGAGCAGGCCTAGGAATCTGCATGTTTAACACACACCAATGGATTCTGATGCAAATTCTGAACATGGTTTAGAGAAGCATACCAGAACACAATTTTAGAAACACTGCCTAGGTATCCTTAAATATTGACTTTAATGACACTTGGCATTTCACAGAAAATGCCAGAGGAGCAACTGGTAGGGTTGGGGATACTACTTTTAGAGATACTAAAAAGGACCTAAATTAGTCCCCTGGCTAATATCTTGTGGGATGAAGATGGACATTTGAAGAAATGATGGCCAAGAAAATGTTTGTGTGTAGATGAAAATCAGCCACCATGCTTGAGTGAAGTAGCCAGATTTAGCTTTAAAGGAAATGAAAGCCAAATAGCCCCAAGAATTAGGTTACTGCATACAGCTCCAAGATATTGACCTCAAAATTTACCTATGCACTTAGATTAATGAGAATACTGTAGGAACGGTGGGAAAAGCTCTGTAAACTCAACAAGCCAAAACAACCGTTTACCTGTCTGAGATTTTATTAGCAGGACCTTAGTGGCCAGTCACAGAGGAGAATGGGGGGGCGGGGGAGAGCCAGTGTGTGCACAGAGGGAAGAGAGAGGAGAGGAGGGCAGAGGGGAAACAGGGTGCTGATATTTATGGGCTCAATGCAGGATGAGGAGGAGCAAGGCGAGTGGGCTGTTACTTCTTCATTGGCTGAGAGTTCATGCCCCTTCAGGGATTGGAGGTGCGCCATTCAAAGTTCGAGCCATTCACAGGGATTGGAGGTGATGGTTCGCAGCCATTCAGTGCGTCATGGACCTGAGCTCCTGGAAGAGAAGCGCTCGGGGCGCCATCTTTACCAACAAATACTTCTTGATAGGGAAATATGAATTCCTGAAACCATTTTCTGAAATGTAAGCAAGAATAAGGTGTAACTTGCAAATATTCAAATACAGCTATCTTTCGCTCTAAAAATACACCAAAACAAAGTACAATCATTCTTGTTTCAACACATTTTCATTATTTAAGTAATGCATTTTGTATCACCAAAAACTCTTGTTTTTCCCTAATTTCATGTAAAGCATGTGTGTTCACTTAATAGATGAGCAATACTTTTAAAAGCTGAAAATGGAATTCCTATTCTATGCACCTTATTAAGCTATAATAGAAGACGGTAATGTAACATAGGGGAAAATATTGGCTTTTTTTTTTTTACTTCAAGGGAAAAATGGATTTCAGGTAAATAAAAGTGAATTTTGATTTTCTGGAAGGGTATTTACTTAGGAATCACTGAAAGGAAATGTTTCATTGTGAGTCATAACAGCTTCCATTTGCTCAGTCCTCTTGACCTAGTTAGCATGAGCGAAGGGGTGGATGCCCAAACAAGCTATATTTCAAAAAGTATTTTATGATGGAAAATGTCAATACTTAAATGTAAGAAGAATATATAAGAAGATTCAACAATATAGAAATATTTTGCCAATTTAATTTCATCTATTTACCTATCTTTCTTTTTACTCAAGTGTTTGCAAAATTACTTGACTTCCCTAATTGTCTCAAAGTTGTCTTTAATAGTCAGTTTCTTCTAATCAGGATCCAGAGAAGATCCATAGAGTTGGTTATGTTCTTAGGTCTCTTGTATTTTATAACACCCTCCTTCCCTTATACAACCACTGATTTGTTGTAGAAAATGGATTAATTGTCCTGTCAGGTGACTCATAGTCTGGATTTGCCTTAGTGCTTCTTCTTAGTGTATTTATTACCTTCATTTTTCTGTTTCCTAGCTGGATGAGATTTAGATTGAATTTTGGATCAAGGAACTTGGTACTTCCTGGTGCATCCCATTGTGAGGCTCTTTTTTGTTGTTTTTAAATGGTACTGAGGATTGAACCTAGGAATGTTCTACCTCTGAGCTACACCCCCAGCCCTTTTTATATTATTTTTGAGACAGGGACTAGCTAAATTGCCCAGATTGGCCTCAAACTTTCAAACTTCTGCCTCAGGCTCCCAAGGAGCTGGGACTCCCCCGATGGCAAGTACCTCACCAGGGTTCATGAGACTCTTGATTTGCCCTGTTTTTCTAGGCTTCAACAATGGGTTCAGGTAGTGTCAAGCTAATCCGTTCAGCATGAAGTTAGCCTTATCACCTTTGACTCAATGGCTTTAGTGTCCGTTTATGTTCATTGTCTACCCCCTTTATTTCATTGGTAGTTGTAAAAATTTTTATTTATTGTTTTCATTGCTGGGTATCAAAACTGGGACCTTGTACATGCTAGGCAAGTTCTCTACCACTGACTACACCTCTGACCAGAATTTAGAAAGACAATTCATCATTGTCTCTGCATTTCTTAGCTGGGCTTCTATAGGGAAGAATTGCCTTCATATATTATTTGGCTACCCTGGAAAATAGTTCATACGGGGGAGTCCCATAAATTCTTTTTTTCCCCTTCTTACAAATTTCAAAAGAACACACTGTCCAATAATGAGGGGAAAAGTTTTGTATTATGAATTCAGAATTTTAATATATTTGGCATTTCATTTAAAAAACTGTTTTTAAAATTGATGCTGGAGATGATATCATGAAATGTTGGCATTAGCCTCCTGAGTTGGTGTTTCTGAAAATAAAGCCACAGACCATCTATATCATAATCTCCTGGGGGCACTGATTACTATGCAAATTCCTGGTCCCCACCAGGACCAACAAGGTCAGAGTCTTTGGAAGCAGAGCCCTGGAATCTGATTTTTTGTTTTGTTTGCTTGTGTTACCAGGGATTGAACCCGGAGGCACTTAACAACTGAGCCACCTCCACAGCCCAGTTTTAGTTTTGATTTTGAGACAAGGTCTCCAGTTGCTTAGGGTCTCACTAAGTTGCTGAGGCTGGCTTTGAATTCACAATCCTCCTGCCTCAGCTTCCTTGAGCTGCTGGGATTACAGATATGGGCTACCACCCCCAGCTGGGATCTGAATTTCTGATACATCCCATTGTGAGGATTCTAAAATCACTGTGGAATGGAGAGCTTATGAGGCAACCTTATCAGAAATCAGATATAAAGTACTGGGAGGATGCACACTAAGATAATTATTCCAAAATGACCTTAAAGATCAACCACCAATGATTCAGAAAAAACACGGTAGATAGTCTAGTTTAGGGCCTGCAAGAAAGACCCAACAGACAGGAGTAATACAATGCAGAGCTGACTGCCCACTGGATCCTGAACTCTCAGGAGCTTTTACCTGTAAATCCTGTAAAATATGGTTATATATGGCAGTGAACTAATTTCCCCTGTGGGTTGACAGAAAAAGTGTTGCTTATATCCACAGCCTCAGATTTTGCACAACTGCTGTCTGCCTGGCCCCTGATCTGTATCATGTCATCAGGTAACACAGTTCCTCTCCCATCAGGACATTGAGTGCCATCAGTATTTGAAATATCAATTATCAATGTTGTCATCCACTCTGTTTTTGCATTGCTCATCTTCTCTAGGGAACATACTTTCCATATTTTATTCAGGTTCCCTAATGCTTGACATTTAAACAAAACATTTGTTTAGTTGGTTTTCCCTAAAGTGATGATCCATTTTTATAATTTCATTTGTCTTTAGTTATTGAATTTTAAATAACATTGTTGAATGCACTGACTCACAGGGGGAAAATATAGATTTTTTTTTAAAAAAAAGATTCAAACTTGATCTCCTTGTCAATTGAATTTCTTGCAGATTAGAGAAAGCTAAACTACATCTCTCAGCATTTTTCTGCACATGTACTTGGGAAGGGGGAATGGGAATCAGGTTCATGGTTCATAACAGAAATCCCTGATCTCTCTGGATGAATGAAGCCCTGTTGTATGCCAGTGAAGCTTTGTGTTATGCCAACATTCAGCTCACAGAAAAGTCATGACAAAGGACAGGACTGGGCTATCCAGCACTGCCCTGCAGGGCAGACAATTGTATGCAGCTTCTTGTGAGATTCTTCAAGTTGGTGCCTGTGTTGGCATTGTTGTCTCCAGCCAGAAACCTGACTTGAGACTCTTGGATTAGAGCAGAGGTTGTAAACTCAAATGACTATGGTGGCCAGGAAGGTAGCATAGAGGAATGAAGAGGCCTGAACAGCAGCTAGGAAGACATCCCCACTGGAGGCCATTTCCAACTCAGCTACTCCTGGCCATACCAGGAATGTGGACAATCAGTGGCTAAAGCTTTTGATGGTTAAGAGAAGTTGATATCTCTGAATTTTTATGTGAACTTTCTGGATTTCAAATGTTGGCATTATTTCAAACATATTTTAAACACAGCAAAGGTTAAACTAGACATGTCTGCGGGCCACTATTTTGGAGCTTTTGATGGAGGGGATATATGAAATAGAAGAGGACTTATTCTTGCCAAATCAAGATGAGAGATGAAAGTCAGAGTCATGGCTAGTTTGCAGAAGCTGTTAGTGGAGATTCAAATCATGAACATTATAGGGACAAATCAGCCTTATTCTGGTAAGTAGCCAAAGGCCAAGCTTGTGCAGTTGTGAGCCATTTGTCACCTCGCTGCTCTGGGCGGTTGTACATGGATCAGTGCAGAGCCATAACTCAAATTCCATGCTTATTGATTGTGGGCCAGTGTGACATCTTCCTACAAGAAAATGATTACATTACTGAGTTACCCCTCCTCCTGAGTCCTCAGTGGGAAAGAGACCTGAGTATTTACATGGATCGCTCTGTAAAACTCCAAACCCTGACTTGCTGGCAAAGAAAGTCAAATGCTTTGGTCTTTCTGAAGAGCAGTTGTCAGATAGCATGTCATGTTAGGGTTGGGTTTCAGGGTCTAGTTGCCTCCTGATTAGTCAGGGAGAAGGAGTGTGGCTATATAACTACAACATAAGGACAGAAGGGTCTTTTGTATGGTTAGCTAAGTGCATTTACAAAATTAATCTGAACTTTGCGAAGTTACATTGAATTTAAAGAGAAATTTTAGACTTCAGAAAAGTATGTGGCATAAAATTCTGGGATGCTATAAAAGATTATGGGTATTTAGACCAGACTTCTAGTTCTAAGTCTGTCTGTAACTGGTTAGGATCTTAATTATGTGATCTCTTTTGGCCCTAAGTTGATTGAATTAGATGAATCTGACTGATATATTTAATCATTATAGTTTACATTTAATTTTTTAAAAGCTGGCTGTTTCTCTGTGATTGCTTATAGTTTCTAACTATTCCTTTGCCCATTTTTCTTTTCTTTCTTTTTTTTTGCATTGCTGGGGATCCAACCCAGAGTTTACTGAATGCAAGACAAACACTCTACCACTGAATCATATTCCCAGCCCAGAACTGTAGCTTTTCCAACTAACATAGCTGAATCTCAAAAACATGATACTGATAAATAGAACACACACACAAAAGCACATGCTGCATGATTTTATTTATATAAAACCCCAGAAAGTTAAAAAAAAAAAAAAGGACTATCAACTGGGCATGGTGGCACATGCCTATAATCCTAGGAACTTGGGAGACTGAGGCATGAGGATCCTAAGTTTGAGGTCAGATTTAGCAACTTAGCAAGACCCTGTCTCAAAATAAAAATAAAAAAGGGCTGGAGATGTTGCTCAGTGGTAAATTGCCCCTGGGTTAAGTTCTCAGTACTATAACCAAAACAATTTTCAAAGCAAAACAAAACCAAACCAAACCAAAGTCAGGATGGGGTTTCCCTTTGTAAAAGGGATAGTGATTGGGAGGAGTGTGTGGGGATGAGAGGGGGTGAGGGGTTCCAGTGATGCTGGTCATGTTCTATGCCTTCATCAGGATGGTGATTACACAGGTTTGTTTGCTTTATCATAAATCACTTAGGTTTTCTGTATTTTTCAGTGCTTACATTTTAATTAAAAACATTAAAACAGAAAAATTATGATTTTCATACTTAGCCGTAAGAAATGTTTAAAAGTTGTAGACCAAAGAGAAATATAGGTACTGCCCTTCTGAGGGCAGAAATCTTATTGCAGATGCCCCTGGAGGCCTTGTTATCCCAGGTAGTCCTAGGTTATCCTTAAAGCTTACACAGGATAGGCTATAATCTGGTGATATATACATCACCAGATTTTATGTATATATATAAATTTTAAATAATGTTTGTGGACCTGGAAGGAATATATAAAATGCCCCCAAAGAAAGCCCGTTCTAACTTTGTTCATGGTTTGGAACAATTATTCTACTTATCTATGGTCTTACTCTCTTTTAATCAAACCCTCATTCAACAAACACTTCTTGAGCACCTACTGTGTGCCTGAAGTTCTGTAGAACTGTCAAATATTTTGGGAGTAATGGAGGAGATGTATTCCCACCTGCTCTACTGAGAAGATGAGGACCTCTCATGTCAATTTCCACAACCTAACAGAAGGACTTTTATCTTTTCAAAGTTTCTGAGCCCTTGATACAAAGCCTGACTCCTCATGTCTCCCAATAAGTGCCCCCCTGCATCAAGCTTTACCACTACTGGCCCCTCACTTTTTAATGACAAACTCAGAGCCTCCCACACTAATAATTTTGTTGAAAGGAACAAATAAATTGACAAATGCATTGATTTCCTCATCTCCTTCAAGCTTCTGTCTGAGATCTCTTCTTATTTTATGGCCAAATCTCTCTAGGAAATTTCATTGCTAGGGAAGCTCTTTTGCTTCCATTTCCACAATGGGCCTTATTTATCAAACTCCACCCTCTCACGCTCCAAGGGCACCAGTTGTATATAATTCAGACCAGAGCCTGAAGGAGAGAGAAAACCACCAGGAAAGCAACATGGTGAGTACGATGGTTTTGATCAAATGTTTCAGGTAAAGTAATGACTTGCTGAGTATCTGGGGACATTCCCAGTAGGTGCCTGGCACAGTGCCAAGTGTTCAAGGTTTCTAAAGAATTATTAAAAAAAAAAAAAACACCTTTGACTAGAACTTCACTGGAGAAGATGAGGCTGGGAAGAGTTCCCTATGGAAGTGAGCTCTGAGGAATGAGTGGACTTGAAATAGAAGGAGAGGTGGGGGTGTTGTGAGCCTGCAGGCCTGGGGGCATGAAGTGAGAGTGGAAGAGGTGGGCAGAAAGCCCCTCACTGGAGGTTCTTTTGAGCTCTTCCATTGTCTACTCTTCAAAGTCAAGCATCTTTAGGGTCTATCTCATCTCCTTTTCACTTACTGACCTACTCCCATAGGCATTCTATCTAACCTTCCACCTAGATTGCCAATAATAGGATTTAAATTTCTCTCCAGAGATGATGCTTACATGACTCTGGGCAACTTACGTAAACCCTGAGTCTCAGCTTTCTCTCCTTTCAAAAGGGGAATTTAAAATAACCTCTCTCACAGAACTGTAAAGAGGATTAAATGCATCTTAAAACTTGGTTCAAGAGCTGACCATTGTTACTATTATTATTTACCATCCTCAATTTGTAGCTGCAAAACATTTGACCACTTACTCTATCTTCAAATATTCTTTGCCTGGTATTATGTGTGTTTTTTTTCTTTTTAATGTTTGGTATTGTTTTGGGTGTGTGGGGGGGTCTTACTACTTTGGAAGCCCTTTTAATTTTTTGGTGGCTCCTCTTCTTCCTGATCCTTGCATGGGGAGCGCTCTATGACCACCTCCTCCCACTCTGTTCTCACTCTGTTCCCTCTCCCTGGACAATTTCATCCACAATTGCCTGTCCTCCATTATCTTACATATGTTAATTACTCTTAGATTTATGTGTTCAGTTCAGACTTTTCTTCTAAGCCCTAGATTTGTATGGCCAAGGGTTTAATTGTATATAGCCAAGGGTTTATTTGATATAACTATTTAGGTGTTTTATGGTTATCTCAAAGTCATCACCTTTAAGCCAATCTCACTTCTCCCTAATCAGGTATGCCCAAGCCTCCTCTTACAGCATTCCATATCATAAAACCAAAAAACAAACAAACAAAATACATTGTCTTCATTCCAGTCAGAAACCTTGAACTTATCCTTGTCTCTCACTCCAGTCATCCACAAATTTAGCTGACTGCTTCCAAAAGCCAGTCTTCAGTCTGTATGCTTCTCTCTTTTTCCACAGCCTCTCCTGTAAATCCAGGCTGCCAACAGCTCTGGGACTCTTAGGTTTCTCAATGGCCTCACCTAGGGCACTTCTGCTGTCCTTCAACCTTTTTTCCTATAGTGTAGCCAACTAGAGTAAACTGTTCTTTCAGCTAATAAAATGTATTACCACATAAAAATCTCATCATGTCCCAACCTAGTTTAAAAATCCTTCAGTGGCCTTTTCAATTAGTTCTTCAAAATCAGCCAATTGTTCCAAAGGCTTAGGGAATCTCGACTATTTATAAATAAAACTAGGATTCTACACCATGATTTTAGATGTTATTTCTCCATGGGAGAGATCCTAATGTGACCATCACTCCAAAGTCATCTTATCCTTATTTAATATTAATAGCATATAAAAAGTAACAAAAATACTTATAAACAATGTGGAAGAAAACTTCATTATAAAATCCAGCAGGGCAGAGTTGGAAGTGCCTGATTTTATCCAGGGATCCCCAATGCCTTTTGCAGGTTCAGCTCAAATCATGTCTTTAATATCTGTTGGATACATGGTGATTAAGGGAAAAGACTGAATGGAACTGAGATACAATTCACAGAAATCATTTTGGTAATTAAACTCAAGTCCACAGCCAGGAAAATATTTTTTTTCCTCCACCAGAAAGCCACCATTTACTAACCATTTGCATATCAAATGAGCTGCAATAGCCTTTTTGGCAGTAAGGAAAATGGAAAGAGCTTACTGTGCCAGGCACAGTGTTTGAGACTGCATGAGGTTTTTTAAAAAAAAAAACAGTAAGATCAGCCTGCGCCCCTCCAGGAGCTTCCAGACAATTGGAAAAGAGACACTTGTCCAAATATTAATATTCAGTTTATTGGCTCCTGTTGTGGACAATGCCCTGGTTCTTTAGGTATAGTATAGGGAGCAAAACCAGACCTGTTTCTTATTTCATGTCTGATGAAGAGTCAGAAACAGACATTCATCACATTCAGACATTCAACCCCATGCATGATATTAATGGCTCTCAGATAGTAGTTGTTAGTATATGCCATACCTATTCACTGTACTTTATAGAAAACAGTGAAATGAAACTCTGAGGGGTACTCTTATTGTCTTCACTTTATAGGGAAGGAGACTGAGGCATAGAGAGGGTAAGAAACTTACCCAGTCATACAGATGATGCAGAAAACCTGAAACCAGCATCTACTGTTTAACTACCCCTTGCCTCCATTATGTGCTATATGGCATAAGCATATTTACAGATATGAGTTCCACTTTGGGAGGATGGATGGTGCTATAAGAATATAAACAAAAGCATCTCACGTGTCTTAGGAGACACTTAAAGACTGAGTAGGTGATAGCAAAGGGAAGGAAGGCAGATGCAAAACTGTTGACAACAGGAATGTATGGCACCAATGGTCATCAGGATGGAGAACTTCATAGGTCGGGGTGGGGAAAGCATGAGGAGTTGCAGGGGCCATCTGGGAACACCTAATGGAGGAGGCAAAACTTGTAAGTTTGGTTTAGAGGATAGACAAGAGAGGAAAAGGGAAATCATGAGTTCAGAATGAATATCAGGGACAGGGAGACACTGTTGTCTTAGGATTCTTTTAGTCGTGAACAGCAGGTGCCTTGTTGAAGTTGGCCAAAGAAAACAAAGACTTTACCAGCTTGAGTTACTGAAAAGTTCAGGAGTTAGATCTGGCAGCAAGTGGGTAAATGATACTAGGATGTCTTTATCATCCCACGGTTCCTTTTTCCTGAGTTGGCTTTGTTTTCAGACAATGGAAAGAAGACAGCTCTAGATTTATATCTGATCAGTTCAGTGAATTCAGGAAGGGAACAATTCTTACCCCCAAAGTCCCAGGGCTGACTCTTACTAGCTTAGCTTGTTATTATATCCTCTTTACCAAACCAATCACTGTGAATGGATCATGAAATGCTCTCATTGGCTGGGTCTAGTCATATGCCTTCCTCTGGAGCCAGGGACCAGGTCAGACAACACCTAAACCCTAAGGTCTGAGAACCAGGGAGGGAACATTCCCCAGAGTAGAATCCCCAAGCAATTCCTAGAAGAAGGGTAATGATTGCTGGGCCTGCAGAAGCAGAATTCCACCACAAATACTTGGCTGAAGCAGCGGTCCTCACACTTTTAAGCAAAAACTGATTTGTTATTTAGGTCTGGGATGGAGAATGGAGTCTGTATATCTAACAACATCCCAGCCCATGCCAGTGCTGCTGGTTCAAGGACCACACTTGGTGTGTGCAGAGGCATGCATACTACCTGGAGCGAATGCCTCCCTCAAATGAGGCTACTTAGTTTCAGCCCATAACCTGTTCTTCCATTTGCCTTCTTTTCCCAGCCTTATATTCTACACCTTCATATCACTGCTCACTATATGTGGGGCAGTTTTCCTCAAAGTTCTCTCATTGGTTTGTTAACATTTTCACGGTTTTACCTCTTATCCCCACTGAATAATGTTTCCTCACTGAGTGAAGCTATGGTTACAAATCTTCAACTCAGGCCTTTTTTTTTTTTAATTTATTTTTTATATACATGACAATAGTTGAATGTATTATACTTATTATTACCCATTTACAGCACAAGTTTTCGTAACTCTGTATATAAAGTATGTTCACACCAAATTACGCCATTATACATGTACTCTTTTTTTTGCATTACAATTCTTAATACACATATATACCACAATTTTTTCATATCTCTGTTTGTATATAGATTTGAAGTGGTGTCAACTCAGGCTTTTTCTAGTTAAGACCTATGAATATCAACCCTGTGCAAGTGTAAGATGTATTTAATCATTCATGAGTTGGACAAGCTCTGTCATGTTCAATTGATTTGTTGTGTATGTAACTTACTACCCCAGTTTCAATCTTGTTGTGTATATTGAACACTTTGGTTTAGGCTATAGGCTGTGAGAGGCATGTAAAAGTTCCCTTTAACTTGCTGAGGTAGCACTCAGTAATCAGATGCTGTTCAATTTTCATTGTGTCAGTGGTCTTTTTAATCCTGTGGATTTTGCAATCCATATGCCAACGTTGGGAGAAAACCGAACTCTTATCATGGTGTAAAATTTTCATTTCATTTAAAGATTTGAATTAATGCCTTTATAGAGGACCTGTGAAACTGAGGCCTGATTTTTAGCCTTGAGGTTGCTCTTAAACTTGTTATGTGACATTTTAAAAATCTTTGAATTTTTCTGGGCCTCAGTACCCTGATGGATCATAGTTTGGGTGTTTTGCTGACTCCTCCTCAATCAATAGTGCCCAACTTGGGTTAGCACACCGGCTTCATCTGTAACATTTGGATAACACAGAACGGGGCAGGATAGTTGATCCTTTAAACCTCTGTTAGTGATCTGCACAATAATAGTGTAATAGTGTATACCACCTGATAAAGTCATGGTGGCAACTGAAGGAGATCATAAATGTCAAGCACAGCAAGACTGACAATGGTTACAAATGAAAGTTGGCTATCATTATCATCAGGACCTATTCAGAAATTAGATTTAGGTTGCATGGCTTAAGCAGGAATATTAATGCTTATATCCACTGAAAAATACAATGCTGACATGGCTCCCCAGATGTCCAGTCTGCAGTGTTTGAATTCTATTTCCACAACAGGTCCTAGGAGTATTAGCAATTAACAACTCTTAAATCTTATGTGTGTAACATCACTTCCCACCCAAAACATTACCCTTGGCTAGACAGAAGCTGTCTTCAATTATTATTAATTTCTCTTCTAATTCGGTTTGCCATTAAACATTAGGAATTTATCATGTGTTTCACTTGTACAAACTTCCTTTATGGACAGCCCTGGTACAACCTTGCATTGTTTCTCACAGTTGGAAAAGGTTTCTTTAAGTTCACATGAACTTATCTGCCAAGTGATGTACAAATTTGCACTTGGAGCCTGCAGTCTTGACCTTCTATGTGGGAAATGCGTATAAGGGGAAACATCACCTATCTCAAAAACTAGAGATTAGATGCCCCTGAGAGGGATGTTTTCTTGGAGGATGAGGAAAAGTTTTGTTCTTCTTTCCACTCCATCTTTATACTTGCCCAGAAGCATGACTTTCCCTTTATACCTGCTAATGTCACAAATTGCCTGAATGCACTGCTGCATCTGGCCTCTGCCCAGACTCGGATTCCTTTCCTTTCCCGGCACCCTCTACCAGGCAGCTGCCGGCCGGCTGCTGGCCAGGGCTTTCAGGCCACTCCCATGTCCTGACCCCATTTTACTTCTTGGATTCCCGCGGGTGCCATCTGGCCGGAACCCTGGGGGAAAACTAAAAGTTGGACGTAATCACTCCTACTTCTCATGTTCTCCACGCACTAAAAAAACACAAAAGCCAGGGGATATTGGACAAGGTGGTGGTGAGGGCTCAGAGATAAGGCAGAGAGACCTAAAGACGGGGCTCAGACTGAAAGCGGTGTCCCTGTCAGCCCTCTCCTTGGCGCGCGTGCCCTAGACTGGAGTCCCCGTTTCCTCAGCCCGGGTCGGTCAGTGGCCAACGTCTGGAGCAGTCTTTGGCTTCCCGAGGACGCCACGGGCTCCGGAGGAAAGCCGAGGGCCACCGCTGTGTTGGGGTTGAGGTCCGCCCTGCGGGGAGCGTGGTGCTGCTGCCACAGCTGTGCGACCACCGGCCAGGCCCCGCGTTCCATCCAGAGTGGAGCCGGGCATCCAAAGGAAAAGCCAAAGGTTGAGACCCTGCAGGGAGCGAGGCGCGGGCCGGCAGGGCGCGCGGCGGAGCGCTCGGAGCGGCCGGCGGACTCCCGCGGCGCACTCGCCGCCCCTCCTCCCCGCGCGCCGGCCGCGGCCCAGGCTCCCTCGCTCCGCCACTCCCCGCCCCTCGGCCTGCCTCCCGGCCCTCCCCGCCCTCCCCGCCCTCCCGCCGCCGCCTCCTCCTCCCTCCCGGCCTCCCTCTCCCAGCCAAACTGAAAGCCGGACCCCAGGCCGCCTCGCCGCCGCCCGGCCTCCTGCGCGCTCCACCATGGACAGTCCTGTTTTCACCTTGTAAAGATGGCGGTGCGGGATCGCTGCAACCTTTAGACTAATGACTGTCCGAAACATCGCCTCCATCTGTAATATGGTGAGTGGCCGCCGCCTCGGGGGTCGCGCCCGAGGCGCTGCGAGGCAAAGAAAGGGAAACCCGAGCCGCACACACGCCCGGCAGCCCGGCAGGGTGGGGACGAGGGGGCGGTGGGTCCGGTCAGCGCGGTCAGAAGTTCCCGGCCCCCAGGCTGGGCGGGCCGGCGGCGACACGGGCAGCGGGGGAGGCGCCCCGAGCCCCCTGCCCCGTCACCGAGTGCCCGCCCGCCGATTCCAGGGCCCGCCGTGCC
This sequence comes from Ictidomys tridecemlineatus, assembly GCF_052094955.1. Lineage (NCBI taxonomy): Eukaryota > Metazoa > Chordata > Mammalia > Rodentia > Sciuridae > Ictidomys > Ictidomys tridecemlineatus. Next base: position 38,293,167 of record NC_135485.1, on the reverse strand, counting down.
CCCGCCCTCCCGTTGCGGTGGAAGCCGCTGGCGGGGAGGTGGCCGCGCTCGAAGGTCCCCGGGGAGGGGAGTGGGGCTGAGCTGGGAGTAGGGGTCACCCATCCTGTCTTTGCAGTCAATAAGCCGGTGTTGGACTCCGTGAGTGCCCTCATCTCATTTTGAGTTTAGTCCTTCGATTGTATTTACAATTCATTTTGTAACGACAGTTGGTGTATCTGGAGAAATTTGAAATGTAATAAAGCTGTAAAAAAAAAAAGTCAAGATTGTGGTTAGAGAGCTGAAATTCAACCTGGTTTAGGAAAGCATGATGATTGATTCTGGATACCTCAGTTTACCTCCCTGTGAAAGAGGGGCAAGGTTCTTTGGCAATAACATTTATGGGCCCTAAAGGTGGGGATGGCTGTGGGTGTGGAGGAGGTCTCCATGGTTCTTGTGTCCCATTCACTGTAGATCTAAAGGAAGCAGGGTGGGCATGGACACAGTGAAGGGACATCACTGGGCTCTAATGGGGTCTGGATCCATGACCTAGTGGTCACTTTAATTTGGGAATCTCCCATTGCTTTCCCTTCCTTTTCAGTTTCTGCAGTTTGGGTACCTCCAGTTTGGGTACCCAGGGTATACCCTCTTGACACTCTCCCTTGTCAGAGCCTTGGGAAGTTCAGCTTGGGATAAGGTATTGCTCCCCTGTGCAGGGTTTGAATATTTTATTTTATTTTATTATTTATTTATTTTGGTGCTGGGAATGAAATCCAAGGCCTCCTGAACTCTAGGCACACACTCTGCCACTGAGCCAACCCCCAACCCCAGGGTGTGTGCTTTGCTCGCACTCTCTAGAATTCTGCCCAGCCCCATTCAAGTGGGAACTAGTGGCATTTTAGGGACACCTCCCCTGAAGCTGGTAATATTGACCTCTAAAAGCATCTGAGGAGGCTTGATTGAGTAGCCTTGGGGTAAAGTGTCCTTCCTCCATCACATAGCTTTTTAAATCTTCTATCCCAAATTCTGTTATAAGATCGGCACATGGCAAAGGATCATTGAGGAACCCATGTGTTAGCTCAGGGGTGGAAAAGTGAGACCCACTGGTTCTGGCTTCAGCTTTCAGGGCCACTGGGCAAGGCCACTGCCACAGCCAGTAGAGCAAAGGCTGGGGCTTCCCAGAGTGACAGCTGCCTGGGGTTGGTGCAGGGGGAGTTAGACAATGTGGGTGGCTCTTGGAGGCTTTTTCCATTTCCTCTTTTTCCTGCCTTTCTCCACAAGGAGACAGGTTTCCTGCTTCTTCCTGTCGAGTGGCATTAATGTTGCTTGGTGCAGTGAGAAGAGATGCTTTTCTTCTCAGTGTCTCTCTGCTGTGACCAGCACCTGAGGGGACTGTGAAACCACAGCAGCTTGAATGCTGTTCTTACGCCTGCTGGGGTGGCCTCAGGCCTACAGGGTCTCTGCTCTTGGTAATGTTCCTGTCCTGCTCCTTTGTGGTGACACCTCTCTGTATTAAAGCAGGCTGGAAACTTTGAGAGCCAGCATGTCCCAAGAGGAAGCCGGCCTCCGGATTTTTTTTCCCTTTTCAGTGTATCTGGGGCTCCTTGGCACACCTGGGCAGAATGTCACAACCTGTTTTCCTTGGAACTCAACCAGTGAGACAAGCTGCCTGGCAGGACATGAGAGGAGCAGGCCAGTACTGTGGTCAGAGTGTTGACACCTCCGTCCTGTGGCCACCTAAAAAGCTATCAAGTTTAGGATCACTGGGTGAAGTGAGGGCCCAGTAATTGATAAACAAGGAATTTTATCTTCCTGTTTGGACGCTGTGTCCAAAGAAGTCAGACTTCTGGGTACAAGTCCTGTAAAAGCTTTGTGTCCTTTAGCAGGTTGTTCTCTGCCTTGTCCTTGAGCAGTTTGCTCTCTGTCTTGCCTTCTTAATCTATACAAAGAAGATGACCATGGTTATTATCTCACTGGACAGTTGCTTTAAGTGAGTTACTGGGTTTCAGGAGGGAGTCCACACAGCAAGTACTCAGTGCTAGCTATCATTGTCCATAATCTTCTTTTTCATTGTGTTACCTTCCAGTTGTTAGAGGGACCATGGAGATTATGCCTCTTCCTACTGGATGGAAGCAACCACTAATATAAACAACCCACACATTATCTTTTGCAAGCTGAGTGGCACACAGAGGCCAGGATGGGAATTATTAGTCCCGCCCCTTATAAAAGGCTGTTCAGGTCACGTCTGGCCTTCCCAGACTCATTCCCAGAGCAGAAGGGTTGGTGATGAGACTGCTGTCTTTCCACCCAAGCAGACATAAATGTTCACTGGACCTCTCTTTTGTGTCTTCACTCAGAGATGAATTGTTTCCAGGTAGGTCTTTTCTGGATCTAGCCTCATTATTGGGCTTCTCTCTGGGGGGTGCTTACTGATCCTTTCCACTCCTAATTCCACTTGGTCCCAGCCATTTTGAGGTTTGAGAAGTTGTAGTAAGAGTTGATGGGACTGCATTTTTTTTTAAGAGAGAGAGAGAGAGAGAGAGAGAGAGAGAGAGAGAGAGAGAGAGAGAGAGAGAAGAGAGAGAAATTTTAATATTTATTTTTTTTTAGTTTTTCGGCAGACACAACATCTTTGTTGGTATGTGGTGCTGAGGATCGAACCCGGGCCGCACGCATGCCAGGCGAGCACGCTACCGCTTGAGCCACATTCCCAGCCCTGCATTTTTTTTTTTTTAAGCAGGTCATTTGGCATATGTGTGTCCCCAAAAGGGTGTTGGGATACTATCCTTCTGGGTGAGACAAACAGACCACTGAAAAGTGGACTTGTTTCCCCCACCAGAGAAGAAGGGGCTCAGCTGAGCAGAAACAAAACTTGTAGCAAATCCTCCCAGAGTTGAATATCACCTCTTGTCCCCACACTTCTTGTGCCAGTTTTAGATATAGAGAACATGGAAAATGTCCTCATTCCTGCTCTTGCCTCCCACCCCACTGAAGTTTTATTGTCCTTTGGGAGTTTAGTGCTGGTTCTCTTTACTTCTTCCATATGAATTCCCACCATAGTAATTCTTGATCAACTTGCTTAGTGCAAATCAGCGTGGCCAGACAGCAGTGTCTGGTTTGGAGACAGTAAAGCTTGTTTGGCTGGTGTGTTGTAATTTTGAAAATGCTCTAGCTGCTCCCATGCATGAGGAAATGTCCTCTGATGATAATCCTCTGATTTTTGTCCAGACCAATGGACTTGATTTTCTGTGTATTTTTATGGCCCTAAAATGGAAGTGGGTTTTTTTTTTTTTGAGTTTTCTATTTGAATTGAGGAATTTTTTAAAGAGGAAGCATTTGTTAGGAGAAACCAAATGTGACTTGTACCAATGCAAATTGGCTTAAATCATCTCATCCTTATGTCATTCATTAATAGTGCTGTAACATGTACTTTGGAGGAAATGCCATGTATCAAATAGATCACAAGTTTTGTACCTTTATAAACAGCCATCTCTTGAGGACCTGCTGTGTTAGTGTTAGCTCATATTACCTGAAAGTGCTTAATAATTGAACGAGGGGAGTCCCTGTCTCCAAGGAGCTCAGCTGATCCTTATCTCATGGGCATAATATTGGTAAAGATGAAACAGTTTCAATACAGTAATGATATTTACACAGATGAAGCTGAACAAAGTCCCCAAAGCAGAACAATGGAAAGACCAATTTATATAATGGGGCATTTCTTTAATATTGATACACTCTCTAGTTGTAGATTTTATTTTATTTTATTTTATAGGAAGACACTACCTAACTGTGTGTTAGAACTGTAATCTGACATTGTCTTTCAAGTTAAGCATGAAATCTAATATTGGCTTCGGGTAAATTGTTTTTCTGGGGAACTTTGTTTTTCTCATCTTCTAAAGGTAAATATATATGTGTGTGTGTGTGTGTGTGTGTGTGTATATATATACACACACACACACACACACACACACGCATACATATACATATGTGTATATATACACATATAAGTATATATATGGCTACAAAAATCTTAATAGTATTTTTTCCAAAAAGTCTTTATAAAAATTCACTTCATAATTGGTTAGCAACCTCATGACTACCTACACTTAAAACCTGTTGAACTTGTCAGCATTTTAACATCCATGGAACAACCCTGGGATAATATTAACACCAGAGTTTGTGGGTTAGGTTTGATTTTTTAAAAAAATAAATTGTTACCTTAAAATAAGGGAAAAGTAAAATTAACGAAACTTTGAGCCAGTGTGGTGGCTCATGCCTGTCATCTCAGTGACTCCTGAGGCTGAGGCAGGAGTATCACAAGTTCAGGGATAGCTTCAGCAACTTAATGAGACCCTGTCTCAAAAAGAAAAATAGAAAAATGACTGGGGACTCAGCTCAGTGGTAAAGTGCCCCTGGGTTTCAATCCCTAGTTAAATAAATAGCAAAAAATTGAAACAAAACTAGAGGATTTTTATAAATACAGTTTTTATCCTATAAAGTCAACTACTTATCTGAGGCAAGCATTTTGCGTTTTTAGAGTGGCTAGAAAAGTTTTTAATAAAATATGTGTCAATTTCATAGTTTGGAGAAAGGATAGCTTGCCTTTTGTTATTCATTTCCATTCTCAAGGGTAGCTGGCAACCATGAGTTTAGTGTAATGTATCTACTAGGAATTGTTATAATTGTTGGATTTTTAAAAATGCACCTTGCCTGAGGTGTGTTAATGTTTAAAGAAAAAAATTCTGCTCTTGTGGTCGGGGGGAGGGAACTTTTTAGTCCAGTATTTAGGGAGAAATAAATATTGTATTGCCTAATTGTGGATGTCAACTTTGTGTTTTGGTTCGCAAAAAATCTGCGACTTAACTGTCAGGTCTTGACCTTACATAAACTCTAGCATATTAGGCCTGTGGGGCCACAGAGCAGAATTTTTTTCTTTAAACATTAACACACCTCAGGCAAGGTGCATTTTTAAAAATCCAACAATTATACAATTCCTAGTTAGATACATTACACTAAACTCATGGTTGCCAGCTACCTCCACTTGAGAATGGAAATAAAAAGGCAAGCTATCCTCTCCAAACTATGAAATGACACTTATTTTATCTATAGCCTAGCCACTCTAAAGCCAAGCCCAAAGCAAACTGATGGAAAATTTGTAAAAGATGGTGTCTTTTAGTCTAGTTAACTTTTCTGGTGTACATATTTTAATGCAGCTCCTATAATAAACCTTCAGTTGTGGTGTAACCAAATGCTAGTCTACGAGCTTGAGAGCCCTTATTGGTCTTTTTGAGAGACAGGGCCACCCAACAGTGAACCAGCAAAAACTTTCTTGAGATAAATAAATTCTCGATCAGCCTCTAGCACTAGCACTAAAGGCTTTCTGGAATGTCTCTGTTGTGGGATTGTGGGTTAGAGTTTTGGGGATAGTATAACTCCCTTCATGGAATTTTACCACAGCTCAGAGAATGATTATTTGCTGTGCATAGTTTTAAGATCATGGGGGTTGGGAGTATGCTGTTGGTTCCCAAAGCTTCATTTCCCACATGGATCCAATATCCAAAGTCCTGATGCCACTTTCAGAACCTTCAAATGCTTTAAGGTAGCTCAGATGTGAGATTCCATATGTGGGTGGAGGTGCAATTGAGGCATCCAGAAAAGTAGATTAAAAGGGTGAACACTCCTATATTTCCCACCCAGTGAAGAAATAAAATATTACAAATATAATTAAAACTGCCTGTCCTTCCCCATTTCGTTGCCTTTCTTCCAGAGAGACCACTATTCTGAAGTTGGTGTTTATCATGTGTTTTTATGTTTTACTAGATATGTGTGCATTCAGAAATCAGATACAGTATTATTTCTTTGTGTTTTAAGTGTGCTTTGTAGTATTGAACTAATCTTCTCAGTTTGCTTTTGTTGTTTAAACTATGATCTTGAGATTTATCCATCAGGATACACAGGATTATAGTTTATTTTAACTGCTACATAATATTTCTTCATATAAATGTGCTACAGTATATTCATTATATCGTTGATAATCACTTAGGCATACATATTTTCATTTGTGCTGTTTTTAGTGTTGTGAATGGTTGTGAACTCATTCTCCTTGTATGAAAGTTTAAAATTTCTCTGTGTTGTATTCTGTAGAGGGAATTGCCAGGTCAAAGGAAATGGGCATCTTTCACTTTAATAGGTTACCAGATTGCTCTCCCAGGTAGTTGGATCAATTTTCACTCCAACCAGCAACAGTTTGGAGGGTTGCAGTCATTCTAGGTGCTTGCAGATAATTGATATTTTAGACATTTTTGCCAACCTGATAGGTGTGAAATGCATCTTTGAGATTTAAACTAGCCCTTTCCTGTGTACTAGTGAGGTGGAATGTGTTTTCATGTGTTTATTATGCTGGGCTGTTTTTAGCCCAAGGCCTGGGGAGCAGTTTTCCAGGGCTTGGGAGTCAGGATTGCGGTGTTGGTTCTGTTTAAAAACAGGTAATGGGACAATGAAGAAGAAGAACAGGGGACCAAAGCAAGAGTCAGGAAACGTAGGGAAGAATATGGAGACAGAGTTTGAAGGAATAATGGATGACAGAAGATCACCCTGGAGGGTTGAAAACCTGTAGCAAAAAGATGGCAGATGACATCCTGTGTGTTGGGAGTGATTTTGGGATAGGTTCTTGCATTCAAGCCACATTGCTTTCATTGAAGTTGGCTTTGGTGAAAATCGTGTCAGGGGCCTCTTCCGTTGAGCACAGCATCAAGGCTGGACTTGTGGAATTTTCCTGTTTACGCAGTTGCCTTTTGAAGTTCTTTTAGAAAATCCACATATGCTCTTCTTCCTAAAACACATTTTTCTTTGTCCTTTAGGTTAAGTACACTGTACAGGAAACATCTTCAATATTTGGAAAATATTCCCTGCACTTCATTTTAATTGTCAGAGTATGGTGAATGCTACCTTATCGAATATAGAAATACTTGGTTTTAAAAGTATGGTTTATGGCAGCTTTAAAAATGCTTTATACTGGGCTGGAGTGTGGCTCAGTTTTTGCCTTGCATGCATGAAGCCCTGGGTTTGATTCCTAGCAACACACACACACACACACACACACACACACACACACACACACACTACACACACACACACACACACACACACACACACACACACACAAAGTTTAGTGGTTCTTGGATGTACCAAAGAATGATGCCTACATGTGTATTTTTTTATTAAAAATTCAGACTCTGGATTTTGATTAAGTAGGTCCAGTGGGATCCTGGAATCAGCATTTTAAATAACTAGTCCCTTCTGTTTCCCACTCCTTCTTCCACACACTCTGCTACAGGGGTTACGAGGACCACACTTTGAGAAATTTTGTTTTCTTTGCTTGCCTTGGCCTCTTAGAAAGCATTGCTTATAGAAGCTGCCTGCCACCTGAAAGTTTTTTTTTTTTTAAATCAATGTAAAACTGTTTAAGGTAATAATTTAACTTCAAGAGCTATAGATTGAGGCCATTCTGTAGATTTATTTCTAAATATTAAATAGCAAAGTTTTTATTTATGCTTATAGAACAGAGTCTAAGCTCTGACTATAGATCATATCACCAGAGAAGCTTCTAAAAGAAACTTTAAAAATTAATTAAATCGGAAAACATCAACACTCAAAAGTATGGGGGGAAAAAGTATGTAATATATATTATATGGCCAAATACCCACCCTTCAGATTTAACAGATATTAAAATCTAGCCATAGCTAGTTGATTTTTTTTTTATACTGAGGATTAAACTCAAGGCTGCTTAACCACCCATCCACATTTTCAACCTGTTTTTTTAATATTTTTAGAGAAAGGGTCTAGCTGAATTGCTTAAGACCTCACTAAGTTGCTGAGGCTGGCTTTGAACTCACAATCTTACTGCCTCAATCTCCGGAGCCACTGGGATTACAGGCATGCGCCACTGCACCCAGCCATAGCTGGTTGATTTTTTAAAACCTTGTAGATGTGATACCTTACAAATACCACTCACTGCACTGTTTCCTCATTGCTTTTCCCAGAATGGACCATTTTCATGAGGTTGGTGTGGTGTCCGCCATATATGTCTTACACTTTATGAATCCATAAGCAGTCAAAGCTTGTGTGTGTGTAAAAATATGTGGGCTTTTGCAACTCTTTCTTTGCTCCACAATTATGTTTGAGATTATATTGACACGGAGATCTGGTTTAGTCATTCTAACTCCTTTATGACTATGGTTTATTTATTCCCTTGTTTAGAGATAATTTGTTAGCTACTTAAGCATTCTCTTCTGGAAAGAATAGTGCAGTGAGTGTCCTTGTTCCTGACATTTTTGCTCATGTGACTTCCTTTCTCCAGGATATAGCTCTGGAAGTAGAAGTGCTGCTCTTAGGCTATATCCATCTGCAGCTTTACTAGGCATCGTGGCCTTCCGCAGAGCCTGTGTCATGCTCTTTGGACTTTCATCATCTACCACTGTGAGCTAAATAAACCTCTTTTCTATATAAGTTTCCCAGCCCTGGGCATTTTGTTATACCAAAGGGAGATGAACTAATACATCAGATATTTTCAAGTTACTCTGCAAAGTGGTTCTGTCAGTGGGGGCTTATTTGATATACACTACCTAAAGGGCTGCAATCTCAGTTTCTGATTATATATAGATGTAGGTAATTGGAGTAGGTTTTAGGGAGCTGAGTGTGTGTGTGTGTGTGTGTGTGTGTGTGTGTATGTGTTTGTGTGTTTTAGTGCCACAGTTGATTCAAATGAGCACATCAGGTTGAGAAACTGCTATATGTGACTGGCAACTCCATGAAGACAGGAGCTGTCTTCATCTTATTTGTTGTTGATTTTCCAGCTGTCAGCATGGTGTCTATTACATATCTGGTAGATGCTCAATTAATAATTGCTGATAGGTGAATAAAGAGATGTAGTCTGGTATAATGGACATTGCCTTATAGTCAAGCAACACTCCTCCAGCTGTGTTGTGTATAAGAATTACTTAAAGATTTCGTGAAATTGTGTTTTCTGATCCAGGAGCAGCCCTGGGATGGGGCTGAGATCTGGCATTTGATGGATATGCTGCTGTTTTGGGGAAGCACATTTGAGCAGCAGGATGGTGGCGTGGGAGGGGGACAAAGACAAAATGAAACAATTATTTTCTTCTGGATGGTTGTAAAGTAGAGGAGTTTGGAATTTGGAATCCTGCTTGGTAAATCTAAGAGCTCATCTCTTCATCACTTTACAACAAAAGCAAATGAAGTACCTTCCTCATAAGTGTTTTTTGAAATCAAAGGAGCTCTTGTTCATGGAAGCACTCCATGAGCTGTGAGGCCATCAGGCTTGTTACTTCTCATAATTATTGTCACTTTTGTAGTGGATGAATATTTTCCTTCACTTTGCTAAAAGCATAAAGCTGTTGCCATTACAGGATCCAAGGAAATCTCATTTTGACCTGCTATCTCTATTGAGTGGGGCACTTTATCTGCATTTGGGGAAGCAGAAGCAAAAATCTGCCATTTTTTTGGTTCTGACTGTAGGTGCTACAGAGCTGAAGAGGGTCTCCTTCTTATTGTTTTTGGGGTATTAGAGAAATAAGGCTAGAAAGGCCCATGGTTCTCTCCTAATCAGTACTACACTGTAGCAGGATCATAGGGAGATGAAATTTATTCCCCAAGTCAGGGGGTTGCTCAAAATAACAAGATATTAGATGTAATCTGAATTATTCAGGGCAAACTAGAGCTAAGAGTCCCCATAATAATCCACCATAGGACACTATCATATAAATGCAAGTTTTCTGGATGCTTTGGTAATGGGGACACTGATCATTGATCTGAGAGAGGCAATGGAGTGTGGAGAAGAGAGAGCAAATGTAAATAGCCACAGGAGGTGTTATGTGTTGTGTAGTCCAAGTCACTGGGAGACTGAGGCAGGATTGCTTGAGTCCAGGAGTTCGAGGCCAGCCTGAGCAACATAGTGTGACCCTTTTTATTAAAAATAAATAAAGTGACATTCAGAACTAGTTGCATTGCATGCTGGGGATGGGGTACCTATTATTCCCAGGCTTCTTTTTCTCTAGAGAGAGAACATGGGACGGATCCAATTCCTTAGGTCAGTGACTCTCAAATACCAATTTTGTGCTTCACGGTTTTCACTATATCTGTAGTTCACCCGAACTTATTTACTTAGTAGTTGTCTTTAAATCTGTTTATCTTGGTTTAATTTGACCTCCTTCTATGCTAAAACTATAAAACCATGGGTTCAATGAGCTAGATTTGCGCTTTTCTGGTACAGATCAAAGACATAAGTGCTGCGGGTCACGGTGGCAAGTGCCTGTAATCCCAGCGGCTCAGGAGGCTGAGGCAGGAGGATTGCAAGTTCAAAGCCAGCCTCAGCAAAAGCAAGGCTCTAAGCAACTCAATGAGACCCTGTCTCCAAAATAGGGCTGGGGATATGGCTCAGTGGCCAAGTGCCCCTGAGTTGAATCCCTAGTACCAAAAAAAAAAAAAAAAGTGCTAAGTTAAAAATGTTCATCCCTGTGCCACGTAAGATTACCATCCTCTTACCAGGATTTAGGGCCTGTAGTTCATAAGATGTTTACTTGGATTAGAGGTTCTTGATGGTGGTTCAGGTAACTGGCTGTTGAGCTACATTGCAGACTGCAGGTCTGGCTGGAGAACTTTTTGGAAGGCAAGTCAGCCCATGGATGGAGTCTGGCTGAGGTTTCCACATGCTGGTGGCAGGGTATGAGCAGCTGTGTGAGCAGGATGTGAGATGCCTCTCAAAGACTCTCTTCTCGTCCATGCCTGTGGGTGATGAGAGAACTTTCCTTCCTGGGTTGTTGTGGCTGGGCTAAGTGTAATCAGTTATGTCTAGTGCTCAGTTTGCAGCCTAGACATTTTATTACCACTTGCTTTGAAAGTCCAAACAGTGCAATGGTCAGAGCTCTGAGCTAGGAACTCCCAGCTCCAGTGGCTTTCTGGTTCCATGACATTGAGCAGGTCACCTTGGCCTCTCTGGGCCTATGAAATAGAACTGTTCCAATTGTCAACAGTGGTGAAACATGAAGGCTCCAATCGAGGAGGACTGGGGAAGGGGCTGGAGGGAAGGCAAAGAAGGAAGAAGCTGTGATTTCTGGCCTGAGTATCATTGGAGGTCACAGTGCAGATGGTGCATGGCTGAGCTTTTGTAATCATTAGTCAAGATATGATGTCTTTCCTTACCCCATCTGTGAGGGCACGTGGCGTGGTGAAAGGCATTGAAACATCTAAGAGCTTATGCCATTCCTCTTGGTGTTATTTAGTGAACCCAGACATTCTTAACTGAGAAATACATGGAGTACTAATCTTGGCTTCTTTTTAAATTTTTTTTAAAAATTGTTAGTTGTAGATGGACATAATAACTTAGTTATTTATTATGTGTGCTGAGGACTGAACTCAGTGCCTCACACGTGCTAGGCAACAAGTGCTCTACCACCAAGGCACAACTGCAACCCGTCTTAATAAGTTTTTAAAGTTTTTGATGAATGGGTAATATACATTCACATGGCAGAAACTTCACAATGTGCAAAATGATTTGTGTTGAAAATAGACCCATCATCTAATTCATGTCTCTGGCATCTACCAGTATTTACAGTGTCTTACATTTCCATTTAGAGATATCTTATGCATATACAAGAAAATATGTTTATATTTTTCTCCTAGTTTTTGAAAACACGAATAGTATTTATAGTACATACGAATCTGTCCTCATTTGACCGTTGTTTTTGTTTCTTGGAGGTGAGCCTGTAAAGAGTATCTCATTCTTTTTTAATAGCTGCAGGATATTCAGACACTTGAATGTACTGAATTTACTTAACCAGGCTCCACGGATCGGACACGTAGTTGGTTTTCTGGTCTGGTTTTTATAAACAAGGCCTCAAGGAAAGATTTTGTGCATCATGATGCATATGTGGGAATGTATCTGTCCCCCGACTTTCTAGAGATAGGTTGGTGTTTGTGACTTTGAGGGGTTGTGCCAAATTGCCAGCCAACGGCAGCATGTGCAGTGTGTTGCCCATAGCCTGGTCAGTTGGGGGAAAGATGGTGTTCTGGTGTATTTTCAGTTTGTTTCTCATATTCAAAGTGAGCTTGAGCATCCATCACAGGCTTAAGAAATAAACTCAATATTTAAATGTTTTGCTCTTGGCAGTTATTTTCAGTCTATAGGGAAGGACCTGTATTTTTATTTCCAACCTACAACCAATACTTTTATAAAATGCAATAAAAAAGGACTGGTAGCAAAGTGGAATTAAAAAATCCAATGATAAATAAAACACAAACCTCAATTTTTTGTTACTAAACTTGACACATACAAAATTGCTCTGTCCACTCATTATATACACATAGCAGTTTCTGAACTTAGCTCCAGGCAGAGTATTAATGTTTTGCTTAGGTAGCATTCCTGCTCCTGAGAAGGTCTCTACTCGCTTCCTCCCCCGATGTCACCCTATTTGGGTAGGGGGAGAAAGCTTACAAGTTTATATTTCTATTTCACAATCAGTACATTTCAAGATGTTTTTGTTATATTGGATTAAAATATCTCTGAGGGTGTGATACTGATCCAGACAGGCGTGGCTCCCAGGACAGGGTTGCCATCAAACACATTCAGGCACCGTGAGTCTGTTAGTTCTCCCTATGCTATGGGGGCAGGGGGAGCTCTATGAGGGGAAGCTGTATGAGTGGGAGCTGGAGTTGGGGTTTTTATTGATGAAGACCTCAGCTTAGATGGCGGCCTGGAGTATGGGATGAGGAGGGTGAAACACTATAGGAAAATGCACAGCACTGTATTTTTTTTTTTTTTTTTAACCTGGGGTTTTGTCAGGATCCCATGCCCTACACATGACCTTTCTAGAAAGTAAAGGGAAGAGAACCTCTGAGTAAAGCAGGAGCTTAAGGGACAAGCTTATGGAGAAGGCTTCTTGGTAACTTTGTGAAATATTGGGCACAGAATGAGTTCTTGCTTCTGGCACACTGAGTCTTTCCTCCTCCTCCACCCTCAGCTAGAAAACAGACATGGGAGCTGGGGGCTGTGGCGCACGCCTGTAATCCCAGCAACTCTAGTCAGGCTGAGGCCGGAGAACTGCAAGTTCAGTACCAGCCTCAGCAATTTTGCCAGACCCTCAAAATAAAAAATAAAAAAGGCTGGGCATGTGGCTCAGTGTTTAAATGTCCCTGGGTTCAATTCCTGGTATTAAAAGAAAGAAAGAAACCATTCATGGGCCCAGGGGAGTGAGTCTTTGTTCTGTTTTAAGTTGAAGTTGACCTCTCTAAGGACTTCATGGTACTATCTCTAAATGTGTGGAGAGGGGTCTCAATAGACAGAGCCTGTCACAGGTCCACACTGTTTCTTGCTATAATGATGTTGCACCATTATGTCGTCAGTATTCCTTCTTCATTAGCAGATGTTTAGCTTCCATGTTACAGTTATCAAATCAAGTCATGTGGAGGTTTTTTTCCTGAGTCATTTTTCTCCATCCAGTGTCATAAAGGGTGGAAATGCATGTTGTCATGGTGCAGAATGAAATACCCTTTACCATCTTGTGGAACTGGTCCCCTGTTAAAGCCTGGAGAAGAACTGCCATTCAGTCAGGAACTGGGGTTGTAGAGTGGCAGTGACTAGTAATCTCTGTCTCGTGCTAACACTTGACCTCGGCAAATTACTTAACTCCGTTGACCTCCTTCCCCTCACCTGTGAAGTGGGGATGGTGAGTCCACATAAGTGACCTGGCAGGCAGGATGGGTTATATTCAGGGTTGCTCTGCAGGACACTCTGAAGTGATTTGTCAGGTAACTCAGCAAGACGGCCATCCGTAACTACACTGGGGTGTGCCAGTGGTTAGGTAATATGTGGCAACCAGCTGCCAAAGGATAAGTGCTCAGAACCAGTCCTGGCTCTCTGCCCGGGGCTCTGCACCTGCAGCTAAGGAATGGCTAAAATTGTGAATGAAACCATCCTCTCTCCTGACGTGTGGTGGAGAGCTCAGAGTCTGGATCTGGGCCACCTGTGTTTGAATCCCAGCCCTGCCTGAAGTGGCTGAGTGGGCGGCTCCACAGCTTCCGTCCATTTTCCATGTGTAGAGTGGGGAGATTAAGAGTAATCTGCCTTGGGTTAGTGGGATTAAACGAATATATAGATGTGAAGTTCTCTGAATCATGACTGCTTATCTTTCCTGTTTCCTAAGTTTTTTCAGTCAGCAACTTCATCAAGTTTTTCTGCACACAAGGCACTTAGGAGGCGCTGGCAACTGAGTCAGACAAAATTGCCTATGAGGACCCTGTAAGGATCATAGAGTCTATGGTCTACGGTGGGGGTGGCCAGCTTGTCTACAGAAGGGCTGGAGAGTGAACATTTTGTGTTTCGTGGGCCATAACATCTCTGTCACAACCATGCCACTCTCCTGTTGTATTGTGAAAGCAGTTACAATGATAAATGAATGATCATGGCTGGGTTCCAGTGACACTTGATGTCCAAAAACAGCGGGCCACGTCTGACCTGTGGGCTGTCATTTGCAGATCTGTGGTTGAGTGAGAAGACAGATGTTAAATAATCACAAACAATTATGCTGTTACCAGTTGTGATATGTGCTGTGAAGGGGCAGGCCACATTCCGTGAGAGGGAAGGGTCAGGGAAGACGTGACATTGAAGCCACACGGTGAGAAAGAGACAGCTGGAGAGGGAGAGTCCTCCACACAGGGGACTGCTCTGAGGGGCAGGGACCCTGGCCTAGATAGTTTGGACCAAGAGACTCAGCATTAGAGTCTGTATTTGTATCTTTTGAAGGCATTTCAGATACTTTGCAGCTTCCTTTGGATAAAAGAAGACAGTATGTTTTTCCTCTGATAACTTATGCCAGTTCTTTCCTTCTCTGCCCTCTGACCCCCAGTGATCCCAGTGATAGAGGTGAACTATATCGAAATGATAACATATTTTGTTCTGCCTACTAACCTCTCCCTCTCTCTGTTGTCCCATTGTTTTTATTTTATTATTGTCAGTTTCTATACAAGAATTTAGAAGTTAGGTAATCAAGGCTGCTCTGAATTCCGTTACTAGATGTAGAATGGCTTACTCCTTAGAGTCATTTTTGCTTCTTAGCAAAAGACTCTTAAAACTTGACATTACTTTCTTTTCTTGTTTGCTTGATTAAAAACTCACAGGCTTTGAAATGATTATTAAAAAAAAAAAAAAAAAAAACAACTCCTCCTGATATAATGTCTCACCTACTGCCAGCTTTAGTTCTCATAGTTTTGTAGTCACAAGGAGACACTTGACATCTTGACAGACAGTGTTGTGTGGTGGTCGGGGGCACACTCTGCAGCCAGATTGTATGAGTTCCAGCATGGCTCCACTATTTATTAGCTGCATAAGCCAGAATAAGGTTGCCTATTTTCCCTGTCCTCTGTGTTCTTACCTTTAAAATAGGGACAATAATGGCATGTACCTCAGAGGATTGGTGTGAGGATTAAAATGAGTAAAATATGCAGAAATTACTTAGAAAAGCCATGGGACACAGCACCTGCTGTTTACGAGTCCTCTGTTGTTATTAATTACATCTGAGGCTCCAGGGCCTCTTTCCTCCTTCCCATCCTTGAGCCCCGGCAGGTGGCTCCTTGCTCATCCCCATACCTTGGGCTGCATCGCTTCCTTTGTGCTTCACGTTCTCCATGAGGCTGTAAAGAGACTTTTGCCATAACGAGTCCAGGAACACATGTCCTTTTGCACTAGTCCTTTATGTATTGTTGTACTTTGAAAATGTAGTTGATGAGGAGTTTTTTGAACATAGACCTAAAAATGTGGTTTTTGCATCAGCCTTCACCATTCATGTCATCTGTTTGATTCCTGCTGTGTAACTAATGACTTGTTCTCTGTACATAGGTGTCATCTTTACATGTTGTCTTTGACCTTTCTTGGGTCTCCTCTCTACTTGATGTAAATGTGACCAAGAGATTTAATGTCTTGAGAAGCAGATGCAGGAGGTGCCTAGGGGAGATCTTGGGCAGGAAAGGTTGCCTGTCTGGGCCTCCGTGTGGTGAACTAGCTGATCTCCATGGATCTTAGTGCTTCTTTGTTGTATTGTAGACCCCCTTGTGCTGTGGCTGTGATCTCTCTGGTTTTTACAGACCTTGACATGCCATTGTTCCTATTATTTTCTTCTCCTGGGCAAGACTCTTTCTTCATTTTGCCCCGCAAGGAAAAAAATTCTAACTTGTTTTCCTTATAAGTTGCTTTTAAAAATTGTTTTACGAAGAAATTGCTTTGAGTCCCCACCGGGTGCATTGTGACTCATCCTTCCTGGGTCTTTGTTGTTGTTTCTTTTGTGTGTTCGTAGCACCCTTGGCACACAGAATTGCTTTCAGAGGTGCTTTGAAAAGCTAACATTATAGTCGTCTTGTTGGAACTTGTCCCAGCTCAGATTCTATTTTTAATAAAGTTGGCTGCAATTGTTTTCAAAGGTTACCACTTTTTTTTTTTAAACTGATGGAAATACAAATTTTGCTTCTTGTAATCCCAGACCCTATGATTTACCCCCACAGGTCTGTTCTTTGTTCAACATCTGATCACAGAACAATCACTTTTCAGGGCCTCCCATTGGCCTTCGGTGCCATTGTGCTAGGAGCGGCAATAGGATGCAGCTTCTGGGTTCCTAATGCACTGTGCAGTTTTTGTAGTGGGATGATATTCCCAGTTTCACCTCATTCCCTCTGCTGCCCTTTGGAACAGGCAGGCTGGATATCAGCAACTTGAGCCGTCAGCCAGGAAACTAACTCCAAAGAGCAGTGAGGTGAGTGAAGTCAAAGGCAAATAAATACCAGCAAGAAACTGAAGAGCCAATGCAACCCTAGACACGGGCTGTGAGCCTTAGGTAACTGGTCTACAGGACACTGGTTTACTAAATTAAAAAAAAAATAGGTACAAAAATAATACATGCTCACAGTAAAAAGTATAAAACATTGAGATGATAAAAAGGAAAGCCCCTTTGTGACCTGCTCATCTCCCTGCCTCACTCTCTGACTCTGAAGGCCATTGGTAATCCTGTCTCAAGTGTAGTCCCATCTGTAGTCCCATCTGCTCAGGAGGCTGAGGGAGGAGGATCACTTGAGATCAGGAGTTTTAAGGCAGCCTGGGCAATAGGAAGACCCTGTCTCCAAAACACGAAAACAAAAAATACCTCTCACACACAAAAAGAATCACAAACAAAATGAACAGTTTCTCAAGTGTTCTTTGGGGGAATTGTCATTACATGCAGGTGTTGACTACAGTGGTCTGGTCTGTTGTGTTCACCTGTGTTCCACTTATAGAGTAGTACTGGCACAAAGTGGGCTCAGAGCACTGAATGAATGACATTTCCAGGATTGTCCTATGTACATTGTTACTGTATACCATGGTCATCACTGCATCTTGGAGAAATTTTCACACCAGTACATAGAGAGCCACTTAACTTTTCAAAATACCTACATGGGATTCCATCACATGAATTACTATAATTATTTAACCAGTTCAAGTTACTTCTCATTTTTTCTGTTACAGACCTTTCTATAAGGACTGTCTGACATGTTGACTGCTGATCATCCCCTCAACATCCATTTTTCATTTCTAGTATAACAGAGATTTAAAAAAAATTTTTTTTTCAGACATTGGTGGGCCTTCATTTTGTTCATTTATTTATATGTGGTGCTGAGACTCGAAGCCAGGGCCTCACACATGCTAGGCAAGCACTCTACCACCGAGTACGACCCCAGCTTGGGGTAACAGACATTTTAACTGGACATAGTTCTTAAGTACAGACCACCTTTGCCAGGTTCCCTTGCCCTAGGTCTGGCCAGCGAGGTGTGAGCAAAGGTGATGTGTGCAGCGCCCAGGAGCATCCTTGAAAGGGAAGGAGAGGTCTGCTCCCTCCTGGAAGAGGTCGCCTGGTGGTAGGAGCTGGAGCAGCCTTCTTGGTTCCAAAGCTAGAAGCTGACTCCGGAGGATGTCAGAGCAACAAGATAAGAGGAACCCAGGTCCCCAGCACCACATTCTCTTAAACATTTGCATGAAAGAGACAGATACCTGTCTCACTGAAGCCACCCTTACATTATTTGGGTCTTTGTTACAGTCTGTGTCTCTTCCCACCTCTCTGAGTGTATATGCAGAATAAATAGAAGTAGAATTGAAGAGTTGAAGGACATGGTCATTTATGTATTTATTTTTTTAACCAAAATGAATGCAGTGTTTTTAAAACACGCTCTGCCAAGTTTTATTAAAGAAAAATTTTACATGTTTTACTTTTCACCAGTCTGTTCTGTCGTGCTTCTAATGATATCAGAATCACCTGGATCAATGATAGACAGTGTGCACACTCTGTAGTATTTTCCACATGCTGTGCCCAATTCAATATTATTGCCACTGTAGTGATGGATACTAGTTTTGGCCAACATGGCATAGTACTCTATTTCAGATTACCTCAAAGCTGGACGTTGTTGGTGAGGATAACCAATTTCGCTTTGCCCTGTCTGATCATCTTCAGAGTTTGCTTGTACCCCAGTACATACTTTCTACTTTTCATAACAAGCTGGAGCCAAGAGTTGATTGACTCCAGAGTCTTTTTTGCGGCCACCATCTTCCCGCCCCCAACCAAGAGCAGCCGTCAAGATGGCGGGAGAGCTCAAAAGGAAGGGGCCATGGTCAGTTAAAATTAATGGATACTGACTGCCTAATTACTCCTTAAGCACTGACCACCATCATCATCTCTTGAGATATTCCCCATCCAGTCATCTTATCATGAAGACATTCACATTTAACTTCTGAATATGTTAAAAATGTAAAAAGATTTAATTTACCAAAGAAAAATACTAGCAAGTAAGGCAAGAGTTTGATTCCAAATGTCAATATCAGTCATATTCTGTATCCTGGTAACCAATTCCTGGAAAGGGAAGGGAGAATGGAGAAGTGATAGAGGATACCACTGATGCCTCATGGAATGGTGCAGAGGGAGAGCACACACACCTATGTCCAAGTTGTCATGCTCATGGTACCTGCTTAGCCTCAACCATCCCCACTGATGTGTTCATCCAACAGCTCTTCTGCTCTTATTGTGGGCCTACTATGTGCTTGCCGCTGGGAATGCAGTATTGGGCAGGTCAGAGACGGTCTTTGCTTCTTTGAGGTATAGCTTAGGGGACAGGGCAGATGTTAATAATTATACAAATAACAACTGGAATGTGTAAGGTAGTCACATAGGATGCTGTGAAGAGTGAGTAGAGATTGGGGAGGAGGTGATTAATTTTCTATTAATTAATAAACTTAGTAGCTTAAAAAGACACAACTTGGTTATCTTAGGTTTCTGGAGGTCAAAAGTTGTAAAATTCAGACATGGCTGGGTTATGCATCTTCCTAGGATGGCTCTAGGGAGAATCTTCTTCCTTCTCTTTTCCGGTTTCGACTGGCCGCTTGCATTCCTTGGCTCATGGCCTCTTCTTCCATCTCTGAGGCCAGCAGTGTAACATCTTCAGTCTCTGTCTGACCTCTTGTTCCACAGTTACCTCTCCTCACTGACTCCTCATCTCCTCCTGCCTCCTTCCTGCGAGGGTACTTGGGTTCATGCTGGGTCCAACTGGAAAATCCAGGCTAACATTTCCATCTCAAGATCCTTAATCATATCTGTAAAGTCCCTCTTGCCACATAAGGCAGGATTGTCCTAGGGCCTGGGGATGGGATGTGGATGTCTGAGGAAAGCATCATTTCTCTGTTTGCATCAGAGGGACTGACAATGTAGGAGTGGTCTGGGAAGAATTCCCTGAGGAGCTGGTCTTTAAACCAGAATGGTAGGATTTTGCAGGAGGTAGGAGTCAGGCAGTGGAAGGGTACTTAAGTGATATGTGGGAAGGAACTAGAGGTATCCAGGAACTGAAAGGCAGCCACTGGACTAGATAGTGGATATGGGGGGTGTGATGGCTCATGCCTGTGATCCCAGCAACTTGGAGTCAGAGGCAGGAGGATGGCAAGTTCAAGCCTAGCTCCGGTAACTTGGCAAGACACCATCTCAAAATAAGAACTAAAAAAAGAGCTGGAGATATAGCTCAGTGGTAGAGCACCCCTGATGCACCCCTGAGTTCAATTCCCAGTGTGGGTGCGGGGGACAAGAACAAACATACAAATCCCCCTAAGTATACCAGAGAATGAGTGGCAAGATGAGGTTGGTGACTGCAGTGTAAGTCGCTGGAGGACACCAAAGCAGATGTGCATTTAAAAAGAGTACTTTTGCCACAGTTTTGATAAAGGGGTTAGAGATGAATAAGGTGGAGATTGGAGGCTTTGTAGGAGGGGTTGTAATTCAGATGAGAGAACCTGGCAGCTTGGTCCAGCTGGTGTAGATTGAACCACTGGGCACTATGAAGGGGGTGTAGAGTGCAGCAAGCTATGCCCAGTGTGATCCTGTGGTTTCTGGCACGAGCCAAGAGGAGGAAAGTGCTGTCATTTACTAGGTGGGAAAACACCAGAAGGAGGAGAAATCCAGGTTGGGTAGAAGGATGTTGAGGCCTTATGGGCACATGGGAAGGCCTGTATTTGTCCATTCTGGAGCTCAGACCTGAAGTTTCCAGGATGCAGAGAGAGTTGGAAATGGTGGTGTGCAATTGCTGTTTGAATTCATGTATGTGATTCCTGCCTGGGCCCTGGAGAGAGAGGCACAAAAGGAAGGAGGGCCTCAGACTGTCCCAGGGTGGAGCCAGCCATTTAAGTGCCCTATTGGAATCTGTAACCTTTGGAGCTCATCAGGGATGAAGCAGGGGTAGAATTGAGAAGGGGGTCTTTGGAGGGAAAGCTGAAGGTGAGGACATAGAGACAAGTCTTACAGAAGATTTTAAAACTCAAACTTGCCATATTAATTCCCTATGCTACTGTAGCCAATTACTTGATCTTAGTGGTTAAACAGTATACATGTCCTATCTTATAGTTCTGGAGGTCAGAAATCCAAAATGGATCTCACTGGGCTAGCGTAAGGGGGTGCAGGGCGGCACTCTCCCTGGAGGCTCTAGGGGAGACTGTTTTTCTCACCTCTTCTAGGAGCTGTCTGCCTTCCTTGTCTCTGGCCCTTCCTCCATCTCCAAAGCTCACAAAGGCAAATTGAGCCCTCACACTTTATATCACTGATCTGTTCTGCTCGGCTTCCCACCTTGAAGGACAGTTGTGATCACACTGAGCCCACCTGGATGGTCCTGGGCATTCTACTTTTTTAAGGTCGGATGATTAGCGCATTAATACCATCTAAAATTTCCTTTGTCATGGAAAGCAATGTATTTATCATTTATGGGGGGCCACTATTTTACCTGTATCTGTTCAGCCATGTCCTGCTTGACTACATGTCCTGCCTGTTGTTTAGGTAACAGTGGACTACATATATGACAGTGGTAGTAGATTGTAGTGGAGCTGGAAAATCCCTACTGCCTGGTGATGTTGTGGTTGTTACAGTGGGATGGCATGCCACACACTCATGTTTGTGGTGGTGCAGATGGAAACAAACTTATTGCCAATCATATGACTGTGTAGCATGTTTAGTTATATACAAAATACTTGACAATAAACAACTACATTACTGGTTTATGTATTTACTATATTATTTTTATTGTTATTTTAAAGTGCATTCCTATTTATATATAAAAAACAAAGTTGACTGTCAAACAGTGTGCTGTGTTGCATAGGCAGCAGCCTCAGATGTTTCATGTTTACTGTTTCCCCCCCACCCTCCATGCTGGGAATCAGACCCAGGGCCTCATGCATACTAGGCAAGCACTCCTTACATTGAGCCACATCCTTAGCCCCTTACCATGTCTCTTGAATGCCCCATTTTCTCTTGTGCTTGATTGACACTCATGGTGTTTTGCTCATCATGGCCCTTGGAGCAATAGGCTATTCCATGTGTATATACCACACGGCCAGGTGTGCAGTAGGTGGTACCATCTAGACTTGGGTGAGTGCACTCTGGTGTTCCCACAAGGAACTTGTGAAATGCTGTATTACTCGGGACATGTCCCCGTGTTTAAGCAAAGCATGGCAATACTATAAAAGTGGTGAACTCCCCCAAGACTCATCACAACACAACTTTATCCCCACCCCACCCCACCATCTCTCCACTCACAAATCTTAGCAACCCTCTGGTTCATCTCTTTGTACTTCAGAAGGGACAATTGTGTAAAGAGGTTGGGTGCTGAAGGAGGAGTGAGAATGAGGTGGTAACTGCAAAAGGCATTGATGTGGGAGATGATGAAGGGTGTTTAAATTCTGATGAGATAGACCTGAATGAAAAGGAGAGATCCTTGGACAAGAGAGACATCGCCACTGTCAATGAGAGGATGTGGGTTGGTGAGTCCCAAGGGAGCCCCTATCTGCTGGTTAAAAAATATATTGTTTCTTTTTTTTTTTTTCTGTTGAGAGGGGTCAAGGGGACGCTGAAGTTCTGAGGACCATGGGGAAAGTTGGAAATTGTCATTGTGGAGTGGAGGGTGAGTGCAGGAGGCAGTGTGGGGCCTGGAACGCGCTGGGGACCATGGGGTCTATGCGCTCTGGTGCGGCTGATCAGTTTAGAGGGGCGGATGTTTAGATTCAGACTGGGTTGGTTTTCTGCTGGGTGGTGTGTCCAAAGGGTAGGGTACGAGGGATTTAGAAGGGCAGTTGAAATCATCACCCAAAGAGGAAGAAGCTGAATAAGAAAGTAGAGGAGTGAAAGTTCCGTGAGGTGTAAATGTGGCCGTGATGGGACTTAAAGTCAGCGTGCAGAGCTGTGCTTAGGTGGACGGTGGCCGCTAGAGATGAGGATTTCAGGATGGTGGCCAGGTCCAAGGTGTGTCTTTGGGAGACCCATCTAGGACCTACCTCCATGAGTTGGGGGTGGTCTCCCACAGTCAAGACAAAGACATGGAGATATGCACCTCTAAAAAGGGGATGTTTTGACAAGAGGGGGAGGGTGTGGGGGTCTGGAGTCAGTATCAAGGGTCAGACCCTGTCAGCTTCTCCTCCTCACCTTTCCACACCCTTGCATGTTAGGCGAGAGTCCATGAGCTTGACTTGTGGGATGGTGAGGCAGTCTTGCCCTCAGGGAAGAACCAGGCTTCACCCATCTGTCATTCACTTTCTTCCTGGGCTGTGCTGTGCTGTGCTGTGGGTGGTGCTCCAGCATACTGTCCCAGAGGAGCTGTCCCCTGGGACTCTTCCCTTAGGAGGAGTCACCATCCTCATAGATGGGAAAATACCAAGGTAGGTAGAAAAGAGCAGAAGCAATCTAAGACTTAACAGCTAGCAAGAAAAATCAGCCATTAACTTGAATATATTGCTTTTTTTCCTAAAGATTTAATGAGATTTATCTCCTTGTGCTATATTTTTGTATCTGACGTTTCTCCCGGGCTCTAAGCCATATATTCTAATTTTTCTTGAAAAATGGCTATGGGTATATTTAATGCACATTATTTACATTGAATTATGATCAAAAGGTAACTTTACTGAAACTTTAGTGATTTTTTTTGTCTGCACCATAAAATCCTGCCATAATTTGATATGTTATTTCAAAAATTTAGCCTTATAAGTAGAGCTACATTGGTCTCTCTCTCTCTCTCTCTCTCTCTCTCTCTCTCTCTCTCTCTCTCTCTCTCTCTCTCTCACACACACACACACACACACACACACACACACACACACACACAAAATAAAAAATATTGAAACTACCTTACCCACAAATGAACATTGAACTCATACCTCACTCAGTCTCAGATGATGGGTGAAGGAACTTAGATTGGTGGGGCAGTATTAAGAACCTAGAAACCAAGTGGAAGCAGGATATTAGGGTGTGGGGATGCAGTTTGCCATTTCTGCTGCTATTTTCTTTCTTTTTTCTTCTTCTTTTTTTTTTTTTTTTTGCATTTAATGTTTTCTTGGTGACTAGTGGCCATCTTCACTAGGTCTCAGCCTCCATTTTGGCCATTTCTTCCTGTGAGAGGTGCTAATTTTGAGTTAGGACTAAGTAGTAGCAGCAGATTTTAAATTGATAATAAAACATGGCTTTTTAGCTGGGCGCCATAGCCATAGTGCAGGCCTGTAATCCCAACAACTCTGGAGGCTGACGCAGGCAGATCACAAGTTCAAAGCCAGCCTCAGCAGCTTAGCAAGGCCCTAAGCAACTTAGCGAGACCCTGTCTCAAAATAAAAAGGGCGGGGGATGTGGCTCAGTGGTTAAGCGCCCTGAGTTCCATCACTAGTGTCAAACAACCACCACCACAACAAAAAACATGTCTTTTTACCAATCTGTCTATATCCCAAAGTTTCTGTGAGCTAAGTCTTAAGTGATAGCCTGAGAATGTGAGAAGGCTCCAGAGTTAAGGAAGAACAAATGGAGTTTGATCCAAACCATTCGTCAAACTCCATCCGGCCCTTCACATTCATGGGCTCTTCATGCATGGATTCAGTCAGCCATGGGTCAACAATACCAAAAGAAAACTTCATCTGTACTGGACATGTACAGTCCTTTTTCTTTGCTGTTATTCTCTAAACAGTACAGTGTAGCAACTGTCTGCATGGTATTTATGTTGTATTAGATATCATAAGAGGAGATGGTTTAAAGTATACAGGAGGATGTGTGTGGATTGTATGCCAATACTACATCATTTTTCATAAGGGACCCAAGCATCTATGTAGGGGTTCCTGGGACCAGTCCTCCGCAGATAATGAGGGGCCCCTGCACTTACCTTATTGGAGTGAACCTAGTCACTTCCTAATCCCAGCAGACTCATTCAGGCCTGGGGGAGTAATGATTATCCATTGCCAGTGACTGTCCCTTAGTGGGGGCTCAGTCAATGTTTTAACAGGCAGGATCACTCTGTGCAGCATTTGTTTAAGGTCAGGGACTTCCGAGTCTGACTCCTGGTTTTATCCTGTGGCTTTACCACTTATTGACTGTGGACTTGGGAAAGATTCTTCAGCTCTTCTGAGCTTTAAATTCCTTGTCTGTTAAATGTGATCTGTTGGATAACTGTAAGGATGAATAGCACAGTCCCTGACACATGCTAGGAGTAACTGGTAGCTGTTTATTCCCATGGTGGAGTGTCTCGTGGCTTCCCAATTTGATGCATCTGAGAACTGTTAGGTGTCAAAGTGTATTTCTCCATTACTCACAATATTCTTTGGATGCATTACCTTCTAGGTAAGGCCTTCCCTGACCTCTCTTCTTAGAAGTGCAGCTATCCATCCTCTGCTGCCATATGCCTCTCCTTTACCACTGCTTCCTGTCATCCCCATCCCTGCTGCCTACTTTCTTCCCTATTTCACTTGCCAGTGTTCTCCTCCAGTGCACCGCACTCCTAGTAAACTGTCCAACACGCTTGCTTTGTGTCTCAGGCCCTCTTCATCTACTAAAGTGGGCACTCCATGAAATCAGGCAACGCGTCCCTTTTGTTCACCACTCTCTTATCAACGTCTAGATGGGGAGACCAGGGTCTGGCTCAGTGGGTGCAGAGTAAATCCTTGTCAAATGAAGAAATTGACTTTGAAAGTGGTAATATATTTCTCCGTGCCATGTTTTTTTAAAGCCTCTGCAGCTGTCTAGAATGATGATGTTTTATTCAGAAGTTCTTAGTGATAGTTTGCTCATTTGCCTATCTCACACTTCCTTTCCTGAGGGAGGATGATGGAAACCACAAAGAACAGGGCTGAATGGATGAAGAAGAATAGAGCTGGCATCACTACCAAATCTACCGACTTCTTCTGACACCTTGCCTTTCAGTGTGAACATCCCCAGATACCTGTTGACCAGGGGAGATGCTTGTCTCTGTAGTAGGCGGCTCAAGTATCCTCTTGTTTTCTTGTCTATTTTACATGCAACAGAGCTTTTGTTATTCTTTTTTCTTTTAGGGCACCAATGCCTCTGCTCTGGAAAAAGACATTGGTCCAGAGCAGTTTCCAATCAATGAACACTACTTCGGATTGGTCAATGTAAGTATTTAAAATGTACTATTTTTATCAAACATTTTAGAGTATTTGATGCAACCTCTGCTGCCATCTTCATCATTACCAATTTTAAAATAATTGTCAATGTGCATTAGTTCATAGAAATGGCACATGTTGGAAATGGGGGGGTATTTTAATCTATTTTTTGAAAGTTTTAAATGAATTGTCCCAGAAAAAAAGGATTTAATTACGACAATATTGGGTCAGATTCACATCCCCCCTTCCCTGTGCTTTGAGGGATTTCCTTTGCACACGTAATCTCATGGTGATTTCATTAGCCTTTGTAGCCAAATCTGCTTTTGCATGTCCTCCTTTATCATGGGGTGAGCTCTCCAGGCAGGCTTTGTTTCTGTATGTATCAGTATAGCCAGAGTTCTGACACTGTCACCAGCTCATCCGTAGTGACTGGCTCATAATATAACCTGGTATCGTGCCAGGAACAGGGACAGCTGTGGGGAAGAACCAGCACATGTTGCTCAGAATTGCTTGGCCTCACTTTCCTTTGCACTCTGCTGTAGCCCCTTGTATCTGGCTGGACTTCCAGCCTCTGCTTCCTAAGTAGGTTGATGATAATCAAGGAGCAGGGCAGTGTCACCCACCCCTCCTGAGCTACCTACCCCTTGTGAGTTTCCTTCCTCACCCGGTCCTTTCTCTCTGTGATGGAAGTTTGAAGTGCTATCAAGTGTTAATTCATAAACACATGGTTTTCTGGAACAACTACTCTATGCATAGACTGCCAATGCCTAGGTCTGGTCAGTATTGGGGTAAGCTGGAAATATTCTCTGCAAGTAAATACAGCCTAGGATATAATGGAAAGAACAGTGGTTCCAGTGCAGTGCAGACCTGTGTTGGAATCCTGCCTGTGCTGTTCTCTAGCTGTGTGATCTGAACCTGCATTTTCCCATCTGTAAAATGGGGATCATAGTTTATACCCACTTGGGAAAAGGATGGATCAGTATAAGACCCTGAGATGAGACCGAGGCACATTGTGGACACTTGGCAAATTTTTGCCCCTTTTTTTTCCCAGGAGTTGTTCACTGGATCAGGGCCAAGCATTAAAGAATGTCTGGGTAAAAGTGAAACACGGAATAGAGAGGAAAGAAGAGAAGGTGGAAGGATTAATAAAGCACTAGAATATAGGGCATTGTGTGGGTGAAATACTGACTTCTAATTTTACTACAATTTTTTTAGCCATTGTGCCCGGGCCTCTGCTTAGCTCTGTGAAGATGATTATTGAAGTCATGGGAACTCTGCCCTGGCTAAGGAAAATATAAATGCAGACTATGAAGGAAAAAAGGAATTAAGGCCCATTTCTAGTTTGTGGAAGAGTTGTGTCCTCTCTACTTGTTACTTTCTTCATTTATGATCCCTCAAGTGGTAATTTATGATGGTTCCAGCGTCTCTATAAAAGGTTCATCTTCTGTTACATAATTGTGGTAAAGCAGATTAAAATATGTAAAAATAGGGAACGTTCTATCTCAGCTCCCGTGGAGATGTCATGAAGGTGTGGTGGAGCCTCTGTTCCGTTCTCAGGCAGAGGACCTGAGCCCAGAGCCAGTTCCGAGAAGGTGTCTGCGCCCTAGTGAGTCCTCCACTGCAGTTTGCAATCTGGGCTGTTAATCTTGTTACTTCCTTAGGGTCTTTCTTCCTGCTTATTTCACTGTGTAGGAGCAATTCTGAAGTGATGGTCTCAGCCGTGCTCTCCCACGGAGTCGGACTTAGTCACTGGGAACCGAGTGAGATAATGACTTTCTCCTCTGTACGCATAAGCTCAGTGTCCATGATTTCAAGAGATATTAACATATTACTGTGTGGGCCCTAATCTGGTTATAGGAGACCAGGACTTGGGTGATACTGTACTGGAACAACTGCCTCCTTGGAAGAAAGGAGGGAGGGTAATTTAGAAGGTAAGAGATGGGAAGATGGGAGTTTGGCTTAAAGAGACATTTTTTTTTTTGCCTCCTTTGCACTGAAGTGAGGCATTGTGGTCTGAGGCAATGGGCAGGGGCACTGGACTCTTGAAAGAAGAGAAAGAGCCCCCCTTCATTTCAGGCTGATTCAGCTGGGCAGGTGGTTCCTAGTTCCTCCATTTCTTTTTGATTTGAGTTTAGTTTCCTTGTCATGAGAGTTTTGATGTGTTGTAAATGTGGCAACTTTTATCTGGCCAGCTGCTTTTCTTGGTCTGCATATTATGTAGATTTTTTTCTTCTCTTTTTCTAAGCACCAGAAGGTTTCATTAGACTCTTTATCTAAGCATAGGCAGAGTGCTTATTATTATTTTAGAGATTTTTATAGAGAATTATGTGTCTCCCCTTCTCGGTGGGGATTATGTTCCAGGACCCCCAGTAGATGCTGGAAACCATGGATAGTACTGGATATGTACTATGTTTTTTTCTATACATATATACTTGCGATAAAGTTCAATTTATTACACAAACTTAACAACAACAATAATAATATCCTAATAAAACAGAACAGTTAAAACAACATATTCTAATAAAACCATCGGTATCATTGCTTTTTTTAAAAAAATGGCTTTGGAGCCATTATTAAGTAAAATAAGGGTAACTTGAACACAAACACTGTGGTACTGTGACAGCTGATCTGATAACTGAGATGGCTACTAAATGATGTATGGACTGGTAGCATATACAGCATGGATACACTGGGCAGAGAGATGATTCATGGTCTTGGCAGGATGGCACAGGATGGTATGAGGTTTCATCACATGATCCTGAATGGATCACCATTGAAAACTGACATGTCCTTTATTTCAGTAATTTTCCACTTAATATTTTTGGTCTGTGATTGATTACAAGTAACTGAAACCATGAAAAGCAAATCACAGATAAGGCCCTTTCATTCCTTTCCCTATTGATCAGGTAGTCACTGGTGTTTAACTAACCAATTTTCTCATGTGGTGAGCTGGGCTCTGATGCAGGGAAATCTGTGCAGGTTCATGGATCCTGGCCTTCTCCTTCTCTCCTCCTGTTCCAGAGCTGGCTTTCCTCAGGCAATGACTTGAACCACCCCTCTTGTCCTTTGGCAGTTTGGAAACACATGCTACTGTAACTCCGTGCTTCAGGCCTTGTATTTCTGCCGGCCGTTCCGTGAGAATGTGTTGGCATACAAGGCCCAGCAAAAAAAGAAGGAAAACCTGCTGACATGCCTGGCAGACCTCTTCCACAGCATTGCCACGCAAAAGAAGAAGGTCGGCGTCATCCCACCAAAGAAGTTCATTTCGAGGCTGAGAAAAGAGAATGGTAAGTCAAGGTGGCGCATACTGGATTTAAAGCTCTAGAATAAGGGACGCTGACAGTTCTGTGCATCTTCACAATGAAAAGCCAACTTGGTTTCTAAAGGGAAAATAAGTATGGTCAACTATTCAAGTGTCATTTTTTAAGAAAAGTTATTTCTTCCTCTTATCCATTGTATATAACACAAAATTGGTTTGACAATATGCTTAAGAACTTAGATCCATCTCATGATAGAATGATTTTTTTTTTTTACTCTATTCTGAGTGGGATCTTTGTAAGAGGAAAATGGTCCATGGCAGCCTTCTGAGTGGGACAGTCATCAGATTAAATAGGCTGATGTAATAACTGAATAAAATAGTACTGTTTTCTAAACTTGTCATAAGTGGTAAAGTAAGTGCATAGTTCCTAATCAGAGTCTCTGCCGTTTTGAAGATAATACCTCATTTTTATTTGCCTAAGACAATTAAAGGATATCAAGTCGATATCTATATGATAAAAATGTGCTGCTGTCACCTGATTTTTCTGTCTTCTCTTTTGTGGGGGATACTTTTGCACTGATAATATTTCTGACCAGGGAATTGTTTGTCGGGGCAACTTGTGTTTTTTCTAGATTTTGCTTTCCTCCAACAGACTTGCACGGTTAATCAGATGTTTATTTTACAAAGTCTTATTTAATTTGATTGCTGTCTTTTGAAGCTGTTGTGGTTTCTATGTACTAGAATACAAGTCACTCAGGGAGAGAAGGAAGCAAGCACTCCCAGTCCAGTGGTGAACATGATTAATAGTGGAGTTTCACAGCTGCATTCGTCTCCCAGTGAATGGTCCTGATAACAGGGAGCAGCAGGAGGCTTCTGGAGTCATTTGTAATTTGGTTTTGGAATAGTATCAGATAATGTGCTCACACATATTCCTCATCTCCCTTGTGTATCATATTTAAGCTGCTTCCTGGCTGGTCCAGGGTTTAATATGCTTTTTGGGAAAAGGCTCCAGGGCCCTGAAGAAATTACCCAGTGAATAATTGGTCATTGCGATCACATCATGTTGATAATTGATATTTTATCAGATATATTGTCAGGCAATTTATGTTTTTCTCTAGAACAAATAAAAATTCTGCTCACTTTTTACATACATGACTATAGAGAGACAGAGGAAATTGGTTCTTGATGGCAGCAGAAAATGGAAATGAACAAAACTTTAGAAACTTACCCATTGAAGCCACGTGATAGAGATGAATAGATTTGTATTCCATACTGTCCACCCTTTCAATATAAAAATGGAAGTGTGGCATGTGAAACTAGGCATCTCTGTTTGCCTTTTAAGAACCAGAGATGGAAATAATGACCTTCTCCTTTTCCAGATCTCTTTGATAACTACATGCAGCAGGATGCTCACGAATTTTTAAATTATTTGCTAAACACTATTGCGGACATCCTGCAGGAAGAAAAGAAACAGGAAAAACAAAATGGGAAATTAAAAAATGGCAACATGAATGAACCTGCAGAGAATAATAAACCAGAACTCACCTGGGTCCATGAGATTTTTCAGGGAACGCTCACCAATGAAACCCGATGCTTAAACTGTGAAACTGTAAGTACTGGGGTGCTCTCATGAAACCTGCCTATGCACATTTAGGTGGGCAGTGCTGTGCATGAGTGCAGCATACTACTATAGAACTAGCAGTTCCCTTCAGCATATTTGGAGGAGCTTATTCATGAATATGAAACTGCAGACTTTGAGAAGCATGAATCCATCCAAGATGTCTCAGCTAGCTAATGCAGTGATGAGGCAGGTCTTTTGAAATGCTGGATTGCTTTGTGCCATGGACACTTTTAGGGTCTAAAAATTACACGACTGAATTGGATCATAACCATTTATCTTAAAAAGATTTCGGTCATGTGTGATTTGGAACAGATCGTTGCCCCAACTTAAAGTGAGTTAGCTGTGGTTCAGTGGACTTGAAGTGAAAAGATTGACTCCTACTTTTCCAAAATAGAAAATTTCTACCACAGAGAGCTGAGTGGATAAGGCGAGTCACTCACAGAGCTGTTTCGAGGTTTGGGTGAGCTTATGTGTTTGGAAGGGTCTGGCACATGAGAGGTACTTAATGCTGATTGAATCTGAAAACATGTTCTCCAGAGCATGATACAGAATGGCATATTTGCTTATTATATTTAAGCTTTGTGAGTGGCCTCATGTATTGATATTTAAGAGTCCAGCTCTGGATTCAGGCTGCCTGGGTTTGTATACTGGCTGTGGCACAAGGTAGTGCAAATTATTCCTCTTTTCTGTCTCCTTATCTCTAAATTGGTGATTATGTGTGTGAGTGTGTGAGAGTGAGAGAGAGAGTGAGAGAGAGAGAGAGAGAGAGAGAGAGAGCGAGAGCACGCGTGTGTGAGCGAGCGCCTGTTTCATAGGTTGCTGGGAGAATTAAATGAGTCAGTCCTAATAAAGCACTTAGCACCATGTTGGCAAGTAATATCCATGCAATAAATGTCAGCTATTTGTTACAACTACTCACAACATGGAAAGTCTATGGTTTCATTAAGGGTCTTAGAGTTTCTTGATAGTATCTAAAAAAAAAATGTGTATGATTGTGCATTTTGTGGGACGGGAGACAGGTGCTTTTCAACAGATCTGCTAATGACCCCTTAGTCTGGTCAGGCTGCTGTGACACAATGCTATAATGGGTGACTTAAGCAAATAAAATTAGTTTTTCACAGTTCTGGAGTCTGGAAATCTGAGATCAGGGTGCTGGCGTGGTCTGGTTCTACTGAGGGCTCTCTTCCTGGCTTGGACATGGCTGCCTTCTTGCCAAGCCCCCACCTAGTAGAGAGAGAGGAAGCCAATTCTTGTGTCTCTTTTTTATAATGACACCAATCCCATCACACCCTTATGACCCAAAGACCCCACTTCCAGATACCGTCCCTTTAGGGGTTAGGATTTCAATATCCATCTTGAGAGGACACAAACATGTAGTCCTTTGCAAGTTGTGACCTCCCCCAAATGGTTAAGAAATGTGGATTTAAACATCAGCTTATATCTGTGTAAGTAGAGAAGCCTTTAGTTTTTGGCAATCTTTCTAATGTTCTTTTTAATGGTGTTTGAATCAATGTTCTGATTTCCTTGTGGAAACAATTAGAAACCATAGCTAAGCAAATGGAGACTAAAAAATTACTAGTAATCTTCCCATGCAGAGTTGATAAATTTGTAAGAATTTTCTAAAAATTCTGACATATTAGCCCCACTTGCACATTTAAAAATATATTCTGTCCGAACATTTTCTGCACATAATTATTTTTCTTGAGATCCTCCCATCCTCTTTTTTCATTTTCTCTCCCTTCCTCTCTCCCTTTATACCTTCTATTCTGGTAAAATTCAAATGAATATGAAAGTAGAATAGCTTAATAAACCCCACATATTCAGGATCAGTGATTGCTAGCACTTTGGCCCATGTTGATCTCTCCTTCCACACGCCTCCTCCATCATTTTTTTTTTAAGAGAGAGAGAGAGAGAGAGAGAGAGAGAGAATTTTTTAATATTTATTTTTCAGTTTTCGGCGGACACAACATCTTTGTTTGTATGTGGTGCTGAGGATCGAACCTGGGCCGCACGCATGCCAGGCCAGTGTGCTACCGCTTGAGCCACATCCCCAGCCCTGCCTCCTCCCTCATTAAACTGGTTTATTTTTAACCAAAGTGCAAATAATCTTTCATTTGTAATTTCTTTATTATTTGCATGTATCTGTAAAAGGAAAGAAGTGTTTTTATTTTAAAAAAATGTGCAATGCTTGGGGATGGGGATGTGGCTCAAGCGGTAACGTGCTTGCCTGGCATGCGCGGGGCTCTGGGTTCCATCTTCAGCACCAAATAAAATAAAGATATTGTGTCCACCGAAAAACTGAAAAATAAATATTAAAAAATTCTCTCTCTCTTTAAAAAAAATTTGCAATACTGTTACCATACCTAAAAAGAATCCCTTTCCATCGTTTTTATCCATTCAGCATTCAAGTTTCTTTGATGATGTTATTTTTTTTTTTTATCGGTTGGTTAATTCAAATCACAATTCAAACATGGTCCATACATTGCATTTGGTCAATATGCATTCTAATCTACAGCTTGCCTTTACTTTCCTCTTTTTTCCCCCCTTATAGTTAATTTGTTGACGAAATCAGGTTGTTTGTCCTGTAGAATATTCCATACTATAGACACATCCTTGTGGTGTTATTTAACATGTATAATAAAATGGCACCAAGCCCATCATGAGGGTTTTCTACCACATTTACCCAGAAATCCATTCCCAAAAGGATTACCCAGCAAGTCTTTTAACCATGTGCATAAGAAGACTTGTATGAGAAGGTTGTAGCAGCATTTTAAAGAATAAAGAAATATCCGCATACCTGACACTTGGAGTAAGAAATGGAACATTATCAATAACCCTGAAGCCGTCCAAGTGTTTCATTGCAATTTAATTATTCTCTTAAATAATTATTCTCTTAAGCCACTATTTTCAGTTTTGTGTATTAGCACTTGTTTTTCTTGATGGTTTTACCCACACATGCATGTTTATTGCTAGAAATTTAATTGTGCGTGTTTATGACTTTTATATAGATGCCGTCATATTCTTCTACAATTGCTTTCATCATTGAAAGATCCAGCCATTTTTTTGTGTGCAGAATGGTTCGTTCATTTTCATCATTGTGCAGTATACTGTTCTGGAATATACCACAGTTTATTTTTCCATTCTTTCATGTTGTGTCTAGTCTTTGACTTATTGACAGAGCTGCTACAGATCTTATACAAGTGTCTCCTGGTGCACATGGGTAAGTGTTTCTGGGGTAGTCCTGTGGGGCATGGAATTGCTGAGTTATAGAGCCCATTTGCCTTCCAGTTTAACTAGGTAATGCCAAATTGTTTTTAATGTGGTGATAAGTTTCTACAATAGATTTTCTGGTGTTGGCCCTGCCTTATATTTTTTTGATAAACCAAAGTTAATTTTATCTTTTTATATACATTGTTAGTTTTGAGATCTATTTTTTTTCTTTTCTAGGATTTTTGCAATGGAGTTTTTATTAGTGAGATGGATTTGAATTTTTCCTTTCTCATAGTGCATTGTCTATTTTTGGAGTCAACATCCTTATAAAATAAGTTTTCTTTGGATCTATCTGTCAGATGTTTGCTAGAACTCATTACCTACCTTACATCCTTTAAATATATAGTATGGCCTGTTTTGATGTTTTTATGAATGGCCATGTTGCCTCCCTCCCTTTTTTTTGTGGTGTTAGTGATTGAACCCAGGGCTCATGCCTGCTATGCAATTGCTCTACCACTGAGCTACACCCCCAGTTTCCCTTCCCCAACCCCTCCCAGCCTCTGTAGCCTTTGTCTCTTGGTTTCTTTTGCTTAGTATCCCTCATAAGATTCATTTGTGTTCTGCATGATGCTGTAATTCATTCATTATCATTGCATATAGTATTCTGTTGAATGCATATACCACAGTTTACTAATCCACTTTAGTGTTGATGTATATTTGGTTCTCTCCAGTTTTGGTCAATTATGAACAATGCTTCTATGAACATTGTAATATTATAAACCCTAGTGCATATAAACTCAGTTTCTTTAGGATGTACACATGGAAGTAGACTTACTTGTTTATATCATATGCTTATCATTTATATCATTTGAGAGTATCAGATTCTTAAAGCAATTATACCAGTTTATATACCCAACGTGTGAGCACTCTCATTTTCCAGCATTTTCGTTTCTCCTAATATTCTCAGATGTCCTCACTGTTGCTAATGTATAACTGTTTTTAATTAAGTAAAAAACCAAAACAACAAAAAACATTTTTTTCCACATCTGCTATGTAAAGGTAGGAGATGCTGAAGATACAATGAGAGCCTTGTCTTTCTGGAAGTTCCATTATGAAGACATATTAATGACAAAATGAATAATTGGTTATGTAATTATAATCGCAAAATGCTTTGAAGGAGAAGTACAGTCTACTCTGTGACCATATGATATAGATATGAGAACAATGGGGTATCACATCTCTACATTTGTAACCAGGAAGTCTGCACCACACTGGTTGAATCCTTTTTGGTTGTCTTTGAAGTTAAAACTGAGTTAAATCCATCTTGGCAATATTCCATGTAGATTTTCAAGAAGACTCTGATGATTGGTTCAGTTTCTTTTTTGTCTATGAATAAGTGAGCCAATCCCAGCGAACACAAATATTGTATCCTCAAATGTTGGTACTGCAAAGCAGTTACCTGGCTTGTGATTTCCTGAAGGGTTACCATGGACAGGAAGCCTTTTGCCAGAGGATTCCTCCAAAAACTTTGAACCATACCATAATATTTTTTATAATGGCAACCCCACTGTTTGTAGTTGGTTTGTGAAAGTAGATGAGGGTGGGTGGCTGTGTTTTTCTGGAGAATGGGACGATCTTTAAAAATTATATATTTTTTTCCACCTTGAAATGTGTAGATGATTTTTTTTCCCTCCCTGAAGTTACTTGTAGGATTCCCTCCATTTTCTTAGATCTTTCAACTGGATGGGATCCTAGAGTCATCTAATCCTTCTTCTGCCAGTGTCCCAGTCCCTTCTATGATGTCCTAGCCAGTTGGTCACCAGCATTGGATGGACCCCATCCAGAGGCTGGAACTCAATCTCCCAAGGATGCATTCCGTTTTTAGAAAGCTCTAGTTGTTGGAAAGCCTTCTGCTTTCTAAGAAAGCACATTGCCTGCAGGCTCTTCCTGTTGTAAAATGCAGAGGACTTAGTGTGGAGGAAAAGCCAGTGTGAAAGTTTTTCTTCAGAGATGAGAGACCTAGAGCCCTCTTTGAGGGAGGTCCCTTTGAGGCCAGTCCTTGCCTGTGGCAGGCAGCTGCAGACAGAGCTTTCATCCAAATCGCCAGGACCCACACTTGTGAAATCTCTCAGTGGGATTAAATTGCCCTAGATCCTGAGCAGCAAATTAGCCCCTGGGGACACTGTGCCTTTTGTCCCACCTCCAGCCTCTTGTTCCTCCAATTGTGGAAAACCCTTGTGCTACTCTTCAGGTCTTCAGAAAGCAATGATTTTGCCCCTAGGGTCTCACCCTTTGTAAGCATTGCTCATGATTGTAGTGCAAATGTCAGCTGTGGGATTTATGGAGACAAACTGTTTCTTTCTGCAGTAGATTTCTCCAAACTATTTTAAGGGGCAATTCATTGCTGACTTTTCCAGATAACCTTGATAAAAGCACTTAAGAATTGGGGCTTGGGGATTTTCCACTCTAGCTAAGAGCTCTCTTGGTCTATCCTTTGTTTGCTTCCAAAGATTTATTAGGCTAGTTGGAGTTTTATTTTGTTGTTAATTTTAATTTTTCCTCTTTTATTTCAGCTGAGTTTTTTTCTCTGCATATCTGTGGGTTTTCAGTGCTTTTCCATGGCTTTAAGACCCATTTACATTTGATTCTGAAGCCAAAATGTTGTTTAAGGAACAAGTACCAATTTGCAGCTTCTTATATTGCTTTGTTTGCAGAGGTTCAAATTGATCCTATAGAGCATCTGAGGCCTTCACAGATGCAAGCATGGGCAGGTTGATGCATGGAGGTGCATCTCTCGCCTAGTGGAGAGTCCCAGACTCGGGGTTTCAGATGGGTGGAAGTGACCACTTTTCTCAGCCAACCCTTTGGTACTACCTCCAGCCAGTACACTGTCAGGTCATAGTTGAGCAGTGCAGAACCTTGTCACTTTTTCTACTAACTCAGGAAAGGAATATGGAGATTTAGAAGCACATTTGAATATAACTTCAATTATTCAAGAATTGAGCAAAACTCATGATTTGTTTGTATGGTCTGTACATTCACTTGTTCTATTAACTGATATATAATTTAATTACCTTAAAATGAAGAGTAATTAGGGTCTCTTCTGTTCCTTTTAAACTGGAGTGTTTGGGTTGTAGGGAGGACTCCATGCCCAGAATGAGGGGAGAAAGGAGACTAAGATATAGCTTGTTCTTACTGAGAGTATTGGGTCTCCTAGTGATATATGTTTCCTTGGGGACAAGCTGTATTTTCCCTTAGTCCAAATCTGTGTGTATAGGAAGAATATGTTTTTTTTTTTTTTCCTGGCAGCTTTTTTAGGAGAGAGAAGGACACTCCAGGACCCCCACCCCCAATTTTTGCTTGATCACTCATTGCTTCTGATTGACACTCTGGGGCAGGGAAAGGGAAAAGTCCATAGAGGAAGGCTGTTTCCGCTGGGTAGATTGACCTGAGCATTGCTTCTTCACATTCTAAATCTAGAAGTACTTTGCATTTGGAATTGAAAAAGGTACAGTAACTTTCTTCTGTTAGGTATTGAGATTTTTACCTTTTCTTCCTCTTCCTGAAATCATTATTGGA
This sequence comes from Ictidomys tridecemlineatus, assembly GCF_052094955.1. Classification (NCBI taxonomy): domain Eukaryota; kingdom Metazoa; phylum Chordata; class Mammalia; order Rodentia; family Sciuridae; genus Ictidomys; species Ictidomys tridecemlineatus. The sequence continues at coordinate 38,255,541 of NC_135485.1, read as the reverse complement.
GAAAGATTGGCATCTAGTAGGACAAATTTTTATTTTGTGATTTTTTTTTCATTACAAAGTAATGCTAGTTATCCACCTTCTGTATGATTCCAGTTGGCTATAATCCTTTGATTTTCTCCCAGAGAAGATCCATTTAGGTAAAAGTAAATAAATAAACAAATAAATTACTAATAAAAAATAGAATAACTTGTGGTTTGTTGAAAAAACAAATAAGAATATATGAAAATCATTCATATTACTGACGCTCAGGTGCCACTGCTCATATTTAGATGTCTTTCTGTTTGTTCAGTTACTTTTTCACTTAGTGAATATTTATTGGGCATTTACTAAAGACTGGAAGTTATTTAGGTACTAGATATAGCAATTGAAATAGAAAAGATGGTTCTTGTTCTTTCATTTATTAATATACCTATATAAAACTATAAATTTCCCTTTACTGTTTTAACTGAATACCATAGATTTTGATATTATATTTCCTTTGTCCATCAATTCAAGTATTTTCTAATTTCTCTTGTGTATTTTTTTTATTTACCCATGCATTAATTAGAAGTATGCTTTTTAATGTCTAAACATTGTGGATTTTCCTAGATGTCCTGATGGCATTGATTTCTAATTTTGTTGTGGTTAGAGAATGAGAATATTTAGTATCATTTCAGTCATTTAAATTTACTGAGATATATTTTGTGTTGTACACATGGTCTTTCCTGGTAGGTGTACCATATGCACTTTGAAAATGGGGTCTTCCAACCTCAAAACTATTGACATTTTGGCTCAGATAATTCTTTGTTCTTGGGGGGGTTGCCCTAAACATTATAGGATGTTTAGCAGCATCCCCGTTTTTCTACCCAGTAGGTGCCAGTGGCATCTGCCAAGATGTGACAATGGAAAACGTCTCCAGGCATTGCTAAGTGTTCCCTGAAGGCAAATCAGTTTCCCTTGGCACCTGCCCTTGCCCCCACTTTTATTAAGGGGGATTGGACCCAGGGGCACTTTACCACTGAGTTACAACCCCAGTCATTTTTATTTTTTATTTTAAGACAAGTTTTTGCTGAGTTGCTGAAGGTCTCACTAATTTGGTAAGACTGGCCATGAACTTGAGATGCTCCTGCCTTAGCCTCTCCAGTTGCTAGGATTACAGGCATGAACCACTGTAAAATTTCCCCTGTCGAGAATCCCTGAGTTGAATAAAATGTGCATTGTGTAGTTGTTGGGTGTAATATTCTTTGTCAGTCAGATGTGGTAGTTGATAAAGTTATTCAGATCTTTGATGTCTTTGACTACCCTCCACCCCACCTTTTCTATCAGCTGCTAAGAAAGGGCTGTTAAAATACCTAACTGTGTGGGATTGTCTTATTTCTCCTAATTCTGTCAATTCTTGCTTCATGAATTTTTAAACTTTTTAAAAATGACTTTTTTGTGGGACAATTTACATACCGTGAGATTCATCTCCTCAGTGATCTTTTAGTAATTTGCTGTATTGTGTAACTGTCAGCTTCACCTAGTGTCTGAACATTTCCACCAATAAGACGGCTCTCTCTCTTGTACCTGGCTGTTAATCCCATTCCCTGCACCAGCCCACTATGAATCTCCTTTCTGTCTTAGAGATTCGGCTTTTCTGGATGTTTCATGTGAATGGAATCAGTCTTTTGGACCTTGACTTCTTTCGTCTACCTAACTTTTTGGAGGACCATGTTTCAGTGGTTCTTTCCTTTTTATTGTTGAATACAGTTGAGCTTCATGTATTTTTTAGGCTCTGTTGTGAGGAGCCTTCATATTTGATTGGTATATTCTGATAATAAATTGACCCTTTTGTCATTAGGAAATGTTTTCTTTTATTCTCATAGTAATTTTGTCTTAAAATCTATTTTACTTGATAATAATATAACCCCTCTCCATACTTATTCTAATTATTTACATAGTATTTTTTTCCTAACCATTTATTTTCAATCTGTATTTTTATATTTAAAGTTTAGCTCTTGTAGACAGCATATAATGGGTCTAGCTTTTTTTGTTAAATCAATTCATCAGCTTATTTCTTTTATTTGGAATTTTTAGTTCATTAATATTTGCTATAATTATTGACATATTTAGGTGTGGGGCTACCATTTTATTATTTGTTTTCTGTGTGTTCTCTTGGATTTTTTTTCTCTTTTTATTTCTGGATTATTGGAATATGTGTGTGTGTGTACACATACATATACATATATTTTACAATTCCTTATTAATTTTTCTCTTTGCCTTTGTTTTCAGTATTACCTGTGAGTGTGCACATGTGTAAGTTTAGTGGTTGTGTTAGAGATTACATTCCACATTTTTCACAGTCTGCAGTTCATAATGCTTCTATTTCCACATAAAGTATAGAAGGTTTGTAAATGTGTAGTGTAGGTCCTATTCCCTCTGCCCTCACCTTCCCTTGTTCTTTATGTTATATAGTTATACGTATTATATTTGTGTATGGTATGAACTCCACAGGACAATAATTTTTTCTTTAAAAATTTTTATTAAAAAAGTGGTATAAGAGGAAAAAGCCCCCAGCGCCCCCCCCAAACAAACAAAAACAGAAAATTCATATCTTTTGTGTTCACACATGTTTTTACCATTTTGATGCTCTTTATCACTCCTCTCCATCCCCTACCGCCTATTGCTGGGAATTGAAGCCAGGGCGCTTAACCACTGAGCCATGTCCCACCCCTTTCTAATTTTTATTTTGATTTAGGATCTCTAAGTTTCTTAGATCCTTGCTAATTTGCTGAAGCTGGCCTTGAACTTGCAATCCTCCTGCCTTAGCCTCTGGATTTGCTGGGATCATAGGTATGCACCGCTGCCCCTTGCCTCTTTGTTTCCTTTTGAGGATCTGAGTTTCTTTGGCTGAAGAACTTCCTTTAATTTTTCTTATAGTGCAGAAATTGTCAATAACGAGTTCTTTCTTTGTGCCTTCATTCTTGAAGAATTTGTTAGTGGGATATAGAAGATGGTATTAAAGGTATCCTTCAAACTCTTCTGGCCGCCATGGTTCTGAGAGGTCAGCTGCTAATTGAATCACTCTCTTCTGTGAAGTTGCCCCTTTTTTCTTTTTTTTTTTTAATATTTATTTTTCAGTTTTGGTGGACACAACATCTTTATTTTATTTGTATGTGGTGCTGAGGATTGAACCCAGCGCCCTGCGCATGCCAGGCAAGCGCATTACCACTCGAGCCACAACCCCAGCCCGCCCTTTTTTTCTTGATGGTTAAGATTTGCTTTTTATCTTTGGATTTCAACAATGTGCCTCTGATATTTCCTGGTGGCCTTCTTTGTATGTATCTTGTATATATTTTTGTATTTTTCTGGAGTATGTTGAATCTAGTAATATATGTATTTCATCAAATTTGGGAAATGTATAGCCATTATTTTTTCAAATGGTTTTCCTGTATTATTCTTTTCTTCTCTTCTAGGATTCTGTTTGTATGTATGATATTATAAAAAAGGCCCTGAGTATTTGCTAATTTTTACTGCAATTTTTTTTCTCTCTTTTAGTAGATAATTTCGATTGATCTGTCTTTTAGTTCACTTGCTCTTTCCTCTGTCATTTCCAATTTGTTCTTAAGTTGATCCATTGTGTTTTCCAGTTCTGGAATTTCCATTTGATTCTTTTTTTTTTTATTGTTTCTGTTTTTCTTCCAGGATGTTATAGTTTTTGATTCATCATGCATGTATTTTCTTTTACTTTACCAAAGGTAGTTATAATAGCTTCTTTACAATCCGAATCTACTAATTTCAACATCTGGGTCATTCTAGGATTGGTCTCACTTGATTTTCTGTTAAGAATTTCTTCCGTTTTCTTGGTTCTTTGCATATTGTAAGTTTGGATCCTTTTTAGAACATTGAGACTGTTAAATTACAGAGACTCTGGATTCTATTATTTTTCTTCCATGAGTATTGAATGCCTTTAGTATTAAGTCTGGAAATTATCGTGACTCAACAAATGGACAACAAAGTCTACTTATTGGATGGCTCAGATCTTGGACCAGACTGTCCCTCAGCTGAGCTGCTTTGTACTCCATGCTGAGCCGCAGATGGGTAGCTCAGTGGTCAATCAGATGTGGGCAAAGTTGGTGATACCCTCTCAGACTCTTTCCCTTCTTTTCAGTGGATGTTATTTCTCAGATTTAGGCTTCTGGATCCCAGATCAGAAAGACATTTCTCCCCACAAATCCCAGGTCCCAGGTGTGGAACCACAAACTCGGGCCATCCTTCTTCCTCCGAGCATGTGTCGCCATCTGCTGTTTCAGCTCATTCTCCAACCCTTTCAGGTGCCTGCCTTGAGTTTATGGTTATCTGAGTGTGTCCTATCTGGAGGAGTCTTGGTGTGCTAAGGTCTTTGTTATTACTGAAGCCAGTCTTTTGAACTTTTCATTTATGTAAGGGAGAGACAGATAGTAATCAAACAAAAAAAATACATATAACGTAAAGTGATCAAATCAGTTCTCTATTGCTTTCTTATAAACCACCCCCAAAACTCTGAAGCTTAAATGAAACTATATTTATTATTATAACCCATACAGCTGTGGGTTGACTAAGGGCTGCTCTAGGCTGGACTTGGCTGAACTTGTGTGTGTGAGGGTCAGTGGGCTCACTCATGACTCTGCAGTTCCCCAGGGTCTTGCTCTAGGTTGGGCTTGTCCTGGGTGCCTTAGCTGACTCTCTTCTTCATGGGTCTCCATCTCCTTGAGAACAGCAGGCTAGCCAAGACTTCTCTGTCCATCTGTGGCCATGGTGTAAGTGCAAGAGAGCAGTTTCACACATGCTCATTTCAGTCTCTGCTTTATAACACGTCTTGTAAAACCCCCACTGACCACAGCAAGTCACATGGCCACACTCAGCATCAAGAATGGGGCCACATAATCGCCTCTCAATGAGTGATCTGTAGTCATGTGGCAATGAAGTCAACATGGGCAGTGGTGAAGATTTGGGGCCATGAATTCTGCAACTGCAGGAATAAGTGCCTAAGAAAGTTAAAGGGTGATAGAGAGCCATAAGGGAATAGATGTGTGTGTATAAACATACACAGGTCCTTTTTAAAAAATTATTTTTAGTTGTGGATGGACACAATACCTTTATTTTGTTTTTAGTTTTTTTTTTTTTTTAATGTGGTTGTGGGGATCAAACCCAGTGCCTCATGCGTGTTAGGCAAGCAATCTACTGCTGAGCCACAACCCCAGCCCACACATCTCTTTAATACAAAAATTGGAACTAACATGTAATTGTATAGCTTTCTTTTTCATTCAATATTGTAACCATCATGTAAATCATTTTCAGCCTTTTGACCATTTTAGGTGATGTAAAATTTTTTACCCTCCTCCATTTATTGGGTACTTACCTCCCCATCCTAACCCTTGCCCCTGGTACTGGGGATTGAACCCAGTGCACTCTACCAGTGAACTATATCCCCAGCCCTTTTTATTTTTTATTTTGAGACTGGTTCTCACTAAGTTGCCTAAAATGGGCTTGAATTTGCACTCCTCCTGCCTCAGCCTCTCAGGTTGCTGGGATTGCAGATATGCCCCACCAAGCCTGGCTTAAGTGCTTACTTTTTAGAGTACTTTACATGAATTATCTGATTTCATCCTTACAATGACCTTATGAGGTATATATTGCTACTGTCCCCACTTTACAGATGAGGAAGCTGAGGCACAGAGAGGCTAAATAACTGGCCCCAAATCATATTCACTTCATAAGAGGCAGGGGTAGGATGTGGATCTGGGCAGTCTGTCTCAATGTCCATTTTTGTGCGTACTTACAAAAGTACCAAAGGGTGTGCCTCCAAATGTCAGTATTTCCTTAGATAAATTCCAGAATTTGTGGTAATAGTGGAGTTGCCTTTGAGGAAGTGTAATTTCCATTCTGTTGCCAGTTGACTGAGCACTTGAAGGTTGTTTTGCTGAGCCCACTTGTCCCTCCCACTCCAAGAACAGGACAGTAAAACCCCGGGGTTGTTGGCAAATGAGTGGAACATAAGCACTAAAGCTTCAATAAGAACGAGATCCAGAGCTGGTGTGGTGTGACCCGTGCAGGGCCGAGAAGCAGCTGGGGCCTGTGAGCTGGTTCGGCCCATGCAGGGCTCAGCATGGCGCTCCGCGTGAGCCAGGGATCCAGGCCAGCTCCAGGGCTGAGCCTCACACACACAGCACAGGGCTCTGTAGACAATGAGGACAGCTCGATGTGTATGTGTGTATGTGTGTGTGGTTACTCTGGCTCTCCACAACCTGAACAGTGAGGCACGGGAGGCAGGGCGTGAGTTCAAGAGACTGGCAAAAGGTGAAACAACTTAAAGAAGGGTGATTCTCTGCGAAGTAAATTTTCCAGGTTTTGTCCTTTTTCCACTTGCGTCATTCTGCCGGGCAGGCTGTTCGGATGTTTGTCTGATACTTCCTATGTTGAAACAATGGGGCAGACGTCGGGAGAGGAAGAAATCTCGTTGAGATTTAATTCTTGAAGATTTTGAATCAAAATTGTGATAGAGATGAGGTTGACCTGAGAATTAAGTTTTCTCTAGATTGGGTGGTTTGGGAGGTTACTGCTTCCAGTGCATGTGTGTAGCCACGGGCGGACTCTTACTGCAGGGATGGTGCTGGATTATCTGTGCATGTTCAGAGTTTTAAGCTACAGTGTCTACAATGTATTTTGTGCCTAATGCATTTTTTTCTTTTTTCTTTCTTTAGGTTAGTAGCAAAGATGAAGATTTTCTTGACCTTTCTGTTGATGTGGAGCAGAACACTTCCATTACCCACTGTCTGAGGTAACCTCATGACTTCTGCCTGTGTTTTGAGGCTAGTAAATAAATGGAGAAATATGACCCTGTATTTTTAGGACATAATCTTCCGTGCTCTTAAACCAGTGTAATCCTACTATTTTCTATTTCTTCTTTCCAAAGAGAGATTCAAAATAAATATATGTGTTCTGAGAAGAGTCTTACAAGCAGTGAGAGGATCAGGTAGAAGTCATCAGTCATTAAATTTATTTATTTTTGTTTCAAATATTTTAATTCAAAAAATTAAGTGGTACCTAAAAGATATGTCAAATATAAAAAATTAAAAATTGTTCACTTCAGAACCTTTGGTATTAAACTTGAAAGAAGTATCAAGGAAAAGACTAACAGTAAACTAAGACGAATGGGGGGAGAGAAAGGGAGAGAGAAGGGAAAGCATATGGAAATGGTAGGAGACCTTCAGTGATACACAAAATTATAAGAGGTTATGAGGGGCAAGGGGGAGGGGGGAAAAGGGAGAGAATTGAACAACAGCAGAGGAGGTAGAGAGGGAAGATGGGAGGGGAGGGGAGGGGAGGGGGGATAGTAGGGGATAGGAAAGGTAGCAGAATACAACAGGCACTAATATGCCATTATGTAAAAATGTGAGTATGTAACAGAAGTGAGTCTGCAGTTTGTATTTGGGGAGTTCAAAACCCAATTGAGTCAAATGTATGAAAGATGATATATCATGAGCTCTGTAATGTTTTGAACAATCAATAAAAAATGAAAATTAAAAAAAAAAAAGTCAAGTTTGCATGGAATGATGATAAATGTCAGTGTCCCCTCACCATGAATGCTATCCTTTTCCAATCAGCATCTTTGGCTCAGCACAAAGAAATCTGGAGGGACAGAATATATATATATTTTTTTTCAAAAAGTTACGTATGTAGATTTTCTGACTGAAACAAAGTATTGGTGTTCTTTTGACCAATCAAAGAAAATTACACTGACATTGATGATTATAAGAGAAATTCGGAATATTCACATCCATAAACACAGAAAATGTTTTCAGAAATTGGGGCAAAGCTGCAATGAATTGATGCCACTGATTGTCATGTGAGATGTTTTCAGTGTTAAGGGCTATAATAAAACATGAGATCTAAACATAATTGGCAGCAGTATAAACCTAGTCTTGCTGTCCAAATTTCATCCAAGAATCCCCATATATCTGTGAAATTTCATCTGTGACTTAGCCAACTCTGTATTAGAGAGTCCAGTTAGTTGAAGGTATGTTATAAAGTTGCAATTTTACCTATGATCATAGATTTATCATATACCTGAAACTCATACCCCAATTATATCAGACTTAATTTTTGTCCCTAGAAATACATTTTATGTATGAAAACTAACTTTATTCAAAACAAAAATTTGTGACATTTTAAAATTACTTCATGTAAACTTTCTCCTGTGCGATGAATTACTTTGATATCTCCTGGGAATCAGCTTACTGTGATTCAAACTTTGACAGCAGCTATCTCTCAGTACTTCTTTGACTGCCACCTGGCTGAGCTTCTCTAGATCTCAACAAACCCTGCTTGACTTTGTTGACTTGCAAAAATCTGTCACATCCAGCATGAGTCAACACTACTGGTACATATTTTAGTGGGTCTTTTTTACCATAATTCATTTTTGGGGACAGAGAATAAGATATTCATAGTGCTTTTTAATTGCATTAATGTCAAGTGAGGCTGGGTAGGGTTTTTTTCCTGTTTTCCTTTTAGTGTGACCCCAGCAGAGGAGATAGTATAAGAAAGTGCTGTGACATAAGATGAGCTCTTGATGAAAGAGTGTCTTGCATCATGTTGAAGAAAATTCTTTTTCCATTTCCAAAGACAACAGGCTCACTTCTTAAGAATGGGTGTCCAAAAAGAAAGGAAAAAAAAATTTTTTTTAAATTCCTTTTTTTTTTACAGCTAAAAATATATTTTTTATTAGTTGTTCAAAACATTACAAAGTTCTTGACATATCATATTTCATACATTTGATTCAAGCAGATTATGAACTCCCATTTTTACTCTATATACATAATGCAGATTCACATTGGTTACACATCCACTTTTTTACCTACTGCCATACTAGTGTATGTCGTATTTCCTAACCTCTACTATCCTCCCTCCCCTCCCCTCCCCTCTCCTTCCCTCCCCTCCCATCCCCTCCCTTCCCGTCTTCTCTCCCTACCCCATCTACTGTAATTCATTTAATCATTAAATTTAAAAAATAAAATTGTGATCTTTAAAACACAGAGGAACACTTTTGGCTTTCTGCAGTCTCTTTCTTTGTCTTACACTCACTTATGTAAATAAGTTAATAAATATTACAGATGCCTATCATTGCTCTTTCTTTTTCTGAGATAATCTCTTCTATTATTTAAAAAATTATGCACTTTGAGAACCAGTGAGGGAATTGCCTTCTCCTCCATCTTTTTAGTATTCTGTGGAGCTCATTCATGGAAAGTACTTCTTCCTCATTAGCCCTGAGAGAAGGTAAGGAGCCCAGCGTGTGGGCATGCCTGTCCAGGAGTACTGTCCATACGTGTGTTGACTCGTCTGTTGAAATATGCTCAGAGTCGTTATATAGACAAGATTCTCACTCCCCATAGCCCTTACACAAGAGGACGTGTGTTCTTGCAGTTTGCCCTGGCCCTGTTGTTGACGTGGGGGCAGAGGAGGGTCTACCACCTCAGCCCCCTGCTCCTGCAGCACTTACATTCTAGTGGGCACATGTGGTGAAACAGCCCCGCCCGGGCAGTGGCTCCCATGACAGAGTGCCAGTGTAGACTGAGTGGCCAGGGTGGGCCTCCCACACAGAGTGCCACAGCTTTTTATAGTGTCGTCACAGGGCACTGTCGATCTGTGTCAGTAACGCTCAGGTGACAGGACTGTTCTTTTAGGTACTTAGGTTCCCTGGAATCTTTAGAATAGATTCAAGGGACTTGCTGTGCTGGTTGCCTGGTAGAAAACCATCTTTCAGAGCAGAGTTGCCCCCCCAGCTGAGAAGAGCTGTGGGGATGGGAGGGGGTCTGATCACTTCCTGTTACCCAGGGCTCAGAGGCTCCTCACCTCCAGTGGGCAGTTCCCTGTCAGTTTGGTGTTTAGCTCTTGTCTCCGTAGGTACAGGTGAGAAGGAGGAATTTGTTGTCTCTTTTGCGTGGTGTGTGATGGGCTAGGACAGCCTCTTTTTCTTCTGCCTGGTTCTGTTCATGGCACATGTTCCCAGCATTCCTGTGGGAGAAAAGGCACTTTTGATATCCCCAAGGGTTCGTGATCACAGGATGTGGGAAATGTTAAGGTTGAATGGACGTTAGCAGATGAGGGGATGGAGGAAAGGCATTATCTGCCCATTCCTCTTCTTGGAGGAAGTTTGGGGTTGGGCAAGTTGACTTTTTCCCTTCCCTTGTGGGAAATCCTAAGGGAAGGAATCGGTGGCTGTAATTCTGAGATCAGCCAGGTAAAGAACTAGGTGGCTAGTCCTAATTTCGACCTTTGGGAAGCTGTGTTATAAAGAAATTAGTCCAAACTTGTTTCCATGATTTCTTTTCCTGGAGAAAAGTATGGATTGGTCCTGCATGCAGGACCAATGGAGAAGGCAGGGTAGAGGCATTTGCAAGGGTTAAAGCTGGGATGGGTGAATGTGTAATAACCACAGAATGCCTTTAAACATCATTAGATCCACATCTGAATGGGCCCCAGGCCAGTATTCCTGACAGCACACTTAACCTTGACCTTCTCACCTTATCTACCCACATGTGGACATCTTAAGAGAAGCTCTCTGCTGTTGCCATTCACCATTGAGTTCTGTGGCAGCTTTCAGCCTGTCCCACCAGAAGGAATTCCCACTAGCGAATGAGCAATTCGAGCTGGCCCAGTGACTTTTTCTATCTCTTTGAGACTAATGAGAAGGAGTGATGTTGGTCTTTCTTGGCCTCTTTAATGATTTTATTTGGCTTTTATTCTTTTTTTTTTTTCATTTGTTTTTAAAATTAGCCTATGAATTTTCTTGAACATCATCTCCACACATCTCTTTATTATTTTGGTCTTTCAAGTTATTTTAATTATTTTTTTAATAAATCAAGCTAAAATTGTGGGATTTGCTGGGTGTGGTGGTATACATCTGTAATCCCAGCAACTTGGGAGACTGAGGCATGAGAATCTCAAGTCCAAGGCCAGCCTCAGCAACATGGACCCTGAATCAAAGGGGGGAAAAAAAACAGAAAAAGAAAAGGGCTGGGGATGTAGTTTAGTCGTGAAGTGTTCCCGGGTTCAATCTCCAGTGCCAAAAAGATAAATAAGTAAAAGTATGGGAACCAAATGAAAGATTCCTGCCACCTCCCCCCAGAAGGGGTGTAGGTGAAGATTACAGTGTATTTTCACTGAACTTTAATCCCAGAGAAATGGTGTAACAGTGGTTAAATTCAGGATACAGATCTAAAGAAACTTTAAATCCATACTGTGGCAGAGCTATAATTCTGATATTTCAAATCCCAGTTCTGTGTTTTAGACATGATAGGAAGATACTGAAAGAGGTTTCTTTTTCTTTTTTTTTTTCTTTTTGAAAAAGTTCAGGGATGTCCTCAGGCAAAAACTTAAAATATGTGCAGTTCATCTTAATTGTCCTTGCCATGCCTTTTTGGTAGCTTTTCTCTTCCCCTTGAGTGCCTTCTCCTTTCCCTGTGGCTCCTTCACAGAAATTTACTTTTCTCTTCAAAATATTCAGTGCCCCCAAATCACCTTCCACTTCCTCTTGTGTTCCCCTTACTTAAAATCCCCAGCGTCAGGACATGGGCCATGTGTTAGAGGAAAGCAGCCTTTTAATTGTCCCAAAGCCCTTTCTATTTGAAAAATTAATATTCATTAAAAGAAATTCCTTTTCTACTTATTTTGAGAAACTTCTTTCACATACTAAGTTCGTGTACACATGCATTCCTATTGCTTATCTATTGGTTTCTCCCTTCTGTTTCTCTGACCTGTGTCCATTTTGGTTATTATTGATACATAGTATTTCATAGTATCTGACACATAAGCCCTATTTATGGATTTCTTTCTTTAAAATTGCTATAATACTTGAATTAATACTTCTCAATGGTTAGTGTGTATCAGAATCAGATGGGGAAGTTGGTAAAACTAGAGACCCAGACCATTTTCAAGAACTTCAGAAAGTCTGGGCCTGTCTTTAAAAATATTCTGGTGATTCTGATACTACCAAGTCAGCACCTCTGCTCTAGCTCCTTGCTACAAGTGCTGGCACCTTGGATATCACCTGGCATCTCATTAGAAATGCAGAATCTCAGGTCCCCACTAAGACTCAGTCAGAATCTGCATCTTGACAAGATTACCCAGGGGCTTCAGATGCCTGCTAACATTTGGGCCGCCTGGGGACCGCCGTTCTGAGCCCTGGCAGCACACTGAAACTGTGGGGGAGTTTAAACAGCAATGCCTAGGTTTTACCTGGAGAAGTTCTTGTGTATTTGGGGGTGTGCGTGGAAAGAGGCAGGGAGGGCGGACATGGAGTAATGAGATTTGTAAACAATCCCCACGTGATCTAAAATTTAGAGCAGAGCTTCCTAGTGGCAGGGAACAGGGTAACCGGGGCATGTTGGTCCCCTCAACTCCTGGGTGAATGCGCAGAGGTTGGCACCAACAGAGCCCCATGGTTGGAGCAGCTGCATCAGTTTACCCAGTGTGCTTCTCAAACTGTGTCCATTTCCACGTGGATTCTGATGTGAAAATTATCAGAAAGCGTTGATGGAGAATTTCTTTTATACAAAAAAGTTTTTGAACTATTATGTTGAATTAGTTTAGATTCTAATTGAAAATGTATTAAATATAGACATTAAAACTTGGACAGGGTAGCTGTTTGTATGATATATAATTGCCTTTCTGTGTGGGAACGTGGTCTTTGTCTATTTAATCCATCTTGTGTATATGTTTCCATAGGTCAATAGTTTCCTGTATTAAGGTGGGCATTTCTTATTAGATTTGTTCCTAGAGTGTATCTTTAAATAATGTTTGCTACTATAACTCTTTTGAAAGAAATGCAAAGGCTTTGTGCCCCACCCCTCTCTCTGTACTCCTGTCATGTATCAAAGAGCTCTGCCATCTCCCTCCCCTTTGACTCTCTCCTTGAAAATACCTTCCATCTCTCTTGCTCACTTTGCTTCTGGCAACCATCAGCCTATACCAATAGACCTGTTCTGCCTTAGTTTGCTGCTGTTCAGCCCCTTTTCCTGACCGACCCTCATGTTCCATTTCTTAACTCAAATACCAAGAGAGAGCGTCACCATGTCTTTTGTGGCAGTGGGCTTCCAGCCAGCTGGAACTGGGCATGATGGTGATCGCTTGTAAACTGGGCCTTTAAATCGGTACAGGTTGAGCATCCCTTATCAGAAATGCTTGGGCCCAGAAGTGTTAAGGATATGGGGATTAGGGACGCTTTTCCTGTACTAACCTCTACTTATCTGGGCCTACAGAGAACATTTTGGGAGACATGAGGATAGAAAGTGTTTAATTCCTTATCTTTGCCCTGCTTTCCTTGGCTGTGCTGATATGGAGGCTTGTCTGTGGGAGGTGTTCCATGGACATGAATCTTCACTGAGGCCTGTCCGCACCTCCTGCTGCACAGCTCCGCCATCCCACTCCAGCCAATCCCATGCAACTAAAACACAATTTCACAGCACTGACTCAATTAAAGTTCTTCATTCAGCTAATTTTGAGTCTGTTTATGCACTAAGCACTTCAAATCTGAAAGTCGAGTATAATTGCCTTCTAAATGGTTTCCTTGGCTTACGAACCCCTCTGTCCTTCTCTTCTGTGCTGCCCAAAGTGGCATTTTTGCAAAGCATTGTCTGATGTTGGCTTTTCCTTGATGAGAGCTGTTGGTGGGCTGCAGAGCCACAGGGTCCATGCCAGCCTCGTGGTAGCATCCTGGGGACTGTGCTACTCACTGCAGAGGCAATTCCTGCCACACCCTCACCCCATATTCTCACCTTACGTCTGTGCCTTGTGTCCCTGCCTCTGCGCTGTGGTGTTCCTTTGCTGTTGTCCCCTGGCACACACTCCCTCTGTGAGAACCTAACTTGGATTTTGCCCATTGAGGAAACAGCCTGAATTTCTCCAGATCATGTTCATCTCTCTTTTTTCCGAACTATTTCCCTTTCTGTCTTTGATTGTTCATTCATCTGGCCACTAACTGTTGTCAAGTGCCATTATGGGTCAGGCTGGGCATGTGGCAGTGAGTGAGACAAAGCCACTGCCTGCTTACAGGAGAGGAAGTGACCAGATGAACAGAAGGAAGGTTTCAGATGGGCAAACAGGTGCTGAAGAAAACCAGACAGCCACATGGTAGGGGCTGGGTGGTCAGGGAGGTCCTCTCCAAAGAGCATAGTTAGGCTGAGCTCTGGCTAGCCAGCCCAGCAGCCATGCAGGCCTCGGAGAAGAGCTCTGGGTGCTGAGGAAGTAGCTGGGCTAGAAGAGTATAGCCCGAGGCTCCAGCAGCTGAGGCAAAGAGGTCAGAGGAGTAATGGGCCCTCATGACCACAGCCTATAGCTACGGCAGGGAGTTTGACTTACTCCTCAGTGCTGCGGGCAGAGGAACTATGTGTATAGCTTGTTGTGATTTTTTTTTTATGGGAGGTGGTTATTAGGAATTGAACACAGGGGCATTTTACCACTGACCCACATCCCCAGCCCTTTTTATTTTGAGAAAGGGTCTCACTCAGTTGCTTAGGGCCTCACTAAGTTACTGAGGCTGACCTTGAACTTGAGATACCCCTATCAACCTCCCACGTCACTGGAATCACATGCATGTGCCACCATGCCCGGCCCATGTCCATTGCTTTATGTCTTGGCCACACCAAGCATTTCATATGATCAGTGGTTCATTTGCTCATGGCTCTGTTAGTCTATGAGTTATATGAGGGCAGTTATTCTCTGTGACTCCCCAGGATCTAGTCCAGAGGACTGTTTGGGGATATAAGGAATGAGCAATTTGTGTTTTCTTTGATTTTTTTTTTTCTGTGTAGAGCCATTAACACCCATTTAAATGCCATTTTCTATTTAATAAAATCTGATCATTCTGGTAATAGGACACTCTGAATAAGGAAATGTCACAAGTATTTTCAAAACCATAGAGTATTATTATATTCTCAATGTTCTTTTTCAGTCTTTGGAAACAGACCACAAAAATGTTAAGTAGAATCTTGACCAGAAAAGAAAGGCCGTGACATTTAAAAAATGAAAACCTTAAGTAGCAGAGTAAAACCTTGTGATAAGATGAATACACAGAGAACAGATACAATGCCTTTTGTTCTCAAAAGTAGGCAGGCTGAAGTTTTTCTCCTCTTGGGGGGTGGGGGAGCCGTGGGGGATGGGGTGGGTAGAAGGCAGTCACCTCCTGGTAACTGGGGGTTTTCTTAGTTTAAAGTAAGGGAAGTTATATGTGGTTAATTAATTAATTTATTTATTTTGTACCAAGACTGGAACTCAGAGGTGCTTAACAGCTGAGCCACATCCTCAGCCCTTTTTTGTATTTTATTTTGAGACAGGGTCTCACTGAGTTGCTCAGAGCCTTGTTAAATTGCTGAGGCTGGTGATCTTCCTGCCTCAGCCTCCCTAGACACTGGGGTTATAGGCGTGAGCTACTGCCCCCAGCTATATGTGGTTTAAATTCCACTGTCTTTACTATTGTGGTCTTTGAAAATGTTGACCCTCTGCGAGTCTTTATTAACTGCACCTTCTATTTTATGTGATTGCCTTTTTCAGACCTGATGAGTATTAAGGAGGGCTTTTACTACAGTAGTTTTCTGTTACAATTTTCAATTTCCAGCTTACAGGTATTCTCTGTTAAGTCCTGATGGTTTTTTTGTTTTTTGTTTTTCCCCCTGAATCTGTTGGCAAGCCTAGTTTATATCTGTGTTCCATTAAATAAAGTTGTATTTTAAAGTCTCTTGGTGAAGTGGTGAACTTGTTAACACAACCCGGTAGACATGCTCTAATGGCATAATGGCCCTGCTGTTACGAGGGAACTTCTCTGATTACTGTTTTCCCTACTTCCACTTGAAAGTCACTCTGCAGGTAATAGCGGGGTGTAAACCGTAGAATGCCAAGTACATTGGACCCCCCCCCCCCACATTCCCGGTGCCGGGGCATGGAACCCAGGCTTTGAACATGCTAGGCCAGCACTCTACCACTGAGCTGCATCCCCAGCCCGTTTGGACTTTTTAAAACATGAAAATATTTTTCTCTGCAGAGACTTCAGCAACACAGAAACGCTGTGCAGCGAACAAAAATATTATTGTGAAACATGTTGCAGCAAACAGGAGGCCCAAAAAAGGTACGTAAAGGATTTGGCTCCAAAGTGGCTTTGTGACACGGGTGGCATAGGTGGGCACACAGCTCTGGCTGTGGATCTCAGCTTCACAGAGCTGTTCAGGTCCTTCCCCACCAGGGAAACGTGGACAGGAGTGCTGGCTTGGAGAGCTGTCTGTCCGATTGTTTGCTCACTTATTTAGTCACTCAACCAGTACTGAGCGCCACGGTGTGCCAGATATTATGCTGGGTACACAAGTGGGGATCAAATATAATCCCTGTCCTCTTGATACATTAAAGATAAATGTATTTAGCACAGTACATAATGTAGTAGACACCCAATATTATTGTTGTTAGTATTATTTAGACATTGGGACTTCTTATTTACAGGGATTTTTTAAAAAAACCCATCATCTAATAAGAAGTTGTGAGGGAGTCAAGGACACATCAGTTACAGAGCTAGGCGGTAAGAAAGCTATTGTGTTCTTAATTGATATAGAACCCAGAGCTCCCCATCTTTTTGCTAGCATCTGACAGTTACAGTTTCTGGACACTCTGTGATAACCGTTTGTTCCTCCTTATCTGCCCCCAGAAGCCAAGATGCTCAGTGTTTTAGTCATCCCATGAAGCCTTACTGCAAGTTAAATTTTATTATTATTATTATTATTATTTCTTCCTGCTGGTTCTGGAGTTTCCAAGGTAGCTCACACATGCTCAATACTTCTGTTTAAAACCCTTGAGGTTGTGGATCAAGATTGAAATAATTTTTCTACCAGCCTCCTTAGCCCTCCACCCCAGATATGAACATCTTTCCTCATTTCAACAAAACTTACAAAAGGCCCATCAGTGTCTCAGGCAGCAGTGGAGGTAGCAGGCAGATCTCTGTTAGTGGACAGGGAGCTTGTCTCTGCTTCCCATCTTCTTGGTCTTCTAAGGCAGACGGCATGAAGAAGATTGCTGTTCAGCCCTGCAGGGTTTTTTAAATTTGTTTTTTAATACTTATTTATTTTTTTTTAGTTGTAGGTTGACCTTTATTTTATTTTTATGTGGTGCTGAGGATCGGACCCAGTGCCTCCCGCCAGCTAGCAAGCGCTCTTCCTCTGAGCCTCAACCCCAGCCCATCTTTATTTGTTTTACTAGTAATTGAACCCAGGGACTCTACCACTGAGCTACATCCCTAACCCTTTTTACTTAATTTTTTTTTTTTTTTATTTTGAGACTGGGCCTCATTAAGTTGCGTAGGACTTCACTAAGTTGCCGAGGCTGGCCTGGAACTTGCAATATTGCCTCTGCCTCCTGAGTTCCTGGGATTACATGCATGTGCCACCATGCTCAGGAGCCCTGAAGGTTTGATGCATTAAAATGTCACATGTTCCTATAAAAGAGGGGGCTCCCCATAATTCTTTGACTGATGTTTTTATTTTGCTTCTTTTTATGAACAAGTTTTAACTTAACTGATTCCTCAGTTAGACTCAATCTCTTCTTTTCAAACAATATGCATTGAAAATGTGCAACGCTGAGCAGCACCGACACTGACTCAGCACATTCACGACATGGGGGGCCTGGGAGGTAACCAAGCTCCTCCCTTCCAGCAGTGCTGTCTGTTAAGCTATTACTGCCGTGATCATTGAGGAACGCTAATGATCATCCCATGAGAAAAGGCTTTCTGTGTTTATGTGAGTGTGGGACATGCTGCTTCAACAAACCAGAATAGTTTCTTTACTGCAATAAAAAAGCCAAAACTTCAGTGTGCTAATGCACATGGAGGACTTTGAAATAGGAAGCATCCCTGTCCAAACATAGCCACAGGAAACTCCAGTGTTCTCTGGAGCCCAGTTTGGGAAATGTACCCCTGAGGCAACGCCTGCATTATAGGTGAGGAAACCGAGAACCACAAAAGGGGTCTGATTTGCCAGATGACAGGAGAAAGGGGTAGGTATAAGCCCAGCCCCCCTTATGTCTGACACCAGGAGTGTGTGCCCGAGCATCTTCTGCAGGTTCTCTGGAGTTTGGTCTGCATCCTCCCACCTTGTCCTCTTCCCAACTTCCTTTTCTCAAAAGCTCTCAGCCCTCCCGTCCATATCTCAGGGATGGATTGTCCAAATATATTCTACTCTGGGAGGCAGAGGACAGTGACAGAGCAGTTGCACGTGTGTTTTTATTAGTACACAAATTCAGAAGCATCTACTTTGACCAAACAGAGACACACGTTGTGATGTTGCTCCAGTTAGCTGAGGATCGGCATTAGTCAGTCTCTATAAGCCGGAATCCTTTCTTCCTGTGAGCTGTTTGGTTATTGGCCAGTTTGAAATGTGCTAGAATCCTTCCTACTCACGTTTATTAGGCAACAGCGTGTTTTTGTTCCCTAATCAGTTATTGGGTGCAACTGATTTTCTGTTTCTTAGGATGAGGGTAAAAAAACTGCCCATGATTCTGGCCCTGCACCTGAAGCGGTTCAAGTACATGGAGCAGCTCCATAGGTACACCAAGCTGTCTTACCGGGTGGTCTTCCCTCTGGAACTCCGGCTCTTTAACACCTCCAGCGATGCCGTGAACCTGGACCGCATGTATGACCTGGTGGCCGTGGTCGTTCACTGCGGCAGGTAAAGGTGGGCTAGGAAGTGGGTGCACATGATAACACAGGGGTTTGTCACCAAAACAGGCCCAGGCACGTCTGACTGGGCTGTAATACTCAGCATTTTGGGGAATGTCATCCATACTCTCATTGATCACCTCATTAAAAAAAAAGAATACAGGTTTGTGTCATTTCACAGTGGGAATGTGTACTAAGAAATGGCTCATCATTGTGTGAACATCGTAGAGTGTACTCCTACCACTAAGGCTGTGACAGTGCTTTACATTGTTACAGGCAATGTAATCTTCATTCTTCCCTATCCCCCACCCCACCCCGTCCCACTATGGATCAGAGAAAACATTTGGCTTTTGGTGTTTTGGGATTGGCTTATTTCACTTAGCTTGATATTCTCTAGTTCCATTCATTTACCTGCAAATGCCATAATTTCATTCTTCTTTAAGGCCAATTAATATTCCATTGTGTATGTATATACAATGTTTTCTTTATCCATTCCTCTGTTGAAGGGCATCTAGCTTGGTTCCATAGTTTAGCTATTGTGAATTGAGCTGCTATAATCATTGATGTGGCTGCGTCAGTGTAATATGCTGATTTTAAGTCCTTTTGGTATAAACTTAGGAGTGGTATAGCTGGTCAAATGGAGGTTTTATTCCAAGTTTTCTGATGAATCTTCGTACTGCTTTCCATGGTGATTGCACCAATTTGCAGTCCCACCAGCAATGTATGAATGTACTTTTTCCCCCACATCCTCACCAACACTTATTATTGCTTGTATTCTTCATAATTCAGGCAATGTAATCTTAAGGGACTATTGTTGTATGTGTGGTGTGTCACTAGCTGACATATCACATGGTACCTGACTCTATAAACATCCTACAGGTATACATAAATAGGATCACAAAAATGATAATTCAGTTGTTCTGTAATAAAGGACATAATAAATCTTCATTGGCAACAATGATATTTAAGATAAACTTAAAATAAAATGGAAAAATAAAATTTATGCTATGATTTTAAAATTTAAGAAGCTAGATTACATCTACTGCATGATCTCAAAAGTTCTTTAAGATGTAGAAATAAAGACTGGAAGCAAGAGGTCTGATATTTAATAATTTTGTGGTATTTGGAGTGATTAAAATTCTATTCTTAAAAATGTTCTTTAGGCAATGTTAAGACTTTCCCCACATTCTGTAGTAAGGGTGCAATCAGAGAACGGAGAGAGAAGGCTTCTAGAAATGGAAAAGTAAAGTGTTTAGATGAAGGTTTTTTAGGCAAATATTTTTTTATCTTATAATTTGGTATAAGCACAGAAAAGTATATTGAAAGCCCCCCCCCCACTCCGTGAAAGCCCCCCCACCCCACCCCGTTTGCCATCTCTTTATTTTGGGGAGTGTCCTAGAGCCAGTCTTCTCTCCATCCGCCTAGGTAGTAAGTGGTGAGCAAACCATTTCCAAGAGGAGACTGTTGCAGTGAGGGGAATGGGCTGGTCCATTTTTCACTCTGCTAGGATGAGTGGGCTCAGAGAGTGTAGCTTTGCATATGATGTGTCCTGTTTTTTTTTTCTGAGTATATTAACTTCAAGTCACTGTATATTTTTTCTTATGTCTTATGTGAGTTATATTTATTGATGGTTATGAACCAGCTTTGTGTTCTCCTGGAGAATAGCTCTAGCATCTGTTCTTCTAAAGAACAAAGACTCTACATTGTGGAGAGCTGAGGGAGGTCTTGGAGCAGGTGGAGCATGATGGGGGTGGACATTGTGGTGACGACAGCGTGGACCTTCAAGTTGTGCCAGGGAGGCTGGAGAAACGGGCATTCGGACGGCAGGGCACACGAGCACGTTCAGTTTGGATCTCTGTGGGTACCCAGTGCTGATCCCTGGGAGCACTGGTGAGAGCAAGTCAGAGGCCCATGGAGGGCTTGGGGGACCTGTGGGAAGTTGGGTTCTGGAATCATCCCTGTCTGTCATGGGGATACAAAGGTCATAGCAGCTCTGGCAGCAAGGGGAGTTGGTGCCAAGTTACACATGCTACCCACTAGGATGCTTGAAACTCCTTCCCCGAGGCCAGCTCCTTTCCGCACACAGAGCAGGGCTGGCCTCACATGGGAAGTGGGTGACTTCCTGGGGTTTGAGCTGCTGCTGTGTGGGTTCCATGCCAGGATCTGAAGACTGCACAGGAGCCTGCCTTCGTGAAGCATAGGGTCGGGGGGAAAGACAGATAACACAGAAGTAAGCCCACGCCACCAAAATAAAACTTCTGCCAGATAAAGTACGGTTTTGATTGGTGCCCTGAGGAGTAAGTAGGGAGATGAGGGTGGGTATTGCAAGGTGCCTCTTTAGGTAAGGTGGTGGGTGACATTGATCTAGGAAGGTAACATTCAAGCACAGCCAAGGAGGGAATGGGCCAGGAATGCAATTGTGAAGGCCCAGATGGGAGAATAGGAGCCCAATGCCTGCAGCTCAGAGGCAGAGGGAAGGAGTGTCCTGAGGAGGCTGAGAGAGACAGGAAGAATTGTTTGCAGCATTTTTGTGTTTTGAGAAGTGGAGGGATTCAGCTTTTCAACTTCAGTGGTGCATTAAAAAACAACTCTAGATTTAGAATGAAAATCCCCTTAGAATGCAAATCTCATGTAACAACCCAGTAGCAGTTGTTCTTTCTACTCCTTCCACAGTGCAAAACTCCAGCCTTTCTATCTTAGCACTCATTGTCATGTATTGTAGTTCCTCAGCATCTTTCTAAGACTTAAATCAGATCATCCTACTCCTCAGAATTGCTTGGTGTCTTCCTGACTCCCACAGCCCCGAGTCTGCACTCTTAGCTACCAGGCCCCGTGCTTTCTGTACCACTGTCCTTCTGCCCCTCTCTGGTTGTCTCCCCTCTGTCCTCCTGGGCCTCACTTGGCTCCAGCTGCTAGGTTTCCAGGCTTTTCCTGAACACACCATGGCTAACTCTGCCCCAGGGCTTTGCACTTGGTATTTCCCAGTCTTGAAACTTCTATCACTAGTTGCATGACTGCTCTCCTCATGTCCCCATGTCCTTCAAGGAAATTTGCTTCTGCTCAAATCTCACATTATCAGAGAGACCTCCTTTCACTGCTGTTTATCAAGTTAACGCCTGCCCCTCGGTCCTCACTGTCCTGTTACCCCACCGACTCTTCCTCGTGGCACTTGTCACCACTTGACATGTATTAACTGTTGGTTTGTTTATTGCCTACCCAGCCCACACCCAGTGCCTCAGTCCCTTTAGTGCTGCTCTAACAGCAGCACAGACTGGGGAGTTTATGTGAGTAGAGGTTTATTTGGCTCATGGCTCTGGAGGCTGGGGAGTCCAAGGTCCAGTGGCTTCATTCTGTGAGGGCCTTCTTGCCATCCTATGTGGCGGAAGGCATCACATAGAGAGGAGGGCAAGAGGGAGAGAAGGGGCTGATCTCGTTTTCATAGCAAACTGCTCTCGCGATAGCAGCACCTTTAGCAGTTACCTTTAAAGATCCCACCTCTCAACTCTTGTTGCATTGGAGCTTAAGTGTCTAATAGGACCTTTAGGAGACACATTCAAACCCTAGCACCAAGTCCCAAGACAGTGGGACTTTGTGTCGATCACTGTTTTTCTCCCTGACAGCCAGAACAGGGCCTGGCACACAACAGGTAGACAGGAACTCTGTTAATACTTGCAGATCCGAAAGCCTGTTTCCCCACTGGAATCTAAGTCCTTAGAGCATATTCCCTTTGTGCATTTTGGTATTTCCCGACCAGGTGCTCCTCTATGAATTGTGGGTATAGACAAAGCTATACTTTGTTCTTTTTGTTACTATTATTATTTAAGGTGGGGTCTGGCTATAATACCCAGGCCAGCCTCAACTTCCTGGCCCCAAGCAGCCCTCCTATCTCAGCCTCCTGCATAGCTGGGACTGTAGGTGCCTGCCACTGAGCCCGGCTGTACCAAGTTCTTTATCCTGATGGCCTTAGTTTTTTTTTTTTTTTTTTCCTCTAAGACACTGCTCATAAAGAGCAAAGTAGAGTTTTATAAAGAAATAAACGTTTACCTCGTGACTTTCTTTCATTTGTTCTTTTCCAGTGGACCTAATCGCGGGCATTATATTACTATTGTGAAAAGTCACGGCTTCTGGCTTTTGTTCGATGACGACATTGTAGAGGTTAGTATGCAGATTGTTCTCCAGTAGGCAAAGGGTACAGATGGGACTTTGGGGGGATGTGCATGTGTGGTGTTTTCTAAAATAGGCCCGTTTTCCCATAATCTGACTTGAAAACTTAAATTTCTTTTAAAACTAACTTTTGCTGATCCCCATGCTCCATGGAAAGGGAGGGGAATATGGACAGTGCACTTGTTACTATTGTGATCTTATTACCTGATGCCACAGACATGGCATCTCTCCCTGTGTGTGTCACCATTAGTCACAAGGATGTGTGCTTTTGTTTCCTACCATGTCTAAATTCCTTTTAGGTACAGAGAAAATAATAGACTTCAGAGTTCTATTAAAATTCTTTTTTTAATAAAAAAATTTTCTTGTTTTGATTATTGTTTAAAATATGTGTGATATTTTTCAGTCTGTTGGATCTGGAAATCACTATTACAGCAAAACATTTCATATATTGATTTTGTTGATTTTGAACTCTACATTTAAGGACATGGTCTATTTTAACCCACTAGGGTAACTTTTGAGTAAGTTACACTGAAAGAAATTAACTCTAGTGGTCTGAATGAAATGAAGTTACTCTCAGATCCTTCAGTTTACCAGCTGAAAGATAGAACCCCTGGTTTCTTCAAAGGGTGTTTGTGTATATTTGCTGATGAATGAAAAGGTGACTTTCTTCTTTAGTGATTTGTAATTTGTGAATATGTCCTTCTGTCTGTGGAATTATCCATTGGTTATCAAAAGTTCCACACTGGATCACAAGTTCAAAGCCAGCCTTAGCAACTTAGCAAGGCCCTAAGCATCTTGGCGAGACCCTGTCTCAAAACTGAAAAGAACTGGGGATGTGGCTCAGTAGTTAAGCACCTTTAGGTTCAATCCCTGGTACCAAAAAAAAGTATCAAATTGTGATTTTATAACAACTAGCGTCTCTTGCATTTTTCTGTATGTTCCATTAGTGTTTCTTTGCCCAGAAATCAAGGTAAATAATTGTATTGTTTTATTTTTCCTTTGTTGCAGAAAATAGATGCTCAAGCTATTGAAGAATTCTATGGCCTGACATCAGATATATCAAAAAATTCAGAATCTGGATATATTTTATTCTATCAGTCAAGAGAATAAACTTAAAGAACTGTGGGACTAATTCAAGCAGGGGAAACTGTTCAAAGCACTATTACCCATTTCCCCTGCAGACCTCCTCCTTCCCCAGCAGCCCACTAATGTCACCACTCAGTGATCTGGCTGTGTTAAACTTTCTCCTTTTTTTTTTTTTTTTTTTTTTTTTTACATGCAGCACTACTCTTGGTTTTATTTTGGTCTGAGGTAGAGTTAACTGCAATCAGATTGAAGTAAGATTTATATGAATAACAGTTGCTAATTTTAGGTTTGGGTGAGTGCTAAGCCACTCGGCTATGTCTGCTGAGTTACAGTGGCATTTCCTATGAATGCCATGGTCTATTTTCAGTGTTTGCTAAACTTCCTAAATGGCTTCTGGGGTTTCCTTCCAATGCATTCCTTTAACTTGTCCCTGGAGGCATTGCTACTACCCCTTTCTAGCTTATCTGCCTCTTTTCTGACAGAAGGACAGAAGAATTGGGTAGATGTTCACCTTTTAGGGCTGCAACTATAGCTTTAAGTTCATACAAGTGGAATTGTTTAAATGTTTAAAAGTGAGTAACCTCGATACTAAAAATCATCCTCCCCGTGGCACAGGGTGACGAGGAGCTGTTCGCGGTGGCTAGTGTCTGCACCGGGCTGTGCTGACCTAGCTGTCAGAATTCCAGGGGCTAAGCAGTTCTGGAGCTCAGGGCAGGCAAAGCCAAGAGGAAGGAGTTTTTGTGGACAGTGAAAAGTTGCTTTTCTTAATCTTTCTACCAAAACCAAGTTTCAGGAAAATAACTCACTGCTGTTAATTTTTAGTGACACATTTCTTTTCTAAGGTCCTGTGAGTCGTATTTATCCTGTTCCTGGCACTGCTAAGGTTTTCAAGCTCTCTTTCCAAACCCTGCTGGTGTTTCGCAGTCTGTGATCTCAAGGCTGAGACACCCCGTTGACTGCCTCTGGCACATCTCTCCTTAGCCAGCCAGCTGGTCAGCACCAACGTCCTTCCGTATCTGGAGTAACAACAGCACTACACCTTCACAACCATCAGCCGCACTGTACAGCTTAATTTTTTAAAAAACATATTCTGTCTGTTTACTGAGGCACTGGCAGTCCCAGGGCAGAAACAGAGAACCCTCCCTGGAGGGAATGCTGGAGTTAGCTGAGATATGAGGTGGGTCCACGGATGTGTAAATGGGCAGGTGGAGGAATGGACAAGATGGCGGCGGTTTCTTTGGCTCAGACTCCTAGAATGCTTGACAAGACAGAGATTTTTGGAAGAACCTCATCTCACTATAGTTACTTTTACTTTTCACTTGTTATGTATTTATTAGAGCATTTGAGTATTGGTACCTTTTATTAAAAGGGTCAATTTGGTGTTTTTGCTGTTGGACTGGTTTTTGGTTTCCTACAAATACCATGAGTCAGAAATCACGACTTCCTTTGGGAAGTCAGTTGACTTCCATACATTTTAATATACTGTGAACATGTTATTTTGTTACCTAATCCGTCTGAGAACAAACATGCAAACTCTTGGCATAATGTGAACTAAATCTGAAATTGAAAATGTTAGTGGCCATTTTGCAACAATGAAGAGGATAGCACTTTATCTAGATGAAAACTGGATTTCTTATTTTTGAAATACCTTGAACTGTTTATTGCTCAGAACTTAAGCATGCCAACACTTCATTTGTTCATGCTTGAAGTGAAATGTTTTACTCTTCACTGGAGAAGACAAAACAGGGTGATCTTCATGTTATTGTTTTATACAAGTGATGAAAATGTACCTTGCCTTGATTAGAGGCAAATTCATGTTTATAAATATTTTGTCTTTTCTTTTCCTCCATGAAACATTTGCGGTAATCACTTACCTGGGAGATGAGTCTTTATCTTTAAGAAGAGGCTCTTTCCAATTGAAGGTGATTGATATAGGGAAAAGTTTGTACTATAGATAGTCCATATACTTGATTGCAAGTTACAAAGTTTAAGAAAATGATGGTTATCTCTAATATTTGGAAGTGATTTCGTAAGAAAAAAAACTATTAAAATTACCTTTGAAACAACTCTCGAATCCACTTTATTAGACAAAAATGTTTCAATTGGAATTCTACAGCAGTAATAAATAGTATGACTATAGGCTCAGTTCATTTATCACTTTTTTAATCTGTAAAGAATTTTTCCCAGTTATTGGAGTGATTGCTTTGAACAGACAAAGTCAGTTATAATTCAGTGTTCATGAGTACATTTTGGGAATTAAAGTATGGAAACTATTGCACAGACATTTGGATGGTTGTGTGATACAGAAAAGAGGATCGGAAGGAGACAAAACACACTTCTCTATCAACACTCCATCAGTTTCTCAAAATTTAGAGTTCTCTGGTAATTCCTCACCTCTTCCTCTTCAATAAACGAAACAAAAACTAGGCAGCTACATCCCCCCCCCAATACCCCAATCATTTTTCTTTATGTAAAGACAATAGCATGCAAACACTTTGTTATTTTTTATCCCCTCATTCCAGGCATAATGCAGAGAATGGTGTGGGATGCGTGAGACCATTCCAAGGTCACAGTGATAGCACAAAGGCTCAGCAATATTCCCTCCGTGGCCAGGGTTTTTGTGTGTCCCCTTTCAGCAGGAGTGAGTAGGCCTGCTGCATTTCTCTAGCTGCTGGGTGTCTAAACGTAAGTTACAGTGTTTTACACTTAAAAAAAAAAAAAAAAGAACTATTTGTTTTATTGGTTACTTACTAGTTTAGTGCGTAGATTTTGGTACAGTATGCTAAAGTCTTTTTTTAAAAAACGAATTTTGGTAAAATGCTGACATCCAGTCCCGTTCTGTTGCTGCGTCTTCTGTTCCAAGACAATGAGAAGTGGACTGACGTGGAGTGCAAGGAACATGATCAGGGCGTTAGCTGAATAGGAAGCCAGTCATTTGGTTTTGTGGCCTGGTATATTTTGCTTTTAAGCTGAAATGGAAAAAATGATGGAAACGGTCCTATGCATTTATTTTCATGAATACCCTTCGTTTCATGGACAGCCTAATAGAGAGAACTGTGTTCTAACTGGCACTTAGGACTTATTTTAGATATTGGAGTGTAGCTTTATTACAGATGGATTTTATCTTTAAACATTGCATTTTGATCAACTTTGTATATTCATGTGTATTAAAATACTGTGCACAAAATGTTTTGCCCTCGTTTGCTATTATATGGTCAAGGCATTTTTCAGCACTATTGTGATTAACTCATGTAAATGGCATGGGTCAGAGAAAACTATTTCCTATTTTTCTGCCTAATTAAATTTCTGTTTTCTAGTATTACAATTAATTTATTTTTGGCTCCCATTTCTGTATAACCAAAATAGTTATTGTATTTGTGTGGCATTCACTTGATTTTGTTGCTTAAAAAGAAAAGAAAGTCTTGTCGTGTTTGTTTAAAATAATCTGTACCTTTTTTTTTTTAATGTAACCAATTTAAGCACTTTAAGCAATAATGTCAATCTCGTGAGATTTCAATCAGTTTAACACCCTGCCTCTAAAACTGTTTGCAAAAGAATAAATAAATAAATAAAATAGGAATTCTCTTCCTAGAGAATGACATCTGGGTACTGTTACACACGTGGACCTGAAGTCCCTTTTACCAGGTGAGAATCAGTGACAGATCTTGGGTCCAGGGATTCATTCCAAACTTGATTTTTCAAACAGTGGAAATGTAAAGAAGAGTCTGGTCACTGTGGTAGATAAAGGCAGTGCTACTGTCAAGGCTGAGAAAAATCAATGTTCTGGAAATAATGCACCGTGTTTTGAGTGAGAGAGATCAGCAGAATTAATCTAGAAACTGACATCTGGGGGATGGCACATGGAGAAAAATCAGTGTATAGAATTCAGGCGTAGCTCATTAGACATCACAGTGGATTTTTGGAGATTTTATGTTATGAAATGAAAGAGCCATTCCTGAGATAAGAAAGTAGCTTCGGCCCTGGGGTTCTGTCAACCTCTGGTTTCTAGGCAGGAGTAGGGTGTGGCCCTGGGCCTGGGCTGCTTGGCCTGGGAGCTAGGGGAACCCTGAGCTGCATGCAGACCACTGCCCACCCAGAAGGCCGCATGTTCAGGTCCCTGCCTGGTGGTCTCAGAGTGCAGCTTGGGGTGGGCTTCTATTCCCAGGGGTGCATGCATGGACTGGAGGTTGTTATCTGGATACTTGCTTGGACCCAATTATAGAGGTACAACCCCACTGGCCAAGAACAGGGACTATGCCGTTAAGTGGTAGGTTTCCTGGTTCCTGCCTGTTCTCTTTACAGGTGACACAGTTGAACTTGACTGAGCAGCAGCAGACACTTTGGGGAAAGTCTGCCAGAAAGGCCAAAGGAGAAGACCTTGGGATTGTCCTTTTTTAGGCTTCATTTTCTCCACCCGTCAAATGGCATTTATAGAATAGGCCTGTCACCCCCAAGGCACCAAGGTAAAAGTGGTGTTCTTACACAGAACCTCTACCTTTCTTCCTTAGGGCCCCACTTTGTTCCCTGCCTGCTTTTTGTCTGTGCTAGCCTGCCTTCTAGCCCCTTCTATGGATGATGCAATTTTTAAATCAAGGGATAAATCCATTAGGTTGCAGCACTAGACAGAGCTTTGCTTAATTCATATGATAAAGGAACCAATATGTTGGCGACCTTAACCATAGATTTTATGAATCAAATATGTCATTTCTAACAAATTGTTTACTACCAAGTAATTAGAACATATTCAGACTTCTAAAATAAATCAGGGCCTGAGAGTCTTGAAGCTATGTGTCTGGTGATTTTACTGGCTTAACCACCTGTGTTTGCATTTTTAAGTGCCCATTTGATTTAAGGTGCTTTGAACCAAACATGAGGAAATAAAAGATAACTTCTTTGTGGTTATAAGAGACCGGAGTCAGAAATGACATTGGATTTTTGTAAAAAAAAAAAAAGAAAAAAAATGATTTCTAATTTTGTGTCCATTTCCCATGTGATTATAATAAAGTATTTAGTCACAACTTTGGGATGTCATATTCAAGTTATAAATTACACAGATACATCTTGCACTTTTTCCTCTCTCGACAGTGAGCATATAGGCTGTATGGAAGGTGGCATGGAATTCCACAGAAGCTCTCCATGAGAAAGGAGGTTGGCAAATGTAGGTTGCAGTCTTCTGTTTTGTCCCCACCTCTTTTTTTTTTTTTTTAAAGAGAGAGTGAGGGAGGAGAGAGAGAGAGAGAATTTTTTTTTAATATTTATTTTTTAGTTCTCGGCGGACACAACATCTTTGTTGGTATGTGGTGCTGAGAATCGAACCCGGGCCGCACGCATGCCAGGCGAGCGCACTACCGCTTGAGCCACATCCCCAGCCCCTGTCCCCACCTCTTCATGACAGGGGGCTTGTGGATGAAAACTAAAACTTGGATCTGACTTGGCTGGAAGCAAAATAATTTGATGGTTGAAGTTTTGTAACCAAGTCCTGTGAGCCAACTCAACTGTAATCATATTTCAGGGTCTTTCTTAATGGAACTTGCCAGAGAGAACTTTGTGTGCTGAGACAACTAAAAATAAACAAGAAAAATTTCAGAGTGAGCCTTGATACCTCATAGCACACGAGGTCTCTGCACTTCAGAGTTCATCTCCAGGCTGAGAGTTGCTGTCTTTACAATCTGAGGAGATTAGATTTTGTTTTTTCATGAGTTAGGAAACCTGAGGGAAAAAGAGACTATTGGCCTTGCCTTCTTTCATAGAATAAATTGTTTGAAATGCCTTAAAAAGAAATTGCTTCTGCATATTTTTCTGTCTGGTAGTTCAAAGTCCAGAGAACAGTACAGCTATATCAGCAGCCTGTATGGTTGTCTGTGTCAACCTGGGCATAGGAGGCTATGTGGAAGGAAGGGTGAAGGCTATAAGTTCCAGGATGTTCATTAGTTGACCTGGATTTTAAGCCACATATCATCTGAAGAATCTAATTGGTTTATGAAATCTGAATTTGCTATAAAACCTGCTGTCAGATGGGAACTTGGACAGAATGTAGAAGAAAAAGGGGGCATGAATCTCAGAGAGACAAGTGGAAGACAATGACTTTAAGACTTTCCACTTAGCTTCTAGCCTTGGGTATCATTGCAACAGCTGGTCCTGTCTGTGCCTTTGACCTTCAGGGCAAGATGGGACTTAGGCCAACCCCATAAGTACACCCTCAGCTGATAAGAAACCTACAGATTCTTTTAAAACTTTTTAAATTGGTGCATTACAATTATCTATACCAGTGGGATTTATTGTTATATATGCCTACGTGCGTGCAATATAATTTGGTCAGTTTTCATTTCCGGTCTCCATTGTCTTTCCTTGCCTTCTCCTTCCCTGATTTCCTTCCTCTATTCTACTGGTCTCCCTTCTATTTTGCAACCTGCAGATTCTGTGTCCTTTCTGTTGTTGCCCTGACCTTGATCTCTGATAGAATTTTAGACACCTTCAGTACAGGTGGACATAATGCTGGGGTAGGATGCTAACAGGTGGCATTTGGTGAAGGGGCCCTTCTTCCCAGGACCTCAAGGGAGATTCAGACACAACTGCAAAACAAAGATAAGCTTGCAATCGCTAGTTATTGGAATCATCCAGAACTCCTGGGGTACCACACTACCCTGCTTTATCTGTTCCCATAACATCTCCCAGGCATGAAAGACAAGGCTGAAGAGAGGTGAGAAAAGGAAAAACTGCCTACAGCCTGAGCCAGCCGCTGTGACCTTGTTTTTGCCTATGTGTCAGGAACTTAGATGCTGTCAGGAACCGCCTGGTGCTCAGAGCTGGGCCATGGGTTTTCTTGCTCGACATAATCTCACAAAACACCAGCCTCAGACAAGGTCATGCTGTGACCATGATGAAATGAGACTCACTGAGATGCTCACTGTTGGTGATGTGTGGCCTCTGGTTGCAATGAATACATTAAACAGTCTGTTCACTGTAGGTGTGTTCCTGGTGGTTCCTGGGTAGAAGGGAGAAGGCCTTACACATAAAAACACTTTTTGTAATGAGTGTCTTGATGCCTAAAACTGATCGACAGCAACTCCTACCCAAGGTGTTGGTAGTGTTGGTCTGGAAGCCAAGAGAGGCTTCCAACTTTGGGGAAGCTGGACTTATGTTTCAACTAACCTATTAAATAAGGTCTGTAATGTGTGGAAGTTGTCAGGAAGCACAATGGGCAGGTCACGTGGTAACCATGGACGCAGCAGGATGACCATGGACGCAGCATGATGAGAATGATAGGTTTTGTTTGCTGCTGTAGATTCCTGGCACCTCCACACCTACCTGTAGAAACCTGTGACTCAAGTGTGTCTGTCTCCAGAGCCCTTGAATCCATCAAGGTGTTAGGACCCCCATTCAAGGCAGGTCGGAGCTCTATCCATATGGAGAGTTCAGTCTATTTCAGAATTCTGAGGAAGTCCAAGTTCTTCTGGATCTTGCTATGTGTGCTGAAAAACTTCAGAATCCTCGGTCTAGGGGTGGAAAGGGGGACAGTGAGAGGTGGAGAAGACAGGTGGCTGCAGAGGTGACTGAGGACACAAGTTCAGGGTCTAGTGCCCTCTAGTGGAAATGACCTAAAAACACACCCTGATTTTTCTCCTGTACAAATCTGCCACCTGCAACACCAAAAAGACCTCAAATAACTCAGTCAATAAACGAGCAAAGGAACTGAACAGGCACTTCACAGAAGAAGAAATATGAATGGTCAATAAATATATAACAAAATGTTCAACATCCCTAGCAATCAGAGAAATGAAAACTAAAACTGTACTGAGATTTCATCACACTCCAGTCAGAATGGCAATTATCAAGAACACAAGGAACAGCAAATGCTGGTGAGGATTCATTCATACGTTGCTGGTGGGACTGCAAAACTTGGAATGGAAGCACCATTGACCTAGTTATCTCACTCCTTGGTATATACTCAAAGGACTTAAAATCAATATACTACAGTGATGCAGCCACAACAGTTTTGGGGGTGGAGAGGGTGGTGTTGAGGGCCACAGCTGAGTCGGGATGACGCATGGCATTTTTGCCAGAAGTAGTGGTTGAGAGGTGACGCCAGCGAGTTCTCTCGGAGTTCCCGTTGAGTTCCAGTTAAGCTCTCGCGGGGATTCCTGGAGAGTTCCCATTGGTTGGTGAAGTGCCGGAGGAGGGATATTTCCAGCTACTGGTTGCTGAACGAGCCGTGTGGCGTTCGGGAGAGTTCCCGGGGAGCGTGTGTGGAGTGTGCTGGTGGAGTTCAGAAATAAAGTTTGTTCCTGCTTTAGTGGCTCGTGATTTGTGCCCAGCCAGACTGTGGCAGGGTGGGGTGGGGGAGTCCCAGGCATTGAACTCGGGGGCACTCAGCCACTGAGCCACATCCCCATCCCTATTTTGTATTTTATTTAGAGACAAGGTCTCACTGAGTTGCTTAGTGCCTTGCTTTTGCTGAGTCTGGCTTTGAACTCATGATTCTCCTGTCTCAGCCTCCCTAGCCACTGGGATTACAGGCGTGCACCACCGTGCCCAGCCACATCAATGTTTTAATAGGTCAACTCACAATAGCTAAGCTATGGAACCAACCTAGGTATCCTTCAACAGATGAATGGATAAGGAAACTGTGGTATACGCAATAGACTATCACTCAGCCATAAAAAGAATGACTTGATGACTTTTGCTAGATCCGTTGATAGATCTGAGACTATTGTGCTAAGTGAAATAAGCCAACACCCCAAAACCAAAAGTCAAATGTACTTTCTGATATGTGGATGCTAACACACAAAAAGGTGTATATGTTGGGGGGGTAAAGAATAGAAGTTCATTGGATTAGACAAAGGGCAATGAAGGGAAGACGGGAATAGGAAAGACAGTAGAATGAATTGGACAGAACTTTCCTATGTACGTAAATGAATACACAACCAGTGAAACTCCACATCATGTACAACCACAAAAATGGGATCCTAAATAGAATAAGTTATACTCCATGTATATATATTATGTCAAAATCTACCCTATTGTCATATATTTCTAAAAAGAACAAAGTTTTAAAAATGGAAAAAACGGTCGTGCATATCTTGCTTTTATTTTATTTATATACAATTATTTACTCATGGTTTTTTCTAAGGGGACCTGAGAGGGTCCGAGGAAAGTAGAACTGTATTTTAAAACTATTTTTCTTTTTTTTTTATTAGAGCATTATAGTTATACATAGTTGAGTTCACCTCAACAAATTTGTACACCCATGGAATTCAGTTTCACTTCCTGTTCCCCCCTCCCTCCCCACCTCTCCCTCCTCCACTGACCTTCCTTTCCC
The DNA here is from genome assembly GCF_052094955.1 of Ictidomys tridecemlineatus. Taxonomy (NCBI): domain Eukaryota; kingdom Metazoa; phylum Chordata; class Mammalia; order Rodentia; family Sciuridae; genus Ictidomys; species Ictidomys tridecemlineatus. The sequence goes on along the minus strand of NC_135485.1, from coordinate 38,222,287 downwards.
TCTTCTATTGGTTCTTTCCACTTATACATAAAGGTGAAATTCCCTGTGGTATATTTATGTGTGCACATAGCATGGTTTTTTAAAAAATTCAATCTGCATTTCTTCCCCTTTACTATCTCTCCTCTCTCCCTCTCAACATCTTTCTACTCTACTGATCTTTCCCATGTCTTTATGATGTCCAGTCCTCCCCCTCCTTCTTTCCTTTATTTGGCTTTAGTTCTACATATGAGAGAAAAACATTTGACCCTTGAGTTTCTGAGACTGGTTTATTTCACTTAGCATGACATTTTCCACTTCCATTCATTTACCAGCAAATGCCATGATTTCATTTTTCTTTACGGCTGAATAAAACTCCATTGTGTATGTATACCACAATTTCTTAATCCATTCATCTGCTAATGGACATCTGTTGATTCCATGGGTTTTTGTAAAAATAAAACAAAAACCCAAAACTTGCCAATGATTTTCTTGAATCCAAGCCAAGGCTGAAGTCAAATGGTCCTTCATCTTTTTGTAAAATGGGTCAGTGGAACAATGGATCTTCAAAGGGGGTGAAGGAAATCATCCCCATGAAGAGTGTCTTTTCACCTCTGAAGCTTTGTGCCCAGAAAGTGTTGTTGAGTGAATCAAATACACGGTACAGGCATAGGCTACGGAGCAGGAACATACAACAGAAGACAGCTGACTCCAGCTTCTATTTAGCTTCTTAAGGTTGCAAAGTAGGATGGGAAGAAAGAAAAAGAAGGAAGGAAAGAAAAGGACATCTTTGAGAAATTGATGGGAGATCAATTTCAAAGATCTGAAAACCCTACTTTCTTATTCTGGGAGGCAGAGAGAGAGAGTCCACAGCAAGTCAGCTAAGGTGACAAAGCATAATTTTAGTTCTCATACTCCTACCCCAGAGCAAATATCTGGTTTTGTTTCTGTTATTCAATTCTTGATTACAATTCTTTGCAAGCTGTTAATATTTGTCAACAAAAACTCTTAAGACATTTCCCAAAGTAATACAGAATAGGGGCTTATTTACTGTTTTAAATTTTCTGGAAAATTTGTTTGCATTTTGGAGCCGTCCCACATTATCTTGGCTAAAGACATTTATTTCAGGTTGTTTCTGCTAACTCCATACTAGAGGCCATATAATAGAACTTTATATTAAGCTCAGAATTTTTCTCTTCTCCATTTGCATAGAGCTAAGGGGAGCTAAGTATTGGACCAAAAATCTACAGTGACATTCTGAGAACAGGAGCTGTGAAGAAGTGAATGATGGAAGTGTGAGAATATTCAATAAAGAAAATTTGCAAAGCAGAGCTGGAAGGAACAGGGAGAAATAACGTGTTATTCTTCCCCGGCATGACTTGTTAGTGAGCGACTTCTGTCACACCAAGATTTAGATGAGGCTGCCTGATGGAATTTATTTTAAAAATAGATTTCAGGAAAGGCAGATATATTTTGTTTTTTAAAAAAATCTTTCTTATTACAGGGAATTTTAAAACATGTACAAGCGTGGAGAGAATATTGAGGAGTGACTCAGCTTCAGCATTAACTACGGCCCATCTTCCTTCAGGCTGATAGGATTTTCAGATAGAATTGGAAAGTTACACAAATAACCAGGCTTCTTTCAACTATTCGGGGTCCCTAAACCCAGGAAGGATAAAGTATGAGGTGCTAATACAGCCCAGACTGACAGGTAGCTTTGGGGTCCTTCCTCTTACTTGAAATAATACGCCATCCATTTAAATGCCGAAGTGTTTTGTGACTCAGAGATTTTATTTTTGAAATGGCTTTAACTTGTATAATGGCCAAGTAGTATGAAATATAGTGATAGTGAGTCTGCAGTGCATGGGAGTGACCACAGGCATTTTGAAAACTCTAATAAAGATAATGGCTCCTCATAACTAAGATAAATCATAGAATGTGATCTTGTACACATTTAAGCGAAAGTGAAAACTTCTACAGCTGTCTTTCTCTTCTAAGTTTTCGCCTAACCATCTACTCCTTCCTTTTCTAGAATTGTCCCACAGGGGCAGGGCCAGCTCAATGTTCTGTCTGTCTGCACCCCTACCCATGATATTTTCCCTCATGGCTCCTCATCAGCAGGTTTCACTGATCCATGGATTACAATAAAGAATCCCAGAGTGCAAAGGGGATAATGGGCTGAACTTTCCAAGTTGAGATAAGGGGAAGACGCCCTGACATCTTAGCAAGACTTGCTTGTGCCGCTTTCTAAGTGAGTACTGCCTAGAGGACAGGTGACAGTTGTGCTGGCACCGAAGCAGGGTCACCGTGTGGTGACCCTCGCAGAGAGAAGGAGATGAGGGCTCTGTTTTAGCTCTCTGAATTGTCACCTCTCCTGGGAGTCTGCAGATGGCATCTCAGAAAAGCACATGGGGCTGGGCTGCGGGGGTCTGGGCAGGAAAGAGAAAGGTGGTCTTAGCAGGCAACGGGGAGACAGAATGAATTTCACCTTCCTCACCCCATTGTTCAAATGATCAGGGCAACCTTAAGTAGGACTTACGGTACATATGTACAGTATTTACTTTATTTTAGTGGATGGTATTTTAATGGCATTTTATTACTGTACATTCCTTTTATATGGGATTTTATAAAGTTTCTTAATGAGAACATTGAGACTGTTCAATGAACCAGAAACTTTGAAATCGAGGATTATATCATAGTAACAGTCTCAGCATTTAGTTTACATTTGGAAATTTGTTTTCTTAATATGGGATTTAGAAAGTTTAAGCTTACACGAGAGCATGGTTTCAAATGGTTTTCTGCTTTCTCTTGGGTTTCTTTTCTTTTTTTCTTTCTTTCTTTTTTTTTTTTTTTTTTTTGTTTTGTTGTTGTTAAACAGCTGCTTTGCCATATCCAGAGATCTTTTCAAAAAGCAAAAATAGTAGGGGAACTTTCATTTTTGAGATCTTCATAAAAGTAAATTAATCTTCCAGTCTACCTCAGTCGAGGTTATCAATGAGTTAGAATTTGATTTATAACACACTTGAGTATGTTTCTTGATGATTAAGCCATATATTTAAATGGTGAAATTATTAAATTTTTTAAAAAATTATTTGTTCTAATCAGTTATACATGACAGCAGAATGCTTTTCGATTCATATACAAAAATAGAGCACAGTTTTTCGCTTCTCTGGTTGTACACGAAGTAGGGATTTTATAATCATACATGTACCTAGGGTAATGATGTCTGTCTCATTCCACCATCTTTCCTATCCCCATGCCCCCTCTCCTCCCTCTCCTTTGCTCAAGCCAAAGTTCCTCCTCTCATCTCAGCCCTCTCTCCCCAAGAATCAGAGAAAATATTCCATCTTTGGTTTTTTGGGATTGGCTTACATTGCTTAGCATGATGCTCTCCAACTCCATCCACTTACCTGCAAATGGCATAATTTCATTCTCTTTTATTGCTGAGTAATATTCCATCGTTTATTTATACCACAGTTTCTTTATCCATTCATCTTTTTTAAGTTGATTCCACAGTTTGGCTATTGTGAATTGTATTAGAGACCCTATGCCTAATAGAAGAAAAAGTAGGCCCAAATCTTCTTCATGTCGGATTAGGCCCCGATTTCCTTAACAAGGCTCCTAAAGCACAAGAAATGAAATAAAGAATCAATAAATGGGATGGATTCAAATGGAAAAGCTTCTTCTCAGCAAAAGAAACAATCAATGAGGTGAAGTGAGAGCCTACAGTATGGGAGCAAATTTTTACCTCTCACACATCAGATAGAGCACTAATCTCCAGGATATATAAAGAACTCTAAAAACTTACCACCAAAAAACCCAACAACCCAATCAATAAATGGGCTAAGGAACTGAACAGACACTTCTCAAAAGAAGAAATACAATTGATCAACAAATATATAAAAAAAATGTTCAACATCTCTAGCAATTAGAGAAATGCAAATCAAAACTACTCTAAGATTTTGTCTCACTCCATTTGAAATGGAAGTTATCAAGAATACAAGCAAAAATAAGTGTGGGTGAGGATGTGGGGGAAAAGGCATCCTCATTCATTGCTGGTGGGACAGCCAATTGGTGCAACCAATCTGGAAAGCAGCAAGGAGATTCCTTAGAAAACTGGGAATGGAACCACCATTTGACCCAGCTATCCCAATCTTTGGTCTATACCCAAAGGTATAGACCAAATCAGCATACTACAGGGACACAGCCACATCAGTGTTTTTAAACAGTGAAATCCTAATGAAAAGATCTGTGGAACTCCTGAGGCAGGGTTCCGTGGAACAGAGTTTGACAACTGCCGTGTGGCATTTCAGGCCCCCGTGCTGCCCTTGCATGGCTTATTTTTTCCGTTGAGAGATGGTGTCGAGCTCATTTTAACCTCATTTCACTAGGATAGCTCTGTAGGTTGGAGAAAAGGAGGGCAAAGTGGCCCTTCTGTCCCCTTCATTCCCTGGCATAGTGAGGGTGGGTTCTGAGCCAATACCAAGAAAAATCGCCAAGTAGGAGAACTTTGTTCTCGTGGCTTCTCCGGTCCTGGAACTGGAATGTTTCTGCCATCTCTTCCTTTAGGAACTCATGGCAGTGAGCTGCTCTTTCCTACCCAGGCAGAGTCCCCTGTAGTCGCCCAGCTCACTCTGCGCTCCGAGGGGCCATGATCCAGATGTTTTCTTCCGTCTTATCTTTCATCAGGACTTCCCCATTCAGAGTCCTTACCGGCTGTCTTCAGTCTATACTGGTGTTATGGTTTAGATATGAGGATCCCCCAAAAGCTCATGTGTGGACAAGGCAAGTACATTCGGAGGCAACGTGATTAGATTATAAGAGTTGTAACCTAACCAGTGGATTAATCCACTAGTAGGGATTCACTGGGTGGTAACAATAGGCAGGTAAGGTGTGGCTGGAGGAGGGTGCACTTAGGGTTTACATTTTGTCCCTGTGAATGTGACTGTCTCTCTGCTTCTTTGTTGCCCCATCCTGAGCTCCTTTCCTCTGTTGCACCCTTCCACCATGATGTTCTGCCTCACCTTGGGCCCAGAGCAATGGAGTTGGCTTCCTATGGACAAGGCCTCTGAAACTGTGAGCACCAAGTAAAATTCTTGCCAGGTCTTTTGGTCAGAGTGGCAAAAAGACTGAGAAAATAGCTGGTAAACTAATCTAGCAGATAGGTTGACTGGTACTGCTTTGCAGATATTAGTTATTCTTATTACACATATGCTGAGCAATTATTAGATGCCGGATGGTGAGCTAAGCACTTTGCATGAGTTATCTTGTTGGGTTCCTGCAACAATTCGGTGAGACAGGTTCTTTCATGACTTCCCACATCTAGGATTGGAAAACAAGAACGATGGGCCTTTCTGAGAATCCTTCTGGGGAGCTTTGTCGTGTGGCCACCCTGGCTCCCTGGTGCAAAATCTAAACACAAACGATGAGTTGGTGTGGAACCAAGCTTTGTTCACCAGAAAGAATAGATCTCCCCCTGCCCCCCGCCAAATAACACACAAGTTAAGAGCACAGGGTTTGAAATAAAAATGACATGAATTTAAATGTTGCCTCTGTCGCTGACCAGCTGTGTGTACCTGGTCAGTCTCAGCTTCCTCTTCTGCAGAATGGGGATAATAACAGCACCTATGTCTAAGTGTTATGAGGATGAAACGAGGTAAGTGTGTCAAGTATATAAGATGACGCCTGTCACTCTGAGCATTCAGTGCTGGAATGTAAGTGGTCAGAAAATATTAGCTGTTATTTTTGTTAGTATTGTGACTTGTTATTAGGGCTGGGCTAGCCGATCACAACACTGACAGCCCAATCTTCCACTTACTCACAATTTAAAACAGGAAAAAGTGAAGCTGCCTGGATTAATGGAAGGAGAGAGAGAGAGAGAGAGAGAGAGAGAGAGAGAGAGAGAGAGAGAGAGAGAGAGAGAGACTGTGCTAAGAGGAGAAGATCAAATGGCCCAGAGAAGGGGCCACCAAATTACTACATTTTTTGCATTAGTTTTCTTGTCGGGTTCCTGCAACAATTCGGTGAGATAGGTTTATATATATATATATATATATATATATATATATATATATATATATATATATATATAAATAAACTATTATAATACAAAAACTCATGCAAAACTCATTGAGCTTAATTCTTTTAATCTTGGATGGTAAGCTTGCCTCTTTGCATCCTGTGAAGTCTGCTCTACAGCTCGATCCTAAAGGTAGTTATTCAGTATCTCTTTTCTTTTAGAGCAATAAAATCTACCGGGTGGGTGCTGGGCATGGCTGGATGCTGCTGTGGCCAACTAAGGAAAGAGAATGGGAAGAGCTCATGTCTTCAGGCCCTCCTTCCTGCACTTTAGGCCTTGAGAGAAGTGTTGCCCCGGGAGCTGACTAGGCTGCTGGCGTGTAATCAAGTCAGCATTTTCTCCACAAATGCTGCTTCTGCCCTCTGCAAATCAGAGGGATTCTCATGACACAAGTCTTGCTCCCAAGCAGGTGTGAGGCTCAGCCAGGGGCATTGCTGCTTACAGAGGCCCACACTCACGGGCAATGGCATCTCTTTAGGGCCTAGAAGACACTCGTCAGGGCCCACAGTGATGGCAGTCTTCTGTCCATCCACTGAAGGTGCCCCAGCAGCACAGGCTGCTCCAAGTTTGTAGTAATTTGGTGGCCCCTTCTCTGGGCCATTTGATCTTCTCCTCTTGGCCTTTTTAATATGGAAATACCCTTGGTTTCCCCAGTTCCAGTCAACAAACATGTTTATATTTTTGTTGTAAAACACTTTTGTAATATTTTAATTTTTTTTCTTGAGATGACGTCTTGCCATGTTGCCCAAGCTGACTTTGAATTCTTCGGCTCAAGAACACTCCTGCCTCAGCCTCCAGAGTAGCTGGGACTATGGGAGCATGCCGCTGCACCCAGATAAAACACTTTGGTATTATTATTATTTTGGTACCAGGGATTGAACCCAGGGTGCTTAACCATGGAGCTACATTCCTAGCCCTTTGTTAGTTTTTATTTTGAGACAGGGTCTTGCTAACTTGCTTAGGGTCTCACTAAGTTGCTGAGGTTGGCTTTGAACTTGCAATCTTCCTGCCTTAGCCTTGCCACTGGGACTACAGGCATGTGCCACCATGCCTGGTAATTTATATATTTTTTTAAAGTAATAAAATGCTCATTGTCCATAGTTAACAAGACAATACAAAAAAGAATTTTTTTTTGCCATTTTTCATATATTTGGTTTTCATACACATTAAAAAAGTTCACAGAACTGACACACACATCATGATTATAGTTAAAAATTCAAAAAATAGGTAGAGTGAGCCACAGGCACTGGCCCACACCTGTAATCCCAGCAGCTCAGGAGCCTGAGGCAGGAGGATCTCGAGTTTAAAGCCAGCCTCAGCAATTTAACAAGCCCCTAAGCAACTCAGGGAGACCCTGTCTGTAAATAAAATACAAAATAGGGCTGGGGATGTGGCTTAGTGGTCTAATGCCCCTGAATTCAATCCCCATCACATCCCTTACCCCCAAAATTAGGTAGAACGAAAAACCAAAAATTCCCCTTTACTGCAATTACATTTTTCACCCAAAATAACTACTCATGAAAGTTTGTAAATTTCTTACATATATTTAAACTCAAAGATATATAAATATGTAGATATATATTAAGTTTTGATTTTGTAATAGACATCATTTTTATTCTGCAACTTGCTCTTTATTTCAAAGTTTTGAAAACTTTTCCATACAAGGGTTTACCCCATTTAAATAGTCACTGTGTGGACCAGGGGTGTGGCTTGGTGTTTGCTTAGCATGCACAGAAGAGGCTCTGAGTTCAGTTTCCAGTACTTAAAAAAACCCCAAAAAACAAAAAAACAAGCAAAACAAAAGTCTGTATATTATTCCATAGTAAGAATATATGACATCTTTCATTTCAGGGACATAAGAACATTTAGATTTGTTTTACTATTATAAAAAAACCTTACAGTGAGTATCTTGGTACACATACGTTTGTGCACCCACATTTTTAAACTTAAAACTCTCCCCATAGCACAGAAAGGATCTAGACTGGTAGGCTCAGAAGGTTTAGCTGTATGCAGGTATGGAGTTAGTTCAGGGAAAGCATTTGGGAAATTGGAGGGACCCCTTGAATCTTTGGACCAAGAGCTAACAATAAAACCCAGCACGACTTGGTTTTAGGAATGCCAAAAGAGATTTCTCTTTTTAAAGTTTCACATTTATTTAATGTGCACAGCTGGAACCACCATCTAACAATAATAATAAGAGACACAATTTTAAGATCGCCAGAAGACAGCATAATGGGTTTAATATTTGTCATTAGCTGGCACATGGGTCTTTCCTCTCAGGCATCCGGGACCCAAGAGAGGCTTGAAAGTTGATAATGTGTGTTTTTCCACTGTTGCTCTTTCAGCGGGCTCTAGAATTTCCAGTTGGTTCGTGTTGTGAAACTTGTCTTTCTTCTCAAATGTTTTCCTTGGTGTGCAGTTGTTTTGCAATGGTTGCCAAAGTCACATGATATCAATTGTTAAGTGTCACAGCAGTTGTTTACTCATTCTTGAGATAAAAGATGGAAATCTGAAAGTGGAAGGGTAAGACTTGGAAAGAGGACTTAAGAAGCCACTGTTTCAAAGCCCTGGATGAAAGAGCTGTCGTCACCCCTTGCTTTGAGTTTAGGGTCCCTTGAATGATCTTGTTTGTCTGCAGACGGTTGGTTCCTACATCAGTGATTTACAGGCTCTGTCCTGAGGGTGGGTTTGCACTGGAACACGGAGGGAAGGACCAAACATCAGGGCCAGAGTCCAGAACTAAATGCAGGCTATGCCCGAAGCAGTAGTTCCCAGCCTGACTATGCTTCAGAACCAGGAGGAACCCCCTGCCACCCCACACACACCCCGAATAGCCACACAGCCTCTCCAGTCTTGCTCCACATTCCCTGATCTCAGACCCTGGCATGTGATTGTAGTTAATCTGTAACATTTATGACGTCAATGGAAACAAGTTAATAGTTCGGAGTTTGTATTAATCACATTAATCGTGGGACTTATGACATTTATGTTGACCCTTACCTTCATGGTTATGATACCATAATGGTAGAAAGGCAATATCATGTTAATAGACCCGGTGGAAAGAAACTGACCCTGTAGGTGTGTGGCAATGACTGGTCTTTCCCTCATTTCCTGGGCTCCTTCCACTCCAAGACCTTAAGTCAGCCATGGAGCCACCTCTCCATGTCCTTTTCCAGCCCTGGGCCCAGGCCAGCTTTCTGTCCTGCCGGGCCTCACCTTCTTTATATTGCTCCCTTCAGTCTGTTCCTGGTTCAGCAGCCTGAGCGATTTCTTCTGCCCTTCTATTTTGAAAAATTGTAAACCTACAGGAAAGTTGCAAGAGTAGAATAATAAGAACCTGTCCACCTTCACCCAGACTTACTGATTTAATAATTTGTGAGACCTTCTTTATCTCTACATACGTAGACATTATTATGGGTGGCCTGTTTGACAGTACGTTGGCGACATCGTGACCTTTTACACCTAGACATTTCTGTCTGACCTCTAAGAATGAGGACATTTTCTCACAAAACCACAGTGCAGTGATCAAATTCAGGAACGTGAACATGGATTCACTGCTATTATCTAATGTACAGTCCACATACAAATTTTACCCTTGGTCTCCCAAATGTCCCATATAACATGTCTTTTTTCCTTCCAGAATCCAGATCCTGGGCAGGCAGTTAGTTGTCATGTATCTTCAACCTGTTTAACTCTAAGGCTTTGTCTCTTGCGACATTAGGAGTTTTGAAGAATAGTATATCGAAGTCTTCTGCGTTCGAGTTCATCTGGGGTCTCCTCAGGAGCACATCCAGGTGATGGCTTTTTGATAGAGTCCTTCTTAGGACATGACGGCAGGCAGAGGGACCCTTGAGCCCTGGGAAGCAGGTTGTTCTTCTGCGACATGGGATAACTGCAAGGCTAATAGCTATACCTATTATGCAGGTAGGCTTTTAACTACCTCAATTTTGAATAAAAGGAAGAATGCTTGAATTTGGCACACTCAAAAGAATGATCCTTCTCCCATGTGATAGGCTTATTTGGAGCGTGTGTGTGTGTGTGTGTGTGTGTGTGTGTGTGTGTGTGTGTGTGTTAAAACTTTTGCAATAAGAGAATCTAAAAAGTAACAAAAAAACTTTTGAGAAAGATATTTTAGGCTTTTGTCTGAAGTATTTTTGGCACCTTAGGTATAAATAGTAAGTCTGCTAGTGTTTATAAAACTAGAATTTCTGGCTAAATTATTCCATTTAGAATTCTTGGTGAAATCATAAGCAAATATTCCTAATATGTGCGTTAAAATTCTACTCCAAACAATCAGTCTGTTTGACAGAAGAGACATGTGTTATGTTGCTTTAAGCAATCTAGGGGTGTCACAGGGTGAAGGTGTTTATAACCATGTGCTTCTGGAGGCTGAGATGTCCATGTTCAAGGTGCGAGCACATCTGTTGTCCTCAAAAGTGGCACCTTGGTGTGTCCTCACATAGTAGGAAGGGAATGATAAAATTTTAATTTTAGAATAATTTAGATTTTCAGAAAATTTGCAGTGAGGCACAGAGCGTTCTTATACTTTATTCGCCCAGTGTTTCCTAATGTCAACATCTTCCATTATGTTGGTATATTTGTCAAAATCGAGAAACCAACATTACTACAATATTATTAACTGAACTCCAGAATTTATTCAGACTGTACCAGTTTTTCAACCAATGATCCCTTTCTGTCTAAAGACCCAACCCAGGAGTGACAGTGCATTTAGTTATCATGCCTCTGCAGTTTTTTTCTGGTCTGGGCAGTTTTGTATTCTGGTATCTCATGACCTGACAGCTTTGCGGAGTATTAATCAGGCTTCTTTGTAGACTGTCATTTAATTCGAGTTTGTCTGTTTTTCTCATGGTGAGACTGGGGGTCATGAAGTTTAGGAAAGAATTGCACAGAGGTGAGGGGTCCTTCCTACTGCGTCAAGTGAGGGGTCTGAGAAGTTAGCGTGGCTGATATTGGGTGAGAGTGACGTTGGTCTCTTGGCTAAAGTGGTACGCAGGTTTCTGTAGTTATAGTTTTTCTTATCCCATATTTTATTCTTTGGAAGCAAGTCACTAAGTTCAACCCATTCTCAGGATGTTAAAAAATAGCCTTAAAAGTTTTAGTATACATGTTACTACTGTGATTGAGTTTGTTACTATTTTTCATGTTGATTACTCCTGCGAGGAGGGAGTATGTTCTTTTGAAATGTCTCAACACACCCCCACTGAATCTCTTCCTGGGACTAATTGCGAACACCTTAGGATGGTGGTAGGTATTTCCTAAGCTGGTTCATAGGTAGAACTAGCAAGAATTTGCCAAGGAGTTGTTTTTGTTTTTAATTAGTTATCAATGAACCTTTATTTATTTATTTGTTGATATGTGGTGCTGAGAATGGAACCCAGTGTCTCACACAGGCTAGGCGAGCGCTCTACCACTGAGCAGCAACACCAGCCCTAGGGAGATTTTTTATGTTGAAAAAAAATTTAATTTGCTGAAGGCTTCCCTTTATTCATTTACTGATTTAATAAATAAATATTTACTGAGTGCATACTATATTCTAGGTAGTGCTGGGGACTATTTCTCCATCTCATATTTCTCCATCTCATGATTTGGTGTGGAAGAATAAATAAAATCACAAAGGCTTACTGAAGACTTACTACAAGCTGGACACAAGGCTGGGTGCTCTATATTCATCATTAAGTCCTGTTGACAGTCCTTGCAAGTAAGCTTTTACTAACCCTAGTTTATTTAATTTAAAAAAAATCAATTAATTTTTAAATCAACATAGTGCTTATATGTCATTGAAAACTCAAATAGCACCAAAAGATTTTACAAATGAAATACAGGAGTTCAGTATTCCTAATCAGTGCAATAACCCAGAAATAACCAACCCTGCCTGATCCGGCTCTCTCTTCTGGTGTTTACCTCTGAATTTGTAAATGATACAAATTATCTAATTTGTTCTAAATTACTTGAAAATTAAATTACTATTCAAAAAAAAAATTTAAGGCAAAATAAAACACACATAATAGAACACCACTTAAGATCAGTGAATGATTTTGTGAGTTGAACACTTGTAACCACCACCCAAGCCAAGAATCAGCATGACAGACCCGGGGGAAGCCCCTCTGCACTCCTGCCCTAAGCAGGGGTCTCCACTCTCCTGACCTCTACAGCTTCACTTTCTTGTTTTTAAAAGTAGTTTTATTGTCCATTGTTGAACACTAGAGTTCATTTAGTTTCTTCTAATCTGTAGGTTTCTCTTCCATCCTTTCTTTTCCTTATCTTAATCTTTCTTTCTTATATATATATTTTCTTTTACAAAATCCATAGTCTGGACTTCTGTAGCTCTAGTCTTGGAGGACATTCTTTTTTAAAAAGTATTTTTCGTTGTAGATGGACACAGTGCTTTTATTTTACTCATTTATTTTTATGTGGTGCTGAGGATCAAACCCCATGCCTCACATGTGCTAGACAAGCACTCTGCCACTGAGCCACAGCCTCAGCCCTCCGAGGACATTCTTTTTGCATACCTGTCCCCTTCGGTCCAGGCTCGACAGACAAGTAGAAGCTGCCTGCTCTAAGAAACATGTTTTCTCTTCCTCCTCCTCCTCCTCCTCCTCCTCCTCCTCCTCCTCCTCCTCCTCTTCCTCCTTCTCCTCCTCCTCCTCCTCCTTCTCCTCCTCCTCCTCCTCCTTCTCCTCCTCCTCCTCCTCCTCCTCCTCCTCCTCCTCCTCCTCCTCCTCTTCTTCTTCTTCTTCTTTTAATATTTCGATTTTCTATTGTTCCTCTGAGAAAAGACATTAGAGCCAGATCATTCTGGAAGGTAGGAAGATGAAGGCTGAACAGAAGTGCGTGGGTACTTGGTAGCATCTGATAGGATTTTACCCAATGTTTTTGTCTTTAGTGGAAACAAAGCCTACCATTCTACATGTAGTTTTTAAATAATTTTTTTTTAAAGACTAAAAATGGCACACTGATTCAGAGTTGGTGCTCTGGGGCTCATTGGTAGAACACTTGTGTACCATTTGAGAGGACCCAGGTTCAATTCCCAGCACCACTACTTAAAAAAAAAAAAAAAAAAAAAAGTTGGTGCTCTAGTGTCTGCCTGAATGCAAATCCTGCTTCTCTACTTCCCAGTGGCTTTGTTACCTTGGGCAAGTTACTTAACCTCTTGTTGCCTCAGTATTCTCTTCTGTAATATGGGATGATAACTGCCATAGGGGGCGATGTGAGGAGAAGTGACATCATAAAGGTAACCTGCTTTGAACAGTAGTTGGCAAGCACCAAGCAAATGCTCAATACTTTAAGCCACTATTACTATTATTCTTTGCAACTCGAAATGGAGTAGATCAGCTTAAGCCTCGTGTACTTGCCTAGGATTTTCAGCTCCTTCACTTGCTTTCACTGCTGGTACATTTCCAGCTCTTGTTCATGAGATGGGGATAAAATTAATTCATCCGCAGCTGTTCTTTAATCTCTGGCTATTTTCTGACTCTTTGGCAAATAAATTATCAGTCTTTAAACTAAACAATTAGTTCTAGCTTGAAAGAATTTGTATACATCTCTGAGGCCATGCACTGTGGAACAAATCCTTTGTTTCCTCTGTTTATACGTAAACTTCAGGATGTAACTACTGGAATCTCTGCTGTCTTTTCAGGCATTTTGGGAAGGGGAACAAAAAAAGACTCTAGTAATTAATGTTTGGTAACAAAGGAAGCCGATGTATTTCTATGTGTGTCCTTTAAACTCAGAAACCAGTGTTTCCTGCAATTTTATTTTCTAATATGTAGTGGTTATACTCTTGTAGTGGGTTGAATTTTGTTCCCCAAAGCAGTATGCTCAAATCCAAACCCCTGATGTCTGTGAAGGTGAACTTCTTTGGAAAGAGGGTCATAGCAGATATAGTTAAGGATCTGAAATAAGACTATTGAATTTAGGGCAGACCCCAAGTCCAATGGAGTCTCCTTGTAAGAGACAGGAAAGGAGAAATGGACAAAGGTGCAGGGGAAAGTCAGTGAGGATGAGCTTCAAGTGATATTGGCTCTAAGTCAGGACTTGGGACCAGGATGGCTGGTGACCACCAGGGCTCACAGGGATACATGGAACAGTTCTCTCGGGATCTCCAAAAGGAACCCACCCTTCCAATGCCTTGATTTCTCACTTATGACTTCCAGAGCTGTGAGAGAGTAGATTTCTATTGTTTTAAGCTGCTAGATTTGTGGTCATTTGTTATGGAAGCCCTAGGATACCAGTATAACTCTCATGATAATAAAAGGCATTCTGAACATTTTTTAAAATTCAAAACTGAAGAAACTAGATCTAGACATTCTACTTTTTTGCCAATAAAAATAACACTTTCTCCTCCCTCATCTATCATTTTATCTACCCCAAACTAAACTAGTTGATAAAAGGACAAGTTCTAGTTAACCACCCTCTCACACGCTGGTGTCCATGTTTTTAAGGAATGCAAATGTATAAACTCTGTTGCTCATAACTTAATCATTCTTAGCTAAGTCAGAAGGTACTTCATATCATCAGAGACCTGGAACTTAACCTGTTGTCTTATTCTGCTTGTTACTGTCCTAAAAATATACAGGGATGGCTAATTTATAAAGTAGAAGAATTTATTTTCTCATAGTTCTGGAGGCTGGAAATCCAAGTTGAAGGCACCAGCAGGTTTGGTTGTCTGATAAGGACTGCTCTCTGCTTCTAAAATGGTGCCCAATGAGCCATTATCTGGAGGAGAGAAACACAGTCCTCACATAGTAGACAGGAGACAAGTAAAATGAAAGTTATGTGAAATCTCTCTCCTAATGACCCTGATCCCATTTATAAAGGATATCTGTGAAGGTGAACTTCTTTGGAAGTTCTTATGGTCTCATCACCTCTGAAGGCCCCAGCTCTTAATTCTCATGCTGGTAGCACCTGAAGTTTGGAGGGGACACCTTCAAAACACAGTTCCTCTGATACCTCATCACCCCACCTGACATCCAACCAGTCACCACGTTCCATTAATACTGTCTTCTAAATATCTCTTGATATCCATTTCCTCTGTCCCCACTGTCATCTGTAAATCCAAACCACCATCCCCTCTAACCCCGACAACTGCAGCAGCATCCCTCAACCCCATGGTCTCCCTACACCTCACAACACGGCAGGCAGCACCGTCTTTTAACAATGCAAGTCTTTTGTGTTATCTCCTTCAGTGAGTCTCCCTGGGATCTTTGAACAAAGGTTAAACTCCGAGACTTTGTTTTCTTTACTCTTTTAAGTAAGGTCTAAAACAACATGGAATACAGCAGGTGCTCAATAAGAACTGGAATGAATGACTTACATGTACGATGCAGAGTCCACCTCAGGATCTGGTGCAGTCCCTAGAGTCCTGGCTGGGTGACTTGGGAGTAGAATTTACATTCTCGGGTTTCTTGCAGGGTCTGTCTTCTTCTAGTTCACATTGGGCTTCTCAGGTCCTTCTAATGTTCAGTTCCTTCTTTCTTCAAGAGTTTTTACTAGATGGTTCCCTCTTTCTTCTCCTATGTCTTGTCTACAACCCAAATGCCCCTTTCTCAGTGGTAGGATCTGAATGTTTGTGTCTTCTGGAAATGCATAGGCTGAAAACAGATCCCGAATGTGATGGTATTAGGAAGTGGGGCCCTTGGGAGGTGAATGGGTCCTAAGGGTGAGGTCAGCATCGATCAGGTTAGAATCCTATAAAAGAGGCTCCCTGAATGTTGGCTTGCCTGTCCACCACGTGAGAACAGCAAGTAGACAGTCTATCAACCTTCCTGTGGACCCTCCCAGACATTGAATCTGCTGCCATCTTGATTTTGGATTTCTCAGCCTCCAGGACCATTGTTTCTCAGTCACCGGATCCAAGGTCTCTCATTCCAACAGCCTTGAAAGACGAAGGTGACACTCAGTGAAACTTCTCCTTTGAGTTGATATCTCTCTGTTATAGGCTTTCATAGAGCTGTGTTCATTTCCTTCACCTCACATACAACTCTGTATATTTATCTGGTGAGTATTAGTTTATAGGCCACCTTGCCCATTTGGCTTTGAGTTTCATGAAAGGAACTGCCTTATTCAGCACCATATTTCTAGAACTTGATATATAGTGGTTGTTTAATAAAATTTTGTGGAATGAATAAATTTCCCTGTGGTTTCTCAAGTTGCCATATGACTTGTGTGTGTGTGTGTGTGTGTGTGTGTGTGTGTTGGGAATGTAACCCAGGGCCTCATGCATGTGAAGCATGTGCTGTGTCACTAAACCACACACCTTAGTCCCACTATGCCTATTTATGTACAAAGCATATTTTGTAAAAAAAAAAAAAAAAAAGAGAATAGAGTCTTAGCCATAGGCTTTGTGGTTTGGGGGTTTAGGCATTCACAGTCACATTCACTGAGACCCAAGATGGGCAGAAGATTCTATGTGATGCACGTTCTCCCAGGAGCACACTGCTTGCTAAGCAGAGGCGGTGCGTGGCAGGCAAGAGGCTCCGGGAAGGGGGAACTTTTGGTCTGGCCCTGCACTTTGCACTCAGCAGCCAGCAGGTAAGCTGCCGGTCACAGTGGGAGAAAAAACAGCAGGATGGGGGTGGGGGTGGGTCCGAATATGCATCACAGGCTGCAAGCTGGAGACACAATGCCTCTTTTGGGGGACACACTTTTCTAACTGCATTTCTTGGCATTTCACTGAGAAATGAAGCAATACTTAGCAGTTCTTGAAGTTCCCATTTCCCCCCTGATTCAGCTATTATGACTCTGTAGTTTTATCACCAGGCCTAGAAAACACAAGGCAGGATGAGAACATCAGTTTCTGAGAGCATTCCCTGGAGCTGAACTGTGCTAGGCAGGCTCACATTGCCATGACCTTGTCCTCTGTCCTGTCCTTCTCTCTGTCCCTCCCTACCTCTCTGTTTTCTACTCATTCTTCATATGTTCCCAATCACTGTGATAAAAGACCTTTTGTGGTATCTATGGTCCCTAATCTGTAAGTGGGGAAAGAGGCTCTAGTTGGTTCAGGTGATTGACCCAGGGAAAGGGTGGAGTTGGATTTAATATGTAATCTCCATCCCCCTCGTTAGGTATTTCAAATTCTTTCCACTCAGGAAACCAGTGTGGCCCACGGGAAGGTCGCAACCTCTGCTAATGGCCTCACCATAGAGGAACTGTGAGAACAGGGGCGAGGGAGGGAGGGAGGGGCGCTGGAAGGAGAGCCCTTTGGTCCAACCCAGGACCTGGAGGATGCTGTTGGTGCTCCAGCCATATCCCCTCATTCTCGTCATTTGGACACATGGCAGAAGAGTCCTCTTGTGAGCTCCAGGGACTCTTTACCCAGGGCTTGCTCTCAGCCTGGATCAAGTAGGCCCAATGGACCAGAGAGTTGGTGCTCCTGGTGTTACCGCTGTTGACCGGTGACGAGTCCTTGCTTCCCCAATGTTGAAGTATAACACCAGAGAAGCACACAGAGGCAAGGTCAGAGTGGAAATTAGAAGTTTATTAAAGGACAGAAGAAAAGACTTCTCCCGGAGGAAGAAGGGGACCCAAGAGGTGGAATCCATTGAAGGGCGAATGTGTTCCCCCTTTTATAGTTCCTTCAGTGATGGAATGTAGGTGGGAAGGCCGGAAGGGTGGGACACAGGTGGGCCAAAGAAGTAATCTGGGCAAGAAGAACTTTTGGGTCAGCATCTTCAAGTTTGCTGGGAGCTGTTTCATTAACATTTCTTTGGGATGGGCTCTGGGCCTTGGGGATATTAACATTCCATGAGTTGTCCTGCTTTTCCCGGAATTCATTCTCAACGTGGCCTCCATTTTGGATCTTACTCGATATTAGACCCGATTTACCTAACTACACTGACTACCTATCTTTAAATCTGGCTTCACTGGGAACAGCTGCCAGGTTGACCTTGGGGGCTGGAGGAGGATTACACTATCTCCCAGAGTCCCTGGCAGATGAGCTTCAGTTACCCAGGGACAAACTATCCAACGGGGGTCTGCTTTTACCGACTCCCTTCCCGTCTCCTCTCATTTCCTCACTTCCTGGAAGCGCCTCTAAAACTAGGACTGTCTCTTGTCTCTGTCTCAGGGTCTGTTTCTGGGAGACTCCAGCCTGAGAAAAGCAGTCACACTCTATACTCTAGCTGGTTCTAGTACTGACCTCACCATTTCATAGCTGTGCAACCTTGGAAAAAGATTGTGTCATTGAAGACTCTGTCTCCAGAGCTTTAGAAATAGGAAAGAATAATATCTTTCATGCCTCCCTTATGGGGTGAAAGTAGGCATAAGTATCAAATGAGAAAATGTCTTCAGACATTGTAAAGTTTGCAGAAATTTGGTGGGGTGTTGGGATAAGTAGAAATCCCCCAGGATGGGTCCCTGGGAAGGGGCCTTCTGCTCAAGATGCCCTGGGTTTTGTTGTCAACTGGTGGCAGAGCTTGGATTGCAGCCAATGCAGTCTGTGGCAGAGCTGGGTCCTTTAACCACCTCACCCATTGACTCTCTGGGGAGTACAGCAGTTGGAGTCCCAAGACATGGGTTCAAAACCCAGCTCTGCCCTTCACTGACTCTTGCCTTAGTTTGCTTATCTTTAAAGTGGGGATTAATGATTCTTGTCTCTCAGAGTGCTTGGGAGGATTAATTAAAATAATGGACACACACACACACACACAAGGGTTTTATGAACCATAAAAGTTTATGCAAATGCTGTAATTTTGATAAGGGACAGAAGGGAGAGAAGCCTATGTACTGACTTAAAATGATGGTCATAGCTGAGGTGATAGGGGACAGCAGGAGGCTCACCAAACCTTGTCCTCTTCTTTCTGGGAACAGAGTGGATGGCATTTCCTAGCCTCCTTTGCAGTTAGTAGGGACTCCAGACTGGGTTCTGGAGTGATGTCCACTGCTTGTTGCCTGCCCCTGTGTCCTGCTCCTGTTCACTCTCCCTCCTTCCCTGTCTGCTGGCAGGTCTGCAGAGGTCCCAGTACCACCAGAACCAAGCCCCAGCTAGAGGACAGTGGGCCCGCCTCCCAACAACCAGCTGAGCTTCCCAGGGACAAAAAAAAAACAACAAAATTGATGGTCTTAGGTTAAGCTTTAACTAAGATTAGGTTTATTTGCTACAATCGTGCTTCCTAGTCGAACGGATAACAGTATTTACCTAGTTTTGTTCTCATTTATTTTACTTTTTCATTTAGACCAGATAGGGATCAGCCCTGGATCAGTTGGGTAGAAAATGCTTTTTTAAAAAAAAAACAAAGCTGACCAAAGATGGAATTCTTGCTCCATATTGTTTTAATGAACAAACAAGCCAACAATTTGCTGTCCCTTTAATTTCATTTTCTAACAAAATGAAATACAGGATTTAAAGAATAATAATTCTTTGAAACTTTGGGAGATACCTACTCTGGTATTAATCCCATTCCCAAATCTCATTACCCCATGGAGAATCCCTGATAAAATTTACAGGGGCTTGAGCTCTGTTTGAAAAACAAAAAGTGCTATCATCTGTTTAGGATGGAGGTTTTCCTGGGGGTGCGTGATTTGTGGAATGTGGTTTAAGTTAAGCTTTCGCAGCAGGGGTCTTTCATATGAATGAGGATTACTCTCTGGGCTAAACCCTTTAGAAGGTCACTGTGCTCCGCCGCAAAGGGCAGCATATCCCTTTTAGAAACTGGGCTCAAACTTGGAATTGAAGACAAACACAAAATGAGACCTCCGTCTTCCATGAGAACAGGACACATGGGTTTTGGAGTCAAGCCAACACTTAGGGGTCAGAAATCTCAGCTTTCAAAATTGCCACAGCAGCCCCAGAAGACCAGAAGGGGTTTATAAGAGCATGAAATTTAAAATAGCTGCAATATGTCAGGAGTCTTCTGAAATCTCTGTAGCTTCGTGTCATTTACTTAATGTTTCAGTTGAAAAAGAGTTTCTGGAGGTCAGAATGCAGAACTGGGTTCTTTCCTTTGACTCAGTATTCTTTGGATGAATCCAAGTGGTTGAACCCATGTGAATCCAATTCCTCAAAACAGGAATCTGAGAGACCTGGGGGAATCTACCCTACCAGGAAGTCTGTCATTCTTCTAGAAACTGCAATCACTCACATCCTGTGTCCTCTCCAACTTTATAAACCAAGGCCACAGTATTCACTGACACAATCAGTAGCTCAGGGGTCTGACCAGGAGGAGAAACACCCACTCTCCCATCAAGCCTGCTGGTCCTTGGCCTGTTTCCTTTCAAGTCACATCAGAGAGGGGTCCTATCCTCTTACTCTGTGATGAGAGCCTCTTTCGCCTAACAATAGGCTTCTTTACAAGAGACACTAAATTTCATGCAAATAGTCTTAAATGAACATAGGAAATTATTCATTCACTTGGTTGAAAAGTCTAGCACTCCAGATCCAAATTCAAGCACAAATTTGATCCAGGACTCAATGTTATCAGGCTCCAGCGTCTTCCCCCTCTTTGCTTTGGTATCTTGGCTTTCTTTGTCTCTCTCTGTCTCTACTCTCTCAAGGCCCTCCTGCTGCAAAGACTCAGTCTGCACCCCCAGTCTTCCAGTGTGTGAGGCCAGGTTCATCAGGAAGGAGCACCTGAGGAACCTATCCTAGCGTCTCCACAAAAAGTCCCACTTCATTTCACTGGTTCTGTGTTACCATGTTAGAATGAGTAGGTCGGCTTTTCCTAAGACTGATCTTGCTATTTTAATTTTGAGCTCCATTTAATTCCACTGGAACATAAGCTCCATGAGTACAAGGATTTTTCCCATTTTCTCCCCTTGTACTCACCGTGTGCCCAACAGAAAATGGGCAGAATGGACAGCATCCCCCAATCCTGAAGTATTTCCAGTCTTCTTGGTTTGAGTCTGCTTGGGCTCACCTGGAGGGCTGTCACTCCCTGAGGACACTGCAGGACTTTTCTAGAGAGAATGAATAATCTAGCAGTCCTGCTTGTGATCCTGGGAGAGGGTCATCAGGGGATGATCACTCCTGTTTAGGTGGGAATCCTCACTGGGGAGGGGGGATGATGTTCCTGCAAAGTTCTGCTGTTCCTGGAAGGTAGAGGGCAATATCTGGCAACTGAGTGCCTCAGGAGGGTCTGGAACAGGGCTCTGTAAATGTCCCTGCAAATCTTGCCTCAATCTTGAAAGGGGATGGGATAAGTTAGGTAAATTTGGGGCTAATAAGCCTTGTAATACCAATTTTTAGATGAACACTCCTTAAATGATTAACATATCCTTCTGCAGAGCTGAGCAGTTCACAAAATTTAAGGTAATAAAGGAGGCAGATAGAAAATGAAGGCAGAGATGCCAGGATTTATCCTGCTTTTAGTTCCCTGCTGGGCATTCACAGACCTGAGAGTCACCGCTTTTAGCAAAGGCAGCCACTCCTGGTCCCTGTTACAGAATCTGGAATAGCTCACTAGAGGAAGTGGACCAGTACAGTTGCAGGGTGTGCCCACATATTAGGCGTATAATCTCAGACAAGCCACACATTCTCAAACTGTGGTCCTAAAGATTGTGGAATCCCTACTGAATGGGAATAGTTTGGAGCTTAAATGGCAGACACACAGTAGGGCCCTTTTCTGGAATTCTTGGTGATGAATCTTCTAAATCCTGTAGGAAAATCTAAGGTTAAGATGGCCCCAAGGAACTGTAGGTAGCCTGAAGAACAGCCTTCTTGTCAACAGAGGAAGTTCGGCTGAGTGCTCAGATGTCATGTGGCCACTGGACATTCTTGCTCCTGCAATCACTTGTTGGGGGCCGCCCCTCTCTGACATCACAGGGAGGACCAGTAGTGAATGGTGGTGGGTAGAAAATTCAGGCTTATCTCAATCCAGTACCCCATCCCCACCACTGGTAGACAGTAAAGGGTCGACAGAAGGCAAGATCACCACAGGATATCCATTGGAAATCAATACTCTCTTTCCTAGTTGCTTTTCCTCACCAGGTTCTGAAAGTGTGTGGAGAGGAGGAAAGATGCTTGATAGCTCTATCACAGGCAGGAAATTGGAGGATTCCTCTCTGGCAGAACCTATCAGCCCAAGAGAAAAGAATTAGTGTGTATCTAGCCCCCTTATGCAAAAAAATTAATAATCTCTGGCTTGAGATCTCAGTTTTCATGATTTCTCAAGCTAATTCATGGGGACTTATAAAGATAACGTAGTGATGTGAGATGGTGTCATCCAAGAGGATGTGCAAAGTGTGAACTCACACTTGCTAAGGTGGGCCACCAATTTGGCTCAGTCTCTCAAGAGGGAAACAGGCCCAGTTGGACGCCTTGCAATGTTCACTGGATAAAAGCCAATCCGTTGCTCCCAGCTCTCTTCTCTCTTATTCGACCATCTCCCCTGGTGAGGGTTGCCATGGAATTTTCCTCAGGACTCCACTTCTGTAGATTTAGTGTCTCTCCTTGGGGGCATCTCAACAAAATTCCTGGCAGCTCTGACTGGACTCTAGCTGAAGTTGCCCGGATATGTCTGTTTCTACCGGCCTGGACATTTCCCTGCCCATAGCAGCTGATGAAGACACCTCTTGGGGAAATTGTCATGGTTTTTGACTTCTAACCCAGCAATCCATTAGATCCCTAAAGAAGATTAAAGAGATGATGGAGATTAATTTGGAAAAAAAAAAAAAGAGAGAAAAATTTCATTGTCTGGGCTGACTTCTGAAGCGTTCACACCCCAGGGGAATACCGGCTTAGATGTCTGTTTTGCCACGGTGGTTGCTGTGAAGGAGCGGGGGTTATTTGCACTCTGTGGGCATCTGGTTTTGAGACTTCAGAGTGCCCTCAAAGAAGCAATCATGCGATTACCCTAAACTCAGGTCACGCCCCCTGTGCTCTACCGATTTATTATGTGGAAGCATAAAGTCTGAGAAGATGATACCCTGCTGATATCTCCAAAATATCTAAGCAGTGCAATATGGCAAAGTCATCTTTTCTTACTCCCATGTGACCTGGCAAAGGCGAATTTTATCCCTTTATTAAAAAATGGATAGGACAAGGAATTGTACCTATAGATGAAGTATATTATTTTAGATTTTCTACTGGACTCACAACACCTGTTGAATCCTATGATGTGCCAGGTCCTGTCCTTGGTGCGGGTGATGTCATAGCAAATGAGACCCTATCCTCCTCCCGGGGCTCACTGTCCAGAAAGGCTGTGCAGAAAAACTTCAGTATAAAACACGTGGGTCAATACTTTTCAACAGGTTTGTACGAGAGTGCTGTGGGAATACCCCCAATACAAAAACCTGAAATAGAAAATGCTCCAAAATCTGTGACTTTTTGAGCATCAACGTGATACCACAAGCGGGAAATTTCACACCTGCCCTTGTCTGGCTGGTCACAGTCAAACCGCAGGTGCAGGTGCACTAAAAATATTGTAAAAAGTTTCCTCAGGCTGTATGTTTAAAGTATATAGAAAACATAGATGAATTTATTATATAGACTTGGATCTCCTCCCTTAGATAGCTTATTGTGTATAGCGAGTGATCCAAAATCTGCGGAAAATAATTGGAAATCTGAAACTCTTCTGGGTCTAAGCGTTTTGGATGGAGGACACACAACCTGTACAGGAAGGGTCGTTGGGTTCTTTCCCACAGGCCTGGGGTGGGGTTGAGGAAGGGTGAGGTCTAGGGGAGGCTTTGTGGAGGCGTGCTTATCTTTCATGTTTATGCAATAAGAGGGGAAGAATAGCCAGAGAGATTTAATCTGGACATCCATTGAGTGCTGGGAAGTGGACATACAGAGATACAACAAAGTTCTTGGCTTTGAGCAACATCTTTTGCGTCTGAAATTTATTTGATTTCCTATAAACACTACTCACTAGGGAAATATATACTTGGAATGTGTGGATAAGTACCCAGATGCTTCATCTAAAGACCAAAGAAAGGATGATTTGCCAGGTCTGGGAGGAAGAACGAGACTCCAAATGCTCGAAGAGTAATTCACGGACAGGGATGGGGCCTGTTCTGAGCAGCTCATGAAGGCAGAAACAGGGCCAATGGGTGGAAATTACAAGGAGGCAGATGTGAGCTTGCTTTAAAGGCTTATTTTACTGGTATCCTGGACTCTAAACCTGGAACAAACTGTCTTGTGAAGTGGTGAGTGCCTTGTTTATACCAAGAAAAGCAAAGATGATAGGAATAGATCCCGGTATTAAATAAGGCCGGGCCACATTCATTCAGCAACTTTCTACCAGGTCCTCAGCATTTTGCTTGGTTCTAGGTATTTAAGTGAGTCCTAGATCCCATCCTTAAGGAAATTGGAAGGTATATTGGCAAGCCCATAGAATCTGATACGTGGCAGCAGAGCTCCATGCTGGAGAGGGTAAGGAAGGCTTCACACTGGAGGTAACTTCTCTTTCTTTACATTTAAAAAATCTGTTCTTGTTAGTTATATATGACAGCAGAGTGAATTTTGACATATCATACACACATGGAGTATAACTTTTCATTCTTGTGGTTTTTCATGATGTGGAGTTACTTCACTGTTTGTGTACTCACACATGAACGTAGAAAAGTTATGTCCGATTCATTCTACTGTCTTTCCCATTCCCATTCCCCCTCCCTTCCCCCACCCCCACCCTGTCCCAATGCAGTGGGGTGGACCTCCACTCCCCCTTCCCACCTCCCACCATTGTGAGTCAGCATGAGCATATCAGAGAGACCAGAGGTAACTTCTAAGCTGTGATCCAACAGATAAAGACAGAGTCAGTTAAGGCAGTGATGGGGGAAGGGGAGGTTGCACAGGGATCCCCTCTAAGTCTAATAGTCCATACAAAAGTGTTGGTCAGTATACTTCAAAAAATCTTCATTCCATCTTTTGCTCAGAGAAGAACATAATTAAGATCATGTTTATTAGGCATCCTTTTAAAATGTGATTAGTTTAATCATGTGGCCTAGTAACCAGAATGCCATGAAAAACAGGATTTTGTTTGGAATGTGGTCCAGATGTGCTCTCTTTCCCTCCCTGCCAACAAGTTACATGGTTACTTACCTGCCAGCACGCCCTGCAACTGGAAACCTTCCTTCTTCTTCTTAATCATGAGATGGGAGTCACACGCTGGTGGCCTGGTGCTATAGTTTGGATATGAGGTGTCCCCCCAAAACTCATGTGTGAAACAATGTAAGAAATTTCAGAGGTGAAATGATTGGGTTATGAGAGCCTTAACCTAATGAGTGCATCGGTTCACTTGAGTGAATTAACTGGGTGGTACCTGCAGGCAGGTAGGGTGTGACTAAATGGTGTAGGTCACTGGGGGTGTGCCTCTGGAGTATATCTCACCTCCCTGGTGAGCAGAGCTCGCTCTACCTCTCTCTCTCCCTCTTCTCCCTCTCCCTCTCTCCCTGCTTCCTGATTGCCAAGTCCTGAGCTGTTTCCTTCCTTCCTATCTTCCCATCATGTTCTTCCTCACCTTAGGTCTTGAGCAATGGAGTTGGCTGTCTTGTGGACTAAGACCTCTGAAACTGTGAGCCCCAAATAAACTTTTCCTCCTCTAAAATTGTTTTTGTCGGGTCTTTTGTTCACAGTGCCGACAAATCTGACTAAAACACAGGTAACTAGAAGAGCTGTGACTCATGCCCAGTGCTGCCTCACGCCTTCTCTGCAGTGTTCCAGGGGCATCAAATGAAGTTTTAGGCGGTGACCTTCGTCTTCTATCCCAGATGGTTGACTGTGATGGTTTGCCTTCATCCTGCTTTTATTAAGAGTCTAGTTATATTCAAAAGGCTAAGCGATCAACAGGGCCTGGCCATTACAGACCCATCAAACAACCACCAGAGTATGGACTGTGTACCTTGGGAATAGAACACTCAGCGCCCACGTCAAAGGCTATTCGTGTGTGGTCCAGTGACAATTTGAAAGGCAGAAAAGGAAACTGCTATAAGGGATTCAGAGAGGGAGAGAGGAAAGTGTCCTCTGTTAGAAAAGACTTCAGCAAGAGAGGGTTAAGGAGAATGTGGAGAGTCCAGAGAAGGACATTCCGAGTGAGAAGATGACACAGGGCCGTGCTTGGTGGTGAGACTTAGTGACCATGGGGACGGTTGTGGTGAGAAGCATGGGCTTATGAGTCTGCAGGAGCTAGCTTTACATCCTGGTGTGCCAAAAGTTTGCAGCATTGTGACTTCAGTTAAGCTATTTAACCGTTCTGGGTTGCAGTTTCAAAATCTAAAATGTAGAGATAAAAATCAACTAACTCATAGATTGTTTTGAAGAAAGAAATGACACAAAAACTGACATGTTTTAGCCCAGGTCTTGGTGCATAGTAAATAATCAATGTTGGCTCTTCCTAATGATGCTAGTGACAGCGATGATGATGATGATGATGATGATGATGATGATGATGAAAGAAAAGAAGAAAGATCAATAGGGAGATCATTCATGTACCCTGGGATCGTTTTTGTTTAAATTATAAAGACCAGCATGCAAATATCAACAGAAAGTGAAAATAAAATCTTCATGCTTGGGCCGGAGCAAATGAAGATCCACCTCTTCAGTCTAATGTGACCCTTCAGGTAGTCAAATACGCACACAATCAGGAACAAGGGTCAGCCTTCCCTGTTTGAGAACCCCAAGCTCTGTCCATGCTGTCATATAGCCATACCAACAACAATGCCTTCCTGGGTACAGTTCACAATATCTGGTGTCTTTGAATCAAAAATGATTTTCTTACCCATATTTGGCTACTTCTCCTCTTCAAGTCTCAAGGTGGGCTCATGTTAGGTGTTCTAAAGTGCATTCAGAACACCGAACATTGATTATAATATATATAGTTTTTTAAAAAACACTGATTACTACAGTTTCCATGGGTTAGGAATCCAGGTGCTTCTGGTTCAAGGTTTTCAGGGGTTGGGTAACCACTGGGGTCTTATCTGAAGGTTCAACATGGGTCAAGGTGGGAAAGAGGTTTTCTTCCAGACTGACTTCCAGGATCAGAATCCTGACTGCTGGCTTTGGTCAGAGCCTTCTCTCAATTCCCTGTCACATGGACCTCTTTGAAGAGCAGTTTAAAATGAATCAGTTGGTCTCCCTCAGAGTAAGATAGTAAAAAAAAGATGGGCAAGGCAGGAGCCACAGTCCTTATATAATTTAATATCAGAATGACATCCCCACACTCAGTGTTTGTTAGAAGCCAACTTGCTGGATTCAGCCTGCACTCAAGTTAAGGGTACTATATGAGGGTATAAATGCCAATGGCAAAGAAACTGGGGACATCCAAGATCTGCCCTCCACACCACTGCATTACGTGATCTCATCATTCACCTGTGACTATAGACAGCACAAGGGGAAGTGCTGGGCCAGACACCTTAAGGCTCCTCTCTCCAGAACCCATCCAGTGAAGACATTAGTATTTTAAAATCTAAAATTAGAGTACTGCTATTGTATAATGTACATAAAACCTTGTGATTTCAATCTAAGTGTTAACGTATCTTCTTCAGAGTCTTTAATTTTGTTTATTTATTTTTACGTGGTGCTAAGGATCAAACCCAGTGCCTCACACTTGCTAGGCAAGTGCTCTACCACTGAGCCACACACCCAGCCCCTTCGGATTCTTTAAGAGAAGGGTAAACTATCCTCTGCCTTTGGAGTAAATCTGCTCCAGAATGTGGATTACAAACTCAGTTCTTGCTTTCCCATCCCTATGTTATGAATAAATCTCTGAAACCAGCTCACACTCCAAAGGGTTGGGAATGACCCCAGAGGGTGAATAGAAAAGGCAGAATATTGGGGTCCTTCTGAGTTGGCTACGTCCATCATGAAGGGACAGGCATCCATTTCTCGCATCCTCGCCTACCTGGGGCATTCACTTAAAATCTGCTGACACTTGTGGATACGGTCTGTATCACACTCTGCTCATGGTTCATGCTTTGGTCATCCCGGGATTCCTGTCCCCCAGATGCTGACTCCCTTCTGGCTTGAAGAGATCCCTAATAAAGCCTTGCCTGTGCTTAAATTCTTTCTGGATCCTGTATTCATTTCTACAATTCTGGATCCAAGAACCCACATTTGGTGACAATAGAACAGACATCCGCCAGCCATCTCTTCTCTAGAATGCCTTAGGCTGTAATCACTGCTATCCTAGAATATGATCTCTAGCAGTGCTGAGGGCACCCCTCTTGTCCCACACGGTCATTGTCAGAGAGGATAGATGAGGTGCCCATGAAGAGTGGTCTCATACATGCAAGGAATGTCTTGCCCAGCATGTTTAAGACTGACCCAGGAGAGCAAGGCTAATGGCAAGAGAGGGCATGGATCAGAGAGTCCGTTGTTGTAGTGAAGGTCTCAAAAGCCTTCAGAAATACATGGGTTGCTACCCACAAGGACCACTGGGCACAGCATGGAGCTTGTGGAGAGGGTGAGGTGACTGTCTTGGGGGCACACAGGGTTAAAGATGTTGCCACCCCCATGACCTTCACACATGAGCCTTATACACACTGTAAGCCTAAGAGTTGGTGGTGGATCAATGGTAGCCCAGAGCCTGGACTTCTTCCTGTATCTGATATGAAAGTTGGTCTTAATCAGGGTGTTAATACCATCTATCTGCCCAGCCTTTTGCCAACCTGAGAAAGAAATATATTGGTTAGGAGGAAGGATCTGTTTGCCAGGCACCCTTTTGGAACTAGTGCCAGCCCACAGGGACCGTGACAACCAGATCTCACATGAGAGGCTCTGGAGCCACTTACATGAGATCTGGTTGATGTTGTGTGTCTAAGCATCACCTGCAGGGAAGAAGCAGGGCCCAGGGCACAGGTGGGTCTTGGTCCATGTAAGCACATGGCCCACAAATGACTGAGGCCAGAGGTGGGAAGCAACCTCAGATCACCAAGCTTTCCTTTTTTTTCTGCAGCAAAGTCAATCCACCAGACATGGCAGGGCTCATTTTCTGGGTATGGAGATGGCCTCTGGGTTACAGAAGGAGTCTGGGTTTTATAGTTTACAAAGTGGGTAAAATAATCTTTGGAGACTGTGGATGTGCAGTTTGGACAGTTAGGAACCCAGCTGTGCAGGTTAAAATTTTAACTCAGGAAAAAAGTTGTAAAAAGTTCGGAACTCCTTGTCACTGGGAAAAGCTCACAACTCGGTGTTCACTGCTTATCTCCTTCCTCTGGGACCCATTGTCACCTAGAGCTGCATTATTTGCTTTTCTCCTTCCAAGACTCATCTGCAATGGGAAAGGATAAAAGTCCAGGGCCCATCATTTCAGTATTTGCCTCCTCCCTTCAGGACCTATTGTGGTTGAGAAGGGGTGAATGTTTGCTTTGGGTGGAGATGCTGGGGATGAACCCAGGAAGGGATGAAAGTTTGCTTTATCTCTCGGGGCCCATTGTTCCTGGGAAAGGATGTACTGGGAGAGGTTTAATGTTTGGCTGATTTCTCTCCCTCCTCCAGAGCAACACTGTCCCTCTGTTTTCCTTGGGGAGCTGTCTTATAGGAATAGTATTTTCCATAACCCTTCAGTCCAGGCTTGAGTGTCCCATCTGGGTGGCACTGATGTCTTTGATGGGTTCCAGGCACCAGAAGGGACCTAGAAAATGCTGAGAAAGGCTCTCCAAAAAGCAAGGCACAGGTTTAAAGATGGTCGTGCCCACAACCATCTCTATGATGTCATCCATATAAGGGCATTCCATCAATTCAGCTAACCATGGGCACTGGATGAGTTCCTGGAAGATCCCCTTGTCTAGGATACTGCTAATGGTGATCCTGCTGAGGGTGGTGGGCTGTGCACGTAGCACAAGAGTCCTGGAACTGAGGTCTGCATGTAGGAGATAAGGTGGGGAGTGCCCTCAACATCTGCAAATATGGGTGGAGGGATGATGGGGAGGGAAGCAGATTTGGGCAAAGAGACAAGTTGGAACAAGATGCAGTTTACAACAAAGGCCTCAACCGACCCTGGGGAGGCTCTGGAGCGGATAAGTTTATCACAAATGGAAGCAAGGTGGACAGAATCTTAATCCCCCCATTTAGTCAACTTTTTTTTTTTTTTTTTAATCACTGTGACCAAAAGAGCTGACAAAAACAAGATAAAGAAGGAAAAATTTGTTTTGGCTCCCAGTTTCAGAGATCTCAGCCAAGTTTGTAACTATGGGCTTGAGATGAAGCCGAGCGTCATGGCGGAAGAGCATGGCAGAGGAAAGCAGCTCAGGACCTGGGAACAAAGAAGAAGGGAGGGTGGGTGGGTGTGGGGGCAGGGGTGTGGAGGGAGGGAGAGAGAGAGAGAGAAAGCCCTGCTCACCAGGGACAAAGTATAAATCCCAAAGGCATACTCCCAGTGACCTGCTTTCTGCAGCTAAACCCTACTTGCTGACAGTTACCACCCAGTTAATCCGTATCAGTAGAAGATTAGTTTATCCCTCTTATAATCTAATCATTCACTTCTGAATTTTCTTGCCTGGCCTCACATATAAACTTTGGGGGTCATCACATATCCAAACCATAATACCCTCCACTCCAAGTCATCAGACTGGCATTGGACAGGAGCTGCCTCTGGGAGGGGACAAGACTTTGTCGTGCAGATGATTCTCTTCAGCTGTTGACCCTTTCTGATGGCAAGGAGACTACTGAGTCAATAGTCAACTCCCCCAGGCACTAAGCGGAAGAGTGTCTCAGTTCCGGGGCTGGGATGGAGGGAGTTGTTTAGTCATCACAAGGACACAGTGAAATAAGGACTCTTTGTCATGAGCCATTAAGATAGTTCACAAATAGTCACACTTGTGAAAGGTAAATCTAAGAATCTGAGTTCATCTTGTTGAATTAAGTAGAATTTGCAGCGTTGGGGAAGCATCTGTGGGCACCTGCGTGCGTATGTGTGTGGGTGTGTGTGAGTCAGGGTTCTCCAGAGAGAGAACCAACAGGAGGTGGATATAGGGGGAAAGAGAGAGAGGTCATAAGGATTGGCTCATGCAATGGTGAGAGTTGGTCATTCCAAAGTCGGCAGGGTAGGCTGGCAGGCTGGAGACTCAGGGAAGAGTAGGAGTCCAGAGGCAATGTGCTGGCAGACCTCTTGCTTGAGCGGGAGAAGGTCAGTCTTTTTCTCTGAATGCCTTCAACTTATTGGAAAAGCCCCACATTATGAGGGTAATCTGCTTTCTCAAAATATCTGATTAAAGTATCGCTGTCATTTAAAAATAGTTTCACAGAAACATCTAGAACTATGACCAAACATCTGGGTACCATGGCCCAGCTAAGTTAACACATAAAGTTGATCATCGGGGTGTACATGAGGGGGAAGGGGGAGGGCTAAGCTCTGGGAAAACAGGAGGAAGCAATCTCACCATCACTCGTCCCTCTCTTTTTCTCTCATTGGCAAACGATGGTCAGCCTCACCTGTAACATGCTCCTGCCGAGCCTGGACCTGGCCTGAGCCCAGGGAGGCTGTGGAGTTTGAAGGAATAGAACCTGACACCCTCAGGCCTCCCCGGGCACCAGGCCACTGAAGGAGTTGGATAAATGCTGTTGGCTGGCCTTCTGGGCTCACTCTTGGTGCACCTGCAGGCCTTCTCACTCCCTGCAGGGTCACCTGTGGCCGGGGTGACTCAGTGATGAAGAGAAGCCCAAAGGTAGATTTTGCCATCTTAGAAACCACCCTCCACTTCCCCGACCCCAGCAAAGGAGCCACAGCCAACCTTTCCAAATCCATAACATTGCATCTTTTTCTTTCCTGTATTTGCTTCAAAACCCCCTGATTGAACACTGGCAAGACCCAGTAGTCAATCCACGCACCACCCCCAACACACACACTAAAAGGTAACTTTTCCAGTGTAATCATCCAGTTTACTTTTCTGTTTAGCCCGTCCTTCCAGTTTAATTACACTCTCAATGCTCCTTTTGAGTATTCACACCCAGAAGCCTTGGGTAATCATGTATATTTCTTATCCAGAGAAAAATGCTTGGAGTTCTTTGTTAGCTACAGCAATTTTGTATATGGCTCAGCTGTTACTTTAGAATATCTTAGAGCCATTTTTTTTTTTTTTTGTTTGAACGTTACTTATCTGTTCAGCCCAGGACTGGACTGGAGAAGAGAAAATGTGGATTGACAGTTTGGTGAAAAATCAGTAGAATTTCCCTGCTCCAGGGGACTAATGTTCTGTTGGTATAGGGTGGTGGCAGATAGGGTAATTCTCTCCTATATAGTCATCCATCTTTGTGCTATTAAGTTCTTGTTCAATGCACTGGAAAGTTCTTTGAATCTAAAGAAATGTACTTCTGACTCTGTTCCTATATCCCATTTTTTTTCCTGGTCAAATAAAACATTTAAATTTGAAGGAATTCTGGAAAGGGTTATTATTCTCTTTCTACATATAATATTGCTATGGCCTGAAGGTTTGTGTTGCTTCAAAATTCCTACACTGATACCTAATCACTACTGAGACAGTGTGAGGAGGTGGTGCCTTTGGAAGGTGATGGGATCATGGGGGCAGAGCCCTGGTGACTGGGATTGGTGGCTTTATAAAATAGGTCAAGGGACCTGATTTGCCCCTTCCACCATGTGAGAATACAAAAAGAAAGTGCCATCTGTGAACCAGAATGCAGGTCCTTCCCAGGCACTGAATCTGCCAGATCTGTAATCAGGGACTTCCCAGACTCCAGAACTGTAGGAAATAAATTTCAGTTGTTCATGAGCCACTCAGTTTATGTTATTTTGTTATAGCAGCCTGAATGGACTGAGACGTATTTAAAATGAGATAGGCTCTTTGAAGTTTGTTTCTGTTTGAAACAAAGGTTGAGTTTTGGAAAAGTCTAGTCTTCCTGCCTCTGACCCAGTCCCCTCCAATGTGTCTCTGACATGGCAGCCGAATTTTCTAATATGTCCTATTGTTCTTATTGAATTATATGGCAGTTGTGTGATAATAGTGGTGGGGGCATTGTGAGGGTGTGTTGAGGGATAACTGGGGAACACTGCTCACTCCCATTCCTTCCCTGCATCCCCTCTGACTCACAGTGTATGAATCACAGATGTATCACCTGCAATCTTCTCTGTCTCTGCGACGGTGCTTGGCATCACCTGGGATGGCCTACCTGGGCATCCTGAAGGCCGGGCCATGTCCCCACTGCCTTGCTGAACCCAGCTGGGGCAGATGCCGCTAGTTGTCTTCCCCCAACTTTTTCTAATTCTCCTTTCCCTTGTCTGTCTCTCACTAAAGAAACTGATAGCCAGGTGCTCATGTTCTGATCACCTCTCTTCCTCCACCACCTTTACCTGGGATGGACTATAGGTGGAGTTGGGATGGAGTTGCACAATTCTGTGCCAGTTTTCTAAGCACCTGCACACTGCTGTCACGACATGCATCCTGCTACTTTCTGCAGGCAAGGACACTGGACAAGGACACAGTGGAGTGACTCAGGAGTTACTTGTTTTGCATTCCAGGGCTTCATGGGTGTTTCCTGCATTCCAGTGGCAGTGGTGCATAGGTGCTTCCCTTTGGAGACTCAGTAGATCTTTCTCTCTGTATCCCCAAATTCCTATCTCAGTGCAGGGAGGTCCGGGTGGAGGTGGGGGAATGATTCCTGCAGTTGTAACAGCCCTCTGCAGCCATCCAGATGAAAAGCCAACACTCTGAGGTTCGTCAAGGAGAAGGATGGCAAGGGACTGGCTGGAAACGGCAAAGCATTCCTGGGACTGCCCACCTCTGATTTTCTCATTAGGTCAACAGCATGTCCTTAGTGTAGAAGTCGGTTTTCTTCCCATGGGAGGCTCTGCAGCCAAAACCAATCCTAACTGATGCACGAGCCGAGTACCTGGAGATGCATAAATAAGAGAGTGAATGAATGAAACTCCCACCTCCCTACCCTACCACACTACTTATACTCTGATCATACCTGACCATGGACAAGGCTTCACCTGCAAGAACTGGAGGCTGGGCTGGGATTGTTGGATGGCTCATTCACTCACCGGGCTGATGGTTGATGCTGGGAGAGACCCAACACGGAACAACCGGCTCTCCTTGGGCATCTCTCTCTCTCTTGTTCCCCTACATAGTTTTAGGATTGCAACTTCAAAGTAGGTAGACTTTTAACAAGGTGTCTGAGGGCTCCAGAGATGAGCATTTCAAGAGACAGAGTGGAAGAGCAAGCCACGAGGAGGAATGCGTATCCTTTACATGAC
This sequence comes from Ictidomys tridecemlineatus, assembly GCF_052094955.1. Taxonomy (NCBI): domain Eukaryota; kingdom Metazoa; phylum Chordata; class Mammalia; order Rodentia; family Sciuridae; genus Ictidomys; species Ictidomys tridecemlineatus. The sequence continues at coordinate 38,188,132 of NC_135485.1, read as the reverse complement.
CTAGCCTCAGATGTCCTGTAGCATCTCTTCTGCCACTTGTATTGGTCAGAGCAGTCATGAGCTCCCGTGAATTGAAGGGGATGGGAAACAGATGCCCTTCTTTTGGGAAAGTGTGGAAAGTTCTGGAAAACATGTATATTATGGTTTGCATAATTGTGTCCCCCGTCCCCAAGGCCATGTATTAAAATTTTGCTCCCCTGGGGTGAGCTATTGGGAGGTGATAGAGTCTTTAGGAGGTGGTGCTTAGTGGGAGATCTTTAGGTCTTTGGAGGTGTGCCCTTGAAGGTGATTGTGGGCCCTTGGTATCCTCTTCCTCTTTGCTCCCTGGCTATGTGGTAAGTAGTTTGGCTTTTGCCATTTTGACTCCAGCCATTGTGTGCTGCCACCAGCTCACATCAATGGGACCTGCAACCGCCAAAACTGTGGGCCCCAAATATCTGTTCTCTAAATAAGTTTATTATCCTGGTATTTTATTACAGTAACAGAAAACTGACTAATACAACATGGAACTGAAAATATTGCCGAGGTCATTTTTGGAAAATCCAATATGCTCCTGTGCATTGTATATACCTCTTTATAAGATTGACATCTGGATGTAATTACTTTCTTTCATGTCTACCTTTTTGACAAAGAATAAGAGTACCTGGAGGTTTCGGGATGTGTTTTATTCACTTTCATATTATAAATATATGTTTTATAAATGCCTTAAACTAAATTCTCTGGGCATCATTTGGGTGTGTGTGTGGGGGGAGGGGAGGAGTATCAGGATGGTAAGAATTTTGAATTTGGTTGCCAAGGTTATATCCAGTTCTAGCATTGGGAGTCTGCCCCTTTTTACTGGGATAAGAGAATAAAAGGTCAAGCTGGTATAGACACTAGCCAGGATTTGCTTTTCTACCTGTCAAACTTACAGTAGTATTATCTTCTAGAACTTTCTGTCCTGAATGTTCTATACCTGTGCTGTTGTGGCTATTGAGTGCTTGCAATGTGGCTGATACAACTGAGGAACTGAATTTCACAACTTGTTTTATTTTAATTAATTTAATTAATTTCAAATGGCCCATATGGCTAATGGTGCTTTATAGGACAGTTCAGTTCTTGAGGATCAGGTTTGGCAAGGACATCCCTATTTTGCAAGACCAATTACGACTGGGTTTTCTTTCTTTGGCAAAAGAAACAAAGTCATAAAGGCTTTTCTTGTGTCCCTCCACTCCAACGCTCCCACCAAAATACTCCTTTGAATTCCTGAGACAGCTCTCCATTGTTGGGTTCAATAACTTTCCCCCTCTCCTCACATTCTGTCTCCATTTTTTCTTTCTCTCTCTCTCTCTCTTTTTTCCCCCTCATTTGATCTTGACATAATGCTTTTTTGTTCCCATTTTGTTTTCTGTCTAGAAAAATAGTTCCTCTGTTTCATCTCTATCGCACACACTAATGTAATTATCTCTGTCGAGAGGTTGTGGATATTATTTAAGTCAGTTACCATTTTCATGCACTTTAATTAAGCCCTTCTTTAAACACTCTTGTTGTTGATGGTGTTCATTAAGCATCTTTAATCTGTTCTCAGCAGCTCCCTTGTTTAATTCTCGTTGTCATTCTCTGTATGCTTCCTGTTTGTGATTTCTGTTTTTATTCAACTGTCAGTGGAATGTTCTGGCTTTTTTTGTGGCTTTGGGAGAGGAATGAGATTTGTCTTCTTCAGAGCGGAGAAGTGGGGTGGGGGTGGTCGTCTCAACCTTATTGACAGAAGTGTAGTTTTGTAACCCTGTTTGACCAAAGTGACAGTGAAAACAAACATGTTTTCTTCCCCAAGCCCAGAGGTTCTGCCAAACCGAGTTCAGGAAGCACGCCTCGGGGCTCTGGGGCATTTACATTTCAAAGGAAAACTTTATTTTCATAAAAGCAAGTGTGAAATCGGGACCCAGAGGCCCTTGATGATCTAGGTTGTGCAGTAAGCACACTAAGGCGGTTCAGGAAAGAAGTCACAGACTGCCTAGGGCATTTGTAGGGCATGACGGGGTGATTAGGACAGTGTAATAACATCACAGCTGGATTGAACCTGTGTGCACAGAGAGAGAGAGAGAGAGAGAGAGAGAGAGAGAGAGAGAGAGAGAGCACAGAAGACAGACAATTTGTTCTATTTTCTTCACTCTTACACACCTAACATTCGTTCAATTCATACAACAACTATTCAGCACCTTTATGAGCCAGGCACTGTATCAGTGAGTAAAAGAGATTAAGATTCCTGCCATCGTGGAGCTGAAATTCTGGCATGGAGTAGGGCTGGGGGAGAAAGACAACAAATAAAAGACCGTAAGACAATAATTGTCGTATCTTAGTAAGTAACATATGAAACAGAACAATGAGCACAGTAAAGTACAAAGAAAGGCTGCATTTCGATTTCAATTTTAAATATGAGGGTTAGCAGAGCCATCACTGAAATGTTATTTGAGCAAAGCCCTGAGATGTTAGGGTGGATTAGCATCTAGAACAAGGCCTGGCCTACAGGAAGTGCTCAGAATATATGTGCTAAATGCACAAACAAGTAAACTCTGCCCATCCTCCCACACAACATGTATGTTCTTCAGGTGCACTTGCAGATCTGCTGCCCCTCAGTGAGAGCCAGAAACTATATAATTTCCCCACAATTAATCTTTCCAGTGTTAAGTATTTTTATACATCTCAATTGATAATAATAAGCCAATAATTTCATCAGATATTCATTGAATTTACTGAAACATGCATTTATATACCATTGTTATTCCAACTGGTACTTTCTCAAGGTATGTAAAAACAAATCCTGCAAAATAGGTATCTTTGAAAATGTGGTATATATACGCAATGGAATATTACTCAGCCATAAAGAAGAATAAAATTATGGCATTTGCTGCTAAATGGAAAATACCGTGCTAAGTGAAATAAGCCAATCCCCCAAACCAAAGGGCAAATTGTTCTCTCTGATTGAGGATGCTAATCCAAAACAAGGGAGGTTGGGGAGAGGAATAATAGAAACCCATTGGACTAGACAAAGGGAAATGAAGGAAAGGAAGCGGGGAGGGAATAGGAAAGACAGTAGAATTAATTGGACAGAACTTTCCTAACCTTATATTCAAATATACCACCAGGGTAACTCCACGTCATGTACAACCACAAGAGTGGGGACCTAAATAGAATAAGTTATCTCTATATATGTATATTCTGCTAAAATACATTCTATTGTCATGTAAAACTAAAAATAAAAAATAAATTTTTTTTAAAATTTTTTATTTTTTTTATTGGTTGTTCACAACATTACAGAGCTCTTGACATATCATATTTCATACATTAGATTAAAGTGGGTTATGAACTCCCAATTTTACCCCAAATGCAGATTGCAGAATCATGTCGGTTATACATCCACAATTTTACATAATGCCCAATTAGTAATTGTTGTATTCTGCTACCTTTCCTATCCCCTACTATCTCCCCTCCCCTCCCCTCCCTTTTTCTCTCTCTACCCCATCTACTGTAATTCATTACTCTCCTTGTTTATTTTCCCATTCCCCTCACAACCTCTTATATGTAATTTTGTATAGCAATGAGGGTCTCCCTTCATTTCCATGCAATTTCCCTTTTCTCTCCCTTTCCCTCCCATCTCATGACTCTGTTAAATGTTAGTCTTTTCTTCCTGCTCTTCCTCCTTGCTCTGTTCATAGTTGCTCTCATTATGTCAAAGAAGACATTTGGTATTTGTTTTTTAGGGATTGACTAGCTTCACTAAGCATAATCTGCTCTAGTGCCATCCATTTCCCTGCAAATTCTATGATTTTGTCATTTTTTATTGCTGCATAGTACTCCATTGTGTATAGATGCCACATTTTTTTTATCCATTCATCTATTGAAGGACATCTGGGTTGGTTCCACAGTCTAGCTATTGTGAATTGTGCTGCTATGAACATCGATATGGTAGCATCCCTGTAGCATGCTCTTTTAAGGTCTTCAGGGAATAGTCCGAGAAGGGCAATAGCAGGGTCAAATGGTGGTTCCATTCCCAGCTTTCCTAGGAATCTCCAAACTGCTTTCCAAATTGGCCGCACCAATTTGCAGTCCCACCAGCAATGTACAAGTGTACCCTTTTCTCCACATCCTCGCCAGCACTTGTTGTTGTTTGACTTCATAGTGGCTGCCAATCTTACTGGAGTGAGATGGTATCTTAGGGTGGTTTTGATTTGCATTTATCTGACTGCTAGAGATGGTGAGCATTTTTTCATGTACTTGTTGATTGATTGTATGTCCTCCTCTGAGAAGTGTCTGTTCAGGTCCTTGGCCCATTGGTTGATTGGATTATTTGTTATCTTACTGTTTAATTTTTTGAGTTCTTTGTATACTCTGGATATTAGGGCTCTATCTGAAGTGTGAGGGGTAAAAATTTGTTCCCAGGATGTAGGCTCCCTATTTACCTCTCTTATTGTTTCTCTTGCTGAGAAAAAACTTTTTAGTTTAAGTAAGTCCCATTTGTTGATTCTTGTTATTAACTCTTGTGCTATGGGTGTCCTATTAAGGAATTTGGAGCCTGACCCCACAATATGTAGATCGGAGCCAACTTTTTCTTCTATCAGACACAGAGTCTCTGATTTGATATCAAGCTCCTTGATCCATTTAGAGTTAACTTTTGTGCATGGCGAGAGGAAGGGATTCAGTTTCATTTTTTTGCAAATGGATTTCCAGTTTTCCCAACACCATTTGTTGAAGATGCTATCCTTCCTCCATTGCATGCTTTTAGCCCTTTTATCAAATATAAGATAGTTGTAACTTTGTGGATTAGTCTCTGTGTCCTCTATTCTATACCATTGGTCCACTTGCCTGTTTTGGTACCAGTACCATGCTGTTTTTGTCACTATTGCTCTGTAGTATAGTTTGAAGTCTGGTATCGCTATACCACCTGATTCACACTTCCTGCTTAAAATTGCTTTTGCTATTCTGAGTCTTTTATTTTTCCATATGAATTTCATGATTGCTTTATCTATTTCTTCAAGAAATGCCATTGAGATTTTGATTGGCATTGCATTAAACCTGTAGAGAACTTTTGGTAATATCGCCATTTTGATGATGTTAGTTCTGCCTATCCATGAACAGGGTATATTTTTCCATCTTCTAAGATCTTCTTCTACTTCTCTTTTTAGGGTTCTGTAGTTTTCATTGTATAAATCTTTCCCTCTTTTGTTAGGTTGATTCCCAAGTATTTTATTTTTTTGGAGGATATTGTGAATGGAGTGTTTTTCCTCATTTCCGTTTCAGAAGTTTTGTCGCTGATATACAGAAATGCCTTTGATTTATGCGTGTTGATTTTATATGCTGCCACTTTGCTGAATTCATTTATTAGTTCTAGTAGTTTCTTTGTAGACTCTTTTGGGTCTTCTAAGTATAGAATCATGTCATCTGCAAATAGTGATAATTTAAGTTCTTCTTTTCCTATTTCCTTTTTCCTATTTTTTAAAAAAGAAAAAATATTGTCTTTGTCTATTGAACTGAGTATTACATTTATGGGGCGATAGAACTAGGGGAGGGGCTGTGGACACTTAGAAAGATGGGTTTATTTCCCTAGTTTCATAATTTTTCTTGGGAGTAACTCTGGGGGAGAGTTTTAATAAGGAACATTCTCTATGGCTCTAAAATTGCTTCATTTCATGATGATTTTACAATTTCCACTTTAAGATTTGAGGCACAATAAAACTAAAGCAGTTGTTTTCCTGCAGAGAGCAAACACTGGAGCGTCAAAAGTCTCTGCTGCCAGCAGCCTGAGTTCTCGTGTTAGATCCACATGGGCTGCGTCTGGAGCACTTAGAGTTGATCAGATAATTCATTTGTTTATTCAAAAAGCAAGTTTGAGCTCGATACCCTCCAAGATGTCCCCAAAGAGCCCCAGTTCCTGGTACACAGGCTCTTGTGGAATTCTTGTCTGTCATCAGCGGGGCTCACTTGGGTAGCCCACAGGACACTGTGGACATGGAAGGCTGGGACACATGAGGCCAGGCCATGAAACGGCTTCCCTCTTGCTTTCTGAGGCACTTGCCATGGAGGAAGGAGCTATCACACCTTAAGCTGTCCCACAGATGGTCCAGGAGGTGACCCGAGGCCTCCTGCCACAGCCCAGGACCACCTTGGCAGCCACGTGGTGAGCCGTTGTGGAAGTGACTCTTCTGGGTCCAGTCAAGCTTTCAGGTGACTGCAGCTCAGGCCAACATCTTCATTACAGCTTCTAAAAGGACTGCAATCCGGAACCATCCAGAGAAGTCGGCCTCCAAATTCCTTACAGGAGCTGAGATTATAAATGTTTGTCGTTGAGCTGTTTTTACTCACCACCCTCCTGACACCAAATGTGTGTGGGTTTTCCATGCCAACAGCAGTGGTGGGCCATTCCATTCCATTCAGTTCTAACACTGCCTGGAGATTGTGCAGACCCCAGAAATTAAGGGTTTAGTCCACAAGATGGCCCTCTACTCTGGACGCCAGTCATAAGACCTGGTGCACTGTGATCCGGACTAACTGGCTATAAACTGGTGACTGTTAAGGTCTGTAAACAAGTCAAGATGGCGCCTGGCATTTTGCCAGAGGGAGTGGTTTGTGAAGTAACGCCAGCGAGCCATTAAGTGTGGAGATTCCTTATTGGTTGACTGCTGTATCTAGTTTATGTTAATTAAGATGAGCTGTGTGGAATGTATATATACCCCTCCCGTCCTACAATAAACGGCTCCCACTCCTGCTGTATCAATGTACATGAGTTGTTCGTCACCCCTCGCCCCCCCGCCCCCCCCCCCCGTTATTTTGCTGCAGCTGGACTGCGGCAGGTGACCACCTCAGACATGATCATCTCGCTTCCCTTGACTTTCTTCCTTTTCTTCCATTCTCCCCTCCCTCCCTCTCTCCCTCCCTTCCTTCCTTCCTATCAAATAATTGTCTAGAATGGTTCACTGACCACACTTGACTACATTTATTGGCTTATTGTAACAGCCAAATGGAAGAGATTGACAGGGCAAAGCCTGGGGCCGGGAGGTGGACTTTCATTCCATCTGTACCCATGCCCCCTCCAGGACCTTGATGTGTTCACCAACCTGGAGCCTTTCTGGTCCTGTTGTACACGGATGTTTGTGTAAGTTTCAACAATTACCAGGCCCCATTGCTTGACTCACTGCCCATTGGCCCCAGGAGGTGGAGAGGTGGGCTGAGAGTTTTAACCCTCTATTCACGCTGTGATCTTTTTGGCGCCCAGCACTAATCCTGAAGCTATCTATGTGTATTGTTAGCATACAGAAGAATATTTTTGACTTTAGAAATTCCAAGAGTTTTGAAACTGTGTGCCAAGAATCAGGGACAAAAACCACACACACACACACACACACACACATACACACCTACATACACACACACATACACACACACACACACATACACACACACACATACACATACACATACACACACACACACACATACACACACACATACATACATATACACATTTGTGAATGTCCATATATGTTTTTTTTTCCCTCTATTATACCAAAATTGTTTTTAGGCACTAAACTCAGGTAATATTTTACTCAGTAGTTGATCACTGATCCAGATATTGTTACCTGAATATATGATCATGATTTGGGACAGAACGACTTTTTAATCAAAAGCTAAACAATATTAGAGACACCTGAAATCAGCCTTCACGGATACGAGGTTGTAACTTTACCTTTTAAACGAAAAAATCTTATGGAACCCTAGACGGCTGCTCTTTTCTCAGTGACCCTTGTAGGATAGCTCTCCACCTGGCCTTGAATAGATACCTTTCTCCCCTGTTTTAGGCTCATAATTCTCAAGAACTGTAGAAGTACCTGGGAACACACGCATCATCCTGCGATGGCACAGGACTGGCTCTGACAGCCTGGCTCGGTTCTAGTCCTCCCACTCTACCACCCCTGCAAACAGGATGTCCTTCAATACTTTAGCCCAATAAACCCCATGCCCAGGAGTACAAAGCCGGAGTGGGCTTGCTTTCCAGGGCCCCTCAGCGAGTGCAGTGAAGTTGAAATAGATTGAATTTGGGGGCCCCTCTGAATTAATTCAGCTTCCTCATGCTGAGAATGGACCTGAAGGGCTACAGCCCCTTCACCCTGACAGCACCAAGGAAGTGGAGAAGTTGCCCCTGCCCTGCCTGTCTCGCCCAGGCCAACTAAGTCAGCATGTGTATATCACGTGGCTTTTAGTTCTATAAACGGTAACCGTGTCCGTGGGACTTACTGGAGAAGCCATCTAACTGCTTCTCCCCAATTTGATCCAACTGCACAAGGTTCACTTTCCCTTTTTCCATCTTTTGCCGTAGGTGACTGAATCCAGCCAGCGAGGATCCAGGCTGGGCTAGGCTGCCACGGTGGGTGGATGGGCAGTTACCAGGGGCAGATCACCAAAATGGTTTTACAAGCCTATTGTGTTAAGCCCCACAGTGGTTCTAAAGGTTCCCACCTTTTTATAACTTCACACACACACACACACACACACACACACACACACACACACACTTTTTTAAAAAAATATACATCTCTTTCTCTATTTTTTTTTTTAGTGTGTCTTAACTTTTTTGAAGTCTAATCAATTGTACATATTATGGGGTGCAGTGCGATGAATTGATCCATGTATGTAAAATATACTGCTCACATCAGGGTAATTAACATTTTCATCTCCTTAAACATTTATCATTTCTTTGTGTTGGGAAACCTCAAACTCCTCTCTTCTAGTTCTTTAAATAATATAGAAAAAATTGTCATGATCTGTAGCCACCCTGTGATGCTGTAGAACATCAGAAATGATTCCTCCTATCTAAGTGGATTTTTATTTTATTTTATACCTTCTCTTCACGCTGGGGTGACTATCATTGATATGGCACCCATATTTAACTTGATGGCAAGTAAAAGGATTCCGTAGAGCAAAATAGATGTTGAACGATTTAGCTGGATGGAGTATGCTAGCTGGATCAGGTATGCTGTGTGCTAAGAAATGTGGCTCTGGAGTGGGTCATTTAGATTAAAAACACAAAAGAGGGCTTTATTGCATACCAGGCATGCCCTGCACAGCAAGTTTAATTCCTGCTGGGTGACGGCTGCTTCCTGGGATTAGTCCATGCATGCCTGGATGGAGGATTGCTTTTATCTGTTTGGGACATTTTATGTCAATGTAAGTGTCCTACCTCGTGCCCTCTGACCACTCACTGTTGACGTTCTTCATGATATATGGATAAGTAAACAGACTTGCAGAACATATGTATAGCAAGTTACCTTGTGCATAAAATGAGAGAGGATATTTATAGATAGTGATTCCTTCATTATTAAGATTGCTAGGTGCCAGGATGCAGAAGTAAACAAGGGCAGGTGGGTGCCCTCTTCACCTGCTTCACTACGGCTCAGGGAGCTTTTACACTAAGGCTGTGAATAAAATTGATTTATTTTTAGGCATAGTGCTATTTGGAGTATGGTGCGCAGTTTGTAAGAAGTAAATAAAGGAAATGTCATTAAATTGGGCAGACAGTGAAGCTTTCTGAGAATCAATGAAATAAAAGGTAGTGATATTACTTTAATGAGTACAGAACTCAAAATAAGTGTATTGAGAAAACAGCTTAAGCTCTCTTAACCAATGACTAGCAACAGGGCGCCAGGGTGGGGGGTTAGAAAAGTCAATGGATTTCCAGCCCCCCAAATTCAAGGGGGAGTTGGACAGCTAATCTAAAGAAGGTAGGTGTGGACCCCAGCTGTGACATTAATGAGACTTAGTTCAACTATGTTTTGGTATTTTTTTTCCTTTTTTAAAAAATAATTTATTTATTCTAATTTATTTTACATGACAGCAGAATGCATCTCAGTTCATAGTACACATGTAGAGCATAATTTTTCATGTCTCTGGTTGTACACAAAGTAGAGTCACACCATTCGTGTCTTCATACATGTTCTTATGGTAATGATGTCCATCTCATTCCACCGTCTTTCTTACCCCCATACTCCCTCCCTTCTCTTCCCTCCTCTTTGCCCTAGCTAAAGTTCCTCCACTCCTTCCATGCTTCCCCAATCCCCATTGTGGATCAGCATCTTCATATCAGAGAAATAATATAATATTCTCCAACTCCATCCATTTACCTGCAAAAGCCGTGATTTTTTCTTTTATTACTGAGTAATATTCCATTGTGTATATATGCCACATTTTTTTTAATCCATTTATCTACTGAAGGGCATCTGGATTGGTTCCATGATTTAGCTATTGTGAATTGTGCTGCTATAATCATTGAAGTGGCTGTGTCCCTATAGTATGCTGTTTTTAAGTCCTTTGGGTATAAACTGAGGAGTGGGATAGCTGGGTCAAATGGTGGTTCCATTCTGAGGAATGTCTTTATGCTGCTTTCTATATTGGTTGTACCAATTTGCAGTCCCACCAGCTATATAGAGTGTGCTTTTCCCCCCACATCCTTGCCGACACTTATTGTTGTTTGTATCCTTAGTAGCTTCTATTCTGACGGGAGTGAGATGAAATCTTAGTTTTGATTTGCATTTCTCTAATTGCTAGAGATGTTGAACATTTTTTTCATATATTTGTTGATTGGTTATATATCCTCTTCTGAGAAGTGTCTTTTTCGGTTCCTTGGCCCATTTATTGATTGGGTTATTTGTTTTGTTGGTATTAAGATTTTTGAGTTCTTTATATATCCTAGAGATTAGTGCTCTCTCTGACGTGCATGTGGTAAGAATTTGCTCCCATTCTGTAGGCTCTCTATTCACCTCATTGATTATTTCATTTGCTGAGAAGAAACTTTTTCGTTTGAATCCATCCCATTTATTGATTCTTGATTTTGTTTTTTTGTGCTATAGGAGTCTTATTAAGGAAGTCAGGGCCTGATCTGACATGATGAAGATTTGGGCTTACTTTTTCTTCTATTAGCTGAAGGGTCTCTGGTTTAATTCCTAGGTCCTTGATTCACTTTGAGTTGAGTTTTTAGCATGGTGAGGGATACACTTCACACACACACACACAGAGAACACATGAGGGTGAAGGCAGAGAAGGAAGAATGCATCTACGAGCCAAGGAAAAGCAAACCACCAGAAGCTCACCGAGAGGTATGGAGCGGACTTTCCTTCACAGCTCTCAGAAGGAACCAACCCTGACATCTTGATCTTGGACTTCCAGTCTCCAGAACTTGAGAAAATAAATACTATTGTTTAAACCACTCAGTTTTGGGTACTTTGTTATGGCCGCTCTAGCTAACTAATACAGCACATAAAAGGAAAGTTGGAGTCACCATTAATATGCAGAGGATTAAATAACGACTACGGGGAATCAGTGGGGACTATAGTAGGTGGTCAATGAATGTCAATCACCATTTTTAGAACAAAAGATTCAGAGTCCCAGAATGACAAATATGCTTATCAGATTTTCCCACGGAAGGGGAATCCATAACCAAAGGGAAAACTTGGCCTCCTTTTAGGGTGGTTGTTGATTTTACTCGAATGCATGAGACTTGGTCTAGGTGTGTTTACAACACAGCCCACTGTTTAGTAAGAAGCCCGGAGCCTCAGGGATGCCTGCCAAGATTATGGGGCTGCAGGAAGACAGGGAAGCAGCAGTGTGGTTATGTGAGCAAGACTGGACCCTGCAGCTGTATACCTGGGGGCAGGGGTGGGCATCATAACAAATCCCAAAGGATGCTGAGGAGAGCAAAGTGGGAAAAACCCATTACCCAAAAGGACATTGGTACAAGCCTCCATTTGTGCTGTGGAGAGAGTGGCTTGGGGCAGGTGGGTGCCCTCTTCACCTGCTTCTTGCTGGTGACCTGATGGCCTTAACTGTGTCCTTCATTGTGACATATTGTAAACTTCTGTTCTTTCCTGAACACATAAAAGAGACCTAATATCCTAAATGTTTTTTTTTTAAAATTTTCTGGCTGTTGGTGTCAAGAAAAACCAATCTGCTTGACACACTCTATTTTGTCCTCAGTTAACACACTGTGATTACAGCCCACCACTCTCACCAGCTTATGAAAAAGAAGGGTGGGTATATGAAAATTGCCTCTGGCGTTTTAAACACTGAGGGGAAAATTGCTCATTTGTTCTCAGCAGGCTTCTTGATATCCCATACAATCCTCCTAGGTCACAGAGCTTGAGGAACCTCCAGGAGGGAGCAGGACAGCCTCTTCATCCGCCTCCCCTGGTACTGGCCTGACTATGTCCCTTTAGTTCACTGTTGAAGAATAATGGTGACATGATGATCCTTCTGGAGGTGATCTAAGGAGGGGAGGTGGAGCTAAAATTACATCATTTTGAAACAGGAAGCTCTTTATACTCAAAATGCCTTAGCCTAGGATAGCCTATTGTATAAAACACTGCTCCGGAATACTCTGAGTGAACCCAGATGGTTGTGCCGCATGTCCTGAAGCTTCTACAAGGTTCCGTTCAAACCCATCCTTCAATTCTGCACTGCCCCTTATAGTAGCCGCTAATGTATGAGGCTACTGAGCACTTGAAATGTGGGTAGTCTAAATTGAGATGTGCCGTAAGTGCAAAATATACACCAGATTTCAAAGACTTAGTATAGAAAAAGAATGCAAATGATATCATTAAATTTTTTTTATTGATTAATTGGTGAAATGATTTTTTTTGATATATGGGTTAAATATTATTAAAATATTATTTAATCTGTGCTTTAAAAAGTTTACCTATTTCTTGTGGCCTTTTAAGATTTTTAGTTGTCACTTTAAAATTCCATGTAGGACTTGTATTTGTGGCTCACACAGGCTGTCCACTTCATTTGTACAAGCGTTTCTTCTTAAAGAATACTTGATTATTTTGGATAAGTTGTTTCCCTGCTTTCCAGAAATTGATAACCAATACCTCATTCAGACATTTGATTGCTTTTATGCCTGGTTCAGATAATTTCGTGACTTGCTACTGAATGTTAAAAAAAAAAAACGTAGTTGAATCATTTTGCTCCAAGGGTCTACTCAACTTTAAACCACAGAGCTGGCTCTAAGAGGAGTCCAGAGGCTTCTTCTGGCTTTAGGATTTTATGATTTTGTTTTAAAATGTGAAGCTTGAAAAGAGGAGAGACATCTAGGTTATTTTGGGAGATTCTTGTCATTTGAGGTGTGATAACGTTTTCTGAAGGTACAATCATTTTAACCAATCCTTTTCCTGCTGAGCTAGAAACCTGGAATCACAGACTCAAGTGGAGCAGGCAGGAGGGGCAGTGCTGCCTCCTACTGGGATAACATGGAACTGCAAGTGTACAGGGGAAGTGTCTCTGCACAGGTGCCTTGTGCTGCTCACACTCCAAATAGTGAGGACAATAACGGCTCCAGAGGGAGAAACAAAGTGTGGGTGTGTGGGGGACCCCGATATATCTAGCAGGCCTTTCCACATGCCCCTTGCTAAAGATCTAAACCTTGATTCAAATTGGTGCTGACCATACCTTTCTGGTTACAGTGGTTATGCTAAGGGTCTCTGTATTCAGGACCAGTGAGGCTGCAAGAATGTGAGCACTGGAACTGTGCCTCTCCAGGTTCAGCTTCAAGGAGACAGCAGGCCTGCCTGAGGGTGCTGACAAGCAGGGAGAGAGTGCTGGCTCAGGCTAGCTCCTCCACATTGGCTTTCTTCCCCTTTTAACCATGGGTCCTGACAAATAAGTCTATAAAGCATTCTTCTCTCATCTCCCCTTCCCAACCCACTGGACAAACACCCACACCCACACCATGCAAACACACACCCCACCACCATCATCACGACCCCCTCCACACCTTGGTGATCAGGGATATATCGACTTGTGCTACTTGGAGTAAAGGAGAGATCCCTGGTATATACATGGAACCAAGGAAAACAGAACTCTCACACGTGTTACCAGGACTCTTGGGAATGGAGGGAAATCCACATAACCTCCAGAGAAGCCAGAGACCCCCTGCCCAGCAGATCATCACAGAACCCAGAATGGATTATGGCACCTGGAAGGTCATTTAGTAGCCATATTCTCCTACACACCAGTGTTCCTGTTGCTTGCCCTCTCTCTGCCTTTCTTCAACCTAGAAGCTGGAGTTTGTTGATCTTCAACACATTTGGGCTTCTACCTCCATACAGTTCCTCCGCTATAGCTCCACAATCTCTGCCTTCTCAGGAACTTTTCATCGTCTTTCTAATCTTGCCTGTATATTCTTGTGTGTTTTTTCTCTTGCTACCAAAGACAGAATCTTTCTCGATATCTCCACTTCATATTTTTGGAGACTCTCCCCATATCTCCATTTCATATTCTTGAGAAATAGAATTTGTTGCTTAGTCACCAGTATTTCTGTTGGACAGAGAGTTCTCACCAGGCATTTCATAGGCCATGGGCCATCTTTGGATTGAGTGTATCTCTGTTTCACTCAGCTGTGGTCCAGGGAGGGCTCACATGGCACAGAATGTGGCCGTTCATGCTCAAGGAACAGAAGAAGCTCAGGGAGGTGCTCTAGATAGAACTTTTATGAAGGGTCCGTGGGGTGGCAGATCCAAGGCTTTTCTCTTCCCTGGTTTATCTGCAGACACCTGCATCTTCCTAGGTTGCCACCTGCCTTAGTCGCTGGGCTTGCTTTTCTCGTCAGGGGAGAGTGACAGATGAGGAGGGGAAGAGCTGATATGATTATGCTTCTTTCATCAGAAAAGACCTTGAGAAATAAGGAAATGTTTTATGATGACATGGAACAACACACATGTCCCAAGCACCCTCAGTGGCAAATGCTACGCACTGTGATTCCTTCCCTAGGAGCTTTTTGGGGAAGAAGATATTTGGAAGCTCACCGACCCATCCTGAACTCTCCCTTTCTAGTTACTGCTACTGGTCATCCCAGTAGGCTTCAGCCCCAGGAAAGCACCAACCTAAGATCTTTTCCCACCCTACGCAGTCTCTATCTTCTGTTCTCCTTGAGAAGCTGTGTGATGGTGCTATTCAGAATCTTCTCGCTCCTGCATGCCCCAGTGCCCTGGTCTCCATGATGTCCAATGCAATAACTTCAGGTACTTCTGGATCTCGGTGGTCTGATTGATGAAATCTGAGGAGAACTGAAATTGGGGTGGGGGACAGCACCTTACATTTCCCTCCCCTAGTAACATTCTCATGTCTCAGAAATATGGACAGCTAATCTCTTCTGAGAAGTTCCAGGTCTGTCTTGCGCATGTTGATGGTGACCCTTCCTGTTCTAAGCCTAGGCTCTTTTCTAGTAAACTTCAGGGTTTCCGTAAGTTACTAGTAGGCTCCGGGCACTGCTGTAGAACAGTAGGCTCACCAATAATCAGATGTGTTTGTTAAGGTAATTTTGGAATTTTAACCAACTCAAGAATGTGTAATGGCTCAATAACAATAGAAATTTATTTTTCCCCCTCACATAAAGCTCGCAGTGGGCACTGCTTTTGAGTGGATGCTTCATCTAAGCAGATATTTGAAGACCCCAATTTTTTCTCCTTGTAGCTCTGATGTCTTGTGGCTTCAGATCTCTGTGGAGCATGGAGGGTTGCCTGGGGGGGCTTTTGTGGGCTAGGAGAGAAAAACCAAATATTGCTTCTACTCAAATTTAACTGATTGGCATAGTCACATGACCTCCCCTAAGCGCAAAGGAAGTGGCCAGGTGGGGTCAGATATATGCCCAGGAAAGAGAAATGGGCTTGAGTGCACACATAGCAGTTCCTATGACAATAAACAAGACCCCAGGTCCACAGTGCATCTGTGATTTCCAGGAGTAGAGGCTGCTCCTGAGCCCGGCAGCCTGACCACTGGCCCATGAGGAAGAACCAGTGAACCAGCTAACTGCCCTGGCTGTGAATCCTCTTTGCAAATTCTACTGGCCACTTGACTTCCACAAATTGCTGGTAGAGAAAGACCACTAGAGCTCTAGTCCAGTGAGCATTCAGGTAGCTCACTGGGACCAGGGGCTAAGGGTCCTCAATTACAGCTTACCACCTGACCCAGTGATAAACTTAGCTGATATTTCTAAACCTTTCCCTAGCTGCTAAGTGCTCACCCAAGGATGTTACATGAATAAAGAGAACAGAAGACTGAGACTCTACAGGTGTGTGGGAACTTAGGTTTGTGCTAAAGGACTAAATAAAAAAGTTTGAATCGCATGGACACAGTTACAGAGTCAGTGAATGGTCCCTACCCAGGCAGTGTGCCCCCAGAGTGTGTTCTTCATCTTACGCTGTACTTCCTTGTTAAATGAGTGGGTAGGTTATAAAACATTGCTGTTGTTTTTTTCTGCACTAACCCTTTGATATTTTTTTAGGGTGAAGACTGGTCTCCCAAACTTATTTTGCTCTGTGGGTGCCTATAACACTGAATGTTGGGATGTGCAAAGTAGAGACACGGACCCTCTCAGCCCTGGGAGACTTCCCCTGCTCGGTTCCCCAAGCTTTGGTCCTTCCAGAACTTTCTTCCTCTTTGCCGCAAAAACAAGTCAACTTTGAAACTCAAAAGTAGGCAAAGGCTTCTCTGTTCTAGGTATAATCAGCCTTCCACCCCTGGGGCCTAGCCTTCATGATACAGGGGACAAAGGGGATTCAAATAACAACCACGGCAACAACTTTGAATTAAAAGGGGAAAATACTTCAGTCTTTCAAAAGATTAAATTTTCATTCTGTGACTTCAAGCAAAATTTTTATTATCTTTGCTTCTAAAGGAAAACATGAAAAGGCAATTCTGAGATTGTTTTCTATTTGTTAGCAAGCTTTGATTGTGTGTTAGGCATGATACTAGATTCTGGGAAAATAAAGAGGTAAATGGTGTGGGCTCAGCAGAGCCAGGAAGAGAAATCGGCACACATACTGGATGAACGTATGGGACAAATGGAAGAAGAAGAAAATGTGGTGGGTGTTCCCAGTGGATCGAGCAACTTATTCTATGTGAGGAGGAGCTTAAGTACGTTAAATTATAAAAACAAGAACTACGTTAAGTAATAATAATGTGATTATGTCTCTTTTTTGTTTGTTTCTTGAACTTAAGGTTTAAGCCCTCAATATTTCATATTAAATGTTTGTTCAGATGCTCCCTTCCTTCACATTTGTAGCCTTTGTTTCAATTTATTTTAGTTTATTTTAGGGGGCTGGGGATTGAGCCCAGGGCCTTACCCATGCTAAGCACTTGCTCTACCACTGAGCTGTGCCCCGAAACCCCTTGGTTTGTTTTTTTTTAAGAAGATGAACTGAGTTGGGCCGTGGAGGTAGACGGGGTAGGCAGGAAGGGTGTGAGGACACAGAGACAGCAGACAAGCTGTTTCCTTTTAGTGCTCTACAGAGGACCAGAACCAAAGCAGTGGCAGGCAGGGGCTGGGGCAGGGACCTGGGAACGGTTTCCAATCCCATGGCTGGTGACGGGGGGTGGAGGGTTGGGACGTCTTCATGATTTCTGTCTTGGAGGACTGACCCAATTAAGTGTGCTTGAGAAGACAGGAGGTGACATGGCTAGAGAGCCTGATGATGGGTTGTTAGGTGTCTGTAGGACATCTGCAATGACATGGGTAGATAATTGAAAGCACAGATCTAGAAGATGGGTAAGAGACCAGGTTGAATAGAGAGCTCCGGGCACCATCTTTGTGTGCACTGTGCATGGTTGGTGGCAGTCAAAGTCATGGGACTGGTGAGATCCCTACCCAGAGGGTAGGGAAGGGACCCCAACAGGTAAGGGAGGGACAGCCAGCCAATGAAGCTAACAGTGATTTCAGATTCTGTACAAAACTGGGAGAGTTTAGCAACAGTCACCTTCTCACCCGATGCTTACCATATGCCTGACACTGTGTTGAATACTTCCTCAGGCATTATGTGATTGGACTGTCATAGCAACAAAATTATTTTGAAATTGATACCATGCCCATTTTATAGGTAAGGAAATAGAGGCTTAGAGAAACAGTAAAAATCACACTGTTAGTCTGGGGGCAGACCCAGGATTTGGACTCTGATTTTTTTCTTTCTTCAGAGCCTGTGTTCCCACTCAACCCTGGCTTGCTGTCTTGGCATCTTGGAAACCAAATGAGGATGGAACTGAAGAAGAAAGGGCGGGTGTTGGAAGGCCGTGGTGGGGGAGCAGATTTGTCTTTCCAATTCTGTTTCAGGCTAATATCAACAAGTGTGCGGGGCCCTGGCTCAGGGTAACTGAGTCAAAGAATAAAGACCTCTAATGTGGAAAGATCCCAAGAGGCACCTCCGTCTGGGAAGAAATGTGAGGGCAATGGAATCTTGGAAAATTGAAGCACAAAAGAGACTGCAGGCAGGTGGAAGGTTAAATAAACTAGAGCCTCTGACAGTTGAAAACTTGAGACCTAATGATTTCCAGATTCTACTGTTTGAATATGTTGTAGCCAAGTTTCCCATGTCTGCCAACACAGATCTCTCTTTTCATTAGTTTCCTAATTCAGAAAGACCGTACGACACACACACACACACACACCCTGCTCTCCGCATCAAAATACTAAATGTATAAAACATCTACTTCGTTAAACACCCTGAATGTTAAAATTTCTGAAATGATTCCTTTCTTCTAAGCCAACGATAACAACTAGTAGTTATGGAGTCTTGACTTTGTACTAGAAACTGTTCCTAGCACTTTAGACCCATTACCATTTCTAAGACACATCAACCCTCAAAGACAGAGTGATTTTTAGAGCCATTTTACAATTGAGGTCAGTCTGGCTCTACTGGGAGTGCTTTCAGCCCCTGCATCCTCAGGGTGGGGACACGGGCGCAGCTGGGTCTCCTGCATCGCTCAGGAATCCTCTTGGGTTTCTCACGCCATTTCCTTAGAGTTAAGTTGCCCCGGGTGCGTTTAGCAGAGAATCCACCATTAACAGTTGTATTGTAAATGTGTCCGAAGATTGCATTTTGGTCCCAGTTCTTTCATGAGCCTTGGACTTGAGACAATTCATAAATTTCTTTAAAAGAAATTTGTTTAAAGTGAAGCATAGCAATGTAGTATGTGGGTCCCTGCCCTCTGGGCCCAGGAACAGCCCCTCTCCGAAGCCCAGAAGCTTCTGGTGTGCTTCTCCCACATGGTCCCTCCATTCCCCCTGGAGGTGGTCACCGCCCTGAGTGAACTCTGAGCTAAGACTTTGCTTTTCTTTAGAGCCTCATCACTTAGGATTGTATCCCTGAACAGTAGACATTCTAGTTTTGCATATTCTTTCACTGAGGTAAAGTGGAATCATGCCCTTTTCTTGCTTGCTTCTCTGTCTCACCATTATGTTCTTGTGACTTACCCGAGTCTTTGTATATGCTGTGGCCGGGATGCAGTGGTCATATACTTACTGCACCCTGGGTGGGTGGTGCCAGTGTTTATCCAGCTATTCTCCCACCAATGGACATGATGCTTCCAGGACTTGCTCTCTCCTTCAGTGGCATTTTTTTATATGCTGGGGTCCTGATGATGTTCAGATGCACTAGCGTCTTTGCAGCAGAGTGGTTGGGTCTGCTGTTCAGTCTGCAATCCTTGGAGTTTTCCTCTGCAGGGTCATTAGGACAGCTGTTGCATTAAGGCAGTAGATAGAATGTGTGGATCTGCCACTGTTCTGTCGATGTTCAAATCCTCGTGCTACCCATTAGCTCTGTGACCTTGGGCAAGTGACTTAATGTCTCTGAGCCACAGTCTCCACATTTGCAAAAAAATGGTGAAAAGGCAGGACTTATTTCTTGGAGTTACTTTGAGGATTATAAGAACTAATGCTTATGGAATGACTAGCAGTGTTCTTAGCTGAGAAAGGGTTGGGGAAATATGTAATCCACCCCTGTGTCCAGGTAGAGGGCTTTAGTTAGGGCCATGTTCCTGCCTCTCTCACTCCTGCCTCCTCAAGGAAGAGGTGATATATTTATCTGATGTAAAGTCTGGGAGGAGAAACTGAGCTGGACCCTGGTGGTCAACTGGTGTTGGAAAAAGCCAGGTCTCAGAGGTGTGTGTTCTGGTCTGGTCTCTCCATATGGTCAGTAAAGGGAGACAAGTGACATCCTACCCTCAGCCTAAGGTGGTGGAGCACTGCCTTTAACTGGCCATCTGGACTAATTCATGGGGCAGATGTTGCCCATTCGCGTGTCCACACCAGAAAGCCTTCTTCCACGTCACTCAGCCAGCACGGGGCTAGCCTACGGTCTCCACCCATCAGTGGAGTCCTGAATAGATGGCTCCAAACCAGGGAAAGGGAGGAAAAGGGGTATCATTTACAGACTCCCTAAGAATTCAATGCAAAGTTATTTGACCACAATTATGATCACACAAAATACTATGGGACCCTCCAAGTTTAAGGTCCTGGGCAAGCTGGCTGGAGTGAGGCTAAGCTGTCCAGGCAGGTTCTGAACTAAAACTAATCATGATATCAAATCCAGACAATCTTTGTAGTTCATTTCACTGTCTGAATGCAATGGATGCACCCTTTCACTATTGCCAAGGGACAGGCTGCTGATCCAGTATCAGGGTGTCCCCAGCCATCAGCACATCCGGCTTTCAGAGGGGTACACCCTGGAGCCTGCTGCCTCCTGATTTGCCAGGCAGCTGAGGATCTGATTTTCTGTTCCTAAAGTCCCAGAAGGCAGAGTTTTGTGCAAGGTCACAGAGGGGTCAGGCTGGTTTGTGTGTGTGTGTGTGTGTGTGTGTGTGTGTGTGTGCACAGAAAGAGGAGAGAGGAGTGTGAAGGAGAGAGAGGGAGAGAGAATCAGAGCAGCCCTGAGCTAGACAGAAAGCCACGGGAAAGCAGTGCCCCTCACCCCGTGTTTTCCTTGTGTTAAATAAATGCTATGTCTCCGGTGACGCTTATCAGACTGTGAGCTGTTTTCAAAAAGATCGTGACTTTTTTTGGAAAACACAGATGTGGACCTGAGTTCCTAAAAGCAATGTAAGCCACGGGTACTCCCTCCCCCGCCCGCCCCCCCCCCCCGCCCGCCACCCCCCCCTTCCCCATGCTCTCCCGCTCTCCCCTCTCAGGGCTGGGTCCACTTCCACACCAGCCAGGTAGCACAGCTGCAGCCAGGCAGCTGGTGGTGTGTGGCAGATGTGGTCACAGCTGGCACCTCTTCCTGCTCCTCTGTGCGTGGATGTGATGGGGGCAGAACTGGTTCCTCTTCCAGCTCCTGGGCTAGGCACGCGGGACTTCTGCTTGTGTTTCCGATCATTGTTGTTTCCAAGAGCAGCAAGATCTAGTAGAAGAGCAGGCTCTCACCAAGTCAGAAGCTGTGGGTTTTCAGGTCTGCTACCGGCTGTTTGATAATGAAGCTTCTTCGGGAATCAGGTCTCCCAGGCTCCCTCCCCTGTCTCAGGGTTCTGGCCTGTTCATCCTTTTTGCTAGAGCTACCTCTAAAGCTATTCTAGGTTTGGCCTCAAGATCGATCCGTTTGCAGTGAACTGCAATCTAATTTGATGCACACACAGACTTTTAACCACTCTTACAAGAAATAAGAAAACCTCATCCAACCACAAGCATCCAAGAGTTCAAAACCAACTTCGAATAGCACAGATGCCAACTGTAACCAATCACGCTGTCTCCGTACCTCACTTCCATTTTCTGTAGGCCATTTCCTTTTCTTTAGCTAGAAATATAATCTGGTCATGTGACGAAGCAGGGTACCCTGAACTGGATTTGATGGCCTGTTCCAAAATTGCAAGTGAAGATTTGCAAAACTATATTCTTTACAAAATATTTTTAAACTCCACTTGGTCTA
Organism: Ictidomys tridecemlineatus; assembly: GCF_052094955.1. Classification (NCBI taxonomy): domain Eukaryota; kingdom Metazoa; phylum Chordata; class Mammalia; order Rodentia; family Sciuridae; genus Ictidomys; species Ictidomys tridecemlineatus. Next base: position 38,166,422 of record NC_135485.1, on the reverse strand, counting down.
AAACTGGTCTGCTGCCATTTTCTCTCAAATATTGGAGGCTGCCTCTGGACCCCCGGCTGTGCTGTGTTCTCAGTCTCAGGATCCGTGAACTGAACACTCCCACCCACCCTGCCTCCATGTCCAATCAACATGGTGGGCCTCCGCTTATCTTTGGGGGAGTCTGAAGACAAAACCCATTGAAGAGGGTGGCCAGGTCATACGGGATGCTAAAATGCTGAAGCAGCAACTTCTCCAGGCCCCTCAAATGTCCTTCTTCTGCCCCTTACTGGCCATATTGCTCAGACTTCCCCCTCAGAACCTCTGTGATCACCCAAGCAAAGGTTTGGTACTGACACAGCACAGAGCTCCCAAGACCTTGCTGCACCTCCACAGAGAGTTCCAAATGTGCTTGCACAGGAGGGCTGTGATGTGACTTGGTGAGATGCCCTGATAGGGAACAGGACACTGGACTGGCCAGCGCTGCTGAGGACAGATGTGAACTTGCAGAAGTGACTAGCAACACTCTCTGATCTGCCCTGACACTCAGTAGGTAGCACAACTGCCTGGGTTTGAACTCAGTTCTACCATTTTCCTGTGTGACTTGGGGCAAGTTACTTCTCTCTCTGTGCCTTCGTATTTTCTTCTGTGACACAGGAATACCTGTAGGCTTCACTGGGTGAGGGAGAAGATGCACGGAGGGCTCAGAATGCTGCCCAGCCCTCTGTGTGCCTTAGGACATGGATTCTCTCCATTTTGCACAGGAGGACATGGATATGCAGGCAGATTGTGTGACTTCCTCTGAGCAAGCAAATAAGGAAGGAGTGGAATTGCCAGAGCCCATATTCTCCTAGTTACAATGCGCCCAAACTCCAAATCTGTACCTACACCCAGCGATTCACCCCAAACTTCACCTTGGAGCCAGTCAACTCTGGACACTAGAATTCTCGCTGATTCAATTTCTTTCTTTCTTTTAAAATTTACTTTAATGTTTTGGTACTGGGGATTGAATCAGTCAGTGCTGAGTGGTTTAGTTCTTCTTTTAATTCTTTTTTTTTTTTTCTTAATTTTGAGTCAGTGACTTGCTAAGTTGCTGAGGGTCTTGGTATGTTTCTGAGATTGGCCTCGAACTTGTAATCCTCCTTCCTCAGTCACCGAAGTTGCTGGAATTTTGGTGTGCACCACTGCGCTTGGCTACTTTATTCATTTTCTATAGTTGCTACATCAAATTAACAAACTTAGTGGCTTAAAGCAACACACATTTATTCTCTTATAGTACTGGAGTTCTCAAATGCCTTGTGCTTTAGATTCACTAGGGATATTTGTTAAAAGCACAGATTGCCAGGCCTCATATCCAGAGATCTGATGACACACTGGGAGTTGACTCCAGGACTCTGCACTTTAGCAGGGGGCCTGTGCTGTCCCTTCTCCTGACCTCCTGTAGATTCTTCATGTTGGTAGTCTTTGGATCATGTTTGGAGAATTGCATTAAAACACAGTAATGCTAGTTTGTGATCATTTGAGAGAATATTAAGAACAAAGTCCAGAATCAGCAAAAGGCTAAAAAGAACAGGTCATCTGACACAGAGAAGCTGTAAAGGAAGATAATATGGTGCTCCATGCTGTGATACCTCTTCAAATGCATGGAGGCTGTTGAAGGTTATGATTATCGATTCCCTGGAGACTGAACTATGACCTCTGAGGTCAAATGTGTTCAAAGCATCTTATCTTACACCTTCCTACCGGGTCCCCAACCCAAAGAAAGTTTTATGATAAAGAGAGGATTTTTAACTTGCTCAGCCTTGCAAACTCAATCCAGTGTTTTCCTGGTCAGCTTGAAGGATAAAGAGTAGCTTGTGATCCTGGAGATGCTGACTTCAGCCATGATGTCCAGGAGGAAAGGCAATTCCAATAAAAAGACCAAAAAAAAAAAAAAAAAAAAGCACTTTAAGTCAGAGTCTTATTGGATTGATCCAAAGTTAAGCACATTTTTGCATGGGATCTATGAACTGTGAATTTCTTCTGATTCAGATATGTTTTATGGATTTGCTCTAAACTTGAGAGCAGCAAAGACTCAACATCCTGAATCATGCAAATGCAGAAAGAAAAATTCCACCTCCTCTCTGGTGAGGGGTGTGTTAATCTTTTCTTGGAACTCAGAGTCTGACCTTGACGCCCAGCAGAGAAGTCCTGGGAGGGCTGCTGAGCACAGCCTTGCTCCCCAGGGAGCTTCTGCGTTTCCCTGTTCCAGGGCTCCAGGGAGGGAGCGGCCATGTGATTGTGGCCTTTATCCCCTTTTTTATTTCTCTGAATAGACAAAAATGATTGTTCTTCAAATGACATTCTTTTTGGAGCTCCTGAGACAGTACCAGAGGAAGAAATAGCTCAGGGGTGGTTGGTATTCTGAGTGGAGGCTGATGATAATCGAGGAACTGGCATTTGGAAGAGTTCTGTGCAGAAAGCGAAAATACCCAGATAAGACCAGCTCAGAGGAGAGGCTCAGATGCGTAAAATGTCACTGTCCTGGAAGTTCACCCCTCCGAGTGCCAACTTTTCTTTTGAAAGCATATTTGATGAAAACCTCTCTAAAAGTTGTTCACACATTTTTCAAGTTGTTTAAATGAAGAATATGGAACCCAATTTAATGGTAGGGCAGGGAGAGCTGAGAAATCATCTCACCCAATCCCTCAGTTTTGCAAATGATGGAAGTTGGGGGACTTACACCAAGCAACAACCCAATCATGGTAGAACCAGGATCTCTAGGAAATATTTGGATAGTCTTTCTTTCTTGGAGGTGGGGGGTACCAGGAAAGAACTCAGGGGCACTTGACCACTGAGCCACATCCCAGTCCTATTTTGTATTTTTTTTTAAATTTTTTTTTTTTTTTTAGTTGTTGATGGACCTTTATTTTATTTATTTATATGCGGTGCTGAGAATTGAACCCAGAGCCTATGCATGTTAGCATGTGCTCTACCACTGAGCTACAACTCCAGTCCCCTATTTTGTATTTTATTTAGAGACAGAGTATCACTGAGTTGCTCAACACCTCGATTTTGCTGAGGCCGGCTTTGAACTCTCAATTCTCCTGCCTCAGCCTCCCAAACTGATGGGATTACAGGTGTGTCCCACCACACCTGGTTGGATAGTCTTTCTATTCCATCTTTCCATTATGCTTTCTCTTCAAAGTCACATTATTCTCTTGCCTAATACTATTTTTTAAAAGTAAACTACAGTTAAGGGAATGTACATAGAGTTTTTACTTTGGATGCAAATATAATTTTGTAGGAGGTCATTCAGAGGGTACCAGGGCTGAAGAGGAGCTGTCCCTCAGGTTCAGGTGCTTTCTTCTGCTCAAGTGGACTCCTCCCTCCCTTCCTCCCTCCCTCCCTCCCTCCCTTCCTCCCTTCCTTCCTTCCTTTCTTCCTTCCTTCCACCAGGGATTGAAACCAGGCATGCTTAACCACTGAGCCACATCCCCAGCCCCACCTGTTTTATTTTTTATTTTGAGGCAGGTTCTCATTAAATTGTTGAAGGCCTCACTAAGTTGCTGAGGCTGGCTTTGAACTTGAGTTCCTCCTGCCTCAGCCTCCCAAACCACTGGGATTACAGGTTTGTGCCACTGTAACTGGCGTCAAGAGAATTTCTACATTTCTGCCATCTTCTCCTTCCTTTACATACTGGTGGCTGCTCCCGTTCTTTTTCCCAGAACAGAGTTTGCTCATGATTTATCTCCCCAATGCCAATGTCGTCTTCCTCATTTTTCCTAACAGGAACCCCACGTGGGAAGTACTGTGTAGAGGTTGCTTTACCTACCTGAGAGCAGATGTGGCTAAACAGCATTAGCAATTCCATTCAATTTGTTCCTTACAGAAATATATTCAGTCTTTCTCTCTCAGATCTGAGAAGATGGAAACTATTTTCCTGCTTTGCTTTCTCTAATCTAACAGAGATTCTAAGCATGGCTGAAGGGTAGAGATCATGCTGTGTGGTTTGATTGTTAGCAAAAAAAAAAAAAAAAAAAATCATGTTGCAAGAAATATCAAGACTCCCATGGTATTTAAAATGGGATGATACTTTTTATTTCATATGAGAGAACATATGTATTTTTTTGACAAATGATTTTAAAAATCTAAATACTATAAAGCATGGCTATTTTAAAAGCTATTCATGATTTATTACTTTGTCAATGCTATTAATTTCTATTTCTGTTTCATTATGGCTTCAAGAACAGTCTAGAAAAGATAAAAAATGAAAAGTTTCATAGCTGCCAACCATTCAGTATGGTACTTAAAATCATAATTTTTTTGTTTTGGCACAAAATTGAAGTATACATTGAAATAAAATGGTACAAGTATAGAGCTGAATATATTTTTACATAAATATGTATATATTTATATAGTCATATAACTACCACCTGCATCAAGATATAAAAAATCCCAGCCCTGCAAGAAGTTCCCTTGTGGCCCTTTCTGTCCACACCACTGTCTCTAATCTAAGCACTGTTATTTCTATCACAACTCATTAGTTCTGCCTATGTGTGCACTTCCTGTTAATGGAGTCGCATGGTGTTTCTCTTTTAGGTCTAGCTTCTTTGGCTCCATGTCTATAAGGCTCACTTATCTTGGGTTTTTTACCTGTAGGTTTTATAAAATTCTGTGTAGCATTCCATTATAAAAATTCATAAGAATCTATTCATCTTCCAGTTGATGGATTATTTTCTATTAATATTGGGTTATTTAATAAGCTATTGGGAATATACTCGCATTACCTTCTGATTGGCACAACGCTCATTTCTCTTTGATCTATGCTCAGGAAGGAAAGGGCTGGGTAAGTGCATGTTTATCTCTGGTGGTTATCACCAAACAGCTCTTCAGAGTGGCTGACCTTCCATCATGTGGAAAGTTCTACCTGCCCTATACCCTTACCAGCTTGGTGTTCACCCTTTAGTTTCAGCCATTCTGGTGTGTGTGTGTGTGTGTGTGTGTGTGTGTGTGTATGTGGTGGGATCTCATTGTGGTTTTAATTTACATTTCCCTAGGAAGCAATGATGTTGGCTAATTTTTCACATGATGATGGGCTAGTTGTGTGTGTGTGTGTGTGTGTGTGTGTGTGTGTGTGTGTATATATATATATATATATATATATATATTAATGCAAAGTGCCTTTATCTTGTCCTTTTAAAATTTGGGTTGATTGTATTGATTTGTAGGAGCTTTTTATATATTCTTTTTATTTTTTGTTGGGGAGGTACCAGGGATTGAACCAAAGGTTGCTTAACCACTGAGCTACATCCCCAGCTTTCTTTCTTTATTATTATCAGACAGGTTCTTACTAAGTTACTCAGGGACTTGCTAAGTTGCTGAAGCTGGCTTTGAATTTGTGATCCTCCTGCCTTAGTCTCCCAAGCCCCTAGGATTATAGGCATGTGCCACCACACCCTGGTCTTTATGTATTCTTGATGAGTCCTCCCTTGCATTATTTTTATAAACTTTTTTTTTCATTATGTGGATTGTCCATTTACTATCATTATAGTGAAGAACAGAAGTTTTTAATATTTTATAAATTGACACTCAATTTATAACTTTTTTTTTTTTTTGCTGTAATTGTTGGTCATTTTGTGTGTATTGTTGAAGAAATCTTTGCCTAACCACAGGTCAAGAAAATATTCTTCTATGTACTTTATATTATTTTTTATATTATGTTATTTATTTATATTATTTTATATTATATTTTTAATTTATTTACTTGTATTGGGGACCAAACCCAGAGCTTTGTGCATGCGAGGCAAACACTCTAACACTGAGCTATACTCCCTGCCTATGTTCATTTTAGCTTTATCATTTACTTCTTTACATTTATATCTACAATTCATCTCAAATTAACTTCTGGGTGTTATCTGAAGCAGAGGTCAAGGTTATTTTTCCCCTCCTACGGACATCCAACTGCTCCAGCATGTTTTATTGAAGAGGTTGTCCCTTCTTACTATAGTGGTGCTTTTGATGTAAATCAAGTGACTGCATGTGTGACAGACTGTATCTAGATACAGGAACTTCACTTTTAGCATATTCATTGCAAACCTTCTAGTGGATGTGGCCTTGGGCTGAGTGTCAGGAGCCCTGACTTCCTGGGATGGTTTGCCAGGGAGAGGTGGGAGACTCGGGACTTTTTAAGGACATATTGATCTATTTGCTGCCATATCCGATATCCCCTCCTAGCATGTGTGCCCCAACCTATAAAGCTGGTATGTGACCACCCTTCTCCTTCAGTCACTCGAATTAACCACGATGACCACATGGCCTGTACCTATTAAGTATTTTTTTTTCTCTTGGGAATTTAACATGAGAGTCATAGAGGTTGATGAGATTTGGGCCCAATGCTTTCCATTTTCTGTAGGTTGTGTACTTCTATAAAAAGTTCCATTTAGTGAGAGGTGGTGGAGCATGCCTGTAATCCCAGTAACTTGAGACAGGAGGATCGCAAGTTCAAGGCCAGCCTCAGCAATTCTCTCAAAATAAAAAAAAACAAAAAGGATGGGGGATGTAGCTCACTGATACAGCACCCCTGGCTTTAATCCCCAGGACCAAAAAAAGAAAAAAAAAGTTTCATTTTTATGCAAGCTAGTTTGAGTGTTTATTGCTACCAGAACACTTGAATTTTCCATCTTTCAGACCACGAGGATTTTCTGTCACTTCTGTTGTAAAACAAGGCATCCCCCTGACCTTGGTGCTGAAGAGAGATGTGAGGGTGCAAGCCAGAAAAACTTGCTACAGAAGCTAATCACACCCGTGACTGAGCAGGAAGTAGCCGCCACGGGGACTGGACAAAGAACAATGATGCCTCATAGGGATCTTTTCCCCTCCTGAAGACTAGATAGACATGTTCACTCATGAGATGATGGTGACATGATTCCCATGGCCTGCTGAAGAGGCTGCCCTTCATTTTGGAGAAATCCCCATACCGTGGCCATGTCTGATGTCTCCAAAAGGAAAGCAAGACACTGCCTGTAAAGGAGGGCTGGTAGAATTTGGGGGCAGCAAAAACACCAGCCTGATTATGATTTGTCATTAGAAAAAGGAACTCTAACCAACCAGAATGTCCTAGATGGATAAAGAGTAGGTAAACTTAAAGGGCAGGGTCGGCATGCACCATGCACCATGCACCATGATCCTGGCACATCCAGGCAAGAGAAATGCTGCCTTAGATGGCACCAGCGTTAAGGAGCCTGGGGAGGGCACTCTGCAGGGACAGGGACCACAACCCAGAAGAACACTTTCACATCCTCCTTTTCTCTAAGCCACACTCCCAAGTCACTTGGTCTCCAATGGCCAATATGTCTTCCTCACTACATTGCAAGTGCGAAGATAATGCCTTGGAAAGGAGTAAAAATATTTTAGCTAGCAGAAGAGGGTAGCATTGCCTGTCTAGTTTATGTATTTCAATGAGCTGGAGTGGCAATAGTTAGCATTCTTGTTTTCAACCAACTCTGTTACGCTAGTAAACCTGAGCATAAGATGCTGGTTGTTGTCCTGTAAATTGATTTATGGAGGCTGTGAGATCATCCTATGTTATCATAAAATATTATTTTAAAAACCATCTTACAAGAAAATAAATAAAAATAAAAACTATCTCACCAGTGCCATAGGAATCATCTTGAGGGCTATGATTCATAAAGACATTATGAGAACTTTGCAGAAGGTATTTAAGGAATGTGTTAGCATCAGAAAGAACTCATATCTTCAGAATATTCAGTGTTTTGTGAATTGTGATGGAGCATACAGGACAGAGATGGAGCATGAGAAAATAAAGTGGTATGTCTGTGCACAGGCCACCATAACAAAACCCCATAGGCTGGGTGGGCTTAGGTAACAGAGACTTGTCATTTGTAGCTTTGAAATTTGTAGCTCTAGACCAAGGTGATTTGCTGATGGCCACCTCCTTGCTGCACGGTCATCCCTCTTTACACATGCCTCTTTCTCTTCTTATAAGGCCATCAGTCCCATTGAATAAGGCTTTACCCTGACATCTTCGTTTTCACTTACCTCTTTAAAAGTCTTATTTCCAAACAAGGTAACATTCAGATGTATGAAGAGCTAGGGCTTCAAAATACAGTTTTTTTGGGGGGAGAGAGGTGCAAAATTCAGCAAGTCTTCTAATATTTGTGATTTAGACTAAGGCAGAGTTGCTGACATTGGGTAGACTTGTCCAAGGTTAGCACCCAAACCAGGCAGGCAAGGTTAGCTTCCTCATTATTGAATGTTCCCCACTCTTTCAGAAAGCATAATGAAAATGCCTAGTTGTTATGTAATTATGTGTTGGATGGACAGAGGTACAGCACGAACCAAAATACCATTGTTTTAAATTAAAAATCAACAAACTGGTGAGGAACATAAATATCCCAAGTAGTGTGGGTGTATTGGCCCCCTGCTGCCGTAATGGTTACTGTTTATGGAGAAGAGCATTTCTATGGGGAATGGTCCATCAGCAGGCCCAGAAGAGGAGAATTAATGCTTTCTGTGCTGAGGCATCCCAGCACCCTGAGGATTTTGGATGAATTCAGTTGGTTCTGGGACAGCGTTGCTGGACTTTGAAGGTGGCAGGGAGGAGTCCTGTCAAAAGCCTCCAACTCTAACTGCAGCTGGTGTCAAGTTGTTCTTTGCCAATCTCTCTCCACATTTATGAATGATGAGAGGAAACAGCTGAGTACAAACTAGCTCACACATAATCCTTGTTGCCCTGGCCATGTCTCTAAAGCTTCTGATGATGGATGGTGCTTCTAGGCATGGTCTACTTCAGTGGCTCTTGCTGGTTGCCAGCACAGGATTGATGTCAAGAGGGTTGTGACAAACAGTATAATAGTAAACGAAGATTTTCAGGGAGAAACAACCTTAAGTCAAAGTGAGAATAACTAAGGTATTTATTCATTTGTTTCTTGAGCACATACTGGACCAAGGGATACACTTCTGATTACATGGACAAACATTCTTCCTCCACGAAGCTTTCACTCTATTGGATAGAGACAGTTAATAAATAAAACCATTGTATAAAATGTGTCCTGTGTCAGATGGTGATATAGGTTATGGAGAAAAATAAGGCAGAGAGGAGGAATGAGCAGGTGGTGGGCAGCTTTGCCGTTATGAAGGACAGCCAGGAAAGAACTGAGTCGAGTCTTGAAGAAGGTGAGGAAGCAAGCCGCGGAGCTACTGGGGGAAGAATGTTCCAGGCAGAGGGACCTGGTACCAATGCCCTCAGGTACATGCAGGAAGAGCCAGGGAGCCCGTGTGGCTGAAGTAGGAGGGGCCAGTGAGACCACATGGGTGGGAGGAGGTGACAGCATGGGCAGGGCTGGGCAGGCTGATCACACAGGGCTTTTGTAAGGGCTGTGATTTTGATGTTGAGTGAAATGGGAAGCTGGTGAGGGTCTGTGTAGACAAGTGAATAATTTACTAACTTTTTATTTTTTGGTACTGGGACTGAACTCAGGGGGACTTCCACCACTGAGCCACATCCCCAGCCCTATTTTATATTTTATTTAGAGACAGGGTCTCACTGAGTTGCTTAATGCCTCGCTTTTGCTGAGGCTGGCTTTGAACTCAGGATCCTCCTGCCTCAGCCTCCCAAGACACTGGGATTACAGGTGTGTACCACTGTGCCCAGCTGATTTACTAACTTTTAAAATGGTTGAGAACTATTTGAAGGAAGACACAAGTAGAAATTAGGAAGACCAGTGAAGAAGTTACTGCAAAAAGCCAGGTAAGACCTGGTGGTGACTTGGACCAGGTGGCAGGGACTGGTGGTTGGATGAAATGAATTAATGATTGAAGTAGAATCATTAGGAACAACCGACAGCTTAGAAGTGGTTGATGTATGAGAGGAAACAAGAATGCAGGTGGACCTCAAGGTCTTAGGCCCACCATTACTAGAAATCTAGTACTAAAGTGGCCAGAAGTATTACCAGGAAGTAGTGTTATGCCGCAGTCTGGCTGGGCACAATTCAGGAGCCACTTGTTAAAAGAAACTAACTTTATTTTTAGAACTACAAACGCCAAACAAAACAGCTCCTCAGGAAAAAACCCTCAGAGCCCAACTGCCACCACCGGCTTCCCAGAAGCCTCTCACCCCCACACCAGCCTCACCACCTCCCCCTATCCTCCTGCTCTTGAGGCCGATTGGCTGGGTTGCGTGGGCAGAGCCAAAGGAGTCCCCCAATGAGCAGCTCCGTGATCTGAAAGGGCAGGGAAACAGCCCAATGAACATCATCGCAGAGGAGCCAATCAGCTAGATGTTGCTGGGGCCGCTGTGAGCCAATCATCAGCCGGCAGCTGGAAGTTTGCTGGCAGCTGGAAGTTTGCTGGGGCCCCTTTGGCTGTGGCTCTCAACAGTGTTAGACAGTATTTAGAGTATCTGATAACTCAGACGTCACTCCTCTGAACTTCACTTGAGTGTAAATAAGGGTTAAAATCCCCCCATCTGGCTCCACAGTTCCCAACCCTCACATCCACCCTCCCATCCACCCATCCGCCCACCCCTTCACGCATCACAGTCTTCAGCTGCATCTCCGTTATCTGTCAGCAATTCCCTGTCCCCTAAGATCTGTTCCATGGTATGTGAAAGTCTAAGTCTCCCAAGGACTTTCACCAAATTCCAGGGGCTCGTGTTCGTTGGCTCCCTCTGGACCCTGGACACCAGCTGCCATCCATGATGCCTCCATGGCGTCCTCACGCCAAACCCTGTGGGGTGTCGGGGACTTTACTGATGAGTTGAGATGGTACACATGTTTCTTCACTTTTCTTCTTCATCTTTTCCAGGAGTGAAAGTCATCACCCTCATTGTTTTCTGGGCAGCAGTTTAGGGGCGTGTTGGTGGTTTAAATTTGGTCTCTGTTCTGAGATCTGATCATAAAGAAGCCATGTCTTTCTTAGAGCAGATCCCTTGTTCTCTTTCTTTAGATTTTTACTCAAACATCTTATCAGTGAAGCTTCCCCTGATACTCCAAACAAAAATGTCCCCCTCTAGCATTCTGATCCTGTTTTTTTTTTTTCTTGTCCTACTTGTCACCATCACACGTGGTGACTGTTCACTTGGACCATTGTTCCCCTTTTAGAGACTATAATGTAGGGGGCAAGGCTTATGTTTCAATCACTCTATTCTCAGCGCCCAGAATTGGACCTGGCCAGCAGAAGCACTCAGTAAATACCCATGAGAGGAGTGAGATGAGACTCTTCAAGCATGGCTGGTCTCATGGAGGGGATCCTCGGATCTCTGGGCAGGATGACTTGGGTCAAGCACAAAAAAGTTATGTTTTCACGATAGAGCAGTGTTTCTTCATGTGTGGTCTATGGACCCATGGATATTATTTTCTTTTTCGGTGTGTTAACATTTCATCTGGTAGCTCAAAAATAATAGCAGATACAATTGCTGGCAATGAAACATGAAGGAAAGCACTGGCCCCACACTAGATATGGGGCATTGCATCCACTGCCTGATTCACCATCACACACTCCAAGAATTCCAGTTTCACATAATAATGTTCCTCCCCTCCTCCCCCATGGCCCTGTGATGCTGGAGATTGAACCCAGGGACTCATACATGCTTCACCCCTAAGATATAACCCCAGACCAAGAATGTTCTTTATGTTAAAATTAACTATATGAAAGCTCAACCCTTGATAATAATAACTCCTTAATATTTGGTGTGGCGAAATGGGAAATATGCAGAGAACACTTTGGCTGCAAACTGAAGCCAAAGAACAGCCCTTGCAAGAATGGTTGAAATTGCAGGCTGAATGTGTCACTTTCTGTGGGGAAAACAATTTTTCTTAGAATGATGGACAATATAAGTCCATTTGGGTTGCTATACCATGAGCTGGGTAGTTTGTGAACTGAAATTTGTTTCTCACAGCTTTGGAGGCTCTGAAGTCCAAGGTCAAGGCTCTGGCAGATGAGTGTCTGGTGAGGACTCATTGCTGCTTGAGTGGTGCTGTCTGGCTGTGTCGCCACCTGGTGGAAAGAGGGCCAGGCTGCTCTCTGGGACTCTTACAAGGGTGCTCATCAATTTACAAGGGCTCTCTGTCTTCATGCCCTGATTACCTCCCAGAGGTCGTGTTTTCTAATATTGACATATTGGTGATTAGGTTTCAAGATATGATTTTGAGGGGGACACGTGCGTTCAGACCATGGCATTGACTTAGGAATGACAGCTAGTTAGATTTGAATAGTTGGCAGGCATTTTCTAGAAAATGAAGTGAGGCTGTCATCTCAGGGAGACAATGGACAGCTTTTGGCAAATTATGAACTTTGAATTGACAAATAGAAATTAAGAATTTTTGAAAACTTGTATCCATCTCGGTGAGTTTGGCTACTTTCCAATACTTGGAAGTTTTTTGATAAAATCAGTGATATATACTAATACATATATCTATCACCAAAGTCTCCAAGTATTGCAAAGTATCAGTATATATACTGATATATCAGTAATTTATTATAATGTATTACTGATATATATACACATATGTGTATATATATAATTTATTAATATGTATTTTTAACATTTTAAGAAACTATCAAATAGGTCTTCATAGTAGTTGCACGATTTTACAATCCCACCAGCATTATGTGTGTGTGTGTGTGTGTGTGTATACACACACATCTAGATTGTATATATGTATATATACATATATATAGCTTGTGTATATACATATACTTATACTTACATATGCATATACACACACGCATATAAAGCAATGTGAACACATTTGGAAGATTTTCATAACTCAGTGAATATTTTCCAAATGACTATATGTTGTAACGTTATATATGGAAAAAGATCTAGTATAATGGACCAGTGGATTTTAATATAACAAAATATGAAGAATTGTTTCTTTCAGATTCCATATTGTGACTTTAAGGAACTACCACTTGTCAAGCTTTGATATGGTATCAGACACATCTATAATTATCAGAAGATGCTATTAAAATATAAAATATTTCCTCCTTTCCAACTATGTTTTTATGTGAAGGTGGATTTTCTTTTTATTCTTAAGCTATAACAACATAATGCACAACAGTGATTGCGGCAAACAGATCTCAGAACCATCTGTCTCTCATTAAGTGTGACATAAAACAGATGATGCAAAAACGTCAAGCAATGACACTTTTCTCACTAATTTGTTTTGGAAAATGTGGCTTCATTTTTTTCAGATGACTTTGTTAAGGTACAATTGAAATACTTTAAACTGCACATTTAAAGTCTACAATTTGATCAAATTTGACATGTGAATGCATCTATGAATCCATTACCTCAAGCCTGGTAATGAAAATGTCCACACACACCCTGCCCCACAAAATTTCCTTGTATTCCATTTTCACGTTCCCCCCCCCCCCCAATTCCTAGGGAACCAATGATCTTTCTGGCTATTTTTCTAGAATTTTATACAAAAATATAATTATAGGCTATTTATTTTGTCTTTTTTTCCACAACCTAATTATTCTGAGATTCACTCATGTTTTTGTATGTATCAAAAGCTTATTCATAGATGGGCACAGTGGTGCACATCTATAATTCCAGCCGGAAGCTGAGGCAGGAGGATCTCAATTTTGAGGCCAGCCTCAGAAACTTATGGAGACCCTGTCTCAAAAAATAAAAAAAGGGCTGGAGATGTGACTCAGTGGTTAAGCACCCTTGGATTCAATCCTTGGTACCAAACAAACAAAAACATATAAAAACAAACCTCCTTCATTTTCTTTGTAAGGATATGGTATAATTTGCTTCTTCAATCACCTATTATTAGGCATTTGGGTTGTTTTCAGGTTTTGGCTATCTTGAAAAAATTTGCCCTGAACATTCATATAAAAGTCTTTGCTTGGACATACTCTTTCATTTCTCTTTGTTGATTCCTAGAAGAGAAAGGCCGGCCATAAGTTACACGTATGCCTAACATGTTAAGAATCTGCCAAAGTCTCCAGAGTAGTTGTACCATTCTACATTTGCACCAGGAGTCTACAAAGCTCAAGTTCCTCCACATGCTCACCAACACCTGGCCATTCTAACAGGTGTGGATTGATATCTTATGGTTGTTTAATTGGATGACTAATAATATCAAGCCCATTTTCATGTGTTCATCTGCCATCTGTACATCTTCTTTGTTGAAAGAAAAACACATTTTTTTTTCCCAGATATTTTGCCAAGGTATAGCCTGCGACACACCCAGCCTCTGATGTATTTGTGGTTCCTTTGTTGACTGAAATGTCCTGTGGTGCATGACTGTAAAGGCAAACCCCCTGGGTAAGTCCTTCAGGGAACCATGGGACAGATCAAAGCAGATAACCACAATTTTTTTTTTTTTATTGGTTGTTCAAAACCTTACAAAGCTCTTGACATATCATATTTCGAACATTAGTTTCAAGTGAGTTATGAACTCCCATTTTTACCCCAAATACAGATTGCAGAATCACATCGGTTACACATACACATTTTTACATAATGCCATACTAGTGGAGGGGGATAGTAGAGGATAGGAAAGGTAGCAGATAACCACAATTTTTAAGAACAGGATCTGCCCTGCTCCTTCCACCCAGGAGACCTGCCTTGGGAACTGGACTGCTATGTTCTAGGCTGGGGCAGGGCTGAAGAGTGGAGATGCCCCCGAGTGAAACAAACAAAGCACTCTTTCTGACCAGCAGGTGCTGTTTGTGATTAAATGTTCATCTGACGCTCTCCATTTCTTATTCATTTCCAGGATTCTGACAGTATTGCCCATTTATTTGCTACTTTGTATAGGAACCGGTTTCTCCACCTCCTCTCCCTGCTTCTCACAGATTCCATTCTCCTATTGATTGACTTTTTTTCTCATTTCTTTCTTTCTTCTCTACACTGGTTTTGGTTCTTCCTAGGGGAAGGTTGAGGTCATTTGGTTGGTGTCTCTTCTCTACGTGCTACAGATCTCCCTTAAAGGAATTTGTTAGAATTGTTCTCCACATTTTTATAAGTGTGTTTCATTTCCACTCTGTCCAAAATGCTTCCCAATTTCCCTTTTGACTTATTTTTCATCTCATGGATTATTCTGAACTATGCTATTTTATTTCCAAGTCTATAGGGATATTCTATCTACTTTTATTTCTAATTTATTTTTTTTATTAGAGAAACTATTTGTATGTTGTGAGTCATTTCAAATATACTTAGATTTATTTGAGAGCCCAGAAAATAATGTAAGCCCAGAATACAATCTATCTTGGTAAATGTTCCATGTGTACATAAAAACCTGTGCATTCTACTTTTGGGGGTATCAACTTCTATGTATCAATTTGGTCATTGTTTGATAGCATTCTTCAGGTCTTCTCTGTCTTTTCTGATTATCTGTTATTTGTTCTATCAATTATTAATAAGGGGTTATAATTGTGTACTTTTCTAATTGCCTTTCAGTTCTGTTGGTTTTTATTTTGGGATTTGAAGCTCTGCTATTAAGCATGCTCATTTAGAGCTGCATCCAGATTCTTGCTTCCTTGCTCCTGTATCATTATGAAGCGAGCTCCTTCATCCCTGGAAATATCCTTTACTCTGAGATATGCTTGTCCAATATTCATACTCAGCCTAGCTTTCCTTGGAGTATTGTTACCAGGATCTATCATTTTCCACTTTTAACCTACGGGTGTCTTTATATTTAAAGATGATTCCTTTTAGACAGCATGAAATTGGGCTTGTTTGTTTGGTTTCCATTTTTAAAACCTTTGCCTTTTAATTGGGATGTTAGGCCATTTATATTGCATGCGATTATTGATATGATTTCATTTAAATCTTCTATTTTGCTCTTTGCTTTTAATTTCTTCTTTCTTCTTTTTTTTTTGATTTTTTATAGGTTGAGGATGGGGGGTTTCCACTTTATCTCCTTTTCTTTCTTATTAACTACAAGCTTTGTGTTGTGTTTTCTCAGTGGTTCCTTTAGGGTTTGGTCTTGAAGTTAACATGTTTTTCCCTTCATCCCTATTTCACCTGTAGAACATACTCCTGACACTTCAATTACTTTCCTCCAGGTTATTGTCATATTATGGTACTCCTACAATTTATATAAACCCCTTAATAAATTGACTCAATTTTCAGCTATTTCTTTAAATTTAAGGACTTAGAATAATAGGAAAATAATAGAAAAATTGACGTATATAATCACAATTTCGGGTGCTGCTCTTTTTTAGGCGTGGTGTGGATTCAGGCATCTGGCCTCATTGTTCTGCCAAGACGACTTAAAATTCCTTGTGCAAGTTGGCTGGTGAGGATTTTTTCAGCTTTTGTATTTCTGGAAAAATTTTGTTTTCTGAATTCTACCCTGGTTGAATAAGGAATTCTAGGTTGATTCTTCTTTCTTTTGGTAGGGTTTTTTTTTTTTCTTTGCTCCACTGTCTTCTAAATCATTGTTCCTAATAGGAAAATCTTGTATTTTTCTGTAAATAATGTGTCTTTTTTTTCCCTCTGGGTATTTTTTTTTATTTTATTCTTTCATAGTACTTTTAAGCAATTTGATTATGATGTCTTGGAATACTTTCACGTTTCTTGTGCTTGATATTCATGTACTTACTGGATCTGTGGGCATAATTATATTTTTTACGTTTGGAAAATTTTTTAGTGTTGCTCTCCATTAATCCTATCATCTGTTTAATTTCTAGGTCAGTGAAAATTCCTTGATGTTACTCATTTTGGGTTATATTTTCCTGCTTCTCTGTAGGCCTGGTAACTTTTTAATGAAATGTCAGACATTGTGAATTTTACCTTGAAGATTCTGGATATTTTTGTATTCTTCAAGAATATGCTTTAATTTTATTTTGGAATGCAGAGACATTACTCTGAAGCAGTTTGATCCTTTGGGGATCTTGCTTTTAAAGTTGGTTAAGCTAGACCCCAGCTGCATTTTGCCTAGGTCAGTTTCCCCTACCACTAAGGAAGGCCCTCCTTCGTAGTCCACCCAATGCCCCAGGAGTTAGGAAGTGTCCTGCTCTGTCCTTGGCCCTGGGTAAGCTCTGGGCTCACCCCTTTCATGCTTTCAGGTGGTTCTTTCCCTAGTCTTGGATTGTTTCTTCACACACATGATCTGCTCAGTATTCAACAGAATGAAAATTATGAAGTTGACTCTGGGCAACTCTGTTGTCCCCTGCAGGACTTTGCCATGTGAACCTCGGTTTACCTGGCTTACCTGAACTCCCAGCACCATCTCTCTCAGTAGCACTGCTGTTTTTTGTTTTTTTTTTTCTCCTTGTGCCATCAACTAGTAACCTTATGCGGTCCAAGATTATTAAACTATATACAGTCTGGCCCTTTACAAACATGTTAGCTGACCCTGGTGGTGAGCTGGTGCAACTGCACTCTCTCTATTTTTCCTCTCTCAGGGATCACTCTTTCATTGCTTGATGTCCAATGTCTTTTTTCTTTTTTCTTCAATTGCAGCCGACAAAACTGATCATGTCCACTGTCTTGAGAACGTTTTATATATCTTTTGCGTCTCTTTTTAAAAAAAATGTTCAGGTGGACAGTGAATCTTACCATTGAGTACATCCACTAGAAATTAATTTAATAAGTAAACAAATAAATATAACTAGGGGTAAATGGCAGAAAGATCAACAGAGGGAAGGGAACAGGGGGGTGGGGAAAGGGAAGGGGAAGGAGAGGTGCTGCAAAATTATATCAAAGTGGATTCAAGTGACATGTATAACCAAAGAACAAATTAAGAAACGTTCAGATGAGATAGTAAATCTGATCTTTGTTACACACGTTGGTTGGAAGCAGAGGTCTCCAATATTGCTATATTTAATAAAATACTCATGTAAGTAAATATTTAATGCATTTGTTCACTTTTAAAATGAAATAGAAATAAATATTTAAAAGTTCTCCTTTCGGTTTGTACTTGCTAAACATCTAAGCCACATAAACAAAGGCTCTGTGGATCCTTATCAGTTATTTATGTTTTAAATAAAGACACATTATTTTTAGAGCAATGTTTGGTGCATAGTAAGAGTAGAAAGAATGGAGAATTCCTAAAGATTCCCCTCCTTTCATCCCCTCCCCAGCCTTCCCCACAATCAATATCCTCTACCAATATGACACAGTTGTTAAAACCAATGAAGTAACATTGATGCATCACTACTAGACAAGCGCTTGGTTTCCATTAGGACTTGCTCTTTTGGAGTACATTTTACAGGTTTTGATAAAGCAAAACTGTATCAGGCAGAGTAGTTGCACTACCTTAGAAATCCCCTGGGTCCTGCCTTTCACCCCTGCCTTCTCAGTACCCTGGCAACCACTGACTTTTCTCTGTTGCTATAGTTTTGTCTTTCCCAAGATGTCATATAGTTGGAACCAAGCAACATATAACCCTTTGGATTGGCTTCTTTTACTTAAAAATGTGAATTTAAGTTTCTTCTGTCTTTGTATAGCTTGACAACTCATTTCTTTTTGCTTTGTTTTGTAATGCTGAGGTTAGAACCCAGGACCTCACACACCTCAGACAAATGCTCTGCCACTGAGCTCCATCCCGAACTATATTCATTTCTTTTTTCCTCACTGAGTAATATTCTCATGTATGGTTGTATCACAGTGAATTAACCACCCACCTAATAAAGGAGACCTACATTTTTGCCATTATAAATAAGGCTCCCATATTCATGTGATCCTCAATAGTTTTCAGAGTGTAAAGGGGTCTTGCAATTAAAATATCTTAGAGCCATTAGGTGAGGCACACTGCCTTTAAAGAAAGGAGCAAAGGATTTTCTCGGTGCTCTGGTGCCCATATATACTTTCATTGATTATTTAATAAAGGTACATTGATTTCCTCTACCGTGGCTTATACTGTGCTGGGCATGGTGGGATACAATGATGAGAAAAGCCAGAAATATCTGTGTTTTTAAGGAACTTAACAGTTTAATGGGGGACCTCAAACATTCATCAAATAGTCAATAAATAATTAACATTTCCACCAGCCAAGTGCAAGGAAAGAGAGGTATATGAGGTTGAGGGAAGCCATGATGGAGGTTTGACTTTGGCTGGAAGGTCAGGGAACGCTGCCCTGTAGCAGTGACCATCACCCTGAGGACTGGGAGATGTGGCTGCCGAGTGTGACCTGCCCACAGAGCAGAGCAGCTGAGGCCATTCCTCAACACTGGTTCTTGGGATCCTGCAGGAAGAATTTCAAACAAGTCATGTACAGTGGCGGGCAGGAGTTTATTAGAAGAATACCTATGTTCAGGACATGCTGAGGGGTCTCACCTCAGGGAGGTCAACATGGGCCTCCGGGAGTTGAGAGAGTTTTTTAAAGACTGAACATGGACTCCCTGCCTCTCTGAAATTCTTGCTGACTCCAGGAAGTTAGAGTTAAAACCTGTGAAAACCTGCTTAAAACCTGCGGAATTTCTTTTGTGCTAATGTATCCCTTTCTCCTTCTAAAAGCTCTTTCTTTCCAGAACTTTTGGAGATAAAACTTTTGAAACAATAAACTTTTTTTTTTTTCTGTCTTTCCCCCAAAGCTGACCTTGAATAAAATCCACTTTCCTACCAATTTGACTTTGAGTATCTCAGAGTATTATGGCTTAGCCAATATTAGAGCTGCCTGGTGATGGGGGTTTTTGTTTGTTTGTTTTGTTGTTCTTGTCTGCTTTGATAATGTTCTCTATTACCCCCATCCCATGACCCATGAACTTTCTTTTGGATGCTCATGTCTGATTTCCTTCCTGTAAGTTATCTTCTCTCTCCTCCCCCTACCATCCACCCAGGGCTGGCTCATCTACCTAACAGTGTTAACCTGGCAAAGATGGGAAGAAGAAGAAAAGCATGGACAGGCCGTGCTGGCTTATCAGAGGCTGGCTTGCTAGTTCTTTTGTCCTCTTTTTCTCCCCCTATTTCTTCTCCTTCTCTTCCTTGTCTTTCTCTCTCCCTCTTTTCCTTTCCTTTTCCTGCGACCTGTATCTACTTGGAATTAATGTTGACACTTTTCTACTTCGATGAGCAAACAGCAGAGCTTTTGTACACAGGATATTTCCAAACAACTGTGCAAAATTCAAAAGGAGACAACCTGTGCCTGCTTGTGTGAGCTGATCCTTTTAGAGAAAGGCCAAGGTTTCCGCGTGCTGATGACTCTGGGTTTATGGTTTAGCATGGGGGGTGAATGCAGGGGGTGGGGGAAGGGAAAAGGCTGGGATCAGTCATATTTAAAGGAGTCACTTCTGGCAAGAAAATTTAATGTCTGTGATTGAATCACTGCTCCACCCAAACAACTAAATGTCACGAGTATTTATGTTTTGAACACGCTTGGGTCCTCTGCCCTAATGGAGAAAATGAAGATGCATGGTGTTAAAAGAGACAACATATTTCTAGAATTATACTCATGTTGGAATCGCACCAGTGTCAGCTGTAAACTGCAGAGATACAAACCGGAATGAAAAGCCCTTTGGCTTTTTAGCTCTATAATTAGACACCAGGCTCTTCGTTTGGCTCATATATGTGATCTTTCCAAAGGAAATGAAGTTCTAGCTTAACTGTTGTTATGGTTTGGATGTGAGGTGTCCCCCAAAAGCTCACGTGTGAAACAATGTAAGAAGATTTGGAGGAGAAATGATTTGGTCATAGCCTTAACCTAATCAGTGAATTAATCCCTGATGGGATAAAACTGAGTGGTAATTGGAGGCAGGTCGGGTGTGGCTGGCTATAGGGTGTATATTTTGTATGTGGCAAGTGGAGTCGATCTCTCTCTGCTTCTTGATCTTCCAGTGAGCCCCTTCCCTCTACCACACTCTTCTGTCATGATGTTCTGTAGCACCTGGAGCCTGGCAGAGTGGAGCCAGCTGTCTGTGAATTGAGACTCTGAAACCATGAGCCCCCAAATAAACTTTTCCTCCTCTACTGTTGAGCTGGTCAGGTCTTTTCGTCACAACGGTGAAAAAGCTGACGAGAACAACTGTGAACTATATTTTTCTTTTTTATCGGTAAAGAAACACACAGCAACAAGAAGGCCATAGTGAGAGACCTGCACTGGGATTGTTAGAAGTTGTTGTTCCACAATCACTGTGACTAAGACAGCTAACAAACTCCATTGAAGTCCCATTAGGTCCACGCTGTTGCATGGGGTCTTTTCTGCATATTCCCAGGAAAAGTATAGTGTATTTTCACAGCTGCAAGCAGAAGAGGACCATAAACTACAATTCCAGGAGAGTCATTGTGATCGATTCACCAATGTGAAAAGGGTGCACTTCATATAGGCTTGTTTTGAAACACAACAAAACATCTCCAAATTGGGGAAAGGGATTATTTCCTATTCAGAATAATGAGAAGTGCAGTAGAGTTGATAAGAAATACATTTTCATCTTAAACTAGGTTAGACTACTAGATTAGATCACACTCTACTAGATTACTACAACTCTAACCCAGTTGGGGACCATGATGCAGATGCTCATCTTGTTCCTCCCTTAAGGGAAGAAAATGGGAAGTACATGGTAGTATTTCTCATCCAGGAACAGAGTAATCCTTGAAATACACCTTGTATTGGCCATCTCTCAGCATTAGGGT
The DNA here is from genome assembly GCF_052094955.1 of Ictidomys tridecemlineatus. Taxonomy (NCBI): domain Eukaryota; kingdom Metazoa; phylum Chordata; class Mammalia; order Rodentia; family Sciuridae; genus Ictidomys; species Ictidomys tridecemlineatus. The sequence goes on along the minus strand of NC_135485.1, from coordinate 38,144,911 downwards.
AGTGGTATAAGCTGGCTAGCCTCTGTATTTTCAGGAGCCACTGAAATGATTTTTCTCCCTATTCAATTGGCCACAGAGTCACAGACTCAAGTGCATTATGGAGGTTGACGTGAGTATATTGCCTCCAGAAATGTTCTGAGTAGATTTTTTCCTAGTTTTACCTTGGGCAAATTTTCTTTTACAAGATCACAGTAAAGTGTGAAAGACCACAGAGAGGCATCAGTACTTAATAGAGTTTCCATTTTTCACCATGTGGAGTCTAAGAATTCTGAAGCACAAAGGAATTTATCTCCCCAGGAACCTAACTTAGAAAGAAGCCAGCATATACCAGACCGAGAACTGGTTTGCTCTCAGGTATTAATGAACAGGTGAGATAGTTATTAACAGTTGAGCTTGCTAGGTATTGTTCTAGATGATGCAGGGACGAATAAGATGAAGTCCTTATGCACTGGCCTTAATGGGAAGACAGTAGCAAATAAATTGTAGTATAATGTTAAGTGGTGAAAGAGTTCATGAAAACTTGATGCAGAATAAGGAGTAAAAGCATGACAGGGCTGCTGGAGAAGGCCACTTTGAAGAGACAACATTTGATTCAAAATCAGTAGGAATAGAGCAAGAGAGTCATTGTAAATGTAGCAAAGAGCATGCCAGAAAAATCAATGAGCATGTGTAAAGCATATGGAAGCATGTGGCTTGTTTGACGACTAGTTCCAAATTTGGTGAAAAGTTCAAGACTTTAAAACCAAGAAGTTCAATAATTCCAATCCATTTCTAGACATGTGGTATGGAAGCTGCAGGGAACCAAAGGCAAAAAGAAAAATTTTAAACTGAGAGGAAGAAGTCCTAGTACAGAAAGGAGAACAGTGATCAAATTACAGCTGACTTCTTACCAGGCAGTATGGGGACAGAAGACAATGAAGGAGCCTCTTCAATGTGCTGAAAGGAAAAATGCCCCCATATTGCACATTCTATAGCTACTAAAAATACCCTTCTAAAAAGGAAGGCAAAGCAAGTATATTTTCAGAAAAATGAAAGCTGAGAGAGTTCTTTGCCAGGATATTATGCTGAAGGAAGTGCTCAGGCAGAAGACAGTGAAGAGGCAATGAATGGCTAATTTGGATGAGTACAAAGAAATAATTTTGCTTATTTAATAATTTACCTTCTGTGATTGCTTTTAACATGAATTGACTGTTTAATGCAAAAACAATAATATAGTTTGAGATTAATAACAAATAATAGAAGTAAAATATAAGATTGCATAAAGGACAACAGAGAATTAAAATGGGAATTTACTGTCATACGAGTCTTACATTGTGCATTAAATAGCATACTATTATATCAAATAATATATCCTTAACTGTGATAAATTAAGGATGCATATTAAAACCCCAAGAGCAATCAACAAGACCAATAGAAGAGAAACAGTAAAATGTCAAACTAATTGTACAAATAATTACATTACATGTAAATGGTTCAAAAACTCCAATAGAAGACAGAAGTTGTCAGACTCATTCATTTAAAAAAATAAAGAACTAACTGTAGGTTATTGAGAAGAGATTATCTTGAATAAGAAAAATAGTTGGAAAGTAAAAGGATGGAAAAATACTATATTGATAAGCAGTAATAATAATAATAATAATAATAATAATAATAATAATAATAATAATAATAGACCTGGCTATGTTTATATTTTCAAAGTAGACTTCAAGATAAAGAGTATTTTTTTTTTAAAGAGAGAGTAAGAGAGAGGGGGACAGAGAGAAAGAGAATTTTAATATTTATTTATTTTTTCTTAGTTCTCGGCGGACACAACATGTTTGTTTGTATGTGGTACTGAGGATCGAACCCAGGTTGCACGCATACCAGGCGAGCGCGCTACCGCTTGAGCCACATCCTCAGCCCCAAGATAAAGAGTATTAACAGAGATAAGAAAGACTTTTCATAATGATAAAAGGGTCAGTTCATCATGAAAGCATATAAGCTTATGTATGTGACAGAGTTTAACATGAAGCTAAACTGAAAGGAATAAAGGGGGAACTCCCTAAACCATAACTGGCAACTTTAACACCTGTTCCTCAGTAATTGCCCTAAGAGGCATCTCCAGTCTTTGGTTACAGTGATCAGGGATAGGGATAGGGGATTAACTGGAAAAGAGCACAAGGGAACTTTCTGGAGCCATGAGTAACTGGATTCAGTTAAGGAAAACACACAGGGAGACAATGAGTATTCAAACTCTCTTGGGAACTGCATTTCTATGTTGCTCAGATGAGATGACGTACCTGCCTCTAATATTTGAAAAGTGTTGTGGGTCTTGAGCACCGTTATTTAGGAAGAAAATGCCAAAGGATGGTGTTCTACAAGAGGCATAGGAACCACGTCTTCTAGTGAGATTTGACAGAGGCTCAAACAAAATCCAAAGAGAAGCCCTTCGATAGGATTCATGGGAGTACATGATCACTTGGGGCATGCTAAAATGTTAGCCCTTTTCATATTTTTAACTATATGTCTATTAAATACTTTTGCTTAAATTTATTTAGGGAAGAAACTGAGCTCTGTCCTGTATGTGAAAGAGTGGGTCACTGATGGTCATCATTAGACTTCCCTCTTTTGAACCTCAAGATCTAGTAATGACTAAACATGTGTACTCATGGATACAAAGTAATCATGCTCTTTACTAAGAACCTTACTTCTCTACACCAACCGGCTTTCCAAAATCTTCCTTCAAAATATGGATTCTCTCCCAGAGAAGTTCTGATAGATCCACATTATAGATTAGGATGTAAATTCAATCCCATGGAGCAGAGATACAAAGCTTTGCTCCGAATGACCACTGGGAGCACAGACTCCTCATCTCTTGTTGACCTATTTATAGGGTGGTGATGTTTTCACCAATATGATACCAAAATAACTCGTCACCAAGTTTGCATTTCAACCAAGGGAGACTGGGGAAAGAGGAAAGAGTAGGTGAGTCTTCCCCTTTTGGGCAGAACCCAGAGAATCATATTTCACTTTATTCTCATCCATTTGGTCAGCACTTGGCACACACAGTTACAAGAGTATCCAGGGAATATAATCTATTCAGAGTGGCCTAAGGCTCAAAATAAATCACTTAAAAAAAATCACTGTGGGAGACAGGAAGAGGAGTACCGATGTGAAACCATCAGCCTGGCCTCCTTCATGCGATTTCCTGTGATATTTTAGGCTTTTAGTTCTCCCATGGGCCTGAGGCTAGCTTGCCTCCTTTTCTTCATCTACCCTTGGGATCATCACAGGGACAAGGAGGAAGCATGGGGTGACCCCACAGTCAATCTTCATCCAGCATACCATGGCCTGCATTTGATTGGCCTCTGTGGCTTCTATTTGAAGTAAGAATTCCCTCGGTTGTGATGTTTACTTTTGTGTCTCAACGTACCTCAGCCATTTGATGCTCAGATGATCAAGCATTAATCTGGACAAGTCCACAAGGGTGTTTTGGAGGAGATGAACACCTGAGCTGGTAGACTGAGTCAAGCAGAGTGACTTCCCCAATGTGGGTGGGCCTCATTCAATCAGTTAAAAGCCTGAAGAGAACAAAAGAGCAGACCCTTCCTCAAGTTAGAGGACCTTCCTCCTGCCTGACCTCCTTGAGCTAGGACATGCATCTTTCCCCCGCTTTGAATGTGAACTGAGACATTGGTTCATCTTCGGTCTTGAGTCTCTTGGCCTTTGAACCAGAAATATACAGTTGGTTCTCATGAGTGCTCAGCTTGCTAACGACAGATTTTGAGCCTCATCAGCATCCATAATTGTATGAGCTGATTCCTTAAAATTAACACATTATATATTTATACATCATCTATCATTCCCTTTCTCTCTCTCTCTTTAGAAGCTTCCTGTCTCATATACCAATTAAAAACAAAGCCCAACATGGTGCAAGTTCAAAGCCAGCCTCAGCAACTTAGGGAGGCCCTAAGCAACTTAGTGAGACCATGTCTCAAAAAAAAAAAAAGGTCTGTGGATGTGGTTCTGTGGTTTAGCACCCCTGGGCTTAATCCCTTGGACCAATAAGATAAAATAAAATAAAACAAAACCAAAAACAAATCAGGAGTCCCTGATTGAGTTCCTAGATGTACTAGATGGTAGAATTGGGGCCTAGACCCTTTAAGTGTTTTCTACAAATTAAATGGACCCAATTTCCAGGAACAGATCTTCCAACAGTTAGTCCAATATTCTCTGCACAGAGTGTTTCCTTGTCCTTTGGTGACGTTTTTCTAAAAGGTCTGTTTGTGTACTGGTTCTTAAGGACACTTGATGGTAGGCTTCCTATGATTTGGACAATTTCCATAGGAACTGGAAAACATATGTTTGAGTCCGCTTTTTTGTTGCTGGGACTGAAAGATCTGACCAAAACAATTTTGGAGGAGGAAGAGTTTATTTGGGGGCTCACAGTTTCAGAGGTCTTAGTCCACAGAAGTCCGGCTCCATTCCTGGGGCTCGAGGTGAGGCTGAACATCATGGTGGGAGAGGGTGGCAGAGGGAAGCAGCTCATATGGTGATCAGGAAGCAGAGAGAGAGACTGTGCTGACCAGAGACAAATGTATACCCCAAAGCCATGCCCCAGTGCAACACCTCCTCCAGCCACACCCTACCACTTCAGTTATCATCAGTTAATCCCTACTGGAGGGGACTGATTCACTGACTAGGTTAAGACGCTCAGGGGCCAATCATTTCTCCTCTGAATCTTCTTGTATTGTCTCACCCGTTGGCTTTTGGGGGAGACCTCACATCCGAACCATAACAACGTAAATTTGTTTTTCTCATGAAGTGCCCCCGCCCCCCCACCATCCCTTAGGCTACAATATTGGGAAGATGTGGGAAACAAACACATTTTGGCTTTTTAATGGTCAGCCCTGGAACAGAACATCCTTTAAAATCTGTCTGGTAGCTGAATTGGTGATTGAATTCCACAAGCAAATGCCAACATCACCAAAGTAAAAACACAGTGTTGGAACAGAGAAACACTGTGGTCACTCTGCACTGAGCAGACGGAGATCTGAATTTGATTTGTCAAGCTCAAAAATAAGCCGACCTCTTGCTGTGGCGGGGTTTGTGTGAGTCACACCCTGCCCCACTCCATGTGGGTGGAAGGAAAGAGAAACAATGGGGAGAATTATAACTGCTATGCTCATGACAATATTTTCTGTACCAAAAATTAGGTCATGTCAGCAATGGCTTTGAGGAAGGCGTTAGTGTAAACTCTGGCTTGATAATGACTCAAGAATTTGTGCCAATTGTTGTATTTTTATACTAGTAAAACCCAGCTTTTTTATAGATATAATTCATATATACCAGATATTTCATTTAAAGTATAAAATTTAATGATTTTCAGAATATTCTAATATGGTGTAACCATCACCATTATCTAATTTCAGAATATCTTCATCACCCCCAAAAGAAACCATACTGGGTTGGGGATATAATTCAGTGGTAAAGCACTTGCCTAGCATGCATGAAGCCCTGGGTTCAATCCCCAGTACTACCAAGAAAAAAAAGAAAAGAAAAGAAGAAAGAAAGAAAGAAAGAAAGAAAGAAAAGAAAAGAAAAGAAAGAAAGAAAGAAAGAAAGAAAGAAAGAAAGAAAGAAAGAAGCCATGCCTATTAGCAGCTCCCCTTTTCCCTCTCTCCCCAGATCCTAGAAACCACTAATCTACTTTCCGTCTATATAAATTTACCTTTTCTGTATGGACTTACCTATTTTGGACATACTCTAAAATGAAATCTTAGAATCTTTCTTTCTAAGATTTTTTTTTGTATCTGGTCACTTTCACCCAGCATAATGTTCTAAAGGTTCATTCATGATGTGACATGTATCAGAACACCATTTCTTTTCACGGACACATAATATTTCTATTGCGTGGATACATGATATCTTATTCATTCATCAGTTGGATGATGATGGTTTCTACTTTTTGGCTATTGTGAATAATGTATTAATGAACATTTATTTACAAGTTTTTGTGTGGATATATGTTTTCAATTCTCTTGGGTACATACAGGAATTTGGTACAGTACAGAAATTTCTGGGTCATATGATAACTCTATATTAAAAATTTTATTAATAAAATCTATTAATATTTAAATTTTATTAATTAGTTTTGTTATTCTATTTATGCACATTTTATGGAGTACATTGTGATCATTTGATACAAGTTTCAGGATGTAATGATCATATCAAGTGGGTAGTATGCTCATCTCCTTATACTTTTTTTAAAAAATAAGTACCAAATTGTCTCCCTTTGTGGCTACATCATTCTATGCATGAGAGTTCCAGTTTCTCTCTGTCCCCACCGACACTTGTCATTGTCCATCTGACTAATTGCAGCCATGCTAGTGCATGTCAAGTGCAGTTTTTATGGTTCTGATTTGCATCTTCCTAATAATTAATTATGTCGAGCATTTTCTCATTTGTTTCCTGTTTTCTTTCTCTTTGTGATAGGCCTATTCAAATATTTTGTCCCTTTAAAGAACTTCATTATCTATCTGTTTAAATACTGAGTTTTTGGAGTCGTTTAAATCAATTCTGTGTCAGATACAACAGATGTATTTCAATTATTTTTCTCCCAATGCAGAGCTTGCTTTTAAATTTTTCTCAAATGTGTTTTTCAAAGAGGAAAGAGTTTTAGGGTCCTGGGACGCCCTTGGGGTTGGCACTTGGGCCTGTGGCTGACCTGCCTCTTCCTCTCCAGTTCCCCTCCAGATCACTAGAAGGCTGGGGAGCAGGAGGACGGGTGACCTTACAATACATCTTCAGCAAGCCTTTGTGATACAAGTATAATTTATCAACATTCTTCTTTTATGGTTTGTAGTTTGAGTGGTCCTTGAAATTTCAAGGCAGCGAAAACTTTCTGATATGCTTTCTTTCAGATATTTTAGAACTTTAGTTTTTACAGATAGTTCTGTGGTGCATTTCAAGTTAATTTTCTGAATAGTATGATGAGTTAATAGTTGAGATTTTTTTTCTTATATGATATCCAGTTGTTCAAACACTACCTATTGTTGTTGTTGATGTTATTATTATTATTATTATTATTATTATTATTATCCCATTGAATTTTCTTGACAATTTAGTCATGACTTATATTTGTTCCTGGACTTTAAATTGTCTACTGATCTACATGTCTAGATTTCCACCAATACCATGCTGTCTTGGTTTCTATAGCTTTATAGTAAGTCATGAAATGAAGCAGAGAAAGTCTTTAAACTTTAATCTTCTTTTTCAAGACTTCTCTGGGGTCTGATAAATTATAAGATTTGTTTTACTAATTATTCTGTGAAGGATTTTCATACTATGTTTATAAGGTATATTGTTCTTTAGTTTTCTTGTAGGGTTCTTGTCAGATTTGGCTCTCAGGTAATGCTGGCCATAGGAGCTGAGTGCTATTTTCTCTTCTTTATTTATTTCCTCCTTTCTTCCTTCCTTTCCTTCTTTCTCTTTATTTCCTTCCTTCTTTTTACTTCTTTCCTTCCTTTCTTTTTTCTTCCCTTTCTCTCTTTCTTTCTTATTCCTCTTCTATTTTCTGAGCGTGAGATTGTCATCTCTTCCTTAAATGTCTGGTAGAGTTCACCAGTGCATCATGTGTACAAGTTATTCATATTATTTCCTCCTGAAATGTTTGATATCTTTTACTGGTGCTCTCTAACAAATGCTGAGATAGACTTTGGAGGTGGAAGAGTTCATTATGGATCAACACCTGTGAAGGGTGGGGGAAGAAGGAGGATTCAGTGAGGGCTAACCAGGCTTGACCAACACCAGCTTCTTCTGGAGCATGTAATACCCATGAGAGCTTCAGGTAAACTTCATGTCTTGCCGTAAAGTTTATGTCCATGTGTCTGTCCACATGAACCACTGCAGGAAAACTATGACAAAGGATGAGGCAGCGCTCTGCAGCTGAGGCAGGTCCCCCAATCCTGGCAACTCTCTACTGGAATCCCAGTCTCTGCCCCCCCAGCAGTGTCTACCATGGTTCTCTCTGTGCCACCATTCAGAAAGAGCTGGGATGGTTTGTGCTCACTTCTTCTGGCTTCATTGACTCAGGGTTCATACTTCTGTGCTTCTTATTGTCAAGAAAGTTGTCATTTCATATCTACTTTTCATTTTCATAGTTGTTTTCCACAGAAGGGCTGTTCCCAGGCCAATTAATTCATCAGGGAGGGAAGAGAGAATCTCCTGGTTAGCTTTGTCAGCCAGTTATGGAGAGATATGTCTTTCCATTACCTTGGTTAGGAGTTCATTTCTGACAACAGCATTTTAACTTTAAGTTGTGCTTTTTCTCGGCGGACCAGGAAAGTTTAAAAGTCTCGAAGGACAAAGGCACCGATAAACCTGGACTGTGGCTTAGAGTGCTCCGCTAATGTCAGCCCATTCTCAGGAGTCCACTCTCTGCCAACCATGGCGACAATATCCTTTAAAAAATAAAATAAAATTAGTCACATAAACATGTATCGGGGCAGATTTTCAGAGCCCTCGGCTGACATAGAAAAGGCCTGTTATAGTTTCCTTCACTGCTCAGCCCTGCTCCCAGGCCGTTTTGGCAGGAACCCTCACAGCCTGAGTGGCATTGCCATATTTATCATTGTGAGTGCTCCTATCACCCATTCCTTTGGAGTGTCTTAGCCTGTCTGGGCTGCTATAACAAAAATACCATAGTCCAATTTATTTTTCTGTTTCTGGAGGCCGCAAGTCCTGGATCAAAGTGCTGGCAGATTTGGGGTGTGGGGAGGGTCTACCTCTTAATTCATAGGCGGCTCCCTTCTTGCTCCAAGGGTGATGTAGCACCAAGGGTGATGGAGCCCTGGGGGTGGGGGGTCCTTCATGTAGACACTAATCCCATTTATGTAGGCTCCTCCTTCAAAATCTAGTCACCTTCCCAAAGCTCTACCTCCCAACTCTACCACCTGAGGGGGTGCTGAAGCCAGAATTAGGGAAAGATCCAGAGAATGGAGAGATTCCTTAATTAATTAAGGAATTAATTAATTAATTAATTCCTTCAGAGCCCTTCCTCCATCCTTATCAAGGTAACCTGCTTCTGCTCCAACCTGTTGCTAAGGTCACCTGTCCCAGGGATTGTCCCTCCCTACAGGGAGTGTTAATTATGCCCCCTTCCTGCTCAGATCACTCCACCTTGGCCCCTCTGCCTATCTGCTTCTCACCTCTTGGCCGTCCTACCAAGCATCTCCTGGGCCTAGTCATGTATGTAGGCAGGTAGGAGAGAGATAAGGGAAAGAGAGCAGGAGAACAAAGGAAACCTAGGATATATAAAAAGGCAGAACTCATTTCGTGGAGTATCAGGATACCAGCTATGGGCCCCTTCTCCCTCCCTGGAGAAGTCTATGTTACCTCTTTTTAAATAACCCTGCCTTATATGCTCGCCTTGGCGTGCTTCTCTAATGTCATACTTCAACATGGGAGGGAGCAGGACCCATCATCAGTAACAGCCAGTATCAGTAGGATTTTAACATGTGAATTGGGGGGGAACACAAACATTGAGTAGACAACAGACTGTCAGAATCCTTCACACCCGCATGTTCTGAGGGACTGGCAAGTCAAACTTGGGGGGGCTTTTAAAGTTTGTATTTTTCAAGAAAGAATAATGGTTGATAAGAATAAGAGGAACAGAAGGTGGTGTAGAGAAGGGAGGAGCTTTGACATTCATTTTCAATTCATTATTAGGTATACAGTAGGCACTCAATCGTCGACTTGGTGATTGGTTAGTGTGGAATTTCATATTCAGTTTAACTGGTAACTTTCCCCTTATTAAAAGTCAGCTCATTTTCAGCCCTACATTTCCCTGTGGAAGAAATCACTGCTTTATTTTGGCACTTGTGAAATAATGGCAGACATTGGGAACGCAGGAGCAATAGCAAAGGATGGGGAAGAATCATCACAAGTGGGCTTTCTAGTGTGGGTGTTGAAAACTAATGAAATGCTGTATTATTCTGTGTTCTGCTCTAGAGAACTTTCAATATTCTTCTTCTTTAGCTAAATCTGACTCTATTACTTATTATCGTTGCAGAAACGCAAAGAACAAAAAGTTCAAAAGCCATTTGTGTTCAAAGAGACTGCAATTAAAAAGTCCCAGGCAAGCATTATAAGCTTATAAATAAGAGAGCTAGTGAGGGGGGAACAAATCAAGAAGCATAGGCTGAAGCAAGCTGTAACCTGCCAGATAGGAGAAAGGCAACCCAAATACAGACAGGAAAGGGGGAGGGGAGAAGAAGTTATGACCATCGATTCTCAAATAGAAAAAGATAATCAGAGTCCTCAAAGAAGGCTGAATTATTAAAAATGCTGTCGCATTTTAACAAAGAGATCCAGGCAATGACAAGCTTTTAAACTTACAATGAGGATTGATGAGCAGAAAATAATCAGCCTAAGAATATTTCAGGGAACAAAGAAATAAAGGAGCCCAAGCTACAATTTTTTTTTTCTTTAAGATCTTGGACTAAAAAAAATTTACTGAGATGGGATGTCACTGTCCTTGCACCTTTATTTGTGCTTCCACGACCATTTAGAGTCTTCCTTTCTGCATTGTCAGACCCCTGGTCAAACCTTTTTTCAAAAGATGCTATTTTTTGCAGGTCATAGAGGACACTGCCCATGTTGTAACCACATCCCCGAAAAACACACAAACAGAGTCCCCATGGATCTTCATCTTCATATGCTTCTACCTGGTCTCATCTGAGGTTTACAATTAGGTCTCTCTTTTTTTTCTCTTTTATAATGGGGATTGAACCCAGGGGTGCTTTAGTACTGAGCTATATCCCTAATACTTTTTATTTTTTATTTTGAGACAGGTTTTCACTAAATTGCTGAGGCTGACCTCAAATTGCACTCCTTGTGTCTCAGCTTCCCCAGTTTCTGGGATTGTAGGCCTGTACCACCAAGCTGTTGAGGTTTGCAATGACCTTGATTGAGGTCTAGTGGTTACTGTTATCATAGCCTGGTAATGGGACTACAAAGCAGAGGTGAGTATCCTTTGACAAGAATTGGTCAGGGAAACACCAGTAATGCCAACTTCCTAATAATAAAAATAGAGATTATTTCTTGAGTGCCTAATATAATTTAATATTGACAAGCAGATAAGCACTGTAGAATGATCTTTATTTTACAGATGGAAAAACTGCAGTTCATGGAGGTTTGATGATTTCTTGAAGATCTCACGTGTCCAATGAGTAGCAGAACTGAACTTGACCCAAACTCTTCTGTCACCAACTACATGCTCTTATTATGACCTAAAGTTTGAGTTATCTGTGAGTCCCTTTGCAGGTGTAAGTGCTTTCACATTAACAAGGACAATTGACAAAATATGAAGTCGTTTTGAAAAGGGTTGCTATGGTAAAAGATTTAGAAAACAACGAGAGTGTGAGTCTTAAATTAGGGGTGAGATTCTAAAAACAGTGAATAAAATTAAAATGGTTTACAGAAGAACTCAATCTTGGGTAGCTGTGATGGATTAAGCACACCCTACCCTACTTCCCTGATTACAACTAAAAACTGGTCAGAATACATAAATCAACTGAGAATTCTCAAGAGCAAATAATGTTGCATATGAGGAAGGAAGATAAAATAGTGAAGAATGATTTATGGGAGTAGTTTTTTTTTTAATTTTTTAAAAATCTGCTATATCTTCTGGTTTATACTTGAGATCAGCCTGGATGCTGTGACTTTTCAGTGGGTGTGGACAGAAAAAAGTTCCAAGAAAAATCTTCACTTTTTAGACAGAGGAAAGAAGCAGGAAGTGGTCTGGTGGAAATGCCTCCTCCCTGAGGTTGGTCCTATTCCACTGTCCCAGTTCTGCTCTGGGGCAAGACTTGGCATGAAGCTGTGCTTCTTCTGTAGTAGTGGCAGAGGTTTAAGAGGGACCTCTCTGGCCAGTAGACCTTGTTGTGAGATACGGAAAGTCAAGTGGTCCATTTCCAGAATAAAGTATTTAGCCTTAATTGGGAGGTAAGATCCAATCAGTCATAGCCACTTTAATTATACCCCTTCCCTTTGCCCGCCCCAATTTTAAAATTAGCCAATCACATACTTTGTAATCTTGAATTCCTCCTATCAGAGCAAGGGGCAAGTTAACGATAAAACAGGAGGAATGCTCCCCCCTCCACCCCATTGTCCCCACCGGCAAGTGTGCTTGCTTCTGCAGAAGTAAAATTTGCCTTCCCGAGCTACTTCCCAGCACATGTATGATTCCTTGGGGGCACCCAGTATTTCCAACCCTGTGGTCTCTTGCTGCTTTGCCCTTGAGATGGGCTCAGTCCTTAAAGAGTGTGGCCTTACAGGGAGGATAAAAATGGGCTTTACCAGACATAGAATTAGGAAGAGGGACCCCTGGGAGCTATAAAGTTTGGGGGAATGTCACAGAGAAGGAGTTGGACAAAGAAATGTCCTAAATCAAATCCTGAACTCACCACTGAGTTGCAGATATATGAAAGTGACCTGAAGCGGCAGAGAAAAGGGTTAGAGAACTGAAGCACGGTGTGAACCACCCCTGCATGCAGACCTGGGGTGCTCGCATGGAGCAGGCCAAGGAATGCAGTAAAGGGTTCAAAAACTAAACTGAGTTGGAAGTTTCAGCACACAAGATGGGGGGTGAGGGGCCGGACTTGCCCTCAGAACCTAATTGGGTTGATAGCATGATAAAATAAAAACAGTTTCCAGAGGATTTGAAGGGAACCTAGAGCCTCAAAACAAAATATTCTCAATGTCCATGTTATGATTTAAAGTCACCAGCATATGAGGAACCAGGAAAAAATGTTAGTAATTCTCTTGGGAAAATAATAATCAATAGATTCCAATCTTGAGAATACCTCAAGAATACCTCAATGTTGGAATTGACAGAGACTTTAAAGAAATTATTGTGTCTATGTTCTATGATATAAGGGCATTCTTGAAATGAAGGGAAGTAAGGCCATTAACAGCAAATCAATAAAAATTGTGAAAAAGAATCAATATTTAATAATCACAGAAATAAAAAATTCTCCTAAATAGCAGTGTATAGAGATAACAGAGAAAGGACTTGAAAACATACAAACAGAAATTAAGGAAAATGTAAACATATTTGGAACATATCAAAATATACAGTATGAAGTTAAGCTAGTAGCTATAGGGAAAATTTAGAATATGAAGTGCTTATATTAGAAAACAAAGATCTTACATAAAAGTATAGTATTACACCTTAAAAAAGTAAAAAAAATAAAATAAAAGTAAATTAGACCTAAAAAGAAGTGAAAGGAGGAAACAATGAAGATAAAAACAGGCTGGGCACGTTCGCACACTCCTGTAATCCTAGTGGCTTGGGAGGCTGAGGCAGGAAGATCGTGAGTTCAAAGCCAGCCTCAGCAACAGTGAGGTGCTAAGCAGCTCAGTGAGATTTTGTCTTTAAATAAAATACAAAAAAGGCTGGGGATGGGGCTCAGTGGTTAAGTGCCCCTGAGTTCAATCCCTGGTTACTCCATCCCTACCGCCACCACCCACTTCCTAAAAAAAAAGATAAAAGTAGAAATTACTAAAAGTGGAAACAAACAAAAATAGAGATGATTGCTGTAGTTAAAAGCTGGTTCTTTGAAAAGGAAAATCCAGATTGAGTTGAGAGAGAAAGAAGACATGAATTATCAATATTAGGAACAATAACACAAGAGAACCCCACAGTCAGACATTAAAAATATTACAAGGAAATACCATAAATCACACAATGGCTGTAAATTCAATACCTTAGATGAAAGGGACCAGTTCTTTGTAAGATACAAATTGCTAAAGCTTACCCAAGAAGAAATAGATGACCTGAGTAGTTTTATATCTTCTAAGGAAGAATTTATAGTTATAAAGCATCCAGCAGTTTAAAGAAAAATGAAATTATGGCCTTTGCAGGTAAGTAGATGGAACTAGAGAATATCATGCTAAGTGAAATAAGCCAATCCTACAAACCCGAAAGCTGAATGTTTTCTCTGATAAGCAGATGCTTATCCACAGTGAGCAGAGGTGGGGGGGGGCTAAGGGGAGTGAAGAATGAAGGAACTTTGGTTTGTGTACAGAGGAGAGAGGGGAGGGGTGGAGCTGTGGGGATGGGAAGGATGATAGAATGAGGCAGACGTCATTACCCTATATACATGTATGATTACCATATTACCATACATACATGTATGATTATACTACTGGAGTGACTCTGCACTATATACAGACGAAGGAGAAGTTGTGCTCCATTTGTGTACAATATATCAAATTGCATTCTACTGTAAAATAAATTCACACACACGCACAGACACACACATACACACACACAAAAGACCACACACACACACACAAAGCATCCAACAGTGGAAACTTTAAACCTAGATAGCTTCGGTGGAAATTGATACCAAATGTATAAGAAATAAATGTTATCAGTTCTGCACAATCTCTACTCATTCTAGGAGGTCAGAATGCAAACTTGGGGAAGTAAAGAGGAAGAAAGAGAAGGAAGAGGAGTGAATGGGAGGAGGAGGGGGAGAAGACCATAGTTCAGTATCCCTCAGGAACATAAGCACGGAACTCTCCAACAAAATGTTAATGATTCAAATCCAGCTATATATAAAAAGTATAATGTATCATTACCAAAGGAGGAGAGAAAGCGCAGGAGTGCAAGGGTAGTTCAGCATTCTAAATTCAATGAATGCATCTTACCATATTATATTCACAGACTAAATAAGAAAAAGTATTTCAATCTGAGGATACAGAGTCTGGCAAGGGTTGTGGCAACTGGAACTCTTGTACATTACTGGCAGGAATGCAAAATAGTACAGCCAGTTTGGAAAAACATTTAACATAAATTCCTACCATACAGTCCAGCAATGAGAAATAAAAATTTATGTTCATTCAAAAGCCTATCAACAAATATTATCAGCAGCATTATTCATAATCACTTATAACTAAAAGCAACCCAAATATCTTTTCACTGGTAGATGTTTAAACAGAATGCAGTTTTTCCATGTAGTGAAATATCTTTCAGCAATAAAAAGGAGTAAGGTACTGATTTTTTTCACTGACATGGATGAATCTCGAATGCATTATACCAAATGAAAGAAGCCAGACTCATATCAGTATGCAGAGTATTATTCCACTTACAAGATGTTCTGGAAAAGGCAAAACAAGACAGATGTGATCAGTTGGTTGCCAGGAGTTAGTGGTGTGGGGAGGGGGTCATCTGACCACCCAGGAGCAAATCTCTTTGGGATGAGGGAACTAACTGATATCATGATTGTGGACGTGGCTTCAAAAATCCATGCAAAAGTCAAATCTGTTGCATTTAAATTTTTAAAAATATATTTTAAATTACTCCTACAAATTCCTTGAGCAAACTCTCTAAAATACTAAAAGAAAACTGCTGATTGTGATTATTGGAATAACTTTCTGGAAGCAAACAGGAAGAGCCTAAGTCGGGTTTGGGGAGTTTAACCCCATAACTAATCCCCAAGCCAATTCCACACTGCTCTACAAATGGGAAATTCAAGTAACCCTCCTGATTTTTTCAGTTTTTGCCAGCTAATTCTAGCACTGGAAGTACAGGAACTTTATGTTTTCCATAATGAATGATAGTGTTAACAAGTAAAGAAAACAGAAAAGTCTATTTTAAAAGTTTAAAATGCAAAACATCAGACAATAGGAGAAATATAAAACAAATATAAGCACATTTTGTTTCTGGTAAATTCTATATGCCTTTGTACCTGGCGTCTAGCTGAGACCTGGACAAGCCTTGATCTTGCTTGGCATGGCCAACATTTTCTCTTGGCAATTCTTACTGGATTTAAAAGATCCCTTTGGAAACTAGTTTATGAAGGAGAGGGTCCAACCAGATTAGGACTTGGAAGACAGAAAATTTTCTTTTTTCCGTTCAAGAAGAAAAGTTACCTGCAGTTCAAGTTCATGGCTATTTTCTCTTCAGTCGTTCTGTCTTGTGAATTTTTAATCTGTTACTTAGTGGTCTTTCAGTGTGGTTGACCTGAGGCAAAAACAGCAGCTTTTGCAGAGAACAAGGGTGTCCTGCCCTTGGGCTGAAGATGGAGTTTTTTTTTGACAGATGGCCACTTGCTTGAGAAAATGAGAGGTCGATGAATAAACAGAGGAAGAAGAAAATGGCCAATGGAGAGAGCCTTCCAGACCACAGGAGCTGCAACCCGATGTTGTATTCATGGTGGGAAACACCTTAGAAGGAAGTCGGAGCTCTGTCCAGGCTGACACATGATGTGGCACGTGCCACAGCATTCATCCATCCACCTCATCTGCAGCTCCAGGGAGTTTCTGGCAACCATCCCATTGGCTTCCGCTCTCAGATGAGACATGCAGAGTAGGCTAGTTTGAGAACTCTTTGACTCTGAAAGCTGTTTTCTTGTAAAGGCTGTATTCTGCCATGGTGACTGGAAGAGGATGGTTGCAGCAATTGAACTCCTTGCCACAGCAAGCTGAACCCCTTGAAATTTCTTGCAAATTGAATTGCTCCCGCCCGGGAACATCATTCCAGTCACTGTAGAGATAAGTAGTAGCTGCCAGCTACAGGCAGCACCTTCTGCATCGTGATCCACTTTATTAAAAAAGCGAGGCTCGATGTTGTGGGGAAGATTCTGCTCATTTACAGATAACTGTGATGTGCTTTCTTGAGCGTCCACAGAAGTTATTCGGGTGGTTTTAGCCTTGCCTTCTCCCAAGTGGCCACACACACAGTGCCTGCCAAATGCTTCATAGAGGACAAATCTATGAGGTCAGCAGTTCTTAGTCTTACTTAGAGGAACAGAAATGACCTCAGTCTTATCTTGGATGGCACAACCCATCCAGATTATTCTTTAAGTGTTCCTTCCATTTCAAGACATGGTTTTCATCTGGTACAGAAGAGCCACTATGTACCTGGTGGTCCCCATAAACACGAAGCTCATTTTATGCTTTTGAATTTATCTATTCTTTAGGGTAAAACTTCCTTGGAGAGGATAAGGCAATGTAGAAAGCAACAGGGATTTGCATTTGGGGAGAATATCAAAGCCAAAGACATGGAACTTCAGGCAGGGCACTTGACAGAACTTACTGAGTCAGGAGTACAGATGCAGATCATTTTCATGCTCCTCGTAGAGAATCTAAATCATTAATAAGAAATTATGCAAAAGAAGAGTTTGTGCTCATTCTGCAGAGGTAAGAACAAGTGCTATGCAACACAACTTTGCTTGCAATGTCATTTTAATGAAATATATGTGTTTGCACCATGTGTGAATGGTGTTAGTATCATAACCTGCATGCACTATACATGGTGCATGTGGCAACCCCAGCACCCAGGTGACTGCGTATGTGGATATGTGTTGGATTTTCTTTCATCCTCATATAAAGTAGTTCTCAAACTCCTGTACCTTAGAAAGCTGCTCTCTAAATTAAAGACACAGGTGCTATTCATAGGACCATAATGTTTTAGTTGACTAACTCTTTTAAGCTAAAGTAATTGGACCAGACATTTAAACAGGTGTAATTTTCTCTCTACCAGACCAACAATCAAGTCTGAATCTACTGTCTTTTAAAAATGAAGGAGGAAATGACCTTTGCTATTAAAAAAAATACATCCTTTGTATCCTGATAATTTTGAGTTAAAGAAAATGTATTTTTTGGTCTATTTTTTCCTTTAATCAAATGTTTAAATAGACATTTGAATTAGCTTAAGGCCATCTCAGGAGGGAAAATCATAGAGTAATTATGCATTTAATGAAATAGAAATTCACTGGGGGAGCCACATTTATTCTGCAGTTTTTTGTGTGTCTAAGTTTTACTTTGAAAGTGTGTGGGGAATTGAAAATAATTGTCCTTTTGTATGGTTCAGTTGAACAGAGACTTTTGTGATTGTTAGGTTGAGAAAAGCAATAAGAATACTAATGAGATAAAAAAAAGTATGGAGGTTATATTAATTGTCTATAAAATCTTATTTCATTTCATGGACATATGCTTAAATTTGAACAAAGAAAGTTATAAAGAATCCAAATTTTAATTTATAGGTAAGTCTTAAAACATTAAAAAATTAAAGCAGGCCTGTCATTGGGAAGGGAAATCAGTTAATTCATATAGGCTATCACTTCTCTGGGTTTCTATTATTGAGACTATTATCTTACAGTTATACAGCTATGCATAGACTATAACCCCTGCCCCCCTATGTCAAATATTGCCTTTAAGATACTATACAACACAAAGCCTTGAGGGTATCATTCAAGGATATGAAATCACCATATATTTTTGTCTTTATTAAGAGTTCTAATTATTCTTTATTGAAAGACTTATCAAAATGCCACCTTTTTATTATTCTCTGAAACCAGACACAAAAAGTTACGTCTTTGGGGTTGTTTCTTGTTACTTGCACAATAGAACCTGAGGTTAATGAAAGTTCAAATGCTTTGGCCAAAAATAAATAGTTGAACTAATCAAAATCAGGGAGTTTCTGAGTCTTAACATTTTATAATGAAAAAAAATTTAAATATTGAAAACATGAAGGAACTTTACAGTCGTTTTCCCACATATCCACCACCTAGATTCTATAATTAGTATTTTACTATATTGGTTTTATCACACTTCTGTCCAGGTAGCTTATCAAAACCCAGTGTAGCCATCAATCCATCTTCTTTTTTTTCTTTGTGTTACTGGGGATTGAACTCGGGGCACTGGACCACTGAGCCACATCTCCAACCCTAGTTTGTATTTAGAGACAGGGTCTCACTGAGTTGCTTAGCACCTGGCTTTTGCTGAGGCTGGCTTTGAACTCATGATCCTTCTGCCTCAGCTTCCCAAGCCACTGGATTACAGGTGTATGCCATTATGCTCAGCTCATTTTACTTCTTGATGCATTTCAAAGTAAGCCAAAAAATATCAGTTTCTTCTCAAGTTCTTCAGCATACATACATTAACTAGAGTTATTACAAGCTTTTACTAGCAGAAGGATTAAACCTCATATTGTTTGGAGAGGAAAATAAAGTCTTTGGATTCCTAAAAAATAACATAGTTGCACTTTGAACTCTTAGATTCAGTGTTTTATGCTAAGCCTCAGAAAAATAAAGACAAATGAGGGGCACAGCTTATGATGGTGGTAAAAGAGAAAAGTCCCCATACTTTCACCAGCAAGAAGTTTTCTAAAGTTGGTCAGCCCTCCAACCAGTAGCATTTTCTCCAAAGCCCATCTCTGATATGACGGTAGAGGTGTTCTCTCTTCCTCTGCCTCTCTATTAAATGTTGCTAAACCCTGAGAAGGCAGGAGCCAGAGAAGAGAGGGTTCAGCCTTCAAAGGCAGAAGGTCATCAGCAGATTTTCTTGCTGTCTCAGCATTCTGGGCAATCTACCAGCCAGCTAACTTCCCAGGAATCGAGAGGAGACTACAGGGAATTTCCAGCAATTTCTAGAAACTTGCATCAGACTTCACTCTCCCAAAACGTAACAGAGAATTAGTTGATTTGGCCCCTCAGCATTCTGAACACACCAGAACAAGTCTGCTTTTAGGAGGAAATATTTAACAAGCCTTGAGAATGCAAAGAGGCAAATCATCTTGTCAGATTTGCTAATCCTGGGTCTGACCTAACTACGTGAATAAAATTTTCTCAGTGGACTCTACATGCAATGAATTCCACAGAAATCTAGTTTTCATGACTAGACTTCCATTCCACCGCTGGCCCTGACCACCTGTGGTTACTGTACAGGAAGTTCCCATAAAATTTTCCTCTGATGCGGGCTTGATTTAGCAAAGGTTTTGCTTTCTTCTTTTTATGTCCAGGCCAGACAGAAAGGCCCATGGACTGCCGACTACACACGGAACTCTCTGGAAGCTAAGGACTCAGAGCAGGGGTTGCTCCTCTGGTGTTGAAGTCACCTCTTGCCTCTTCCCAACCTTGCATTCCTGCTGCCATGATGAAGACCTGAGCTGCCACTGAAGACCGGGTCCAGGGAGGATGGACTTGCCCCAGAGACCTGGCTCCAAGAGACCTGGGAGAGGGGACTCTGCTTCAGAGGGAATTAAGGAAAGGAGACCTTGGGGGCCCTTAGCACTCACTGCCTAAGCAGGCAGGGGCTAGTGGAGAAACGGTCAAATCAATGGAGAGTTAGGAAGGGCACCCATAAAGTTTCCATTCCTTGCTGTGCAGGCTCAGTGCAAATATTTTTAAGACCCAGGACAAGATACCAACAGGGGTTTGCATACCTCCAGTTTAACAATTGAGAGTTATAAATTAATTTAAAGAACAGCTAAATAAAATGTTCTATTCTCTAACCTTGACAAGTATACATTTATAAAGACCCACAAGGCCAGGTCTGAGTTCATAATTCCCGGACTTCTGAGAGGGTTGAGCTGAAACAAGGTGGCACAAAAAGAAAATTCCCACTCCCAGGGTGCAGCCTGCTCCCCTTCTGCTTAGCCCGATCTCACCTAAACAGCCTAGTCCTTCTGTCCAAACTCCAGACACCACTCTGCAGACAGCTGCTCCTTGGTTACTCCTCAGGTCTGGGGTGGGGAGTTCAGTCCATTGTGGGGAGCACAGATTCCTGTAGCCACAAATTCCTCACCTAATGAACAAAGGTGCAGATGTTGACCATAGCAGGACACGTCAAAGCATGGGACTCCTGGTCCAAGGCCCAGGAGTTGGCAGGGCACTGCTTGGAGCACATTTATTCATTCCATTTTTTTTGTTTGTTTGTTTTGTTTTGTTTTTCCTGAGTGTGTTCTGTGTGCTGCAGATACACTGCCAACACGACAAGCATCATTTCTTCCCTCACGGAGACATCAAACACACCCAGTTTGATCACAAGTGTGTGAGGTGTCGTGAAGAGAAATAGGTGGTGTTGAGAGAGTATTCAACAGGGGGACCTGGCTCAGTGTAGGGGCAACCTGGGAAGGCTTTCTTAAGGAAGTGATGTTTAAGCCAAGATATGAAGACTGAGTAGGACTTGTTGAAGAAGAGACTCAGGAATGGGTGGCGGGAAAGGTTCACACAGGAGGAGCAGCCTGGGCAAAGGTTCTCAGGAAGTTCTAGGGCAGAACCGGAAGCTGGTCTCCCAGACAGTCATGTGTAAGCCACGGGGAAGGGACAGGGTGAGCCAGCCCACCCTGTCCTGGAACCCCATTCCTTGTGTGTTCTGTTAGTCAGCTTTTCTTAGCTGTGATAAGATAGCAGAGAGAGTCCACTTAAAAGAAGGAAAAGGTTTATTTTAGCCCATGGTTTCAGAGATTTCAGTTCACGTTGTTTTGGGCAGAATATCCTAGCCGGAAGGCAGGCATGATGGAGGAAGCTGATCACCTCATTGTATCTGAGAAGCAAAGAGAGAGATGATAAGGGACTAAAGTCCAATACCCCTTTCAAGGACCTGCCCCAAGGCCTAACTTCTCCCTTCTAGGTGCCACTTCCTGAAGGTTCTATTACCTCCCAATAGCACTTTGTGTGGAGACCAAGTCTTTGGCACATGGGCCTTGGGGGAAGAGTCCTGCCCTCTTCTCATGTCTAGGCCCTCTGCATCAGGTTTGCCTCCTCTGTTTCTTGTGAGTAAAACAAAAGGGCAGTATGACATTCTGGAACCTTCTTTTGAACTTCTCTTGAGGCTCAAAATGTCAACAGTGCTGAAGTTGAGAACTTTGCACTAAAAAAAAAAAAGGCACTAAAAAAAGGGGGGTGGGGGAGAATATTAAAAATGCAACAGAGCCAGGCTTTCAAAGCTTTGCAGTGTCCCTTCCTCCACCAGCAGCAACCCTAACCCTCCTGCAGAATCACTCATTTGCATTCTGTGCCGCTTTGTCACAAGAAAAAGTCTCCCTTGCTCAGATATCACTTGTCTACTGTACTTCCTCTGGACCCTGTTGGTTTTTTTTAAAAAGGACTGTATAAATATTTGAAATCTTACCTCAAGAATAAAAGCCTTTCATCTTAGAGGACTTTGCCTATCTCCTGTAGGATTTTGCTCTCCCCTTCCTCCTGTTCAGCATAATTCTAAAACCATGAAATGTAGCCAGTCCTTAATGAAACTCTCTTTGTGAGGTTAGTACATTGTGGCCTCAGGAAACGAGGCCACATTTCAGATTGATGCCACCCCTGTTAAGAGTCAATTGATAGTCAGCTCTGCTCTTGCAGAAACCTAGCATCTTAACATCGAGGATGGCCTTCATCCATCATTTCAGTTAAACTTTGTTTTTGCAGAATTTCCTTTCAAGACCTCAGATTATTGTACACTGTAGGGCAGAAGGTGAGAGAGAAAAATTTGTCCCTGATTGAAAAATAAAAAGGAAATAGCAGGCAGGTCTCAGTTCTCTTGGGTAAAAGGAGAGATTGAATCAGATCACCCAATTCTTTGATTCATTGGATTAAACTTCTCGACTTAGTGACCTCTAAGTGTTGGGACTTCTGAACTATGAGAGAAGTCACTGCTCTTAAACAAGAAAAACACTAGCCTGCGCTATGAAAGATTATATGACTGTGGGGCCAGAAGATTAAAATGGGGTGTTCCACCTTTATGTTCCATAAAATAGGAAGCTACTAGAACTATGAGCGTCGACAGTGATTTAGAATTTCCCAAAGAGATTTCACCCATGTGGTGGTTCATTTGTTTCTCATCACAGTAACCCTGTGAAATGGGCAGGGCAAGTATTATTACCTTCACTGGGTCAAGTTCAAGGTCAGTGACTTATTTCAGACTTCCATAACTTAGAGCTGTATTAACTCATTGAGAGACTCAAGATTTAATTATAACCAAAGGTTACTTACCTCCCCAGAACAATTAAGATTTTAAGCCACTTGTTCTTTTTCCCAATGTGTTTCTTTATTAGATAATGGGTCTTTTTTTTTTTTAAATTCATAACATTCAGGCACTGGAGCATTGAACTGGAGACCAAGGTGGATTGATTCGTTTAGCAACTGTTGGTTATTTTGCAAGATATGTTTAAAGTGTTGTGCTAGGGGATGGAGGGAGAGGGAAACAATGAAGCATAGTATATAAAATGTGGTCTTGGCCTTCAAGTTGCTTATACAGATGTCCCTCAGTATCTGGGGTAGAGTTAGTTGCAGGACAACGCCCTTACATACCAAACTCTTTGGCTGCTCAAGTCTCTTCTATAAAATGGCATAGTATTTGCACAATCTATGTACATCCTCCCACATACTTTAAATAATCTCTAGATGATTTATACTGCCTAATACCATGTGAATGATGTGTAAATAGTGGTATACTGAATTGTTTAGGGAATACTGACAAGAAACAAGTCTGTACACATTCAATATAGATTCAAAATTTGTCCAAATATTTTAAATCTGCAGTTGCCTGAATCCATTGGATGCAGAATCTGCAGAGTTAGAGAGCCGAGACTTATAAGACACCTGCAGTCAGAAGGGCTTGAGAGGGGTGGAAGTCACAGTGTGGGGACAATAGGGAGAGAAACAGTTTGTTCTGCCTATGAGAGAAGAGGGAAGGATTTAAGGAGGAGGAGGGAGCACAAAAAGTGGGTCTCAAAGTAGGATTCTGAACAGCAGAGAAGGGGCATCACCGAGAAGGAAGAAATATGAACTGCAGAATATTTCTGGTTAAGCTTTCTGCAAAGTTGTAACACTTAGGTGTTCTCAATTCATTATTATATAGATGCTTAGAAGGTAATTCCACTGACTTATTGACGCAAAGAAGCATTTTGTCTTTTTCTTCTCCGAAATGAGAGTACCCTTTAGTTAAGGACGCGGGCTAAATGGAATTTTTAACAAGTGAAGTTATCTCATTTCTCATTTCAGTTTTCAAGGTCAATGCAATCTTGATCATTTATCTTTTCTATCTTCTTCCTTACATATCCTGGTGAAAGTCTCTCTCTCTCTCTCTCTCTCTCTCTCTCTCTCTCTCTCTCTCTCTCACACACACACACACACACACACACACACACACTTTTTTCCCCCTATGTACCAGGACTGTGAATATTTAATTTCTTAATCTTCACAGTTTGTGAGTTACATGGTGTTAGTATTCTTACTTAATAGTTAGGGAAGCTGACATTATATATTTTTTCCAGTATTCAGGTTGAACCCAGGCCTCATAAACACTAGATACACCCTCTGCCACTGAACTCATTCCTTGAAGTTCCCTGAGTTATAGCAACATGTTCAAAATCACACAAACACTAAGTCAACGACGGGATTGAGAGGTGCCCACTCCACTCAAAAGCCATTCTACTGTGCTTACTGCTTCTGGCTAGTTCTGTAATAGAATCCACTGTGGCAGAGACTGATCATTGTTCCACAGAATCCATGTTCTTCTCCCTCCTTCTTGTAATAGAACTGCCCACTCCACACAGTTCCAGCAAGGAATAGCCACCACCTTGCTTTGCAGCTAGGTGTGACCTTGAGCTGTCCTTCTGTCTTACTTGGATAGCATTCCCTTAAAGGGAATGTGTTCCACTTTCTTCCTGAAGGCTGGAATGTGGTCATGCTGTCAGAGGTCTCCACAGATATGACAGAGAAACTGGGTCTCTGGATAATGTAGTGGAGGAGAGTTTGGACAACCCACTTCCTTCTGGGCAGTTAGTGAGAGAGCAACTTCTGTTAAATGAGTCACTGTAGTTTGGTCTCTTAAATGATTCTATAATTCATATAATTTCTGTGACTCAAGAGCACTCGTCCAGATTATCTAAGTTGTCAGAGGAGTCCCGTTCCAGAAATATAAAAAGAATAAATCACAGTGTGTTGCTACATCAAGATCCCTTGACAAAAGCCTATTCTAGCATTTTGAGGTTTAACCCTAAACAGTGTGATCCTGGCTGTCCCTGCTGTTAAAAGACTTCTGCAGCCTCTAGACCTCAGAACACTCCCTGCTCATACCTTACTTCCAAGGGGAGGGTTCTGGAATCACTCTTGCATCTGGACTGCCAACTTCACAGGAGTCAATCTGCTTTCTCAGCAGTACTGGGCAGAAGTGCTCAGATCACCATGACATGTGCCCTGCAGACTTCACATCAAATGAAGCAAATATGCAAAAACAAAAGTGATGAATTTCATCTCCAGATTTTATTATTACTAGGATCTCCTTGACCTTGGCTAAGGAAAAACACCCAAATAGACGTGATGGACTACTGTTTGAGCTTGGGACACAGCAGAAGTCACACTTAGGACAGCAAACACTGCAGGAGGCCGAAGCAAAGAAGCAATGAGGTCATGGGGGAAATGAAGATTTCTTGATTGGCTAATTTGGGAGACTATGAACTGTCTTAAATACAAGGCAGACATGTCATTTAGGAGCGACCTGTGAGAAGAGGTGTTGGTTGGTAGAACTACTCTAAGGCTCAGCTTGTGAGTTTTAACCCTGTAGGGCCTGCTAGGTAGGTTGCTCTGCTTCTTGTCCAGGGCATCCATCAGCCCTGGCTGCCTGGCTGGTAAATTTCCTCTCACCACCCATCTCCAGGATACTGGAAAGTCAGCAAGAATGGATCCCACCCTATCTATCAACTTTAGTCAATTAGAAGCTAAACAATAAATGCAAACTTTCATAATCATTGGGGTGGGGAGTTATAGATTCCTTTTATGAACAGATAGTCTATAGAAAAAAAATGCATGTTTGAACATAATTTTGCACACCATTTCAGGCATGTCCAGAAAACTCCATGAAGCCTGTCTACACACCTCCAGATTAACAATCCATGCATATGTGGTGGAGTGGTAGGAGTATATTTTCATAAAAATAGACCTCAGTATTCAACATTGTCATAGCTAAGTTGGAAACTCCTTGAGGACAAGAGTTACAATATGTTGGCCTGGTACAATCCTATGAGTATGAGTTTTGTGAAATGTGTAGGGAACCAGGTGTTGCAGGCTTGATTTTACCATTTGGCCTGAAGATTTCCCATCAAAATACTTTATTTTTAGAACTATTTAGGAAACAAGGTGAGGCAGAGGGGAAAGTGGTAGGGATTCAATGTCAAGGAAATTCTTTATTCCATCCATATGTAAATCATCTAACAGCTTGTGAATGATTTAGCAACTGGTCACTGGTCCTAGAATAAATCTTTTTATAGGCAAGAAGTCTGCCTCTTTTTCACTGTTTAAGAGACAGCCCAAAATTGATGTAATACTTTAATCTGCTTAATTTCGCTTAGTTATATAAAGATCCTTAATTTGATTCAATTTTAAAAATCATACCTGCTATTTTCCTACCTCAGGTGGCCGAGTTAGTTGTTCCCCCATATTAATTTTCTCCTTCGTTAATAGGGAACACCAGGCTGTTGACTGGACACAAGATTGTCCAGAGAAAGACATTCCCCAGCATGCCTTGCAGCTGGGTGTGGCTCTCTGATCAAATGCTGACCAATGGGACATAGTTGATTTGTATAACAACTGAGAATTTTAATAAGTGCAGTAGTCCCCCTTTATCCACAGTCAATTTTGGTCTGAGAATTATAAGTAGAAAATTCCAGAAATAAATATACCATCAGTTTTAAATGCGTGCCATTCTGAGTAACATGATGAAATCCCACACTGCCCTGTTCCATCCTACCTTGGACAGGAATCATCTCTTTGGCCAGCACATTCACTGTACAGCCTACTTAGTAGCCATCTTGGTTATCTGATTGACTGTTGTAGCTTCACTGTGACTATGTTCAGGCAATCCTTACCTATTTAGTAATGGCCTATTTTATTCTATTAATAATTGTTCTATTTTATTATTAATCAGTAATGTTAATCTTATTTATGAATTAAATCTTGTCACTAGCATGTGCATATAGGAAAAACCACAGTATTTAAAGAATTCAGTTTATCTGAGACTTCATTTCAGGCAACCACTTGGGGTCTCAGGGCATGTCCACGGCTGATAATGGAGGACTACTCTAGGGGTGGGGGAAGAGGGCTGCTCTTCTCTTGTCCCTTTCCTCCTTCCTGCTGATTAGAATGTACACAGGGATGTGAGGAAGAGTCAACCTGACTCATAAGATCCAGAGGCATTTGAAGAGAGCATACCCAAAGGTAGCAGCAGCCTGGGTCTCTGATCCTTGTGGAGCCCTGTCACACTGGCCCAGGACTGGTTTAGTCTCCTCAAGACCACTTGCATATTCCGAGAATTTTTCTAGAAGGACTCACAGGACTCAGCATATGCTTGGGCTCATGGCTAAGATTTATTACAGCAAGAGAGTAAGGAGAGACATCTAAATCATAAGGGGAAAAGACACAGGGAAAGTCAGGAAGAATCCACATACAGGTTTCCTTATTCTGTCTTCTGTGAAGAGCTCACTCTGCCCCTAGAAATGAAAAATGCGGCAACATGTGTGTGATGTTTCTGCACCAGAATCCCCGTGGGAGCTGGTCACATGAGGCACCCTCTGCTTAGCACGTGCCAAAAGGCCAGATTCCTACAAGAAAAGCAGACAGTTTAGTTCACAGTGCTAAGTGGTGTAAGAACCTTGCTTCAATTTAAAAAATAATCCTGCACTATTTTCTTGCAGTTTGTGGCAAAAACTCTAGTTGTTCTCTCATGTCAGCTGATTGTTGACCGAGGACATTCCAAGGGTGAAGGTCCCAGATGTACACTAATGGCTGATCTTGTAAACAATCCTTTCTCAGGACTGCAGTCTCAGGACCAGTTTATTAATTCTGCACAGGAACTATCTAGATTATCTGAAAGAGAGATAAACTGTAAACTTCTTTAAGGCAATTTTCTCTTGAGTTTTTGATGTCTCTTAACCAAACTTAATTCTAACACATATCTTTCCTTCTTTGGCTATGAAGTGTATTTGACACCAGGTAGAACTGGATCTTGGTGTTTAACAAGGGGGCAGATGCTCCAGGCAGCCAGGGGGGCTTGCTGTCCAGAAACCCATGCTTTCAAATTTCCAAATCTCATCTGGACAGCAGGAGGCATCAATTGACAAAAGATGTTCACAAGGCTCGTTTTTAAACTACAGACAAATAGGTAGAGGCAATAAAGCTAAGGTGACTGGGTCAGGCTGAGTCCAGTGTGCAGTGAGGAGCCAGGTTCCAACTTTCTTCCTCCTGCATCTTCCAGCTCTTCAGTGAAATAGGCTATGACATGTATGGTGAATGGCGGGGGACTGACATTTCTGTAGTTTATTGTAGATCTGATAAGCCGCAAGTCTCTTAATCATTTCCACTTCACTCTGGCAGTTCACACTGAGAAACAGCTTAGAGACTTTCCTACCACAATGTTCCAGCTCCAGAGAACAAGATCATAAATTTGGTTTTGATGGTTTGTTCTGAAAATGGAGGAACTCTGATTTTCTCCCCACACCGTGGTAAAATGCAATACATCTCACAAGATCCGGTGAGTCAACAATAGTGGAATTAGCAATCTTTCCTCCTGGTCCCCATTTACATACCACCCTGAATAATCAGTCACCTGTGACTACTTACTTGTCCAGTAAAACTGGGGAAGTGTGGACACTGTGAAGACACATCTGCACACTCTTACATATCTGCCAGCCCTTACATATGATCTCACTGACCAACTGCAATGTTGCTGACTCAGCTCTCAGCTGTATGGGGCCATCAGCAAGAAGCAAAGTCTACTAGTAGAGAGAGGCATGTGGATGAACAGAAGGCAGAACATTCTGACATCACATGTGCTTTGTGGTATTTTAAGTAGTGCCTGGGGGAGAAGAAAAATTATCCTAGAACACAGGAAGCAGCTCAGGACCTCCTTGCTGATTATAAACCACAAAACTTCCCTTCAAACGAACTGTAGGCATTTACTTGGAATCTTCTTTTGAGGTGCTCCTAAGTTATTGTTAATAACATTTAAGCTGCCAATTAATTTGCATGCATGCCAAGCAACACCAGTGTTCCACGCTTGGGTGGGCACTTGATAAATGATGTTTGAAGATGCTAATATCTATTCATCAAGCCAAAAGACTTTTCCCAGCTCCTGAATAACTACCCCTTGGAAGGAAAAGTATTTGTAGATTGTGGAAACACCACTGTTAAGAATCAAATGACTTGGGCTGGAACATAGTTCACTGGTAGAGCTCTTGCCTGACATGCACAAAGCCTTGGGTTCAATTCCCAGTTTAAATTTAAAAAATTGAATGACTCTTTAGGTTTTTCTGGATATCACCTAAATGTGTCACTGGGCATTTACTTTCTGCCTATTTATCTTAGAGGGGTGTGTGTGTGTGTGTGTGTGTGTGTGTGTGTGTGTGTGTGTGTGTGTCTGGAGATTGAACCCAGAGCCTTGTGCATGTGAGGCAAGCACTCTACCAACTGAACTGTATCCTCAGTCCTATCTAAGAGTGGGCTGACCAGGGTTGAGAGAGGCTTAATCCTTGAGTACAGCATAACCATAACTGGCCCAGGGTGACTTTTTTAACCTAATGGTAATGCTGAACAAAGAATAGGAGTCCTTATGATCATAAAGAAGAAAAATCTAAAATTTTGTTTTTTAATCACTGACCATTATGTTACTTTACCTGGGAGTAGGAGAGATAGTAGCAAAATCCTGGACTTGTGTGTCACAGATGGATCTTACATTAGCCACTTGCTAACTGTAAGCTTCCTTTACTTCCATGAACCTCAGCTCTCCCTAACAGTACATACCATTACCTAACTGGGCTCTTGTGGGGGCAAAACTGAGACTGTTTGTGTAAACACCTGGTGTGTCCGTTAACTTCCCAGAGGCAGAAAATTGGAAGTAAAAGAAATCAAGCACATAAATTGAGAGGTACAGCTCAAGGTTCTGTTCTTGGTTTTGATTTTTCTATTTCTTTTTCCCAAACAGAAAAAAATAATATGGCAGGTTTATATCTACACAGTGACTTCGCCTCACCACGCCGTGTCTTCTGAGATGGCCCTGTGTGACCTGCCTGCATCGGTTTTTGTTCATCTTACAGAGCTTGGTTCCTTTCAGTTCCTTGATGTACTTATGTGATGATTTATGGCTTACATCTTGTTAATTTTTCAAAATTCTGAACAGAAGTATGTTTACCAACCCACCAACCCCAGCCCCTGTGGCTGTACCCCTTCTGGAGACCCTACCATCCATCTTTACCCCCCACGTCCCTCTGTCTCTCCAGTGCTGTCTCTTCCACCAGGGGTCCATGGTTCCTAAGATGGGGGAAACCTTAGCACTTAAAAAAAAAGTAAATTAAAGAAGTAAACACTACAGGAAGCATATGACTACATCAAACTCGTGCTATCTTTCCCTAGCACAGTGTTTCTAAACCCTGGGAAAGGACTTAGGTGATTTTAGGTGACATGCAGATGTGCCCTTTAATGACATTGTGTCACACAGGGAGAAGCCTTTCCCTTTGTGGTTCTCTTCTAGTCATTGAATTCACACAGGGGAAGGTTTCACTTGGTCCTATTGTGTCGTTAGCATTGATCTAATACTCTCTGTTTTTCCTTCTAACAAAGAAAGAGCACTTCTCAGATTCAGAGTATTCCTTCATGAGAATTTAGTAACCAAGTTTTGTTTTTACAGTTTTTAATTTTATCAGTGTTTATAAACTTATGCCAGATGATACACCATTTAAAAAATATTTTTAGTTGTAGATGAACACAATACCTTTATTTTATTTATTTATTTTCATGTAGTCCTGAGGATTGAACCCAGTGACTCCTACATGTGAGGCAAGCACTCTACCACTAAGCCTCAACCCCAGTGAGCTATGCCATTTTTCAATTATAATAACAATTGAGTTTTTTAGACATAAATTTCCCACTAAGTAAAAAATCTCCTTTAAAAATAATATTTCTTGGGCTGAGGATGTGGCTCAAGTGGTAGTGTGGTCGCCTCGCATGTGTGAGGCACTGGGTTTGATTCTCAGCACCACATAAAAATAAAATAAAGATATTGTGTCCACCTAAAAAACTAAAAAATAAATTAAAAAAAAATAAAATAAAAATAATATTTCTTAAATTCAAAATGTATAGTGACACACACCTGTAATCTTAGCAACTCAGCAGGCTAAGGCAGGAGGATTGCAAGCTTCTGGCCAGTCTGGGCAACTTCATAAGACCCTGTCTCAAAATAAAAAATAAAAGAGGTTTGGAGATGTAGCTCAGTGGTAAAGCGCCCCTGGGTTCAACCCCCAGTACTGAAAAAAAAAAAAAGTAATTTAAAGAAGCAAACACTAGAGGAAGCATATGACTACATCCAACTTGAGGGAGATACCAATATGGCTAACGTCTGCCCATTTATTCAGGATCATTGAGCGAAGCTAACTAAATATGTCTGGGAGGGGTGAGTAGGTGCCCCTCAGAATGTATGTGGTCCAGGGCTGGGGATGTAGCTCAGTTGGTAGAGGGCTTGTCTCACATGTAGAAGGCCCTGGGTTCAATCCCCAGTAGCACCCCCCCACCCCTGCCAAATTTATTTTAAGCAAACCTAGAAGCCATTTGGTCCTCTTGTCTCCCACTAACACCCATCACCTTCTCCACCCTCACCACTATGATCATGGTCATCACCTCCGTCAGTCCCAGCACCATTATTGTATCACATCACCACTTTCATCACTATTATTGCATCTCCACTGTTATGGCCTAGATCCTTGCTACCTCAGCCCTCTAATACTGCAACAACTTCCTACCGGGGTCCATGCTTCCAGTCTTTATAAATCCACTTTCCTTCCACCAATTTCACAATGGAGCTGACAGCACTTCCCACTGAACTATTTAATCACATCTAAATTCTTCTGCCTATCTTTCTCAATCTCTCCTCTTTCTCTTGTATTAGTCCATTTTTCATTACTACAATGAAATATCTGAAGCTGGGAGACTTTATAAAGAAAAGAGGTTTATTTAATTTACAGTTCTGGAGGCTGAAGAGCCCACAACTGATGATGGCCTCCAAATTTTTTTTTTTTTGGATGAGACAGCATCTTATATTTTAGAGAAAGTGCTACAACCACTTCCATCCTGCTCCCCTTCTCTATCCTCTGTTCATTTCTTTTAAAAAATTTTTCATTTTAAAATTTGTTTTAATTAGTTATACATGACAATAGAACGCATTTATGCACTTTTGATATATCATACATAGATGGGATATAATTTCACATTTTTCTGAGTGTACATGTTGTACAGTCACATTGGTCATGCAGTCATATGCATACATAAAGTAATAAAATCTGTTTCATTCTACTCCTTCCTATCCCCACATACCCTCCCTTCCCTTCACTTCCGTCTTCCTAACCTAAGGTAACTCTATTTTTCTCTAGTGCCCCCCCCCCTTATTGTGAATCAGCATTGCATATTAGAGAAAACATTCAGCCTTTTGCTTTGGGGGATTGGCTTATTTTGCTTAGCATAATATTCTCCAGCTCCATCCACTTACTGGCCAATGCCATAATTTCATTTCATTCTTGTTTAAAGCTGAGTAATATTCCATTGATATATATACATTTTCTTTATCCATTCATCTATTGAAGGACACCTAGGTTGGTTCCATAGCTTAGCTATTGTGAATTGAGCTGCTATAAACATTAATGTGGTTGCATCACTGCAGTATGCTGTTTTTATGTGGGGAAAAAGGTACACTATATAACAAGAGACAGGAATTATACATGTGTGCATGTGTCTTTTCTGATGTGTGTTCTTATAAATCCACTAGTATTCAATCCTGGGGCCTCCACTCTGATGACATTAATCTGGTTCTTCTCCCAAAGACCCCACCTCTAACCACCATAGTTGGAATGAATTTCCAGTTGGAAATTCATTAATTCATTAATTCTCAATAAATGCTTCACAATGAGAATTGAAATTTAACACGTAATTCCTTGTAGACACATTCAACCATAGCACTGTTCTATTTCTCCCTAGAACATTCCTTCTTTCCATTTAGGTCACCAT